>NW_022631096.1:1319238-2551793 GCF_010015895.1 Lontra canadensis | reverse complement strand
TGATCTCTGTCTGTCAAATGAATAAATAAAATCTTTAAAAAAAAAAAACAACACATCAGTAAGATTCAAGATTTAAGCTTGACCAAATACAGAAATTAAGACCAACTGTATCCCATATTAACGAAGAAGGGATAGCTTTTTAATTACCTAGCTTTTAGATCATACTCTACTTCACTCTATCAGAGTAGAAATTCATCTCAAGAGCACATTTTTCTACTTGAAATGGTATCCTCTTCTAAAGAATGGACAAACTAACTCCTATTCCATAGAAGCTGGGTTTCACTGGATTAGCTCAGAGATGTCTTTGCTCCTAAAACCTTTAACTAACGCTGGGGTGGTACCTGGGAGACTCAGTGGGTTAAGTCTCAGCCCTATTGGTTTCGGCTCAGGTCAGGATCTCATGGCTCCTGGAATGGAGCCCTGAGACAGGCTTGCCACTAGACACAGTCTGCTTGATATTCTCTCCCTCTGCTCCTCTCTTACTCTGCCCCTCTGCCCCCTTCCCCACACTGGTTCTCGCTCTCAAATAAATAAATAAATAAAAACCTTTAACTAAGGTAAGGAAACTAATACCTACTGTTACCATGGTAATTGACTTGCCTAATTGCTTGAGGGCTAAACTGAATAAAGTATCCCAACCTTCTTAAAAAGCATTAAAAAAAAAAAACAAAAACCCACTGGTAAGTACAAATAACCATTTCAGGGCCAGGAAGAAATTATTAGTAAGTAGTGAAATATTTAACTGTTAGTCAATTACCTTGTTTAACATGAACAAATTTTCACCTACTACTTAAAACGGTTCACCTCTATTTTTTTCAAAATACATAAAGGCTAATCCGATCAAATAGTTTTTTGGGGTTTTTCTAAAATATATTTATTTATTTATTACACACACACACAGCAGGGAGCCTCTCTCATAGTTTTTTGGGGTTTTTCTAAGATTTATTTATTTATTTATTTGACACACAGAGAGAGAGAGAGCGGGGAGCCTGATGCGGGGCTCAATCCCAGGACCCTGTGATCATGACCTGAGCCGAAGGCAGAGGCTTTAATCCACTGAGCCACCCAGGTACTCCTGATCAAATACAGTTTTATAAATTCTAATTATTTAGTCAAAAATCAAGAATGTTTACAGTGACTCTGAAATTTGCTAACAAAATGTCATAAAAGAGTAATTATAGTACATAAGCTATAATTTTAATTTCTCACTTCTGGTATTTATGCAAATTTTCAAATATACATTGAGTTTCACAATATTCCTCTGAGGAAGAAAACTATCACCATCGCTGTATGACAAAGGAAAATGTATCAAAAAGGAAAACTAATAACAAGGACTATCTAATTTTGCAGAAGTTAGCAGACTACTCTAATGGTAAAAATTATGCTATGAAGAGGTAGGGAAGTAGAATGGAAAGAAATCTGGACTTAGAGTCAGAAAACTCATATTCTCATATTGCTTTGTGTCAAGAAAAATTACCCAAAATTTAAAAGGAAAAGAGAAGGCAGTATGTCCTTTCAATGTCATAAAGGAGCACAATCTTAACCAAAGATGACTTCATTAGAGAATAGACCTTTATATGACTTCCTATTTACTACTGATAAAAACTGAGACTCTGTGAAGTTACTTGTTAACTTGCAAATTTTTGTCTAGTAAAGGTACAACTGAATTCTGTCCAGTAGAAAAGATAATCTCAAAGGCTATGCTTTTTACTGCTCTGTAGGGATGGTTTTTGTATCTAACCCAGCAATTTTATTCCAAAATTCTTTCTCCAATATGTATATGTACTGGTCAGTTTTATGTGTCAACTTAACTAGGGGGTTACCCACCCAGAGCTATCAAACACTATTTCTAGGTGTGTCTGGGAGGGTGTTTCCAGAGGAAATTAGCATTTAAATAGGTGAACTTTGTACAGAAGACTGCCCTCACCTATAAGGGCATCATCCAATCTGCAGAGTCTCAAAAAAACTATAAGGCAGACAGAGGGCAAATTGTCTCTCCATTCAAGCTAAAATATCCATCTTCTCTTGCCCTCCCACATCAGCACTCCTCAGTTCTTGGACTGTCATACTAGGAGGAGAACTAGACCACTAGCTCCTCTGCTTTGTAGGCCTTCAGGTTTGGACTACAATTACATGACTGGATTTCCTGGACCTCCAGCTTGGAACAGCAAATTGTGGAGTTCCGGCCTCCACAATTGCATGAGCCAATCCCCCACAATAAATCTCTTTCTGTACATCTATATATATCCTACTGGTTTTGTTTTTCTGGAGAACCCTAATCCACTATATCTTTGTTCCTCTTTGAAACAATTTTATCTCCTGCTGGTTCCCTCATTAATGAACTAAATATGTGACATATGTTCATTCTGTATTTGTATGAGAACCAGTCTTTATTATTTTGGAAAATTATACTTTGATGCTTTGCTACTTGGTATCCATGTGATCTTGGACAAGTCACTTTACTTTTCTATTTTCATTTCCTCATCTGTAAAATGGGGTTAAATTCCTACTATATTACTTGCTTTATTATATTATATTATTTTTTAATTTTTTTAAAGATTTTATTTATTTATTTGACACAGAGAGAGAGAGCATGAGCAGGGGGGAGGAGAAGAGGGACAGAGAGAATCAGACTCCTCACTGAACAGGAGTCCCGAGGGGAACTTGATTCCAGGGCCCTGGGATCATGACCTCAGCTGAAGGCAAACGCTTAACTGACTGAACCACCCAGGGTTCCTATATTACATTATTATTAAATATTATATTACTGGGGGCCTGGGTAGCTCAGTCATTAAGCATCTGCCTTTAGCTCAGGTCCTGACCTCAGGGTCCTGGGATGGAGCCCCGCATCAGGCTCCCTGCTCAGTGGGAAACCTGCTTCTCCCTCTTCCACTCCCCCTGCTTGTGTTCCCTCTCTTGCTGTCTTTCTCTCTGTCAAATAAATAAATAAGATCTTTTAAAAAATAAATAAATATATTACTTGCCTTACTGCATTAATATAAACAGTGATAAACAGGATGTCACATCTTTTAATCTACAGTTACAGTCAGTTGGTATTTGAGAGTGTTAGCTAGGATGTAACAGAAGGTTACTCAAATCAGAGGCCTGAAAGCTATCAGCAGAAGGGAGAAGGGGAAGGGACAAAAGCAGGGAAGGAATGTGTTTTGTTTTACAGAACCAGCAGTTGGACCAATAAGATACCCAGCCAGACGGTTTCAGCTAATTGCCCCTTACTAGGTGTTTCACCTGATAGCTTCTTACGTGAGACAGTTTGAGCCATCTTGGACTGGTTGAGGACCTGAGTAGAAGCCCCAAGTTGTCTTGGAAGTTATCCTTAACTCATTATAATATGAAGATATCCTTCTATGGGAAGGAGTTTTCCCCCATTTTTTGAACATACTATGGATGCACTAGCATGCTGACATGCTAGGCATAAACGGTTGAACTGAAGTGCCTAGGTAACAGAATATGCATAAGTTCCTTGATGTATATACAAGCTCCCTCCCTCCAACCCCACAGGGAGACAGTGCTTTGAGAGCAATCCCCCTGTCTCTCTCTTACTATAAGAGGTAATAGAGAGTTCTTTGCTTTCAATACTTCCTTGTGTTGTGTTCAATTTTTTTTTTAAGATTTACATATTTATTAGAGAGAAAGAGCATGAGTAGGGAGAGGTGGAGGAGGAGAGGGAGAGGGAGATAATCCTCCAGCAGACTCCCTGCTGAGCATGTAGCCTGATACTGGGCTCAATCATAGGACCCTGAGATCAAGACCTGAGCTGAAACCAAGAGTCTAACACTTAACTGACCAAGCCACCCAGGCACTGTGCTCAATTTAATGCACCCAAAGGAGCGAACCCTTTGAGTTCAGTTACAATAAAAATTATGATAGATCTTTTACTACTATTATACATCATTCTCTTTAGTGTACTGAGAGGAATCAAGGAAAGACAACCAAATTCATACCAACTAGACAAAGTTTATAAATTTATCAAAAATTAAGCACTGAAGTGCTTCATCACTAGAATGTTCTTTTAAATGATAAATTCAAAGAGAGAAAATGGATTCATTTATCCAAGAAGACTTCATTCTTACCCATCAGACCTGACCCAAGGAGTACTGGATTTCAACATGAATCCACTTTTTTTTCATCTGTAACTATACTGTACAAATTGTATTTAGGAAGTTTCCAAATACAATCTAAATTACTACAGTAATAATCATATACTCACCTAACTTTCTGTTTATGTAGAAAGTAATAAGAATGAATTAAAAAAGAAAGTGTCAATGACTTGTAAGATGGGATTAATAAGTATTAAAAAAAAAAAAACTAACACAACTTATAAAACCAAAGCAGCTTAAATGTTTCAGCAGTTCAATTTGGTTATCTATGCCCTAATTTTGTTTAGATTCTGTGAGTTTCACCTGTACAATTATGTTCTTTTTACTGAGAGGCAAATTCTAGTCACGAAGTCTTTCAAATTTAATCAACAATGCAATGAACTTTAAAAATTCTGGGTTTGCATAAAACTTCTAAAAGAAAACAGTTAACTTTTGGACATCAGTCTTAGCAATATTTTTGGGATCCGACTTCTCAGGCAGGGCAACAAAACCAAAAAACAAAACAAAAGAAAACAAAACCAAAAAACAATTAGGACTGCATCAAACAAAAAGCTTTTGCACAGTAAAAGGAAACCACCAACAAAACAAAAAGGCAACCTACTAAACAGAACAAGATATTTGCAAATGATATATCCAATAAAAGATTAATATTCAAAATATATAAAGAAATCATAGAAAAAAATCTGAATAAAAAAATGGGCAGAGGACCAGAATAGACATTTTTTCAAAGAAGACATACAAATGGCTAACAGACACATGAAAAGATGCTCAACATCAGTAATCATCCTGGAAATTCAAATCAAAATTTGAGATACTACCTTACATATGTCAGAATGGCTACTGACAAAAAGACAAGAAATAACAAATGTTAGCAAGGATATAAAGAAAAGGAAACACTTGTGCGCTGTTGATGGAAATGTAAATTGGTGTAGCCACCATAGAAAATAGTACAGAGTTTCCTCAAAAAATTAAAAATAGGTATACCAAACAATCTAGTAATTTCACTGCTGGGTATTTACCCCCCCAAAAAATGAAAACACTACTTCAAAACCACCTAGAACATTTTATTGTATATAATGTTTATTGCAGCATTATATACAATAGCCAAGACAGGGAAGCAACCTAAATGTCCACCTATAGGGGAATGGACAAAGAAGATATGGTATACAATGTAATACTACTCAGCCCAAAAAAAAAAAAAGAATGAAATCTCACCACCTGTGACAAAACGGATGGACCTAGTAGATATTTTGCTAGGTGAAATAAGTCAGAGAGACAAATCCTATATGATTTCCCTTATATGTGAAATCTGAGAAGCAAAACAAATGAACAAACAAAACCAAAACAAGACTCATAAACACAAAAAACAAAATGGTGGTTGCCAGAAGGAAAGGGGATTCAGGAACAGCCAAAATGGACAATGGGGATTAAGAGGTACAAACTTTCAGTTATAAAATAATTAAGTCAAGAAGATGAAAAGTACAGCATAGGGAATATAGTTAATAATACTGTAACAACTTTGTATGGCAACAGATGGTAACCACACTTATGGTGAACATTTCATTCTGTATATACAGTTGACCCTTGAACAACATAGGGGTTATGGGCACCAACCCACCACACAGTCAAAAATCCACCAATAATTTTTGACTCCCCAAAACTTAACTACTAATAGCTAACTGTTGATGGGCAGTCTTACTGATTTTATAAACAATTAATATGTATTTTTTTAGGGCACCTGAGTGGCTCAGTGGGTTAAGACTCTGCTTTCCGCTCAGGTCATGATCTCAGGGTCCTGGGATTGAGTCTCGAAGCAGGCTCCCTGGAGCCTGCTTCCCCTCCTCTCTCTGCCTGCCTCTCCACCTACTTGTGATCTCTCTCTCTCTGTCAAATAAATAAAATCTTTTTAAAAAATGTATTTTTTATGTTATATGCATAAAGTAAGTTAGAAAAACGAACATTTCATTAAGAAAATCATAAGGAGGGGTGCCTGGGTAGTTCAGTTTGTTAACCATCTGCCTTTGGCTCAGGTCATGATCCCAAGGTCCTGGGATGGAGCCCTCCATCGGGCTCCCTGCTCAGTGGGAAGCCTGCTTCTCCCTCTCCCACTCCCCCTGCTTGTGGTCCCTCTCTCACTGTCTCCCTCTATCTCTGTCAAACAAATAAAATCTTTAAAAAAAGAGAGAGAGAGAAAGAAAATCATAAAGAAAAGAAAATACATCTATAGTACTATGACTGAAAAACATTCATGTACAAGTGGACACATTCAATTCAAACCCATATTGTTCAAGAGTTAATTTTAAGTGTCAAATCACTATGTTGCACACCTGAAACTAGTAACATGTCAACTGTACTTCAAAAAATTCTGGGTTTGCTTTCTTTTAATTTATTATGTATTTTCTGAAAATATAACCTCATTCTTTTATCTACACTTACCAGTATACTAGCAACTACTTTTTTTTATTAGCAACTAGTTTATACACACACACACACACACACACACACACACCCAATCTATAACTTATTGTAGAAAATATAATTTATAAGGTATTCTGCATTGTTTTTGAGAATTCTTTCTATTTTTCAATGTACTAACAGGAATAGGAGGGGTTAGAGGAAAACAAAGAAGAACCAAAGAATCAGTGACAAAGCCCTCATTAAATCCCTAAATAAAGAGGCTTTCAAGACTTTCATTAATCTGTTGCTAGATTTCTGGTAATCTTAATTTCCTCGCAAATAACCCAGGCAAGCAAATTAGAAAAGCTAAATAAAACTACCTAGAGGATTTTTAAAAAATATTTTGTTTATTTATTTGACAGACAGAGATCACAAGTAGGCAGAGAGGCAGGCAGAGAGAGGGGGAAGCAGGCTCCCTGCTGAGCAGAGAACCCCACAAGGGGCTGGATCCCAGAACCAGAGATCAGGACCTGAGTGGAAGGCAGAGCCTTAACCCAGTGAACCACCCAAGCACCCCTCACCTAGAGCATTTGGTTTGGATAGTAAGTCACTGAAATTTGAAAAATAATAGGATGGGGTTTTTTTGAGATTACTTATTATAGATATCACCAAATGTTCCTAACTACCAAGTATTATATATGATTGATATTAATAAAGTATAAATAAATTTATATTAATAAAATCAACTGAAATAAAGTGTAAATGAAACCAATTAAATAAATATAATAAAATGCCATTAAAACACTAGCAACAGGGAAAAAAGATAAATGCCTCTCTTAATGCTGTGTCACTGTGAGAAGCCACACTGCCCATAAATCAGGAACACAACTTGACCTGAACTGAATCCATAGCTCAGTGAAATGCTTTATAACTGAATTTCACTATCCAACTGAATAATTCATTATTTTTAGTGAATTTCCTCTGTTCTCTAAGTAGCTACAGCCAGTCAGCTGAAATCAACCATTATAAACTGGGAAACTGTAGAGAAAGTTTTCGAGTAAGTCAATTTAAAACTTGCTTAGACTGCCTATTTTTTCTTTTATATTTATTACTGTTACTTCACATGGCCTGAGATGAAATTGTATAGGACTCATTATCAAGGGTACATTGATGGTTGCCCACCCACCATCCATTTCACCCAACACCCTTTTTATGGCCATAAATTTAATTTAGAACAGACCAGTTATTTACCCACAAAGGTAGCATGCTTCAGGAAAGCTGCCCTCACTCCTAGCTCCCACGGTAAACCCAACTGATCTACAAATAATCCCATTCCTTTTGACACAGTGATGATTCAGAAACTCAGGTTAAACTCAGGGCATTCCCCCAAATTTGCTTTAAGAATAAAATATACAGGGGCACCTGGGTGGCTCAGTGGTTAAGCCTCTGCCTTCAGCTCAGGTCATGATCTCAGGGTCCTGGGATCGAGCTCCGCATCAGGCTCCCTGCTAGGCGGGAAGCCTGCTTCTCCCTCTCCCTCTGCCTGCTGCTCTGCCTTGTGCTCTCTACCTCTCTGTCAAATAAATAAAATCTTTTCAGAAAATAAAAGAAAAGAATAAAATATACAGGGGCACCTGGGTGGCTCAGTTGGTTGGGCGTCTGCCTTCAGCTTGGGTCATGATTCTAGGGTCCTGGGATTGAGTCCCACATCAGGCTCCCTGCTCCAAGGGGAGCCTACTTCTCCTTCTCCCACTGCTGCTCCCACTGCTGCTCCCCCAGCTTATGTGCGTGCACGCTCTCAATCTCTCTCTCTCAGACAAATGAATTTTTAAAGAAAAAAAAAGAATAAAATATACTTTTTTTTTTTAGGTAATCTCCATACCCGACGTGGGGCCTGAGTTCATGACCCTGAAATCAAGAGTCACATGCTCTTCTGACTTGATTTAGGGGTGGGCAGGTACCCCTAAAATATGCAACTTAATTCAGGCCAATGAGACACAAAGAGGAGGGTTCCTCTAAAAAATACGTCTTGCAATGGTAAGAAATGCCCTCTGCTTGAGAATGTGAAGTCTGGGCCTTTTCCACCCATTTTGCCACTATAATGGAAGTCAGCTTGAGGAGAAAGCCAACTTAAATACAAAGCCAACATACAGAAGAAGGCAATGATGAGAATGGAGCCATAGTCAACAGACAAAATCAGTTTACTAGTGAGTCCTACCTCAGGCTTCAAGTTACATTTTAATAATAAATTTCCTCATTTTTTTAAGTCTGTTTGAAAGAAGTTTTCTGTTCCTACATTCTAAGTAATATACAAATATAAATGAAAATTAAATTGTCATTAATCCTTCCCTTTAATCTCTCATCTTAAAATAAATTATAAAGCTAAAATAGCCACACAAAGCATACAATAACAAAAGTTTCATAACTTGGTATATAATTTCAAAAACTTTAAAAATCAGAGTAAAAATCAAAAGTAACAGTAAATAGCAATTTAACAGAAACTTATAACAACTAA
Source organism: Lontra canadensis (assembly GCF_010015895.1). Lineage (NCBI taxonomy): Eukaryota > Metazoa > Chordata > Mammalia > Carnivora > Mustelidae > Lontra > Lontra canadensis. The sequence continues at coordinate 2,542,763 of NW_022631096.1, read as the reverse complement.
ATGGGAGTAAAATTTAACTTCAGGATGCAAAGTTCTGCACTGCCTTGAAATGCAGCACTGCCACATAGAAAGAAAGAAATTCATGAATTTTATTTATTTACTTTTTTTGGAGGGGTCGGGAAGGACAGAGAGAGAGAGAGAGAGAGAATCCCAAGTAGGTTCCAAACCCTGCATAGAGCCCAACACAGGGCTGGATCCCACAACCCAAAGATCATGACCCAAGCCAAAATCAGGAGTCAGGTACTTAACTGAGTGAGTTGACCAGGAGCCCCAGAAAAATGCATAAATTTTACAACAAGATCAGTAAATATCAGAGAAAGAGTGAAAAATAAAAATGGAGACTGGGTAAAAAAGAAATTGGGAAATTAATATACAATTCCAAAAGCAACCGTAATTTTATCCAACGAAAATCTTTTGTAAGAACCTATCTCTTAAGACAGGGTGAGTATATATAAAATGAATAAAAGGAAATATCAGCAATTTTGTGATTATACAGCTCCTAGAAGGCAAAAGTTATCTTCCGTCCAACTATCTTTCTACTGTACTTCAATGCCTTCATTTTTTAAAAAATATTATTTACTTATCTAGGGGAGAGAGAGAGATGGAGGGAGGGGCAGAGGCAGAGAATCTTCAAGCAGACTCTCCACTAAGCACAGAGTTCAATGAAGGGCTCACTCTCACCACCCACAAGATCATGACCTGAGCCGACACCAAGAGCTGGACACCTGACTGAGCCAGCCACACGCCCCTTCAGCGACTTCATTTTATGAATGAATAGCAAAAGCAGATCAGGTTCCAGTAGGTGATGACACATGCAACATGTCAAAATTTCTAGGAGAAGCGTAAGAACTTCAGTATTTTGTTCAATGGCTTCTATTATTGCTACACACACTAGGAAGGTCCCATCCCTCTTTCTTCTTGGCTTCAAAGACCCTAAAGAGAAGGTGACTCTATGCCTTCCTCTGAAAAACTGGCCTATCAGACAAAATATGGAAGACATCATAAAATGTAGAGATAAGAACCTCAAAGTCTGAAACAAACAAAGGTTTGAAGTAGGCTCAGGAGAGAAGGTCACACTGGTTTCACTTATTTTGGGGAGAATATGAAATTACTCCAATTGTTTATTTTCCCATGAAGAAATTATTAAAAAGCCACCCTCTTTCTTAATTCTCCCATAAAATTAAGCATTTTCTCAAAAAAAAAAGAAAGAAAGAAAATAACCTTTAGAAAAGGCTGACTACTACTACTAACCAGTTTTTATAAGAGATAAGCGTAACTTTTACCAAAGAGTTAGTCTCAGGGCACCTGAGTGGCTTAGTTGGTAGAGCATGCAACTCTTGATTTAGGGTTATGAGTTCAAGCCCCATATTAGGCATGAAGCCTACTTAAAAAAAACAAGAACAAAAACCAAAGTCTCCTAAAATAAATAATTTTCCCCCAGTATCTCTACGGCAGGTAATTTACCTCTTCAATTAAAAGGAACAAATACTCTGACCGGATTCACAATAAGCGTACCAAATTAAGTACTTTTCTGTATATGAGCAAGAACCAATTAGAAAATATAATTTATACTTGAACTCAGTAACAGCAAAAATGACAACCTACTGAGAAATAAACCTAACATAAAATATATGAGACCCAATTAAAGACAACTAGAAAAGTCTACTAAGATATCCAAAAAGGGCTAGATAGGACACACTGAGCTCCTGGTCAGTTAGTCTCAAAATTATGTTAATTACATCAATATGCTCAAGAAGCAATACCAAGAAAAAAATGTCAACATGATTTTTCATCAAATCACACAGATTTATATTAAAGTTCTCTAGGAAGAGAAAATCCTCAGAAGTAGTAAATATTTTTTGAAAAATAAGACCAATAAGGGGAAGCTCACTCTAAATAGGAAATGGTACAAAACAATAGTAATTAAAATATGTGGAACTGGTATAAAAAGATATATATAAAACAAGAGAATAAAATATACCATGTTCAGAAACAGATCCATGTAAATACAGAAATTTCATATACAATAAAGGCATTTGCCGTCTTTATTTTTTTTTTAAGATTTTATTTATTTGTCAGAGAGTGCATAAGCAGAGGGAGTGGCAGGCAAAGGGAAAAGCAGGCTCCCTACTGAGCAAGGAGCAATATCTGGGACTTGATCAGAGGGTCTTGGGGGATCATGATCTGAGCCAAAGGCAGAAGTTCAACCAACTGAGGGACCCAGATGTCCCATTTCTCATTTTCAGAAAGAACAAAGTATTCAATGAATGAGGCCAACAAAACTGTCTATAATCCTGATATATCATTATCAGCAAAAATTTATAAGATTAATCATATACAATATATTTGCAAGAGAAGAAAAACTGGCCTTACCATTTTCAAAGACATTTCATAGAAGTTATCAGCATTTTAAACTGCATACCCTTCAAGCCACCAATGGTATCTATCCTATGGAAATACACGCACACATGGACCAAGATATATGCAAAGGATGTTCATTACATCAATCTGTAAGAGCAAAAATACAAGAAGCAATTAGTAAGGTAAAATTAATAGTTAAGTAAACAATGACATAACCATAAGATGGCATAGTAAGCAGTTAGTAAGAAAACAGAACTACATGTATTCAGATGACAAGTTCTATAACTTGTGCTAAGTCAAACAGGAAAAGCTAAGTGTCAACAGTAGTCACCATTTAAATTTCAAAATACAAAATGACATTCTGTGTACATATAAATGCAAAGAACAATCCAGGAGGATACATATCAGTTAATGGGGGCCCCTACAGGGAAAAGAATGAAACTGAAGTCAGGTATGTGAATGGAGAGTTTGAACATTCTATAGTTTGTTTCTCAAAAAGCATCTCTCTCTCTCTCCCCCGTCCTTCCTCCTCCCTCCAGTCTACCTCTTTCTTGCAATCTCAGAGTAAAAGAGCCTCTGTAAATAATGAAATCAATAATGATTTATAGCTTTCCAATCTGGGATCCTGAAGATAAACAAATTCTCACAGTTTTAGTAAAATCAAGAATGAGGGGGCAAAACTAGGCTGATTATCCTAATACTAGAAAAGAGCATAACAAAGCCATTTTGTCCAACCCACCACACCCCTAGTGTATAATAGCAAAGCACTTTCGAAGAGAATGACCTCATCACCAGTACCAGGAATGAAACCCAACTGTTTTAAGGTCGGGGGGCGGGGGACGTCCTATTCCACCTGCCACACAACTGACTCAGGGGCAGGAATTACAACCTAAGTCTCAGTTCTCTGGTCTCTATCCCTTGTCCATAACTATAAGATCCAAAGTGATCCTCAGGAGTCTCTTTCCATGGTATGGGAAGGGATGCTTTTGCTACTGCTACATATGAAGGAAGAAATATATTACCAGGGTGGATGCACACAGCCATCTTCCAACTATAAAAGAAATCACCCCGAAGGTAAAACACTTTCATGCCTTCTTTGTAGAAGAGGGTCAGGCATGGCCAGAAAAGTAGAGCCCTGACTGAACTTGCCTGCAGGCCACTCTATTTCAGGGTGTATCAATTAAGCAGGCCAGTAACCTTTCTTTGCTAAAGTCAACTTGACTTGGGTTTCTCAATATTTGCAATTAAAACATCCCTGCTGATGGGATGGAGTAAAATGCTACTTTTTGAACTGATTTTTTCAAGACTATATAGAATTCCATTTTCTCTATCTACCATAATTTATTTAACTATTCCCTATTGATGACAGGTGGCTTACAAATTTTATCACCAGTAACAGTCAATGAACACCCTTATGTGTATCTTTAGGCATTCATATTATTATTTCTATAGGATAGAAATATGATTTCTATATCCTAAATCGATGAAATTACTAAGTCACAGAAAACTCCTACTTCTCTGCCTGCCTTCTCACCAATAAATTATTCACAATCCTGAGAGAGAAGACAAGCCAAAGAAGACTACACAGAAAGCAGAAAAAAATTTCTACAGAAGCTGCACTATAATAAGCCTTTGGTGAAAGATTTCAAACTGACAACTAAGAAAAGATGCCATATGTCACCTGCCACTCTTATAAGAACACTTGGGTCAAAGAAAAGAAGTCCATGAAGGGCTTATGGGTTGACTATGAGCTGTAATATAACCATATGTAATTCAACATCTAACTTTTCAGGTTGGGTATAGATCAAGTTGGTGATATCTGAGTTGCATGTTAATGGACCATTATCATCACCATCAACATCAGTATTATGGCCATTTACATCTACATCCCACCTTTTTTTCCCCTCTACTTGTCCAAGGGCTTATAATCTTTGATGCAAAATTTCCAAAGAAGATAGTGCCTCTCAGTTTTCTGATTAGTTCTCCAATTACCTTACCTACGCCCTGCTCTACTCATCTGTTCCCATGGGGATGCCATGTCATTACCAATGACTGAATCCCTCTATAATCTCAATTCTAAGCATCTCATTCCCCAATCAACATCTCCTATTTTTCAAGTTCATTCCCTGTAGAAATTAAATTCAAACAATCCTCTGACTCAACTAGGACCTAAAATCTACTGGTCCTGCTACCTTTTCACTCTCCTTACCCCCAAGTAGTCCTTACTTCCCCCTTGACCAGTTTAAATTGCAAATTTTAACCACTATATAAAGTGGTTTAATATAACCACTTCTTTCATACTCCCTTAACTTCGCTGCCCATCTCTGGTTTCGTGTTTCTCTCCTATCAAAACTCTAACCCTGAATAAGAAAAATTCTCCGCCTACTCTGTGCCTATACCAATGCAGCTAAATGAATGCAGCATGTGAAAAACACAACCATGTTGACTGGTCTCACCTTAAATTTATGACCACCATCCTCAAGTGCACCCTCCAACTTCCTAGGAATTCTACAACTTTTCACTTACCTATTTACCATCCTCACCTTCATAGCTTTTCCTCTCTACTTAAACCCAACACATCTCCTCCCCATCCTCATTCTCAGCTCACACCTTGCTTCAGATTTCACTGAAAAGAAAAACAATTAAAAAAGAACTTCCATAGGTCCGTACCCTGTAGTTTAGTCACATAATTGTATCTATACCCATATACTCTGCCATGACGGTTAATTTTATTGTGTCAACTTGAATGGGCCACAATGTGCCCAGGTTTTCAGTTAACCATTATTCTGGGCATGTCTGTCAGAGTGTTTCTCGATGAGATTAGCATTTGAATTAGCAGACTACATACTGCAGATTGGTCTTCCTGGGTGAGCCTCGTCCAATCTGTAGAAGGCCTAAATAGAACAAAAAGGCTGAGTAAGAAAAATTCGCTCTCTGCTTGAACATATTCAATCTAGGTTATTAGTCTTTCATCTTCAGAATCAGACTTGGAATGAAACACATACCATGAGCTCTCCTGGTTCTCAGGCCTTCAGACTTGGACTAGAACTATGTCTTCAGCTCTCCTACATCTCCAATTTGCCAACTGCAGATTACGTGTGTGTGTGTGTATGTGTGTGTGTATAATATAGATAATATATAATAACATATAGTATATGTAATACACAATACATACAACATACACACATTATAGTATATGTCTCTCACAATAAGGAATTGGGAACTAGCCCATGCTACTAAGGAGGCTGAGAAATATATATACACATGGATATCAACATCGATATAGGTATCAGTATAGTGTGCGCGTGCACACAAACACACACATATATAGCCCATGTGCTACCATTCCTACTCAAGGGCATTTTTCCCCTCTCTCATGCATCACCAATTTTTCTCTTTCTACTTGTCTCCCAGAAAAGTCCCAAAGTCCCATCAGTATATACACATACTGCGATTTCTTCCATTTTTAAAACACACTCTTGGCTAACTACTCCATTCTTTTCCCCCTCGTTATAGAAAAACTACTCAAGAGAGTCATCTGTACCAGCAATTCCATTTCCATTTCTTCCACTGTCTCTTAAACTCACTATAACCACTCCATCCCACCAAAAGGGCTCATACCAAGGTACCAATGACTTTCATGTCACCAAATCCTACAGTCAATTCTCAGTCCTCATTTAGCTCACTACATCAGCAACATATGACACAATCAGTCACACCCACCTTCATAAAACACTTTATTAAACTTCTGTGACAACTCTGGATTCTCCACCTACATCAGTAAGAATTCCTGCTCAGTATCTTTTTTTTTTAAGATTCTATCCATTTACTTGATAGAGAAAGTGTACAAGCAGGGGGAGTGGAAGGCAGAAGAGGAGAGAGAAGTGGACTCCCCACCTAGCAGGGAGTCCAAGGCAGGGCTCCATCTCAGGAACCCAGGACCCTGGGATCATGACCTGAGCCGAACGTAGACGCCCAACTGACTCAGCCACCCAGGTGTCCCCTTTCTCAGTATCTTTTGCTGGTCCTTCCTTATTTCCCCAATCTCTAAACATCACGGCATTCTAGATTCAGGTTACACACCTTTTCATTCTCTTCTCTTTACATTTATTTCCTTGAAAATCACAACCTGATGGCTTTAAAATAATCTATAGCACACTGATGACTTCCAAACTTATAAAAACAGCCTGGCCCACTGCTCTGAACTTCAAACTTGTTTATCCAATTACTTACTATATACTTGATTTCTAATGGGCATATCATGTCAATATGTACAAAAATTTCCCCAAACTGCTCCTTTTATAAGTTAGAGTTCTCAGTAAGTGCACCTTCATCCTTCTGATTACTCAGGCCAAAAACCTTAGTCATCCTTGCCTCTTTCTTTCACACTTCACATCCAATCTATCAGCAAAAATTTTACCTTCAAAATAAAGCTGAATCTACCTTCTATCACCACCTTCACAACTAAAATCTTGGTTCAAACCACATTACTTCTTATCTCCTTGCCTCTACAATCTATTCCCAAAATAGTAGCCAAAATGATTCTGTTGAAAGATAATTCAATTTAAAGAATGATACACCATAACCAAGTGAGATTTATGCTAGGAACACAAGAGTGGTTCAACATAAAATCAATCAATGTAATGTATCACTTTAACAGAATGAGAGAAAAATACCACATAATCATCTCAATTAACACAAAAAAGGCATCTGAAAAATCCAACACCCTCTCATAATAAAAGAGACTCAAAAAACTGGGAGTGGAAGGAACTTCTTCAAAATGATAAAGGGCATTTATAAAAAACCCACAGCTAATACATTCAATGGTGAAAGACTGAAGTTTTCACTCTAAGAGCAAGACAAGACTAGTGAGCATATCAAAATGTGTATGATTGTTGAGTCACGATGCTATACCACTGAAATAAATTTACTATTATATATCAACCATCCTTTGATATAAAAAAGAATTATTTGGGGGGCACCTGGGTGGCTCAGTCGGTTAAGCATCTACCTTCAGCTCAAGTTATGATCCCAGAGTCCTAGGATCGAGCCCTACATTGGGCTCCCTGCTCAGCGGGGAGTCTGCTTCTCCCTCTCTCTGCGTGTAATTGCTTGCTCTCTCTCTCTCTCAAATAAATAAATAAGTAAATCTTTAAAAAAAAAAAATTCAGAATTATTTTTAAAAAGCAGGACAGGGATACTCACTTTCACCACTGCTATTCAACACTGTATTAGAAATTCTGGCCAGAGAAATTAGACATGAAAAACAAATAAATAAAAAGCATTCAAACTGGAAATGAAGTAAAACTCTCTCTATTCACAGATGACATGATGCTACATACAAAAATCCCAAAGAATCCACAAGAAACTTACTAGATCTATTAAGAAAATTTAGCAAAGTTGGCGGGTATATGATCAACACACAAAAGTCAGCTGTGTTTTATATACCAGCAATGAACAATCTGAAAGAAAATTATGAAAGTAATTTCATTTATAATAGCATCTAAAAGAACAAAATACTGGCACAAATTTATCCAAGGAGGTGAAAAACTTGTACAATGCCAAAACATTGCTGGAAAAAAAAATGTGAAGATACCAACTAACGGAGGGGTGCCTGGGTGGCTCAGTCAATTAAGCATCTGCCTTCAGCCCATGTCAGGATCTCGGGATCCTGGGATCAAGGCCCACATCAGGCTCCCTACTCAGTGGAGAGTCTGCTTCTCCCTCCCCCTTTGCCCCACCCCCCAGCTCGTGCTCTCTCGCTCTGTCAAATAGATAAAATCTTTAAAAAAAAAGAAAAAAGAGGAAGAAAATTATTTGGAGAAGATATGGAGAAATTGGAATCCTTGCAACATCGCTGGTTGAATATAAAACAGGGCCACCAATGTGTCTGTGCAGTTAGCTCCTCAACAAGCTAAACAGAATTATCATATGATCCAGCAAGTCCACTCCTAGGTATATACCCAAAAGAAATGAAACAGGAACTCAAGCAGATATCTGCAATGTCCAATGCAGAATCATTCACAACAGCCAAAAGTGGAAAAAACCCCAGTGTCCATCAACAGATAATTAGATAAAACATAGCATAATCACACAATGGAATATTATTCAGCCATAAAAAGTAATTAAGTTGATACATGGTACAACATGGATTAACCCTGAAAGCATTATGCTGATTAAAATAAGCCAGATGGGGGCGCCTGGGTGGCTCAGTGGGTTAAAGCCTCTGCCTTCAGCTCGGGTCATGATCCCAGGGTTCTGGGATAGAGCCCCATATCAGGCTCTCTGCTCTGCAGGGAGCCTGCTTCCTCCTCTCTCTGCCTGCCTCTCTGCCTACTTGTGATCTCTGTCTGCCAAATAAATAAATAAAATCTTTAAAAAAAAAAAAAAGAAAGAAATAAGCCAGATGCAAACACACAATTTTTTTAATTAATTAAAAACAAAAATAAAAATAAATTTAAGAGCCCTAATATTGTGATTCCAGAATAAGCAAATTCGTAAAATGAGATTATATTAGAGGTTACCAGGGGCTAGGCAGAGGGGGCAATAGGGAGTTACTGCTTAACTAACCAGTTAGTTAGAATTTGTTTGGGGTGAAAATTTTTAAAAATAGTGGTAATGAGAACACCTGGGTGGCTCAGTGGGATAAGCATCTGCCTTCCGCTTGGGTCATGGTCCCAGTGTCCTGGGATCGAGCCCAGCATCGAGCTCCCTGCTTAGCAGGAAGCCTGCTTCTCCCTCTCCCACTCCCCCTGCTTGTGTTCCCTCTCTTGCTGTCTCTGTCAAATAAATAAAATCTTTTTTTTTTTTTAAAACCATTCCAGTGATGGTGTTTCCCTGATAAAATTCTTCAACAGCCTCCCATCTCCCTCAGAATGAAAACCCAAATTTTCAAAATACCCTACCAGGTTCTACACTATCTGCCCCCTACTCTTTCCTGTCTGATTTTATCTCCTACAACTCTTTCCTATTTCATTCTGCTCTTACTGGTCTCCTCAGCTGCTCTATGAACACAAAAACAGGCTTCTTCAGGGCCTTTGCACCTTCTTTCCCCCAGATAGCCACAGATCTAGCTCTCCCATTTCCTTCAACTCTTTACTCAAAAATTACCTTTTGAGTGAGAACTTCCCTGACAAGCTACTATAAAACTGCAGCTCCCTACTCCCACCCACAGTCATCATCCCTCTTTATTACTCTTGAAAGGATTTTCACCTTCTGACATACTGGGCATTTAACTTACTGTCTATGTCTCTCCAAAATGTAAGGTCCAAAAGCAGAAAGATTTGTGCCCCTTTTGTTCAGTGTTGGTATCCCCAGAGCCTGGGGGAGTGCTCAATAAATATTTGAGAGTTAATAAAAGGAGACCACTATTCAATGACATCAAAATCTAAACTCCCCTACCCATCCCAATATCCCTATAAGTAGCATGCCAAATTATACAAAACCTGAAGTACCATGACTCTAAAGACCGCTAAAAAAGCATCCTAAGGATTTCATACCATAGGGACTGGTATTTTAACATACTCAAATCTATCCAGAAAACAACTCAGATTCAGCTGGGGGTGGGGGGGGGGGGATACGGATTAAACGATTTAAACTCAAGAAATCCAACTTAATTTGCTAAATTACACACAACAGTTTATCTCCCCTGACTCTGCTGTATAAATGGAGTGGCTCCACTTCTGCAGGAGTAAAGGCTGGATCCGAAGGGCACAATCCTAAGGCCCCACGACAGGCAACCGGTGGCACAAGATGAGGGAGGGAAGCTCTGGGCAGGCCAGCGGCAGGTGGCGGGGGGTGCCCTTTGCCTGTCTGCTCCGGAGGTGGAAAGGGGCAGAGGACACCCATTTCTAACGCACCTCCCACACACTGTCCAGAGGCCTGGTCTGCGGGACTGAGCACCTCCAATGCCGGAGAAGGCTGGAATGATCGAAAACCCGGGGTCTGGAGCTAGCTCAAACGGGGTGGAGAGGACACGTTACCCGGAGAAGAGACAGTTCAACCGGCCTCCTCTTTCAGCTGGATGACTCGGGAAGTGCCACAACAGCAGGGCCAGGACAGGTAGCAATTCTACAGACTTTATTCCCGCGCTGCGGAGCGCACGCCGCTGCGTCACGGCGCCCCCAACACACATCAGCTCTGGAAGGCGGACGCCCCGCCCCGTCGCCGTCCTCCGCTCCTGTGGCGCGGCAGTCCCGCCACCAAGCCCAGCTGGCTACGCGGCGCGCATGCGCAAAGCCCCTCGCTGCCGCTGAGTACTCCGGGAGGTGTAGTCTCTGTGCGGGCGCCGGTGGGCAGCCAGAGTTCTGCGTCCCGGCGGAACCTGGAGAAGTCTGAACACACTCGCCACCCCCGTCCTCATTCCCACCTTCACACCTGTCCAGTCACCTCGCACTTACGCTCCGTCCCCGCGCGCTGGGCTTCGGTCTCCGCGCGCCCGCAGGAAGAGCGCGAGACCTTCCCTTCAGCAGGCTGTGCTGGAGGAGGCGGGGTCCACGGCCCGCCCCCTGCCGCCACCCCCCCCTCCCCTCCCGGCGGGTATCGGGCCGGTGCCCGAAGAGAGGCGGCGGCCCCCGCAGCGGCCGCAGGAGGGGCGGCGGCGGCGGGCGCCGCAGGCGATGCCCCTGCCCGGCTGCTCCGGCGGGGGACGGTGCGAGCGGCGGCGGGGGAGCTGGCGGGGGGCAGCGGCTGCGGCGGCTGCAGCAGAGGGGCCGAGAGCTGGCGGCGGTGGCGGCGGTCGTGAAGGGCATCGGTAGCGGCGGTGATGGCAGTGTCGATGTGAGTGTTGGCTGACTGGGGTCCCCGGGGCTGCGCAGCCCGAGGCTGGCGGTCCGGCGGCGAGCGGGAGGCCGGGGCGGCGGAGGGATGCTATGTGCGCGGAGCAGAGCCGGGAGACGCCGCCTCTCGCCGCCGACGGTCGGGCAGAGGCTGGAGCCGGGGCTCTGCGGCTGCGGGCGCCTTGCACCGCGGCCCGGAGTGGGGGTCCCGGGCGGAGGCGGGGGCAGCGCAGGCCGAGGGGCGTCTGCGATTGTTCTCAACACCCCTCCCCCACCCCACCCCGTGTGTCTGTTTGTCACTTGCAGCTGAAGATGGAAAGAGCCAGGCGAAGGGGAGGCGGCGGCGGCCGCGGCCGCGGCGGCAAGAATGTAGGGGGCTCTGGCCTAAGCAAGAGTAGACTCTATCCCCAGGCCCAGCACTCCCACTACCCCCACTACGCGGCTTCAGCCACCCCTAATCAGGCTGGGGGCGCAGCCGAAATCCAGGAGCTGGCCTCCAAACGAGTGGACATCCAGAAAAAGAGGTTTTACCTAGACGTAAAGCAAAGCTCCCGGGGCCGGTTCCTAAAGATAGCCGAAGTCTGGATAGGGAGAGGCCGGCAGGACAATATCAGAAAGAGTAAACTGACTCTGTCCCTGTCTGTGGCAGCGGAGCTGAAGGACTGTCTAGGGGACTTCATCGAGCATTACGCCCACCTGGGCCTGAAAGGCCACCGGCAAGAGCATGGCCACGGCAAAGATCAAGCCTCCAGGAGGAGACAGAAGCACTCGGCACCCTCCCCACCTGTCTCTGTAGGGTCCGAAGAGCACCCTCATAGTGTCCTCAAAACAGACTACATAGAGAGGGACAATAGGAAGTATTATCTAGACCTAAAGGAAAATCAACGGGGTCGCTTCCTAAGAATTAGACAAACCATGATGCGAGGGACTGGCATGATAGGTTATTTTGGTCACAGTTTGGGCCAAGAACAGACTATTGTGCTCCCAGCACAAGGAATGATTGAGTTCCGTGATGCCTTGGTTCAGCTCATTGAAGACTATGGCGAAGGGGACATAGAAGAACGAAGAGGTGGAGATGATGACCCACTTGAACTCCCAGAGGGGACTTCTTTCAGAGTGGACAATAAAAGGTTCTACTTTGATGTGGGCTCTAATAAATATGGAATTTTCCTGAAGGTAAGTGAGGTGAGGCCACCTTACCGTAATACTATTACTGTTCCATTCAAAGCTTGGACAAGGTTTGGGGAGAATTTTATCAAGTATGAAGAAGAGATGAGGAAAATTTGCAACAGCCATAAAGAAAAGAGAATGGATGGCAGAAGGGCCAGTGGTGAAGAACAAGAATGCCTCGACTAGAGTGAAATTGAACTCCATCAGGCAAAATTTAAAATCATAAATTGGCTAAAAGTACTGATCCATAATCATTTGAAGAAGTTTTTCCTCTTTTTTTGGCCCTTTGGTATTAGTAATACCTCTGGTAGTATATACTTCAAGGAGTCTGATTCTCATGTTATACACAGAATATTATAATTCTTAAGGGAATTCCAACCTTCCCAGAGCTAAATAGTTCAGCTGCTTCACCTGCTCCAGACTATTGAAGTATGCAAATCAGCACAAAATGTGATACTCTGACCTTCTAAATACCATAACTTAAGATTTACATTGCACTATGACATGATCCCGAGAAAATATACATATACTTAATATGGAAGTGTGAATTTCTATTTAACAAGTTCCCCGAAAAAGTATTCCATCCCTATTTCATTAAAAGCTGCTAAGCTTACCTGTAGGGCAGTTACCACAGAAACGGAAATTGACCTCAAGTTATAGTATAAATATATTTCTTTATAAAAGTACATGTAGAAATATATTAGTTGTTCACTGGATGACTGAATATCAAAAGTACCATGAAAGAATTAAATCTTACAGTTATGATAGTATTCTATAATTTCAAATTTTGTGGTAACCCTGCAGTTGATAGTTGCCATATCAAAGCTGTGGGAGAGTTTTAATTGGTTATTCTAAACTAGTTGTAATCCCATCTTTACCTCTATTCACTATACCCTATATTTTTATTGACTTTCCAAAGTTTGAAGAATTACTTTTATGTCACTGTTGAGTGGGAGGCTTCATCCTATGGCTTTGCTATGGAAATCTTGGTGTTTTAGCCTTTCATGCTAATTTGAAGGTTGTGCGAGGTTTTTTCCCAAAATATATCATGGACTCAAGGTGTTATATTTTATGCTTCTTCTTTAGCACTATTTCAAAGGGGTTGGTGCACCAGTTAACTGATACAAAAATACATCTGTAATAATACATTTTAGTAGCACTTTTGCAATTGCTACCCTTAAAACCGTGTCAACACTTCCAATATAAACCTGGCTTTTACAGGTATTTTAATTCCAGAAAGAAAAAAAAAAATCTTTTTCTAAAAAGCATTTAGAATATAAATTTTCAGCCTGTGAAAATTATTTAAGGATTGGTTATAAACATATTTGAAAGGAAAATTCAGGCATTTTCCAAGGTGCTCTTTATGATACTTAAAAATAAGGTTTACTTTACACAAGACTCACCCATTTACCTGTATTAAAAATTACTTTCCAGGAAGTGCCACAGCAATTTTTCAACACCTAAGCAATTTTTAAACAAGTGGTTATAGTGTATATGTGTACCAACCCACCGTGTATTAACTGACTGGAATTTTATCTGTTGAGCTGCATTTTATTCTGATTGAAATTATTGTCTTTTATCTTGGCTTTATTCACCTCCCACACAATAAGTCCATATAATCATCTTTAAGAGCCAGACACTGATTTCAACCCCCAAATATAGCTCTCATTGATGAGAGCTGGCTGCATGGATTGAGATCAGAATGTAGCTCTCCTTTTATATGCTATAAGTAGTTCAAAATTATTTTAATAATTTTTTCCTTCAGCAGTTTGTCCCCAAATCCATTTAAGTAAGGTCACTAAGAGAACTTTGTGAGTTAAAAAAAGAATATTTCTGGCTTATCTTATTTCAAAACAAGCAATCAGTAACCCAGATATATATGCTGGTATTGGTTTTCAGATTGTATTTCACGTTTCCTCAAGTAGTATGAAGGAATCTCATTAGTTCATTATAATTGTGGACCATCTGGATTACTATGGAACAACTGAAGGTTAGAAGATAATGTTAGTACTAGAGTTAATAGCACATGGTGGGTGTTGAGACTCTAAAAGTAGCAAGGATCTTTAAGCAGTCCTAACTGTAAAATAACTATTGTAGACTTGATAAAAAGTAGTTCTTGGTATGAAGGAGTGATGTGCACTTGAATTACTGTACTACTGATTGTTATTGCTGCCCATCATAGTGCCTACTAATAATTATCAACCTGTCAGATTTTGGCAAACTGGAGTGATGAATGTTCCAGTATTCGAGTGTTCCTATCACTATTGCTATGACTATATACTCTTTCTTAAAACCTTCCCTCCTAAAATATTTATATCCATTAAATCTACATGATTTCTTTTTTGGTTTTAGTCTGATAAGATTTGAGTGTTTATGTCTATATATATACATATGTGTGTATATATACATATACACAATACTATGTCAGACTTAAAGATAAATATATTTAATTCATTGTATATAAATATTAATTTTGCATTAATTATTTAAGTCAAGAATTAGTTAAGTAACCAAATCTTCTACCTTGTATGTATACTTCAAAGTTATTACCGTCTCAAAGCTATAGATTGGTAGATGCATATATACCGGCAACTGAATATACATTAGAATCACTAAGCCTTCTGCCAGTCCTTTTGTTTCACTTTTTTATATGTATTCATTGAAAAATGAAATGTTATGATTTTTTGATACTTAAAATTCCCAATTATTCATTAGCCATAATCAAATAAGATCCAGTTCAAAACTCTGGTATTAGGACATGTATTGCCATGTATCTTATAAAATAAGCTACTATTTTTTCTGTGCAATATGCATTTTATTTATTGTCATTTGTAACATAAATGAAGCTGCAAGTGTACATGGTATTCTTCAAAATAATAGGATCCCGGCCTTGAGGATATTAAACTCTTAAGGCAGCTGGATGTTAGAAGTCAAAAAGTGAGCATTCAAGTTAGTAACCAAAATTACTAGTTCACTGTATAATTCTAAAACACTGATGATGTTTGCACATAATAACCCAAGTATAATGTGGTATAGACTCAAAACTGTAATAATATAAGCTAATAGTATGAGATTTGGAAACGGGTTCCTCATAATGGTTGGCAGTGTGCTCCTAGCAATTGAAAGCAACACTAATCTGTTGCTTATATGCAAAAGATGCAATTATAAAAGTATTAAAAGTTCTGCCACATTTTATAATTTTCCTTGTTAAAGCCCCAAACTGCCATGTCCCTTAAACTTGAGTCAAACACAAGCTTATTTGCACTAAAGAGCATGGCCAAAAAATAAACGACAGGGTGGAAAAGCTAGTTGGAACCTCTTGAAATAATTGGTTCTAATGGGAGAATTTCACATTTGTCTATTTGAAAGCTATATGGTCCAGGCAGACAATCTGTCAGTTCACTAATTTAATAATGCACTTTACCTTTTGTATATAGAAGATGTACATTTATGCCACTTGACAGGTGGGATGTGTTTCAATAACTATGTAGTTAGAATCTGTAGGGTGATCTCTTGCATGCAGACGTTTGTGTTGGAACTGCTATAATACAAGTTTCCATTAAATCAGTGTAATGGAGGAGGATAGAAGATGCTTTTGAAACAAGTCCCAATACATTTAACAAACACTTTTAAAGTAGAGTTCATATTTGTATTCTTAAGACCTAAAATCAATAAAAAAAGACATATTTCTAGCCCAGCTTAGTATTACAGTTGAGACTATATCTAGTTGAGACTCTTCATAATACCCTGAAAGTTGATTTTGGGAATTTGTGCAGACAAAAAAAAATTTTAATAATTCTGTTTCATTGTTGATGTGTGTTAAAATGACTAATGAAAAGACAGTAGTACATTATACTGTATTAGAATTAAAAGTATGGTTGGCTGATATGGCATCATTAAGAAAACACCCAGACTAAAGAAATAAAGTTTCAAATTAAGAAAATGCAAAGAGCCTAAGAACCATCGCTAAAATAAACGTAGTATTATTTCAAAATTTGCAGAACTAACTTTCACCAACCAAAAAGGGTATTGGGAAATTTAGCATATCCTTTCATCCTAAAAACTTCCTGAGATGTACATTTGAAAACTAGATAATTGTTGCTTAATAATAGGTTGTATGTACTTTACTAAGAAACACTGTGTACTAATAATTCATTGAGAATATGCTATATTTACTGCATTCATTTTATATATATGGATAAGAATACATTATATATAGTCATTCTATCTTAATATATTCATGTATTTATATTGTAATTTTGCAAATATTTTCAGTAAAATAAACATTTATCTGAGCTGCACAATTTGAAGAGGATGAAATTGGAATACACCCTCAGAAACTCATTTTTAATAAGCAGCTACCATTGAAAGTTGATGTATGTACTATCACTCCTTTAGATTTTGTCGTATGGTTTATTTTAATATTTAAGTGACTAGGACTTAATTTGAACTTTTAATGGTGTTCTGAAAATAATTTTTATAAGTGTGAGATATTTTTCCCCTGCTTATTTCAAAATGCCTTTCATTGGAACTATTTATAAAATCCTATTCCAAGCTTTATGTAAGGGCTTGGCTTAGTCACCACATAGTTTGAAGTCTGTCTTTACCAAAACACCAAACATCTTTGGCAGGATAAAATCTAAAGTAAACCACAAAGAGAAGTTAAAATTGATTCTATGCCAACAAAATAATACAGGTACAATTTTTAACACTGCCAAATAAGGTTCTTAAAGTCCTTCTGAAGTTTTCTTAAAGATTTCTTGAATTTCTTAGAGATATGGTGGCTAATGGCTAATCCATCAGAAGAGAATAAGGATGTTAGTATGCTGGTGAGACAATCCATAGTCCACAGTGCTGTAGCAATGAGGTACAGGGAAAATGTTTTTTCCCAAGCTAAGGTCATGCAAAATTTGAATTTTTAGATCACAGTTACTATCAGAAAGTAAATATAACAAAATTTAGGTAGGTGGATCTTGGGAAAACAATATATGCGTTAGTATACTTTCTTGTATATTGTAAAAAAATTAGTCTTTTTTTCTTAATTTGACATGATTGTTAAAATTAATTTTAGTAGTGGTTTTTTAATCAATATTTTTGAATAGGGAAAACATATATATGGTACAAATTTAAATGCTACAGTTAGTGAAAAATAACCAATGTTAACCAATTTCTTGTGTATCCTTCTAGAGTTACTCTGAATATACAAGCATATGTGTATATACATATATTCTTTTTGCACATCCAAATGAAAATATATACACTATCCTGTACCTAGTAATATCAATTTTAGATCTGTCATTTTAAATGATTTTTTTTCCCTTTTATTCAGATACCATACTTGATCTAGTTAACATAGCACTTAATTTGAACTGTATTATTACCAAGGGAACCTCAAGGAAATTTTGAATGAATCCCATTGATATTTACTTAAAATGCAAATATATGTATATATTAATTTAAAATGTATAAATATTTAATTTCCCTTCCCTATCCCTAACCACCTTGCCCCTCCTGTCTTCCCATCTTCCTTCCCACAGAAGAGTATTGGTCTTTTTCCTGAAGTAATAAGGTTCAGGACTGGCAGGATATTAAGCTATTTTACCAAGTGTTATTTTATCTTAACTGTGTTCTCCAATGAAAAAAACCCGTATTTAAAAGCTTTAACAAATTATCACTTTTAGTCAAGTTTTACTAACTCTGATATTATCTCATTTTTATCCAAAGACCTTGACATTATGAGAGCAGATGAGCACTAGAACTATAGTGGAAGTTTATGCTATGACTGTTGAAATCTTTTGATTTGTTAACATGAGCTTTCTCTTTATGATGATAAGGTTATTAATGAATAATGCCTTTAGCAACTTAGTCAAATCCAGCCCTACACAAAAGGGTAACACTATTCCTGATTGTTTAAAGCATTGATTCCCCCACAGAAGGACTCTGGTCCTTGGAACCAGAAGGGGTACTATGATGATTTGGAGAGAGATGAAAACTTTGGGGCTATGAGGTTTCAAATACAACTAAACCATCTCCATTCTCTGCTAGAAGATTATAAAACAGTAAATTATTTTTTAAAATGAAGTTAGCATAGTGCTTTAATAGTTTTGCAAATCCCCCAGCCCCCCAAAAAGATCATTATTCTCTTTTCATTCATATCAAGCATGTATTTTAAAGTCACCTTTCTAATAACCACCAAGAAAAAATTATATGACAAATTGGAAGTTCTGTACTGGAACCCTGAAGGATACTATCTAGTTATAAATCAAATCAACCATAGTAAAAAATCCAGTACTATTAGAAATACCTTAAAATATATGAGGATTGAGGAGGAATTTTTTTAATGGGTTTGTTTCTGTAAATTTTACAAAAATTTTAAAAGGTTTAAAAAAATTCAACCATTGGTTTAAACTTTAAAATAATATCCCCATAATTGGTTGCATGATTTTCTGTTTGTAAAATGACAGAGTTGTTCTTAGAAGACAGACTCTTCTTAAACATATATTTTTAAAGCATAAAAGAGTTCTTTTAACGATGAATAACTCATCATCCTTTGCAGAATCTATAACATTGGTAAAAATCTCCAGATATTTACTTGTTAAGGCTTAAAATGGTTTTTATGTTTTGCTTCTTATTTAAAGAAAGGGGTCAAAAGGGAGGTAAATTCTCCTGCAGGAATGAGTTTTGCTTAAATTCAGGCTAAAAAAGTTAGGAACTTCCCATACGTAATCAAGGGGTTTCCCATGTTAGTCCTTTCTGGTAAATTATGTTTTCCAAACTTTATCTTCTTTTGAACATCCTTTGTGAGAAATTGCTTATTCTTATTGAGGCCAGTGATATTTACCAGGGGGTAAAAACTGGCTCATAATGAAATTAGTGCTGCTATAGTGAAGTTAGTTTGCAATGTGAATATAAAGAAAGTACTCATTTAAATGGAATATACAGTTTCTTCTGTTGTTGACTTATTTCTAAGACTAAATAGGAGTTGCTTGTTCTCTCATTTTTTTCCCCCTCGTATACTTAGTTTCTGTGTTATTTTATTCAAAGTTTTCATCATTCCCAGGAAATAGTAGGGGTAAAGAAAAGGAAAAGTAATCCCTAAGAAAATGTTCATAGTAGTTAAAAGTTAGAGTTGCTCAAAGTGTAAGATTGGGGGGAGAAAAACGCTTTTGTGGGGTTTTGTCTTTATCAAAATGATTATATAAACCTGTTTGCTTTATTTGATCTGATTAAAGATAGAATTTCTTTTGAGATGCCGATATTCAGAAATATTTACTACCTTATTTTTCTTAGAGAAAATGGCTCAGTAGTATAATACAGACTTCTCAGGATTTTATTTATTACTTGTTGTGGATTTGATGAGGTTGTTGTGTAGAGGTAACAAATGTACAAGTAAGAGAGAAGAGAAAGGTAGTGACTCATTATTTTATTTGCCTATAACAAGGGGAATCAGTATAACTGAAATGGGAGAAATAAATTCTCAAAACCAAACCCCTATTTATTTAACCTTTAAAAGATAAGGAGGGCACATATTATTTAGAGCACTGGGTGTGGTGCATCAACAATGAATCTTGGAACACTGAAAAAATTAAATTAAAAAAAAAATGATTTGAGAAAGAATAAAAAGACCTAACTCTGCCAGTGGACGGCCTCTCAGCAAACCATTTCCTTCAGTAGAAAGGCTTCCGTTTATGAAAAATGAACAAGGGGCTTCTGGGTTGCTCAATCCTGTAAGTATCTGACTCTTGGTTTCAGCTCAGATCATGACAGGGTCGTGAGATGGAGCACTGTGTAGGTCTCTGCACTCAGCACAGAGTCTGCTTGAGATTCTCTCCCTTTATCTCCCTGGTTCCCTGACAATCTCCCCTCTCCTGCTTACTCTCTCTCAAAATAAAGTCTTTAAAAAAAAAATGAACAAGATCATGCTGGAAGCTAGTTCCCTCCTACTCTAAACTTCTAAAATTCTGTATCAATGGAGTGTGAAAGAAAAAAATAAGAGAGTACCAGAATTGGACAATGTAAGACAGTCTCTATATTAAAAACAGCTGTAAAAATGCGGCAGTCTGTGATGATACCCAAAGAACATGCAGACGTGGCGTTTTTTTATCACATGTATGTACCTCTTTAGCCACACAAAATGAAATTTTGTTCCTAGTCCTTTTTAAGATCAAATTGTTATGCACTATCTACATAACTATCCTATGCTTTAATTTTTTTGTGGAAATATTTTTGTTATCTATATGAGGTCTTATCCTTTGAAAGTATCACTTGTTTCTATATACTCTAATAATTTCTTATATTCTACATGGCAAAAGAATTTTAAAAATAACATCACTTCCTGAAATGTCATTGTACCTGAAATAACCTTAAATTACATTGCTAAATGATACACTGCTACTATCACTGCAGGGGCCCCTGAGAAGGAAGTACCACCCTTGACCCCTATTTCCTTGGTCTGTTGAACATAGTATGTTACAATAATGATGTTTAACAAAGGAAATCAGGAAGGGCACTGAACTGTGAACAGTAGGGTTCTACTTTAGAGGACCTGTAACTACTAGGGTGTACAAAGACAAAATATCATAATGAGTTTGTTTGTTTTGTTTTTAGCCTTGAGAAACTACCAAGGTTGATGATTGAAGGGGAAGAGAAAAACACACAAAGATTTTTTGTCCCAGATGCATTTATTAGGTGCCCCGGTCCTCCAGTGGACAGTATGCTACCACCACTCTCAATAGAGCAAAGGTAAAAAAGACCTCTCCTGCTGGACATTTGTTTATCAAAGACAGTGCTTAAGAGTAACCAAAGTGTATTTTGAAGTGTGTGTACACATACATATTTTATTAATTTCAAAATATCTGTGCACATAAAATTTCATTGCAGGCATACTCCATATACTAAACCAGCCTTTAGCCCAGTTCACAATAGCAATCTGGTTGGTCAGTTCTCAACAAATTCTATAGAGTGAATGGCTGTTGTAGTAGAAATGTTTTTCTCCCCGCCCTTCTCAAAACAACAGATACATTTTATTGTTATATTGTTTCTTCTTCAATGTTGCTTGAAATCTAAGTGGGATATGAAAGAATCGTTTAGTTTTGTGATAATTTGCCCTTGCCATTTTGTAGAAATTGTCCTTAGCTTCCCATTTCAAACATTCTGAGCAACTTTACCAAAAGAACACACGCAAGTGCCAGAAGTACCCATTAAATAAAACAGCAGAACCATAAGATAATAATTTAGAAAAAAGGATATGTACAAGACACCTAGATACAAAAAAAAAAAAAGTCCTTATCATTTGCTTCAGAAGCTGCTGTATTTTATTTCTAAGTTTTTCAGACTAGCAATGTGATTTATACCAATGGTTGACAGTCTAAAATCTCAATAGGATAAAATAGTTTGAAAGTTCAGTTGAATTTATTACAGAATTTTATCTATTGCTTTTCTCCAGAAAGGGTAAGCCATACTATAATCATATATAGAAATAGAGTTCTAAAATTCCATCACTCTTATTCTTCCTCCCTTCTTTTTCTCCCTCTCATGCACTGTACCCTGTTGGAAGTGCGTAAGAACACTAATTTCTCCCACTACCCCCATGGCCCCACTCCATCCTATTTGTTTAGGTGACAGTTGAAACACAATAGAGAAGGCTAAAGAAATTGCCTTGTGAACTAGATCTATAAACTAAGAAAGAAGGGCTACTGTTTCACTCAATTATTCTCAACACTCTTGCCATATTCCTTTACAGTAATTTAGGATGAATAGAAACATTTCACTTGGGAAGATATGGACTGAAAGGTCAGTTAATCTAACTTTCAGTACACGTGAATCTTCAGGAAATAATTTGACTAGCATGATTGACAGGTAATTTCAGAAATGAGTTTAGCCTCTAGAAAAATTACACCATGACCATTTTTAAAGAGAAGGTGGTAACAAAAGGAATTGTCAATCAAGATTTATTAGTACTAACAACTATTACTTATTGAATACCTATAATATATTAGGCATTGCTGAACCCCTTGTAACTATTCTAATCCTTCTAACAACCCTATTACTATCCCCATTTTAATATGATTTTCTGGAGATTTTTGAAACTAATTCAGTATTTCAGATGAAATATTAGTATTTCAGAACTAATATATTTGAACCCAAATTGACATCAAGCCAAAAGATTGTGCTCATTCAATTAAGCCAAAGTATCCTGAAGACTTCCTCCAAAAGTTAAGCCCCCTGATTAATAAAGCACTATCTATCCTGGAACACCACTGGTAAATCTGCCTCAGATTACTAGGAATTATTTTATCCAAAACTATTACCTATGTATGGGGCTAATACCACCAGAAGACCCTCCTCATTGAAGGGTTCATCTAGTTCTTTAAAGTTCAATACTAATAAATACAATTTATTTGATCTTTAGTTTTGACATTGAACCTCTAATCTCAACCAACTATGTCAATAATTTTGAAAAGAGATCAAATGATGAGAATATAGATGGATCATCCCAATTTAATCCTTAAGGGCAGAGAGGAGACAAATTACTATTTACCGTGGATCTACAATTTCATTTTCATGAACCAAAACCAGCTGGTCGTGTTGAATTGATTTGGATATAAGTCTTATCAATATTAGTGAAAAGTTTATTTTTTCTTGCAACTCTTTTTACCATCTTATTCTTCCTATACCACTCTACTTATTTTCATGTTTCATTACCAATTTTCCTCCTCTTTTCCTTATCCCCAGCAGAATAAACTGGTATGACTACCCGATTTACAGATACACATTTTCTCCGTGACTCCAGGCCAGTGGTTTTCAAATTTTGCTGTGATTAAGAATCACTCAGAGGGTTCATTAACACACAAGATTGTTGGCCCCACTTCCTGAGTTTATGGTCTGTAGGTCTGGGATGGTGAGGAGAGGACCAAAAATTTCCATTTCTGACACATTCCCAAGTGATCTGATGCTGCTAAAATGGGGGCCTCACTTTAAGAACCACTGCTATAGGTTGATGTGATTTTACCTTAGCTACAAAAGCCCGTGAAAGAGAAATGTGGTCAAAATAACTACAGCATCTTGGTTGGTAGAAAGAAGACTCAGAGCTTTTCATTCTGCCTTGAGAAATTTACAAATCTAAAACAATATTTTTTATAAATTGCCTAGACGTTAGATAAAAACCATTTTCTTCTCTTTTTATCCTTTCATTACATTTTATAACTTCTATCTGATTTTTTGACAGCACTCTTGAGATAATTCTGGTAGGGATTAACAATCATGAATTCTTATATGAAAAGTTTAGCATTCAAATTTATGGAGACTGAAGCATATTTTTAATTTGTTAAATAACTGATATATAAATCTTAGTAAAGGAAAGTAAATAATTTCTATACTCAACAGTTATTAATACAAGTGTTAGTGAATATTAAATATTAAAACTTGAAGGGACCCTAGGATTAGTTCAGTCCCTCAATTTTCCATTTTGTGACATATGTCATGTAGCTCAAATGATTCATAATTACTAAAGTAAGCCAGGTAAACAGAAAATAAAAGCTAAAGCTCAAAATGCTGATTGTTTCTTAAGATATATAAATGATAATAAATATACTAATTTCTTTTAAAAGCATATGTTTTCACCATCTTCCTGTGTCTTATCTATATGTGCAGGATAGAGGAACTATATATGTACTGTAATGTATTTATGATAATTTTTCAAATTAACAGTGGGACCCATTGATTTAAATTGAGAGATACTTCCCCTGGATGCTTGTTGAGCATATTTGAAAACATAACTAACATACTTAAAAATGATTGATATTATGTTTGCTAACCTGTGGACATTCCATAATTAATGTGTTGATCAAAATTAATAAAATGATATTTTGTATATAAATCTATATAATTAATATGTATGGCATAACCTTAATAGCTGTCATTCTAGTGGATCATATTTTATCAGAAATACTAGATCATTCATACATATACATTTGGCAGTTCTGCAAGTTCATTAACTTCTCTTTCCAACTACTACGACTTCAATGATTAGTGCTCCGAAACAATGAATTCCCAGTTGTGAAAAAGATCAACATAACAGAGATAAGCACCAAGTCAAAAAGATCATTACAAGCAATATAATAACTTTTAAAAAAATTCTCTGTCCTGTTTGTATTATAACTACAATTTAAGTTTTCGATTTGAAAAATTTAAGTCTTACAATTATAATCTGGGGAAGCTTCAGGGAGAATGGAGATTTATAGGAAATTTCAGCTCAACATGAGGGCAGACTTCAAGAAGTAGTGCTGTTTCTCTGTTTCTGAAATTTTTTAAGGCAGAGAATAGACATGCAATTAATTTAGGATGTGTAAAGGGAATTAATAAATCAGAAAATATGGATTGTTATTACCTTGAAGATTTTTTTCAACTCTGAGAGACAGGATTTTGAGAATTCTTTTTTTTTTTCCTTAAAGATTTTATTTATTTATTTGACAGACAGAGATCACAAGTAGGCAGAGAGACAGGCAGGGAGAGAGGAGGAAGCAGGCTCGCTGCTGAGCAGAGAGCCTGATGTGGGGCTCAATTCCAGGACCCTGGGATCATGACCTGAGCCGAAGACAGGGGCTTAACGCACTGAGCCACCCAGGTGCCCCAGGATTTTGAGAATTCTTAGAACTTTTGTATTCAGGTCTTCTATTAATGATCAAGTTAGATAAAGAATTAGGATTTCAATATTTCTAGCATTATTCTGAAAACATGTTAAGAAAAAAAAATCATGTCCTTCCACCCCTTGTTATTGCAACACAATATAAGATATACTTTCAAGTATTTATGAGCTATACTAATTAAGTGAATTAGTTAAGATAGGTTTCATGAGATTTGCCCTACAAAATTAGGTCTATTTTTTATGATTTTCATAAGAAATTTTGCACTTTTAATCATATTTCTCAGAAACAACCATTTGAAGGAATGAACATAGTACTTACGTTCTTTTTCAAAAGTACCTGCTACAGGTTTATTTGGAAAGACATAAGTGATAGTACAGTAAATTAGAAACCCAAATCATTGGATATTATCAAAGTTTTTCTTTGTAGAAGTCTAAATTAAATTTGTTTAAAGATTGAAGCAATCAAGTAATATTCTCCTTCTCTATTTTTTTTTGCACACTAATTTAAGATGGAAAGAAAACAACATGGTTCGCTATTTCATCTTAAGGTTTCCATATCGGAGAACAAGATTCCAAGTAGGTTGATTATTGCTGCAAAAAATATATGTGATTCTCTCCCAGAGAGTTTCAAGGCTTTTTAAAAGGCAGAAGGGTGGCTGTGGCAATAATATCTAAATTCAGGGATCTTGTGTGAACCAATATGGAACTCCGTTCTCACTTGCAGGGTCCCCTTTTTCTTGTCCTTCTTTCAGGCATCTTGCGCTTTCTCATGATACAACAACATTTTCATATTTCAGTGGACAAATAATAATGCCTTTTAGAGAGACAGCTGAGTAAGTCAAAATGTATTACACCAAAGTCTATAAGCTATATCTGTATTACACATTTCTAAGTATTTAGCTAAGTGAATTTTACTCTGCATGAATATTACACATGTGTGTGCGTGTGTGTGTATAAAATTTTAAAGGGAAACCAATCTTCCCATACCACCTCCATGCCCCCAGAGCAGTACTGACAAATTGGTTTCATCTTGTTCGTTACTACAGTTGATTGGCTGCCCTAAAGTGCTATGTTGAGAATGTGAAATCTGCATCTATAGGGAAAGAGAGAAGAACAACATTCATGCCAAATATTTGCTATTTGTCATCCCTGCTTTAGAGCTATAAAAGTTCTCATTATAGCTCTATAAACACTTCAAGCTTAGCCAGGCAGCTGGTTCTCGCAACACAGACTACCATTTGACTCACTTAAGAATATCTCTTCTAATATTTCAAAGAGATTGTTTTAATCCAATAATCCCTCCTTTAAAACAACAGAGACTCTCGGATGTGCCTCTAAGGAGCTCAAAGAATCATGGCCATGATGGTGTCATCAAGAATACCCTTAAACATTAAACTGTGTATTTGCCTCTAATGAGTTCTAACCTCCATTGAAATGACAGCGGTTTCTCCCTTTAAAATTCAGTCCAGTCATTCTCAAACACTCGTGTACATAGTATATTTATTAAACATGTAGATTCTGGTCCCCCCCCCGAAATTCTGATTTGATTGGTCCAGAGTGGGGTTCAGAAACTGGCATTTTTTGTCTTGCTCTTTCTGAATGGTGTGGAGGCCATTCTTTGTCATGCATGGCCTTAGACTTGCATTCTTTCTTCCATATCATCTTTTCAGCTGGCATTGTTTAGATTTTAATACCATCAGCCAAAACGATTTTTTTTTTTTTGTTATCCTACCAACAAGTAATATCTAGGGCTCACTTTAAACATAGAGAGGCTAAACACATAAATCCAAGTATTTAATCTAGGACTATTTAATCTAGGACTTTGTATTATATTGTCTAGCTTTCTGGGCAATGATCACTGGGAATGCTAGTTTCTCCCCCACCTCCTATGCTCAAATTCAAACTATTTGACAAGTAACCATTAGTTACTTTTCAAAATTCAAGATTTCAAAACCAAAATATTCTGTCTTTCCAGCCAGAGTCAAGTCCATAAGTTGTTGGTCTTTCACTTTCTCACAAGTTGACTCTCTAAGTCTCGAATGACTTTTCTCATTTTTTTTTTTTTTTTAGATAAAAACTCACAATGTATTGGGAGTACAAAAAATATCCTTAGTCAATCTGAATACCTCACTTTTCTGGTCTAGTTCAACTCTTTTTTTTTTTTTTAATTGTGGTTAAAAAAAAAACATAAAATTTACCATATTAACCATTTCTAAATATGCAATTCATTAGTGTGAAGTATATTCACCTTGTTGTACAACCAACGTCCAAAACTTTCTCATCTTGCAAAACTGAAACTCTAAGCCCATTGAATAATCCCCTATACCTCTGACCCATCCCCTGGCAACCACCAGACTACTTTCTTCTCATATCTGCTTTCTCCTATCAATAATGGGTTTATAGTTATTGCTACTTAGCTCTCCAAGTATAATCTTTACAACCTGTGTTGTTACAGTTCTCACTTGTGAAAAGATTCACATTTGCAGGGCATCTGCGTGGCTCAGTCAGTTAAGTCTCCAGCTCTGGATCTCAGCTAAGGTCTTATCTCAGAGTTGTGAATTCAAGCCCCACGTTGGACTCCACAGTGGGGGTGGGGCCTTCTCAAAAAAAAAAAAAAAAGATTTATAATCACAAAGCAATTGTGCTTATATTAAGCGATCCTTATAATTTTTTGGTGACTGCAAATGAAATACATCTGGTCCTGGAAACTTTCCTCTGAGTTACAAGGAGAGGGAAACTTTATTCCTCATGAGACCTAGGGAATTCCAGAGGGATACTTCTTGTATGTTTGTTTGTTTGTTTAAGGTTTGAGGTTAGAATTGTCAGGGCAGTTAAGCTTAAATCATCGAATTTCTGTAGATTCTTCCTATGTATATTCTAGAATTGGTTCCTCGTTTGGAAATTTGTAGTAGATTGGAAATTTGTCTGGAATTTGGCAGAGTCATTGTTCATTAAATGCTTTCAAAGTCTTTGCTGAGTCCGATATGAAACTTTACTTTTAAGCTGCTTTATTAGAAATATAATTTGGAGACACCTAGGTGGCTCAGTTGGTTAAGTGCCCAACTCTTGATTTCCGCTCAGGTCATGATCTCAGGGTCCTGAGATCGATCCCATGTTAGGCTCCACCTGGGCATGGAGCCTGCTTAAGATTCTCTCTCACCCTCTGCCCCTCCCCCCCTTAAAAAAAAAGAAATAAATATAATTGGGGAGGAAATAGGCATATATAAAAATACATTTTCTGCAAATGGAGTGTTTCAAGCACTCTTTTCAAAATCTTTGGCAGTAAGAAAAGCCCAAACCCAAGAAACATTCTTAATACTCTTACTTCTCAAAAGTTTTTTTTTTTAATTTCTCTGCCTCTGTTATTAAAATTTTTCAAGAAGTTAATAAAGTTTTATTTTTGAAGAAGTTAGTAAAGCATTAAATCCTACAAGCAATATTCATCTAAATAAACAGAAATGCTATAATTTTGAGTATTATGCTCATGATTTTGACATAGAAAAATATGTACCTTTTCTTGGCCTAAGTTATCTTGGAACTAACACAAAAACTAGTTGATAGTGATTCTTGGATAATGGTAACTGAAGCTTTCTTCATCTTATGAATTTAACAATCCGTAATATGAATGTATATGATTTTTTCAGACAAATGTTATTTATTTAGAACAATTTTAAGTAATTTCATAATTTTGGTAGCACCCAGCTATTGCTTTAATGATCTCCTTCAATGTACTGATAATATTTACTTCAAAGGAAATTCTTTAATATTGAATCTCATTATTCCTTTGAAGTCCATTAAAGAATTAAAAATGTTTTCTCAATAAGAGGAACAATTTTTGAGTTGAAAATATTTAGTGAAAGAGTTGTAGTGCATCCAGTTCAGTGACCTACTAAGCAATTACTCTTTTTCCTTTCCAGTGCCCCATCACTATTAAAGATCTTTCCTCATTGCACACCATTATCACACCTAAACCACAGAAATTCATCGAATGCCAGCCATGCGATCCTCAGGGCACACACTGCCAGCCACCTAGAACTTAACCTCTCCTCCGTAGTGGCTAACATAAGCTTGGCACTAGTATTTTGCCCGGAAGACTCTTTAATACAGTAAAAACTTCAGGCTGAAAATTCCCCAAGTCCTGAGACTTTTTTGATAATTATATACTTTATCAATTATAATATTAAATTTGCTTACAATAAAGAATGCCCATTTGATTTATAATAACTAAAGCTAGTTTGCATTCTTGTTCTTCGTGTGCTATTAAACTGTACTCCTATTTAAGGAATCCTTTGAGTCATCAGGTTACTACGTGCAATTTGGTTTGTTAATCACCATTTGCTGTTTGAATGATTTAAAAAAAAATTACACTTAATGACATACCAAGCTGGGATTCATGCAGTGCACATTAAAGTGAGTTGCTTCTGACTTCAGAAATATTACATAAGATCTATGTTTTATTTGATAGAAATTTTTTTACTGTTTATGTTGGAGAAAATCAATCTTAGGGAAACAGAGTTCGATTCTTACATAAGATTTTCAATAATTTAATTCTAAATGATTCATCTTAATTATTTTGTTACAAAATAACTACAAAATGAATGTGATGCCAAATTACTCACTGTATTTGTGCTATAATTAATAAAACCCCCCAAAATGTATTGTGTATTATTCAAACTATTGTTTCAAGCATTCATGGAATTTTAAGAATTCTAAGTTCTCTCTTTTTCCCTCCTGGTGGGTAGTGGGTGTGGTACCGAACAGAGGGCTTGGTACCCAATGGAGGTAATGGCTCTGTGTGAGACGCCTGGGCTCCCTGCCTTGTAGCTGACCCTGGGGACAGTCATTTAATCTCTTGCTTATTCATCAGTTGTGGGAATTGGATCACAATAGATGATAGGAATCTTTCAATATCTATATTCCTGGGGTCAGTGAAACTTCTCTTCCAGGTACCTTCGGCTTCCTTGTTTGGCCTTCCCTCATTTTTCCCCGAATGCTCTTTGTTTCTTCTGACATTTATGGACCATCCTATCCTCCTCAGTATCCTTCATACTTAGCGATGGTTGCTTTAGAAAAGTGTTTCAGTGGACGGTTCCCTCTCTCTCATTTGTCCAATCCCCTTTTTTATTAAGTTTAAAACCAGAGACTGTTTCTTCCTTTTTTCTGTTCCCGTCCACACCTAGCACTGTGCTGATTACTTCCATCATCTTTCTACACATAATCACCACTGTTCCCATTCCTGTTTTGCTTTGAAATCTTGTTGCTTCAGGATTCCAGAACTTCACAGACAAATCAAAATGAAGCCAAGTGGGAATGAAAGCGGTAATTTTAAAGCCCGGTAAGAAATGCCATGTCATTTTATTATAAGGATTGACTCAACAAATGAAGACGCGTAGAATATGGGATTTTTGTTTCCTGCCTATCCTAAATTTTACTTCAGAAAATTCTTTCCCTTGCTTAATAGATCAGTGATCCTATTCTATTCACTCAGTGGATGTCGAGTGGCTACCCTGTGCCAGGCTTTATGCTAGGGACTGGAGATAAAATAATTTACAAAAGAAAAATATCCACTCTCATTAGCTTTAAGTATGCCGAGTCTAAAGTTACTTGATTCAAATCAGCTTTTGGAACCTAATCAAACTATCCTTTTTTCATTCAACAGATACTCATCTGATTATCCACAGCGTACCAGACGGTGCGTTGGTATATGTTAGAGGTGTGTTTGAAGCTAGCGATTATAAAATGCTGAATGTTATTTTCCCTTTAAATATGATTTACTTACCTACATTACTTAATTTGAATATGATATAATTATCTACCTATGTTATAATGATCAAAGTATATTTCACTGATGCAAATTTAGAGAGTCACAACAATACTGTTTTAAATAATGATTCTGTGTTCTCCGTTCCAAATCTCTTTTGATGTCCTAGGATGAAAATAATGATTCTGTTTCATCTCATGGGACATCTTCATGTGACTACTGTATTCAAGTGGTAATGATTTCCTAAACTCTAAGCTGGAGATGATTGTGAAGCCCCTTGCAGGCTCATCATAGAAGACTGCTGTGGTTTCTGTGTATGCATGGGGGATTGAGTGGGGGAGAGATTGAGGAAGGCGAGGAGTAGTGACATCATATCATATATTTGCCCTCCCTGCACTTTAATTTTATTTCACTCTCTTCACACTTAACAATATCTTCACAAAATCCTCTTCTCTCCATATGTCTGGCTTTATAGCAAACCATCAATGTTCTCAACTATGAATCTCACTGATACCTTAGCCAAATGTAATGAGCCTGATTCTACTGTTACCCTGTTAGTAAATCTGAACCTCGAACAATCTTCTGTAGATGCATTTCAAAGAAGAGCCATTAATGGATAAATTCAGTTAGTTACTGATACAAAAAATACATTTGTCCTGAAAGTTTTTCCATAACTGGAATTTCGAATCAAAGTAAATGTAAAAAGAATATGGAATTTTAATTACAATAATTTACCTATAATTTCACATATTTTTCAAAGTTCCTTCACATATTATATCTCATTTCATTCTGATAAAAATACTGATTTTGTTCATTATCTCTGATCTCACTTAACAGATGAAGAAAACAGGCCCAGGCAGGTTAAATGATTTACTATAGATCACTTAGTGATCTAATAAAATACCAAGGTTTATAAGAAGCCCACTGCTCATTGCAGCCTTCATAATAATGTTACAGAAATTTTAAATGGTAAACTTGAAATCAAAATTTCATAAAATTAAGCACATATTTTTACGGATAATTTCAATAGCTATTTTAAAAGTTAAAATTGGCATACAGTATTATATTAGTTTCAGGTGTATAAGAGACTGATTCGGTATTTTTATACATTACAAAATGATCACTACAATAGGTCTGGTTACCATCTGTCACTATACAAAGTTATTACAATACTGTTGACTATATTCCCTGTGCTGTACATCACTTCCGCATGATGTATTTATTTTATAACTGGAAGTTTGTACCTCTTAATTCCCTTCATGTTTTTTGCCCATCAACCCACACCCCCACTTACCCTCTGGCCACCACCAGTTTGTTCCCTATATCTGAGTCTATTTCTGTTTTGTTTTGCTCATTTGTCTTTTAAATTCCACATATAAGTGAAATCACATTATGTTTGTCTTTCTATGACTATTTCGGTTACCATAATACCCTCCAGATCCATCTGTGTTGTCCTTGTCATGTGTATATCTTGTTTGGGGAAATGTTCAGGTCCTCTGCCCATTTTTTAATCAGCTTGTTTCTTTTTGTTGTTGTTATTGAGTTGTATGAGTTATGTGTATATTTTGGATATCAACCCCTTCACAGATATATCATTTGCAAGTATCTTCTCCCATTCAGCAGCATGTTTTTTCATTGTTGGTGATTTCCTTCATTGTGCAAAAGTGTTTTAGTTTGATGTAGTTCAAATCATTTATCTTTGCTTTTGTCACCCTTGTATAAGAAGACATATCCAAAAAACTATTTCTTAGGCCAATGTCAAGGAGTATTTTATATGTTTTCTTCTAGGCATTTCATGATTTCAGGTCTCACATTTAAGTCTGTAATCCATTTTGAGTTATTTTGTACATGGTGTAAGAAAGTGGTCCAGTTTCGTTCTTTTGTGTGTATCTGTCTTAGTTTTCCCAACACCATTTATTGAAGAGACTGTCTTTTCCTCGTTGTATTTTCTGTCCCTTAGTTGTAGATTAATTGGCCATAAAAGTATAGGTTTATTTCTGGGCTCCCAATTCTATTCCATTGATCTGTGTGTCTGTTTTTGTGTCAGTACCATACTGTTTTGATTACTACAGCTTTCTAGTATATCTTGAAATCTGGGATTGTAGTACTTCTAGCTTTGTTCTTCTTTCTCAAGATCGCTTTGGCTATTCAGAGTCTTTTGTGGTTCCATACAAATTTCAGAATTATTTGTTCTAGTTCCGTGAATTAAGCTCATGTTTTTATAGCCAATTTAAATGTTTTTTTTTAAAATGTGCTCTAAACATTTTCCTGTTTTCATCACATCTTTGGGTTCAGTTCTGCACTCAATATACTGTGGGTTTTGGCCCTAGCAGAAAGTATATCAAATCATTATTTTGGTAATCAGTATATTTGTAATCAATATATTGATTGATTGGTAATCAATATATTTGCCTAGAGTCAGCCTTTTTTCTCTAATTATTGAGTCTTTGGCATCTCTATTCTTTAGTCTATTTCCTGAGCTCCCACCTTTAAAAAATATATTTATTTATTTATTTATTTATCAGAGAGAGAGAGAGAGCACAAGCAGGGGGAGCAGCAGGCAGAGGGAGAAGCAGGCTCCCCACTGAGCAAGGAACCTGATGCGGGAATTGATCCCAGAATCTGGGGATCATGACCTGAGCCAAAGGCAGATGCTTAACAGACTGAGCCACTCAGGTGTCCCCTGAGCTCCCACCTTAGTGAACCTTCCAGAACGTGATCCTAACGACTAGAATGCAGATCTCTTGCTGTCCTATCATCACAAGTCTTATCATGGCTCCTGCAATGCAGTGTAGCCTTCAAAAAGTGTTATTTCTAGAACTTCAGAGATAAAAATACTTCATTTTCAGTCAGGTCAGTTAATAATTAAAAACCAACTGGAGAATTTTTTCTTAAACTCTTATGAGCAAGAGCAAATGGCCACATAATAAATTGGAAGCAGGTTTTTTTCAAAACCTATTTGAAAGGGAAGTTCTAAGTTTATATGAAATTAACTCAAGAACATATATATTCTTCATTTACACCATTATATGGTGATTATAGTTTTGTTTTGTTTTGTTGTTATTTTGTTTGTTGTCCCTGCAGTGGTTATAGTTGTTAACAATGAAGATTATAAAGCATTGAAGTATTCTCATGCATACAAAATTTCATTGTGCTCTCTATATTGCATTCAATCAATATTCAATAGGAGTCAATTTCAATAGGATTAAAAGTATTGTAGTTAAAGGTCTGTTGCTAGAAATTCCTTTAAATAATAAATAACTTTGCTCCTAGCATTCCCAGTGAGCAGTGGCTTTGCAGCATCACTGAGGAGTTAGCAGGCTGAACTCTAAACTGTATGTGCAGATTCAATTTTTCTGGCCCCATATATCCATGGCCATAAAAGTTTCATATTGGCTCCGTCTGCACAAGTTATCACATGGTTATAAATATAAAAAGATCAATATGGCCAAGATTATCAAGAAGGAGCTTAGGGGCACCTGGGTGATTCAGTTGATTAAGTCTCCGACTCTTGATCTGAGCTTGGGTCTTCATCTTGGGGTCATGAGTTCAAGTCCTGCATTGGGCTCCATGCTGGGCATGGAGCCTACTTAAAAAAAAAAAAAGAGGGACACCTGAGTTGCTCAGTCCATTGAGCGAGGGTTGGACTCTTGGCTTCGACTGGGGTCATGATCTCAAGGGTCATGGGCTTGAGCTCCACGTTGGGCTCTGAGCTCAGCACAGAGTTTGCTTGAGATTCCCTCTACCCCTGCAGCCACTTGTGCTCTCTCAAAAAATAAACTTAAAAAAAAAAAAAGGGAGAGGGGTGCCTGGGTGGCTCTGTTGATTAAACAACTGCCTTCGGCTCAGGTCATGATCCCAGAGTCCTGGGATCAAGTCCTGCATCAGGCTTCCAGCTCCACAAGAGTCTGCTTCTCCCTCTGACCTTCTCCCCTCTCATACTCTCTTTCACTGTCTCTCTCTCAAATAAATAAATAAAATCTTAAAAAAAAAAGGAGTGTTTAAAAGAAGTTCCACATTTGCTTTTTGCTAGGAGAGGAATAAAACCACAATAACTTTAAACCATCCCGTCCACTCCTTAAACAACAGCAGTAATTTCAGCTGTATCTTTAGGTTCTGGGTTCCCCCAGAGTTATCAGGCAGTCTTAGTGGCCTCAGTACGGAGTTATAAAAAACACAGAATTTGGTGTCAGCCAGTCCTAGGTTCAAGTCCAAATTATGTCACTCTTATGAATAGTGGGCAAATTATATAACATTATAGACTTATTGTGTGAATTTATTCATTCAGCATTCAGTTTATACCTATTAATTACTCTGTTCTGGGCCAATTTTCTTGGTCCAGAGGATGTATCAATAACAAACAGATAAAATTTCTTGACCTTACAGAAGCTATAGTCAGCCAGGATTCTCTTTAGAAAATTAAATGTGTTAAGATATATGAAGCTGTTAGCAAAGTTTCTATCACATAATAAGCATGTGATAAATACTAATAACATCATTATTAATTCTTCCCAACCCATAACATGAACAGCTCCCCAGAGAGTATAAAAAAATTATGCAAAATTGGAAGGGAACCTCCTTTTACCACAGGAAGTCTCAGGTCCAGCAGTAGCCCGGGAGTTGGACTAGTTATAATCTCCTGAAGCTATTGTCAGTCAAATAGAAAAGCACACAACTATGTAGGCAGAACTTCCTTGGATAGGATACAAAAGGTACTAACTTTTATAAAAGAAAAAAATTAAAAATTAGATACTTCATCAAAATTAATGTGTTCTTTTTATCAAAAGCTGCCATCAAGAAAATGAATAAACCGTCTACAGACTGAGAGATATCGAAGTATATTTGTATTTCTGGAGAGAATCTGAACTGCTTTATTTCCTTTTTTAAAAAGATGATCGTCAGTTTGCATGATTTGGGGATCAATGACCCCACTACTAAAAGGATTATATTCACCTGTTTTACTTCATGACTTGACAACTTAAGATTTTCTTGTCTAAATCTGCAATCAACTTTAATGTTTTTTTGCCTGAGGGGGTCTTTGGAGTCATTTAACACCCTCATTGTAAAACAGATAGGAAAAATATTAAAGAGAGTATGTGACTTGTTCATAGTCATCTAACCAGTCATTTCAGAACTTGAGCTAGGTTTCAGGAAGTGCTCCTTCCGCTACTCCATTTCTGCTTCTCTGTTGCTTTCTTGAAAGTCAGCGGGAGATAGTATATGGGCTTTATTCAGGATATTTGTTTTCTTCTGTCAGCTGGAACGGTTTTCACACTCGTTTATTTTAAAGTTGAAAGCATTGCAAGATTATGGTTGTGGGTCATTTTTGACTGAAAAAATAGCTTTTTGATGGTTAGTACATGCTTTAAAACGTGGTTTCAGGACAAGTTTATGACAGTTAACTGGGACCAGTAAAATGTAGTTACTGGTCCCAGTTAATTGTCATAAAGAGGCCCCTGCAAACCGTCATCTTGATTTCTGAACTTTTTCTCATTTCATATAATCTCAAGCTATATATTTTTTTCTATCTTCTAGCACTTGATATTCCATTTATCTTTGGTACTGACGAACTTTTAAATCTCTATGTCAGAGATTTACATGAAACATTTCACAACTATCCAGTCTGTTAATTATGAAAGTTTTTATTGTTCATCTCGCAAAGCAAACAATGTCCTTTAGTGTCATTGATTTAGTCGGGTTTTTAAAAGGTTTTATTTATTTATTTATTTATTTATTTACTAACTTATTATTTTGGAGTGTGCAGAGGAACAGAGGGAGAAGGACAAGCAGACTCCATCCTGAGCGTGGAGCCCAGTCCAATCCGAGGTTCAGGCTCACAGCCCCGAGATCATGACATGAGCAAAAATCAAGAGTAAGATGCTCAAACGACTGAGCTCCCAGGCACCCTTTATTGAGTTCTTATTTTTTTAATTTTCTTAACGTTTTATTTATTTATTTGAGAGAATGAGTGAGAAAGAGTGAGAGAGCACAAGCGGGGGAAACAGCAGAGGTAGAAGACTCCCGGCTGAGCAGGGAGCCCCACTCCGGGCTCAATCCCAGGACCCTAGAATCATGACCTGAGCTCTAGGCAGACACCTAACGACCGCACCACCCAGGCGCCCCTTTAATTGAGTTTTTAAAAGGAAAATTTTATAGCTAAAAAATCTCATCTTCTATCAATATAGAATTTATCTTCTATCAATTTGTTTCGCTTTCACAATTGTGTTGGTTTATATTTATGTGATTTTTATGTCAACAAAAGCTGGAGCAGCAATAATGACACATGGCATAGGGGTTTCAGAGCACTGCCCTCTTTTACTAAGTCAATGTCTATGCTTTTCCTTTTCCATCATACTGAATTTTTAATTTGCAGTAAGAAGCCACTATGTGAGGTAAGAAATGACAATCAAGGGAAAGGAAAACATTCATTCATTTATTCAGCAAATACTTATTGAGTTCTTTTCAGAGGCCAGCCATTATGCTAGGGAAATTGGTTTTTTTTTTTTTTTTTTTTTCATTTTTTTCAGTCTAGTCTCGGGGGAGATCATGATGAGTAGTAAAATAATGTGTTTTAGATGTCGGCGTATGACATGCAGATTTAAAACAACATAAACCCTTGGTGGATTTGAATTGGAATTAAAAAAGAAATAAATTGGATAAATAATTATCTGGCTTTTGATTATAGTTTTAATTGCCCATGAATCCTTGGCATTACTTGTAGGTAAATTCTATTCAGGGTATTACTACTTTCTTCTCAGAATTAATAGAATTTTTTCACTTATTTATTTTTAGAACTGTCAGTGTAATAAGGTTATTTCTGTAGGAAATTGGGACTTCTGTGGTTATTTTGATTCTGATTATAACCTCTTTAAAGCTGATGAACATATGGCCCCTTAGATTTGAAGTGGCGAGGTAATCATAAATTAGGCCCCAAACACTGGCGTTCAAAATGTTTTTTTTTTAATTTTTTTATTTTTTAAAGATTTTATTTATTTATTTGGCAGACAGAGATCACAAGCAGGCAGAGAGGCAGACAGAGAGAGAGAGGAGGAAGCAGGCTCCCTGCTGAGCAGAGAGCCCGATGCGGGGCTTGTTCCCAGGACCCTGAGATCTTGACCTGAGCCGAAGGCAGAGGCTTAACCCACTGAGCCACCCAGGCGCCCCTCAAAATGGTTTTAAAATGTGATATTCAATATATACACTTGAATATGCACCAAAGTAACATAAATAAAATCTTGCTTTCTTTCCACCTAAATGTTTTAAGTTCCTCAGTCTTCTTTAGATACCAGTGGTATACTACTACTCTCCACCGTTGTTCACTCGTCCTTGGGGAAACAAAAAAAGAGTGAAGGCCATATTGCCATGATCACTGTTAAGTAGCATTTGAGCCAAGTTTTTTATTGCTATTTTTTATGCCTTTATAAATTAGTATTTTCACAAGGATAAATCGAACTTAAAAACCCTTTTCTGTTCTCAGGTATTTTTTAATGTAAGATGTTTTATTGTCCTTTCTTAGAGCTGGGTCCATAAAAGAATTTGTCTTCTTTTTTTTTTCCCCAGCAATAAACTAAACCTGGTTTAGTTCAGTGCCCTGATATAAAATCCACATTCTCTGTAGATTATTGGTCATGGGTCCCATTCTAGGATGTGTTGCTCTTTATGTGACAGTGTGAAGGCAGAAGTTCTGAAATGAAAACAAAAACTCCATCCTACACTAATGCTTCAGCAAGAACATTGTGTTCAGTGGCAATGCTTTTTCCCATTTTCTACTAAAGTATAATTTACTTACAGTAAAATGCTCAAATTTTAACATATCATTCAATCAGTTTTGACAGGTATCAAGACACAGAACATTTTTCTCACCCCAGAAAATTTGTTTCCCTTTCCAGTCAACAGCCCCACTCTTTCCCCAATCCAAACCTCCAAAAGCAATCCCTGATCCAATTTCTGTGACTACAGGTTAGTTTGGTCTGTTCTAGAATTGTATATAAATGAACATGTAGTTTCATCATTTGGCTTCTTTCACTCAACCTAATACTTTTGAGATCATCTGTGTTGTGGAGTTCTTCAGTAAATAGTTTCCTTCTGTTGCAGATAATACTTTGAAAAAACAGGCAAGAAATAATGAGATCTTCACTGAGCATCTTAAATGACACATGGCTATCATTAAAGTCAGGGCAGCAAAACTGCAGCAGGAATGAGGGGACAAAATACCCTCTAATATTAATATTCAGTGACAGTACTCCCACCTTAATTACTGTTGATGCATCAAGAGGTACTGTTCTGGGAGATTTTATTAACAACAAAGATACTGGGCAACTAACTGCACCCCAGCAGTTACAACGGCTCTGCTACTATATGTTTCCTTCCCTTTGTACGTCTGCTTTGACCTCAGAAAGCAAATGTCAGAAATAACTCCAGGTGAGGAAGTACATCTTATGGTATCTCCGTAATCAAAGCATGCTGGAAGGGATGTTTTCACTGTTTATCAATATGGTGGTGATGGCTCAGTAGCTTTTATGCACTCTTAAAATTGTATAACATAGACTTTATGAATTCAGTTTTATTATTACAAACTCACTTTGATCCATAATTTTTACAAATAGAAGAACAGATACAATGAAACTAACATCTCCAGATTACATTTTTGGGGTTTTTCTGTGGTTTTTTTTTTTTAAGTTCTAATTGAATTTACCTAAAAATTGACATTTTAAGCAAGGATTCATGGAGATTTGAGAGCCATAATAAATTTAAGTGAAGATGATACCGTGACTCTAGGGAGTCACAGTAAATTGTGTACCAACAGATGTGAATTGTTACTATCTGCTGTTGTCTTCTCTCCCTCTTTTTTTTTTTTTAAGATTTATTCATTTGTTTATTTGACAGAGAGAGAGAGAGAGAGCACAAGTAGGCAGAGCGGCAGGCAGAGAGAGAGGGGAAGCAGGCTCCCCACTGAGCAGAGAGCCCAATGCGGGGCTCCATCCCAGGACCCTGAGACTATGACCCAAGCCAAAGGCAGAGGCTTAACCCACTGAGCAACCCAGGTGCCCCTGCTGTTGTCTTTTTCAAGAGAACATTATTCTGACTGAAAAGGACTCTGAATTTTGACCTAACTACATAAAGGCGAGCACTGAGCTGGCCCTGGGCTAGTTCCTCCCAATCCATACCATCTCCATCTTTAAGATTCTTAAATAAGAAGCTGTGGAACCGCAAAGAGATCACAGAACATTAACTCACACACCAACAGTACACACAACGAGCACCTTCTTAACTTTATGGGATGTTAGCATGTCATTTTCAGTGTTTATACAACTCTTTAGCCAGGAGAAAAATAACCGTAAAATACCATGGTGCTTCTGTCAGTCATATGGAAAAAGGCATGCAAAAAAAATTAGAAGTTTTGCCAGAAAACTTAGAAAATAATGTTTCAGATTATTCCCATCCTGTGACTCCCTCTTATCTACTGATTTTTTCATTTCTTTCTGCCTTCCACTAAATACACCTTCCTTCTCACCTCTCATACTTATTTTTCTCCTTATGGTTCCTAAAATATTTTATTTACCACATTCATATTTCATTCTAATAATTCCAGAAATGTTGAAAGGATACTTCCCTTATACAACCTACCTTAGTGTAGAATTTGGCTTAAGTTAAGCTTATGTCACATAAGTCTTAGTTCATGTAAAAAAGGAGTTACATTTAAATCCTCAAAAGAATCTCATTAGTATAATTTAAACTGTACAGAGGACTTGCTGTGCTATCCTACCAAGCCTCAAGGATCTATGTTCTAAACCATAAAGATGATTAACTACTTTTGAGCAGTATGCATGAATTCTCTCGGCAATTTGTCATCATTTTAGTTGGAGTAATTAATTTTAATTAACTGCCAATAATGTTTGTTGCCATGTGGAAAAATGAGAATATGGCCCTTGTTCCCATTTTAACATGAGTAATGATATCAGTTTAATGTTAGAAGGGTAAAGAGGTCTTGGGTTGTGAAATATAGAATTATAAACCTGATTTCCCAGGGAGTACACCCTGCTTGAAGGGTTTTGAGAAGTCCTAGCTTAGCAAAAATTAAAGCTGATAGTAAATCATCTTTCCTCCTCCCACGTATTTAGGGTTCTGGCTTTTAAAAATTAGATTCTTCTCAAGAAACAAGGACAGTCTCAAGTACACAATCTAACCTTACGCCTAAAGGAGATGGAAAAAGAACAGCAAATAAAGCCTAAATCCAACAGGAGAAAAGAAATAATAAAGATTAGAGCAGAAATTAATGACAGAGGAAAAAACAACAACAACAGTAGAACAAATCACCAAAACTAGGAGCTGGCTGGTTCTTTGAAAGAATTAATAAGATCAATAAACCCCCAGCTAGACTTATCAAAAAGAAAAAGGAAAGAGAAAGGACCCAAATGAAAACTTGATTTTGCTTCCTAGTTTTGGAATTAGTATTGTTTTTGTTGCTTCTCAGTCAAAATGTTTGAGTTCATAGTCCTGTTTTATAAACATATACAGGAATTTAGAGATTCAAACTTAATAGCATAGCCTTTTGTTTTTCCACTGATGTGATTGGAAAAAATTAAATAATTTCACCTCCTCTTTTTGAAGTTGGAAATGAGGTCATAAATTGTACTTAATTGTAATTAACTTAAGACTTCTTTAGGGGACAGGTTCATGCAAAGTAGCAGGACCAGGGGCAAACTCCTCACTACTAATTTTGCTTACAATATGAAGTATTGCCAGTAAAGTAATATCCACACCACATTGACATGATTTAAGTATATTTATTCAGGATTTAAAAGGCTTTA
The DNA here is from genome assembly GCF_010015895.1 of Lontra canadensis. Classification (NCBI taxonomy): domain Eukaryota; kingdom Metazoa; phylum Chordata; class Mammalia; order Carnivora; family Mustelidae; genus Lontra; species Lontra canadensis. The sequence goes on along the minus strand of NW_022631096.1, from coordinate 2,501,237 downwards.
CATGGAATTGTTGCAAAAGAAGGAATAATGGTGGTTTAGAGAAAACTTTTAATATTCACAGTTGCTCAAGAGTTCTGAAACATCAAACTTTTCAAGTTTATCCCTTTTTTTAAAAAATGAAATACTCTTTGAATACTGTGTAGATTCTCATCTTACCAGAAGAGGAATCGGGCAGCACAAAATAGAAATTTAGAGCTGGAAAAGACTTTCAATATCTTATAATTTAAACTTGACATTAACCTTGTTCACTAAAATCACTATCTTCTTAAGGATCTTAGTTTTCCTGCACTAATTTCCAGAAAATTAAAGAACCTCTAGTCCCCAGTGTTTTTTGCTGTAATATGTCTGTCTTTTCAGTCCCTTCTGATATTCTCCATAGTCATGCTGATGATTACAGCTGTGAGGATTTTCTTGATTCTTTATGTCCGAATTAGCTTAAGAATAGTATAGTGTGTGCAGAAACATAAATTTTAATTTAAATACTTGGCCAAAGAAAAGGTGAATAATGCAGTTTTAGGAGTAGTAGCAGTAAAAGTTGAGTCACCAGTATTCTGGAGGACACATACCATAGGGTCTTTGCCATCAAGGTTTAAGAGCGAGTAATACAACCCTATTAGGTAAGAAGGGTAATACCACTTACGTTACTGTGGTGGAGAAGCAAGAGTGGGTACGCATGGCTTTTCACTTGGAAGTCAAGGGTGAGGGGCCGTATGTTAAGCTACTTTATTCCATTTTTTCGGTCTTATTTCTCATTCCTCAAATCGACATATTTATTTTGCATTCAGCATGAGCTAAACATTCTGATAGATCTAGGTATACAGCAGACAACAAGATTGAGTCTTTGACCTCAAGGGGTATAGACACATAGCAGAGGGCATTGCTAGATATAACTGCACACAGAACAGAGAAGATACATAGGATCTTGAAAACGCTGCGTGGTTCCACCACTTCACAAGCCATTTATTAACTTTGCCCTCCTTCTGGAATGAGAAATAACTATTATAATCAGTTGTTTGGCATTTTGGAAATGAAAACTGCTATAAAAGAGCAGAATAATAGAAAACAAGATTAAAGTATATGGTAGGAATGGCTCTTACAGGTTTGTCCAGTATTTGTCCTCATCTAGGACCGCTACCAGGGTAAAGCTGTTAGGTAAATGCAATTGCCTAGGTTTTGCGAAGACAAGAGAATATCTGTGTGTATTGCCAAGAGGGATTATGCAATTTATATGACTTTGGATAATGCAGGAACTAAAGATAGTAGGAATCCCATGTGGAGTATGGGGTTTCCACTTGCCTACAGCTTCTATAAGGATCTTCTGCATTTCAGTGTTCATTTGAAGTATTTCTTTAACAATTTTTAAACCCTGCCACTACCCAAAACTGTTACCCACAAGCGATTATATTTTCATATTCAGAAACTACAAGAAGATTCATTAAATTATATAGAATGAATATCTACCTTTCTGTGATTGACCTATCTGTATATTGGATTTGGGGAAGTCGTTATCAGTGATTTATCATGACCGATTCTTTCTGATTTTACCTCTTTTTTTTAAAGTTTGTTAATTCTCTCAGAGGACTAGGATACCAATTGACATCCCATTCTCCATCCTCAGAAGATGACGAATTTACTGAATTGGGCATTTCTTTCAAATGCTTTTATATGATCACATTCTTACACTGAACATGGAGATTCTTGAACTGTAGGAAAAAGAAGGGGTTCTTTTTTGATAGTCATTGAGTGTTCCTTGACTATGAACTAATCTTAATTTTATTATTTGCATTTTTATGTTTTTGTCAGCACTTTCACCCTAATTAAATGAGGCACTACACCACAATGTTTAGCCTGTCACATAATACAGTGCAGGTGACCTGTCACTGAGAATCATGATCTTACCTTCTCTTTTTCCCTCTGAACAATTTTTTTGGTCTCAGTTTATAATGACATACCTCTGTAGTTTAACTTCATCACATTCAAACAACAAAAATATTAAAAATCTTATCTTATATATGTGCCACTGATTTTTTAAAAGCATATTAATATAATTATTGCTTGGTAAACAGATCTTATTTTTTACTGTCCTCCCCTGATTTAACAAATGTAATTATATGGAAAATTTCTATACAGTTGCTTATTATTTTATTTGCTCCATATCTGTGCTCTGATCTTTAACATCCTCATGTCCTTATCATATTATCTCTATACATTTCCATTTAGAATAAATAGAAGCATGAAAATTAATAACCCATACATCAGACCTTTTTGCCGTACTTAATAGGAATAAGCAGTTAGGGCTAGAAACCTCAATGTTTAATGCTGTTTTTAAAACTCAGTTATTCCATATATTGTCACTTCAACGATTAAAGAGAGTAAGTATAATATGTAGTCAGATTAAAACAGGATAACTAAACCAGTGTTTAAAAAAAAAGAAAAAGCTATGGTGTCTGTGCATTGCATGGCAGAATACTACTAAAATTCGCTTAAATAAATTCTCGTGATGTTTTTGATACTGTGGAAATGCTTTCGCTATACTTGGGTTTAAATCTTCATAATGACAAAGGTTCTAACAGTTATCTTTAAAAAAAAACACTATCCTGTTTTTAGAAAATTATAACTCCTCTTCCCGGTTATATTTGTGATAAGTTTGTGAAACTATACTATACTATTATGAAAAAGGTAAAACTTATGTGTACTTAGATTTTGATAAGTAGCATCGTATGCATTTAAAAAGATTTTTTTGGTAACTTGTGGCACTTTGGTAAAGGAATGTGCAATTATAAAGGTTTATGCCATTTTGATTTTTTTTTTTTTAATCGCCAGGAATTACTCTTACTAGGCTTTAGATTGAAAACCAAACCCAATTTTAAGACTGGCACTTTTTCCTACTGGTAGTTCCTGTTTCTCTAATTATGTAGAACATTTCATTTAAACCATTCTTTTCAATGAATTTTAACTTTCCTCCTCCCTCCTAACCTCAAAAACCTTTAATTTAAGAAACATTTTAAATTCATCCAGTGGTAGTTAGATAAGCATTTTAAGTGTCATGTACATCTAATCTGGTGCCTGGCTTTAGTAATCTTCTGATAAAAATAGCTAAACTCCTGAAAAAGAATATTTGAACATTTTAATTAGTTTGTATGGGTTGTAATCAACTGAGTAAGTTGATGTCCATATAGTCATAATTTATCTTAAAATCTGGGGCTGTCAACATAACTAACTACACAGATTGCTTAAAATACCCTCATGTATTCCAAAGAGAAATGACAAGAAGAAATAGAGTTCTGTATGATTATAGCTATTGTATACACTTCTGTTAGGTTTCCAGTACTTTACTGTGATACACCCATGGGTAGTAGAAGCAAGCCGAAAACCAATATAAATGCTTTAACATTGGATGTTGGCATACAGTTCAGATTATGCATAAGCTATTGCAATAAAAAAAAAAATACTCATTGTGCCTGTATTTGAAGAATTTATCTTAGATTTCCTCTGGCCTTTTATACTTAAGGCTGTGCAATCATTTAAATGTAGAGACAACAGAATATATGAATGAATGAAATGATGGCCCTGATGGCCATGGGATAAATATTCTGTTGAATTTTTTGAGACCATTGCCTGTTGTCTATTATGACATAAACTAAATTGTTCACAAGCCACATGTGAGTCTTAAGTACAAATCACAGCATTGAGAAATTATACATCTCTCTTTTTCCTCACAAAATGAATTCAGAATTTATAATTCAGATTTATAATTTTAAGCTGCTGATTATTAAAAAGTACCTAATATGAATTTAAAGATTAAATGAAATAAGACCTATGATAGAATGCTAATTAATAGCATAATCCTGTATACTATCACACTTCTGATAATGTTAAGTTTCTTATAAAGCCTTAAAATATTTTAGTGAAAAATTAATTACCTAGAAATGAAGGCACTTTATTACCTTGAACTAGCTATTTGTCTGTATAGAATTTGTCTAAAATCCCATAAAATATTCTTTATCCTTTTATAAATTTATCCTACTTATGTGTTTTTCTAAAGCTTCTTATAATACAATAATTCAAACTATTTTAACTTAATAGAAAATTGTGTTATGTGATAGAACCAGTGAACAATTCAGAAATAAAACTCTAGAGAAACAAGTGTGTGTGAGAACAGCAAAACTGTTAGTCTAAGTCTATAATCATTTGAGGTTAAAATGTAAAATTTGGAGGCTTTTTCATTGAGCGATTTTTAGACAGCTTTTATTTTTTTAAATCTTATCTTTAATTGGTTCTACCTTGTGTTGAAATGTTGGTCAAATTATAAGGGCAATCGAAAGTATTAAGCCAGCCTGTCATAACTCAATTTTCTTTATTAGGGTTTTGTTTTTTTTTTAATGTAACTCTAAAGCATTAGGAAACAAGTCTTGTTTCTTCTATGTTCAAGTCAGCCCTACCTGGCAAATTATCAAATTGAAATCAGGAATGTGGATGTGCAGCTCTCTAGAACTGCTGTACCCTCTTCAGAAAATTAATAGTTGATTTATACAAGGGATTTGATTCAGAGGAAAAGGCATAGGATCCTTTTTTTTTTTCAAAAGTTAACTTTTTTCTGAAATTCATCCTTACATCTTTCTGATATTTAAAAAAAAATAGACTAACTTTTATCCAAGAATGTTTTTTAACAGAAGAATATTTCACAGCAAACAAACTTTGCTTTCTTTTTTGTTTGGGGGCAGTTCACTTAATAAAAAAAAAAAAAACTGGTTTATGATTACACTTATCTTTAGTTCTTTCTTTGTGGTGGCCATTTTTCTATCACCGGTTTTAAGTGTTTTACTAAATGTAAATGCTGCTTCATAGACGCAGTTATCATTACACAGTACAGACAGGAGTCAAGTTTATCAGCAGTCTTCTCTTATCAAGGAGAAGCTAAAAATAAATTCCATGTCAGTTCTTTGGTTTGTATCTTGGTATCTTTTTAAAATACGATATATTAACCCAAAGGTGTGTTAATGTCATGGCATGAACAATCTTAAATGTAGATCTATTGAGTATTTTGTGATGCTGAGTAACAAACTTTTCTCAAATCTCTGTGATGCTGAATATTTTCCTTAGGAGGTTTTGTTTCATGTTAGATTGTTGTTCTGAAAGATGTTGGTCCTAGTGGGATTTTTTTTTTTAACTGGGAAAACAAATAAACGCATGTATTACAAGTATAGCAATGGTGAATTGTAAACTTACCGTATAATATTGATTCTATTTTCAAAAATGTTTTGCTGTTAAATATATACAACATAAAATTGCTGCCGTACTGTAATTGAGTACTTTTTCTTAAATGACCCTGTTATCACTATTCCAGAATTAGAAGTTGGGCAGATACATGATTGACTCATGTGTCTGCATAGATGCGTCAAGGTATATTCTTCTCTTGGTGAGTAAAAATATATTTTCCTTGGCATCAGTGCATTGAGATCTGAATATACCTGTAGCTATCTGTTCCTATTACACATTTCTTATACAGTATCTTCTAATATGCCAAAATTGGCCTCCACACAACTTAAAATTGAGGGTTTGTTACATGCTTTCTAACAGAAAGGTTTTCAGTGATATTCATTATGGGTTTGTGAAAATGTGAAAATAGTGAAACTCCCTTTAAAATTTCATATATGCTAAATTTAAATTAATATTTTTTCTTTAGCTCAAATTTCCCTAAATCCAGAGAGAATATCAACCCTTTTCACTGTTGTCAAATCCAGCATAAGGAACAGCCCTATGACACTACAAAAACAGTTGAGGAATAAGGAATAAGTCTCTTATGTTACACTTCAGAATAAAGGCATTGTGTGAACGAAATGAACCGAAGTTCATCGTGAATGCAAGGCTTCTTTACTTGACATTCCTCCACCGAAGGGAAGACAAGTGTCAACACCATTGGCGTCATTTTTCAAACCGATCTCGAGTGGAATACCTTCCACCACCCTGGAGTACTTCTTGACTCTTAACAGGTTTTGGTTTGGGTTTGATTTGGTTCTAATTCATTGAGCCTTTCAGTTTCCCAAAAAAAACCATTTGTCAGCACTGAGGTAGAGAGACATAGATTTGAAAATACTTTCTTAAGAGATCATGTAACTCTATAACTCAATTTCAAAAGAGGAGGAGGGTATAGTTTCAACCCACTGCCTCTCACAAGAAACATGTTTTTGAATCTGTAACTGTTTTAGTGTTAACAGGGTACAAAGTGTTTTTGTCCTGTATTGTACTTAAAGGTTCTCATTGATTGGTGATTGTATTGTACTGTATGAAAACAAATCATAAATTGCCTTGTACTGTTTATAATAGACCATACCACGTACTACTTCAGTTTTTATGTTCCAAGTTTTCCAGTGATGCATGTTAACAGTTAGGTCCTAAAATTCTGTGGTGCTAATTCTTCCATATCCAATGGTGCTTTTGTGGATGCTAACTGCACACATGCTGAACAAAGCTTGAAGTTTAAAACTTTCCTCCCTTCCTCTGTTTATATAAAGTAAAATGAAATAACTTGAATTTGTCTCAAAGTATCACTGACAATCTAATAAACTGGTTTCTATGTGTGATTACTTTGGATTCTTAATTATTCTTCAGAAAGCAGATTAGTTCTCCCGGGCCCTTCGATCAACCAAAAGTTGATTTTACTATGTGATTATTTTGTTATTTCATTTATGCCCCAAATTTTGGGGTATGTATGGGAATTTAAATCCAGTTGGCCTAGTTCCCTTAAGCAAGTTTATGTTAGATCTACAAAAACTAGACCCATCAGACATGGAAATTAGTATGTTGAAAAAACCAAAAATGTGCTGTTTGAGTGCCTTTATTTTAGTATGTTACTAATAAGGTTTTATTATCTACTTGAACCATGAGATAACATTTGCATGGAAAAAAGTATGCCTTCAGAACGTTTATTATTGCTCAAATGATATTGAAAAGGCCATTCCTGTATGATGACATTTAAAGTAAAAGTTCCACTTCACATGTATGAAAACATGGACAAAAAAATAAAATAAAATTGGAACTTTCCAAGACAAACTGATTCCATATGCCAGAATGGCATGGTCTTACTGGATTTTTAATTTTAGCATCAGCACTAAGAATCACAGCATTAAGACAAGTGAAGCTGCTATCCTCCTGAGGGCAGAGGTCTGTTTGTCCCAAACTAGAGATAAAGTCAATATTAAAGCAGTGTGCAAATTTGCATTCTAATCTTGGTCTCTTGTCCACCCCATGGGTAACCTTAAATTTCAAAAGAAAAGATCAAAATCAATCTAATAAAGCTCCTTAAGCAACAATCACTGATCTCAAATAGAAGACAAGCAAACCTGTCCATCTAATCTCATGGGCCTAATGACTGAAATGACATTCCCATGCTGCTGTGGTTTTTTATTTTATAAAGAGTGTAGGTGCAGCAATTTTGCCTCAAATAGTTATTGAATCATGTCTAACTTCTAATATCAGAAAATAAAGTTCACAGAATAGAACCAATATGATTATCTTGAACATCTCCAAGACTATCTTGAACAAATGCAGTATTTACTAAATCACAACCTCTCCAAAGATATTTCTACTGTATATTTTTGTAACTATCTTTACAGCATTCCATTCTATGAAAACTGGCAAACAATAAATGTGCTACAAAATAATTTCAGGTCTTCTTTCATCAAAAAGAGAGAGAAAATAAGTAAGTCTATGAATGTCTTAGAATATCTTTACTTCTGCAGTAATATTTTGCCTGTTAATTGAAAGAAAAATTAATTCTGATTTTATGAAAGGAATAAAGAAAAAACTGCTTTTGGAAAAATATCTACTTTTCAGTCTACATGAAAAAATCTCTAATTTTTATACCTATAGCCACCAGTTTTATGTATTATTGTTCACCATAATGTCTGTCCCACCTAAAAAAATTATTCTCACAAAATTTATCAGGTTTTTTTTTGTATGAAATTATCTTTAAAAATCAGCCTTAAATAAAATGAGTATACTTTGTAAGTTTGGTTCATTTATGAAGATAATGTAGTCTCTCCCTCTTTAAGTTAATTATTTAAGCTTTTTAAAAGTTACATAAAATTATGTTTGTCTTTAGTTTTATCAATATTATTTTGGTAAGTTGTATTTTCTGTTCCTAAGATAATAATTTCCCTTGAAGATCTTAAGCTCAAGGTGTCATCTGTAAATCTGTGAATGAAAGTAATTTCAATAAAGATCCAGATATTCTCCATTGAGGAACATCTTTTGAAATAAATTTCATGTACATTAAAAGCCTAACCTGATTCATCTTAGGGAACTGACTTTTCTCATCAGGAATTGCTTTGAATTTGAAAATGGCCAACAATAATAATCTTGCCCTTATTAAAAAAAAAAATGTCAGTCTGTAACCTGTATCATTTCAGATTTGTCTTCTTCATGAATTCTTTTAAACCATTGAGGTGGGTGCATACTGAGATCACATTAAGACTAAAGTCACTTTTTTTACCCTCCAGTTTATTGTTAGGGCAGTGAAAATTCATGCAAAAACAAATGAGTGGTAGTTTATAAGATTGCATAAGCCATATAATGCATGAGCACAGCATTGTACGTATTCTCCCAAATTGGTCTCATAGTCTGTGAGTAGTACCTAAAGCTTACACTTTCTGTAGAGCATAATGCTTGCCATCATAAAAGACTTAACAAAAAAACCAGCTAATGAAAATATAAAAGACTCTTAAAGAAAGAACTGGCCCTCAGTTTGGGGTATGTAAAAATGCAGTTTTGTTAGTTCATTCTGAGTAAATACACAAGAGATTTCTTTTAAACAAGATCATAAAGAAAACACCTTGAGCATCAGATACCCAGGGAAGAAAATTAATTTACAGCAAAAAATTAAGTGTTATTCCCATTGAGTAGGACCGAAAGGAAACTGTGTATAAGAAGTGGACTTCAAATTTTGCTTTATACAACTCTTTATATTATTTATTGATAAGCATGTATTACTTTTATCATTTTTAAAATGATTTTTAGAGGAAGGAAATAAATGCTAAATAAATTAGAAGACCTGCATCAACTGGTTGCATATTCTCTTTCTGGAAGGAAAGTCTACTTATAAAATCTAATTAACATCAGGACGTTGCTTGATAAGTATAAAATTAGGTAAAAGGAAATGAGTAATATTAATGAACAGCCTCATCATGTTATGATGGGCTCCACAAGGAACCAGAAATCATTACATTAGCTCATCAGAGCAGTAATCCCAAGTCAGAGATGGAGATCACTAACACGCCCTTATGTTTTGTATCTTTTTTTCCGATTCCATCTTTCAGTGTGAAAATATTATTTCTTACCAATATAATTAAACTACATACTATATTTTTATCATTTTAGGCTCCTTAGTGATATAATTCTCATTCATCATTAAGCATTAACATTATTCGTATATTACATAGTCATTATGTATTAAATCATAATTACTAATGCAGTCATCATTATTAGTAATAATTAGCCATACTTGGCATTATTCATTCACTATAATAACACCACTCATCATTAACAAAAGTTTCGTATACAACAGATATCCCTCAGGCTGCAGCCCTTCTTGATGGAGATTTTAAGAACATCCCAATTCACCAGTAGCAACTAATGAAGGATTAAAACCCTCTTACCTTGCGCACAGGGCAGAACATATCAATAGGTCATGGAATTCTTTCCAATGGACCAGATACAGCTCTAGAATCTTTTTCAGCTCAGCACTCCTAGCAGCCATTACCAGTTGACAAGACTTAGTGCACATGGTTGGCATATATGACACTCTGCCTTTGACATCTCAGGAACATATAGAAGCCATCTGTGTAAGTCTGCGTCCTCCAAGAAGCAGATGCCAAGATGGGATTGTATGTAAAAATAGAGTTACTAGAGGAAATGCCACTAAGGGAAAATGGAGGAGTTGATGGAGGTGTCACAAGGCAATGCAGGTCTGTACCCTAGGAAGGAAAAGACAGAAGAAACTAGGAAGGGAGGGAAGAAGGGCAAAAGAAAATTACTTCTTAGACTTCAGCACAGTTCTGAGAAAGTTTTAACTAAATGATGGGCAGTCCTGGAGCCAAAGTGACCCTTCAGAGGAAGCCGGCATCTTACAGGTATGGGCTGGCTTAATTCCTCTGCCACACTCAGTCATAGTGTGGTGGCTGAGAGCCACCATGGCAAAGCACAACCTCAGTACCAACTTGGTGATGGATTGCAGAGCATAGCAGAGCACAGCAGCTTGTCTGTGGGTCACTTATGTGCCCCAAAGGAGGAAATCTGAGAGATGCCTTTTCAGGGCCACCACAGGTTTCTGTTTGCACAGCACAGGTCTACATGTCCTTCTAAGTGGGAGGATCACCCTCTCCATGGTCCTCACAGGCCTTTCTTCGCAAGGGGAAAATTCAGGAAAGAGAAGTTAGGGGATAAAGCCATGCCCCCAACGCTGCATTAGATCTCAGGGTCGCAACGGGAACGTCTCCTCTTCCTCCACCCCCATCCATTCTAAATGACCCCTCACCTTAGCATGACTTGCCTTGGCAGGACTTGTCTGGTGGTAGGACTCAAACCTTCATTCCTGAGGGATCTGATCTCATAATCATACTCTTCTCGGGCTGTGGTTGCCATCCAAGTCCATTAGCAGTTACAATGTGGCAGGGAAGTACCAAGAAGCTGCTGGAGCAGATCATGCACACATTCCTTCCTCCCTGCCTCCGTTGTTTAAAGCAGCACTATCTCCTCCTAATGGTCGGGGTTAATTATCCCTGCCCAATTGGTGACTGCTGATTCCTAGGCACAAAAAGTCCCCAGTGCCCTGGCAGCAGCTATAAGTTATAGTTCACTGGATACAGCCTGTGTCCTTTGCCAGGAATATGCCCCATTTGGGGACTGGAACCTCCAGGCTGCAAAGCCCAGAGCTGCAGGGACAGGAGGCACCAGCCCCCAGTGGGTCATTAGTGGTGATGATACTGAAGCAACACCTGCTTCCACACCCTTGATTCTCAGATTGATGTCCTCTTCCTATTAAGTGAACAGCACTATAGAGACAGGAGTCCCTGGTTTAGTGCACATACTGCGTCTTGTAGGCTGGCATCCCATGCTTTCATAGTATTGCCTCCCATTGGCCCTTCTGCTTTCCATAGAGCTGACTTCCTCTGGATGGTGTGATAGTCATAGTCAGAGCAGGGGCCAACTCTATCCACCTCCTTCACTGGGAAGTGGGTGTCCTGGTTGGATGCCTCTGTCTCTGCTACTGCATGAACGTGCTCCGTTCGTGTGCCCAACTGTGCTAGTTCTGAGGTGGCAGTGGCAATCTGACCCATGTCCGTTGGCCAAGTCATTTTGTCTACTTGTTCGGGGCTCCTTCCGTGATGGACCCCTTCTGGTGGACATTCACTTACATAAAATGTCTCTACCGCCAGACTTTTGTGTTCTGATCTTCCAGTTTTTTTTCCTTTCAGGCCACCGACCAGAGAGCCAGGCCAATGACCACTGTCTAGGAACTGTAAATACTTTCACCTCAGGCCATTTCTTCCATATAGAGTTGACGATAAGGTGCACTGCTTGCAACTCTGCCCACTGGAAATATTTTCCCTGTCCACTGTCTTTTAAGGCTACCTCACCCGTTTTCAGCTTGTACCCACATACCTAGTAACTTATCCATAAGCCAAGCTCAAGCTTTCTCTTTCTCCTTCATCTGGCTTTATGCGAACCCTCACATGAGCACAGGTGTGAGATGGGAGAGAGAGGGATGCTGCTGCATCTGTTAAGGATGCTAAGGATAAGGACCTCGGGCTGCCTGTTCAGACAATATATTTATAATCCCTGGTCCTACCCAGGCTTGATCTTGCAGGTATCATTTCCATCTCTTGGTGGACTACCCTTGGGCCCATCCAACTTCATGACCTGGAGGGTTCAACAGAACCCGAACAATGATAGGCAGTTTCTAGTCCACAACCCTCATCTCCACCAATATCCTACCCCTACCCTTCAATATCTGTTTCTCAAAAATTTCAAAATTCCTGCCACTTGGCTTGGTCTTATTCCAGAATTGCAGGTGCCTGTTCTGTGAATCTTCCACGGGGGTTTGCCAAAAACTCTTATCTTTTCTCACTGCATCCTTCTCAATCCTGAGACTTCCAAAGAGGTAGGGTCTGCCTAATTGCAGGAACCAAAGAGCAGGACTGCTGTTCCTGCAGCAGAGCATTTCCTGCTCTGAGGCCTGCCCAAATCTGGAAGTTTTCTAAGTCACCCAGTATGCCGGCCAGAGTAATATGCCTATCTGTGGAATGTGTTATCTCCTGAGCCCCAAAAAGCCAACCAGGGTGCTGAACTTCCTCTATATTATAGGGATGAAAGAAGCACCCCTGTATCTTTTACTTTGGAAAAGATATCCTGGCATGCTCCTGATCATCGGACCCCCTAAAAACTTCACCAGAGTGGCAGGAGCCTGAATATTCACAGGATGCATAATGGAGCTCCTGCTTCCCACAGCCTCATTATTCCTTCTCCTGATCGTAGGGAGCCACAAGCAATGTGGCCTGCACCGCAGCCTGAGCCCATTGCAGAACTCTTTCCTACTGAGAACAACTCAGAAATTCCTACTTCACTGAGTGTTGTCATTGCTCTTTCCAGACTTCTCTAAGAACTGCCTAGCAGTGAGTTTGCCCCATTCCCTGAGGTTTTTGAAAATCTTAGATCCTGAGAAAGTTAAATTCCAGGTCCCTTATCAAGTACTCTCAAAATACAGTCCAAGGTATATGCCTCTGTCTCCTGCTGGTACATGCCAGAGAATTCTGGCAGCTTCTCTGTGTGCAGTTTCTTTTCTTCTTTGTCATTCCTAGCATGTGTCCGCCCAGGCTATGCTAGGACTGATGTTTAGTTATCAGACAGGGAGGAAGTGAGGCCGGCTGCAGAGGGGAACCTGTGTTCCTTATGAGGGAGAGGTCTCTGCAGCATCTTCTAGGGGGACAGAGTGCTGGCTCTTGTCAAGGAAGGATAGGACATCTCTGCAACCCTAAAGGATGTGGCAGTATTGGGGTGGGAAGGGGAAACCTGCAGAGAAAATATACTCAGGAACATCCATTTACATGTCCTTATCCTAGCTCTCAGGGTCCCAGGGTCCCCCAACCAGCACCTTGACCTTGGCAGGAGAGATCTGTCTTGGCTGAACATTCTAACATTTGAGGAAACTCTAAAATTCTGATTGCAATAAGTTTTTAGATTATTGCAATAATCTCTACAATATCTGATTCTCAGTCTGTTCAACTGTGTCTGTCTCCCACACTATGGAGGTAAGGTCCTCTTTGTAAGCTACCAAAGAGACCCTCTGGTTCTTACACTTAGCCATTAACTGCTTATTAATGGCTCTGAGCCTTTCATTATCCTGCTGGTATCAATATAACTTAGCAGTCATCAGCCAACTCTGCTGTCTTTGAGGACATTGTTCTCACCATAACTTTAAAACGCGTGAATCATCACATCTACAACAGCATTCCCTCCTCAGGCGGGACATCTCTCCAGGTCACTATCATTGAAATATGTAGCACTTGAGTCACCACTTCATGCTAGGGATTGTCCTTGCCCCATCTATTAATCAGGTTAACACCCTCTTTGCCCACTAAGTGATCAGTGGGTTGGTCCCAAATTGCAATCTTTTCTTGGATCATTCTTTGGGACTCATTGTGTTAGTCCAGGTCATCTGAAAAACAGAAGCCAAGATAGAATTAGGTAAGTGTAAGAGATTTCTTAGGGCAAAGGCTGGTGAGGGAAAATGGGGAGCTGGAGGAAGCTGGGAGATCCATCAGACCAACGCAGAGCCCATCCGTGTGCAGGAGAGAAAGAACATCTCAGACAACAGCACTGGTCTAAGAAAGTTTTGGCAAGACCAACAGGAGTCCTCAAGCCAAAGGTATCCTTCTGAGGACTCCTGTGTCTTCGAAAAATGGTCCTGCCTTTGTATCCCTGCCATGAGAAGTCACTGGGAACAATTCAGGGGAATGGAGCCTTAGCATGGATACGATGATAAAGGTCAGAGCACAGCAGCAGAGGCCTTTGGTTAATTATCTTCCCTGCAGTAGGTGACCTGGGAGGCACGGGCTCATGGCTTCCAGGCCATGCCATCCCCTAGGGGCATTTGTGTTCACAAAAAGTCTTTCTCAGCCATTGTTGAAATGCTAATGCTTACTTGGCTCAGTTCGAGAAAGCAATAATTTTGATCCTTATGCTGAAAACTGGGGAAGAAAGATTAACCTAATTGTAGTTTGAGCTGACCATAAGCAATAAACTTAAAAGTAATATTGAAATACGAATGAATACTCTTTTTAAAAATTTTTTTAAGATTTTATTTATTTATCTGAGAGAGAAAGACAGAGCATGAGCGGGGGAGAAACGCAGAGGCAGAAGGACAAGCAGACTCCGTGCTGAAAGCAGACCCCCACACATGGCTGGATCCCAGGAGCTTGAAACTGTGACCTGAGCTGAAATCAAGAGTCAGACGCTTAACTAACTGAGGCATCCAGGCGCCCCATATTAGTGAATAGTTTTAAGTTCAGTAGTCAAATTTATACTCAAAAAAACTAAAAGTTTTTTTGAGTATAAAAAACTTTAGAAGTTTTAAAAATATTTCGACATACAAATATCTCATATGTATTTATACACATCTTATATTTTGCAAGAAATATTTTCAATACAAAAAGCCTAAATTTATACAAAAAGTAAATAATAGGGTGATTTTTGTGGAACTAAGGATTTTTTTTTTAAGATTTTATTTATTTATTTGAGAGAGAGATTGAAAGCTAGAGAGAGAGCATGAGAAGGGGGAGGATAAAAGGGAGAAACCGACTCCCTGCTGAGCAGGTAGCCTGAGCCACACAGACGCCCCAGGGATTATTTTTAAAAGATTTCCTATGTGATGTATTCATGAGCAAACTGCTAGTATATTTATTTAATAATTTAAAAGTATTTGATTTTACTCAATCACAAGTTATATGTATATATTATATCATTTTTAAGGATTTATTTATTCGAGAGAGAGCGCAAGTGAGTGAGTGGGGGGAGGGGCAGAAGGAGAAACTCTAAGCAGACTCCCCGCTGAGTGGGGAGCCCCCCCCCCCACAAGGAGGGGCTTGATCTCATGACCCAGGAGATCATGACCTGAACGGAAACCAAGAGTCAGATTTTGTTTGTTTGTTTGTTTGTTTTTAAACAATAAACAAATAATTTATTTTTTATTAATGTTTTTTATTATGCTCAATCAGCTAGAATAAAAGAAGTCATTAGTTTTTGATGCAGCATTCCTAGCATACTGTTTTCCAGGCTTATCCATGTTGCAACACGTATGAGTGCTTCGTTCCTTTGTAGGCCTGAATTCCGTTCCGTTGTGTGGATATACCATTTTATGTTTGTCTATTTATCAGTTGATGGACATTTGAGTTATTTCCACTTCTTGGCTATTATGTACAATGTGGCTATGAACATTTGTATGCAAGTTTTTAAGTGGACACTTGTTTTCAGTTCTTTTGGATATATACACTTAGGAGAAGAATATTTGAGTCATAGGGTAATTCTGTGTTTAATTGTTTGAGGATTGTTGCCTACAATGGCTATACCTTCTCACCAGCAAGCAAATTACTTTTTTAAAAAAATGATTTATTTACTTTGAGAGAGAGAGAGAAACCACCAGCAGGAGGGGCAGAGGGAAAAAGAGAATCTCATGCAGACTCTGTACTAAGCCTGGAGCCCCACGCAGGGCTCAATCACATGACCCTGAGATCATGACCTGAGCTGAAACCAAGAGCCAGATGCTTAACCAACTGTGCCACCCGGGTGCCCCAAGGAAATTACTTTTACACTTCAAATATCTTAGGCACCTTTCTGGGCATAGAGATTAATAAAATTATTTTAATAGCTATTTAGTAGTCCATTACAAGAGGGCATCAAATTTATTTAATTAATCTCCTGATAATGAACATTGCATTGTTCTCAGTTTTTTACAATTTCAACTAGTGCTGTATTCCATTTTACACATATTTTAACAAGTAAAGTTACTTGTTCAAAAGAGATACTGGTTCTAATTCTTTCATTGAGGCATAAGTGGCATATAATACACTGTACCCATTTCAGATATATAACCTGATACGTTCTGATTATGTTTACAACCATGAAACCATCAGTATGATCAAAATAATAAACATACATATCACCTGCAAAGTTTCCTTCCTTCTTTTACACCCAACCTCATCTTTATCCCTACCCCCAGGCAAACACTGACCTACTTTCCATCAATATGGGTAAATTTGCATTTTCTAGAACTTTATATCATTAATTCATACATTATATTCTCTTTTTTGTCTGCCTTCTTTTACTCAGCATGATTTTTTTAAGGAATCCAAATGATCTGTATCAATAATTAATTCCTTTGTATTGCTAAATAGTGTTCCATTGTATGAACATAGTATAATTGTAAATATATTAATCACCTGATGGACATTGGAGTTGTTTCCAGCATCTGGCTATTAAAATCAAGCTGCTGTGAAAAGCTGTGTTCAGATATTGTCGTATACATTTGCTTTCATTTCTCTTTAGCAATGGAATGGAATGACCAGATCATGGTGAGTATAGGTTTAACTTTTTAAGAAACTGCCAAACTGTTCTCCAAAGTGTTTGTTCCATTTTACACTCCTTCACAACCTTGTGAATCCCTGGTATGGTCAGTTTTTCTAATTTTTGCCATTTGAATAGGCGTGTAAGGGTAATTCATGTGATTTTAATTTGTATTTCCCTAATGCCTAGGGACATTGTGTATCTTTCCATATGTTTATTTACTATCCATATCTCTTAAGTAAAGTTGCAAATCTTTGCCTATTTACCAATTTTTTCTATTACCTCGTTTTAATTTTCAGAGTTCTTTATACAAGTCCTTTATCAGCTAGGTGATTTGCAAACATTTTCTCCCATTCTGCAGCTAGTCTCTTGGTTCTCTTAGCAGTGTCTTTCAAAGAACAGAAGCTTTTAATTTTGATAAAGTTCAATGTGTCAGTTTTTTTCCTTATAAATTGTGCTTTTTGTACCATTTCAAAGAACTCTATGCCTAACTCAAGGTCACGAAGATTTTCTTCAATGTTTTCTTTCATAAGTTGTCTAATTTTATGTATCATACTTAGGTCTATGATCCATTTTGTACATCCTGTAAGATATGGATCCAATTTCATTGTGTTACAAAAGAATATTCAGTTGTTGAATCACTATTTTTTGCTAAGACTCTTCTTTTTCAGTGATTTACCCTCACATCTTTGTTTTGGAGTGGAATCTTTTGGGTTTTCCACATATAGTATCATATCATCTGCGAAGAGTGATAGTTTGACTTCTTCTTTGCCGATTTGGATGCATTTAATTTCTTTTTGTTGTCTGATTGCTGAGGCTAGGACTTCTAGTACTGTGTTGAATAGCAGTGGTGACAGTGAACAGCCCTGCCATGTTCCTGGACTTAGGGGAAAAGCTCTCAGTTTTTCCCCATTGGGAATGATATTTGCTGTGTGTTTTTCATAGATGGCTTTGATGATATTGAGGTATGCACCCTCTATCCCTACACTGTGAAGAGTTTTGATCAAGAAAGGATGTTGTACTTTGTCAAATGCTTTTTCAGCATCTATGAGAGTATCATAGGGTTCTTGTTCTTTGCTTTATTAATGTAAGTATCACACTGATTGATTTGCAGATGTTGAACCAAACCTGCAGCCCAGGAATAAGTTCCACTTGTCGTGGTGAATATCCTTTTAATGTACTCTTGGATCCTATTGGCTAGTATTTTGGTGAGAATTTTTGCATCTGTGTTCATCAAGGATATTGGTCCATAATTCTCTTTCATGATGGGGTCCTTGTTGGAATGGGGATTAAGGTAATTCTGGTCTCATAAAATAAGTTTGGAACTTTTCCTTCCATTTCTATTTTTTGGAACAATTTCAGGAAGATTAGGTATTAAGTCTTCTTTAAATGTTTGGTAGAATTCCCCTGAGAAGGCATCTGGCCCTAGGCTCTTGTTTGTTGGGAGATTTTTGATGACTGCTTCAAACTCTTTAGACCCTTTAAGTACGATAGAGTGTCCTTCTTCATCTCTTATTATAGTCTTTAGCTTAAAATCTAATTTATTTGATATAAGGATTGCCACTCAAGCTTTCTTTTGATGTCCATTAGAATGGTAAATTGTTTTCCACTCCCTCACTTTATATCTGGAGGTGTCTTTGGGTCTAAAATTAGTTTCTTGTAGACAGCCTATTTGTGAGTCTTGTTTTTTTATCCATTCTGATACCCTGTGTCTTTTGATTGGAGCATTTAGCACATTTACATTCAGAGTAACTATTGAAAGATATGAATTCAGTGCCATTTTATTTCCTGTAAGGTGACTCTTACTGTATATTGTCTCTGTTCCTTTCTGGTCTACTACTTTTAGGCTCTCTCTTTGCTTAGAGGAACCCTTTCAATATTTCCTATAGGGCTGGTTTGGTGTTTGCAAATTCTTTTAGTTTTTGTTTGTCCTGAAAGCTTTTTAACTATCCTATTTTCAATGACAACCTATCTGGATATTGTATTCTTGGCTGCATATTTTTCTTACTTAATGCTCTGACTATATCATGCCTGTCCTTTCTGGCATGCCAGTTGTCTGTGGATAGGTCTGCTGCCAATCTATTTCTACTGTTGTATGTTACAGACCTCTTGTCCTGAGTTGCTCTCAGGATTTTTTCTTTGTCACTGAGACTTGTACTTTTACTATTAGATGACAGGGTGTTGACCTATTTTTATTGATTTTGAGAGGGTTCTCTATGCCTTCTGGATTTTGATGCTTGTTCCCTTTGCCACATTAGGGAAATTCTTTGCTGTAATTTGCTCCAATATACCTTCTGTCCCCCTCTCTTTTTTCTTCTTCTGGGATCCCAATTGTTCTAATATTGTTTTGTGTTATGGTATCACTTATATCTTAAATTCTCCACTCGTGATCCAGTAATTGTTTGTCTCTCTTTTGCTCAGCTTCTTTATTCTCCATCATTTGGTCTTCTATATCACTAATTCTCTCTTCTGCCCCATTTACCCTAGCGGCAAGAGCCTCCATTTTTTATTACACCTCATTAATAGCTTTTTAAATTTCAACTTGGTTAGATTTTAGTTCTTTCATTTCTCCAGAAAGGGATTTTATTCCTCCAAAAAGGGATCCTCTTGTATCTTCCATACTTTCTTCAAACCCAGCTAGCATCTTGATAATCATCATTCTGAACTCTAGTTCTGACATCTTACTAATGTCCATATTGATTAGGTCCCTAGCCATTGGTACTGCCTCTAATTCTTTTTTTTGAAGTGAGTTTTTCTGCCTTGTCATTTTATCCAGATAAGAGTAGATGAGTGAGAGAACAAAATACTAAAATATTAGCAACAATCCCAGGAAAATATACACTAAACAAATCAGAAGAGACCCAAAACCAGGGGGAGAAGAAAGGAGGGGGGGAAAAATATATATATATATGATCAATCATAATATTATATATATATATATATGTATATATATATACATATATATATGTATATATATATACATATATATATATATATAATATTAGACTGCTGAGTAGAACAGAGCCACACACTTGATGTTGGGTGCATTTTGGTCTGTTAGGAGAAATTGCTTCCCAAAGTTTTAAAGAAGGAAAAACTTACATATATACAAAAATAAGGATAAACACATGAAGGAATGGAATATGACTGTAAAGGTGAAAATTAAAAAGGATTCTAAAAAAGGAATTGATAAGAAGTTGGCTGAAAAGAGAAAAAGAAAAAGGAAAGAATATGGTCAAGCTGGAGACTAGAATAAAGCAATTCACTAGATCTAGGGTATATTTTGATCTGTTAGAAGAAACTGTATCCAAAAATTGTAAAGAAAAAGAAACCTATATGTATACAAAAAATAAGGTTAAATACAATGAAGTGTATTTAATGAAGTATTTAATGAAATTAAATACAATGAAGGGATAGAATATGACTATAACAGTGAAAATTTTAAAAGATTTTTAAAAAGGTATTGATAAGATAAAATAGTTAAAAAGGGTTAAAATAGGACAGAGGAAAAGTTTTTAAAAAATAGAATAAGAAAAAAATAAAATTAAACAAAGTTTTAACTTTGGAAGACTAAAGAGTCATGGGAAAAAGCCATGGATTCTGTGTTACTTTCCCGTAGCTCTGGAATTCCGCAGTTCTCATTGATTGATGAACTTGGTCTTGGCTGGATGTTCTTGCTGATCTTCTGGGGGAGGGGTCTGTTGCAGTGATTCTCAAATGTCTTTGCCCAAGGCAGAATTGCACTGCCCTTGCCAGGGCCAGGCTAAGTCATCTGCTTGAGTTTGCTCTCGGGAGCTTTGGTTCCCTGAATACTTTCTGTACAGCTTTGGAGGAGGTGAACTAAGATGGCGGCCTCTCAATCTCTGGCAGGGAGGAGCCAAGAGCTCAGGGCCCTACTCCTAAGTGTTCCCTCAGAGAAAAGCAGTCAATCATTCCTGTCTCTCTGGTCTCCAACCGCAAGTTCACCCAGCCTATGACCGAGCATTTCTGTCTCTGGTGCATGGCTCCTTTTGGAGTCTCCAAACCCAGCAGATTCATGCAGTGCTCCAGCACCACTCCCTCCAAGGGAGGAAGGTGAGTCTCCCCAGAACTACCATTTGTGGGGTCCCTGCTTGAAGAGCAGTGGCTGGACTGTGCCTCAGATCATGATTTAAGGTAATCCCAAGCTGAGAGCTCACTCCTCTGCTCTGTCTCTACAGCCAGCTTCCATTCTCTGTTACCTGGGAGCTCTGCTGCTCTCAAGCACCCCCTGGTGTTTCTGTGACCCTGAAGGTCCTGAGACCACACTGTTCCCATGAGTGCTCCACACCCGCCCCCCTTAGCCTCTGGAGCGATGTCCCTCAGTGGAGCCAACTTCTAAAAGTTCTGATTTTGTGCTCTCTGCTCTACTGCTTGCCAGGAGCTGGCCCCTCCCTCCAAGGTTTATTTTCCCAAATGTCACCTCGGATTCACTTCTCCACATGTTCTACCTTCCAGAAAGTTGTCACTTTTCTGTTCCTAGAATTGCTGCTCTTCTCTTCAATATCCTGTTGACTTTGTAGGTGTTCAGAATGGTTTGATAACTATCTAGCTGAACTACTGGGACCCAACAATATTTAGGTCTACTCATCCATCATCTTGCTCCTCCTCCCTCAGGATACCCTATTTTGATTCCTTCATCTTTGGGATAAAATTTATTAAAGTGGTGTCTGGGTAGGTCAATGAGTTGGGTATCTTACTCTTGATCTTGGGTCAGGTCTTTATCTCAAGGTCATGAGTTTAAGCCCTGTGTTGTGCTCCACACTGGGCATGGAGCCTATAAAAAAAATTTTTTTTTTAATGGGAAAAGGCAAGTGAAGTCTCTGAAACTACCCCCCAGCCTCAGCAAAGATAGTAAATCAAAAATAATATCGTATTTCAGGGAGGAATGGCAGAAATTAATTCTACCCTTAAAGACCTAAGTGGTACAGGGATTATTGGTCCCCATCATACATTTATTTAATTCCCTAATCTGGCTCCTACTGAAACTAAATCATGAAAGATGACAACTCAAACTCAACAACATACTGGCCCAAATTGCATCTGCAGTGTCAGATGTGGTATCTTTGTTGGAGCACACTAACACTGCCTCTGGTACATGGTATGTGACCATTCAAAAAAAAAATCGATTTAAATAAATCATTTGAAAAACAGATTCTGGTATGCTATTAGCTTCCATGGAAAAGACAGAAAGCTTGACTGTTGGACATCAAGTGACTATGTATCCAGAAATGCCTACCATGAACTGTGTTCTGTAAGACCCACACAGTTATAAGGTCAGGTGTATTTGGCAGCATTCCATTCTGAAATGGAAGTGATGCATTTGGGATTGAGCACAAGAAAAGGCAAAGGACAAAAGTAAGCTGCACAAGCAGCTGCCCCAGGTTCCATGTCACTCACCACCATGACGCCATCGTCTGTCCCACAGCTCACCCAGGACTACACAGGGGGACCTTTGTGAACAGCTCACAGAGAAGGAAAATGACAGGACTTGGTTCATGAATGATTCAGCTCAGTATGTGAGTACAAGTCAGAAATGGACTACGGCTATACTAAATGTCCACTCGGGGACGACTCTGAAGATAGGGGGTGAAGGAAAGTCTTCCCCTCTGAGCAGAGCTTGCCTTGGAGCTCTTCATTCACTTTGTGAATGGAAAGGGAAAGTGGCCCAAGGAAAGACTGTGTAGACTCATGGACATGGACATGTGGTTGACTGTTTGGTCAAGAGCTTAAAATGAGAAGGATTGGAACACTGAGGATAGGGAGGTCTGGGGAAGAAGCTTGTGGATGGACATATGGGAGAAGGCAAGAAGTGTGGAGATCTTTGTATTGCTTACTCATAGCCACCAGAGAATAGTAATCCAGGGAGAGGCCCTAAGAAAATCAAGTCACTAGAACAACCCACACACAAATCTTAAGAGTCTCAGAGCCTTTTTCCCAGAGGAAACTACCCATGGCAAATACACAGTCTTTGGTTCTTTATCCGATTATATTCAGTACCAAACTGGGTCTTTTCTCCCCAAATCATAATTTTGATATCAGAAGAGTGTCCATATTTTTCATATGTATATAATATGGTACCATTTGTACAAAGACAGGGAAAATATTATATGCTCATAATTGCTTTCATATACAGAAAATATTCCTGGAAGGACATACCAGGAACAATGAATGATTGGTGCCTTAGGGTAACAGAACAGTGCGATAGATTAAGGAGAACTTCTTACTGTACACTCTTACTTTTTCTGAAACCATGCGCTATGAACTTCTAAATAAATTAGAAAAAGTAAATTTGACCCAAAAAGAAAATTCCAAAAGAGTGAGTCACTTTTTCAGACAAAATTTCTTTGCCCTCTTTCCTCATCATAATTCCAGACTCACAGAAGTTGCCACAAAAGCCCTAATCCAACCATTTTCAGGAATTTCAAAATTAATTTCAGGCAAACTCCACTTACACAAGCTCTTCGTTCTCCCTAGCTACTTCCCCTTTTCGTATCTATTCTTTGTCATCTTCTAGTAAAGCCTTCTTTTTTCTCATGCAGCCTCACTGATTTCCCCATGCTCTTCAGGATCTTCATTTATTTGTTGTTCCACTCCAACCATTAGCCGCATGAACTTAGGCTAGTAATAACGTAAGCTTCTTCCTCCCAAGAGGTGAGGGGAGAGACTAGAAACAACTAAAATCTACTATATTTTCCTTTCTCATTATGACATCCCTTCTTCGCATCACTATCAGTTTTAATGTCTTGGCTTAATAGAGTATCTCCAGTGCCTAAGACAGGACCTGGCACATGATTGAGGCTTATAATTTATTGAGTTAAATGAAAGGACAAAATTCGTAAATAAACAATACTCTCTGTTCAGAGGTCAGCTCATTTTTTCTATGCAACCTTAAAATAAATATTGCCATTCCCAGATTTTAGGAAGTCTGTGGCCCCAGTGTCCGTCCTTGGACATCCCCTAAAGGTGATCTGGAGAGACCCGACTCCTGGCTGGAGACCCATGTTGTTAGATGCTTCCCACTGTGGGGATATTTTTGTTGGTTCTGTTTTTGTTTTACCAGATCATTAGTTTACGTGAAAAGTATATAACATAGGAACAGCTACATGGAGGAGATAGAAACACAGGGCAAGTATGGAGAGCAGGGCAAGGGTCAAGGGGTGGGGCAGTGGAGACCTTTCACGCCCTCTCTGGGCGCCCCATTCTTGCAGCACCTCCATGCATCCATCAAACCAGAAGCTCTCTGAACCCCATATTTTGAGGGTCTTATGGAAACTTCCTCACATGGGAAGGATTGATTAAAGCATTGGCCAATAGTGATTGAACTCAATCTCTAGCCTCTCTGGGCAGGGTGGTTTCCCCTGGCAATCGACCCCCAGCCACAGGGGCTTTCCAAAAGTCAGGTCATTAACATAAACTCAGATGTGGTTAAAAAGGAACTTGTTGTGAATAACCAAAGACACCTTTATTACCCATATTATCACGCTCTTTTCACTTAGGAAATGTCAAGGGTTTCAGGAGCTCTCAGGAGCCAGGAATAAGACAGACAAAGACCAACACCATGGTGATATTTAATGATACTGCAGGGGTGGCTTGCTGTGCTTCGTGATTTCTCTGAATTCTCTAATCTTTCCATCTCCTGTTATTGTTGCTGTTAAAAGAGTTTTGGCTTGGTGTCCGTGCACTCCACGCCTCTCTCAAATCAGCTTGAAGGCTAGGGCTGCTAAATTGGAAAATGTCCTTGTCTCTCAGGACACTACTTCTATAACTGCTTGATTTATAGGTCTCCAAGCAGAAGAGTGAAAATTTTTAAATTTCCTCACAGTTCTCAAAGGAGGCCAGAGAGTAAAAGATTGAAAACACCAACACCTACCACACAGATTGGATATTCTTTCCTCCATGCTAACAAAGTGGAGATGCTTAACAAAAATTGGATCATCTGCTTTCTCTGTTCTGTCCTTTCGCTTCTGCCCAGGAAGCAAAGGTCTAAATACTGAAAAATCACTAATTATATTCTGAATCCCTCGTATAGCTGCAGCAATTATTTATTAGTGAAGAGCTTCAAGCTGAAGCCTGCTTTTTATATAGCAGAAAACACCCCCTCCTGCTTATTCAGAAACTACTATATCATTTATTTATCACACACCCGCCATATGCTAGACACTATGTTATTTTCTTTCACATAAGTGACTTCCTTTAATGTATCTCTTTGTGTGTGTGTGTGTGTGTGTGTGTGTGTGTACATTTATTCATTCATCACACAACTGGTAGCAGGAGAAAAAACATTCTAACAAGGATTTATCCTTCTTGACTTGCTGGGGTACTCAGCCATGAGGACACAGCAAATGAAGGGTTAGTGTCATCAGCTTTGATTTTCTACAGTTGGAGCATTGTTATTTAAATATAATTTCTTTCTTTATGTTGTAGTTCCTGGTTTTAAAAAGACGGTTTCGTGGTTGAGCTAAAACTAGATACACAACATCAGTCATTTAAACTCTCACTTGTTAATTATATGAGAAAACATTGCACCCTGTGTATGGATTTGAAATCGCTGGCCATACTCCAACTTTGTGAAAGATGCGGTATAAACAGAAGTATGTCTCACCACCAAGTTAACTCCAAATGCAACCAAGTGATTTTGCTATGTCAGTACTTGAAGTGATAATATACTTCTACATGCAAATTTACTGAGGCTTAAATAGAAATAAAAAAGGGTGGCTCACCAACAGCCCTACAATGTAATTTTAGGACATTTTCCTTCCTTATAAAAGAAACCCCATAACTATTTGCTGTCAATGCCATCCTTCCCCCATCCCCCACTCTCATCACTTCCCAGCTCTAGGCAACCCCTAACTTTCTGTCTCTATTGATTTTCCTGTTCTGGACATTTTATATAATTTTTAAAATTTTTTTAAAGATTTTATTTATTTATTTGACAGAGAGACAGAGAACATAAGCAAGGAGAGAAGCAGACACAGGGAGAGGGAGACGTAGGCTCCCCACTGAGCAAGAAACCCAATGTGGGGCTTGATCACAGGACCTTAGGTTCATGACCTAAGCCAAAGGCAGACACTTAACCAACTGAGCCACCCAGGCGCCCCTGGACATTTCATATAAAAGAAATCAAGGCTCATCCGTGTTGTAGCATGAATCAGTACTTCATTTATAAAGAAAGCTTTTTTAATATCTAAAAATCAAATAAATTCTTTGTGAGGTAATGAAAAAGGTATATGGAAGATAAACACATAATTCAGTTATGTACCAAGTATCTTATTTCGATCGTGTCAAGGTCAGGATTTTTAATTTGCACATTTTGATAGACAGCTGTGTAGGTTCAGAAAATGATAATTAAAGAGAAAGACCAAAATAGGACATGTTTTATTGTTAAATTTGGTGATATATTTCTCCACTTCTGAAAATTCATAGATATTATGGAAAGATGCTGGTTTAATGCATTCACAAAGGAAAACAATCTGAAGGGCTGAAGAAAATGGGTGCTTGAAAACTGACGCAGAGATTGCTTTTCTTTAATCAAATACCAAACAGAGGTCTGAAAACTCATTTTAGCGTAAGAATATTTAGTTGCCTCATAACTAAAGCAAGGTCATGGGTTTTCCATTGTGTAAAGGGAACATGAGAAATATCATGCCTATTGCCCGCTGCCCTTAGGGCACCAGGCAGCAATAACACCTTTTAGCAATTCACCCCAATTCTTCTCAATTTTTCATAGATCCCTTCACGGTTCTTTGCTCTAACCTTCCTTTGACTTTCAGTCACCTTCTTTCCCTGTTCTTGGTCTGCTTTCCTATCATCAGATGCGTCTTACAAGGAGAAAGAGAACACAAGTCACCAGGCACAAAAATGCCCAAGTGACCTTGCCTTCTGCAGAAGCCTAAAGTGACAGCCGCATTGTTATGGACTTGCCCGGGCTCTCTACGAGGCCAACTAAGCCTTGGTTAAGGCTTCAACATATCAGGGATGCCAATCACGAAGAAATAATTAAGTAAGCCTATGTTTCATATTTTCAAAACTCCTCTGATAGCTATGGTGGTATAAATTTTAAAATAACTGGACTGACTGACACTTACTGTATAAATTAATATTGCTTGTATTTTATGTCACACAATGGTGAGGTGTTGCAAACGGATCTCAGCCACTTTAGTATGCACGACACTTATGTTCTTTTGGAAAGATGACAGTAGCCACCTAAGAAGTTTGCCTGGAATAAAGATTAGCACTCCCCCACAACCTTGGCGCCTGGCTATGAAGAAAGGAGCCCGCAGACGACATTCTGCCAACACACACACATTCACCATCTAACCATTGCCTAAGCAGGCAAGCACAAAAGCCATTCATACCTCCTATTCTGAGCTCAAAAGAAATTCCTGCTTGCTTGCTTTTCTTTTCTTCCCTTCCTTCCTTTCTTTCTTCTTTCCTTCCTCTCTCTCGTTTCTTTTGTCCAGATGCTCTAGCCACTCTAGGCAGACTCTCCAGGACAGAACGCAAGAATCCTTTGACCCTAAGATTGCACACCTAAGAAAACCATGCTGTAGAAATCTGTTGATTTTATACCTTATACATGCAAGCATGGGGAGTGTCTCTAAAACATCTCACACATCAATATATCAAAATTACCCATTTCTTGGGGCGCCTGGGTGGCTCAGTGGGTTAAAGCCACTGCCTTCGGCTCAGGTCGTGATCCCAGGATCCTGGGATCGAGCCCCGCGTTGGGCTCTCTGCTCGGCGGGGAGCCTGCTTCCTCCTTTCTCTCTCTGCCTGCCTCTCTGCCTACTTGTGACCTCTGTCTGTCAAGTGAATAAATAAAATCTTAAAAAAAAAAAATTACCCATTTCTAACTTTCTTCATGCTATTTTACAAGTCACTAATTTTACCATTAAAATGACCATGGTTGACCTTTAGTCTGCTAAGAAATAGAGTAACTACCAGTTGTTCACAGCACGGGTAATCACAGAAACACCATCTCTGTAGGCTAGTGGTCTCTGGCGATCTCTGGTTAGAATGCTAGCTGTACTTAGTTGTAGCTTAATCTTAGTAACAAACACATAATAACAATCCATCCATGCTAAATTTTTTTTTAAGATTTATTTATTGATTTGAGATGGAGAGCAAAAGACAGCAAGTGAGCACAGGGTGGGGAGAGGAAGAGGGAGAAGAAGAAGCAGACTCCTCACTGAGCAGGACCCTGAGATCATGACCTGAGCCGAAGGTAGACGCTTAACCAACTGAACCACCCAGTGTCCCTGGTTCTAGAATTTTTTATGGTTTCAGGTCTCACATGTAGGTCTTTAATCCATTTTGAGTTTGGTTTTGTGTATGGTATAAGAAAGTGGTCCTGTTTCATTTTTTGCATGTTACAGTCCAGTTTTCCCAACACTATTTGGTGAAGAGATAATCTTTTTCGCATTGCTATTCTTTATTGAAGATTAGTTGACCATATAATTATAGGTTCATTTATGGGTTTTTTATTTTGTTCCATTGATCTATGTGTCTCTTTTTGTGTCAGTACCATACTGTTTTGATTATTACAGCTTTTGTCAGGTAATTTGAGGTCTGGAGTTGTGATGCCTCCAGCTTTGCTTTTCTTGTTCAAGATTGCTTTGGCTATTCAGGATTTTGTTTTGTTCTGTTTTAGGTAAACTCCAGGCCCATTGTAGAGCTTGAACTCATGACCTTAATTTAAGATCAAGAGTCACACGCTCACCAACTGAGATAGCCAGGTGCCTGCTCTTTGGGGTCTTCTGTGGTTCCATACAAATTTTAAGATTGTTTGTTCTAATTCTGTGAAAAATGCTCTTGGTATTTTGATAGGGATTACATTAAATGTATAGCTTGCTTTGGGTAGTAAGACATTTTTTTTTAAAGATTTTATTTATTTATTTGACAGAGATTACAAGTAGGCAGAGAGGCAGGCAGAGAGAGAGGAGGAAGCAGTCTCCCTGCTGAGCAAAGAGCCCGATGTGGGGCTCGATCCCAGGACCCTGGAATCATGACCTGAGCCGAAAGCAGAGGCTTTAACCCACTGAGCCACCCAGGCGCCCCGCTAGTAAGACATTTTTATCATTATTTATTCTTCCAATCCATGAGCATGGGATGTGCTTCCATAAGACTAACTTTAATGGGGACATATACAAAATATGTCAATTGTGATTGAGTCCCTACTATATGGTAAAAGTGCTAGGAAGTGTCAATGACTAAAAGAGGAAATTCTCTGCTTTCATGGAGCTTACATAGATTTGTGTCACACTGTTAATACCTCTTTCTCCTATTCTTGGATCACTTTGCTTATCACCAATTCATTAAAAAAAAAAAAACTGTTGGAAACCTAGAATCACTTTTCTTAAATCATGTTAAATTTCATAAGTGATATGCAAACAAAACTTGTGTTATGAAAATCTGGTTTCAAGCCAATTTTTTAAAGTGTAGATATTCTCCTGTCCTATTCACAATCCTGAACTACCATGAGGACTAACTCATGCACTCATTTTTTAAAGACAATTGTTTACTGAGTGTTTATTATGTTCTGGTGATGTAGCAGTGAACCAAACAAAGGTCTTGCCTCAGGAACTTACTATTCTAGGGCAGAAAGACAAACAATAAACAAACAAGAATGTGCTGGGTTGTAACAGGTGCTAAGCATGGAGGAAAAATAAAGCAGAATGTGAAGAATAGGGTGGGCCAGGGGTAGAACTAAGTCCTCATCCTTAGGGAAGGTCTCTCTGATATGTTGAATTTATGCAAAAACCTGAAGGAAGGGAGGCAATGAGTCATATGGATATAAGGGGGAAGAGCATTTTTAAAAAAAAAATTTTTCAATTTAATTTATTTATTTGAGAGAGATAGCAAGAGAGAGCGAGCACAAGCAGCAGGAAGAGGGAGTCGCAAGCTCCCAACTGAGCAGGGAGCCCGACGTGGGGCTCCATCCCAGGACCCTGAGATCATGAACTGAACTGAAGCCAGATGCTTACCTGACAGCCACTCAGGTGCCCCCAAAGGAAAGAGCATTACTGTCAGGGGCAACAAGTGCAAAGACCTCTAGGTAGGACCATTCCTGGCAAGTTGAAGGCGCAGGAGGGAAGTCAGGGTAGTGGGAACAGAGTGAATGAGAGAATAGATAAGATCAGAGTGTTGAGAGGGATAGAGGACGCAGATTCTGTGGTAGTGTGGAAGCCATCTTAAGGACTTTTACTCTGAGTGAGATGAGAAGTTACCAGAGTATTTTAAGCATGTGAGTGTCGTGATCTGACATATATATTATTAGAACCAAATAAGCCACAAAGGGCAAGGTGGAAACAGAGAAAACCATTAGGAAGCTTTAGGAGTGACCCAGGCAAGTGATGACAGTGGCTTGAACCAGGGTAGCAGTGGAGACAATGTGAAGTGGAAGGACTGTAAGTATGTCTTGAGGACTCAATTTGGATTCATTTTGGATAATGTATGTGAGTTATGAGAGAAAAGTGGGACAAGGGGGACCCGATTGTCTAAAAGGTGAATCCCTTCCAAAAAAGAGATAATGTATCTTCAAAATTATAGTGCAATTTTACATGTCATGTGTGTGAACTATAGCAACATAGTAACTTTGTATTTGACATTCTAAAGGCTTCTCATACTTATCTCCTTTTTCTTCATGTATCTGTCAGGTAACCCAAAAATCTCTGTTACTATATTATGTAAACATACATGTACATATATAAAATACCTCTGCCTATCTATTGGTAAAACACCAAAACAGTGCGTTGGCTTCCTCAGGTTTATATGACACATTATTTCATACTCTCATTCCAAACATTGCTTTTTCTTTTCATTCCCATGCGCAGCCACATCAACATTATCCTCCAAAATTCTGTCATACATGGTATGAACGTTCACATGAATGATGGGTATTACATTCAATTTTCAAGAACTTTCAGGCAGAAAAAATGTCTCCTTCAGTCCCTTTAAAATGAGGTGACTATGGTGTAAAAGTTTTCAAAAAACGATTATTCAGGAAAAAACATTATTTAAATCTAATGTATTTTTGGTCTATTATTATAGGGCTTTTAATATCAAGTCACGTAATTTTGTAGGCATTTGCAAGTTAAATTTTCACAAGGTTGAGCTCTTCTCTGGCATGTTTTACACATCTTTAAAGCTCACCAACCCTTTTCACATTCCAGCTCTGTTGTACATTAGCGGCACAATCTTGGACATTTCCTCATTGTATAATGAAGACAATAATAGTGCCTACTTCATTAGATTATTGAGGATTAAATGATGTGCAGAATAATGGATGGCACATTGTAAACACTCAAAAAACAATATCTTCAGCCACCACCGCTGCCATTCTCATCATCAGGCTACCACAGTCTGTTGGTTGGTAAATCTTAAAATCTTAACTTGTTTCCACTCAATGCAAAAACAACCATTCGTTGCAGTCAATCCGTTAAAAATATCATGAAACCTAGTACAGACAAAACACCAGTTGTCCGTTAGATTTTTCCACCACTGCCTTTTAGCAGATTGTTTTTGGCATTCCAGAGGAACAGACAATGGAAAGAAACTTTGCTTTCCATCTAGCCAGTGTTTTTTCCCTTTCGGAAAATTGCCGCCAACAGGTATAGTCACTTAAACGGCAAGGGATGGCTCTTCTCTTTCAGGGCAATCCCTTCTTGTTCCTGACATTAACAGCTGGCCGGTTAGGGAGCAGCAGGAACAGGTCCATGCAAGTGCTTAGCGTTGGCTTTCTCTCTTGCTCTCATCATTACCCTGTAGAAACTTGTTGGAACAAAGCAAATTAATTCATTGCAAATAAAATTAAATAAAATCTTCAAGCTTGAGTTTCTGCCCATTTTTACCTTAAAAGGATGATTTCTAACAAAATTCACTTTCTCTACCAAGATAAAGCACATTTGTTTTGCCCTTTGCCCTGTATGTTCTATGGATTTCCTACACAAAATCTAAGCGATATCTTCCATCTCTCCTTTAAGTTTTAAGAAAGCCACTCATCTTATAAATAATGTTCCATGGTGGGGAGAGGGAAAAGGGACCAATGTGAATGATGATTATTTTAATCCCAAACATGAGGTTCCTCTTTCTCTGCATCCTCCCCAACACATGTTGTTTCCTGTGTTGTCAGTTTTAGCCACTCTGACAGGTTTGAGGTGATATCCAGTTGTAGTTTTAATCTGTATTTTCCTGGTGATTGGTGATGTTGAGCATCTTTTCATGTGTCTGTGGGCCATCTGTATGTCTTCTTAGAAAAAAAGATGTCTATACATGTCTTCTGATCATTTTTTAACTGGATTACTTGCATTTCTTAATGTTGAGTTTTGTTAGTTCTTTACATATTTTAGATACTAACCCTTTATCAGATATGTCATTTGCGAGTATCTCCTCCCATTCCAAAGGTTGCCTTTAGTTATGTTGATTGTTTCCTTCACTGTGCAGAAGACTTTTATCTTGATTTCTTATTTTTTAAAGAAAGATATGTTCAATGTAGGTATGTAATCAAAAAGAATTCTGAGAAAAATCACTCCATTTGAGGACTTTTAAGTAGAAAATTCAATCTTGCAAATTATTATTCTTCCACTTGCTCAGGAGAAGAGGTGATTTATTAAAGACAAAAGTAAAGAGATCAATTAGTACCCATGTTAAGCATTTGGTAAAATTGGAGATGATACCCTTTTCTGGCCTTGATTCTTTAAAAATAAATCATAGGAAAAAGTTTTAAAATGCCAAAGGACTTAGAGACCAATAAAAATAATTTTAAACACCTGTTTATTTGCTAACCAAAACAGAATTAAACAACCAAAAAAACAGGTATTGTCACACCAGTTTTAGCCTTCTGTTTATAGGAGTTCTTCCTTTCTTCATATGTTTAATCAGATGTAGCCCTCCCCACACTCAACAAAAAGGCAAACACAATGGTTCTCACCTACACTGGTTTTCCCCTACTTCAAGGGGAGAAAGCATCTGGACCTCAGGGTGCCTGACTGGCTCATTTGGTAGAGCATGTGATTCATCTCAGGGTTGGAAATTTGAGCCCCATGTTGGATGTAGAGATTGTTTAAAAATAAAATCTTAAAAAAAAAAAAAGCTTCTGATGCAGAAGAGAGGGTCAACAGTGACATCTGATTGTATTTCTTTTACCTTAGTTAATAAGGGTTCAGTGGATGGGTCCCTCTCTTTTCTTTCATACTGATATTAGCATTTTTATTACTTCAAATATTAGTACAATATTAATAAATTTCAGTTTATACTAATATTAGTACAAATATTAGTGATTTCCCATAGGAACTTTGAAAACATCACACATTCCATTTGTGGTGATAATGCAATTTTTTTATCCAAGAAAAGTCCACACAGATCTTGACGAGACTTGCTTAAGAAAACTAATTAACAGTCAGTTTTTTATTTCTATTTTTTTTCCCAAAAGAGGAGGGGAAATGAATGTATAATGAGTATCAATAAGTTCAGGGCTATCAAAAGTAATTTTACCAAAGGTCTTCTAGAATAGAACTCCAATATATAAATAAAATCTTTACACTAAAAAGCATGTAAACTGACTTTATGTAAATAGGTTTACTTTCTAAGTGCTGCTAGGGTCATTCCTATTTAAGAGTGTCTATGGAACGCTTTTTCTGAAATTAAAGAATCTCTTTGTGATATGAATCTTCTTAACTGAACAACTTGGGTGCATATTGAACTTTCTTAGTAGAGAATTCATCAATGGGTAAGTGAATTGTGGTTCACTATAGAAGGGTCTGCTATGTTGATTATAATACCCTTCAGCAATGGAATGGACCAAACTACTGATTGAGAAATGGCCTGCCATTGCAGCTATTCCCCCAAAGAAAATTACAACAATTTGATCACCAAGAAACCCCACAAACACCCTGGATCCCAACTTTTGTCCCAGGAAATGGCTGGCCACAGAACACCGTCCCTCTAACACTGAACACTCCCTCCTCTTTTGAAATGTCACGTTCCCCCTTGCAGGGTACCAAGGACTACCAAATACCTGAAAACCAATTAGAAAGTCTCCCCACTTCCCCAAATCCCACCTTAATAGAATACTTCCCTGTCAGGGACTATCTCAGTATTTCCCCTTTTTCCTCATAAAACTTATTTTCCTTTCTAATACATCTGAGTCCTTGCTGAAACAAAAGTGATGACAGATGGGCTCCCTTGCCAAGAGTAAATGAATAAACAGTCTTTGTTAATTTTGTCTCAGATTTAGCTTTATCTTTGACATGATATACACAACATCATGGATGAATCTCAAAAACATGAAGTTGCTTGAAAGAATCCAGACACTGTATGTTTCCATTTATATAAAATTCTGGAGAAGGCAAAACTAAGCTATGATGGTAGAAATCAGCTTAGTGGTTGCCACTGGGAATGGAATTGACTGGAAAAGACCCAAGGGATCTTTCTGGAATGATGGAAATGTTCAATATCTTGATTGGGGTGGTACTTACACTGATATATATGTTTTTCAAAGCTCATTGATTTAAACACTTAAGCCTGGTTCACTTTGTTGTATGTGAATTATACCTCAATTTTGAAAAGTGAGAATGTCTGATTTGGAAGAGTCAGAGATTATAACATCCAGTGTCCACCCATGATTGATTTAGAAAAACCAAAGCTCAGATCACCTGGGTGGCTCAGTCAGTTAAGCACCTAACTCTTGATTTCAGTTTAAATCATGATCTCAGGGTCCTGGGACTGAGCCACACACCTGGCCCTGCACTCAGCAGGGAGCCTGCTTCAGGATTCTCTCTTTCCCTCTACCCCTCCCCTCCATCTCTGTCTCTAAAATAGATGAATAAATCTTTTAAAAAAGAAAAAGCAAAGCTCATTTTGTGAGTTACAAGGAAATCCACCATCTTTCTAATGAACTCCAACCTCTGTACCCCAAAGCTGGCAATAGAGAAGGAATCCCCAGAATAAAAAATCACAATCACTACTGTTTCTTGAAATCTTACCGTGTTCTTCACATACATTATCTCATTTAATTCCCACAATAACCTTCTGAGGTAGTATTACTTTTATCTTCAGATAAGAAACGAGAAAACATAGGCCCAGAGAGATTAACAAAACTTCCCAGTTAACTAGTAAGTTGGAACTAGTAAGTGGAGAATTCCAGTATGAAACCCAGTCAGTTGGATCCCAAAGTCTATGATTTTACTCATTGTGCTATATTGGCGAAGAGCCCTTGGCTTTGACCTCAAAACTCATTTTCTTTTGGGAATTCTCATTAATCTGCTGTTACAAGACACCAAAAAGTAATAAGCCATTTTAAGAAGGTTATTTCTGTCTCTCACAACAGTCCCAGTGATGGTCCACATTGGTTAACCAAATCTGTCTAAATGTCCTTCAGGGACCCAGGCTAATAGAATAGCTGCCCTACAGTCTCAATGTGTGGTTTCCAAGGTCACTCTAATCTTCTTCTTCCCAGGCAACTGGCAAGAGAAAAGAACAGTTACCCAAAGTTAGGAATTTTTTCATAAGCAAGTGAAAATTCACAAAGATCACTTCTGTGCACTGCTCAGGGATACTTTAGCTACAGGGCATATCTAGCTGCAAGGGAAGCCAGGAAATGAAGTCCCTAACTACGCAATTGTGGTCTAGTGTAAGTTTTTTATTATGGAAGAAGCAGAGAATGGATTTTGTTGGACAGTTAGTAGTCTCTTCCATATTACTCTAGACATATATACATCATTCTTAATTTCCCTAGACATACCTAAGACAAAGCTGGAACATGAGAAAATATTATACTTTTGGGAATAGTAAGAAGAAGAATTAATGCACAATATACTGCAAAATAATGTGTCCTAAAAGGTACAATTTGCTTGCTAATGTCTTTTCCCATCTCCTAGTCTATTTCCTGAGGCAAGAGCTGCCTCGTTCTAGGCTCTTTATAGAAGTTAGAGGAGAAAAGAACTACAGTCAAATTTAGCTCAAGTAAAAAGACATATTTTGAAAAGGATGCACAGGCAATCTAAAAGATATCTCCACAGGGTACCTGGGTGGCTTAGTCAGTTAGGCATCCAACTCTTGATTTCTGTTCAGTTCCTATTCTCAGGATCCTGGGATCCAGCCCCACATGGGGGCGGGGGGAGGGTGTGGGAGGTCTGTGCTCAGCAGGAAGTCTGCTAGACATTTTCTCTCTCCCTTTGCCCTTCCCCACCGCTGCTCTCTTGCTCTCTCTCTAAAAGAAATAAATAAATCTCAAAAAAAAAAAAAAAAAGATAACTTCACAAAAGAAATAAAGTAGAATTGATTAAACTACTTAGGAAAGAATTAGAAAAACAAAGTTCTGGATATTATTCATTCATTCAACAAATATTTTTGAGTATTTATTATGAGCTACAGAGCACTGTTTTAAGTGATATAAACACAACAGCAAAAAATCTCCCCAAACAAACCTTCTTAATCATAGAGTCCGCATTGTAGTAGTGGAGACAGATAATAAATAAAATAAGTAAGTGAAATATTACATAGTCTTAAAATGTTATGGAGGAAAAAGAAAGAAAATGGAAGTAGAGGAGCATCTGGCTGGTTCGATCAGTAGAGCATGTGTCCCTTGATCTCAGGGTTATGAGTTGGGGCCCCATATTGGTTGCAGAGATTACTTTAAAAGAAAATCTTTAGGGGTATCTGGGTGGCTCAGTCATTTAGGCCTCTCACTTCAGCTCAGGTCACAATCCCGGGTCCTGGGATTGTGCCCCTGCATCGCATTGGGCTTCTGGCTTCACTCTCAATGGAGTCTGCTTATCCCTCTCCTCTGCCCCTCCCTCTGCTTGTGCCCTCCCTGTCTCTGTCTCTCCTAAATAAATAAATAAAATCTTTAAAATAAAATAAAATAAAATCTTTAAAAAAAAGAAAGAAAATGGGAGTAGAAAATATTCCAGTGATACTTTGCAATAAAGATTGGTCAGTTACTACTCAAACCCACCTTTCTCTTCTTCCTGGGCACATGGCTAAATTACATTTCTCAACCTCACTTTGTAGTTCGCTGTGGTCAAGTGACTGAGTTCCACTCCATGGAACATAAGTAGACATGATACTCACCATCTTTGCATTTCTTATCCAGGACACCTCCCTGAAAAACCCTCTGTAAAATCCAACAAGAACAAGACCCCAGAAGGGACATACATTCCCTGTTATACATTCTAAGTTCTGGTTTATTGAGTTAAGGTCAATTGGATACATGACACCAGAAAAAATTGATTCCTTCAAAGAAAACTCTCACTCTCTTCATAGGGGGGTGTATTGTACAACATCTGCAACACATTAACCAAATCTAGATTCAACATACTAACCCCAACATGACAAAAGAATTATATGTAGAGTAAAAAGCAAGACAGCTATTGTGATCATGGTGAACTACTCTCAATTGCCTTTCATCACTAGTTCCTTCTCTTGTCCTTAAGAATTGGGGGGAAAAGGGGCCAGTCAGTTAAGGGCTGCCTTCAGCTCAAGTCATGATCCCAGTGTCCTGGGTTCAAGCCCCGCATTGGGCTCCCTGCTCCGTGGGGGACCTGCTTCTCCCTCTGTTTGCTCTGCCTGCCACTCCCCCTGCTTGTGCTCTTTCTCTCTCTCTGTCAAATAAATAAATAAAATCTATTTAAAAAAAAAAAGAATTAAGGGGAAAATACATACTCCCACTTATGGTAAGAATTCTTGATGGGGACCATTATCACTTCTCCTGAATCTTCCATTGAAAGATACCTGAGGGCTTGAAATAGCAGAACTCCTGAAAACACAATAATCTAAAATCTACACGGAAATTTCATGCCCGTGTACCAGTGAACATGGCTCCTGAACTCTATGCAGCTAGCCAGGAGAACAGGGCAAATCCTTCGGGAAATCAAGAAGATTCTTGGCCTAAATGGACTCATTTTAGATTTCTAAAGGGCTTTGGGGACAGGCTGAAGTGTTACCGGCTGTTGCCTCTGGTGGTATTGCATGCAGGACTTAGGAAAAGGAGAAGAAGAAAAGGAAAAGGGCACATGTGGGAGAGAAAGTGTGTCAGGAGAGAGATGGAGAGGAACAATAGAGAGAGCAAAGGAGACAGGCATTTTTGAAGGATGGGAAGTGAAAGATTGCCTCTGACATCCCCTTCAAGATTCTAAGTGAAGGCCACCACTGGTTACCCAGTTGAGACTGAGACGGTATCTTTTTCAGCTTTCTCTGTATTCTGCACCGCCCCACCTGCTAACCCCCACCCAACTCCACTGCAGGCAGTTACAGACGCACACACAGAGTCTATTTTACTGTATTCTAATGTGTACTTCCCATCACCAATTCACTTTGGTACCTTGTGCTCTCTTTTCTCTAATTTTTTTTCCAAGTTTTAAAATGCTTTCAAAATTACTTTTTTAAAGACTCAGAAAAGTGAGAACACTGTAAATCATACTACCAAGGACTTGGAGTGTTTTGATTTGCCAGTGGGAATCCCATAGTATTTACACATCCATCAGCGTCTCTGATGATGAGTCTTAGTCTGCTTTCATTACTTAGTAAGACTTTGCTTGTACTGGCACTTTCTATAATCCTAATATTAGTGCTGTGGACTAACAGTTCTGCCCAAATCCGTACATTGATGCTCTAATGTCCAATGTGATGGTATTTGGAGATGAGGTCTTTGGGAGGTAATTAGGTCATGAGAGTGGAGCCCTCATGAACGGGACTAGTCCCCTTCCTTATAAGAGGAGACACGAGAGATAATCTCTCTCTCTTTCTCTGCCATGTGAGGATACAGCAAGAAGGCGGCCATCTGCACTGGGAACTCAATCAGTGGGTATCTTGATCTTGGACCACCCAGTCTCCAGAACTGTGAGAAATTAATGTTTGTTGTTTAAGCCACTTAGTCCATGGTATTTTGTTAGAGCAGCCTAAACTAAGATAATTAGAGTAAGAGGCACTCAGGGAGCAGCAAGACTGCGTCCACTCAATATGAAATTGGGGGAAATAGCTCCATTGTAACTTGTGGACAACTTATTTCCTGGCCCCCACGGTATTGCCAGTATAAGTTAATTTCATATAATGGTTTTAACTCAGCATTATTGAAATTGACTTGATCTCTTAGAAAACAGATTATAAAGAAGAAAATTTACCTGAAATGCTATTTTTTAAACAGGTTAAGCTAAATGGATAGGTTGATAGGTATACAATATTATGAATGTATTTAATATCACTGGACTTTAAAATGGTTAAAGTGGAAAATTTTATGTGATGTATATTTTACTACAATAAAAAAGGCTAAGCTTATACTAATAATAGACAAATCAAATAAAACAATGGAAAGAAAAAGCCATTGATCAATTAAAGGTTATATGGGCCAGATTTCTTTGGTTCTTAAGCACAAGAAAGGCTTATTTAAATTTGCTTATGCAAATTTATGCAAACTTAAATTTGCTTATGAGAAAAAAAGAAAAAGGAAAAAAGAAAGAAAGAATGTGTTGGCTCATGTAATTGAAAAGTCAAAGGATAATTTTGTTTTATTCTAGTCATTGCTAGATTGAAATATTCATCGTCATCATAACTCCTGTCTATATCTATTGGTTGTGCTTTCCTCTATGGTAGTTTCATTCTCATGCAGGTTCTCCCCAGATGATGGTAAAAGTGACTACCCACAGCTCCAGGCTTATATACCAGCACCTCAGCAACCACAGCAGAAAGAGAATGATCTCTCCCAAAAGTTCCAATAAAAAATTCTGGAGCTAATTTCATGGTCTGGCTTGGATCAGGGCCATTCCCTGAGCCAATTACCTTGTCTAGGGGGGATGAAATGCTTTAATTAAGTAAGCCTGGCATGTGTTCTCACCTTTAGAGCAAGGAGAGAAAACAAGCCCCACCTAAGCCAACTGAACTGTGCATGGGTTAGAGGTGATTCCCTAAGAAAATTATGTACCATTACCAAATGGGATGAGAGACGTTGGGCAGGCAAAGAAGATAGATGTCCAAGAAGG
Organism: Lontra canadensis; assembly: GCF_010015895.1. Lineage (NCBI taxonomy): Eukaryota > Metazoa > Chordata > Mammalia > Carnivora > Mustelidae > Lontra > Lontra canadensis. The sequence goes on along the minus strand of NW_022631096.1, from coordinate 2,461,626 downwards.
GTACCGAATTGACACTGGGACATGTTTGCCCCAAAAATGAAAATCTGGGCTCCTGGGCGGCTCAGTGGGTTAAGCGTGTGTCTTCAGCTCAGGTCGTAGTCCTGGGATGGAGCTCCCCGCTTCTCCCTCTCCCTTCACCTCCTCCCCCTCACTTGTGCTCTCTCTATCTCTCTCTCTCAGATACATGAATAAAATCTTTTTAAAAAGAAAGAAAAAATCAATGGAGTCATTTACAGACTAGAGGCAGAGACAAAATTTTCTGACTGTATTTGGTAATATCCCATTAGGATGGGTGTTGCTTCCTTGACGGTTTGCTGGGTTTCGACCCTGCATTTTTCTATTAGCTACCACTCTCTCTCTCTCCCTTCCTTTTTGGCCAAGATTCTTGAAAGACTTGGAGACGCTCCTGTAGAATTGTGGTCTGAAGTGATAAAAAAAAAACTACATCGCCACTCCCCTTCTCCTTTCCCCGCCCCGCGAAATTAGCATAATGGACTGCCAAGCACTACCGAAATGAGAACATTCTGTGAGTTATAGATTGAATCTGCGTCTTTGGCCTCATACTACATGGCCTTCTCAGACTGTTTCCATGGGAGAAAGAGCTGACAGTTGCAGGCTAGAATTTCGTAAATATGCCTCTGTGTCTTTTCTTAATGTTCATTATCACAATAGAGGAGTGCTCCCAAATCAAACAGATTCAACATGAAACTCTCAGCTTTCAGAACTCCTCTGTGTAGGCTGATAGCGCACCATGGCTAGCACCCTCCAAGCTCATGTGACTTTGTTCCTGCATTATCACTGGAGGCACACATATGCTTTGTCATGTCTGACCGTGACCAGCAAGCACACGGATGGCCAAGAAGATAGCTGCACGATGGTAATCATAGTCACTCACCTCATAACCATGTAGTTAACTGAACTATAACCTGAATCCTCCCCTACCACCCCAAATTATTTTGTTTCTCTTCTTCACAAAACTTTCTGGAAATATAACCATATGATTAAATACTGAGCAGAAATACCACTTTGTCAAGATAACAGATCACCTGTGCCCCCGTGTTCAACTGATGATCTTGTCATCATTATTCCATTAGCCCAAACAATAATCAGGAAAAGGAAGGCTGATTTCTGAAGCCATGTTTAAAATCCATTAATGTGGGGCACCTGGGTGGCTCAGTTGGTTAAGCCTTCCTCTTGGGTCCTGATCCCAGGGATGGAGCCCTGCCCTGGGGTGGAGAGGGGTGCAGGGATAGGGGGTGGTCTGCACTGGGCGTAGGGGGTCTGGTGCCCCCTCTACCTCTGCCCCTCCTCCCTGCTTATGTTCTCTCTCCCTCTTTCAAATGAAGATATAAATAAAAATAAATAAAAATCCATAAATGCTACCTGGGATACATTGTGAGGCAGAATAGACAGGGATTGTCTTTTCTCGCTCTCTACTAACCCAAGGAAAAATTCACCTAGCTTCACCTTGGAAACCAGAAAAGAGCAGAAAATCTCAGCATTACATTAAAATCTCAGTAAATTTGGAGACCAGAAATTTCCACAGAGGGGCAGTCATTATGCAGTCACTGGAATAGGAAGGAAAAGTCCCAGATGAACTCACAGTCCTTGGAAAGATTTTTAAAAGGGAGAATCAGGTTGAAAGGACGGGGGGGGGGGGGGGACACAAGCAAAGAAGTTAACAGGAGAAAAGCAGGTATATTTGTCATTCAATCTAGGAGAGATTAAAAAAAAACAAACAAATAGATATTGTGCCTACTGGGGAAGAAATAATTGAAACATGGTGAAAGGGAGTTCATAAAACAAGAGGATTCTGCCATGGTCTAGTATGAAACCAAAGCCCTGTCACTTAGATGGGAGGCAGGGAAGCAGACTGGGGAATCACTCCCTCAGTCAAACCAAACTGAATAGAATACATTAAGGCGGTTCAATGTTTTTCTGTCTCAAGCTTAGAAATTTCTTTGTATCTCCTGTAATATTGTAGGAGCTTGAAGCAGATCTGAACTACTGAAGAGAAACTCATGATGAGAATTTATGCTTCGGAGAAATCACCTTATCTTCATTATCTTGCAGCCTTACACCTAGAAAAGTGGCAAGCACATAGTAGATATTCAATAAGTGTTGAGTAGTTGAACGTTGTAGCAGATACAGCTAGAGCTTTGATCTTGTCCTCTTGGCGCCCCCACCGAGGTCGTCAGCAGTCTTAATTGTGAAATCCCTTCTTGCTCAAGGCCTCTGTTGTGTTGGTCACTGTCTAGGGACAGTGATGCTTTGGGCATTGTCTTTTGGGCATTGTCTTTTGGGCATGCCTCAGCTGCTCACTTGGGCCCATACTACTCGTGGCAGCCCCCACAGCCATTTCTGACTAGAACCAATGTTGTGGCTGGACTGGTCCTTTTGTGGTTCTTATTATGAGCACAGGAAGAGAGCACGGGAGCACGGACCTGGGTTCTGCCTTTGTTAGGATCATGGGTAGGGTGCCTAGGGTTTCTCAGGTTCGCTCTTTATTGGCAAATGTAAAACATAAGAGTGGGAATTAGGGTGCAGGAAGGGAGAAGTGGAGATTTCCCAAGCAGTCAGGGATCCATGTCACCTAGGGCCTTCTAAAAGGGGAACTTGATGGGTGGGGGTGGCCTGTTCCTTATCTGGTTGTGTTACTAGTAGCTGTGCCCTACAGCTGGCAATAGCTTTGGTCAGGATGGGTGTCTTGGAAATAGATACCTTGGCAATGAAAGCTTAATGTCAGGCACTTACACTACAGCTTCCTAGAATTTCTTGCCTGAAGGAGCTGTCAACCTGAGCACAGAGCAGACCACAAGTACCATAAGAATGATCCTCAACTAAAGATAGGCAGGAGTTGGTGAATTTAAAATCTTCCTTGTTCTTGGGTTAGACAAGTCTGAGGTATGGTCTGCAGGGTCTCCCAGGGGGTCCCTAAAGGACAGACCATTGCCACCGCTGTAACCAGCTCATTAAGGAACCTTGATTGACTTTCCTCTCTTCTGTCTTATTTCTCCTACCCTTTACTATGGCTTCTGGGATACCCTCTGAAGAAACTACTTACACTCAAATAATCGTCTTAAAGCTGCCTTTCGGGTGGTTCAAAAACTAAAAACAAATCGCTGATAACCTACTAAGTCAAGTGACTTTCTCTTATTATTCCCTTGACCTTGTGATTCCTTTCACAGAGTCTATGAACTCTGGGCTATAAAATTATTAGTCAGGGAGAAATGTGGCTTTGAATCCCAGGAGACAAACTTTGTTATTCATCGGAGTGAATAAAGTCTGAATAATAATCAGATTCTGTTGATTATAAAACCGAGGCAAGATATCCATTTATCAAAATTTTTTTGAGAAATCTGAACACCAAACTGTGTTGAACCCGTCATTTATAACTCATATCCAAGAGGCTTGTATTAATTCTAGTATTAATTCCCTACGTAGACCCAACTTTTTTTCGTCCAAATTACCCTCTAAGCAGCTCCATTTTTCTTATTTGTGGGATGGAGATAATCAGGTTCACCAGCAACTTCACAAGGACGCTGTGAGGATTCATGAGTTAATGCTGGGAAGCAGAGTTCTGTCTTTAGATGAATGTTGCTATATAAATGCAAATTATTGCATTACAGCGAGGCTTACATGTGCTAATGCAATAACTTTTAGATCCCAGATTCTTTCAGAACACGGAAAAACAATTCTGATCTGAACACAGCTGCCTCAATTTTTTTGCCCACGAGAAAAAGCAATCCATCCGCAGGGTATCCAGGAATGATCGAGGTGCTCCCGATACTTTTTCCCAGGCCCTCCCCCGGTCTGCTAATTGCTCCGTGGTGATGTGTCTGGGGCTCCTCTCAGCTACTGTGCAAGTGACCATCCCTCCCTCACCTGCTGTGTGACCAGGTGTTCCCATCACTCCTGGAGCCCTTTGAGGCTGATTTAAATGAGCTGTCTGCTTCTATTCTATATCTTACTTCTTTCTCCTAATTCACCTCTGTGAAGCCTGACTCGGTGGATTCTGGGCAGTGGTCAAAGAGGAGTGGAATAAAGTCTTTAATATTCCTTTGATCAAATTATCCCCTGCATCAACACTTGGGCAATTTTCCATGATCTGCAGGATGGCGTCCACTCTCCTTCTCTTGGCTCTCTGCTTTGTCCATTCTTTTTTTTTTTTTTTTTTTTTTTTAGATTTTATTTATTTATTTGACAGACAGAGATCACAAGTAGGCAGAGAGGCAGGCAGAGAGAGAGGGGGAAAAGCAGGCTCCCTGCTGAGCAGAGACCCCCCGATGCAGAACTCGATCCCAGGACCCTGGGATCATGACCTGAGCCAAAGGCAGCGGCTTGACCCACTGAGCCACCCAGGCACCCTGCCTTGTCCATTCTTAATTTGACCACAAGGCTCTTTCATCCCTCTCTGTCACTATCATCCTACACAGAAAGAAAACCCTTTTCTTATCTACTTTACAGCTTTGAACACGTGGATTTAGTCCTTTTTTTTGGCCCTTACTACCTGTGTGACCTTGTGTAAATTCTTTTTTAGCTTAATTTTTTTTATCAACATATATGCATGTGGCACAAAACTCTAAAGACACAAAGAGTGTAAAAGCAAGTCTAACGATCTGCTGTCTGCAAGCTGAAGGACGAGGAAAGCTGGTGGTACAGTTCAGTCCAACACTGAAGGCCTGGGAACTGGGAGGGCTGACGGCCCTGGAGTCCAAAGGTACAAGAATCAGGAGCTCCAGTGTCCAAGGACGAGAGAAGATGGACATTCCACATCTAGAAAAGAAAGCCTGTCCTTTTGTTCTATTCTGGCCCTCAGCAGGTTGGATCAGGCCCACTCACATTGGTGAGGGGGCATCTTCTTTACTCAGTCTACCAGCTCAAATGCCAAGCTCTTTTGGAAGCACCTTCACAGACACCTGAAAAGATAATGTTCTATTAGCTCTCTGGGCATTTCTTAGTCAAGTCAAGTTGACACATAAAATTAACCATCCAAACATCTTTTCTTTTTTAGGTTTTATGTATTTATTTGAGAGAGAGAGAAAGCAGAATGAGAGAGAGAGAAAGAGAGCATGAGTACGAGCAGGGGGAGGGGCAGAGGGAGAAGCAGGCTCCCCACTGATCAGGGAGCCTGACATGGGACTCAATCCCAGGATTCTGGGATCATGACCTGAGCAGAAGGCACACGCTTAACTGACTGAGCCACCCAGGTGCCCTATCACAACATCTCGTACAAATGAAAGGTACTATATATTGTCACCGAGCCGTATCTTGTATGGGTGTGTGTTTCATCTCTACACTGTTACATGTCCCTCCCTAACTCCCCCTGACTTTCCAGCTGCATTTCAAGTGTACCTTATCTTTATTCTCTGCTCCAGCCACTTTGGATTTTTAATATTCAATTTTTATTATTACCTAATAAAATAAAGTTTTATAGTAGTGTGTGTGTGTGTGTGTGTGTGTGTGTGTGTGTGTGTGTTTAAGTAGAGGGAGTGGACAAATTGGGTGAAGGTGATCAAACGGTACAAAACTCCAGTTAAGACAAATAAGTCCTAGAGAGATAATGTACAGCGTGGTGACTGTAGTTAACAATACATGTGAAATTCATGGAGAGAGTAAATCTTAAAAGTTCTCATCACACACACAGAAATTCTAGCTATGTGTGAAGATGGCTGTTAACTAAATATATAATCATTTCACAGTATATACATATATAAAATCATTATGTTGTACCCTTAAAACAAATACAATGCTGTATATCAGTTATATCAAAAAAATTACGTTTTCTTTCTTTTCTACAATTTATTTACTTATTTGAGAGAGAGAGAGCATGAGCAAGGGAGATGGGCAGGGGGAGAGGGGGAAGCAGGCTCCATGCTGAGCAGGGAACCCGATGCAGGACTCAATCCCAGGACCCTAGGATCATGACCTGAGCCAAAGGCAGACGCTTAACTGATTGAGCCAGCCAGGCGCCTGCACTACATGCTTTCAAAACATAAAACAACAGTTACCAAGTCACCCAACTCGTAGTCTTACCCCATTTTCAGCTCTTATAAGTGTTTTGTTGGTATAATGCTCTGTTCTTGATTTATTAATTTCAGATATTATCTGTGAACTCATAATGGAAAATAAGGATTTAGCATTCATAAACCATCATTCCTAACACTTCTCTGCTAATACCACCAATGTCATTTATTTGAGAGAGAGAGCACAACCAGATGCAGCAGCAGAAAGAAAGGGAGCTGTAGAGGGAGAGGAACAGGGAGAAGCAGGCTTCTCGCTGAGCAGGGAGCCTGATGTGGGGCTCGATCCCAGAATCCTGGGACCACGACCTGAGTTGAAGGCAGACCCTTAACTAAGTCATCCAGGCTTTTTTTTTTTTTTTTTTTTTTTTAATCCTGGGACTTTCTTTTGTCATCATCTTGGGAGTTCTCTCTCTCTCTCTCTTTTTTTTTTTTTTAGATTTTTATTTATTTATTTATTTATTTCTTTGACAGAGAGAGATCACAAGTAGGCAGAGAGGCAAGCAGAGAGAGAGGAAGGGAAGCAGGCTCCCTGCCAAGCAGAGAGCCCGATGTGGGGCTCGATCCCAGGACCCCGGGATCATGACCTGAGCCGAAGGCAGAGGCTTAACCCACTGAGCCACCCAGGCACCCCTCTTTTTTTTTTTTTTTTAAAGCAAACACTATACCCAGTGTGGGGTGTGAATGCATGACCCTAAGATCAAGAGTCTCACATCTATGGCCAGAGACAACTATCCAGGGACCCCTCAGGAGTTCTCTTTACCCCTCTTCTATGTTGTATCTATTTCTTTGATCCAGTGTCTACTTCTTTCTTGGTGTACTTCATTTCGATGTAATATACCTTGCAGAGGGCGCCTGGGTGGCTCAGTGGGTTAAGCCTCTGCCTTCAGCTCGGGTCATGATCTCAGGGTCCTGGGATCGAGCCCCGCATCGGGCTCTCTGTTCAGCGGGGAGCCTGTTTCCTCCTCTCTCCCTGCCTGCCTCTCTGCCTACTTGGGATCTCTGTCTATCAAATAAATAAATAAATTTAAAAAAATATATACCTTGCAGAACCTTCCTGAGAAAGAGGGCTTGTGAGGTAAATGTTTCTGTCTGAGAATATGTTTATTCACCCGTCACCATTTTTTGATAGTTTATCTACATAGGGAATCTAAGTTAAAAATATTTTCCCTGGGGCGCCTGGGTGGCTCAGTGGGTTAAGTCACTGCCTTCAACTCGGGTCATGATTCCAGAGTCCTGGGATCGAGCCCCACATAGGACTCCCTGTTCAGCAAGAAGCCTGCTTCTCCCTCTCCCACTCCTCCTACTTGTGTTCCCTCTCTCACTGTGTCTTTCTCTCTGTCAAATAAATATATAAAATCTTAAAAAAAAAAAAAAATTTCCCCTTAAGGTTTTGAAGACGTTTCTTCTCTGCTTTCCTGCTTCCAGTGTTACTGTTAATAAGTATAACATGTTTCTAATTCTTGACCCTCTGCAAATATGAGGGTTTTTCCTTATTCCAGTGAGGAGGACTCTTGGAAGACAGTATTAGCCGAAGCAGTTTGAATCTCTCCAAATCTTCACATAAAAACAGAGTAATTATAGTGCAAAACAAAAACAAAAAAACTAAGTAATGAGATATCTCCCAAGCCCCAAAGTAACAAGCAGGTGAAGACAAAAGACAGCAGTCATAGAATCTGCAGTGTTATCTGCATTTAAGCAGGAGAAATGCAAAGGGAAGCAAAACAGGAGAACCCTGAGGCTAACAGGTATTCACTGGAAAGTGCAATGGGTCAAATTTAAACCAGCATCTGAACATGAGAAAGGTTTTGTCCACTCCAGGAGCAGGTAAGATTTCCCCTTGTGAAATAAGCTAGACAAAACAAATATTAAATCTATAAATCAAGAAATCTTGTCTTAAAAAAAAAAATTAAAACTACATGTTGAAAGCGTATACCACAGACATATTTATGTCAACCTGAAAATCACCAACCCAGGACACTTCTAATAAAATTACTGACCTTGAAAGAAAAAAATTATTTGGGCATCAAGGCACAAACAGCAAATGACATAAAGGAAAGAATATTATACTGTCATCAAACTCTTGTCAGCAGCAGTTGAGGCCAAAAGAAAATGGAGTGATAGTTTAAGATACTCAATAGAAGAAAATGTGAGCCAAGGATTTTATATCCAGCAAAAACGGCTTTCAAATATAAAGGGGCAGAGGCAGACGATTATTAACACACACAAGCTCGGACTTCTTGCCTGTTGTTCCCATGGGCCCTTTGGGGAGGACTTTGAACAACCAGGGTGACTAGAAAGACAGAGACAAAAGAAATGATTGAAAACAAGCGTGTGTACCAACTCTATATCTACACTCCAGGTAGGTGTTTCTTCATGCATTGTCCTGGGAATTTAAAGGACAGTTTCAATCTTGAAACTTAGTTCAGAGAAATGTTCTTGTATTCTTCATTTGGAAATAACCTCTTCTAAAAACAAAAGGGAGGGGAGGGGAGTTGGGCATCTGACTAGATCAGTCTGTAGAGTGTGTGACTCTAATTCTCAGGGTTGTGGGTTTGAGCCCCACATTGCATGTAGAGATTACTTAAAAATAAAATCTTTGAAAAAAGAAAGAAAGAAAGAAAGAAAGAAAGAAAGAAAGAAAGAAAGAAAGAAAGAAAGAAAAAAGAAAATCCTCTCCCCTACATTTTTAGTTTTCTCTTTCTGAAACGCCTATACATCAGATTTACTGTGTCTGTCTCTTTGCCTTTTTGTTATACATTTTGAGTTCCTGACTTTATCTTCCAGCTGTTATACTAAAAGTTTTCATTTAAAAAAAATTTTTTTAAAGATTTTGTTTTTAAGTAATCTCTACACCCAGTGTGAGGCTCAAACTCACAACCCCAAGATCAAGAGCCACGTACTCTACTGACAAAGCCAGCCAGGAACCCATGAAAATCTCTCATATTTTTAATTTCCAAATGCTTCTTCTTTTTTTTTTTTTTTAACAGAAATTGGGTATTGTTTCATGGATGGAGTATCTTCTCCGATTTCTGTGAGGATATTATAGTAACAACGTTTTTCTTCTGCTCTTTATAATATCTGTTTCCCCTGAGTCGCTTTCCTAATCTCTGTATTTCATGATACTGGCTTTCTTCCAATGTATGGAGACCCATAATTGTCCACTCATATTAAATTGAAAATTTTTTAAGATTTTATTTGAGAGACAGAGAGAGATAGAAAGAGACAGGGGACAAGAGTGGGGAGATAGAACAAGAGTGGGGAGGAGAGGGAGAAACAGGGAGTCCGATGTGGGGCTCAATCCCAGGTCCCTGGGATCATGACCCGAGCTGAAGGCTGATGCTCAGGGCTGACTAAGGCTTGAGAGCATAGACTGGTTTGACCAATGTAGGGCATTTAGGCTAGGACCCTGGTGATTTAAGAGACCTAAAAATATCTCTTCTTGTAACTTCTTTCCTCTGAAATCATTCTGTTTCCCTGGAAAAGTATCTTGCAGGGGATTTTTTGTTTGTTTAGTTGTTTGTTTGTTTTGTTAGTTTTTTGCCTGTTTTTGTTTTTGTTTTTGTTTTTTACCTGGAAGGCATAACCTTGATTGCTATCGTCTTGGGAGATGAACAGAGAAGGGTGATTGGTTAGGGGTGGTGGGTGCTCTGACTTTCAATTGTGCACATTATTATTATTATATATTTTATTTATTTATTTGACAGAGAGAGCACAGCAGAGGGAGAAGCAGGCAGAGGGGGAGGGAGAAGCAGGCTCCCACTGATCAGGCGGCTAGATCCTGGGACCTGGAGATGGTGACCTGAGCCAAAGGCAGACACTTAACTGCTTAACTACTGAGCCATCCAGGCACCCTCAATGTGCAAAATCTTATACTGCTTTCTGTCAGTCACACACTTGACTCTCCTCCATGCTGCCCAGTGTCCTCAAGCATGGAACTTCTCTAATTCAGTTTCTCCAGATTATAAACCTCTGCTGTCCTATAGAGACTGGAGAAAAGCTTCTTCCTACAGAGAAAGGAGGAATACAGAGACTTAGCTATGAAATATGGTGGGGGGAGGGGGGGTCCTGGACTCTGTCTTATATACAGACTTTCAGTTAATCATTTAGCCTCATCACTTACTCTTACCTTCCTCTGTTCCTAGAGCTTCCAGTAACTGAGCCTTACTGTAATTTGGGGGAAATGGGCTCTTTCTTTTTTGTCATCCTTTTTTTTTTTCTTTTGTTTTAAGTTTTTATTTTTTTGACACAGAGAGAGACACAGCGAGAAAAGGAACACAAGCCGGGGTGGGAGGAGACAGGCCTCCCGCCAAGCGGGGAACCCAGACTCGGGGCTTGAGTGGGGGCTTGATCCCAGAACCCTGGAATCATGACCCGAACTGAAGGCAGCCCCTTAACGACTGAGCCACCCAGGCTTCCCCTTTTTTGTCATCCTTATGCAAACATGTAAGATTTCAGCTTTCTCTGTTCTGTCAAAGTTATCATTCACTCTTCCCTGTGCTTACTATCCTCCAAAAATTCGTTGACATTCTAGCCCATTGTTGTCTCTGTTTCTCTTTACCCTTGTGAAATCTTATATTTCAAATTTATTTTCTGTCATTTTATTGGGGCGTTGGGAGGAAGCAGCTATAAACAAACCTATTCAATGTATGCTTAAAAGGAAGTCCTCCTTTCTATTCCTTGAATAAAAGTATTGTGCTACTTTCAATGGCGGAGTTTTCACACATGCTGTTCCTCTCTATAAAAGGCTCTTTGTCCTTCCTTCACTCCAGAATATCCATTCACCTGATGTAGGGGGTTGAATTGTGTCCCCAGGCAAAAGATAGATCCAAACCCGTACCTGTGAATGTGACCTTATTTGGCAATAAGACCTTTGTGGGTGTAATTAAGTTAAGGATCTCCAGGTGACATCTTCCTGGATTTAGGATGGGCCCTAAATTCAAGGACTGATGTTTTTATGAGAAAGCAGAGGGAGGTTTGTGACACATACACACAGAGAAACCCAAAGAGGTCCCTGTGAAGACGGGGGCAGAGATTTGAGTGATGCAGCCACAAGCCATAGAACTCCAGGAGCCATGAGAAGCTGGAAGAGGCAAGTAAGTCATCTCCCTCTGAGACTTCACAGGGAGCACACTCCTACCAACATCTTGATTTTGGATTTCTGGGCTCCAGAACCGTAAAAGAATAAATTTCTATTGTTGTAAGTCACCACCTTTGTGGTTATTTGTTGTGGCAGGTCTAGGAAAGCAATACTCCTGTATAATTTCAACTCACTCTGCAGGTCTCTGCATAAACATCACACTAATGTATGTGCACCAAATCCCGTCCCTCAGCTGTACAACCTCACTGCAGTCCTTTGTAGTATTATGACAATTTCCATTGTATAATCATTTGTGTACTTTGTTTTGTATCCACCTCTCATAAGGGGCAGGACTACATTAGTCTTGTTCACTCTTTTTTTTTTTTTTTAAGATTTTATTTATTTGAGAGAGAGAGAGAGAGGAAGAGAGCACAAGCAGGAGGAGTGGCTGGCAGAGGGAGAAGCAGGCTCCCCGCTGAGCAAGGAGTCCAATGTGGGATTCAGTTCCAGGACCCTGGGATCATGACCTGAGCCAAAGGCAGACTCTTCTTTTTTTTTTAAGATAGATAGATAGATTGATTGATTGATTTAGACAGAGAAAGAGAGATCACAAGTAGGCAGAGGGGCAGGCAGAGAGGTGGTGGGGGGAGCAGGCTCCCTGCTGAGCAGAGAACCAATGTGGGGCTTGATCCCACAACCTGGGATCATGACCTGAGCCGAAGGCAGAGGCTCAACCCACTGAGCCACCCAGGCACCCTGAAGGCAGCCTCTTAACTGCCGTCCTGACACTCATGTATCTTCCTGACACAGTGCATTGCATATAATAGATGCTTCATTCATTTGTTAATTCACTCACTATTCTGCAATATATTCCTTCATTTTTTTTCAGTTCTACCCATTTTGATAGGTATTGCTGCAAAGCATTTCCTTATTCCAACTATGTTACTGATGACCTAGACCTGAAATATTATAATCACTTTCTCATGTGTACATAATTTATCTCCCCAACTCCACTATGAGGTCTTGGCATTCCAATCACTCATTCATTCACTTATCCACGTACATTGAGTAAAAACCACCTACATGTAAGCTAACAAGTGACACGTAGCCTCTACATCTAAAAATCAAACACTGGGAGCACCTGGGTAGTTCAGTCAGTTAAGTAACTAACTCTTGATTTTGGCTCAGGTCATGATCTCAGGGTTTGTGAGACCAAGCCCTGTTTTGGGCTCTGCTTTGGGCTCCACGTTGGGCTTGGAGCCTGCTTAAGATTCTCTTAAGATTCTCTCTCTCCCTCTCTCTTCTCTCAAACAAAGAATGAATTAGAGAGACAGAACAAACTATAATATGTAGTATGATAAATGCCAAAGAAGGGGTAAAATGTACAGGGAAAATTTTAGCTGGAGAGGCCAGGAAATTATTTGTAATAGAGGTGACATTTAGGCTCCCTATCACCCCAGCAACCATAGCATCTATCATGGTGGGAGCAAATACACATTTGCTGGTGGTGGTCATAATAAATCCTTCAAAAGTTAATCATTTATCAGACAATATAGTTAAGTTGTCCTCTCCTCTGTGTAATTATCCAGAATTTACAAAGTCAGAAGCAGATGCAACATACTTTTCCCACCATATCTCTGGTTGGGAAAAAAGAAAAATCTGTGACTCTGTGGGCTTCCGTGTTTATAGTCTTTTAAAAGATTTACTTATTTGAGAGAGCAAGAGCAGGGGGAGGGGCAGAGAGAGGGAGAGAGAATCTCAAACAGGCTCTGAGCTGAGCACAGAGCCTGACCTGGGCTCAATCCCATGACCCCTTGATCATGACCAGAGCTGAAACGTAGGGTCGGATGCTTAACCAACTGCACCACCCAGGCACCCCTGTGTTTATAACTTTTGATCACAATTTAACCAAGTATTCCTGAGGCTGGAGCAAGATGTCCTCTAGCAGCTTTATTCTATACCTCTTTTAATCTGTATACACCCTTAGTTTTACACCCAGCACAACTATATGATATAGATATGTGTGTGTGTTATTATGTAACTATACATTTGTGTGCTTCCCCCACTAATATGAAAGACCAAAGAGAAAGGCTATGACTTATTCATCACTACATGCCTCTCCCCTAACAAAATGGCTGGCATACAATAGGAGAGCAGTATATGTTTGCTAAGTAAATGAATGTCACTTGGTGAAACTTGCTCTGTACCTGAAAGTTCTCATTCTGGATAATTTCTAAGAGTTGAACTTTTTAAATACTATAATTGTATGTGCAGACATCTAAGGTGCCTGTAAATCAGGGCTTAAGCCAGACGGCTGCTCTTTTGGAATTCCTGGACCTAATTTCAATGTGTGTATGGGGGTGGAGGGCTTTCCATGCACAACACCTAGCAAGTCTTGAACACCAACAAAGTGTCCAAGACAATTCTGACACTGTCTACCTGGAGATAACATCAGATTCCACAGAATTAAGGGCTCACTCATACTAGAAGACCCCCTGTCCTCCATCATATACCAGTCACCAGCTCCAGGATGTTAACTGTGCTTCTGACCAACAGCCTACCGATTGGAGGTTCCAACCACCTCTTAGGTTTGATTAATTTGCTAAAGCATCTTACAGAACTCAGGGCAACATGCTTACCAGTTTTCTAAAGGATATGAATCAACAGCCAGGTCAATAGATACACAGGGCAAGATCCTGAACAAAGAAGCTTCTGTCTTTATGGAGCTTGGGTGTGGTCTGGTGGCATGTGGAAGCATTCTGGTCTTGAAACTCCCTGAAAAGAACCAAAAAGTTGTCCTCTTGGGTTTTTTGGAGGCTTCATTACAAAGTCGTTTTGACTAAGGTATTGGTCATTGGTTGATTCAACTTCCAGCCCCTCTCTCCTTCCCAGAATTTGGGGGTATAGGAGGACTAAAAGTTCCAGCCCATTAATCACATGGTTGGTCCTCCTGGCCTCCAGCCTCTAGCCTTGGATGGGGTCCAAAAGTCACCTTCATTAATAACAAGACATCTATTTCACCTTTATGGCTCTGAAACATTTCCAAGAACTGTGGATAAAGACTAAATATATCTGAGAAATCTATTTTGGTCATCTGAATGATTGAAAATAAGTAATTTTTTTTAGAATTTATTTATTTATTTATTTGACAGAGATCACAAGTAGGCAAAGAGGCAGGCAGAGAGGAGGAAGTAGGCTCCCTGCTGAGCAGACAGCCCGATGTGGTACTCGATCCCAGTACCCTGAGATCATGACCTGAGCCAAAGGCAGAGGCTTAACACACTGAGCCACCCAGGCACCCCCAAAATAAGTATTTTTAATAAATCATTATATCATGGGTGCTCATTAATGTTCATATTGATATCCACTGTTCTATTTGCTTTATGTCCATGTAAATAGGCATGGTGTAGAAGTCCATCCTACAGTGAAGCAAAGGACAAGAATAGCTACATCCTTCCTTTATACTATTATCACTAATATTAGAATGTGTACACATTAATCCTGATGACAGCTAAACAATGGGAGACACAAGCATGTGCCCAAATGAAACCTGCTAGTATTGAGGAGTCACAAAGCACACTCATACAGACACACGAGAAAGAATTCTCATCTCTCCAATTTAACAAATAGTGTAAAAGGCCTACCTGTTTGGCTATGTTGTTGTCCAACTGCTGTGGTTTGCTCTCCTCTTCCAGAAGTCCAACTACCCGGGTAATCAGAAAAATCTCTTGGAAGAACTGACAAATGTACCACTACAACTCTTCAATCAGTGACATGGACATTATGAGAATTACACCTACATTCCCTTCAGACTCCTTGAGAACTTTGAACTCTGTGGGTCTGCAGAAGTGGCCTCAGTGTCCCTGGCTAGATGATAGCAGCCTGCCCCTTGCCTAAAGACTACATAAGGCCTCAAATGAAGCAGATGCCCTGTGCTCCTCAAGACCAAATATGCCCTTGACCTCAAGTGTGGCAAATTTTTCCTCTCCTGGCCACTAAAACTGGTAACAAGGAACAAATCTCACTGCACCCTGACTGGAGAGGTGCTGGCCTTGCTGCAAAGAGTATTTGCTCAAGGAGCTTCAAGGCCTGGCTAACACGTCTGGGAATGGTTGTTGAGGATGTTGGACCTGAGTGTGGGACAGTATACTAAACTGGATAAAGAAGAGTTTAATATAAGGCACTATTATATCACTCAGGATTTAATACCCAGGTAATGGAACCAGTTTTAATGTGCTGTTGAGATGGCTTTTAGAAGTTTATGGGGGGAAATAGCCCACATTAAAAGAAGTAGAGATGCCAGAAATGCCTTGACAGAGTGTTAGGGATGGTATTTAAAGGCTCAGAGATAAGAGCATGTCAGAGTGAATCAATTATTTAAGACTCAAGTCCCACTCTATTCCTTGTAAGGGCCCAAAGAACACTTCTTTCACTTATGCAGTAAGGAAACTTCTAATGAGAGGGACATAGCACTCTTGAGACATTCAGTTGTGAAGTCCTTCATTACCAAGGGCTGATGGTTCCAGATGCTGTTATGGAACCATTTTCCTTAATGACAATGGGGATGGTGGGATTCCGGAATAGTAGAGGCCAGGAGGCAGATCTTAACTACCAGAAACAAAGTGAACTTCATTACTATAATGTTTGGCAAGGTTGGAATAGTTCATGGATGGTCAGCTTATTGGAGGAAGCTGCACATGAAATGGACTGAACCACAGACCATCCCATGCAAAAGTGTTCTTGAAGACAGTGGTGAGGAGAAATCCTCTTAAGGGGCTGAGTTTCAAGTAGTAGTATGTCTGGTTTTCTACTAGTATGGAAAGAAATGATCCAGATTGAGGGTATTGTATGGCCTGTTGGGCAGATATCGTTGGGAGAAGGGACAGTGGGGGCATGCCACCCCAGCATGGAGGGATAGTTTAATATGTACATTGTTTAGAATTGTCACTATACAGTGACAATAAAAAGTAAACTGAATTTTAGGCATTTTTATTATTGTTTGAAAATCTCTGCTGATAACACACCCATCTTACCTACACAGGAGAGGACCCATTTTGCCTCTGTCTCCCTAGTTCATCACTGCTCATAGCAGTGGTGATTAATTTAGTTGATTGGTTAGAGATCTGGAAGGAGTAAGACTGGGGACATGACAGCCTGGGGGCCAATGTATAAGGATTTCTGTATCCCCCATATGCTCACCAGAGTGGATCCATTGCAGAAGTTGTGTTAAACAACAGAGGACTTGCCCAAAATGTCAGTCTTCTGTCACTAGCCACTTGGTGCCTGCACAAAGATGGCCAAGATGAAAGCTACACAGGGCCTATCCGAATGGACACCCCTTCACCAGGGCTGATTTATTAGCTATTGCAGCTGCTAAATATGTCTGGTATCACTATCAGGGACCGACACGGAGCCTGCAGTATGGTACTTTCCCTGAAGGAGGCCAATCAGTGTCATGGTGAAAGTTAATTACATCAGATCCCTTCCACCCAGGAAGGGGAAGTGACTGCTCTTGACTGTGATTGACACATTTTCCGAGTTTGATTTCCTTGCCCACGGTATCTTGGAATCCCACTAACAAAGCCTCACTTTACATACAAAGGGAACCAATTAAGAGCAAAGGAGTCACAGCAAGAACCAATGGTCCAAAGATCCATTGGGCCAACCACAGATGGCATCACGAAGGCACAGCTTGCCTGATAGAGAGTTAGAATGATCTTATAAAAGCTCTTAAAGATACAGCTCTGACACCAGCTTAGGGATGACTCCCTATAAGTTCAGGTCACTGCCTTTCAGAATGTTATAACTTCAACCACAAGCCTTTCTTTTATTATTATTATTATTTATCTATTTATTTTTAGAGGAGGAGAGAGAGCAGCAAGTGGAGGGGTGGTGGCAGGTGTGGGGGCTGTGCAGAGGGAGAGGGACAGAGAGAATCTTAAGCAGACTACGCTCAGCACAGAACCCAACATGGGGCTTGATTACATAACCCTAAGACCATGACCTGACTCAAAATCAAGAGTCAGAGGCTTAACTGACTGAGCCATCCAGGCACCCCAACCAACAGCCTTTATGTGGTGCTGTGCACCTCCCCTCACAATCAGAACACAGGCCCAGACACTGAGGAGTGGAAATGGAAGTGGCACTGCTGGAGACAGACCCATTTGGAGAATTTATTCTTGTTACTTTACAGGTATAGGTTCTGTGAGTCCACATATCCTGGTTGCCAGAGAAGAAATGTTTCTGCCATGGGACACCATATAAGACATCTAATAAACTTGCAGCTATAATGCCACATGGTCTTCCAGTGTTCTTGCCATTAGAGTAAAAGCCAAAGTAAAAGCCAAAAAGTAAAAGCCATTAGAGTAAAAGCCAAAGGGGCAGGTGACCCCGTTCATCGTGAGAAGATAGGGCTGATGCTACAGAATGGGGCAGGATGAATGCCCTCTGAGTCCCACTCAGAGAACCCACTGGGGCAAGGTATGCTGTCCCCATGCCCAATTTTAACTCAAAAAGGGGAACTGCAGCAGAAATGGCATAGGGGCTTAAGAACCAGGGGCTGACCTAGCAAAGATCAGGGTCTGGGTCACATCAGTAGGTAAGCCCTCTGTGGCATAAAGAAATGTTTTCTAAGGAGGAGCTAAATGAGAATGGGTAGAGGAGGAAGATGATGAATATCAGTTATGACCTCCAGACTGTCAGTACCAGTGGGGTTTTAGCTGACTTCACTTCTTTTGTTAAGTTTCACCCAGGAAACGTGGTCAACCACCATCTTGAAGGAGCCAAGACAGGATGGAATGAACTTAAAGTGAGACTCAAGTAGATCTGAGTGTTAGAATGAGGGCATGGTAGGGGCCACTGTTGGTATTTTACTGGACCCCCTATAATTCCTTAATTCTTTCTGTGTGACCTCTCTCATTTTCTGTGTTGTTTTTTTTTTTTTTGTTTTGTTTTGTTTTTAATGGTTTGGATATGCAACTTTCTTCATACAACTGACTAAGAGTTACTGGAGCCTCTGCCCATACTTGCTGAGAGCCCAAAATACCTGGGAGCTTACACCCCCTGGAGAGGTCTTAACCAGTAACTGACCGGTGGGAGAATATGCAAGTCAAGCTTCCTTGCTTTAAGTTTCCACAAACTCTGAGATATAATTTATACTCTAGAGCTCCCCACAGCATCATGTTAAAGCTGGTACTATTCCCTGTGGTAGGCAGAATTGTCAGATGGCTGCCATTGACCCATACCCTTGTATAATCCCCTCCCCTTGAGGGTAGGCAGGACCTATGGAATATCAGTCCCGTGGTCATATTGTATTACATGGCAAAGGGGAAATGGTTTTGCAATTGTAATTAATGTCCTAAGTCAGTTGACTTTGAATTACTAAAAAAGGAGATTGGGGCACCTGGCTGGATCAGTCGGAAGAGCAGGTGACTCTTGGTCTTGGGGTTGTGAGTTCAAGCCCTATGTTGGGTGTAGAGATTACTTAAAAATAAAATATTTTAGGGCATCTGGGTGGCTCAATGGGTTAAGCCTCTGCCTTCAGCTCCAGTCATGATCTCAGGGTCCTGGGATGGAGCCCCACATCGGGCTTTCTCCTCAGCAGGGAGCCTGCTTCCCCCTCTCTCTCTACCTGCCTCTCTGCCTACTTGTGATCTCTCTCTCTCTGTCAAATTAAAAAAAAATAAAAACCTTTTAAAAAATTAAAAAAAATATTTTAAAAAATGAAAATAAAAATTGGGTACCTAGGTGGTTCATTTGGTTAAGCATTTGACTTTGGCTCTGGTTATGATCTCAGGGTCCTGGGATGGAGCTCCCCATTCAGCAGGGAGTCTGCTTGTCCTTCTCTCCCCACTCACACTCTCTCTCAAATAAATGAGTAAAAATCTTTAAAAATAAATGTAAATAAATAAATGAGGTGATCTCATTTATGCCAGGATTTAAACAGGTGAGCCATTCAAAGAAAGCTCAGGACTTTCCTGAGAAAGGGAGCCTAGTATGGAGGTGACTGTAGCAGTCCAGGCAGGCGTTGATGGCAGGGGGGCTGGAGATGGGGTGAGGGTAAGTGGTCGGATTATAGATAAATTTAGAGGCAGAATGATGGGCTTGCTGATGGCTTTGATAGGAATTCTCTCAAAAGCACCTTCCTAGATCTTCAGACAACTCTAATGCAACTAACAACTGATTAAAAAAACTCATTTTCTTGTTTAGCCATCATTGAGAGAAACTTTTCTCTGATGCAATAAGTCAGCTTCACATGACTCTGCCATTTGGTCCTACTCTGCACAAAGTGTAAGCACCTGAGAGTTAGCCTTTTGGATTGCAATGCAAATGCCTGACATAAGCATTTGACTGTGGAGGCATCTACTTCCCAGACCACTTTCTCAAATAACCACATTGCCAGCTACCAGACTGAAGAGCTAGGCAGACCTGCCTCTGAAGTCTTCTTTGTTTTAGAGATCTCTGACTCAGCTACCCATTTGACTACTTGTTTCCCCTTTTCCACTCTTTAACTCCCATTCTTATGTGTAAATTTCACCAATTAAGAGCAAAACCAGAGGCCTTCAACCCCAATAAAAGCAGAACAGCAAGCCCACGTGCACTCTCTCCCTGAGACCTCTGGGTGTGTCCCCAGGCCTGCCATGGTCCCTGTAGGGCCTGTGGGAAATAAACCTTGTTTTTCTTTCCAAAGTTCCCTGATAGTTGGTGCTGAGGTGTTTCTTTTAATCAGAACAAGAACCACAAAGTCTATTCTGGCCACAACATTGGCCTTCACTGTGGGGTCTCACCTTGGACCTAGGTGAGGGCCCCCAGGCATTCCTAGCCAATAGCATCACTACCAACAGGCTGAGCTCGGCACAAACACCCAGTCTCTGAAATGGTCCCAGAGAACCCTGCTCCCTCTTCCAATTTGCCAAATATCAGCCACTGCTTACTCACGTCCTACGCTTGGCAGGATCAGCTCTCCCTACTTTTCAAACCCATGAAAAGCTAGCTTCTTATGAAGCTCCCCTCAATAGTTAAGTAGTGGGGGTATGAATATAATGGCTATTCCAAAGGTGAAGAGTCCTGGAAGTCTGTGTAAGCACAAAGCCGCAGCCTGCCTACAATTTTCACCTCCAGGAAGTAAACAGATACACTCCCATGCTCATGGCTTCCAAAGATAGCCAGTGTGTCTGGTTTGTCTACTAGGGTTCTCTACCCCTAAGCAGCTTTCTCACTGGAAGTAAAGCTTGGCCCTGAATCCCAACTTGGTAAACCATAACCCAGATTTCCTTCACTGACTTTATTCCACTGTCTTTGATCCAGAACGCTTGCTCGTCCTTGAGTCTTCCCTGACTTACAATTCTGGAAACCCATCCACACAGCCCTATGCCCATTGCTGTCAGAATCGAACTTTCCCCTTGGAGAGTAATGCTGACTTAGAGTCACCTGGCGTTTGCCACTTCCCCATGAGCTTGCTGGTTTGACTGCATACCTTTCCCTCAGGTTGAGCTAATGCCCCCGGGGTTTCTCCACAGCTCTGTCACTTTCCGATCCTAGCTCCCTGATGCGCTTGTTAGAACGTCCCAGCATGCCATGCAGCTGGGACTGAATTATGACATATGACAGAAAGAATGTTAGAACTTGAAGGAATCTTACAGATCATCTTGTCTAGTGCCTCTCAAACTTTTCTCTAAACCACACATCTCAGGAAAAAACACAAATAATAGCAGTGAATACCTTCTCTCTACAGACAAAAAATCAAACCTAGAAGCTAAGTGCCTCACCAAAGGTCTTACAACCAGTAATGATTAAGAACTAATTACCTGAGGGGCACCTGGGTGGCTCGGTGGGTTAAGCCTCTGCCTTTGGCCCAGGTCATGATCCCAGGTCCTGGGATCGAGCCCTGCGTCTGGCTCTCTGTTCAGCGGGGAGCCTGCTTCCCTTCCTCTCTCTCTGCCTGCCTCTCTGCCTACTTGTGATTTCTGCCTGTCAATTAAATGAATAAAATCTTTAAAAAAAAAAAAAAAGAACTACCTGAAAGGTAGTATTCAGCATTTATGTATCATTAAGAGTCGTGTTCATTTGGATCTTTTTTCTGCTAACTTGGGTTTATTACCAACCAAGAATTTTCAGGATTAGTATGTGCACAGTTCAAATAAACTAAATTGATCTAAATCAGGGATCCTGTGGAAATCCTGAAAACATTAAGGTGGAATTCATTTTTAAAAAAATTTCCCAACTTTATGGTGTTAGAACTGACATATTGCATTGTTTAAGTTAAGGTGTACAATGTGATGACTTGATACATATATATATAGTAAGAGATATTTACTACAGAAAGAATAATACGATCTTTTAGCTCATGTGATTGCCATTTTGTTGTTGCTGCTGTTGTCCTTATGGTGAGATAAGAGAGACTTCTTCTGACGTCCACAAAAACATAATGGTTTGCCAACTCTGCTTGAATAGAAATGGAAATCCTGATAGCCTGATAAGGAGGGTCACCATTTTTCAAATGGATTCAGATGAATAAAGTTAATATGTAGGGCATAAAGGAGATAATAAAATGTGTATGGAAATTAAGGTATTTTGGAAATTTAATTCTAAAGCAGAGTTATGAGCTGTATTTTTCTTAACTAGTCAGTTCAAAGAACAAAATCACATTGTACTGCATTTTCCTCAGTTTCTTATCTAAAGAAAACAAGACTCTATTTTAATAAAATCTGAGCAATATGAAAATGATAAGGGATGATTGAGAGAGAAAAAGATTGAGGACAATAAAAAAAGATGAGATTGCAAGTTTGAATCCTTTGAAAAAAGTCAACAGGGGATCTTGGTTAAATGAAAGAGTCTTAGAGAAAGATGCTAGGGCACTGTATTAAGCCTGTCAGAGCTGCCATAACAGAATATCATAGCCTGAATGGCCTACACAATAGAATTTTATTTTTTGATAGTCCTGGAGATTGGAAGCCCAAGGTCAAGGTGCTGGCAAGATTGGTTTCTGCTGAGGCCTCTCTTCCTGGCTTGTAGACAAGACTCCTTCTCTGTGTCCTTGCAAGGCCTCTCTTGTTCTTTCACATACAGAGAGAGGGAGATCTCTGGTGTCTCTTCCCCTTCTAAAGAGGATACCAGTCCTATCAAATTAGGGCCCCACCCTTATGACCTCATTTAACCTTTACCACTTTCTTAGAGGCTCTGCCTCCAATGAAGCCACATTAGAGGTTAGGGCTTCATCTGAATCCGGGAAGGACACAATTCAGTCCATAACTGGTACTTCCTCAAGTTTTTCTCAATATTATGCACTAACTCGCTCCTTTTCTTGAAAGTTACTTCATGTGTTCACAGAAGAGACCCAAGAAAGAATTAGTGTCTGCCAAGGTAGCAGCTTTGCCATGGTGATACAGTGTTTATTGTGTGAGTAATGGGCTTCTCAGTCTCCAGAGAGCATGCCATACCTGAATTCACCTCCTAGCTGATGTAAATGGAATGCAGAGGATTTGGCCACTCTTCATCTTCTGGTGACAACTCATTCTGCACTGATCAAATCAATTATTAACAACTCCTTGCCATCCTCATAGGCCTTGTTCAGGCCTTTGCTGTCATGGGATAGCTTAGTTTTTTCTTTTCTGGAAATACTGCTACAAATTTTCTACATATGGCTACATTCACAGCATATATATTAAAATTGGCTCAACACATTGTTGATATCTGATATGGTAAAAAAGGAAAATATTACAAAGGCCATGGATACATGCTGGACTAAATTTCTCCTGTGAACACTGAAGATAATGATGACAATAATATCAACTGATTTTGTTAATAATTGACTGATTTTGTTGATTCTTTAGGTAAAATGCTTTCCTTTAATTTTTTTCCTGCTTATTTTAGTTGTAAAAGCAATACATGATGTTGTTTAAAAAAAGAAAACTTAGGAACATAGAGTAAAAAATTAAAATCTCACCTACCAGGGACACCTGGATGGCTCAGCCAATTGGTCATCTGACTCTTGATTTTGTCTCAGGGTTGTGGGATTGAGCCCCAAAATTGAACTGGGCAAGGAGCCTGCTTGGGATTCTCTCATTCCCTCTCTCTTCCCTTTCTCCCCTCTCCCCACCCCCCACCTCATGCTGTCCCTCACAAAAAAATTTTTTAAATAAAATCTACCTACCTTTACTCTTACCCATCTCACTCCCCACACTAGAATAATTACATAAGCCTGATGTGTTTTTTTCTAGATCTTTTACTAAATACACAAACACACGCAAGTGTGCACACATAGACGCATGCATGCAGAAATACACTCTTCCTCTCTGTGTATGTTAGTTCTAGAATAAAAATTGGATGATACTTTATGTATTTGTGCACTTTACTCCTTAAATATATCATGAATAAAAAAGAGATGAAATGAAAATTGCAGAATGCTTATAATTGTTGAATCTGGATAATGAATACATGGAGTTACATTATTCTCTTTATTTCTGGGCTAAAAAAAAAAATGACGAACTTCCATAAAAAAAAAAAAAAAAAAAAACAAAACCAACCAACAAAAAAAAAAAAACCTCATAAAAGAAAAATCAGATTTACAGAGGCAAGGGGTAGAGGGTAGAAGAATTGGATGAAGTTATTCAAAAGGTACAAGCTTTCAGATAGAAGATAAATTAGGGGATGTCATGTACAATATGATGACTACAGTTAACACTGTCATATGGTATATTTGAAAGCTAAGAGAGTAAATTTGAAGATTTCTCATCACAAGGGGAAAAAAAACATTTTCTTTCTTTTTTTTTTGTATCTATATGAGATGACAGATATTTACTAAACTTATTGTGGTAATCATTTCACAATAAGTCAAGTCATTATACAGTACACCTTAAACTTACACAATGTTAAATGTCAGTTATAGCTAAAACTTGAAAAAAGTAATGTTCCACTGAATAACATTATTTACAGAAGGAGACTTCTAACAGGGTAATTGGGTTTTCCATATGCTATGTCAAATGATGCCTAATCTCTCTCCTTTCTGCTACCAACTCCCTACCGTAAACTAGGAGATACTTTATCAGTAGGGTCAGTTCTAATCTTTGGAAGGCACTGAAGGAGGGCTAATCCCCAAATACTGAACCTGATGCCATCACATCTACACTTTCACACTCCTGACACTTAACCTGAATTACCGTGACCACCATTCTTCTATCTTGTTCCATATTCCTTAATTCTAATCTTGGTCACCTTTCTAGGTCAGCCATCTTTTTAGGATTGGAGACCTGAATTCTTCTCAGTTATTGATTCCAGGAGTTGATCTCTCTGGCTACTTTTTTTTTTTTTTTTTTTTTTTTAAGTAGGCTCTGTGCCCAACGTGGGGCTCAAACTCACAGCCCCAAGATCAAGAGTTGCATGCTCTACCAACTGAGCCAGGCAGGCCGCCCTCTCACTAACTGTTTGAATCTTTGATTTCCATTGCCTCAAGAACTGACTTTTATTTATTCCACAAGACTCTTCAAGCACTCCCTACCTTATTTTGGACCACCTTGAGATCAGTCTTGTTGCTTTTCAAGATCTCTCAAAAACTTTGTTCTGCCTGTTGTTCTGGACTTCCTCCTCACCTCACAGGATATGTTGTACCTCATGTTGCAGGGCCCATTCCACTTTGTAGATCTAGTTCAAAGTCTTCATAATCTCCCATCTAGCTGTGGTCTGGACCTATAAGAGTCTTCAAATACAAAAAAGACTATTCTCTATATACCTCAAAAAAGTTCATACATTTCTAGAAATGTAAAGAAAGTGTAAAGGAAGAGTCATTCTAAAAGAGAGAAGCCAGTAAGGATCAAATTATAATAGCTCAGGTGAAACTGGGAAAGACCCTCTCTATGAATAGAGATGATGGTGGGTATGGTCTCATGAGACTGGTTAAATATAGTTTTTCGGAATAAATGAAATTGCATAGAGATTAAGGGATCGTATTGTCAATAAATAATAAATTCTACAAACTAGAAATCTCTGACCAAAATAATACTAAAAATAGAAGCTATCAATAAAATGAAAACTTTTTAAAAAATCAATTGCCTGGAAATGTTAAATGACACCTCTAAATAACTCTTATGTAAAGAAGAAATTAAAGCAAATTTTATAATAAAACTGAAAAAACTCTGAAATTACAGACTAGAATGTAGAAACTATGTCACACTATTTATAAAAACTTTTAGAATATAGTTAAAAATCCTGTTCATGGAGGAGTGCCTGGGTAGCTCAGTCATTAAGCGTCTGCCTTCAGCTCAGGTCATGATCCCAGGGTCCTGGGATGGAGCCCCATGTTTGGCTCCCTGCTCTGTGGGAAGCCTGCTTCTCCCTCTTCCAGTCCCCCTGCTTGTGTTCCCTCTCTAGCTGTCTCTCTCTCTGTCAAATAAATAAAATCTTTAGGAAAAAAATCCTATTCAGGGAAAATTCCATGCTGTTTAATATTTATATTAATAAGCAAAAAAATTGATCAATTATGCATTTACCTCAAGAAAAAAAGGGGGGGAGCATATGACTCTTGATCTCAAGGTCATGAGTTCAGGTCCCACATTAGGCATAGAGATTACTTAAAAAATAAAAGAAACAAACAACAAAAAAAAAGTAAAACAAGGGAATGTTCTAAGTATTACACTAAAATTGGAAACCATGAAGGAAAATATTAACATGTTTAATTGCAAAACTTATTTTTAAACTTCTAGAGCAAAATAGACCATAAATAATAATAAAATACAAATGACAAACTGGGAAAGATACATGAAACATATGGCAGAAATGTTATTAATTCATCAAGGATTAGGATACCTTTCAAATCAATAAAAATCACCAAACACTTAAGTAGAACAATGAATGTGGATTTAAAAAAATTCGCAGAAGCAGAAGCTAAGATGGTATACAGATGAAAAGATAATAAATTCACTGAAAATCAGAGAAATACAAATCAAAGAAAAAGAAGCTATTTTGAATCTATGAAGCTAAGAAAAATCTAAAGGAGCAATTTAGCCCAGAGCTGGCATGGGAATTGGAAATTGGCACTCTTGTCTACTATTGACAGAAATGTAAACTGGTACAAATTTTATTTTGAAAGATTGATTTTGACAATATGTTTTTGAAATTTAAAATTTCCATATTAACTTGATAGCCTAAGCAAATGTGTTTATCTCTCACCCTTGTTAAAATCTCATTGAAGTGATAGAAAAATACATCAAAGGAAGTTCTTGAGGTGCTTGGCTGGTTCAGTCAGTGGAGTGTGTGACTCCTGATCTCAGAGTTGTGAGTTCGAGCCTCACATTGGGTGTAAAGATTACTTAAAAATAAAATCTTTTAAAAAAAAGGACATTCTTTGCCTGATATGGTAATTGTAAACTAAGAAATCTGAAACCCAAAATAAAGGTCTAATACCCAGTTGTGCATGACTTTCACCAGTGCTTTCTAGAAAGAACGCCCAAGTTCAGAGTGAGGTGCCACATGTCCTATAGAAGGCAAAATTGCCCTGGATTGAGAACCACAAGTCCAGATGTAGGGATGAGCATGGCCCTATCCATATCATCTTAACAATGATCTTTACAGTATGGAATTACAGAGTTTGACCTCTGATATATTATTTGAATATATGGTATATATTCACATATGGGTGCCCATGTTATAGCAGTCATTATTACTATCACTAAAAACATTCTGAGGAGATAAAAGGATGAGACACACCATTTTGTACCCATTCAATAAAGACAGGGATTAAATGAAATCTGAATTATCTGAATATGTTATTCTGAGTTTAAGGGTAAAAATCCAAATTCCAGATGAGACAAACTGGGCCTGGTCAAACTGAATTACATTTTATTTATTTATTTATGTATTCATTCATTCATTCATTTTAAGATTTATTTATTTACTAGAGAGAGAGTGAGCACGACCCTGATGGAGGGGCAGAGGGAGAAGCTGACTCTGTGTGCGAGGAGCCGGACATGGGGCTGGAGCTCACAAGATGGTGACCAGAGACAAAACCAAGAGTTGGTCGCTCAACCAAGCACCCCAAACTGAATTGCACTTTAGGAGAGGATTAGAAATAGCTGCTGAGAAAATATGACTGTGGCATTTTGTGAGTGACTTGTTTTCTGAAGAGTTTCAATGTGAGATCACCTTTGAGTTTTACCTTTAACTTAAAGAGTTTGTACCACAGCCGAGCTAGGCGATGCTTTCCTGAGGAGCCAACCAGAGGATACATCACTAAGTTCATGTGTTACCTTCTCTTAGATTCATATTTATTTCTCTAGTCTCTTCCTTCATAGATATAAGGTGTGATAGATTCATTTCTTTTTAAAAAATATTTTATTGATTTATTTGACAGAGAGAGAGAAAGCACAAGCAGGGGGAGCGGCAGGCAGAGGGAGAGGAAAAAGCAGGTTCCCACTGAGCAGGGAGCTGGATGTGAACCCAGGACCCAGGACCCTGGGATCATGACCTGAGCTGAAGGCAGATGCTTAATGACTGAGCCACCCAGGTGCCCCAGGTCTAATGTATTTCCAGTGACCTACAGGTTAGACGAGGAATTAGAGAATCAGTCAAGAAAACAAAATGTTTACTGAATGGCAAGTAAATGCTTAGTACTCTGGATAAGAAAATTCACTCAGGTAGTAGCACCCATGCAAGAGGCCTCTTTCCAAAAAAACAACGCTGTGGAAAAAGAAATCCTGTGCTAAAACTTTTTAATAAATCTCTTGTATTACTTTATCATGTTTTGGTAGGTAAAAGGATAACGTGCCTCAGAATAAGAAATTTAACTAGAAATTTAACTACTTCTGTCTATTTTTTAAATTAATCCAGTTCACACATCATAAAAAGTCAACCTTTTAAACTTTCAGTGGTCTCTGGTATATTCACTGTGTTGTGCAACTGGCCCCAGTAGATAATTCCAGAATATTTGTCATCGCCCCCAAAAGAAACCCATATCTGGTACCAATCACTCACCATCCCCCATATCCCCTGGCAACCACTAATCTACTTTCTGTCTCTATGCATTTGCCTATTCTGGACATTTCATAGAAATAGGATTATACAATATGTGACCTTTTGTATATGGCTTCTTTGGTTTAGTGTGATGTTTTCCAGGCTCATTCGTGTTGTAGCAGGAATCAGAACTTCACTTCTTTTGATGCCTGAGGAATATTCGATTGTTTGGATATACAGCATTTTGTTTAGTATTTATTAGTTAATGGATATTTGGTTTTCTGCTTTTGGGCTATTGTGAATAATGCTGCTATAAACATTTGTGTATGCATTTTTGTGTAAATATAGTTTTCCCTTCTCTTATGTATATACCTAGCAGTGAAATTGTTGGACCAAATGGTAACTCTATATTTAACTTTTTGAGGAATTGCCAGACTATTTTCCATAGCATCTGCACCATGTTACATTACCACCAGCAGTGAATGAGGATTGAGTTCTCTACATCCTTACCATCACTTGTTATTTCCTTTTTTTTTTGACAAAGAAATATAAATTTAAACCTGTTGGATATGAATTTAAGATGAAATCTCAAAATGCGTGCATGTAAATATTCTTCAGACATATACCATGTTGCTTATAATGAACCCAAGCTAGTTCGAAGAGATAAAACAAACTGATCTTCAAACTGACCTTGGGATTTCAGGTCTGAGTTTGAACCCCATAAATTCTGTGGCTTCAGGTAAGTTGTTAATCTTCTGAACCTCAGTATTACTTCCCTATTATGATAATTCCTATTTCCAGTATGGGAGCCAGGATTTGGGGTCCTGAATCTTAAACAGGTTTGAGGACCCAAGTTTAAGGACAAGAATAAAAAATTATGAACACAAAATTGGGTATGAGTAAGAAAAGATATCATAACAAAGTACAGATTTAAGTGGTTGACAAACATCAGAACATCACGAAATGCAAGAAAATAATGTATTTTATTAACCACCTGACACACCTTTAATACACTTTCTCTCCACATTTTGTCTTCATTTTCTCTAAATATCTCTTTTTGTGATGTAAGGTTGCAGTACCATTTTCAGAGATGAGACTAGGGAAAAAATTTAGTCTTCCACTTTGGTTGGAGGACTTTTTCATTTTACAACTGATAGTTGGGATATTTAAAACATATGCATTTCTACATATATACTTGCTGTTTGAAACTCTATTACAGGTTTTTGTCTTGCAAACAGGAATTCTGATAAATATTGGCTAAGTACAATAGGATCCACTTAAGTAGTGATGCAACTTCTCAACATAGATGCTAGACACAGAAGTGGCAGTGAAATACAAAATTATATGACATAAACTCAAATGTATTGCTAATTCAAGATCCCCACAGTCACTTCCCTAACTTGCCCAAAGCCCTTTCAACGCTACCCCAAAGGAGAACAGAAGTAGAAAAGAGGAAATGAAGTTGAATCTGTGGTCTTAAAAACGACTATTAAAAGATCTTCTGGGGGCACCTGGGTGGCTCAGTTGGTTAAGCATCTGGCTCTTGATTTCAGCTCAGGTCATGACCGCTCAAGTGTGGAATATGCTTGAGACTCTCTCCCTCTGCCCCTGCCCCCAATTGTGCTCTCTCTCAAATAAATAAATCTTAAAAAAAAAAAAAAAAAAAGGATTTTTTGTAAATTTTAACCAAAGCATACAGCCATGCAAACCGCACTTCAGCAGCTCCTTTCCAGATCTTGGGAGGGGTCATGCAAATGAGGATCATGAAACTTTAGCTTCCTGGTAAACCCGCCCCTGTGTATTTCATAGAACAGCTGAGGGTGAATGAAACAACATGATAACTATTCACTTTTGTTTTGCACAGACCTTTACACAGTTCCAATTCCACCAGAATAGTCCATTTTTTATTGTCATAAAATCAGTGCATTTCAGTGGGTATATCTTTTCCTTTTGAAAAAACAAGAGGAATCATTCTCCCCCGCCCCCGCATACTATATAAAGCTATACTAGAAACAGAATGCCCTTTATGAACATGATTACTTCTCTTTTTCTCTCTAATAGGCAACTTAGTATATGATATGAGCCAAAAAGTCATATGGAAATAATTTATTTAATGGTCCTATTAATGTAACATATTAAAGGGTAATGACAACACATAGAATATCTAGAATTCTGTATAAATATACCAAAACACTATTGTTTTTAAAAAGAGATCTCCCATGTGGGGTTTTTTAATCAAATTTTTTCAGGTAAGAGATTCTGCATTTCTAAAGAAAAGACGGATTAATTGAGATTTTTCAACAGAACAAGAAAAATTGTTCAGACTAACTTTGATCTGGATTCTGTGTGTTTTGGCACAGCCTGGAGGTGGGGTGGGAGTGGGGGAGTAGCCTGCACTGCTGTAATTAGAGAGCGGGAGGAACAGAATTTTTCAAGTTCAGAAGGCTGGTTTGTTCAGTCCTGATGTAGGGATTCCTCTGTACAGTAATGTGTGCACAGCTGCCCTCTGCTGGATGGAATGACAATTTGCCCAAGTTTATTGAAACCTAATTCTTTTACTCAAGTGTTCACTAAGCATTTAACAAATATGACTTTCTTAAGTACTGTGTTGAACTTCAGGGATACAGACATGGAGAAAACACAGTGCCTTTCCTCAAACAACTCACAGAAAATTGGAGGAGACTCATAAGAATATCAGTGATTACAATATAGTGGTAAGTGTTATAATAGTGCAAGGCATAAATACTATTAGATTACAGAGAAAATACTATTTATAGTCTACTTTGGTTTATTAACTGGTATGACACCTGTTTGAGACCTCATCTGACAAAACTATACAGACATTCTGTAATTTTTACCTTAGGGTTGGAGTTGACAGATAAAAGCAGACACACAGTTAAGAGATGACATACAAAATACTTAGAGCATTGTTTCTTTTGCAGGAAAGCATCTCTCAGAACCAAAAGATTTAGAATTAAGTATGAAAATATTTACAAGGATGTTTGGGTGGCTCAGTCAGTTAAATGTCTGTCTTTAGCTCAGCTCATGATCCTAGGGTCCTGAGATGGAGCCCTGCATCTGGTTCCTTGGTCAATCAAGGAGCCTGCTTCTTCCTCTGCTAGCTGCTCCCAGGCTTGTGTGCTCTCTCTCTGACAAATAAATAAATAAAACCATTAAAATATATATTTAAGAAAATTTTGGCATTTTAATATGTCTGAGTAATCTTTGGAATCTAGTTGAAATTGTATAACTAAATCTATTTACACTCTAATTTTAAGCTTAAATCTTAAGCTTACACTGTTGGAACACTTAAAAGATCTCAAGTATCACCATATTCATGCTTAACCTTTTAGCATTATAAATCATTTAATACTTGGGGAAATTCATCAGTTGGACAACTAATGCATACAAATAAAACATTGACTATAATAAATTTATAAGTGGAATTCAAAAAATGAATTCAATTATCTAAATTTATAAAAAGCACCAAATATTTAGAAAATGCCTTTTTAAAAATTTTTCAGAGAGGGAGACGTGGAGAGAGGGGCAGAGGGAGAGGGAAAAAGAGAATCTTAAGCAGGCTCCGTACCCACCATGGAGCCCAACTCAGGGCTCAATCTCACGACCATGAGATCATGACCTGAGCTGAAATCAAGAGTCAGACCCTTAACTGACTGAGCCACACAGGTGCCCTGCAAATGCCTTTAAAGCAATTATTATACTTTAATACATTTATAAATCAAATAATAGGATTTGTAAGGTGGATTTAAAAGCTTTAGGAAGGACCAAGCTTTAAAATGTTTAACCTTAAGAAAAAGCACATTAATTTTACAAAAGCTAAGAACACTAGAATAACCTTTTCTGGGCATAAAAGCAACCCTCAAGGATTCCAAATACATATATTGAAACCAGTCGTTCATTTGATAAATATTTATGGAGCATTTACTATGTGTCAAACACAAGCACACAGTATGGGGTCTGAAGATACAACAGTTAACAAAAGAAACAGGAAAGGGCTCAGTTTTGTGGATAAAGCGTGGTGTTTGAGAGGATATGGGAATTTGTTTTTAGTCCAAGTAAGCAGACAACAACCAATGGGTAGAAGGAAGGGAAAGTCCTTCTACAAATGAAATAGCTGAGTATTTCTATTTGGAACCCAGATCCTGCAGTATAAAAGGAGGAGGAAAAATTAATGTTTCAGATTCAAAGGAAGCGTATACATCTGAAAGAAAAACTAAGGGGCACCTGGCTGGTTCAGTTGGTAGAGCATCTGACTGTTGATTTCAGGGTTGTAAGTTTGAGAACCACGCTGGGTGTAGAGATTACTTAAATATAAAATCCTTAAAAAAAGAAAGAACTAATAGAAGAAACACATAATTTTAAAAAACATCTTTGTACTTGGAAAACTCAGAAAATGTAGATAAGCCCAGGGATGAAGGATGAGATTATAAATCAATAGACTGTGATAAAAAGGAAGCAGGTAGAATCAGAAATTGAATTAGGTGCCAAGTGGAAGGAATGGCAGAGTTAGAAAAATAATCATTTTGTGATCATCACAGTAAAAATTGATTCAGATCGGAAAAAAAATATCAACGGATACCAAAATTACCAAGTGAAAGTTTGATGGGGAATAGGAAATGTACACAGTCTTAAGGTATATACAGTCTCAAATGATATTAATTGTAAGGAAATAAGTAACTTTATAGTGAAGAGATCTGGTGGAAACCATCTTAAATGAGTGATCAAAGTTAAAATCAACAGTCATAGGACAGTTGGACATAACATTCTTCCTGATGTGATGGACTGAGAAGGACCAACATCAGGTATGTTACATTCTTGCTAAAACTAAATACCTTATTCTAATTACAGCAAACCCAAATTAGGACACACTGCACAACAACTGGCCACTATGCTCCTCAAAAATGTCAGTCGTGAAATACAAACGAAAGCTGAGAAAGCATTCTACATTTAGGGAAACTAAAGAGCCATGATAACTAAATGGAATGTGTGGTCTTAGATTGGCTCCTGTATTAGAAAAAAATTTAAGCATTACTGGAATGAATGATGAACTTTGAATACAGACTATATTGTCAGATAATAGTACTATAACAATGTTAAATGGGTTATGTAAGAAAATTTCCTTGCTTTGAGTTGATAGAAGCTAAAGAGTCATAACATATGTAACTTCTCTCATGTGTTTCAGCAGTTATACCTGGAAAGGGTTTGCACCTCATTTTAAAAAAGAAATAAAAAAGCAGGGGTGCTTGTCATTCTTAGTTGGTAGAGCATCGGACTCTGGATCTCGGGGTTGTGAGTTCAAGTCTCACATTGGGTGTATGTAGAGATTACTTAAAAAAATAAAATGAAATAAAATCTAAAGAAGGAATAAAATCTAATTACACATTGTTTATTAAAATGCAGGTAAACCAAGTGGCACAGAATAGTAAAAGGTTGGGCCAAGAAATAGGAAGCAAATTCAAACAGATTTTAAAATAAAATCATATTTAAAGTGAAGAACAGGGGTGCCTGGGCGGCTCAGTGGGTTAAAGCCTCTGCCTTCGGCTCAGGTCATGATCTCAGGGTCCTGGAATCGAGCCCCGCATCGGGCTCTCTGCTCGGCGGGGAACCTGCTTCCCCCTCTCTCTCTGCCTGCCTCTCTGCCTACTTGTGATCTCTATCTCTGTCAAATAAATAAATAAAATCTATTAAAAAAGAAAAGAAAAGAAAAGAAAAGAAAAGAAAAGAAAAGAAAAGAAAAGAAAAGAAAGAAGGAGTAGCAATAATAGTACCAGTTAAAGGAGAATTCGAAGGAGGGGAAAAAAAAAAACATTAAATCTGATAAAGAGGGTCAGGGGATGGGTGAAATAGGTGATGAGGATTAAGGAGTGCAGTTGTGATGAGCACCAGGTGCTGTATGGGTGCTGTATGGAGTGTTCAATCACTCCATACACTGTATGCTAATTAATGAATTAAAATAAAAACTTTAAAAAATGGGACACCTGGGTGGCTCAGTAGGTTTAGCATCTGCCTTTGGCTCAGGTCATGATCCCAGGGTCCTGGGATCCAGCCCCGGGACTCCCTGCTCAGTGGGGAGTCTGCTTCTCCCCCTGCCCCTCTGCTCATGCTTTCTCTCGCTCACTCTCTCTCTCAAGTAAATAAAATCTGAAAAAAAACCTTAAAAAATTATAGATTCATCCTACATTGATAAAAGGTCTAATATACATAAAAATATAATCTTTATAAAGCTTTCTGTACTAAATAATATAGCTCTACATATATAAGGAAAAAGCCGTAAATCTGAGGAGAAATTAATAGAAACACATTTCTCTGAGTGCACGTTTCTCTAATTTCTTGGAAAGGTCAGAAGGCAAAACATTAAAAGTAGGGAAAAAATAAAGATTTGAATAGTCTGAAGAATGTGAGGAGTAAGACAGATATAATGTGTGTATGTTCAATTTTATGCATCACAGAAAACAGCAATGGGAATTTTATAAATATCAACACATTTCAGGCTACATAAAAACCCCAATAAAGCAAAATTGCACAGATCACATTTTCTGATTATGTTGTAATTAAACTGGGAAATAAGAAC
Organism: Lontra canadensis; assembly: GCF_010015895.1. Taxonomy (NCBI): domain Eukaryota; kingdom Metazoa; phylum Chordata; class Mammalia; order Carnivora; family Mustelidae; genus Lontra; species Lontra canadensis. The sequence continues at coordinate 2,426,990 of NW_022631096.1, read as the reverse complement.
AGAAAATACAACATCTAAATTCCTTGAAAATTAAAAGACTTTTTCCAAATAACTCTTGATAGAAAGAGGAAACTAAAAATGTAAATACAAATTCTTTAGAAAATAACAATAATGAAAACACTAAATATGAAAACTCACCCGATGATGCCAATGTATGACCTCAAAGGAAGACTCATAGTCTTACAAACGATTTCTTAATATGAAAAAGATGAAAATAAAGTAACCAAACCAAAAAGTTAATAAAAAATGAAGTATATCTAAGAAAATAATAAAGAATAAAACAAAAATTAATTTTTTAGATAATGGAAAATAAATGGTAGATTTTTTTTCAGAATTTCAAAAGGAAACAAAAATGAGAATAGAGGAAATAGATACTGTTGTCATAGGTTTGGTGTAATTATATAGTGCTGTTCACAAGATAATTCTTTTGCACAGTTTTTTTTTTAATATTTCATTTATTTATTTACCCACAGAAGAAAGAGCAAGAGAAAGCACAAGCAGGGGGAACAGTAGAGGGAGAGGAAGAAGCTGGTTCCCCACTGAGCAGGGAACCCTGGGATCATGACCTGAGTGGAAGAAAGACAATCAGCTGAGCCACCCAGGGACCGCTCTTTTGCTCAGTTTTATCATGACATTTTACCTTTGACTTTTCTATACAGAAGGCAAACTAGTGGTTGCCAGAGGGGAGGGGAGAGGGTGATAGGTGAAATAGTTGAAGTTGATTAAGACATATAAAATTCTGCTTATAAAATAAATCACAATGATGAGAAGTACAGCACAGAAAATATAATCAATAGTATTGTAGTAGGGGTGCCTGGGTGGCAGTAGGTTAAAGCCTCTGCCTTCAGCTCAGGTCATGATCCCAGGGCTCTGGGATGGAGCCCCACATCAGGCTCTCTGCTCAGCAGGGAGCCTGCTTCTTTCTCTCTCTCTGCCTGCTTCTCTGCCTACTTGTGATCTCCGTCTGTCAAATAAATAAATAAAATCTTAAAAAATAATAATAATAATATTGTAATAACTTTGTATGGGAACAGATGATGACTACTTTTACCATGGCAAGCATTTCACAATACATATAATTGTCAAATCAGTATGTTGTACATCTGAAACTAATATAGGTCAACATACATCAATTTTTAAAAAATCTATTTTTTCCTACTGATGACATATGTCCATTGTAAGAAATTTTAAAGTTACAGAAAAACACAAAGATGAAAATAAAAATCACCTATAAGCCTGCAACACACTGACTTTCTTGGAAATCACTTTTTGCTTTTCTGTACATTTTAACCATGCAGTATGCATCCCTAAATATGCACTTAGTTTTGCCTATTTTTGAACAGTATATAAATGGCAACTCAGGATATGTATTCTTTTCTGCCTGATCTCTTTCCCTCACCTTTGTGTATTTCTTCCATATCATTGCATGTAAGTAGTTTGTTGTTTTCATTGTTGTTAAAAATGGCAGCAGATGAATGTGCCACCATTTTTTTTTTACTTTGAGAAAAAAAAATTATATACAGAGAAAATAGTCCAGAAGAATATATGGTATAATTATGGGCTATGTTAATTTTCTTCCTTCTTTTTTAAAAAATTAATATATAATGAGCGCCTGGGTGTCTCAGTGGGTTGGAGCCTCTGCCTTTGGCTTGGGTTGTGATCCCAGGGTCCTGGGATGGAGCCCCGCATTGGGTTCCCCGCTCGGCAGGGAGCCTGCTTCCTCCTTTCTCTGTGTGCTTGCTTCTCTGCCTGCTTGTGATCTCCATCTGTCAAATAGATAAATAAAATCTTTAAAAAAATTAACATATAATGTATTATTTGCCCTAAGGGTACAGGTCAGTGATTCATCAGTCTTATACAATTCACAGCACTCCCCATAGCACATACCCTCCTCAGTGTCCATCACCCAGCTAGCTACTCCATCCCTCCTCCCCGCTCCACCAACCCTCAGTTTGTTTTCTGAGATTAAGAGTCTCTTATGATTTGTCTCCTTCTCTGGTTTCATCTTGTTTCATTTTTCCCTCCTGTCCCCTATGATTGTCTTCTTTCTCAAATTCCTCACATCAGTGAGATCATATGATAATTGTCTTTCTCTGATTGACTTATTTCATTTAGCACAGTACCCTCTAGTTCTACCCACGTCATTGCAAATGGCAAGATTTTGGGGGGTTTTGATGGCTGCATAGTATTCCACTGTGTGTGTGTGTGTGTGTGTGTGTGTATGTGTGTGTGTGTGAGACACCTTCTTTAACCATTCTTCTGTTGATGGACATCTAGGCTCTTTCCATAGTTTGACTATTTTAACATTGCTGCTACAAACTTTCGGGTGCACATGCCCCTTCAGATCATTACATTTGTTTCTTTGGGGTAAATACCCAATAGTGCAATTGCTGGGTCATAGGATAGCTCTATTTTCAACTTTTTGAGGAACTTCCTTATTGTTTTCCAGAGTGGCTGCCCCAGCTTGCATTCCCACCCACAGTGTAGGAGGGCTCCCCTTTCTCTGCATCCTCGCCAACATCTGTCATTTCCTGACATTAATTTTAGCCATTCTGACTGTTGTGAAGTGGTATCTCTTTGTGGTTTTGATTTGTATTTCTCTGATCCCAAGTGAGGTTGAACACTTTTTCATGTGTCTGTTGTATACCACCATTTTTGTTGATAGGTATTTGGGTTGCTTCCAGTATTTGGCTATTATGAATGGTGTTGGTATGAAATTCTTATACATGTTCCTTGGGTGCAAATTCCTAGGAGTATAATTGCTATGTACCCTAATTTTTTTTCTTTTCTTTTTATTTTTAAGTAGGCTCCATGCCCAGCACAGAGCCCAGTGCAGGGCTAGAACTCACAACCCTGAAATTAAGACCTGAGCTGAGCTCAAGAGTCCAACTGAGCCACCCAGGGGCTCCTGGCACCCTAATACTTAAGTGTAAAAGGAAGGATAAAAGGGGCACCTGGTTGGCTCAGTTGGTAGAGCTTGCCACTCTTGATCTCAGGGTCCTGAGTTCAAGTATCTTGCTGTGTGTAGAGATTACTTTAAAAAATTAAAAAGAAAGGAAAAGGAAGGATAAGGATCAATGGAGGAGAAAATGAGAAATAGATCAATTTTGAACTTTGCTTAATATCAAAATGAGTTTTTAAAAAAATATTGTATTTATTTTTTTCATTATTTATTTACTTGATAGAGTTCATGAGTTAGGGGGGAGTAGCAGAGCGGGAGGGAAAAGGATAGAGAATCTCTAGCAGACTTTGAGGGCAAGTGCAGGGAGGGGGCTGACCCTCCATTTCATGACCCTGAAATCATGACCTGAGCCAAAACCAAGAGTCTATTGTTTAACAAACTGAGCTACCCAGGTGCCCCTCAAAAGAAATGATGAAGAGTAACAATAATATTTTGTTAAATAATTTTTTTAAATACGTTTTATAGGGGCACCTAGGTGGCTCAGTCATTAAGTGTCTGCCTCAGACACTGACCTGTCAGGTCATGATCTGACCTGCTCAGGTCATGATCCTGGTGTCCTGGGATCAAGCCCTGCATCAGGCTCCCTGCTCAGCAGAGAGACTGCTTCTCCCTCTGCCTTTCCACTGCTTTGTGTTCCCTTTCTCGCTGTCTCTCTCTCTCTGTCAAATAAATAAATAAAATCTTTTAAAAAAATACATTTCATAGGCACATAATCAAAGAGCAGTTCTCACCACTTTGGGTAGAGTCACATATCTGAGAGTCTGATAAAAATTACAGAACCTTTTCCCACTAAATTGAATTTAAACATTTTCATATTGCTTTAGTGTATTCACAGATTCCTGAAGCTCCCTTTTCATCCAAATTAAAACGAAGGAACAAAAACTTTGCTGTGTACCGATTTTTAAAAAATATCTGTCTCATGATATGCTACAATCAGGTTTTAAAGTACATTTAAAATTTGCCTTATAATAAGCGACTATTGGAAAATGAGATGTTGTATCATTCGGATTCGTTGCCCCAACATCTTTACCCATAAATACTGCAGGATGCTTCAGGTGTTCAACTGTGGAATTAAATCCAAGTTACTGTACTGGAGTACCTGGGTTCTATGGTCTACGGAATACTTGAAAAGGGCTGTAAGACCCACGTTACAAAAGAATTTTCTGGATGAAAGGAGTCTTAAAAATCTCGCTATTTTAGATCCCCCAAACTTGTGATAAGTTTAGCTAGCTTTGATAAGTTTAGTAAGCCTTAGCTAAGACAGTTGGCTATGACCCGTGTAACATAAAAAGTCTTTCCAAATTTTTTAAAATTATAAAGTCAACTAAACATGTATCAGAATAGCCCCTTCATAAGAACTGAAGAGGACAGGAGGCTTCCTTAAGCAAGGCCCATTCTGTTCAATTTAGGGAAGAGAACCCAGGCTTCCATCTGAATCTAAAGAATGCCAGTAATAGGCATATTCCATTCACGTAGTCATTCAACAAATGTTTGTTGAGAGCCTACTATGTGCAGATTGAGTACGCACTGAACACACATTTCGCGGTAGGACACTGAACTGGTCTATGAAGTCCATCCCTACCCAGCAGCCCTCAGTCCCCAGCTCTTGAGAACTCCCCAGAAAAGACCTCGTGCTCCGCCCACTGCGCAGGCGCAGAAGCTACCTACTCCTCCCCTGCCCAGAAGCCTCTACACCTGCGCATGTGCGCACGTGCCTGCGGACTTTGTTCCTGAAGTTTCCTAGGCAGGAGGTGCGAGCAGTTTTGTTTCACGGTGAAGATTTAGGTTTTGAGTAACTGACTGGACGAACAAGGATGCCTAAGGTTTGTGGGAATGTGGTGGCGAGGCGGTTTAGAAGCTGGCAAGGTTCTTGGTGAATTAGGGAAAGTATGTTAATGATCACGAAGCTCAGGGATTTTTCTTCTAAATTTTTTTTTTTTTTTTAAGTAATATCTACACTCAGCGTAGTGGCGGGGAGGAACTCTATAGCTTGGACGTGGCCAGGATTCCGGTCCCCTTGATTCTCGGTCTCCAGAAGACCGAGGGGAGCAGTGCGAATCCTGCGTGCCTCAGCTCGGAGCCGGACGCGTCAAGTGTTCGCTTAGCCATCTTTCAGGGCTTTGGTACAGGCGCTCCCGGGGGCGCTTTCGCTGGGGGCGGGGCGGGGCTGCTCTCGGAGGCGGGCTTCGTCGGGGCCGCCGCCCACCCCGGCCGCAACTTCGGACGCGCGCTGGATCCAGTCACTCACTGGCGTGTCGGCGGGCGTAGCCGAACGCCGCCCGGTGACTGCTGCTCTCGCGGCGTCGCGAGGCGCTGAGCGACCCGGGCCACCCGGGCTCTCCGCGCGCCGCGCCGCGCCGCGCCGCGGCGGAGCAGAGCCCGCGCTCGGACGATGCCCGCCGGCGCCGGCCGCCCGCTGTCTCGCTGCAGGAGCCGGTGGACGTCGGGGCGCTCGGGTAGGCGAAGGCGGCTCGGGAGGCGGGCGTGCAGGGTGAGCCCGAGGTGAGCATCCCCCGACGGCCGACCGGGCTGGCGGGCGGGCGGACCTACGCGCCTGCCTCGTGTCCGTGGCGCTTTGGCCGTTGTAAGGGCTGAGTGGAAGTTTTGCGAGGCTGCTTCGCCTTGATAGTTCTTGACTTCTTGGTTCACCTCTTTGAACAGATTGAAACTTTTCGGGTCCCACAGTGGTGTGGGTGCAGAAAAAGTCCCCTGACCGTCAGGTAGTTGAGTATGAGCCACTACCTAAGCCCATACCTACTCAGATCTCTTAAGGCAGTTTCCATCATTTCCACTGATGACTGAATTTATTTGGAATGCTCAGCTTGAGGTAGGTACAGGGCCGCTCTGGTGGCCGGGAAAACTACTGCTTAGTAACGTTACAGAAAGCGGAAAGGTCGAAGGTTATATGTAACTCCAGGGCTTTAAAAGAGGGCGCAGTTCCCCTCAAGTTTTAAAAATTGTGGGGTCCAAGTGCAATGTAAAGCACCCCAACACCGTAAGTGCATTGTTTGCCTTTTGGGGTGACAGCTGGATGTGGGACTATTTCGAAGTAGAAAGTGGAAGTAACACAAAATTGTAATCCGCTTATTTACGTTTTTGAATTTGCTTTTTGACAATTATGTGTTAAGTGTGTAGAGGGAATAGAAATGGTACAAGCTTTAAGAAAAGGGTGAATTCACGTTTTAAAAGTAGTGAATTGTATTTATTAGATAGTCTAAAAAGGTTTTAGGCTTCATTCAAAATTCGTTGTTTATTGGAAAGGAGGTTACATTTTAACATTAGAGGCCAAGGGGACTGAAGGAGTGAAATCATTATTTATAGATATTTTCAATGTTCTGTCATTGCTCATTTTCTTAAAAGCTTCTAATTTAAGCAGACACCAAAACTGTCCTTAATCTTATTGTCCAGATATTTCAAAATCTGAACCTAATATAAAAGATGTCAAAATTTTGGGGACAATGCCTAAGCGTCTTTAATAGCCATGCGCATTTTCTTAAAATTTTATTGAAAAATTCGGGCTCCCTGACTGGCTCAGTCACATAAGCACCCAAGTACTGATCTCAGGATCATGCATTTGAACCCCACGTTGGATGCAGAGATTACTTAAAACTTTAAAAAATTAAAGAAATCATATGACAAGGGGAAAATTGGAATTCTCTGTAGAGGTTAGTTGTTAATCAGCAGGAAAAACTGCATGATAACTTTTATTTACATTTTCTGAAATTTTAATTCTGGTGGCTAGTGATAATTTTAATTTTAGTATGCATTTCAGTCATATTTTTATAGTTAAATACATTAAAAATGTTATGTCATTTTGAAGTATGTACATATGAAATCATTATGTTGTATACCTGAAACTAGTAAAATGTGAAATGTCATTTATCTTTGAATTTTGTAAATGTTTTATACAACCAGCAAAATATAATTATAGTATTTTTATTAATAAAATATATCATTATGGTTCTTTACTCAATTGCAAGTAACTTGAGGATCACTTTTTCTCTCAGTACATCACCTACTAGGGCACTTTTATAAAATTATTTTCTATTATTCTGAAGGATGATATACTGTACCTGGATTGCAAAATTTTTAAATTAGAGAAAAAAATCATTTTCACAATACCTGCAGATTAATTTTAGAAAATCGGCAATTATGTTTTTTGATAGATGTGTTACTTTGGTCTGCTTTTACTGTGTTCCTGTTTTTTCTCCCATTTATTTCTAAATATTTTTACTTTCACGAAGGATTTAGGGATTTGAAGCGCCTGCGTGTTATGCTGTTAGATGTGTTGGAATCTGATTAACTGCAAACAGTGAATGTGTTGCACAGTTGGGATTAGTTTTCCTTTAACTCTTACCTTTTTTAAAATTAACATTTGTTACTTGTTTTTATTATCAGAAAGGAACTATTTTTTGTTTAACAAATATTTTCAGAATACCAGTGTTTTATTCATTGATTTGTTGTTGTTGTTTATAAGTGATATTCTTAGGCTGATTTGTTTTTACTTTGTAATACTTTCAGTTTTATGAAATTAGTCCAGGTGTAGACTTAGATTGTCAGAAATTGACTTTTTAGGAATAGCTCTATTTTACAAGGTGAAGTGAAGTTGCATAGTAAGCTGAGCAAACTTCAAAAAATTTTAAACTCATATATAGAATAAATTTGATGTTTGCTTTAATGAGAACTTTTGCCTATTAAGATGGTCCCTGAAGTCTGGTAGCAACTCTATATCCTTGGAATGTATAATCCATCTAATGCAAAGCCTTTCTAATTACGCTCTTTGAAATTAATGATAGGTGCTTCTGAGAGTCTGTGTCTAATTACAGCAGCTGAGACTTTGGCAAAGCTGCAGCTACTGCTTTCATTAGTGTGGCGGTGGATATATGTGAACAATTAAATCCTTAACAGAACATAATTTTCATATTGGATGGTTCAGGTAGTGCTTATTAGACCCTAGATATATAAAAATATTAATTTTTTCTGACAAGTTTTTTAACCTACTATAACTCAAATTGAGGATTTGGAGGACATTATTGTGATAGAGAAAAATCACTGTTGTATCTAGCTTGTCAGGATACCAAAAAAAAAAAAAAAAAAAGCCAATTCTTTGCTGCTTTCATTAGTCCACAGTTACTACACCTTGTTGTGACCTCTTTTTTGATAGGCCAGTGTTCTGTACTGTGTGACTTACAAGTAAAAGCTTTTAGAGAGACATTTCAAGTTCATGTAAGCATTTTAATGACATGTGGGTTGTCATTTTAACGACAGGTTGTGAAACCTGCACCCACAACTCAAGGGGGGAAATACTTTTTTCCAGTGAAGGTAAAAGTTTCTTTTTCACTTTTATAAGCATAAGCTTGTTAGCACTGGTATGTTTATAGGTAGAGCAGCAAAACTGTGAAGGGTGTGTGTGTGAGAGAGAGAGAGAGAGAAAGGAGGGGAATGAGTAATTGGCATTTTTTATATTAAATCAGCAGGAACCATTGTAATCTTCTTGTCTAGCGGTTCTTAACTGAGGATACATGGACTTCAATGGTTACTTGAAGCCTCTGAGTGTTTGCAAAAAATTTGTGGATTGTGTTGTTTTGCTGAGGTAAACACATATGGCTTCATCAGATTCTGAAAGATGTGAGTCCCTCTCCCCCAAAACAGATATAGTAGTAATAAACTTGAGGTTGTTTTACAGGAACACATTACCAATTTTATAAACTGAAATAGCTAGATATTAGCAGAACTAGGACTCAAACTTACGTTTTTGACTGCCTATCCTTTGCTGCTTTCATTAGTCCACCTTGTTATATTATAATATATTATTATTAATATATTATAATATAATTATATATATTATATAATTATATATATTATATTATATTATGTTATGTTATATAATTTATATAATAATATATATTATGTAACATATTATATATATTACACCTTGTTAGAACCTCTTTTTTGATAGGCCAGTGTTCTGTACTTTGTGGCTTACAAGTAAAAGCTTTTAGAGACATTTCAAGTTCATGTAAGCATTTTAATGACAGGTCTTAACAGGAACTATGAGCAAAAAGTGAATTATCATACATAAAGATAGGAACAAATATTTCATAATATAAATAGATGAGAGCATTGCCGCAGTTCTGTGCCATTAATATAAAAGAACAAATCCAAAAGGGACAGAGGTTATATAAAATCAACAAATTCTTTGTTAAAATTACATTCTGTAATAGTGGTCAAGAAAGTCTGTAAGCCCTTTGACCTTGGATTAATACTTTTTTAAAGTTTCTATTCAAATTCCAGTTAACTAACACACAGTGCAACACCAGTTTCAGGTGTATAACATAGTATTAACAACTCCACACAACACCCAGTGCCCCCCACAGCAATCCCCACCACCCATTCCCCCCTCCACACCAAATTCTTCTACACACCCAAGAGTGTCTCTTGGTCTGCCACTCTCTCCCCTGACCCATTTGCTTGTCTGTTCTGTCTCCTAATTTTCACATGTGTATGAAACCACACAGCACTGGCCCTCTCCAGCTGACCCACCCTGCCCAGCAGAACTCCCTCCAGGTTTATATATCTTGTATATTCTGTGGGGTATATTGCATATGATGACATCTTAAGGCAAGGAATAGGAAGCAACTTCAACAAATAGCAAAAGGACAAATTTTAAAGATAAGTTCCACAAATCCATCTTCCTCTCTCAAAAACCTAACCTTTTATTTTTGCATGTCTTTCAAGCCCATTTCAATCAACTAAACTTAGTATTGTAGTTTTTCCAGATTTATTATGTGCCTGCTCATCTGAGGCATTTAGTACATACAAATACATGCACTTTATATATTTTTGTTCTCTCTTAAAGCTAAAGAGAGAATAGGGTTTCACAGGTCAATAAAATAACTATTTGAAAAAAAGAAGATGAATGTTAGATGATTAACATTAAACTATAAGAATTTAACCCACTGAGCCACCCAGTTGCCCCAAACTATAAGAATTTAAAAATTATCTCTCTCTATGTAATTAAACATACACGAATAATAGTGGCCAACACTTAGTAGCACTGTGTTCTGTAAGTTAGTGTTGTATGTATTGTACATATTAATTTAGTTCATCATACAGCAGGAGAGTTAATTAACTGAATTAACTTGAATAGATACTTGTTAATTTTCCAAAGTTTAATATACGAAGAAACCAAAGCATAGAGAGATTAGGTAACTAACTGGTCTAGAGTTGCCCATTAAAAAAGGGGGCAGAACAGGATTTGGAACTAGGTGATTTGGCTTTACCAAACTGCCATTAAAAATATTTATCTCTGGGGGCGCCTGGGTGGCTCAGTGGGTTAAGCCTCTGCCTTCGGCTCAGGTCATGATCCCAGGGTCCTGGGATCGAGCCCCGCATCGGGCTCCCTGCTCGGCGGGGAGCCTGCTTCCCCCTTCTCTCTCTGCCTGCCTCTTTGCCTACTTGTGATCTCTCTCTCTCTCTCCGTCAAATAAATAAATAAAATCTTTAAAAAAAATTATCTCTGATCTATGGCATGAACGAGTCAAATAATTTTCTTTTAAAAACAGTTTATTTGAACCACTTATGCTTAATAGTTTTTTGAAAATTAATAACTGAAAATTTTTTGAGTCTGAAAATAAAGCTAATGGCAAATTGTTCTGTTTTGTTCACCTTATATTTATGGACTACTGAAAAGTGGTACTAAAATTTTTAGTCTAACAGAAGACTAGCATAAGAAAAGCCAAGAAAAATGATCTAAGTTCATTTCTCTGCTTAGGGTGCTATAATCAATGATATTCTAGTTAGTTTTTGCTTCTAGAGACTCGATAATACTTGCCTACAAGTTTCTTTGAAGTCTCCAGTCTGTCTACTTGGTATAATCCCCACCAGGTTTATTTCAGTATCTTTTTTTAAGAGGGAGGCCGAATGAGAAAGAGAGGGGGTTGGGGGGGGGTGGTGTGCAGAGGGACCCAGTATCCTAAGCAGGCTCTGTGCCCAGTGTGTAGTGTAGGCAGAGCTCCTGAAGCAGGGCTCAATCTCAAGACCCTGAGATCATGACCTGAGCAGATTTCAAGAGTCAGATGCTTAACCCACTGAACCACCCAGGTGCCCATTAGACATTGCATTATTAAACTGCTTCTGTGGAATTTTTGAGAAGTCTGCTTGTCAGGTAGAATCTTAAAATGAATATGATGTTAGAAATAGACAAATTATATTAAAGTCCATTCTTGATATTATTGTTGTTATCTTCTCAAATTTAACGTAAATATGAAAAAAGTAATTTTTAAAGGAACACCCTCATTCTTTTATTAGAAGGATATACAATTAGATAAATTTATTTAGGATTATAACTGCATATTAGTGCTGGGTATGACTCCATTACAGATATAAATGATCCAATATTAAATAGTTACCTTTAAAAAATTATTTTACTTTAACTTTCTGGCCTCAGCCATGCCTTTTTTTAGGTTCAGCAGACCCGGAATAGGTGAGTAATGATTGGTGGCTACATTTTCTATACAAGTTGTGTAGAAAGGAAATTGCTGTTGAATTCTTTGGACCAACAAAGAGAGATAATTTAATATTTTAAAATGAACACCTTGAATAGCAAGAGTGATTCAGTGCGCCATTCATTGAAGTTAAAGGGCAATCTGAGGAATACTCTTGGTTTTTAATTAGAAAACAATCCAGTGCAAGAGGAAAAGTTGATTCAGTGTTGGTTAGTCCTAGTTAGAAATTTATCAATGTTTCCTGTATTACATGTATACATTAATAAGAATGAATATTGTGGGTTCTTAGATAAGACCAATTTTAGAGATTACTTTGTTGTTGGAGAAAATAAATGATAATCCTTTTTACAAGGATTAAATAAGGAGCTTTATTATTATTCTTTCTCCTTCAAGATTTCATGTGTTTAATTCCCTTGAAAATTGTATGTCATTATCTTTAATCCTCTGATTATTCCTTTGTATTTCCCTAACGTCTTTTTAGAAGTCTCATAGTGGTAATAGATTAGGTACTAATCTTATGCCTTTGCTTTTACAACAATTCCCTAACTCCTTTTATATGTAATTTTCTTCTACACAGAGAATATGCTCAGTTTGGAGTTCAGTTGATTGATTGATCTACTCTTCATCTTTTACAGCCTGGTAGCATAATTAATATCCATATTTTACACCCTTGTGGCAATACATCTCATTTCCAGGCAATTGTCTCTGTTTATATCTGCATAGGGAGGAAAGAAGTGGCTTTAGGCTGGCAAGGTGGTGACTTTCTTGATATCTCATTTGCTTTTCAGTAGTTTTCAGTACATTAACTTGGAGGAAGGCATTCTTTGTATTTAATAATTGGGCTCAATAAGTAGTAAGAATTAACCTTTCATTGTGTTCATCTATAAATTATAGAAGAGGTTGATACATAGGAGAAGGATAGGTAATCCAGGTTTTCTTCCATGTTGTATGATAGGATGCAAATGATCCTTTGATAGTTTACTTTATGGTAGAGTGATTCTGTTTTGCTTAAGCCAGTCAGAATTTGGGCACTTGAGAAGGTTGAAAGAAGAGCTAGGACTGGAGGATTGAGTTAGTAAGACTTAAGATTTTCCACCTTTCCGTGTGGCTAGGATGACCCTGGCCTCTTTGTGGAACCTGATCTATTTTTACCAAAGCTCTTAGACTCCAAAGGGAAAGAAACCAGGGGAGTCCTAACCCTTGGGGGCCCCTTAACTTTAATTATTCCCCTGATGGAAAACAGCTGGACTAGAAGTATTCTTTCCCATAGACTAGACTCTTGGGATAGTCTTTTAAAGCATATAAATTACTTTTAACTTTACTCTCATTTGACCATGTGTAATTAAATAGATAAGGATCCTCCTTGGCCTGAAGGGAGAATCTTCCCCAAATTTTTAGAGCAATCCATTCATATAGTATAGGACATTAAAACAAAATTCAGAAGTTCTTAGTTACAGCAAAATCATGGAAGGGTCTGAGTACTAGTTTTTGCTTCTAGTTTAGGAAACCCCTCCTTGTTAGAGGTTGGCTGAGGCAACAGACAAGTGAACATGGGTTGTGATAAAATAGTTAAACCACGTAGTTTAAAAGATATCTCATCTGTTCCCTATTCTTTTTGCTTTCAAAACAGACAGAATCTCAGCAACAAATGTACATGAAAAGAGCTTGAGAAATGAACTGGTAATTCTTAGATCTTTCTTTCCTGGAGTTCCCAGCCCCAAATTTTATGATGCCTGATTATCTGGATTGGTGGTTATCAGAGTATGGTCCCTTGATCATCAGCATCACCTGGGAATTTATTAGGAAAAAAATTCTTTGGCCTCAGTTCAGACATACTGAATTAGAAATTCTGGAGGTGGGACCCAGTAATCTGTGTTTTAATAAGCTCTCCAGGTGATTCTGATACATGTCAAAGTTTGAGAACCACTAATCCTAGATCAAGAATGGGACCATATTTTTTTGCTTTGCTAGTCCATTGCTTCAGTGTACATACAATTACTACTTATGGCTTATGTGGTATTATTGTTTATATGCACACCAGGAATAGGCAGTTATGTTGTTAATTACATTGGGTTAATTATGTTGAGTGGTACCCAAATTAAAATTATTGGAGTTCTTTTTACTTCCTTATCTTTCCTTTTTGGTGAGTACCTGGAACAGCATAGCTGCTTGATGAAAACTTATTAAATGAATTGGTTGCCTGCCTTCTTTCCGACCCTAAAGGAAAACCACGTTCTTTTTTTCATTTCTCTTGACTTCTTCCTTTGCAGGAGCATTAAGACTGAAAATGGCTACCAGTTAAGAACACTTCTTTCTCCTAATAGTGGCACTGTTTGAAAGAGATTGGTAATACTAAAAATGAAAAAGAAGAGAAAAAAAGAAACAGTTCTTATGTAGCTGATTGCATACTTTCCTCTTATCTACCAGTAGATCTCAAACCTAGCTTGCTTCAGAATTTATCAGATCACAGATTACTGGGCCTAATTCCTACAGTTTCTTTTTCTTTTTTTTTTTTTTTTTTTAGATTTTATTTGAGAGAGAGAGAGAGAATGAGAATGAGCAGGGGAGGGGCATAGGGAGAGGGTCGAGCAGACTCCGCCCTGGGCCGGGAGCCCAATCCCGGGCTCCATCCCAGGACCTTGAGATCATGACCTGAGCTGAAGGCAGACACTTAACCAACTAAGCCACCCAGGTACCCATAGAGTTTCTGATTCGCCAGATTTGCATAGTCAACAAGTTCCCAAGTGATATGGATGCTGCTGTCTAGGGACCACAATTTGAGAAACACTGCCTTTGGTTCACTGAGACAGAAATATAGGTAATTTCCTGAATGTGAATGTTAGTTCCTGGTGCTTGTGCAGACAGTGATCTATAATTGGAAAGTATAATATATAACTGGGTAACAAACTTACTGAATAATATTTTTTAGAGGTATCTGTTAAAATCTTTTTCAACACAAAACTTTTTTCAGACTTCTTTAAAAACTGATTCAAAACTCAGCCACCTAAATAATAGAATTTGAGAGGAATAGATTCTTTACCCAAAGTTTGCTACACTGATCATTTCTCTGCTTCTCTGCTTCTTTTCATCTCAAGCTTTGTTGATTTTAACTAAGCTACTCCATGGTATTGCTGTCTCAGCAATCATTTTGTTTGGCCAGGCAGCTTTTGGTGGCCTTAAACTGACACTGGCCCCCTCATGCAAATGCATGCCGTAGATACTAGCCCTCAGAGTCACAAGCATATGGAAGTTTCTGAAATGACTTCCCCAGCAGCCCTTCTGATCAGTAGCATCTCTCCGGTCTCCCATTGCTTTTCCCTTAAGCACGCTTAATAAGCCTCCAGTGTAGTTTAGCAAAACTCTTTGTTTTTTTGGTTTGAGTTGATGAATCCAGCTTGGGCCAGAAACCACGAAACATTCCACCCACAGACCCTAATAAGGCATGTGCTCAAGTCTTGCCTTTCTGTTTGCACTCTGCCTTGATCTTCCCCTGAGGTCCCTTCAGGCATGTCTGGTGCTGTCTCCAGGTCCTGTCCTCTTGTGGTCTGTTGAACCTTGGCTCACTATTCCAACATCCCATGCTGCTCTTAGTAAGTGTTAATTTGACAAACTCATAGCAAGCATACTTAATTTCCAGTATAATTTTATACCCAAACACTTGTTGCTTGTTTATCCTCTGAAGCTGATCTGTTTCTGTATTTTCTGTACTTTAATACAAGTTCAGAAAGAATGGGGAAAATGATATTTCTTGTGGGTTTTTTCTCACAACTCAACAGCTTTGTAGATTTGACTCCTTGTCACTTTGATTCTTACACATATACCCATTCTTAGCATCTCCTGAAACAGATTAAAATGAAGTGAAACTGAGACTTTCCCCCCAACTCTTTTATAAGTTTTTTTTTCCTGGCTAAATGGGTAGTTCTAAAGAAGAAAATCTGAAAAATTTATCAGTGGATATAAAATTTTCATATTTATTTATTTATTTATTTATTGACAGAGAGGTCACAAGTAGGCAGACAGAGACAGAGCGGGAAGCAGGCTCCCCGCTGAGCAGAGAGCCCCATGCGGGGCTCGATCCCAGGACCCTGAGATCATGACCCGAGCTGAAGGCAGAGGCTTAACCCACTGAGCCACCCAGGTGCACCTAGAATTTTCATATTTAATAGAAACTTTACTTGCATATTTTCAACCATACCCATACAAACACGTACATCCCTCTGCAGATTAAATTCAGAATTACTGTACTCAATAGGTTCTTGTAGAGAAAGGTATAAAAGACAGCTTTTTTTTCTTTTAATGGAATGTCTCACATGAATTTATGGAAAGGCTTACCAAATCCGTACCTTCTTTGTTAAAACTGTAGTTGGTGTTGCTCTATAATTTCAGTGTTCCCATAGCCAGTATTTCCCCCTATATTCAGGGGTTTGCCACTGTTTGTCATTTCAGAAAGTCTGGAACAGCTCTGTGCAAGTGTTTTGTGTTATTATTTTTTCTTGAGCAACTTTAGTGATCGAATTAAGAGTATTTATAACTGTTACTTCCTTATACATATCTTTTATACACTCTGGTTGTGTTAATTTGCAAGTTTGCTTCAGATTATTATTAATATACTGACTTTAAAAATATCTTTTAATTTACTACAATTACAGTAGACATGGATATGCCACTAATCATCAATTTCCAAATGTACATATTATCCATGTAATTATTACTGAATATTTCATGCTATTATTGATATTTTATCTGGATAGACCATCACTATTAATTTCTCAGAATTTTTAGTTTCTAAAGTGCCTGGGTAGCTCAAGGGAATAAGCATCTTCCTTTGGCTTAGGTCGATTCCAGGATCCTGGGATCGAGCCCCAAGTCACATGCTCTGCTCTGGACGCCTGCTTCTCCCTCTCCCTCTGCCTACTGCTCCCCTTGTTTGTGTTCATGCTTTCTGTCAAATAAATAAATAAAATCTTTTTTAAAAAAGAATTTTTAGTTTCCAAATTATTTGGCATTTTATTTTCATGTATCAGTCTCTTTTCTTTATTACTTTGATTATACTTACTCCTGATTGTTTCTTTATATTCTCTGCTTTTATTTCTTTGGGTCTCTTAGGCGTTGACACTTCTTTAAAGCACTTGACTAAAACATAGGCAGAACAGTAAAGGGTAACATGTTCTTTTGTTTTTGCAGAGTTTTAAAATGGGTAGTAGTAACATTTTCTTTTCAAAAGTAAGTCTACTATGTCTATTTTAAATACCTTTTTCAGGGCACCTAGGTGGTTCAATTGGTTAAGTGTCTGCCTTCGGCTCAGGTCATCATCTCAGAGTTGTGGAATCGAGCCCTGCATCGGGCTCCCTACTAAATGGGGAGTCTGCTTCTCCCTCTGCCCTCCCACTTGTGCATTTGCGCTCTCTGTCTCTCTCTTTCTTAAGTAAATAAATAAAATATTTAAAAGATAATATATTTTTTATCTTCTTGAATGCTTAACTTGGAGAAAAGAAAAGCTCTAGAATTTGGAGTCAGTCCAAAGTTTTGTCGGATGTTTCACTAATTAAAAAATACTTTTTCTTAAAGAATGTGTAGCATTTTAAATTATGTTTAAAGATTTTATTTATTTGAGATAGAGAATGAGCAGTGGAGAAAAGAAGAGAGAGGAGAAGGAGAAAAAGTGCAATGGTGTGATAGAGAAGGCACTGAGACTTGTGGCAAACAGACTCCTTCCTCCCCTCAAATGAAACAGGACTAAAAGGAAAGCAGAAATCGGGAGAAAAAAAATGAAGGGGACAATAAAGTGCTTATTCTGGAGGGAGCTTCTGACCATAATTCTCTTCATGTCTTCCTTTTTCTTTTTTTGTAGGTATTCCTTTGTCATTTTTCATGTATAGACTGAATCCTGATCATAACTGTATGATGGTAGATACCATCGAGGAGTGGTAAGTATCAAATAATGATTTTGCTACTGCTGTTACTTACAATACTGTTTTGACTTTTTTTCAACCCACTATCGATAATTTACTTTGTAACTGACTTATAAATAATTGGGCAATAAAAAAGATATGTAAAAAATATGTATTTTTTTTTCACGCATTGGAGGAATACTTTTAAAGTATCTTTTGCAGTATATATTTACTGGGTACTTATTTTATGAGGATCTCTGATTGGTGCTGGAGATCAAAAGATGGGTAAATTATAGTCCAGTGGAGAATATTGACCCATACAAAATTGACCTTAATTTAGCATAAGTATTCAATTTTTGAATAACTAAATTGGAAAGTCAAGCCAATATATAGATATTGCTTAGAACATTTGTGTTATTTGAGGTTTGGAATTACCTTTGAACTAGTACTTAAACAATAAGAAACTTAGTTATTTTAAAGCCAGATTTTTTGCATTGCTCTATTTTTAATCAAAAGTGGTATTGTGTGCATGTCATATTTGTGTTAATAAAACCATAAAACTACCAAAAAAGTGGATTTGTTACATTTGGTCACCCACCTGTTAATCAGATGGGTTTTAAATTATATTTGCTTGATTCTAAAAAAAAAAACATCTCAGAGGATGGAAATTAGATTAACTGTTGACATTTAAAAAATAAAAGTGTCATTATCATAGGCAGAAGTACTCTAAGGAAATAAGTTTTCTAGTAAGGCTCTTTGACTTGTGAAGCTGTCAAACTTTTATGACATCAACTTGCATACAGGGTACTATTTCTTGCTTAGGCCTCTATGTGGAACCACAGAAAGAATGTAAACAAATAGAACCTGAAAGTGGTAGAAAGAGGGATAGATATAGGAGGAAGCAAAACATTTTATAGTTTACAATACAGCTTTAGGTCTTACTGAAACACAGATGAGAAGAGTAACATTAGGAGCACACATTTAGTGAGTGACAGAACCAGGACAAGAAACCGTGTCTGCTGATTTCTTATATAGAGTGCTTTCTTTATTAGATCATAAATACTTCAAAAACATTCTTTTTCAAGCTGATTTCATAAAGACAGTTTGATAGGAAAGTGAGAAGTTTGATTGTTAAGTCGCAGGAGTTTTAACTGTAGCCAGGTGAGCCTCAGCTACTTGTAACTGGGCCTGAGAATTTAAGGTGTTTTTCTGTGAATGTTTTAACTAATTGCTGTGATCAGTTCCCGACTTTTTTGCATTTGGGGAAAAAAGTGCTTGTTCAATCCAGGCACAGTCTTCAAAAGAAATCTGAGAGCTTTTCTTAGTTTTTTTTTTTTTTTCTTTTTTTTAATAAACATATAACGTATTATTAGCCCCAGGGGTACAGGTCTGTGAATCGCCAGGTTTACACACTTCACAGCACTCACCATAGCACATACTCTCCCCAATGTACATAATAACCCCACCACTCTCTCCCTACCCTCCTCCCCCAGTCACCCTCAGTTTGTTTTGTGACAGTAAGAGTCTCTTATGGTTTGTCTCCCTCCCGATCCTATCTTGTTTGATTTATTCTTTTCCTACCCCCCAAACCCCCCACGTTGCATCTCCACTTCCTCATATCAGGGAGATCATATGATAGTTGTCTTTCTCTGATTGATTTATTTCGCTAAGCATAATACCCTCTAGTTCCATCCATGTCGTCGCAAATGGCAAGATTTCATTTCTTTTGATGGCTGCATAGTGTTCCATTGTGTATATATAACACATCTTCTTTATCCATTCATTTGTTGATGGACATCTAGGTTCTTCCCATAGTTTGGCTATTGTGGATATTGCTGCTATAAACATTCAGGTGCACTTGCCCCTTCGGATCACTACGTTTGTATCTATAGGGTAAATACCTAGCAATTGCTAGGTCATAAGGTAGCTCTTATTTTAAACTTTTTGAGGAACCTCCATGCTGTTTTCCAGAGTGTTTGCACCAGCTTGCATTCCCACCAACAGTGTAGGAGGGTTCCCCTTTCTCTGGATCCTCACCAGCATCTGTCATTTCCTGACTTGTTAATTTTAGCCATTCTGACTGGTGTGAGGTGGAATCTCATTGTGGTTTTGATTTGTATTTTCCTGATGCCGAGTGATGTGGAGCACTTTTTCATGTGTCTTGGCTATCTGGATGTCTTCTTTGCAGAAATGTCTGTTTATGTCCTCTGCCTATTTCTTGATTGGATTATTTGTTCTTTGGGTGTTGAGTTTGCTAAGCTCTTTATAGATTTTGGATACTAGCCCTTTATCTGATACGTTGTTTGCAAATGTCTTCTCCCATTCTGTCAATTGTCTTTTGGTTTTGTTGACTGTTTCCTTTGCTATACAAAAACTTTTGATCTTGATGAAGTCCCAGTAGTTCCTTTTTGCTCTTGCTTCCCTTGCCTTTGGTGATGTTCCTAGGAAGAAGTTGCTGCAGCTGAGGTCAAAGAGGTTGCTGCCTGTGTTCTCCTCAAGGATTTTGATGGATTCCTTTCTCGCATTGAGGTCCTTCATCCATTTTGAGTTTATTCTTGTGTGTGGTGTGAGGAAATGGTCTAGAGCTTTTCTTAATTTTATTTTATAAGTCTCAGATTTTTTTTTGTCAACATTTCATAATACATTTATTACATTCACCCCCAGGTAGTAAGATTTTATTCTTCCCTAGTAGTCCAAATTGGTATAATTTTACTATAAATCTCTGGAAGTTTAGCTAAATAGTTCATTCTAATGTATGACATTTTTCTTTTGATACAGCATATCTTTCCAGAGAAGTGTTTGATATGGGCACTGGTTTTCAGAAGCACACGGGTTCTACTTGTCTAAATCTTCTACATCTTAGTAAAACAAGTATCAACAGAGTAGAGCTATTCTCTTGGGAATTATGTTGGCTTTTTTCTTTTCTTTCTTTTTTTAAATCTTCCTCATTATTTGCTGTAGTGAGTCCAGGTAGCTTCTGGAATTACTGTGTAGTTACTATAAACCCTTGTGTCTGATTCATAGTAATGGCCCCGAGGGAAGGTAGGACTCAACAGATGACTCAACTTTTCCAAAAGGATTTGCTGATATTCACATGGTACTCTTTCTGAAAGATTCTGAAATTTGGCTGTGGCAGAATAAACAAGATGACCAGAAAAGAAATAAGATAGTCTTGATGTCCATCTTAAATAAAATTTAAAGTATAATAAAACTACTCCAGCTTCCTTTAAGTTTTCCATTAATCTTGTATGAAGAAGATGGAGATGCTCTAGAAACATCTTTTATTTAATAAATTCTACCTTTTGTGTGTAAGGCTAAGGGGCAGGGGGTCTTTTTTGTTTCTTTGTTTGTTTTACATAAGCAATCTCTACACCCAACACTGGGCTCAAACTCACTACCCTGAGATCAAGAGCTGTGTGTTCTACCCACTAAGGTGCTCCTGAGGGGCAGATTTTTAAAAAAAAGCAACTTGTGATCATCATTTTTCTGTGTTTAGGCATTCCCAACATCCTTCTCTCCTGCTAAGCCAAACCTCAAGAACTTGAAAAACAGTTAAAGATAGAATTTCCTGAGTCACTACAGTGATGAAATTGAACTTTCTTTAAATGTATGTGTTCATGAAGTGTAGGAGCACCTGGGTGGCTCATTCAGTGGGGTATCCAACTCTTGGTTTAGGCTCAGGTCATCATCTTGGAGTTGTGGGATCAAGCCCTACATAAGGCTCCACGATGATTGTGGAGCCTGCTTGGGATTCTCTCTCTCCCTGTCTCCCAACCCCCAACTCCTGCCTGCTCTTTCTCTCAAAACATAAAATAAAATAATAAAAAATAAATTATGTGTTCACGAAGTGTTGACATATAAACTTTTGGATACTTATAAATTTATCTAATGGTATATGTGTTGCAAATAAGGCTGCATAGATGTTGAATCTGAAATCAGAAGAAATCTGATGCTCAGCCAGATGCTGCTACCCAAATTGATAGACAAAGTTAACAACATTCTGTAAGTGAAACAAAAGAATTACTTAATAGATTTTACTGACAGCAATTTGGGGGCATTCTCTGTTCCCTCAAGGGGTTATAAGCTTCTAGTCCATGAAAAACAATGTATTGTTTAACTTTACCTCTTCAGTACCCCCCCACACATTTAACAGACATTTATTGAACTCTGTGTGTAGTTAGGGGTTCATTATGCTGTATGTTTTTTTTTTTTTTGGTATGAGCTTTTTTCTTCCCATGACACAGATCACTATATCTTTGATTATGACCTTGCTCTTTATGTTACTTCAGCCTCATCTATTGGAGAGCTTTGAAAATTCTCCAGTATTCATATTTTCCCTCTGAGTGTTCTATTTGTTTATTATGGCATCAGAAGGAATAACCCCTTCCAGTTTTCTGTCACCACCCCATTCCTTTGCATGGGTCTGGACCTTTCTGCTCTTGGTCTCCTCAGTGTAATGCTTCATTTCCACTTGAAAACTCTTCATTACCAGAAAGCAATGCTGGCCACTGTGTTAGTGTTATGGACACACCCTTTAACCCCCCCTCTTCTTTTTTTTTTTCCCTAAATGCCCAGTGTGGAGCCCAGCGCTGGGCTTAAATTTACAACCCCGAGATCAAGAACTGTGCTGAGATCAGGAGTCAGATGCTCAATTGACTGAGCCACCCAGCTTCCCCTTTTTACCTTTTTGACTGCAGTCTCTTGTTATGCTTCCATTCCATCTTTGCTATTGTGTTTTTTAGCTTCGTTATAATCTGTTTCTCTCTCTTTTTTTTTTAATTTAATTTAATTTTGTGTGTATGTGTTCCAAAATTCATTGTTTATGCACCACACCCAGTGCTCCATGCAATATGTGTCTACTTGCTTTTAGGTGTACATATGCAAGAGCTTCCCTGGGGTAATGGTTCTCAGAGATGTGGGTTTTTAAATTTGCTGTTTCTACCCTAACTGCTGTGTATGCAATCCAGTTCAAACACTAACCACTAGAGCCTGGGTAGCTTAGTTAGTTAAGCATCTGAGTCTTGATTTTGGCTTAGGTCATGATCTCAGGGTAGTGAGATTGTGCCCCATGTCGGGCTCTGCCCAGGGCCTGGAGCCTGCTTGGGATTCTCTCTCTCTCTCCCCCTCTGCTCCTACCTCCCTTCTTTCTCTCATTGTCTCTCTCATTCACTGTCTCTAACTCCTTCTCTAAACACACATATACTCACAAAACCCTAATCACCTGGGCTTAGTGGCAAATGGCACAAATTAAGAGCTTAGTGTTCCACAAAACTGCCCTTACTTCAGATGCCAGTCAGAAGTGGGTTCCCCAAGCCTTTCACACCTGTGACCAAGTTAAAAATTCAAGAGTTCCCCAAACCCTTCAGTTTCAATAATTCACTAGAACAACACACAAAACTTAGGAAAGCACTGTACTTAAAATTACAGTTTAATTACAGGGACATACATAGAATGGGGTCTGGGAGGTTCCTGAACACAGAGCTTCCATGTCCTCTTTCCATGGAGTCTGGAAGCATCACCCTTCCAGCACATCAGTGTGTTCACCAATCAATAAGCATCCTTGAGCTTTAGTGCATAGTGTTTATTGGGGTTCCATTAAGAGGCACAATTAATTAAATCATTGGACATATAACTGAACTCATTCTGCTGCCCTTTTCCCAGGTGGAGCGACTGAAAGTCCCAACCCTCTAATCACATACATGGTCTTTCTGGTGATCAGCCCCCATTCTGAAGCTATGTAGGGGCCCACCATGAGTCCCTTTTTATCATAACAAAATCAGTTCTGTCTTTCAGGAAATTCCAAGGGTTTTTGAAGCTCTTTGCACAGGACAAAACCAAATGTATTCTTTATACAAGGTCCCTTTCATCACCCTTCAAATTTAAGCCCTGAAGAACTTTTGTTAATGAGGATTACGTCTATTAATGTTTACTGTACCACGTTAAAATCAAGACATTTTTCACATATTAATTTTTCATTTAGAAATAACACATTCATCACGTGTTGATATAAATAATATTTCAATGAAGAATAACTATTTCCTGAAGTAGAGTGCTGTTGGTTTCCATTATTACAAATCAGGCTTCATAGAAGTCAGGTGAATTCTCATACCTGCTTCTGCGTTTAGTCTTCTGGAGTTTTTGTTGTTTTGGTTGGCGAATATGAAGAAATATGACCTCACAGTATAGATAGTTGTAAAGAGGACCTTGCTGACACCTTGAAATATTCTTGGGGATCCTCAGAAGTTTTTGGATCAGACTTTGTGAATTGATGCTTGATATTTAGAGAATGGAGTTGCTAGGTCAGAAGGTAATGCACATCTTCAAGCTTACAAGATAATGCCTAAGTGTATTCTAAAGTGACTGTACCAGCTTACACAATCACCAGAAATATATGAGAATTCTAGTTGCTCTGTACCTTTTGCAGCATTTGATATTGTCAGACTTTAATATTTTCTGATCTGCAAGGTATGGAAAAAATATACTTCATTGTAGTTTTAACTTTTGTGTTTTTGTTTTCCATGTGGCTAGGTACTCTTTAAATATAGATTCCCCACTGATTTGAAATACCAATATTAGCATCTTCAAAATCCTGGGGAGTTTTTGGTGTTTTTTCTGCCTGTGATGTTCCATTGTTGTCTTTTTTTTGTCTCAATAACCATAGTTTTAAGTTGCCTATTACTTACTATCCTCTTTCTTAGTAATAAAACCTAAATTTAATTGAGTGATTGTATACCCAGCTAATTAAAATTGCTGAAATTATCAAATAAATTATAATATTTAATAGTGCCAGTTTCCATCCTCTAGTTACTGTCTCAAATTTCCTTGATTGTTTCTTTTTCCATATATCCTTTAGTATTATTTTTGTCAACTTAAGGATTGAATCAACTTTAGGGACTTAACATAGAAAGATTTTGCATATTCACAATAATAAGAACTCCTTCTCAAGAATAAATTATGCGTGTTCCATCCTTAAGCAAATCCTTTATGTCCCTCAGTATTTTAGAAGTCTTCCTATCAGCCAGGCCATTTAAGTTTATTTTTAGATATTTTATACTTTCTGTTACAATAGTGAGCAGATTATTTTCATTTTTAAGAGTATATAAATTTGCAAAGATAAAAATTAAGGTAATAAAGATATAAACTGAAAAATCTCTCTCTTCCCCATTCCTAAATCCCCTAGGGTTCCTTTCTCCATAGACCGCTAATATTATCTTTTAAAGATAATTTATTCACATTTATCAAAACACTCTTATTCTTCTATTTTATTATGGAAAATTCTAACATATATGAAAATAGAATACTATAATGAAGCCCATTTTAAAGGTTCAGCAGTTATAAACTGGGTAATTTTAAAGCAGACAAGTCAGATATTATATCACTCTTTTTTTAATGTGCGTGTAAATATGTGTTAAATCAACTAGTGATTTTAAATCAACTTTATTGAGAATGCAACCTAGGAAAAAGCGATAAAATATATGAATAAGGGGTTAGGAAACATGAATAAAGGTAGAAGTTTGAACGTAGATAACTAGAAGTTCTAAGGAAATAGAACAATGCCACAACAATATTCAAAGATAAATTTGCAGAGAATTTCACATAAATGTTACAGTTACCAAACCTTAAATACAAGAAGTCCCTGATATACTTATACTAGAATGTTATAATGAAAATGAAGAACACCAGGGACAAAGATTTTTAAAAGTTGTCAGAGAAAAAAGCTTCACTTATGAATGACAATTAGATTGGAGGTGATTTCTTAATAGGAGCAGTGGATGGTAGTAAGTAGTGGGATAATATCTTAAGAATGCTGAGAAAAAAGGCAGTCAGTCTAGAATTCTATACCCAGGAAAATTTAACCTGATACAGCAGGTCTTTCAAAACAAAAAATATAGAATTTGTCATTAAGTTGTAAAGATTTAAAACATTCCCTCTAAGTCCAGGGAAAAGACCAAGGCACCTGACATTATCATTTATATTTGACATATGTTAGAACTCGCAGCCTGCCCAGCATGGCAGGCATAAGAAATAAATGGTGTAGTAATTGGAAGAAAAAGAAATAAACAGAAAATCGTTATTATATGCCCTTCATCAATCAGAGAGGTTGTAGTTGTTTATGAAGACAAATTATTAGAATTAATAGGAGCTTAACAAGGTTACTATGTAGTCAATGCATAGAAACAAGTTTCACTGAAGGTCATTTTGCCTAGTAGTTAAGGGCATTCACTCTGATGCCAGACTGCCTTGCTTTGAATTTCAGATTCAACAAACACTTGCTAGGTATGTGTCTTTGAGCACATTATTTAACTTAAACCTTTTCCCATAATTTATAATAAAGGTATCTTATAGGGATATGATGATTAAATGGATCAATATATATCTAAAGCACTTAGATAAGGGTCTGATTCCTAATAAGTGTTACCAGATTGTTAGTCATTACTATCATCCTGAATGCCATTTTAAACATTAGCAGTGAATAAATAAAACTTTTAAAAAAGATAACGTGTAGTAATTCTAAAATTATGAAGAACTTAGAATAAACTCTTTAAAACATGTTAGACCCTCATGGAAAAAATAAGGCTTTACTGAAACATATTAAAGACATGAATAAGTGGGGAGATAGCCTATGTTTAAGACAGGAAGACTAGTAAAATGATGTCCTTGTTCAGTGGTAGATTCAGTGAATTTTCAATTAAAGCCTAAGCAAGATTTCTTATTAGACAAACATTTTAAAATATGTATGTAAAAGCAAAGATGATTCAGAAGAACAAGATTTGTTTTTCCTTTTCTTTTGGTTTTGTCCAAACATATAACAATTACTCTGTGGTATGGTGTTGGTGCAGGAATACAGAAAAACATCAACCAGTAAAACAAATCGGAGAGCCTAGAATTCACGCATATATTGAAAGTTGATTTATGTTAAAGATATCATAGATAAACAGGGAAAAAATTTTCAAGTAAATGCTAGCATGATTTGATACTGATAGGGAAAAATTGAGCCCTTCTTACTTACCTCAGACCAAAATGAATTTCAGGTGGTATAAAGACTTAAAAGTAAAAGGCAAAACTATACAACTTTTCAAAGAGAATAGAGGAGATTATCTAAACCTTGGGGAAAATAATTTCTTAAATTTGATCAAAACCAAAAATAAATCTAAAGGAAAAGTTCATAATTTCAACTACATTAGATATTTTTGTTGAAAAAAGTAAAAAAATAAGTTCAAAAATTGAGGGAAAATTATTTGCGACAAGTATGATTGGTGAAGAGCTAGGATCTGAAAAAAAAAATTTGCAAATCTATAGAATAAATAACCTCATAGAAAAGTGGGTAAAATCTTGAACAGGCATATCACAAGTTTGAGAAAACAAATGACCAATAAATATACTCAGTCTCATCAAAAATCAAACAAATGCAAACTAACCATAGTGAGATAGCATTGACAGATACCAGATTGGCAGAAATTTGTCTGCTAATATCACATGAGGTGAGGATATGGTACAACTAGAACTTTTCACACACTGCTGGTAATAGGATAAAAATCCAGAATAATAATAGAATGGGAAATTAAACTACACAAAAACTAAAATTTTGCTATGGGAAACAAATGCCATAAACGAAATTAAGACAAAAATATTGCAACACTTATTATGACAAAAACTAATTTCTCTGTATACAGAGTCCTTACAAATCATTTAAAAACCTGTAAAAAGAAAAAATGGAGAAAAAGATAGAAACGAGTAATAGGAAAAAAATAACCTCGCTAGTAATGAAAGAAATGCAAATTAAAACCACAAGATTGTGTTTTTGTTGTTGACTAAAATTAGCTTGATAAAATACTAAAAAAAATTTGAAGAGAATATTCTCTTATTTCCCTTATATAAGTAAAAATTAATTAAAACAATAATAAAAGCCAAATAAAGTTGAATTATTAAAAGACTGAGAAAGCACCACCTGAAGTCAGGATTATGAAGTCATAAAAGTCAGGGGAAGAGTATTATTTCAGGAACAGATTAGTCAACAGTATTGAAGGTAGAAAGGCCAAGTAAGTTATGAGCCAGAAGTGTACTTAAATGAGTGAGATACTGATGTGAAAAATCACTGGTGACTGAAGATCACTATTGAGGTGGAGTTGGAAATCGAAATAGATTGAGGAGGGAGTGGGAGTTGATGTAAATAAGGACAAAACGACCTAGCAGATTCTCCTTTGTTTTTATTTTATTTTTATTTTTAAAGATTTTATTTATTTAAGAGAGAGAGAGAGCACAAGTGGGGTGAGAGGCAGAGGGAGAGGGAGAAGCAGACTCCCCACTGAGCAAGGAGCCCAGTGGGGGCTTTATCCCCGGACCCTGGGATCATGACATAGCTGAAGATGGACACTTAAACGACTCAGCCACCCAGATCCCTCTTCTCCTTTATTTTAAAAATGATCAGGTTTGAGCTTGTTTAAATGCTTTTGGGCAGAGAAGCAAATTGAGTCGGGATGAAATTCAGAATTCATTGGAGAGATAATAGGAGAAAAAGCCTTGAAACAGAAATCAGGAAACTTAGTTTTTATTGTCCCAAATCTTTGATATTTAGTTGATATTTTATATTTATTTCATCTCTAATGGGTTGGCATACTTTTCTATAAAGGGTTAGATAGTAAACATTTTAGTCTTTGTAGGCCATAGGGTCTCTTGTCACATTTACTCAGCTGTGCTTTTTAATAGTAAAGCAGCTGTAGACGATAGATAGATTGAGGCCGTGTCCCAGTAAAACTTAGTGTGGGACCCTTACATTTGAATTTCATGTAATTTTTAAGTGACATGAAACACTATTCTTGATTTTTTGTCATTTAGCTTGTAGTGCCTATGAAAACTAAGAGTAGGCTATAATTTGCCAATCCCTGATCTGTAAAGTGAAAAATAGGGCAAAAATATATTTCATCTCTGCACTGTGTAGTTTTAACTGAGGGATTCTTGGCTTAATTCCACTAAGTATATATGTAGTTTATCATATGTATGATCTGATTTAACCTTTTGTTTATCAGAAATAAGTCTGAACCCTTTAGCACTCTACAGAAGAACTCAGAATTTACTTTTGTGACTAAAGTTCTGAGAATGTTGCTTATTCATCATTTATTTATTCATCAGGACCTCTGTCCTGAGATTACTAGAAGAGGAATGAACGATCTTTTCTGATCATCATTACATATCATCATTACAGTAATTACTGTAATATTCTAAAATAGACTTTTTTCAAGTATATTTTGGGATGGAAAATGAATAGAAAATCAATATTTGGCACAAATAAAAGGTAATTGTAAAAATAAGTTAAAATAGGGCAGTATTATTTGCCAGAAAATTCTGAAACTAAGGCGTCTTTTGTTGTTAAAGAGAGATCAACAAACTTTCAGAGATTTTAAAGTTAATAACAAGCTGACTCATATAAAAGTTTGAAGGAGAACTGAGAAAAACTTTCTCAATGCTTTGTGTATCTGGAGTTATTCTCAGTTCATTTATGTTAGGAAAACTTTTCATAAGTGATAGCAGTTGAAACTTACTAAAGAAACTCTAGGGCTCAAAGTTTTTCAGTTGAAATACCTAATTCTCTTATTAAGACTCTGATAGTAATCAGATAAAAGATTTTGGGGTTTATTTAGTAATTTCTAATCTTCCAAGCATTTCAAGTCCTCAGCGTTTGGTGATGGTCTTAGGAAACCCAGTACAAATATTACAGAGAGCACAAGCAGGGGAGCAACAGGCAGAGAGAGAGGAAAAAGCAGGCTCCTCACTGAGCAGGGAACCCGATGCAGAGCTAGATCCCAAGGTCCTGGGATCAAACCCTGAGCTGAAGGCAGACACTTAACTGACTGAGCCACCCAGGCTTCCCCAAATATTCTTTTAAAATAGACCTCTGTGTGAGGTATTGATACTATTGTTAGTCTCAAAGAAGTTAGGCATTTTGCCTGTCATAATATTATTAGTTAGTGGTAGAACCAAAATTAGAAACATGATTTTTGCCTTTCTTGCCATCTGCCCCTGTGAAATAAAAGGTATAAAGGCAAGCTAAAGAGGAAAGGAAAAAGATTTGGGAATTTCTTGGAGTGAAAGAATGTGAGTCTCAGCTTGAAGGAGAAAACTTGGATGACGTTTTAGACAGATGAAGAATGAATTTTACTTAGACAAAAAATCATAACAGCCTACTGTTGAAAGAAAGCAGAAATAAGGGAAACAAAGCCATTCTTGTTTTATTCTTGATTTAAAAGGTAGTGCTTCTGATATTTAGCAATTTGCTATAAATTTTTGGTACATATTCACCAAATTATAAATGTTTCTGTCAATTCCTCTTTACTAAACTTTAAAAAAAAAAAGTGAATTTTGAATTTGATTAGTTGCTTTTCCGCATCTATTGAGATAATCACTTGGTTTTTCTTTTTTAGAAGGTTTATGTAGTAAGTGAAATGTACATATTTCTATTGCTAAATCTCCCTTGTGTTTCTAGGATGTACTCTTATTTATGATACATTAATATCATTTTTATTTTTATAATCCATTTGTAACTACTAATTTAATTTCTTCTTAATAGTATTAGGATGATGAATTCTTTTAATTCCTTCTTGAATCACTTTTAGTAAGTTTTTCTTAGAATTATTTTGTATAATACTTTTTTTTAAAGTTTTTTTATTCATTTAGAAAGAGAGTGAGCACAAGCAGGGGCGAGGACAGAGGGAGAAGAGAATTTCAGGCAGACTTTGTGCTGAGCAATGGAGCTTAACTGAGGCCTGGATCTCACAATCCTGAGATTATGACCTCACAATCCTGAGATTATGACCAGAGCTGAAATCAAGAGTCAGATGCTTAACTGACTAAGCCATCCAGGCGCCCCTTGTATAATCCTTAAATGTATTAGCTTAAATCTGCTCATAATATACAAGTCCTATATGAAAGGTGTTCTAGTTGTTGGGAAAACTTTCCGCTTTTGGTTTGTTTGATCTTCTTTCATTCATTCGTTCAAGTATCTGTTAAGAACCTAATATGTGCTGTGCCCTGTGCATTAACTATTCCTGAATTTTTTAAAATTGATTTTTCTCTTTCTTTTTTTTATTATGCTATATTAGTCACCGTACAGTACATCATTAATTTTTGATGTGTTCCATGATTCATTATTTTCGTATAACACCCTATGCTCATTTCAGCACGTGCCCTCCTTAATACCCATCACCAGGCTAACCCATTCCCCCACTCTCCTCCCCTCTGAAATCCTCAGCTTGGTTCCTGGAATCCATAGTCTCTCATGGTTTGTATCCCCTTCTGATTTCCCCCCATTCAGTTTTCCCTTTCTTCTCCTAATGTCCTCCATGCTATTCCTTATGTTCCACATATGAGTGAAACCATATGATAATTGCCTTTCTCTGCTTGACTTATTTCATTTAGCATAATCCCCTCCAGTTCCACCCATGTTGATGCAAATAGTGGGTATTCATCCTTTCAGATGGCTGAGTAATATTCCATTTGTACATATGAACCACATCTTTATCTGTTCATCTGTTGAAGGGCATCTCTGCTCCTTCCACAGTTTAGCTATTGTGGACATTCCTGCTATGAACATTGGGGTGCATGTCCCCCTTCTTTTCACTATATCTGTATCCTTGGGGTAAATAACCCAGTAGTGCACTTGCTGGGTCATGAGGGTAGCACTATTTTTAACTTTCTGAGGAACCTACATACTGTTTTCCAAAGTGCTGTACCAACTTGCATTCCCACCAACAGTGTAAGAGAGTTCCCCTTTCTCCACATGCTCTCCAACATTTGTTGTTTCCTTGCCTTGTTAATTTTTGCCATTCTAACTGGTGTAAGGTGGTATCTCAGTGTGGTTTTGATTTTGATTTCCCTGATGGCTAATGATTCTTCTCTTTCTACTGCTCACCTAGAATAACCCAGGACCTAATAGGACAGCCTCAGCATGAACACTCAGAATTCAGACTTTCCTGATTTTATTTTTACATATATAAAAATAAGTGATATATGTAAATACATGGACAGTGGTTATAGGACTATTGTATATATTCTGCAGTATGTAATGGAAAAAATTTTTCATATGTATATAAAGATAGTATAAATATAATGGTTATGGAATTGTGATATATGAATGTAAAGATCTGTATGGATTTGTTACTACTTTAACACGGCTGATTTGTTTGGCTGAAGTTTAAAAGTATTATTCCTACTTGAAAATTGCTGGGTGCGACTTATTTAATAAAAAACGTTGAATACCATTGTGCCCTGAATATTCATCTTTCATCATAGTTTTTAACTTAACTACCTTGAGGGGCATCTGTCTAGCTCACTCAGTAGAGTATGTGACTGTTGATCTCAGGGTTATGAGATCAAGTCCCATGGTGGGAATAGGGCTTACTTAAAAAAAAAAAAAAAAACTTTCTAACTTAGCTACTTTGTGGCTAAGTTTTATCCTAAGCCCCCTAAGGAACAAAATCAGTGAATTTCAGAGATCTACTTTATTAATAAATTCTATTAGAGGAATATTTTATAAGAAACCATAGAGCTGAGATAGTATTCATCTTTACTGAAAACAGAATTTAACTGTAGCTAAAGGCAATACTGAGTATTGTTGCAGTACTTGGCTCTTATTCAACTGATGATAGTATACATTTGTGTGCAATAGGTTTAGATCATGATTAACTGAAGAGGTTTGTTTTTTTTTTTTTGTAATTTAAGTTATTAAATAAGCTATCCTTCCCTTCCAACACAGGGCTCAAACTCACAATCCAAAGATCAAGAGTCATGTGCTCTACCAACTGAGCCAGCCAGGTACCTTGGCTCAAGCTAGTGTATCTGAAGGGTATTCTTGTTAGGAGGCAACACTACTAGTGTCTATTATTGACACTGGATGAGAAAAAGTCTGATTTTCTTCTATTTCTAGAGGTCACTGTCCTCTTTTTCCATTTCCTATTCTGATCCATGTTTAATTAGGAGGTTGTAAGATTGTCTTTCATAAATGGTGAAGTGGAGATTGAGGGCAAGATCTTTTGTGAACTTTCTGTAGAATCTTCTCCTTTGTGATCCATCTATAGAATTTTGGCAGCTGTTAATGTAGATTATGATCTACGTTTGAACCAAGCAGTTGATAGCTATCAGGAGGCCTGTGAACCATATTATGAAATGGTATGAAAGATCCATGTCTACATATATTTCTCTGTGTGTAGGCTCCATAACTCTCCTTCTAGTATGAGTTCTACTTGAAAGGTTAAGAATTATTGTGTTGGGTGGTGGGGGAGGGAGGGCTGGAGAGAGAAAGAAGGAGGAAAGAAAAATCTGTTACTAGTATGATAATATATGAGGTCTTAATCCATTTAGAGTGATGCTGTGGAACAATAGCCAGTGGGGTGACGGGTGACTGCTTAGGCAATCGTGGGATAGTCATGCAGTAGTTAGTTTATAACTTTAGTAAGTTTCTTCCAGAGGCGGAGATTCTGATTTAGAGAATATCATTCTATTCACAGAAATGTGTCAGCAAAATACTTTAAAAAATAGACTGTTTGCCAAGAGTTTTACCAAATGTGAACAAAAATTGTTTGGAAGTTATTAAGCTTTTTAGGAACACAGACTTTTGGTTTACCCAATTATAGTTACATAAATTACATAGAAAAGAACTATTAGAAACTATAAAATAAATATTCAAAAAATTACAGAAAAGCTAAAGTTGTTAGTTCATTTTTTTATTTTAGGTAACTGGCAAATTGAGATTGGAATCGGTTGTGAATGTGACCAATAATATATATTTAATTCCATGTAAGGATTTTTAAACTTTTTACTGCCATTGCCTCTTGTGTATTTATTGACCTTTTGTTTAATAATTTGGGTTCGATTTTAGGCCACCAACAAAATGGAAATGAAAGAGATTGCTAAACACAAGACACTATGGAAAATGAACTCAACAAGTGAACCTTTAGTAGTTACTGGTGTAGAAGTCAGTCCTCTGAAAAAATTCACTATTCCCAAGATCAGAAGGACAGCTGGGAAAGGTAATATATACTGTCTCTATGGGAAATAGGTTTATTTCATAACTATTACTGCATTTCTCTGATTCTTAGTTTATGTTTGTCTTGTTTTGACTATATAAAATTTGGTTAAGTCATTCCTTTAATTCCTTAAACACACATGTATACACACAAATGTTCATGGAACAGACATAACTCATAAGTACACTTAAAAATTCTGGATATCATGCATAAAACAAATATTAGAAGACTTTGAAAAGTTTAGAGAAGAAAATGGACCAGCTAAGAACCCTGGAAATCAAGAATGTCATTGCAGTAAGTTCTCTAGATTTTATTTTTTTGTTTCCTCCATGTCTTAGATTCAATGCCAACAGTCCAGGAATGCCAGCTGGAACAGACATAGAAAGCCCCAAGAAAAGTCTCTTCTCCCTTGCCAAGAACTGGGAAAGGCACATCCTAGAGAAATAGAAACCTGGTTGACAATAAATACCTTACTTCTACAAAAAACTAGGGGGGTGGAATATAACGTGCACACCTTTGTTAGCACAGGCTTAAGTGGAGGACTTAGACTTCCACTTATGCCTTTCCCCTTCATGGCAGTGACAGGTTCCCCTCCCTGCCATCCCCTGCCCCTGCAGTGCCCATGGTTTTCCACCCCTCCTCTATGATAATAAGCCACCCCTTCTCACTTAGAGTAGAGCCAATAAAGACCAACTAAGGAGCCTGGACTTCTATCACACCTGCCAATTAGAAAGCACCCATCCGTCTCCCACTCTGTCCGTGGAGGCTGAGTCAGGAGCATTGACTTCTACGTAATAAAGCATCCCCCACAGTGTCATTGGAGATCCCTTGGAGAGCCAGGATGTCAGTCCCTCCTGGTACTAAAGAATCGATTACCCTCTGCTTTCCCCTACTGGCAGATTCCCCTGCTGGCTCAGTTTCAGTAGAAGTTTGCTAAAACCCAAGATTAAATATGATTCAGAGTATCTTACTCTTGACATCCAAAATGACCAAGATATAATTTTTTGAAGTCATTCATTTACCATCAACCAGGAAAATCTCAACTTAAATGAGACAAAATAATCCACAAATGCCAACAGGCAGATGAAACAGAAGTTGGAATTATGTGACAAGGCTTTTAAAGCAGCCACTATAATCTTTCAGTAAGCAATTATGAACACTCTTGAAACAAAAGAAGACTAGAAAATCTCAGCAAAGAAATGGAAAATGTAACGAAGAACCAAGTAGAAATTTTGGAACTGAAAAATACAATAATTGAAATAACTCAGTGGATGGGTTCCAGAGATGAATTGAGAAGACATTGGGAAGAGTCAGTGAATTTGAAGATAATAACAATAGACATTACTCAGTCTGAACAACATAGAAAAAAATTGGCAGAGCTTCAGGGACATGTGGAACAATAATAAAAGATTAAACATCTTTGTCCTCAGTGTCCCCAAAGTAAAAGAGAAAGAGTGTGGGAAAGTATTTGAGGAAATATTGGCTAAAAATCTCCCAAATTTGGAAAATGGCATAAAACCTATATAGTCAAAGGGCCGAATAAGCTTTAATAAATAAGATAAACCCAAAAAAGTCCATGCTATTGCACATCATAACCAAATTTCCGAAAACTAAAGAGAGAAAAATCTTGAAAGCAACTAGAGCAACCATATATCTATAGGGAAAAAGAACTTTTTTAAGACTTTTTTTTTTTTTAGAGAGCATGCAGAGGAAGGGGCAGAGGGAGAGGGAGAAAATCCTCAAGCAGACTTCTCTTTGAGTGCAGAACCTGACACAGGGGTCAATCCCAGGACCCTGAGATCATGACCTGAGCCAAAAACCAAGAGTCAGCCATCCAACCGAGACACCCAGGCTCCTT
The DNA here is from genome assembly GCF_010015895.1 of Lontra canadensis. Lineage (NCBI taxonomy): Eukaryota > Metazoa > Chordata > Mammalia > Carnivora > Mustelidae > Lontra > Lontra canadensis. Next base: position 2,391,753 of record NW_022631096.1, on the reverse strand, counting down.
GGTGGCAAGAAAAACTTTTTAAAGTAAGACCTACTTCCAGCAGGGTCTTGAGTTCACGACCCCAAGATCAAGAGTCACACACACTATCGACTGAGCCAGCCAGGTGCCCCAATAGGGGAAGAATTTTTTGAATGACAGAAGAGTTCTCATTAGAAATCATGGAGTCCAAAGGAAGTGACACATATTCAAGTGTAGAAAGAAAAGAACTGTCAACCCAGAGTTCTGTCCCTAGCAGAAATACACTTCGGGAACAGAAGTGAAATAAACATTGTCAGATGAAGTAAACTAAAAATTTTACATCAGCAGATCTAACCTGAAAGAATGGTTAAACAAAGTTCCCTAAAGAGAAAAGGTCAAAATAAAAAAACCGGGAACATTAAGAATGAAGAACAAACAATAGGGAGAGTCAAAATATAGGGAAATTTAATGGGGCCATCCTTCTCTTGAGTTTTCTTTTCTTTTCTTTTCTTTTTTTTTAAGATTTCACTTATTTATTTGAGAGAGAAAGAGAGAACTCCCAAGCAGGAAGAAATGGAAAGGGAGAAGCAGACTCCCTACCAAGCAGGGAGCCCAATACAACAGTCAATCCAGGACCCCAAAATCATGACCTCAGCCAAAGCCTCGCCAACTGAGACACGTGGATTTTGAACCACCTCCACAGCCCAGGAATAAATCCACCCCCTCTTGAGTTTTCTAATTGTATCTGACAACTGGAGAAAAATTATAACATTCTGTGATGTGATTCTCTAGGTATTTGGAGGAAATAATTATAAAGTGAGATACCACCTGGAGGGACCTGGGTGAATGGGTACAGGCTCTCTCTATGTTATGTATTATAACTACATGTGAATCTACAGTTAACCTCAGAATTAAAAGTTTTTATGAATATAGATAAAAATGAATTTTTTAAATGTTCAAGCAGCCCATAGGTGGTCAGGAAAATGAAATAGAGAATTGAACAATGAAGGGAAAAATAAACAGAGATGGCAGGCTTAAGCCCCAATATATCTGTTATATTAAGTGTCAATGATCTAAATATACCAATTAAAAAACAGAAGTTGACACAATATATTAAAAACATGACTCAAATATATACTGTGGATAAATTCACTTCAGATATAATTATACACGTTTTTTGAAAATAAAGATAAGCAGAAAGGCCATGCAAACAATCAAAATAAAGTGAGAGTAGCTTTATTAATATTCAATAAAGTAGACTTCTGAGGAAAGAAAATTACTAGGAACAAAGATAGAGCATAATGATGGAAGGGTCAGTCTACCAAGAAGACATAGCAAACTTCAATGAGTATGCACCAAACAACAAAGCTTCAATATGGATGAAGCAAAATTGTTAAAACTGAAAGAAGAAATGTAGTTGGAGACTTTAGTGCACCTCTCTCAAAAATTGGTAGAACTAAAACCAGACAAAATCCCCAATAAAAAGAATTACAGACCAATATTCCTGACGAACATGGATGAAAAAATTCTCCACAAGATACTAGCTAATTGAATCCAACAGTACATTAAAAGGATTATTCACCATGATTAAGTGGGATTTATTCCTGGGCTGTGGAGGTGGTTCAAAATCCACAAATCAATCAACATGATACACCAAATTAATAAAATATAAGAACATGATCCTCTCAATAGATGCCAAAAGAGCATTTGACAAAATACAGTATCCTTTCTCTATATAAACTCTCAAGAAAGTTGGGATACAAGGACCATACCTCAACATCATAAAGGCCATATATGACAGACCCACAGCTAATATCCTCAGTGGAAAAAAAGTCTGAGAGCTTTTCCTCTAGAGTCAGGAACACAACAGGGATATTTGCTCTCACCACTGTTGTTCAATATAATACTGGAAGTCCTAGCCTTATCAGTCATCAAGATAAAAAGTGTCTGCAGAGTGAAGGAACCAATCAATAAAACTAAAAGATACCTTTGGAATGGGAGAAGATATTTGCAAACAACATATCTGATAAAGGGTTAGTATCCATAATCTATAGCGAACTTACCAAACTCAGCACCCCCCCAAAACCAAACAATCCAGTTAAGAAATGGGCAGAAAACATGAATAGACATTTTTCCAAAGAGGACATCCAGATGGCTAACAGACACATGAAAAGATGCTCAACATCACTCATCATAAGGGAAATACACATCAAAACGACAATGAGATACCACCTGTCAGAATGGCTAAAATGAACAACTCAGGAAACAACAGATGTTGGCAAGGATATAGAGAAAAGGGAAAACTCTTACACTGTTGGTGGAAATGTAAATTGGTATAGCCACTCTGGAAAACAGTATGGAGGTTCCTCAAAAAGTTAAAAATAGAACTTTACTATGACCCAGCACTTGCACTACTAGTTATATAACCAAAGGATACAAAAATGCTGATTTGAAGGGGCACATGCATTCCAATGTTTATAGCAACATTATCAACAATACCCAAATTATGGAAAGAGCCCAAATGTCTATTGACTGATGAATGGGTAAAGATGATGTGATGTGTGTACACACACACACACACACACACGCACACACACACACCAATGGAATATTACTCAGCAGTCAAAAAAATGAAATCTTGTCATTTGTAACAACATGAATGGAACTAGATGGAGTGTATTATGCTAAGCACAATAAATCAGAGAAAGTAAAATATTATATGATTTCACTTATATGTGAAATTTAAGAAATAAGACAAATGAACATAGGGGAAGGGAAGGAAAAATAAAATACAAACAGGGAGGTAGGCAAACCATAAGAGACTTAACTATAGAGAACAAACTAAGGGTTGAAGATGGGTGGGCTGGTGGGAGAATGGGCTAAATGGGTGATGGGCATTAAGGAGGGCACTTGTTGGGGTGAGCACTGGGTGTATTATAAGTAAGTGATGAATCACCAGATTCTACTCTTGAAACCAATACTACTGTATATGTTAAGTAACTTGAATTTAAATTAAAAAAAAATAAAACTATTGAGACAGAAAACCAGCAGTTGGGGCACTTGAGTGGCTCAGTTGATTCAGCATCCAACTCTTGATCTCAGCTCAGGTCTTTATGTCAGGGTTGTGAAGTTCAGGCCCCATGAGTTTAACCCCCACATCAAGGCAAAAAATCAGCAAAAATATGGAAAAACTTAATACTGTCAAGCACAGAATGTAATTGACATTTGTACATAACTTCACCCAACAATAGCAGAGTAGTCATTCTTTTCAAATGCTGATTTGACACCTACCTAGAGAGACATATGTTGGGCCACAAAACACATCTCAACATATTTAAAAGAATTGGAGTCCTGCAGAATGTGTTCTTGGACCATATGCAAAGTAGAAATTAACAGAAAGTAATATGTAAGTCTCGAAACAAATGAAAAATAACACATTTCCAAATACTGATGAGATTTCAAAGGAAATAAAAATATACATCAAATAAAAATGAAAATGTAACATATCAAACTTGAGGGACACAGCTAAAGGATTGCTAACAAATTTATAGCACTAAATACATTAGAAAATAGGAAGGATTTCATATTATCAAGTAATATCACTACTGGGTATTTACCCAAAGAATACAAAAACACTAATGCGAAAGATCTATGCACCTCTATGTTTACTGCAGTATTATTCACAGTAGCCAAATTATGGAAGAAGCCCAAGTGTCCACTATTAGATGAATGGATAAGAAGATGTGGTATATATGCACATGCACACACAATGGAATATTAATCAGACATAAAAAAAAATGAAATCTTGCCATTTACAACAGCATGGAAGGATCTAGAAAGTATAATGCTAAGCAAAATAAGTCAGAGAAGGACAAATACCATATGATTTAAGAAAATTATAATGTTGAATTTAAGAAAACAAGCAAAGATACAAACCAAAACCAGACTCTTACTATACAGAACAAGCTTATGATTAGCAGTGGGGGAGGGGGGTGGGAATGGGTAAAATAGGTGAAAGGGATTAAAAGTACACTTATAAACACTAAATAATGTATAGAATTGTTGGATCACTATATTGTACACCTGAAACTAATATAACACTGTATGTAATCTATACTGGAATTAAATTTACAAAATAGGAAGAATTTCATAAGAGTAATCTCAGCTTCACCTTAAGAAAATAGAAGAAAAATAGCAAATCCAAAACAAGCAGAAGAAGGAAAGTCAATGAAACAAAAAATCTGGTTGATTGGATTAAAAAATTGACAAACCTTTAGCAAGACTGACAGAAGACACAAATGCCACAAATTCCACTATCAGGAATAAAATGAAATAGCATTTCTGACCCATAGCATTTAGAGGTTAAAAAGGAAATATTATGAACAGATTTACTTACATAAACTTGACACCTTAGATGAAATGGACCAGTTTGTCAAAAGTACAAAGTAATAAAACTCACACTAAGTAGATTATTCAAACACCTTTATTTATAACTATTGCAGAAATTGAATTCATAATTGAAAACACTGTTGGAAAGAAATCTCTAGGCCCAGATGGTTTTACTGGAGAATTCTAAAAATTCAGAAAGAGTTGATACGAATTCTACAGAACCTCTTCGAGAACATAGAAAATAATTTTATGAAGCCACTATTACCTTGGTATTAAAACCAGACAAATGTAATACAAACAACAACAACAACAACAACAACAACAACACATACCAATATCCATTATGAACATTGGCACAGAAATCTTATACAAAATAAGAATTCAGCAGTACTATATATAAAATGATTTTACACTACCTCCAAAGGAGTTCTATTTCATGGATGCAAGCCTGGTTTTATATTTGAAAGTGAATCTGTATCTGAGGGATAAAGAATTACATGATCATATTAATTACTGCAAAAAAAAGCACTCAACTAAATTTAGCATTCAACTAGATTCAACACGCAGGATAGAGACCCAGCAAACTAACAACAGGGGAATTTCTTTAACTGGAGGAAAGATACATGTAGCTAACATCACTAAATGATGAACAACTGAAGCTTTCTCTGTAAGACAAGACTGCAAGAACCTTCTCTTTTGCCATTCTTAACAACATAGTACTGGAAATTGTAGCCAGTGCAAAAAGGAATAAATTTAACTTAAAAACAGAGATTGGAAAAGGAGAAATAAAATTGTTTCTGTTTGAAGGTCACATAATGCTCTACATACGAAATCCCAAAGAATCTACAAAAAAAAGAAAAAAAACTCTCTAATAAGTTCACCAAGCTTCCTGGGTGCAAGATCAAAATAGAAGAACTGTAGAACCAACCTGAGTGTTGATGGATGGATGGATGGATGAAGAAGGTGTGGTATGTGTATGTACACTCACACACACACAAAAATTACTCAGCTGTAAAAAAAGAATAAAATATTGAGTGTATATAATTGTTGAATCACTATGTTGTATATCTGAGCTAATGTAATACTGTGTATCAACTGTTTCAATTAAAAAAATTAATTGAATACATATTAGCTAAGAATACATGAAAATCAAAATATTAAACATAATGCCAATTATAATAGCCCAAAACTTGAAATACATTTTTATAAATCTAACAAAACATATATAGTGTTTTTGTGCTTTAAGTGCAAATATTAGAGCACCTAGGTGGCTCAGTTGGTTAAACATCAGACTCCCAAGGGACACCTGGGTGGCTCAGTTAGTTAAGCGACTGCCTTCAGCTCAGGTCATGATCCCAGGGTCCTGAGATGGAGCGCCGTATCTGGCTCCCTGCTCAGCAGGGAAATTGTTTCTCCTCCTCCCTCTGCCCCTCTCCCCTCCGCCACCCCACCCTGTGCATGGAGCCTGCTTAAGATTCTCTTTCTCTCCCTCTCCCTCTGCTCCTCCCCCACCCTTCTTGTATGGCAGTCTCTCAGATACACAAAAAAACAAACTGCAAATGCTGATGAAAGAAATCAAGGAGAATTTGTTATTAGGGACGTGTACTTATAGATTAGAAGACTCAATGTTATGGATTAGAAGACTCAACAAAGATACTGGTTTTCCATGAATTTAGATTTATTGCAGTTTTTCTCAAAATCCTGGCAAGTCTTTTTCTAAATAAACAAATTTATTTTCAAATTTACATGAGAAGGCAAAGAAACTAGAAATAGCTTAAACAATTTAGAAATAGAAAAAGAAAGTGTTTGTAATTACTCTGCTCAGTACTAAGGCTTACTATGTAGCTACAATAATCAAGATAGTGCAGCATTGGCAGAGGGATAGATAAATGGAACAGAACAGAGATTCCAGAAAAAGACCCACATTAACATGCTCATTTGATTTTCTTTCAATTAATTTTTACAAAGTTATATTCAATCAAGAAAAGTAGTCTTTTCATCAGATGTTGCTGGAGCAACTGGACAACATCCATAGGCAAGAAAAGGAACTTCTCCCTAACTCACACAAAAAATAATTCAAAATCAATCATGGGTGAGCCCTTGGCTGGCTCAGTTGGTAAAGCATGCAACTCTTGATCTTGGGGTTGTGAGTTCAAGCTCCATGTTAGGTATAAAGATCACTAAAATAAATAAACTTTAAAAAAGAAAAAAAAAGATAAATTGGCTTCATCTCTCTTAAAAAACTTACTTTCTGAAAGACAGGTAAGTGAAAAGAAAACTTAGAATGGAAGAAAATGGGGCTTTTGGGTTTGGGGGGTATAGTTTATACACAATGTTACATTATTTTCAGATGTACAACATAGTGATTCAGCAACTCTATACATTATGCTGTGCTCACCACTAGGATAGCTCCCATCTCTTACCCTATGACACTGCTACAGTACCATTGACTATGTTCCCTACTCTGTACATTTTCTCCTCCTGATTTATTCATTCCTTAACTAGAAGCCTGTATCTCCCATTTCCCTTTACCCATTTTGCCCATCCTCCCATCCCATTTCCCTCAGGCAACCATCAGTTTTACTATGTATAGGTCTGATTCTACTTTTTGTTTATTCATTTTTTGTTTTTAATTTTTCACATATAGGTGGAATCATATGGTATTTGTCTTTCTCTCTCTGACTTACTTAGCATAATACCCTCTAGGTCCATCCATGTTGTTGCAAATGGCATGACCTCATCTTTTTAATGGCTGAAAAATATTCCATTTTGTGTGTGGATATACGTGTGTGTGTGTGTGTGTGTGTGTCACATCTTCTTTACCCATTCATCTATTCTTGGACACCTGGGCTGCTTCCGTATCTTGGCTACTATAAATAATGCTATAGCAAACATAGGGGTGCTTGTACCTTTTCACATTTGTGTTTTCATTTTCTTTGGGTGAAAACCCAGTAATGAAGTTATTGAATCATATGGTATTTCTATTTTTAATTTTTTGAAGAACTTCATTTCCACCAATAGTGCACAGGGTTCTTTTTTCTTTACATCCTTGCCAACACTTGTAAATCACATATATGAAAAGAACTCATATCCAGAACATATAAAGTACTTCCAAAACTCATTAGTAAGCTAAAAAAGGTGGTAAAACAATCCAGTTAGTGAAGAAAAAGGCATGAACAGACAATTCACCAAAGAGGATGTACAGATGGCAAATGAGAACATAAAAAGATGTTCAACATCATAGCCATTAAGGAAATGGAAACCACAATGAGATATCACTATCCATTTGTTAAAACAGCTGAAATTAAAAGAATAACAATGCCAAATGTTAGCAAAGATATGGAGAAACAAAATAAGTCATCTAACCAGTAGAAACCAGATACCTCAGCCACTCTTTGAAAAACAGTTCAATAGTTTTCTTTAAAAACTAAACATGGAACTACCGAATGACCCAGTAATTACACTTTGGGGGAATTTATCCCAGAGAAATGAAAATGTACATCCACACAAAAAAACTATACACAAATGTTCATAGCAGCTTTATTTGTAATAGCGAAAAATAGACAACCACCTAGGTTTATAACCAGTGAATGGTTAAACTATGATACATCCATACCATAGAGTACTTACTCAGCAATAAAAAGAAAACATCTATTGAAGTAACAACTTAGTTGGTTCTCAAAGGGATTATCCTAAATGAAAAAAGCCAATGTCCACAGGTCACAACTAAAACATTCTACTTATAATCACATTCTTGAAATGACAAAATTTATAGAGATGGAGAATAGTAGTTTTCAAGATTTAGAGGCAGAGAAAGAGAATACAGTTATCAGTATGATTCTATTTCTAAAACACCTCAAGGAAGATCTTTGTGGGAGGAAACATTAGTGTATCTTGATTATGGTGGTTGCCATGAATCTACACAAAGGACAAAATTTCACAGAACTGTACACACACAGGTGCCTGTAAAACTGGTAAAATCTTAAGATATGTGGATTTTACCAACGTCATTTTTCTGGTTTTGATATTATGTATGTCAATATGTAGATGTACAAAGATGTAGTTTTAAAGTCAAATAACCACTTCCCTTTTCTTTATCTTTAGTTTACTTGTCATCTTGTTGCACCAATACTAGAGAGTATAGTTTCATACATGATACTCTTAACCAGTGCCAGCTTGATCTAGGCTGTGATCTACAATCATCATGGCGGTTTGGGGATACAAAACTGGTTCACAATGAGGAGTTGGAAAAAAACTTTACTTCTAAGAGGTAAGTTACTATGACCTAAAGAAGGTTGAGATTTTGGGTTTTTTATTTTTGCTATGAAGTCATAAGAATTAGTAATTTCTACCATTTGAGTAGAAATTTGGTAAGTATTACTAAGAAAATAAGTACAGAGATTATTTATTATTTTGTTGGCTTCTCGTAGCCTTGTGTAATAGTGAAGAGCTAAGTGTAAGATTTTTTTTTTAAATTTATTTAACACAGAGAAAGAGATCACAAGTAGGCAGAGAGAGGGGGGGAAGCAGGGTCCCTGCTGAGCAGTGAACCCGATGTGGGGCTCGATCCCAGGACCCTGAGATCATGACCTGCACTGAAGGCAGAGGCTTAACCCACTGAGCCACCCAGGTGCCCCTAAGTGTAAGATTTTGATTAATAAGTTTTATAGGTTAATGTAGACAGATTTCAGACACTTGTAATTTTTTTAATCTTGATAGTTTTTCAGAAGCTTACATCAACACATTTATTAAGCACCCATTTTGTAGATTTCCTGTGTAATATAAAATAGTTAAAGTATTCAGAAAATAACTTTTTTCCCTTGATTCAACTGTTCAGAGACTTAGCTGTTGTTTTAATTTGGCAGGATTGTATCTGGCTATTTTCAGCTCTTCCACTAGAGCCACTTTTTCTTCTAAAAATTTTTTTATTTGAGTATATAACAGAGTGTTAAATTAGTTTAATTTTAATTTTTTTAAAAGGTACTGCTTATACTTTTTGGGAAGGTATAATCCATTATTTTGTTTTTATAAGAAAGAATAAAAACACGTGCAGAGCTCTCATTGTAAACATTTTATATTTATTAATCTAGATCTTATGTGAACACAATTTTACCTTTTTCATTTTCTGATTTTTTTTCTCCTTCACTAATTGGCATTTAACTTAAAACCTAACTGTAGCTTCATCAAGGACCCACACTTAGAACTTGTTTTAGAATGGTTTTGGTTTCTTTTTTTTTGTTTTAGAATTAATTCCTCTTGACTTAAACATACTTACCCTCTGATATCACTTTGAATTGGTAGAAATGACAGATGTAGTTGACAGCATTTCTGTCATCTAAAAAACAATAATTTTGAGCAGAAGTGGAATGGACTGGATATATCCTGCCACTTCCAGATTGAATTAAGAGTTTAATAAAAAATTAATTCCTGGTATTCTTTGATTTCAGTTCTTTTAGGCATTTTAAAATTTTGTCCTTTTTCATAATGCTCCCCAGCCCAACACTTAATTTACAACTTGTTGATGTTAGAGAGATTAGAAAAATTACCCCAAAATACACGATATGCTAGAACATTGCAAATAAACAACCACCCAGCAAATACTGATTTCTTAGTTATTTGTCCAATTAGACAAACTCATTTTTTCCCATAGTACTTTATACTCATTTAATAGGTCTTTCTACCATATACTGGTTTTGTCTGATTTACCTGCTTCGTGAGTTTCTTCTTCCTTTTTTTCAAGATTTTATTTATTTTTTAGAGAGTGGTGGGAGGGTCAAAGGGAGAGGAAGAGAATCTCAAGCAGACTCCCCACTGAGCATAGAGCATGGCGCCGGGCTCTCTCTCACCACCCTGAGATCATGACCTGAGCCGAAACCAAGAGTTGGACGCTCAACTGAGTAAGCCGCGCAGATGCCCCATGGCTTTTCTTTCTGTCATTCTATTTAGAGGAGTTATTATATCTATGGGCTCAGCAAAACAAGTATCTCCAAAGGATATCAATTTCCATTTCTTATCTGCATTCCATCTACCACTTCTTAAGTCTGAAATCAGCAAAAGCATTAAAAATCTAAACATCTGTGTATTCCATCAGCTGTTAAAACATTTCAGTACCTGCTGTGTCAGACATCGTATTTGATGACCCTTGAAGAACAATGAATGTTTTTTTCTGTCTTAAAGAGTTCACATTCTAGTTTAAAAGACATACAAGCAAATATAAAATAAAATGTTATAATAGAGATATAGGTCGGGGCACCTGGGTGGCTCAGTGGGTTAAAGCCTCTGCCTTTGGCTCAGGTCATGATCCCAGGGTCCTGGGATCGAGCCCCACATTGGGCTCTCTGCTCAGCGGGGAGCCTGCTTCCTCCTCTCTCTCTGCCTGCCTCTCTGACTACTTGTGCTCTCTGTTTATCAAATAAATAAATAAAATCTTTAAAAAAATAATAGAGATATAAGTGCACAGATGAGGGACTGATTATTCTTTTTTTTTTTTTTAAGATTTTATTTATTTATTTGAGAGAAAGAGAATGAGAGAGCATGAGAAGAGGGAGGGACAGAGGGAGAAGGAGACTGCCCGCTGAGCAGGGATCCCGATGCAGGACTCGATCCTGGGACTCCAGGATCATGACCTGAGCCGAAGGAAATATTTACTTTTTTTTTTCTTTAAAGATTTTATTTACTTGAGAGAGAGTGTGTGTGCATGTACAAGTAAGGGGAACAGCAGGCAGAGGGAGAGGGATAAGCAGGCTTCCTGCTGAGCAAGGAGCGGGATACAAGACTCTATTCCAGGATCATGACCTAAACCAAAGGCAGACACTTAACAACCGAGCCACCCAGGTTCCCCTGGGACTGAGTATTCTTAAGAGTTTTGAGAGATGCTTTGAAGAGTTAAGAAAATTGAGCTAGTCTTAATGGGTAAAAGAGAAACTGAATTATTAAGTCCATTGCCTTATTTTATCAGTTTGACCCTTTTTGTTTTAAAAAATTTTCAAATTTACATGAAAGGATATCATTTTAAAGATTTTCAGTACCTGGCTTAATGTTGTGACTGAATTAGTACTTGATATCTGTTTATGTCTCACTCCAGATGTAGTCTGAGCCATCTGTGGTTAATTTCATTTACTTTATCAATGATTGGTTCCAAGGGTGAGCAGAAATAAATCAGTTTGGGTCAATAACACACTCAAGATGGATTGGCTTGAAGCACAGTGGTGGCAGGGCCTAGCTGCTACAAAGAAGACATGTTTTAGACAATACTCATGTGTATGGGCAAAAAAAACTCGAGGACTGTATTTGTGACTAATTGTATAACAGGTTATTTTAGTTTCTGTTCTGTGGAAAGTGTAAAGCATTCCAACAAAGGGTTTTAATGTAGATTTTTTTTTTTTTGCACCCATGCTGTTGATTGCTAAATGTAATAGTCTGATCATGACGCTGAATAAATGTGTCTTTTTAAAAAAAAAAAAAAAAAAAAAAGATGGATTGGCTTGGGAGGTCTCTAGGAAAGAGAAGCCATTTGTGAACCAAGGAAGCGTGTTTAAGTTACTGATAACACCCTTGTGAGGTAATAAAAAGACTAGTGTTAGGATGACCTTAAGGCTGAGGACAGCAGGACAAAGAGATGGAAAAAACCTGGATCCTTGCTGATATCTGGAGCCATGAAATCTATCAACCCTGATAAAGGCTGCCTGATTTCTGAATTTCTTGTAATAATAATAATAAGAAGAAGAAGAAGTAGTCAACTTATATTTAGCCAAATTGAACAAGTTTTTGTGCTTGAAATCAACAGCATTTTAGCTGATAATGAATTGCATACTGGGAAAGGGGTACTGGCAAATTAGAGATTCTACACTATGGATTTAACTTGAAGACTGGGCAGTAAGGGTGCCAACTTGAGAAGTTGGTGATAATCCTTTATACCTTGTGCACAAATATTTGCTTCATGAGACTTTGGTTTTGGGCGATATACAGAAATTCACGATGTTAAGGTGTGTTGGCCCTGTCCTGCTTGGACGCAAAAGGCCTTTAAAATTCAGATTTGATAAGAAAGAGCCTTTCTTCTTATGATCTGGTATCACAGATCAGCTTCATAAGATTAGCTTGGAGTAAAGAATTCATCTTTTCCAAAGTTAGTTTGAATTTGGGTTTAAAAAGATTTAACAGGAAATAAGTGCTGCAAAGCACAATTCTGTTGCCTTCAACTTTCCCATACCTCCTTTTAAGTATTTTCTACCAGGTAAATGGGAAGTACTCAGGTTTATACAATAAAGATATATTTTAAATGCAGTTGTGGGGAAGAAATGGATAGTTGCAAATTGGAGTGCAGTAAAGGCCATTTCAAATTCAGAGCCTTGGAGGGTGCAAAGGTTTCAGAGGTTTGCTGCCACGAGACTGAAAGTTCTAACTGCAACCATTGTCTAAACATGATCTTGCTATGGTTACTAGTCTTTGGAATTTTGAGGGTAGAGAATCCTAGCTTCTTTTCAAAGAGATGTCCTGTTGCTAAGGGCCATTTAACACCATTAATGTGTCATTCTTCACTTTTCTGAATTTAATTGTAGTTATCCTATTATTTTCCCTTCACCAATGTATTTTTGGGTGTAGATAACTTAATCTTGTAGCTATACATTGCCAGAATGGATGATAACTATATAGATCTATATCCAGACCTGTTAGAAATGAAGGCATATTACTCCCAACATAGATCTGAAGTTAGATGCAGTGACTGGATGACACTTCGGGTGGTTCCCTTTCTCCAAGGTGGATTGAAGTTGTTTTGTGTGGCCATGAATACTTTTTAAAGTATATATGTTGGAAGAAGGACGTGTATAAAAGGTAACCAAGTTAGTAGACTGCAGTATCTCTAACAATTCTAAATCATCTTATATAATTTAAACTGTTCTTTGTCTTATTCTTTTTATTGGTTTACTGATGTACAAACCTAGTCTGTATAGCTCATTAGAACCCAGCATGAGACTTGCCTGGACATCCTGAGATGAAGTCAGTGTCTCTATTAAGGACTGCACGCAAGGAAGCTTATAGATCTAGCTGCTGCTTGACAGCCTTTTAAAGACTTAAAGGAGCTAGACAAAGATAAAAACTGTGGACAGCAGTGTGGGGAATCAAGGCAGAGAAACTTAAATTCTTAATATTGTTGGGGAACTGAGTAAGTTCAGAATCTGCCTTCTGTAGGTAGAATAGTGTACCCCCAAAGATGCCCACATCCTGATTCTTAAAATCTGTAAATATGTTACTTTACATAACAAAAAGGATTCCGCAGATCTGGTTGACATCACAAACCGGCAGATGGTGATGATCTTGGGTTACCTGAGTGGGCCCAATATGAATGAGTGGGCTCATGATATGAGCTCTTAGAAATATAAGAGGACAACAGAAGAATGGGTCAGAGAGGAGACAGAAGAAAAATTTCAGAGGGATTCAGTCTGCTTTTTCTGGCTTTAATGATGGAAAAGAGAGGTGTTATGATTCAAGGAAGGCAGGTAACTTCTAGAACTTGGGAGCAGCCTAGAAAGGAAATGGATGTTAGTCCTCCATCTGCAAATGATTAAATTTTGTGAACAAGAGATCCTCCCCCAGACCCTGAGACAGGAATACAATACAGATGACACCTTTATTTTAACCCATTGAGACTTATTGGACTTATGTTCCACTTAACTGAAAGATTAATAAACTTGATTTGTTGGTACATCTGGGTGGCTCAGTTGGTTAAGTGGCCAACTTCTTGGTTTCGGCTCAGGTCATAATCTCAGAGTCATGGGATCAAGCCCCTTGTCAGGCTCCCCTCAGCCACAAGTGTGCTCCAGGATTCTCCCTCTTTCTCTTCCCCTCTCCTAGTTTGCCCTCTTTAAAATAAATAAATGGATCTTTTAAAAAAAGATTTTCTTCAATCCACTAAGTCTGTAAGAATTTGTTACAGCAGCAGTAGAAAAGTACTACACTGCCTTATCCAGACTTCTTGTGTGAATTAGAAAATGTTTTCCTTACAGCTTTATTGAAATATGATACACATATATATTATGAAATGTTTACTATGATAATGTTCGTTAATTCATCTTTTATTTCACATAATTAGCCATTTTGTTTTGTTGTTATGGTGAGAACATTAAAGCTCTATTCTATTTATTTTAAGCTAACTTTTTTTTTTTTTTTAAGATTTTATTGAGAGCACAAGCACAAGTAGGGGGAGCAGCAGGCAGAGGGAGAAGCAGGCTCCCCGCCAAGCAAGAAACCAGCTGCGGGACCTGACCCTGAGATCATGACCTGAGCTGAAGGCAGAGAGAGGCTTAACCAAATGAGCCACCCAGGCATCCCAAAGCTCTATTCTTAGAACAACTTTCAAGTAAATGATAGAGTATTATTAACTGCAGTTAGCATGCTGTCCCATAGATCCTCTGAACTTACTCATCTTAGAATTGGTATAAAGTTCGTACCCTTGACCAGCATCTTACCATTTCCCCCCATCTCTAGGCCTGGTAACCATCTTCTGCTGTTTTTATGAATTTGATGTTCTTAGATTCCACACGTAAGTGAGATTATATGGTATTAGTCTCTCTCTGACTTAACGCAATGCCCTCAAGGTCCACTCTTTTTGTCACAGACTGAAGGATTTCCTTCGTTTTTATTGCTGAATAATATTCCATGGTGTTTGTGTGTATGTGTGTATTTTCTTTTTTTTTTAAGATTTTATTTATTTATTTAATAGGGAGAGAAAGAGTACAAGCAGAGGGAGCAGCAGGCAGAGGGAAAAGCAGGCTCCCCATTGAGCAGGGAGCCCGATGTGGGACTGAATCCCAGGACCCTAGGATCATGACCTGAGCCGAAGGCAGCTGCTTAATCAACTGAGCCACTCAGCATCCCTGTACCACATTTTCTTTATTGATTCACGTGTTGATGGATACTTAGGTTGTTTCTATGTCTTAGCTATTACAAGTAATGCTGGCAATGAACATGGTTGATACAGATATCTCTTTGAGATAGCAGTTTCATCTACTTCAGATACATACCCAGAAGTGGGAGTACTTGATCATAGAGTAGTTCTATTTTTAGTGTTTTCAGAAATTTCCATACTGTTTTCCATAGTGGCATACCAATTTATATTTCTTTTAACAGTGCACCAGTGTTCCCTTTTCCCTACATCCTTACTAGCACTCTTTACCTTGTCTTTTTGAGAATAGCCATTTTGGCGAGTATGAGATGATATCTTATCATGTTTTTTGATCTGCATTTCCCTGATAATTAGTGATGTTGAGCACCTTGTTATGTACTTGGTGGCCATTTGTGCATTTTCTTTGGAAAATGTCAATTAAAGTTCTCTGCCATTTTTAAATGAGATTGTTGGTGTTTTGCTTTTGAATTGTATGTTCCTTAGGTATTCTGGATATTAACCCCTTATCAGATACACAAATTATAAATATTTTTTCCCACTCCATAAGTCAGCTTTTCCTTTTGTTGATTCTTTTTTGCTGTGCAGAAGTATTTCAGTTTGATACAGTCCTACGTGCTTATTTTAGCTTTTGTTGCCTTTGCTTTTAGGGTCAGATCCAAAAAAATCATTGCCAAGACCAATGTACGGGAGCTTACTGCCTGTTTACTTCCAGGAGATCATTGTTTCAGGTCTTACATTTAAGTCTTTTATCC
Organism: Lontra canadensis; assembly: GCF_010015895.1. Classification (NCBI taxonomy): domain Eukaryota; kingdom Metazoa; phylum Chordata; class Mammalia; order Carnivora; family Mustelidae; genus Lontra; species Lontra canadensis. The sequence continues at coordinate 2,375,751 of NW_022631096.1, read as the reverse complement.
ATTTTGAGTTAATTTTTATGCCTGGTGTAAGAAAGTGGTATAGTTTCACTCTTTTGAATGTGACTGTCCAGTTTTCCCAACATCATTTATTGAAGAGACTGTCCTTTTCCCACTGTATATTCTTGGCTTCTTTGTCATAAATTAACTGATTGCATATGCCTGGGTTTATTTCTGGGCTCTTTGTTCTGTTCCATTGATCTGTGTCTGTTTTTATGCTAGTACCATGCTGTTTTGATTTTTACAGATTTATTTTTTTTAGGATTTTATTTATTTATTTGTCAGAGAAAAAGAGACAGGCCATAAGCAGGGGGAGAGGCAGGCAGAGGTAGAAGCAGGCTCCCCACTTGAGCAAGGAGCCGGATGAGGGACTCAATCTCAGGACCCTAGGATTGTGACCTGAGTTGAAGGCAGATGCTTAACTCACTGAGTCACTCAGGCGTCCCAGTTTTTATAGCTTTAAACTGTAATTTGAAATCAGGGAGCATTGTGCTTCCAGCTTTGTTCTCTCTCAAGATTGCTTTGGCTATTCGTGATCTTTGTGGTTCCATACAAGTTTAGGATTATTTATTCCATTTCTATGGAAAATGCCAGTGGAACTTCAGTAGAGATTGCATTGAATTGTAGATTGCCTTGGGTTGTGTGGCCTTTTTAAAAATGTTAATTTTTCCAGCTCATGAGCACAGACATTCTTTATATCTGTGTCTTCTTCAGCAAATGTCAGTTTTCAGTGTACATGTCTTTCCCCTCCTTGGTTAAATTTATTCCTAGGTATTTTATTCTTTTCAATGTAGTTGTAAGTGGGATGGTTTTCTGAATTTCTCTTTCTGATAGTTCTCTTTAGTGTATAAACATGTAAAATTTTTCTGTATGTTGATTTTGTTTGTACAGCTTTTCTAAATTCATTTGTTCTAAGAGTTTTTTGGTGGAGTCTTTAGATTTTTCTGTACGTAATATCGGGGTCATCTGCAAACAGAGATTGCATTTGCTTCTCCCTTTTATCTCTTTTTCTTACAAATTTGTCTAGGATTTCAATACTATGTTGAATGTTTAGAGTAATTTGAATTCTTAGCAGTATAAATCCTATATCTCCATTTCCTTGTGCAAGTTACCGGAAATTCACTCTATGCCTTTGGTGGAGTCATACTTCACTGATTCTTCATAATCTTTAAAGCTTTGCATAGGTGTCTATAAATTTGAAGAAGTGGTCATGTCTTCCAGAATTTATATGTTGAACTTCGGTAAGTATAGACCTTCACCTGCAAGTGAGGACATGGTAGAGTGTGCTCTGGTGCAGGGTGCCAAGTGTAGGACATGTAGTTGCTTCACGTCTAGGGGGTGGATGACAAATCTTGGATCAGTCCTTGGCCTGTGCATTATCAGAAGTTGTGTGGTCTTTGGTGAGTGCTCCTAGGCATTCACATATGCTGCAAGGGCTGTTGGGGTTCTCAGCATCTCCTCCTGGTCCATCAGCTGGGGACCAGAGTAAGCAGTGGTAGTGGCCAGAGTCTGCCATATGGACACACTCATTTGCAGGTGCCTGTGTTGTGGCAGGGTCCAGTTGCTAACATGTGTAGTGGTGAGTGCCAGGGTAGGCAGCAAGGGCCAGCCAAGAACATGTGCACTGGCAGCTGTGGGGATCCTGGCTGTTGTTCATTACTGTGTTGGCAGTATCTTGCCCTGGACACATAGCAGTGTGGAGGTGAATGATGGGGATTGGGCCAGAGGGTATTCAGGTGCATAGCTGGAGTGGCTAGGTAGGTACAGGTGAACCTAGTGATACAGGACAGTGACATATGATAGAGCTTGCTCTGGCCCACATACCGCTATAGGAGTCTCGGGTACGGAAGTGGTCTAATGTGGCTGCAGGATCTTGCCATGGTGTGTACACAGCAGTTTAGGCTGGTGACAGATGTTTAGTCAACAGCATATAAGTACACAGCTGGAGGAGCTAGGCCTGAGCACTTGCATGCTAGTGAGTGTCAGCTACAAGAATCTAAGTTGGTGTGTTGCACTCTTGGAGTCAGAGTCTTTGGCGGGCTTCTGGTGGAAGGCGGGTGGGAAGACATAAGTTGACTGGTGTCAACAAGTATAAACACCTGTGGGTCTGAGGCTAGTGATATCTGCAGGGGTATGCTATAGCCACAGTGGCTGTTGGTTTCTTCAGTAATGAAAGCTAATGATGTTTGCTCAGCAGTCGGTGGGAAGGTGGTTGCTCCTGCTGTATAGCTCCTGTTGGTAGCCTCTGCTTTTTTTCGTTGTTCCTAGCCATCTCTTTATGTCTCAGCTTTGCCATTCCCTGTTTGGAGTAAAACAAAAGCAGATCCTTGATTCTCCATGCAGTGCCCCAAAGGGCTGGGGAAACTGGCTACTTACCTCACTCTCACTTTCCTGGTGAGGAGAACTCTCTATCTAGGGAATTCCTCTTGACAATGAGCAGTGCCTGCTCAGTATGTGGAATGGTACAGGCAAATTAAAGCTGTTCATCCTTCCCTTTTTGCACAGTTATTCTCTATGCCACCATGTGCTGAAGTTTCTTAAGTGACCTTCAAAGCTCTCCCAAAGCTGTTTTTGTTTATAGGTAGCTATCTAATGGTTGATCTTTGTTGTGGGGGCCGGAGTGTGGGGTCTGCTATGCTACCATCTTTGTGACGTCACTACCCTTGAATCAAAAATGTACATTCTGGGGTGCCCTGGTGCCTCACTTGGTTAAACATCCATCTTGATTTCAACTTGGAGTTGTGGGGTCAAGCCCCATGTTGGCCTCTGTTCTGGGCTTGGGATTCTCTCTCTCCCTCTCCCTCTGTCCCTCCCCATACCCATTTTCCCTCTCCCCCACTCCTAAAAAATATTTACGGTACCAGGGTGGCTCAGTTGGTTAAGCATCTGCCTTCAGCTCAGGGCATTATCCCAGGGTTCTGGGATCAAGCTCAAAATCCAGCTCTCTACACAGCAGGGAGTCTGCTTCTCTCTCTCCCTCTGTCTGCCACTCTACCTGCTTGTGCTCTGTCTCTCTGTCAAATAAAGAAATAAAATCTTTTAAAAAGAAAAAAAAAGAAATTTCCTTCTTCTGTGAACTTAGTTAAATCAATTTTTCTTACCTTGTTTATGCTTCTTTTCACACATTGTACTTCCTGCCAGGTAGAGATGGATCACTTACCAGCCATCTTATGGATTTGAAAACAATTAAATTCTTTTTCCAGCTCTCCAAAGCCAATTACTTCATTTTCTTTAACTATTTCCTAAAAGACATACTTAGCTGAATACTTGTATTCTCTCCTCCACACACCCAAGTACCTAAATAGAGTTCTTTTGTTTCCCGTTAAACTTTGAGATATGATACTGAAAGTGTTTCATTCACTCAACAAGAAATTATTTACTACCTATTATATACAAATCTTAGAAATCTATTCTATATAATGTAATTATCATCTGGGCATTCCATCTGAGGCACTTAAACCTTATACTTTATTGTAGTTGGTTTCAGTAGGTAAACTTCACAGTAGCACACAGTCAATTCTTTTTTTTTTTTTCTTAAGGTTTTATTTATTTATCTGAGAGAGCATGAGAGGGGAGAAGGTCAGAGGGAGAAGCAGACTCCCCACAGAGCTGGGAGCCCGATGCGGGACTCCATCCCAGGACTCTGACATCATGACCTGAGCCGAAGGCAGTGGCTTAACCAACTGAGCCACCTAGGCGCTCTGCACACCCAGTCAATTCTAAGGTCATGGTCTTCCAAAATATATCCAGAATTCTATCCACTCATTTGTTGTGTTGTGTTAACTTATACATAACTTCTCTGTCCATATGAATTTTCTTATCTAAGTTTTTTATGTTTATTAACATTTAATAAAATAGTGGTTAAAAAAATGACCAACCCACAACCAAGAGTATATCTACAGGTTAACTCTTGAGTGCTGGGTTGATTTAGAACTTTCCACTCCAGAGCTTAAAGTATGTATAAACATACAGGGCCTGACAGATTGTGACACTTACTCCTTATTAGTATTAGTGCATAAAAACATGAGTAAATATTTCTGGAAAATTATTCTTAACTATTATTTGTTTTTTATATTTAAGATAATATAAATATCCTGTTAGCACAGAATTTGATTGGCATTAATGTTTCTTGGTAATAATGCAGGCAGGCTGGGTCCTCGGACCCAGAGAGGGTTCCCATAAGACCATCCAGCAGGGTCCTTGACTTCACACGGGAGAGAAAATAAATGCAAGCCAGGAAGTGAAAACAGAGTTTATTAAATAGCAAAAGTGGCAGGCAGAGTAGCAGACAGAATATGTGGGAGTTCAGAGAGTAAAGGAGAATGAGTCTCATCACATGGGGTTAGGCAATTATATTGGAAAGAGGTTAAGGGTATGTTTTCTCTCAGGAATCCAGGGTAAGGTCCAGTCAGAGGCAAGTAACAAGTGAATAATAGGTGTATTTTATAAATCACCGAAGGTAGGGGTTATTGATGCCAGCATTGGCCGAGGTTTGTTTGCAGCTAATAGCCTGGAATGTGTTTGGGGTCCAACTCTTAGATGTTACCTCATGTTTGGGGGCCTAGGACAAGAATGATTAACTTTCTTGTTTCCCACTTAGGATGGGAACATAGCTTCTTTGGTTTATTCAGATGTAGAATATCAAACAAAAGTAAATGGGGCCTAGCAGAACAGCAGCAGAGATGGAACCTTTCTAAAAATGGAGTCTCTTCAGCTTCCTCTCTCACTAATAGGTCACTTTGTATGTATTAGGTCTTTATATTCTTATTTGTTTACATGTCACTACAAAAAAGGCTATTCAAATTCATATTACCTGTGATATCTGAAATGGAAGTCTTGAGATTCTGAGCTTCAGTCATTTTAATAAGTTAACATAGATCCTAGTGTCTGGTAACTCTGAAGAGCCAACCTTTTAATAAAGCTTCTAAAGACACCAAAAAATAATCCAATTTAAAAATGGGCAGAAGACATGAATAGACATTTCTCCAAAGACAACAGATGCCCAACAGACAGATGAAAGGATGTTCGGTATCATTCATCATCAGGGAAATGTAAATCAAAACTGCATTGAGATATCACCTCACACCAGTCAGAAGGGCTGAAATCATCAACACAAGAAACAACAGATATTGGTTGAGGATGTGGAAAGAGGGGAACCCTCTTGCACTGTTGGCGGGAATGCAAACTGATGTAGCCACTCTGGAAAGCAGTATGTAGGTTCCTCAGAAAGTTAAAAATAGAACTACCCTATGATCTAGCCATTGCACTATTAGGTATCTACCCAGAGAATACAAAAACACTAATTCAAATGAATCTAAGTACCCCATTTATTGCAGCATTATTTACAACAGCCAAATAATCGAAGCAGCCCAGGTATCCACTGACAGATAAATAGAAAAGAAGATATGGTATATACACAGTAGAATATTATTCAGCCACAAAAAAAGAATGAAATCTTATGATTTGCAATAACATGGATGGATCTAGGTTAAGTGAAATAAGCCAGTCAGAAAAAGATCCAACCTACATGGATCTAGGCTAAGTGAACTAAGCCAGTCAGAGAAAGACCATAGGATTTCACTCATATGTGAAATTTAAGAGACAAAACAAAAGTACAAAGGAGAAAAAAAGACAAAAAACAGACTCTGAACTATAGAGAACAAAGATGGTTACTATAGAGGAGGCGGGGAGGGGTGGGTGAAATAGGCAAAGAGGAATAAGGGTACAGTTACTTGACGAGCACTGAGTAATATATGGAATTTTGCATCATTATATTATATACCAGAAACTAAAATAACACTGTATATTAACTACAGTGGAATTAAAGTTTTTTTTAAACTTCTGAAGAGTAATTTTTTATTGCTCGTTTTTGTCTAAATCATATTTAGTCCTAAATGTTTTTCAGATGTTACTCTGAAAACATAGATTGAAAACAAAATATTCAGTATTACTACTAATTTGAAACTCAAGGAATACTTTCTACTTTAATTTGTAAAGCTTTTTAGAGCTCTGGGTCAAATCTTTATTAAGTTATATTTTTACATTTTACATTTTAGTTAGTCCTTTAAGAGAATATAATGTTAAGCCAGTAAGATATCTAGGTAACACAAAGAATTACTTAGCTCACATGTCAATGATATGTGCCACTGTTGAGAAACCCTGCTCTAGGGTTTACACAGTGTACCTTCACATAATGTTATATTCATGTGTAGTGTAAGAACCTTACAACAGTGAACATTTCCTTCCTTCCTCCCATCCTTTGTGCTATTATTGTTAGTACTCCCACATGGGAATTCCTTCTAGGCACGCTCAGAAAATTAATGCTTTTCCAGAGTCTAGGAAAAAACGAGTTGAGAAATTGGGGAAACAGAAAAAAGTACTCTAATTCTTCTGTGATATTTAAACCCTATCAACATGGAGATCTTGGTGGTTCATAGAATCTACTGATGTCAAGTTGCAAGCAGGAGCAGAAGATGATGATATGTGGAGTTGATAGTTAAGTTTGACATTTCCAGGAACTGGGACAAAGTTGTCATGATCTAATCAGTTATTCTTGCTTGTAACTTTTGCCATGTGGTTTGTGGCCTTGTGTACTGTAAACAGGAAGTTATTCATGCAAATAAAATAAATACTAATATGCTAATGTCCTTAGTATACTTAATACAAACTCTGAGTGGTATTCCAGGAAATAAAAAGTATTGGTAGCAATGTGGCATTCAAGAACAATTTTCCTTTTGTAGTATACACCTTATTTTACTCTAAGTTATGAGGTTCTCCACTGCTGATAATGATTTGGAAGCATACCTCTGTCCTAGCAATTGGACCTCTCTACTGTATCACCTAGTGTGGCAGTTCTTGCTGCTACTACACCTGAGCAAGCCTTCTAGTTTGCTTGTCTGTACTGTTAAGTGGTTCTTTTAAAAAAAAAAAAAGATTAATTTATTTGAGAGCAAGAGAGAACATGAGCTGGGGAAGGAGCAGATGGAAAGGGAGAGGCATATTCCTCACTGAGCAAGGAACCTGATCCAGGGGTTTGATCCCAGGACCCTGGAATGATGACCTGAGCCAAAGGCAGATGCTCAACCAACTGAGCCACTCCAGCGCCCCCAGTTAAATGGTTCTTGTGGCGTATAGTCAAAATTTCAAGAGTGTATGTACTTCAGATTATAATCTTTTTTGAGGATGATTCTTAATTTTCTGACTTCTGTGATAGGAGTGCTCTGTAATCAAATTCTAGTTTGTTTCTTCCAGCTGCAGTCTGGATCCCTGAACAATGGAGAATGTCCCTAATAATTTATCATATTTGTGTCTATATATTTATTTAAGAAATGCACGTTCTTTCATCCATAGACAAGTAAGTGGAACTTGAGCTCTGGAACTTAGCAAACAAAACTTCACATATATAATTCCAACTCTTGTCGCCTTGCTATTTTGGCAAGTTATACTCTCTGAACTTCATATTCCTCATTTTAAAAATGAGTATAACAGAGGCAAGGAGGATGAGGAAAAAAAATGATTATAAAAACAATAATAAAATAATGATAGCAATCAATTCTTGGAAAATTAAGAAAAATTTTACAAAAATGCTTGGAAAGGGTAAGTCTTAGCATGCTGGGTATTTTAGTAGCATTTGAGAAATATTAGCCCTTATTACCACTGCCCTATACAGAAAGTAGTCCATAATTCTGGACGAGTAGTTATCTACGTCTTGAATTCTTTCCTTAGATGATTTTCAGCCTAATTTGTTATAGAATGGTGATGTTTCTGAATGTTACCAGTAATTGTCTTGCTTTCTAACTGTAGCAAACTGAAATATTTATCTTCACCTTGAAAATTCTGTCAGTATTCTCATTTAACTACACACAGTTTGTTTTGCTTTAGGTCAGAGATGCGTGAGAGTGGAAGACATGGCAGAGAACTTGAAGAACATTTCTGCTTTTTAGCACTTCCTCAGAATGATGTGGCTGAAATATATCAAAATGGGATAAGTACCAGAACATCTACATTGAAGATATTAGGAAATCCTCTTCTTGGAATTTATGTATTTAGACATGTTGATGTTGCTTTGAATTATGCTCATAGTAGAAGCATTACTGTAGAAAGTATTATAATTTTTAAGGTAGGTAGCAGAAAACAATTACTAAATATTATACTCAGTTACTTTAAATTGACCTGAACATATTCTCCTTTCAGTATGAATTATTATGTTTTTAAGTTGTATTATATAAAATAAATAGTATATATATATTACTTTCATCATCATCATCATTTGAAATTTTCCCCTATTTCTGTCTTTAGTTGGGTATGTGGCATAAAACAAAACTCCAAGTAAGCAAACACAGCCTGTATCATCTTTGTCTTTCCAATTTACATCTTTTTCTGTCTTAAATAACCCTTCTTTCTCTGTTTTGTTCAGACCATAATTAATAACCAGAGTGTTTTAAGTGTTTTTCTCCAAAACATTGATTATAGTAATTCTGGCTTAAGCAAAAGTTACTAAACTCTTAATCTTTATTTTTGTTAATAGTATTATACAAAGTTAATTTCTTTTTGTTTTAATTTTTTATTGAAGTATAATTGACTTACATTATATATCACATTAGTTTCAGGTTAAAACATAACAGTGTTTCTTAGTTCTCATAATTTTGCCATGCTTATATAAGATGTTAACTTTAGGGAAAACTGGATACAAGTATCTAGGACCTCTGAACTAGTTTCCCAACTTTTCTGAAAGTTTAAAATTACTCAAAATTGAAAAGAAGTAAGTCTTACCAAATCTTAAAGCATCAACTAACTGGTTAAGGTACACTTTTATGGTTAATTGTAGCTTTGCCAGGACTACTGAAATTACATTACGTAGGCAGGATCCTCAGGTTTGTAACATAGGATGGGTACATATAAAACCAGTGTTTCCTTTGGAATAATTCCTTATGTGTTTAGGCTTCAAATATTATCAAATTTGTAAGGCACAATTTTTATATTAAAAAGTAATACAGGGGCGCCTGGGTGGCTCAGTGGGTTAAAGCCTCTGCCTTCAGCTCAGGTCATGATCTCAGAGTCCTGGGATCGTGCCCCACATCAGGCTCTCTGCTCAGCAGGGAGCCTGCTTCCTCCTCTCTCTCTGCCTGCCTCTCTGCCTACTTGTAATCTCTGTCTGTCAAATAAATAAATAAAATCTTAAAAAATAAATAAATAAATAATAAGTAATACAAACTGATTTTAGAAAATGTGGTGCATACCAAGAAGTTCCAAAAAGCTCATTAATAACAACAGTTCGTTTTTTTATATATCTATAGTCTTGCTTGTGTATGCAGATATGCATGTATAATGGTAATTAAAATATATTCTTTGTGTACTATATAACTTTTTTTCATTGATTATAAGACAGATTTTTCATTGCATTAAATAATTATTCTTCACTAGTAGCTTTTTTAAAAAAGATTTATTTATTCATTTATTTGACAGAAAGAGATCACAAGTAGGCACAGAGGCAGGCAAAGAGAGGGGGAAGCAGGCTCCCCGCTGAGCAGAGAGCCTGATGCGAGGCTCAATCCCAGGACCCTGGGATCATGACCCGAGCCGAAGGCAGAGGCTTTAACCCACTGAGCCACCCAGGCACCCCTCTAATAGCTTTGTTTTTAAGGTTTTCTTTTTTTTTAGGTATAATCTTTACACCCGACATGGGGCTCGAACTTACAACACCAAGATCAAGAGTCACATACTTTACCAGCTGAGCCAGCCAGACACCCCTCTAATAGCCTTTTGAATAACTGACTACATAGTATTCTACTATATAGCTCTCATAAATTTGCATAACAAATTTTTTAACTTGGGGATATAAATTATTTGGTTTTTTGTTTTATACTTTTAATATTACTTTGATCATCCTTATAGGTGTATTTTTACACACCTATTTGCTAAGAACTAATTGCTTAATTCCTACCAGGAAATCAGATTAGGAGCCAAAGCTATGTATACTTTCACAGCTTTCAATATGTAACGTCCAGTTGTCCTGAGAAAGGTTAAGTTAATTAACATTTTTTTAAATGTTTTTTAATCTTTTTTAAAAAGATTTTATTTAGTTATTTGAGAGTCAGAGATAGGGACAGAGATAGCGAGAGAGCACAAGCAGGGTGGAGATGGAGAAGCAGTCTTCCCCCAAGCATGGAGGAGCCCAATGCAGATCTTGAAGTGGGGCTCGATGCAGGGTGCTGGGATCATGACTTGAGCAGACGCTTAAGGCAGACACTTAACCAACTGGAGTATCCAGGCGCCCCTTAATTGACATTTCTATCCAGTGTGTAAGAATGTTATCTCACAACCCTCACTTTATATATTATACTTTTAAATCTTTGCCGATCTTGTTCTGTAATAGTTTGTAATCATTGGTTCAGTTTTTTCTTTCATAGTTACTGCTGAGTTTAAACATTCTGCATATATTTATTAACGATATTTAGTGAGGGGTGTTTGGCTGGCTCGGCAGGTGGAGTGTGCGATTCTTGATCTTAGGCTTTTGAGTTCCAAGCCTACATTGGACATGGAGCTTACTTTAAAATAAAAAATCTTTTAAAAATTAAAAAAAAACAATAGTTACTGATTTATATCCTTTTTTCCGAATATACTTTCAATTATATTTTATCACTTAATATTCCTTTTTTTTTAAATAAACTTTTTGTATTGGAATAAATTTAAATTTACAGAAAAGTTAGAAAGATAGTACAGAAAGTTCCTGTATACGTTTCACTTACCGTCCCCCTAATATTAGCATTTCACATTGCTATAATACTTTCATCAAAATTAAGAAAATAGCATTGTATATGTCAGTTCTATTTCAGTAAGAAAACAAAAATAATAAAATGAAAAGGCTAACATTTATTCAGTACCGTTAACTAAGCTACAGACTTTATTTGGATTTTGCCTGTTTTTCTACTATTTTTTTCTCTTCCAGGACCCAAATGCAGGATACCACATTACTTTTAGTATTGTATTTTAGTATTTTAATTTTGAACGAATGTATTATTATATTGAAAAAGCAGTAATAGAATTACTGTGTGTACTTGTCCTATTGTATTTTCTTCCACCTTACTTTTATCAGTTAATTACGTTCATGGTTTTATTTCAAGATTTTATTTATTTATTTATTTATTTGAGAGAGAAAGTGCACAAACGGGGTGATAGGGACAGAAGGAGAAGAACAAGCAGACTCTGTGTTGAGCACAGAGCCAACATGAGGCTGGATTCCAAGACCCTGGGATCATGACCTGAGCCAAAGGGAGATGCTTAACCAACTGAGCCACCCAGGCTCCTCTTGTTTTGTTTTCCATACATAGCTACCTAAGTGTTCCTCAGTATATCCTACTCAGTGCAGTATCTTCACCCTGATCCAAATTAGTATGTTAATATTGTATGTATATGATACGTCTTAGTCTTATTTTATTTCATTTTCAAAATTTTTTATTTTAATTATAGTATAGTTAACATACAGTGTTATTTTAGTTTCAGGTACAATACAGTGATTCATAAGGTCCATATATTACTCAGTGCTCATCAAGATAAGTGTACTCAGGGGCACCTGGGTGGCTCAGTTGGTTAAGCATCTGATTCTTAATTTCAGCTTAGGTCTTGATCATGAGTTGGTCATGAGTTCCAGCCCTGCATTTGGACACCACACCTCTCCCCCTCCGAAAAAAAGATGGGTGCTCTTAATTCCCTTCACCTATTTCACCCACTCCCCTCGATTCCCCTCCAACCTCCAAGGTTGTCTTTTAGTATACTCATTTGTTTTTGATGTACAAATAAATGTTTTGGAATATTTTATAGTTTTATGGTTTTGGCTTATGGGTTCTTGGCATATATGCTTAGAAAAGAATTCTCACTTTGAGGTTAGATAGTGACATTTCTTTCTACAGTGTTTGCATTACCTAAATATTTAACTTGTTTGGCATTTATTTTGGTCTACATATGAGAAGGGAATTTAATTTTTTCTGTTGTCTCATACCATTTATTGCTTTTGCTTCACTTGTTTCAAATGGTAGTTTTAACATTACACTATATTTTTATAGATTATTGTACTTATCTGGGCCTTTTTATTTTGTTCATTTTCTCCCTCTGCCTTTTTTGTGACAGTACCATCCTTTTAAAAAACACTTAGGGGGTCCGGAGTGGCTCAGTTGGCTGAGTGTCCATCTCTTGATTCTGGCTCAGTTAATGATCTTGGTATTCTGAGATATGGAGTCCTTCCTCAGGCTCTGTGCTGGACGTAGAGCCTGCTTGGGATTCTCTCGTCTCTCTCTGCCCCTTCCCTGATAACACTTTCTCTCTCTCCTCTCTAAAGATTAAAAAACAAAAGCATTTAATACCTTGGAAGTTCAAGTCACATCCCCTCTTCTATCATTCTTTTATCTCTGACCCAACATTTTTTTTCTAAAAAAAATTTTTTCGGGTGCCTGGGTTGCTCAGTTGGTTAAGCAACTGCCTTCGGCTCAGATCATGATCCTGGAGTCCTAGGATTGGATCCCACATCAGGCTCCCAGCTCCATGGGGAGCTCCTCTCTCATGCCCTCTCACTCTCTATCTCTCTCTCTCAAAATTTTCAAAAAAAATTTTTTTTTCAAAATTTTCTGGGCTATTCTTATTTGTTCAGTTGTCCAAATAAGTTTTTAGACTAAAATTCATTTCTACAGATAGATTTTCTAAAATTTTAGTTACAATTATTATAATCTTAGAGTTTAATTTAGAAAGGGAATTGGCATGATTAATAATAAGTCATCCTATTCATTTGGGACATGGATTATCTCTCCATTTTTATTTGTGTCTTTAAAAAAAGATTTATTTAGCCTTACTTTATGTTCTAGCATGGGAGTTTAAAATGTTCTGGTGTATTCGTATTTTTATGGACCTTTTTGCTTTTTTTCTTTTTAGGTTCTCTTTGGGAAAGTGAAGAAAATTCAGCCTTTGGTAGATAAAAACAAAGTTTCTTTGGATCCTTCTCCTAACTTTGATTGCCATATGTCCAGAAGCATACCTTCTCTGAAAGATACCATTGAGTTACAAGCCTACAATTCAGCGGTATATTAACTTTTTGGATCATTTGACTATTTGGAAGTGACAGGCTTCACACTGTATGATACCTGACTAAAAACAGCTTCTCAAAATATTAAATGAAAATCTCTTAATTTATTCAAATAATAAGACCTTAAATAAAATAAATAGGGGCTCCTGGGTAGCTCAGTTGGTTAAGCGGGTACCTTAGGCTCAGGTCATGATCCCGGGGTCCTGGCATCAAGCTCTGCATCAGTCTCCCTGCTCAAGGGAGCCTGCTTCTCCCTCTCCCTTTGCCTGCTGTCCCCCTGCTTGTGTTCTCTCTCTGTCAAATAAGTAAATAAAATCTTTATTTTTAAAAAGATCTTAAGTAAATAGTGAAAGCTGCTTTAATATTTGTGATCTAGGAATGTTCATAGTTCCCAAATTTACATTTAACTAGTTAGTGTTCAGAATACAGTGGATGGTTTCTTTTATTTAGTTGTTCCGTAGATTGATTCCTAGCTTGCAAAACATGCCGACTTTTTTATAACAAGCTATTTTGAAATAATGTTGTTGATCTTCTCTACTTTGCAACAGGAGAAAGACTTAACGTGTTCATCATTACATGTGAAACGCTAATTTTCTGTCATAAATTGCTAAGACAGTAGACCATTCATCTTCTTTAGAAGATTAAATTATATGTAATAGACACTGAATATCAGCATATATATGATTAAATGAAGATAAATTTTCTAGAAGTGTATATATGCTCCCAAATGTAAAATGTATTGAGCTATTTTTTTTAAAGACCTTATTTATTTGACAGAGAGAGAGATCACAAGTAGGCAGAGAGGCAGACAGAGAGAGAGGAGGAAGCAGACTCCCCACCAAGCAGAGAGCCCGATGTGGGGCTTGATCCCAGATCCGGAGATCATGACCTGAGCTGAAGGCAGAGGTTTAACCCACTGAGCCACCCAGGCACCCTGAGCTATTATTATTTTTGCAATTAACTTTTTCTTCCAACTAAAACACTATAGGTGTTCATAACATATGCAAAACATTGAACTTTTAGTGGAAAAATACTTGGTTGTTTAAAACAGACGGTTTCTGCTGCTCCCCACATTGATACCCTACCAAGTAAAATGTATGTGGTTGCGGGAAAAATTTATACTTAAAAAAATCTAGAGGGGTACGTGGGTGGCTCAGTTGTTAAGCATCTGCCTTCAGCTCAGGTCATGGTCCCGGGACCCTGGGATTGAGCCTTGCGTCGTCGTCGAGCTCTCTTCTCCACAGGAAACCTCCTTCTCCCTCTCCCTCTCCTCCTGCTTCTTTTGTTCCCTCTCTCACTGTCTCTTTGTCAAATAAATAATCTTTTAAAAAATAATAAATTTCAAAAACTAAGGTTGAAGATGGGGAGAAGAGGTTTGTATATGGAAGCCAGTGAATAAAAAACATCATGCAGTTACATAGCTTTTTAAATGTGAGCTTATTTAATTCTGCTAACACTAATTAGCTCAAAGTGTTTTTATCCCCTTCTTTATCTTCCAGGTATACTTCTATGAATACAATGTTCTTTCAAAGCCAGTAGATAAACCTAGGCAGTGTCTTCCATATGCAATATTAACAGTAAAATTTATTGGCCAAAAAGTAGATAATGGACACCTTATGACATCTTTGAGATTCCTCTCAACTGGATTTCCTAAGAGGGCTGGTAAGATACATATATTACTCTGCTTCAGTAGCATTTGTCCTGGTCTTGGAACTTCCGAGTATTATTTTCTAATACATTATGAATCTGTAAGAATAATAGTTGTGCTTTCACCTATTTTTTATTTTATGTATCTAGAATTATAATGCAAATATTTTTGTGACTCCTTTTGGTCAGTATTAATGTTTGTGTGATTCTTCTATGCTGATAAGTATACCTGTAGTTTTTTTCATTCTTATATATGTATTTACATGTTATTCCATTTGTTGATTACACAGTATTCCTCTGGGGATATTTGGATAGCTGCCACTTTTCTTCTTATTACAAATATTGCTATTTTAAACTTTTATTTGTCTCAATGCATATGTGCAAGAGTTTTTGTATAGAATATTATATATCCACATCAGAAGTGTGCAACTTAATCCAAAGAGGATGTCAATTAGTTTTCAAAAGCAGTTGCATCAGGTTACATAATTACTCTATGTCCTTCCCAGCACATAAATTTTTTTTAAATGTCTGTTTGTGCCAGCTTACTGAGTGTTATTATTATCATCTCAAAAAGAAACCCTTGAAAAGGTATCATATCCCTTTTCTCTCAGGCCCTTGCCCCTAAGCAGTCACTAATCTAGTTCTGTCTCTATATAGCTGAGCCTTGAATATGGAAGTAAAGGTGCCAACCCCCTTGCAGTTAAAAAATCCATGTGTAACTTTTGACTCCCTGGAAACCTAACTGCTGATAGCCTTGTATTGAGTGGAAGCCTTACCCAGAACATAGACCATAGACTAACATCTACTTTGTATCTTATATATATTTGACACATTGTATTCTTAAAATAATACCTAACTTTTTCTTAATCTTTATTGGCATCTCTAGGCTACATGGGTCATCTGTGAGTTTTTTAAAATTGTGGCAAATCTCCAAATAATTTTCCAGTACATTAATTTAAAAAGAATCCATGTGGACTCATACATTTCAAACCCCTATTGTTCAAGGATCAACTGTATTTGCTTATTCTGGGCATTTCATGTAAGGGAAATCATAAATATGTGCAGTGATATGGCCTTTCATGACTCATGACTTCCACCTAACAGTATTTTCAAGGTTCTCTCATGTTGTAACATATTAATCATTCTTTTTCATGGAATAATATTACATTGATTAGATCTACTATATTTATTCATCAGTTGAAGGATGTTTGTGTTGTTTTCACCTTTTGGCAATTATGAATAATTCTGGTATGATTCTTGAACAAATTTTGGTGTACACCTGTGTTCTCATTTCTCTTGGGTAGATAGCTAGGAGTGGAATTGCTGGGTTATATGATGATTCTGTGTTAACTCTTTGAGGAAATGCCAAACTGTTTTCCAGAATGGCTGCACCATTTACATTCACACCAGTAGTATATGATTGTTGGGATTTTCTACTTCCTATATTACTATCTGACTTTTTGTTTATAGCCAACCCAGTGGATATGAAGTAAAGGTTTTCAGGTTAAGTTTTATGCTTTTTTTTTTATAATCATTTTTTTTTAATTTATTTTCAGCATAACAGTATTCATTGTTTTTGTACCACACCCAGTGCTCCATGCAATCCGTGCCCTCTCTAATACCCACCACCTGGTTCCCCCAACCTCCCAACCCCCCCACCTCTTCAAACCCTTCAGATTGTTTTTCAGAGTCCATAGTCTCTCATTGTTCACCCTCCCTTCCAATTTCCCCCAACTCCCTTCTCCTAACTCCCCATGTCCTCCATACTATTTGTTATGCTCCACAAATAAGTGACACCATATGATAATTGACTCTCTCTGCTTGACTTATTTCACTCAGCATAATCTCTTCCAGTCCCATCCATGTTGCTACAAAAGTTGGGTATTCATCCTTTCTGATGGAGGCATAATACTCCATAGTGTATATGGACCACATCTTCCTTATCCATTCGTCCGTTGAGGGGCATCTTGGTTCTTTCCACAGTTTGGCAACCGTGGCCATTGCAGCTATAAACATTGGGGTACAGATGGCCCTTCTTTTCACTACATCTGTATCTTTGGGGTAAATACCCCGTAGTGCAATTGCAGGGTCCTAGGGAAGTTCTATTTTTAATTTCTTGAGGAATCTCCACACTGTTCTCCAAAGAGGCTGCACCAACTTGCATTCCCACCAACAGTGTAAGAGGGTTCCCCTTTCTCCACATCCCCTCCAACACATGTTGTTTCCTGTCTTGCTAATTTTGGCCATTCTAACTGGTGTAAGGTGATATCTCAATGTGGTTTTAATTTGAATCTCCCTGATGGCTAGTGATGATGAACATTTTTTCATGTGTCTGATAGCCATTTGTATGTCTTCATATCAAAAAATGGGCAGAAGATATGAACAGACACTTCTCCAATGAAGACATACAAATGGCTATCAGACACATGCAAAAATGTTCATCATCACTAGTTTTATGCTTTTTTTTAAAAATTTACTCCCAAGTATTATGTTTTTGGATACTTCTTCAAGTAAGTTTTCTCAATCGCATTTCTTTGTTCTTCATTTAAGTATATAGAAATATTGTTGATTTTTGTGTATTGATCTTATATCCTGTTAACCTTACTAATCTCATTATTAGTTCTAGTTGTTTTTTAGTGATTTCCTTAGGATTTCTATATACAAGATCAGGTCACCTACAAATAGAGTTAGTTTTACTTCTTCCTTCCCAAATTGGATGCTTTTTCTTTCTTTTTTCTTGTCTAATTGCCACGGCCAGGACCTCCGGTTGAATGTTTAATAGAAGTGGTAAGAGTGGATAGACATCCTGTCTTGTTCCTGAACTTAGGGGCAAGCATTCATCCTTCACTAGTAAGTATGATGTTAGCTATGCAGTTTTTCGATGTTCTTTGTCATGCTGAAGCAGTTCCCTTCTGTTCCTAGTTTGTTGAGTGTTTTTATCATGACAAGATATTGGATTTTGTCGGATCCTTTTGCTGCATCTATCGGGATGATTGTGTGATTTTTAGTCCTCACTCTGTTTACTGTGCTGTACTACACTAACTGATTTTCAGATGTTAAGTAAGCTGCATTGCTGAGATAAATCCCATTTAGTCATGGTATGTAATTTCTATTACATGTTAGTGGAATTGGTTTATTACTAATTTTTTGGTCTATATTTGTAAGTTACATTGATCTGTAGCTTTCTTGTGATGTCTTTAGTTTTGGTATCAGAGCAATACTGGTCTTATAGAATAAGTTTGAAAAGGTTTCCTCCTTTCTCCTTTTTTTTAGAAAGAGTTTGTGAACAATTAATATTAATACTTTAAACATTTGGGAGACCTCACTGTTAAAGCCATTCAGAAGCACCTGGGTGGCTCAGTCAGTTAAGTGTCTGACTTCAGCTCAGGTGATGATCTTGGGGAACTGGGATTGAGCCCCATGTCAGGCTGCCCACTTAGCAGGGAGCCTGCTTCACCCTCTTCCTCTGTCCATCCCACCGCTCATACTCTAACTCAAATAAAATCTTTTTTAAAAATTTTTAAAAAGTCATTCAGGTTTTTTTGTGTGTGTGAGTAGTTTTTTTTTGTTTTGTTTTGTTTTGTTTTTAACTAATTCGATTTCTTCACTTACTATAGCTCTGTTCAGGTTTTCTGTTTCTTCTTGAATCAGCTTTAGTGGTTTGTGTGTTTGTAGGAATTTGTCCATTTCATCTAACTTATCTAATTTAGTGGTGTAATGTTGTTCATAGTATTTCTTTGTAGTCCATTTTCCTTTCGTAAAGCCAGTAGTAATATCTTCTTTCAGTTGTCATTCTATTTATTTCAGTCTTCCGTCTATTTTCTTGGTCAGACCGGCTGAAGTTTTGTCAGTTTTGTTGATCTTTTCAAGGAGCCAACTTTTGATTTCATTAATTTTTTTAAATTTTTCTGTTCTCTATTTTATTAATTTTTTCTCTGATCTTTATTTACCTCCTTTTTGTTTCAGGCTTAGTTTGCTCTTCTTTTTCTGGTGTCTTAAGGTGGAAGGCTAGGGTATCGATTTGAGATCTTGCTTTTTTACAGCTATAAATTTCCCTGAAAGTACTGTTTGAGCTGTATCCTGTAAGTTTTGGTATGTTTGTCTTCATTTTCATTCATCTCAAAGTATTTTCCAATTTCCCTTTTGAATTCTTATTTGGCACATTGTTTTTTTAGAAATGTGTTACTTAACTTCTTTGTGTATGTGAATTTCCCAATTTTTTTTTCTGTTACTGATTTCAAATTTTATTCCATTGTAGTTGGAGAATATAATTTGTACTATCTTTATCGACCCTATTGTGTGTTCTGTCTTGAAGAATTTTCTGTGTGCACTTGAGAAGAATGGAAATTTTGTTTTTGTTGGGTGGAGTGTTTTATAAATGTCTACTAGGTCTAGTTGATGTATAGTTGGCTCAATTTTCTGTTTTCTTGATGATCTTCTCCCTAGTCATTCTCTCCACATTATCCCTCACCCAGAAGGCTTAAAATGGAAACCATAAAGTAAGGATTTTCCTTATTTCTACTCCTACATATCCACAAACATATAGCTAATTACTTTAATCAAAGAATGATGGATAATAAATAGACTTATTGTGGTGATCAGTTTGCAGTGTATTCAGTGTCGAATCACTATGTTGCACACCTGGAACTAATATAATATTGTATGTCAGTTATACCTCATTTTAAAAAAAGCAATAAACATTGATGCCTTTTGGGGTAATAAATTTTCAGGAATACTTGTGTTATGCCCAAAGTCAAGGCCACATGTGATGGCTATCAGCATATTCATCTCCCTCTAGAGTACTGCAGACCTGTGCTATCCAGTACAGTAGCCATTAGTCACATATGGCTATTTGTACTTAAATTAATTAAAATTAAATTAAAATTTTAATTTCTCATTCACATCATCCCTCATCAAATCAGTAACTACATGTGGCTATTGGGTATTGTATTGGATAGCATAGATAAAAAATATTGCCATCACCACAAGTGGTAGTTTGCTTTAATTGTAATTTCATTTTCTTACAGTTTCTTACATTATTGAGGATGTTGGATTTGTTCTCCATTTTTCATTTGTTATTTGGTGAGACTGCCAAAAATGGGAATAAACTTAAATTGTCCTTATTAAGGTTAAGCAAATAATTTAACCTATTGATTAAGTTTCTACTGTTTATAAACTGTGATCCTGGGCAAATTACTCTTCACATCCTCACCAATAAACTGGGAATGTTGTGAAGATTAAATGAATTAGTGTGCATAAGGCACTCAGAAAAACCATACCTGTCATCCATATTAAGTACTTTATTAGTAAACATTATGTATATATTAATATGCATTTACCATACATTTATGGAATTCAGATCATTAAACAAGTTAGGTTTCTTTTCCCATGTTGCTTTGTATTAATTTATGTTAATATTTGTAATAGCTGCATAACATTGTTCCTAGGACATTTGTTATAGCACATAAATACAGTACTTTTATAATTATTGATATGACAAATTTATTTAACCAGTTTCATTTATTAAATTGTTCTATTTGAGTATAGTTGACATATGTGTTACATTTGCTTCAAGTGTACGACATAGTGATCCAACTTCTCTATAGTATACTATGCTCTTCACAGATATAGCTACCATCTGTCACTATACAGCACTATTACAGTATCATTGCGCTTCATTTGCTATGCCTTTTATTCCCATGACTTACTCATTTCATAACTGGAATCATTTGTCTCTTTATGCAAGTACCATATATTTTAATTACCATATCATTGTAGTATATCTTGAAACCTTATTGTCTCAAATTGATAGTTAGGTTTCTAGCTTTCAGCTGCCCTGGATTATTATTCTAAAAATTCTTGTACATATATTGAGTATTTATGCAAGTAAATTAGAATAATAAATGCATAAAAGTGAACTTACTGGGTATAGATGATTATACATTACATTTTGCTGAAAACTTTAGGGTTACTTTCTAGGAAATTAGTACCAGTTTATACTCCCATGAATAGTATAAGAGTGCTTTACATCTGCAAGATATTAATTATCCTTTCAGGTCTTTCCAATCTAAGCAGTTTTTTAATATGACTCTTGTTACTTATTTTTTTTTCAGATTTTATTTATTTGACAGTAAGAGAGGTAGCACAAGCAAGGGGAGTGGGAGAGGGAGAAGCAGGCTCCTCAGTGAGCAAGGACCCTGATGTGGGCTCGATCCCAGGATTCTGGGATCATGACCTGAGCCAAAGGCAGACACTTAATGACTGAGCCACCCAGGTGCCCCATAACTCTTGTTATTTATTTAGTGGCATTGGACATCTTTTTGTGTTCATAATTTTTGTGATTTTCTTGTTCATATATTTGCCCACTTTTCTATTGTATTGTCTTTATATGTCTATATACTCTTTATGTACTCTATGTGTAATTATGTACTAAGCTTGCTAATTCAGAAAATACTTTTCACCAGTTTGTCCAAGTTTTATTTATCATGAGTTTTGACCTGTTAAAGTATTTAATTTACATGTAATTGTCATCTTTTTTTAATTTCTAGTTTTCTGATATCCAGATATTTATCTTAAAAACTACTTAGTTTCGGGGTGCCTGGGTGGCTCAGTGGGTTAGACCTCTGCCTTTTGCTCGGGTTGTGATCTTGGTGTCCTGGGATCGAGCCCTGCATCAGGCTCTCTGCTCGGCATGGAGCCTCCTTCCCCCTCTCTCTCTGCCTGCCTCTCTGCGTACTTGTGATCTCTCTCTCTGTGTTAAATAAATAAAATCTTTTTTTTTTTTTAAAAAGTACTTAGTTTCTATCTCAGGATGATAAAACTATCTCTCCATCTTTTCTTCTAATACTTTTACGGGTTTTTTTTTTCAATGAATTGTATTTTATTTTGGTATAAGTTGTATAGGGATCCACCAATTTTTGTCTGTTCACTGCATCTTCTACTCTCAAGAACTATATCTCTATTACGGTCGTATTTCCATTATAGCTTACTATAATTAAAAAATATAATTATACTTGGTTGCAAAATTTAGAAGTCTTCAACAAAGCTATCTTTCAGTATGTTGTGATAAAGAATCTCATGGTACATCCCAATAATATGATTATAGTTTCATATATTCATAAATCTCACCATCAATTTCTCATCATTAATATCTGTTTTAATAAAGATAATTTTGGGCATTACCTATGAATGTTTTGTGAACATTTTATTTGGTAACTATGCATTTTTATAGGTTCCTTTGTTGTTATATTTAGTTCTTTATGAAATTGTAGGAATAAATTCCAATAATTATAAAAGAAAATTTGTTTTCATTTTCCAGATTTTTATTTATATACATTATTTGCAGGAATACTTACTTCACTATAGAGCAAGAGTAGTGCTTTGCTTTTGCTCCTGAGGAGGATTTTATGGAATATTTTTGCTCTTTTCTCCTGTTTCCCCCTTCATTTCCCTTTTCTTTCTGTTTCTGTTGTCTCCTGACAGAGAGAGAAGGTGGTTAACAGTAGATAAAAGGGAGACACTTTTGCCTATTAATATGTAGATTCTGTTATTAAGTATCTGAATATAGGAAATTAATATAAGAAATATTTAGTCTTTGAGCAACATATTTCTATTTTTTTTAATTTTCTCTTTATTTGTATTTGTCAGAATTCAAATTTCTGTGGTAAATACTTTTTTTGGTAAGGGTAGTCTAGGACAGAGTTCTTTGTTGTATCATTTCTATTTTATTGGCTTATCACTCTTCTCTCCTTGCTTTTTCTGATGAGACCAACTTTAATCATAATCATAGTGAACTTTCAGTTAAAACAAGTGACATAGCTTACCTATGTTAAGAGTTCAATGTAGAAACCCTTTTCCTTCCTATTTTTTCTTATTTTTTAAAATTATTTCCACAGAAAGAACGTGCTCTCTGAATAACTGTACAGTGGCCAAAAGAATTGGAAAAGGAAAAGATGCTACTGTCATCTTTGAGCATTTCAGGAAACCTGTAGATCCATTTGTTCAGGAAAACTGTTCTTGCAGTGCCGCAAATTCAGAGATAAATCCTTCCAACGCAAATATTTCTAATTCCTACGGAAATGTACAAAATGGAAACATTCCTATACGTGAAACATACAGTGGACAGATGGAGCACAATTTAGCAGAATGTAGAGACACTTCTCAAGTACATATATATGATTCAGGTCTTTCATTTTTTCCCAGTGATACCAGAGAAAGTGTTAATGGGGACTTCATGTTAAATTTGACACAGCTTAAAAATGTTTTAAGTGATCTTTCTGCTGCTTTTCCCCTTCATAACAATATTGGCTCAAGCACAGTTATTACTTCAAAACTCATTAAAGATCCAAGACTGATGAAAAGAGAAGAAAGCATAGGAAAACATAATAATATTACAGGTTTAAATAAGATTTTGCCACTTGAGAAGAGTTTAAATTTTAATTCAGAAGTACACCTATCATCTACACGAAATAATTCTGCCTTCTCATCTGAAGTTGTGCCTGGTGATCGTTCTATTCTTACTAATTGTTTGGACACCCCTTGCTTCAAAGTTTCTTTTGATGATTCACAGTCACAGGCTCACAACTTGGGCTCTAAGAACTATGATTATACAACTCCCAATAAAATTACCATGGCAAGACAGTGTAAGGGCCAAGACAATTTTTCCTTCCCAATGTGTTTGCCAAATGCAGTTTCAGAAGTTGAGAACCAAAAACACGATGAGGAAAAAGTCCTGAGATCCTGGCAGAGAGGCAGCATCCCACTTTTAATTGAAGAAGAAGGTGAACCACATAACTCTCATGAATCAGTGAATACTTGTACAGAAGGGTATAGTAGTCACATCTCTCAGGAATCATGGTCTTCTAATTTAGAAACTGTATATCAGACTGGTCAACAAATGTCTACAGTTTTTCCTCTCCAAAAGAAGGAAAGCATACATGGGTACCTTCAAAATATTGGAAAAATGAGAGACTTCACTAGTCCAGAGGATAATTGTGAACATGGAGAAAAGCAAATTTTGTGGAAAGAAAATGATTTTACTAATGAAGCGAAAATTAGTCCAGTAGATAATTACATTTCTTTGCACCAAGAATACAAAGAGAATGAGAGTCTTTGTTCTTTTGGAAAAAATTGTGATCAAATACCAATTGCTCAAGAATTAGAAATACCAAAATCTTCTGCATTTACCACAAAGGATAAATATGACCTAGATCATCTAGCATTGGAATTAGAAAATAATCTTACTCCAAGAGTGGAGAGCCTTTCACAAAAACATTCTCAACCCTCCTTGGAGTATGAAGATAACATTCATACAAGTTTTGCAATTTCTCAAAAACTAATGGAACTAAAATTGGAAAAACCAAATCAAAACGGTGTTAACATTATGACTAATGCTTTTCAAGAAGCAAAAGACATTCCTCGGGACAAAGAATTGCCAACTGATAGAATTACTTCATCTCACGACATTAAAACAACTCATGACAATTCAGATTGCAGCATAGCTGGTGAACATACATGTGTCCATGAAAATGATCCAGTGTCACTGGAGAACATGCAGAAAGACTGCAGAGAAACTTTTCAAAATGCTGATAAAGGTCAAGGTCATACTCTGTGCTGTAATGCAGAGTTGTACTGTGATATACACCTGAATACTGATTTTAAAGAACAAGGAGACAATGATAAAGAAAATGAAATGGAGGCTAAAGATGAAGACACTGCTTTGTCTACAGAAAACAACAGACTAGATATATATGAAGATGAGAAGCAGGGTTTTCGTACAGACAAAAATTATGCCAATATAGATGAAAGAAGGGAGAATGAAAATTATAATAATGTAGAAATTCTGAGTTCTGAAGAATTTTGTACATTTAATTTGACTTGGGGGAAAAGACATGTATCAACAGAAACTGCATTTTTAGAAAGTGAAGATACTATCACTGCCATAAAACAGAAAGATTCTCAAAATACAGGCAGAAGTGTAGAGCATTTGGCTTCCACAACACTTCCCAAAATTGCAGCATCTTCAGTGCATGTAGCCTCAAATGCTGCAGTACAGATAACTGGTGATATGGTACCTACATTAGGCACGAATCATGAAGATCCCCAAAGATACCAGATTAAAGAAACTTGTTCTTCTGAGAGTCTAGATGTTGGTCTTTTAGTCAAACATAAGGTTTCTGATTGTGAAATGGATATGGATAACAATACATTTCATGACTCATTTAATCAGTCCGTCAGTGACAGCCCCGTTCTTCAGAGTTGTGAATTGGAAAATAAGATTGAATTGGGATCAGAACTGTGTGATGATGTTTTTCTAATTCAACAAGATACTCCTAACCATAGAAATGCTCTGTATGAAGAATTTGGGGCCTCATATGAGGCTCTAAAGTCTCGTATTGATTGGGATGGTCTGTTGGGAAGCAATAATGGGGAGAGGGAAGTTTTGAAAAGCTCCAGAGGAAGGGAGAATAATGATCAACATTACTCTGAGGAAAGTAATTCTTCCTATTCCTCTACACAAAAAGACAAAGAGCTCTTCAATCCAGTTTTACTTCCAGATTTACAAGTGAAAATCACTAATATATTTATGCCAGGATTCACTCCCACTTTTGAATCCCCTGCATTGGAAGATAATTTTTGCAAAAACATAACTAAAACCAAAGAACCAGAAATGGATGAGGAGGAGAAATTGCCAGGATTTGAAATCTATTCCCAGTGTTCTGGTGAAAATTCACATCATCCACGTGAAAATGAATCTGGTAATACAAGCCAAGAATCAGGACTAGTGAGTAAATCTGAAATCTCACTTTCTCTTGATGCAAATCATAATACACAAGGGAATCATGCTTCTGAAAAACAAAACAGTGGACCTTTGCTTACAGAACCCTCTAATGTCACAGCATTAAATAATGAAAGAAGTTGTTCCTTGACAAAGTCAAAAACTGATTGTAATGATACTAGAAGTAAAAAGGACACAGGATCAAGAATTAGTAAAAGAAAGCCAAATACACCTTTCAGGAATGAGAACACAGCACATAAGGATTTAAGACATCATGAAATTTATGGAAAGAAGAGGAAGCTAACCGATCAAGACTCATCTGAATGTTTTTCTTCATTATCCCAAGGGCGAATTAAAACATTTTCAAAGTCAGAAAAACACATTAGGAGTGTCCTAGATATTCTAAATAGTGAAGCATCTTTATGCAAAAGCAAACGTCTTTCCAGAAAACTTGACAGAGCTGTTCTTCACTTAAAAAAAGCTCATAGGAGAGTTCACACATCTTTGCAACTTATAGCTAAAGTAGGAGAAAAAAGAAAAGGCCCATTACCAAAATCATATGCAATAATATGCAATAATTTCTGGGAAAGTTGTGACCTTCAAGGTTATAGCTCTGTGTCTGAAAGAAGATATTATTCTACTAAACATTTTTTGTCAAAAAGAAAATATGACAAGCCAGGAGAGAAAAGAGCTTTGGGATTTGAAGTGGGTAAATCATTAACTCATGTATCAAAGCACAAGTCTTTCAAAACAAGTAGAGAGAGAATCACAGAGTGCATTTCTAAGAAAAATGTAGCTGGCAGTGTCTCCAGAAGTCACACCACTATTCATGTGAGAGAATTTTGTGATCAGGGGTATCCTGAATCACAGTTAGCCCTGTGCTCTACACCCCAAAGTACACGTTATTCAGCTTATAATAAGAGCAGTATGAGAAGTCTGAGATCATCAGAACTTCAGCCATTTTCTGGAAAAACTGGGTTTTTGTATTCCCCATCCTGCCCAGATAAACTAACTAAAAAAGAAAATAAAATTGACACAACATTTTCATCTAACATCAGTAAATATGGAAAGCCTGAGAACCATTCTGCAAATAATAAAATTAAGGATCTAATGAAAGAAAGTAATTCTGAGACTAATAAATTAATAAATAAGAGTAATTCAGTATCTTTAAATTGCATAAAAGAAAATAATGTAAGTTTTAGCAGAGACAAAAATTATGATGCAACTTGTATAACGCACACAAAGGTAAAAACTGACATAGTTATTTCAGTTTTAGAATCAAATGTGAAGCACTTTTTAAATGTTGATATCTATAAACCAGATAACGTTATTTTATCTGGTTATAAAAGAAACTTGGAAGTAACCTTTCCTATCGAAGAGTGGAGCTCAAAACCAGGAGCTCAGAGCTCCAAACCAGGCATAATTGCAGGAGACATGCTTATGGACTCATTAAATCCAACTCTGATAACCCACAAGAAGTATAACAGTGTTCCTCAATTGTTAACAACCACTCCAGTGACAGCTAGTGAAGGAGAATCTTCAGAATCTTATTTGGATAGACAGAGAACTTTTTCTGTAGATTCTTTTGCAACATCCACTAATGTACCACACTGTCAGCCAGGATGTGGTGGAGAGGAGTGTCTAAAAACAGAACAGTGGTCTTCAAGTAATTGCTTCCCTATAGATGAGAATGAATCAGGTGTTCTTGAGAATTCTGAGTTCGGTCTCAAATTAGTAACCGAAGAAAGTAAAAGTTGTAGGAAAAATACAATGAAGAAACTATTTTCCAATGATAGTTCTTCGCTCTTAAAAGGTAATATGAAGTGTTCCTCTTCAAAAAAATGTATGGCAAAGACAGACATTCAGGACAGAAAAATGTGGAAAGTTAAACATGCAGAAAAAGCAAAAGATTCACTTCACATAAAAACCATGACTGAAGGATTCACTGCTACTAAGTACAAAAACCAAAAGAATGAGATCTTAGAAGATTCCTCCTACTTACATAAGAAAAGAATTAAAAATAATGTTATTGATTCTCATCCAATCTTTGAAGATATTACTGAGGTAGTCTCTTTGAATAACACAGTTTCTAATCATCTTAGCAAAAGAGAGAAAGAAGGGGGAGTTAAAGTTAGTAATAACTCTCAGTCTGACTCTGCGTTGCATTCAGAAATAGCTTGTAATTCCAAACCACACATTACAGGAATGAATCATAGGCCTGTTTTACATATGCACTCTCAAACCTCTGAATCCTCTCCTGAGAAGAGGTCTACATCAAACATGAATGGATTAAAAGAAAAACATTGCTCAGCCGATCATTCAGCTCTTATACCTAGGCTAGCTCAAATTTTGAGAAGGGCAGATGAAACATCATCTTTTCAGATTCTACAGGAAGAAACTAAGGCTTGTCAAAGTATTCTCCCATTATTTGTTGAAGCTTTTGAAAGAAAACAAGAATGTTCTCATGAACAAATCTTGATTTCAAGAGAACTGTTGGTAGAACAAAACCTGTGGAATAACTGCAAACACAAATTAAAACCATGCGCTGTTGACTCCTTGGTGGAACTTCAAATGATGCTGGAAACTATTCAATTCATTGAAAACAAAAAAAGGCTCTTAGGAGGTGAACCAACTTTCCGAAGCTTGCTTTGGTATGATGAAACACTGTACGGTGAGCTGCTTGCTAGACCACGTGGATTTCAACAACAATCCAATTTCTATCCTGCTTTTCAAGGAAGGTTAAAATATAATGCATTCTGTGAGTTGCAAAACTATCACGATCAGTTAATGGAATTGTTTGAAGAAACCAAAAGGGAAAACAATTCATACTATGCATTCTTAAAATACAAACGGCAGATTAATGAATGTGAAGCAATAATGAAGCGTTGTTCTGATTGCTTTGACTTTTCTCTTTCTGTTCCATTTACCTGTGGAGTTAACTTTGGAGATAGTTTAGGAGACCTAGAAACTTTAAGAAAAAGTACTTTAAAGCTGATTGGTATGTATGGGGACTCTCCTAAAGTTGATTCCTATCCGGGAAAACAAGATCATTTGTGGATTATCATAGAAATGATCTCCTCAAAAGTTAATTTTATTAAGAACAATGAGGCAGTAAGTATTAAGATATCTCTTTATGGTTTGGAACATATCTTTTTTGATGCTGCAAAAAGTCTTGTTTGGAAAGAAAGGAGACAGTCTTTCAGCAAAAAATACTCAGGAAAGAAGGATAAAGAAATGCTACTCAAAATGAATCAGTATGCTTTTTCTAAGTTGAAAAATATATATGATATGTTGTCTAAAGATTTAAGCAGTGAACAAATATCCAACATTGGGCTTGAGAATACTGAGATTGCTTCCAGAAAGTCAGATGACCTAATGAACAAAGCTACAGTTAACATAATAGGCTGTAGGTTTAAGAGTACTTTGCTTTCACATCCAGATATCTGTTGTGTTAGTGAAATATTGGATCAGGCTGAATTTGCAGACTCTGAGAAATTGGAGGAACTCACTTTGAGATGTATTGGACACCTAGAAATTTTAAAAAAATACTTTCAGATGCTGCAAGAAGAGAACATAGATCATATTTTTATAACAGAAGAAAATGTTTTGGACATGGTGAAAAACCACAACCATGGAGCCATAATTTTAAAACCTGCAGCCATTGAAATCTATATTGAAATTGTCATGCTTTCAGAAACTGTTCACTTTCTTAAAAACACAATGGCAAAGAAACTAGACAAAGAGAGGTTTCGCAGTATGCTTTGGTTTGATTTGTCACTTCTTCCTGAGTTGGTTTGCTGCCAAGAAAAAATGGCTTCTTTTTCGTTTCTTAAAGAAAGCTCAACAGATTGCCTTTGGAATGTCATAGAGACTGCTATTTCTGAACTTAAAAAAGATCTGGATATTATTTACAAATATAGTGAAGGGATTAATTGTTCATATGCTCTTCATTTGCTCTCAAGAGAACTTACAGAACTTTCAGAAATAAAAAAACTTCTAAAGATGTCTAAGTATTCTGTTTCTACATATATTGACTTTGTGCCATATATAGCATCCATAAATTACGGAAGCACTATGACAGAGTTAGAATACAATTACAATCAGTTTTCTACACTGCTCAAAAATATAATGGCTGCCCCTCAGAAAGATTTAGGGAAAATGGCTCATATTATGAAAGTCATGAAAACTATTGAACATATGAAGATAATATGTGCTAAAAATGCCGAATTAACCATTTCCTTTATTCTGTGCCAAATGCTACATAACAGAAAGAAGACTTTTCAACTGAAGAGAAAAGAAAAAATGAATATGCATGTAAAACCTAGGAAGAGTATCAGTGAATCTAGTACTTTTATGAAAGTGCCCTCAATTTCAGAGTGCATAATGAAAAATGTCTCAAATTCCTTTAAAAAACGATCTATCACTGTAGACAAATGTGAAGACTCTCAGGAACAAGACAAAAACAGTACTGTTTCCAGCTGTAAAAAACAAAAGGTAACGAATGTTTCAAAACATAAAGTATGTAAGTATTACTTTTGAGAACAAGTCTACTCTTGAAACAGGTAGTTTGCAGATTGGTAAAAACTGAGAATGCTTTGTATATTGCCTTGCAATGTGAATTTACTAAGTAAAGAATTGTATTAGGGATATCTGGCTGGCTAAGTCAGTGAAGCATGCAACTCTTGATTTTGGAGGCATTAGTTTAAGCCTCATGATGGGTGTAGAGCTTACTTAAAAAAAAATTGGATGAAATAATTCCTATTAGCTACAAAATGATGATTCTGTATATGAGAAACACCTTGCAAAATGTCTACTTTTAAACTAAAAATTATTTAGAAGATATTTCTTGGAGGAATATATATAACTTCTTAAGGGATAGTCCAATGTGAATGTAAGTTATTAATTTATTAAGTAGCTTCTATATAACAAGGCTATACTTAATGTAGTAAATATTAAAAGCTGGCTAATGGAGCCTGTGTTCTTGCCCATTATCCACATGGAAAGAATAGGACAGATTTTTTAAATAGGTGATTAGGAAGGAGTTACAAGAAGTCCTACATAAACACATCTTATTTAACAAATTATAGAAAACATTTATTTTGTACCTGGCACTATTCTAATAATTGCACAAATATTAACTTCTTTATCTTTCACAAAATATTTATGATGTACTATTATTATACATAGTATTATGTACATACTATTACATAGTATTATGTAGATACTATTATAGTACATAGTATTATAAGGTACTATTATTGTCTTATTTAAAGGTATAAGACAGAGTACAGAAAGGTTAAATAACTTTCCCAGGGTCACAGAGTTAGTAAATGGACAAGCCCAGATGTAAAACCAGGCAGTCTAGCTCCAGAGCCCATACTAACCTAACAACCTACACTCAGAGGCTACTCTTAAAATTTTTTGAGAATTTCTCAGTTCAGCAGTAAAGAGAATCCTATATGCAAAAGGAAAAGTAAGAATTTTGTCTTAGGTTACTGAAATTGTATTTGTTAATTAAATTTGTTCTGGAGGCCAGGAAACCAATCATTTATTTCACTGTGTTGATAGGAAAATGTTTACTAAACAACCAGTTTGTAAGCATACTTCCAATAAGAGTACAATTTGTGTATGCCACCTCAACAGTAAAATGAGAATAATAAGAAGGTGTTATAAATATTTAGAAGAAAAGTTTTTAAAAAGTTTTTTTTTTTATTTCAATGAAGAGCACAGACCAAAGCTTTGTCTTAAATTGGGAAAATGTGTTATCTAATGAAAGTTAAATTAAGAGGGGTATCTAAGTTATGGAAAATATTATGAGCAAAGGCACAATGTTTATTGACATTATTTGAGAAATAAGTTTAAAACTAAGTCTAGAAAAGAATTTAATTTAGTGGACAATACCAGTAAGCCAAGGATATTTTGGAAAGAATATTGTTTCAGATTATAAGATGTCTTAAATATAGGTCCAAGGAGTTTAACTTTATTCTGTATGTATTGAAGGTAATGTCCTGTGAAATGTGTTTTTTCAATGATTTAAAGAGTAGAGATTCTGAGTACAGTTAGAAGTAACATGTCATCCAGGGCTTAGTTGAGGGTGCTATTTTACAGAATAAAAAATGAAAGTCCCTATTTGACAATTACTTAAAAATGGGACTTAATGACTGGTTTACCAGAAAGAGCATATACAAAAAGAGCAGTTATAAATGGACTCCAAGATTTGTTATAAGATATGGGGATAGAAATAAGTCTGCAAAATGTCTTTTTAGAAAAGTCTCTCTAAACATATGTGACATATGGGAAGTCTAGCAGAGTCCCTGGTTTTTGAAAGGAGGAAGATTAATGAATGTGGTTTTCGACCGAGCATTTTAGATGATGACACAACAAGCAATTGTATCTGATGTGAAAATAATATTTATATTGTATTTTATGCCATTACCAATGTAGGTTTTCTTTGTAACTTTTAAACATAGGTTGACATGAAAGATGTAACAAAAATCAACAGAGAAGAGGCCACATTCAAGCATCCAAGGTAACAGGTGACATCAGCCCTATCTGAAGAAAAAACAAAATTAAGCACATATTAAGGAACAGTGCTAACACATTTATTTATATACCTCTATTGGATATACATGTAACTTAGAGGACAAGAGTAAGGTTAGGAGGGAGAATAAGGTTTCAGATTAGGCAGTACTTTAAGGTTTAAGGAATTTAAAGTTCATTCTGTAAGTATTGAAGGTATACCCCGTGAAATGTTTTTTTCAGTAATTTAAAAGGTTAGGGAGATTCTGAGTAGAGGTAGAAGTAGTAGTAAGAGAAGAGTGGTGTTTTATAGAATAAAAAAGTAAAATTCCATTTGACATTGTTTAAAGAATTTATGGGCATTACTAACTGGTTTGCTAAAAAGGAGATAATGTGACAAGTGATAAATTGAGTTTTTTAAACTTGTGGATACTACAAACCAGTCAGATTTCAAAATTGGTTAAAAAAATAGAAATTGCTAATTTATATTACTAAGGGGGAACTTAGTCATCAACATACATGTATTATACTACTGTCTCATTAAAAGATGTTTAACACCATGATATAGGAGGAACATGATTTCAAAATAAAGGCTAGTTCTTTAAACTGAATTGTTTTTATGAAAAACTCCCTACATGACTTACATTTTTTCAATCTGACATGAAGTGGTGCCGCTGGACATATTGACCATCTCTTATTTCATTCAGCTCTCTCAGAGCTGTCAATTTGTGACAAGCTTCATTTTTTCTATTTTATGAGAGAATGGGTAATACAGAACAAAAAAGATGAGAATTCTAATTTCTGTCTTACTTGGTTCCCCTTCTTTATACATTTTATTTATATTTCTAGAATCCTTTTCCAGACTCTTTAAATAGTTGTGTAGTGGCACAAAGATGAATAGGTTTTTAAAGGGATAACATAAACCAGTTTTACAATCATCTTAGTTATGGTAATTAAACATAGGTAGTATTTGATACTCAAAAATCAGACTTTCCTGCTCACATAGGGGAATTAATCCAAGTATAAGGTTAATAAGGGGTGATATTTTCATGGAAGAATACTCTCTAAGAGAATGGGTAGAAGAGTGACCATACAAGAAGCTGTCAATGTATAGGGTTGAGATATCACTGAAACATCATTAGAAATGTGATAAAGCAAAAATTGTACCTTCTGCAAAATGTCAAAATATCGTACAGAATTGGATGAAGATGTTGGTTGTCAATAAAGTGCCTTTTAGAGGGGCACCTGGGTAGTTCAGTCAGTTAAGCGTCTGTATTTGGCTCAGGTCATGATCCCAGCATCCTGGGATCGAGTCCTACATCAGGGTCCCTGCCTAGTGGGGAAACTGCTTCTCCTTCTGTGCGCTCTCTCATCTCTCTCTCTCTCTCATTATCCCTCTCAAATAAATAAATAAAATCTTTAATTTAAAAAAAAAAGCTTAAAATGCCTTTTAGAGAGGCTGGATTAAGTAAAATATGGGGCATTTAGTTTGAAACTAAATATATACAGATTCCAGGCCAAAGATTAATTTCTTTTGCCTGGGGAGGAAAGATTACTTTTTTCTTTTCAACATGTTCTTTTCCACTTGTAATTCAGAGAATTTGATGAGACACCAAAAAATATAATCATCCTGGAGACCTATATTAACAGTCTGGCTCTAGACATTTCCATAGTGGATGCTTCCTTCAGCCTGGTTGAGACTCTCTAAATTTAGGTAGGAATGTCAAGGATATTAAATTGGCATGATATTTTGGAGGTCTGTGTTTCCTCTTCTTAACCTTGAATGGAAAAACTATCTTGGTAGTTCCAATAACAGAAGATGATCTTTTGGCAGGGGCAGGGCACAGATTTTGTCAGTTATATATAGCCATTAAAAGTAAAGAAGATCACCAACAAGTTGGAAGTGTATGAATGCAAAACTACAGTAAAAAATTGGATGTAGGGGGCGCCTGGGTGGCTCAGTGGGTTAAAGCCTCTGCCTTCGGCTCAGGTCATGATCCCGGGGTCCTGGGATCGAGCCCCGCATCGGGCTCTCTGCTCCGCGGGGAGCCTGCTTCCTCCTCTCTCTCTGCCTGCCTCTCTGCCTACTTGTGATCTCTGTCTGTCAAATAAATAAATAAAATCTTTAAAAAAAAAAAAAAAAAAAAATTGGATGTAGTTTCCTACTTCTAAAAGCCTCTGTTAGGAAATATCCGGTGTATAAAATAATTACAATATTGACCACACTGCATATATTTCTAAATGTATTGGAAATGCATTTGAAATGCGGAGTGTGTAATATTTTGCAGGAAAAGTATCTCAATTCAAAGCAAGGAAGTAGGGGTGCCTGGGTGGCTTAGTTGTTAAGCGTCTGCCTTCACCTAGGGTCATGCAGGAAGCCTGCTTCTCCCTCTCCCCCTGCTTGTGTTCCCTCTCTCTCTCTGTCTCTTTCTCTGTCAAATAAATAAATAAAGTTAAAAAAAAAAAGGGGGGGGGAGGGGCGCCTGAGTGGCTTAGTGGGTTAAGCCTCTACCTTTGGCTTAGGTCATGATCTCAGGGTCCTGGGATTGAGCTTCACATTGGACTCTCTGCTCAGCCTGTTTCCCCCTCTCTCTCTGTCTGCCTCTCTGCCTACTTGTGATCTTTCCCTCTCTGTCAAATAAATAAAATCTGAAAAAAAAAAAGCAAGGAATGAAACTGGGAGAATAAGTTACACATATACTGCTGATAGAGAAAATGTAAATCTTAAGAATTCTCCTGAATAAAAACTTCAAATACATGTTTATATTAAGTTTGGGGGACTCTGTATATTTAAAGTTGTTTTTGTGTATATGTTATACTTAATAGGACCACGAGATATCATCCGGAAAGTCCAGGCGAAACAGGAGCAACTTCATCTGGCAATCTGAAAAGAAACCATGTATCTCCAAAGAAGATTGAGGTGGAAAGATCACTACCTGACTCACTCTTACCTTCAAAGAACTTAAAAGACACTTGCACATCAAAGCCAGAGGGCAGAATAGATTTAACTAATATTTCATCTAATACTTCGAAAGACCTCACTGGACGACAGGGAAACTTAAGTAGCATGAAGAAAAGCAGTGCGAATTTTAGTGCTACTGAAACAATAACTGATAAGAAAGATTGTTCTTCTTTCGCAGCTTGTGAACAAAGAAGTGTAGATGGCATATTTCCAAAAGACTACAAGATGCCTTCACAGAGATTTCTTAATCCTGCAGAGAAATCTTGTCCCTCAGACATAAAACCAGGAACTGAGCCTGATGGATCAGTGCTCTCAAAGTCTATTTTCCGTTTTGTTAGGGACATCCCTGCCAATTTAGAAACGAATGACACTGTCTTTGAACTTCAAGATAATGAAATATTAAATTCTTCTATTAAAAATTCTGCATGCACCAATTCTTCAGAATCCAAATTTAACCAGGACAAATCTCCTATTCTGCAAGTAAATAAAACACAGCCTGAAAAACCTGAGTTAAAAGAAAAATACGTGAAGGATACCTTGAGTCCCAGTTCTATACCTCTAAGAGCATCTGAGGACATAACCCTTAATGTAAATCAAACAGCAGAATACTCTTTTTCTGAACAACAAAGTAATGAAAATCCAAAAGTCCTAACTCAAAATGCTGCAGCATATTGGAATGAACTTCCACAGTCTGCGTGTGCTCCAATATGTAATTCTTCGGTGCATGCATTTGGAACTTCATATCCTTACTACGCTTGGTGTGTTTACCAATACAGCAGCAGTGGCGGCAGTTCCCTTACCCAGACATATCGTGGGATAACATACGAAGTACAGCCACCTCCTCCTGGGATGTTGACTGCAATTGCAAGTACAGTTCAAAGTTCACATTCTAATCTTTTATGCTCTCAATATTTTGGTTACTTCGCTGGGGAGCGACAAGCAAGTGACTTTCTGCCAGTGAATGGGTATTTTCAATCTCAAATGCCTGTTCCCTACAATTTTCAGCAGCCAATTTTTTCACAGTATGCTCCCCATCAACCATTCCCACAACCTGTATACCCTTACCCTCCTGATTCAGGTGTGCTTCCAGAAGTTCCATGGACTTATGGTAAGTTTTATAAGTTTTAGTGCTCACTTTATTGAGTTTTTACTTTTCTCTCTTTGTACATTTATGTAAATGAAATTTACAGCAGGTCATCCATAGTAGTCATTTTTTGTGCAGGCTCATAGAATTGTTCAAATCTGTGAATTATGTTGTCACATGGGAATCTGGTTGTCAGAGATTGAAACAAAAAGAATTGATAATATCAGTAATACGTCCTTCAGCAAAAACCAACTTTGGGAGCTAGTTAAGTAAATTATAGTTAATTCATACCGCAAAATACAATGCAACAATTACACGGTTTAAATTAGTTTGTGGGGTTTGTTGTTTTTTTTTTTTTTGAAGATTTTATTTATTTGACAGAGACCACAAATAGGCAGAGAGGCAGGCAGAGAGAGAGGAGGAAGCAGGCTCCCTGAGAGCCTGATGTGGGGTTCGATCCCAGGACCCTGGCATCATGACCTGAGCCAAAGGCAGAGGCTTAACCCACTGAGCCACCCAGGCACCCGTTTGTGGGTTTTTTAAAAGAGTTTTTAAATTTACTTATTTTACAGGGAGAGAGCGCAAGCAGGGGGAACAGCAGGGAGAGGGAGAAGCAGGCTCCCTGCTGAGCAGGGAGCCCAATGTAGGACTTGATCCCAGGACCCTGGGATCATGACCTGAGCCAAAGGCAGAGCCACCCAGGTGCCACTTAATGATAATTTTTAAAACTATATCATATAAATTTACCTGTGTAAGTAAAGGAATGCCTAGAAATACTGAAATGAAATACAGCAACATTTTAACTCGTCTGCCTCCGGGTAATAAAATTGGGAGATTGTAGAGGGAGTTCTTAATATTTTCTAGATTTCCTACTATGAAAATAACATTATTTTGATAAATGGAGAAAAAGAGTAAAAAACCAAGTTGGAAAAAGAAACTTCAATCAGCTAAAGCAGACTTTTTCTTGGTATTCTAATATACTATCTGAGCATAAGTGAGTAGAACAGCTTGGTAATTTGCCACTAAAAGTTGAAATTTTTTCTCTTAAATGCAACTTTATTTGTAAAATATGTTTAGAACATAGATTTTTAAAATTAAATTGAAATGTATATTTACCAATATA
The DNA here is from genome assembly GCF_010015895.1 of Lontra canadensis. NCBI lineage: Eukaryota > Metazoa > Chordata > Mammalia > Carnivora > Mustelidae > Lontra > Lontra canadensis. The sequence goes on along the minus strand of NW_022631096.1, from coordinate 2,338,570 downwards.
AAGCAAAATTTAAAAACAACTATAAATCTGACAAAAACTACGGTTATCCATTAACACTCCAGTATTCTACCATCATAGGTAATATGTACTGTAAGTAAGTTTAACCATCTTTTAAGGTCTTAGAGAAATGCAAAGGAATTTCTTTCAAATTAAAAAGTTGTTTCTGGAACATGAGGTTGGCTCATTTAGAAGAGCATGTGACTCTTGATCTCAGGGTTGTAAGTTCAAGCCCCACATTGGGTGTTGAGATTAATAAAAGTAAATAAACTTTTAAAAATAATAAAATAAAAAGTTTTTTTCCCAACTCTAGATTCTCATAAATTAGTAAGTAGAAAAAAATTAAGTTCATTTATTCATTCTTTGGTCTGAATTGGATAAGAAGCAGCTTGTTGGCATAACTCTGTCTCTATATTGGAGTTGCCACTTGACACTTTATGACCTATAGGATAAGATTCAAATACTTTAGCTTGAAACGCAGGGTCCTTCACAGTTTATGTAGCCTCATCTCCCACCACTTCCACCTTTGTATTCAAGCCACATTGAACTTACTGTTCTCTCATACAATTCCTCTTGTACTTCCATAGAACTTTTTGTGTGCCTTTCTCACATGATAAGTTATATGAGTATTATATGGTATTGTAATTATCTCTGCATTTTTCCCTTCCCATCCTGACCCACCAAATGAGTTTAAACAGGACTGGAAATTGTTCACCTAAAACAGAAGAAAAACAGTAAAGGAAAGGAGAAAGAAATAGGAGTGGAAGTGGGGAAGTGATTTTCCTTTGTGATTTTCCTTTGTGATTAATTTGGCACACTGCTGTTGCTGTAATAATAAACACACCAAACATAGTAGATGTGGCAAGCCTATGAATTAAACTAGAAGTTTTCATTTCTGAAATAGGAAATCTTGAATGTAATTATTTCATAAAGGTTCTCAGAGTTTGAGCTTTTTCATATTCTTAATAATTAAGCTATTGGTGATGCTCAAAAAGATATCTCTGGAATCAAATCCGGCTTTGATTCTCAAGAATTTTAATTGTTAACCTACTTGGTTATATTAGTCAAATGAAAATAAAAGGAAAAGAAACACTTACTGTATTATTCAAAAGTAGCTCTAAAGGTATTATGAGGCAGTAAGCACTTCATTTAGTTTTTATGAGTACAAATAATCTATAGAGATCACCGCTCATGCTTTCAGGAACTACATCCTTCTAAACATATGAAAATCCCTGTGGCCCATTTTTGATGTTTTGCTCTTAATGCTTGTGTTCAGTGCCATAAATGGAACTGAGAGAGGGGCTAGGTGAGCCCTGTGTGTGAGGCACATTATTACCTCCTTTACTCCATTTAACTCTCCCAGAATACCTGAGAGGCATGTAGAGATTATTGTTCTCTTACAGATAAGGCAAGTACTCCTTGGACATCCTTAAATAACTTTTAAGATCCTATGGCTATTAAAGGGCAGATGTGCAGTTTGAATTCTAATATTTTTAGTACTAACTTAACTCAGGTCTTCCATTGTACTATTATGTATTATGCTTAGTCAGCATCACTAACTTACCTCAAATCTTTGTGGTTTTTTTCTTTCAGTTCCGTGGCAACAAGAACCTTTTCAGCCAGGACATTGAAAAAAGTCTTCTGTCTACTGAAATAAAGGGAATTTAACAAGTTTTTCCAAGTATTTTTTACTTACTTTTTATTTTTACATTTTTTAAATATATGTAAATATGGTAGGAAATATAAACCATATAGCTCTTTATAAAATGTTTAAATGCAACAGTGTATCATATAATGCAATTGGAAATCAATTTCTGACATCTGAAATACCAAAATTATTTCCATGCAATATTTTAGTGAATGGTAGTAGGCTATTTTCAATATCCATCAGAAATATTAACAATATTTTGAAATTTATATTTTGAAATGTTTCCATCACAAATGTTACAGTTATATAAAAATTCTTTTCAGATTATCCTAATGGAATAAGGAGAGTGAATGTACCATTTAATATGAGTAAACTTAAGCAATAGTAGTAAAATCTTTTAAGATTTTTCTCTGTGATATTTTTTGATATATTGTTTATAGTAGCATTGTGCCATTTGACTTAAAGGATATTTTTTTTACTTGGATTGTCAATCAGACCAATAATTTTATAATTCTTGATATTTTACATAATTCTTTGTCGAATGTGACAAATTCCTTTAATTTCAGTATTTTCTAATTTTTACTTGCAAAATACGTTTTAATAGGGAATTTGGTTTGTATATTTTCAGTGTTTGTCTTTGAGTAGAGATTTTTAAAATTTTTATGTTTGAAGTAGTTTAATATCATTGTATTGAAATTAAAGTACATTTAGTAGCTTTTCCTAGGACCCTCTTCCACAAGATTATTTCTTTTGTATTGTATTTCATAATTCAAACTTTTCTTAAAATTGATTTTGTAGCAAATAATAAGGAATAATTTCTTTAGCTTATGCCATTAGTTTAGTCATATTTTAGTAATTTAAATAATGCAGCACAAATAGAAATTTTTTAATGCTGTGGTGATCTTTTTTTTCCTTTTCCAACATTCCACAAAAGCAAAAAGTGTCTCAGAAATAATCATCATAGAACAATAGGAAGTTGCAGTGTATAACTCTGGTGTTTAGCACCCTCTCTGCCCACTAAGACCCAACCCTGTAAAATTACAGCTGGAAAGATCCCATACAACTGGATAGACCTTTCTCAAGTACTAGTGGGCCAAAAGACGTGACAAGAAATTTGCTTTGGCTCAAACCAAATAGCAGAGCCTTAGTGTTTTCTCAGACTTTCTAGTTAGCAGACTTTTTATGTTACCTGACATAGGCCTCCAAAAAGAGTATAATTCAGCCAAATTTATGTGGAAACTAATTTTTCAATGTAGAAAAACACTAAGAACCCCCACAGATCTTTAAAAGAGGAAAGTCAAGCAGAGAACTGCAAGAAAGAACTAAGGAATTTGAAGATTATAGAATTTAAGCAATATTAAAATAACATGGACAAGGGAGGAAGGTGGACTGAGGGCTTTGTCCTTATAGTTTTATTTGAAACTAGTCTGTAAAATCTGAACTCCTGAACAGATATTAAAACAGTAATACTTTACTCAAAAAATGACTATCTCAGTCATTTGGTCAATTTATTATTAAAAATGCCTCTATTAGATAAACCAGAAGTTAAATGTTAAAAAAATGCTTTCTTTAAACAACATTCAGGTTCTGTTAATACTATCTTGTGATACTTTTATTTCATGAGTTTTGATTTCTTTAAAAAAAAAGAAAAAAACACCTTATCTAAATATTCAATTATATTTTAAAATCTGTGCTACGAAGCAGCACATGAAAAACTAGGGCATTTTCTTCCTGCCCCCCCCCAAATATGTGTTTTGGTTCCAAAAGTAAAAATAGAAAAAATTAAAATTTGAGCAAACATTATTATTTTTTAAAAACCTGGTTATTTGTAAATATTATTGTTTTGGAATTAAAGAGTTACCTGAATAAACTGAATTCCGTCGAGTTTCGGTGTTTTTTTTCCCTTTTGTGTTTCTTGACTAATGAACAAATATATGATTGATCCTTGGTTTACACATACCCACTACATGAAAAACAAACCACAAAGAACTGATTTAATTAGACAACTAAATAAACTGTTGGAGCCCTCCTTCCACTGCAACTTGGTTTTGCCTTCACCTTCCTTTCTTCCTTCCTTTCCCCCCACTCTACAAACTTCCCTACTTCCTGGAGTTCCACAGGACAAGCCAGAGTCCCTACATTCATGCAGTTCTCATGCCATTCAAGAGGATAATATACATGTAAGTGATTCCTTTCACATCATGCAAGTAATACGGAAAACAAAATAAAGTAGTAGAACAGAGAATGACAGGATGATACAGAAGCTGAGATGATCAGGGAGGTAATCAAATTAACTTCTATATTCTTATGTTTTAATTATATCACTCTGCCTTCCATTTATATATATATATTTAAGAAGTACCTGTGAAACTTAAGTTCTGGATCTAGCCACATACAAGGCTATACCCCTCATTTTCACAATGAGGAGATTCCCAAAACCATTTTTTAATGAACTTAAATATATAAACTTTTGGAGATACATCTGTATGTGATATAAAAATATTTAAAATTGTTTTTTATTAACATATAATGTATTATTTGCTTCAGGGGTACAGGTCTGTGAATCATCAGTGTTACACAATTCACAGCACTCACCATAGCACATACCCTCCCCGGTGTCCATAACCCAGCCACCCTATCCCTACCCCCCCAGCCCCCCAGCAACCCTCAGTTTGTTTCCTGAGATTAAGAGTCTCTTACTGTTTGTCTCTCTCCCGATCCCATCTTGTTTCATTTTTCTCTCTCCCTACTCCCTACAACCCCCCTGCCCTGCCTCTCAAATTCCTCCTATCAGAGAGATCATATGATAATTGTCTTTCTCTGATTGACTTATAAAATTGTTTTTTTAATGGGATGTCTGGGTGGCTCAGTTGGTTAAGTATCAGACTCTTGGTTTTGGCTCAGGTCATGAGCTCTGGGTCATGAGATGGAGCCCCACATTGGGCCCTGCTCTCAGCGTAGGGTCTGGTTGGGATTCTCTCTCCCCCCTCCCTCTGTCCTTCTCCCTACTGCCCACTGCTCGCATGCTCTCTGTAAATAAATTTTTTTAAAGATTTTATTTATTTTTGACAGCACGAAAGAAAGAGCATGAGCAGGGAGAGAGGCAGAGGCAGAGGAACAAGCAGACTCCCCACTGAGCAGGGAGCCTGGCATATCCATCTCAGGACCCTGGGATCATGACCTGAGCCAAAGGTAGATGCTTAACCGACTGAGCCACCCAGGAGCCCTAAATTTAAAAAAAAAAAAAAAAAACTTCAAAAAAAATTTTTAACTCATTTTGTAGAATGATTGATTTATTGATGTATCCTGTCATGCATCTTTGATATCAATATCTGTCATCAGTAGAGGCTTTTTGAATTCTATGACAAAATTTTTCAAGGCATATCATCCTTACTTATAAGTCGTTTGAGGTGTATGCTTTTTTAAATCTCTGTATATATCCAAAATTTCTTTTCACTGAGGTCATTTCAGGCTAATTTCTTTCCCCAAAACATTTTTTTGTGTAATGATTTGAGGTTTTAATAGAGTAAGTTTCCATACTTTTTTTGATGGATGTAATTTTATGAGGAAAAGTCCAGGCATATGTGGTATTTTAAAACTATTAAAAGGTTTCTTTACAGGCATAGTTTGATTTCAGTTTGTACAATTTTGATAGTGCTTGAGTGCCATGATAAACTTCCAGTTGTCCATACAGTTTGAAAAATAGATTGTGGAGGAAGAAAATTAAATTATTATTTTTTTAAAGATTTTATTTATTTAACAGAGGGAGAGATCACAAGCAGTCAGAGAAGCAGGCAGAGAGAGAGGAGGAAGCAGGCTCCCCGCTGAACAGAGAGCCCGATGCGGGGCTCGATCCCAGGACCCTGAGATCATGACCCGAGCCGAAGGCAGAGGCTTAACCCACTGAACCACCCAGGCGCCCCTAAATTATTTTTATAAGACATTTTTCAAATTCTGATGAGTACAGTTGTAAGAGCAGTGACTACAGATTCCTAGTTAATGAAAAGAAACTGAGAAAGTAATAGGTTGCTTAGTAATGCAATATAAAAGTAAGATTAAAAGAACTCCGAGAATAAGACAGGAAAATTTTCTAAGACCAAAATCCTCATATCTTGACCAGTAAGCTCTGCTGACTGCTTTATTAATACCTTCTTATTTCTGAATCTTGTAACCATTTAAGAATCCCTCTGGTGTTTATAGGAAACCACCTTTGAAATAGTCTACGGAACCCTTAATCTCATAATACACTGCATTCTAATTTGTCACGGGAAACTGCATATATCCTGAGATTTATAACTACTTTCATTTTTAAAGTCTATTTTCCTTTATTAGGTAAGAATAACTTAGATCGGGTGCCTGGGTGGCTCAGTGGGTTAAAGCCTCTGCTTTCGGCTCAGGTCATGATCCCAGAGTCCTGGGATCAAGTCCCGCATCGGACTCTCGGCTCAGCAGGGAGCCTGCTTCCCTTCCTCTCTCTCTGCCTGCCTCTCTGCCTACTGTCAAATAAATAAAATCTTAAAAAAAAAAAAATAATAACTCAGATCTATGACGGATACAATTTTTTTTTAATCGAATATCTTTGTTTTAAGAAAGCTAGTCCAGTCAATTGAGCTTATTTGGTTGAAGATTACACTTACATTCAGGCAGCAATCACTGAACATCTGGCGTGTGCTAAAAGTATGCTATTCTCTGCATGTGCATAAACTAATCTTTATATCAGCCCCATAAAAGGAAGCATTCTTTGCTTATTTTATAATGCATTCATTCAGAAGGCCATATAAGATTTCTATTCCTCAACTCATCTTTGTGAACATTAGTTAATGGTTTCCAGTATTGTTAGTTTGAAAAGAATATAAGATCTGTCATAAGTTTCTCTTTGACATGCCACTTGCTTCTTAAATTCCAGACATCAATTTATGGTACCTAATATATAATCTTTTAAAATTTGAATTATAGAATATGCAAAAAACACAATAATTTAATATTTTTGCATGTTTGATTAAAAGATAGTTGCTCTGTACATACCAATAATTCCAGTCCTTTGGCTAGGATTATTTTAGTTGTATTGAGAAGTAAATGTATTTTTCATGTTGGGAGTTCTACTAAATCAGGTAGTTAATGACTCCTAATCCACAGATTCCCAACCAAGTGTTTTGACACCATGTCTGAATATTAATGAAGTATTAAACTACTGAACTGTAAACTTGAAAAATAGGGTGGTAAATTTTGTTATGTATATTAAAAAGAAGAATCCTACCAGGAATCCTTCAACCAGGAATATGTTCTATGGGATATGCTGGTACTTCCTTTCACTCCTGTGTTAAACCAAGTGTTCGGCCAAGGGATAATGCCAAATTACTATGCTACATTGAGGCCTTGCCTAGGATATAAAATCTATTGTTTCTCTTCATCAACTTTAATTATTCCATGGGAGATGGGGTGTGATGTGTATTCCTTTTACTTCTCCATAATGCATACACCCACACACATAATGTCAGTGGAATGCTTTAGGTTGTGATCATATGTGTCTCCTCTAGCTAAAGACCTCTCAACTTTTCAACACGTATAACTCAAAGACTGTTCATGACTCAACTTAGAGTTGCCTTACTCTTACAAGTATTCCTAGATGCCAGTGGGGTGAAATATAGTCTTCTTTTAAAACCTATTAACACCAAGTGGGAGCATCTTTCACATTATTTATCTCACTTTGTGAGATATCTTGCTTGCTCTTAACAAAGATTGTAAGCTGCTTTCAAGCCAGAAATACCTCACTGACACTTGAATTCCAAATGTCCACTGCTGGGCTGAGCAATAGAAGATGCGTAATATACATTTGCTGTTTGTAACTTGGAGTATATTTTTACTGAGTGGAATGGATTTTCATTTTGTCTTTTCGAAAATAAACTATTATCATTCCCACTCTCAAATCTTTTTTGGATTTTTTTTTTTAACTCTGACGTCTAAAAGGGGCAGGATAAAATATTCGCTAACAAATTGTTCTTACTTTGCCATTTGATGGGTGCTTACAAGACGTTATAGGAGAAACTTTTTTCATTATTGTAGGTTTCTAGATCAAGAGCCCAAAAAGCAGGGAGAAAAAATTCATTTTTGTCTGTCTCAATATTTTGCCCTGAAAAATTAGTGGAAGATAACAAAAGTAACACAGCTGGTTCAGCAGGCTGTATGTGAATTTTCAATAGATGACATATTTGAAACATTACTTTCATTTTATATAGTTGATCTGTGAGAAAGTTAAGAAGGTGGGTATAGGCCCAGGAAATTACCACAGAAATAAATGGTCTTGAGATAAGAGAGGGAAGGAAGTTAGAGAGCCTGCCTCTTCATAAAGAATATGGAGCAGAATAAGCTTCAGCATAGCATTTGAAGAGAAAAAGTGGGGACAGAATCGATTTTGAAGAAAGTGCCACCCATCTCCAGAACTTCTACATTCTGCAAAGCTCAAACTCCAAACCCATTAAACAACTCCCCTTTCCCTCTCTCCAGCCCCTGGCAACCACCATTCTACTTTGTCTCTGATTTTGACTCCTCTGGATATCTCATAAATAGATTCCTATAATAGTTGTCTTTTTTGATTGACTTAGTTCATTTAGCATAATGGCCTCACGGTCCATTCATGTTGTAGCATGTGTCACAATTTCCTATTTAAGGCTGCATAGTATTCCACTATATGTATATACCTCATTTGTTTATTCATTCATCCCATGAACATTTGTGTTGCTTCCACTTTTTGGCTATTATGAATAATACTGCCATAGATATTGATCCACAAATAACTCTTCAAGACTGCTTTTCATTATTTTGGATGTATACCCAGAAGTGTTACTGCTGAATCACATTGTGATTTTTTTTTCTGAAATTTTTTTATAAACATATAATGTATTAGCCCCAGGGGTACAGGTCTGTGAATTGCCAGGTTTACACACTTCAGAGCACTCACCATAACACATACCTTCCCCAATGTCCATAACCCCACCACCCTCTCCCGACACCCCTCCCCCCAGCAACCCTCAGTTTGTTTTGTGAGGTTAAGAGTCTCTTATGGGGGCACCTGGGTGTCTCAGTGGGTTAAGCCTCTGCCTTCGGCTCGGGTCGTCATCTCAGGGTTCTGGGATCGAGCCCTGCATCGGGCTCTCTGCTCAGCGGGGAGCCTGCTTCCTCCTCTCTCTCTGCCTGCCTCTCTGCCTACTTGTGATCTCTGTCAAATAAATAAATAAAATCTTAAAAAAAAAAAAAGAGTCTCTTATGGTTTGTCTCCCTCCCGATCCCATCTTGTTTCATTTATTCTTTTCCTACCCCCCAAACCCCCCACGTTGCATCTCCACTTCCTCATATCAGGGAGATCATATGATAGTTGTCTTTCTCCGATTGACTTATTTCGCTAAGCATGATATCCTCTAGTTCCATCCACGTCGTTGCAAATGGCAAGATTTCATTTCTTTTGATGGCTGCATAGTATTCCTATATATATATATATATATATATATATATATATATATATATATATACCACATTTTCTTTATCCATTCATCTGTTGATGGACATCTATGTTCTTTCCATAGTTTGGCTATTGTGGACATTGCTGCTATAAACATTTGGGCGCATGTGCCCTTTTGGATCATTATGTTTGTATTTTTAGGGTAAATACCCAGTAGTGCAATTGCTGGGTCATAGGGTAGCTCTATTTTCAACTTTTTGGGGAACCTCCATGCTCACATTGTGATTTTTAATTTTTCAAGGAACTACCATAATGTTTTCCACAGTGGCTCCACTATTTTACATTCCCACCAACAGTGCAAGAGGATTTCAATTTTTCCACATCTTCACCAAGACTTGCTATTGCTATATTTTTTTAAAGATTTTTTTCCTCAGACAGAGGATGAGCGTGGTGGGTGGGGGGGCAGAGGGAGAGAATCCCAAGCAGACTCCCCGCTGAGCCCAGAGCCCAATGGCATGCCGTCTCACAGCCCTGAGATCATGACCTGAGCCAAAATCAAGTCTGATGCTTAACCAACTGAGTCACCCACGTGCCCCACTGTTTTTGTTTTTGTTTTTATTTTTTTTTTAAGATTTTATTTATTTATGAGAGAGAGAGAGAGCAAGCACAGGCAGACAGAATGGCAGGCAGAGGCAGAGGGAGAAGCAGGCTCCCTGCAGAGCAAGGAGCCCGATGTGGGACTCGATCCCAGGACGCCGGGATCATGACCTGAGCCGAAGGCAGCTGCTTAACCAACTGAGCCACCCAGGCGTCCCTGTTTTTATTTTTGTAGTAGTCATCCTATTGAACATGAGATGATATATCTTTGAATTTTTTTTTAAGTTTTTTTTTATTTATTTATTTGAAACAGAGAGAGAGATCACAAGTATGCAGAGATGCAGGCATAGAGAGAGAGAGGAGAAAGCAGGCCCCCGCTGAGCAGAGAGCCCGATGCGGGCCTCAATCCCAGGACCCTGAGATCATGACCTGAGCCGAAGGCAGAGGCTTTAACCCACTAAGCCACCCAGGCGCCCTATCTTTGAATTTTAATTGTAATTTCTGCAATGCTGTTATTTGGCTTTTAACACCCAAGATTCCCATTTTATAAATCTATGTTTTTTTCAGCCAGATTAATATTGGAAAAAATATGTCCCTCCACAAACTCGATGTAATGTTTAACAACATGATGTATAGAAAAGCCTTGTGACATTCCAAATGCATAGACCATTTAGACACATTTTTAGAAGTGACCCAGGTATCAAAAATAGGATAAGTATTTCGATAGCACAGCTAATTCTCAGTGTGAAACTTTCTCAATGATTGCATGTTTATCCTAAAGCCTTTTTTCCACATTTATCTTTCACATGTAGCCCTTGGTTTTCCTGGTGCATGTTACCATCCCAGATGAGAGCACATTGAAGAAAATTGCAGATAGACAAGAAGATAACTAATATACAAAGCTACTGTTTATAAAAACCACATTGTTTGGTGGTCAAATCTATGTTTTAAGCATTTTACATTCAAACATGATAGCCTGTTATTGTTACATGGATAATTTATCATGTTTTTGTTAATTTTAGGAAACTGGAAATTTGGGGTTAGCATGTGTGTCATCATTTTCCCCATTTAAAAAATTGGAAAATGGGCTCCAACTGATGGAGAATGACCTTGTTTTCAGATAAGGGATACTGGTTTTACCTCTACCTGATTCTGATGAAAAACAAAAGTTTTTTAAACAGCCACAAACTTACAGAAAAGTTGGAAAAACGTTTACTCTTGAACTAAGAGTCAGTAAATTGATACCTCACCACTCCTGAATACTTCAGTGTGTGTTTCCTACAAAGAAGGAAATTCTCCTACGTAATAGTATAATCATCAAAATTAGGAAATTAACACCAATACCTACTACCAGCTAATCCTTAGACCCCCATGTACTCTTCACCATTTGTCCCAGGAGTGGGCCTTATAGCAAAATGATCCAGGTTAAAACCACATGTTGTATTTCATGGCTAGTTCTCTTTAGAATGTCTCATCAGTCTTTCCTTGATTTTTATACCTCGACACATTTGAAACTTATAAAATAACTTGTACAATGTCCCTCAGTTTGAGTTTGGTATTTCCTTATTATTACCTCTTCATCTGGACCCCTGTTTTTCATAGTGAACAAACCTATACGAAGAGTTAATAAACTAAAATGTAGACCAAAGAGTAGGAAATGATTTAAGACCCAAAATCACAAAAAGGAAAATAAAATAGATTTGACAATAAAATGGATTTCTCAACAGACTGAGAAAAGTTACTTGACACAGAACTAGAGATCAACATATAGAACATACTCCTGGAAATCAAACAAAACAAGAATATTGAGCCTCCTGTTATTTGAATAGGCAAATCACAGAAGAGGATGCCCAAATGCCAACAAATGTACAATGAGATGTTCAAACTAACTAATAGAAGGGAAATGCAAAATAATAATGAAATACCACTTCATACTCCTCAGAATTTCAAAAGAAAAGTCAGGTAGGTAATGTCATTAGGCAAATAGATAAACTACTGTGAATTCATACAATGGAATACTACTATACATTAAAGTTAGAAGCTAAGGACACTTGGGTGGCTCAGTCAGTTAAGCATCTGCCTTTGGCTCAGGTCAGAATCCCAGGGTCCTGGGATCAAGTCCCGCATCATGTTCCTTGCTCAGCAGGAAGCCTTCTTCTCCCTCCAGTTGCTGGCCCCCCTGCATGTGCTCTCTCTCCCTGACAAATAAATAAGTAAAATCTTAAAAAAAAAAAAAAAAGTTAGAAGCTAAATACTTAATACCATAATGGCCACCACTTAGTGAAGTTGGAAATAAATGCATAGCACAATACAAATATATTTATATGCATTTTAGACATAATACTGTATCTATTACACGGATAATTTAAGGATATATGTGAAATACATTAAAGGATACTCCTCAAGGGAGAGAAATGAGGCTCTGTATCCAGGATGAAAGAGGGAACCAAGGATTTTGCACAGACTTCTTGACAATACACCATAAAATAAGAGGATTAAGTATACCTGTGCATCTGAGAACCAAAAGAAAGTGAGGAGTTAATTTCCATAACAAACTATCAAAAGATATAAATTATATCCATGAACTTAAAAAATTATGTGACTATGGCAACTTTAACTTTTTTAAAGTGTTAAGATGACAATAAGCTAAATATAGTTGTAACCAAGACTGTAAATGTCATAAGTTCACCTGTCAAGAGATATATTAAGATAAAAACTTCATGTGTTGCACTGTTCTGTCATTAATTCCATGACACTAAATAGGTGTGTTGCAATTTACTTCAATTCTGACACCACATGGTGTTAGCACAGACCCCTCAAGTGAAGTGCAGAGTCCTTCACAAGACTGTCTCCACTTGAGGCCTTGTTTGGTTATTTGTACCCAATACTCCGGGTTTTTGATTATTTGAGGCCCCTCCAGCCTCCAATTTCCAATTTTTCATAGCTTTCAGATCTTGACTCAGAGTTTACCTCAACATTTTAATTTTTTTAAAGATTTTATTAATTTATTTGACAGTATGAGAGAACACAAGCAAGGGGAGCCGCAGGCAGAGGGAGATGGAGAAGCAAGCTCTCCACGGAGCAGGGATCCCGATGTGGCACTCGATCCCAGGACCCTGAGATCATGACCTGAGCCAAAGGAAGACACTTAACTGACTGAGCCACCCAAGCCCCCCTCAACACTAATTTTTAAATGATTTTATTATTTTTAAAACAAATAATAACTCATCCAATTCTCTCTCTCTCTCTCTCTTTTTTAAAGATTTTATTTACTTATTTATTTGAGAAAGAGGGACAGATAGCAAGAGAGAGCATGTACAGAGAGGAGAGGACGTGGGGCTCCATCCCAGGATCCTGGGATCATGATGGGAGCCGAAGGCAGACATTTGACCGACTGAGCCAACCCAGCACCCTTAACCCATCCAATTCTTGACATTTATTCCCTACGTTTTCTGTCAGCATCCACGCTAATAAATGTACTAGCATGTTTCTTAATTACTCACTAGATTTTTGCATCTTAGTCTCCTTGAAGGCTCATGTGAGAAAACATGCATAAGTGAACTTTGCATAAGGGAACAGACGGTTCTTTGCCTACTCAACAGTCATCCCTAGTTAGAAATGTATTTCTTTGCTGTTAACCAAACCCTGATTTTGTTCAGATACTGTGTGGAGAGCCCTTGAAACAGCGGAAGATACATCCCTGCTCCAGACCTAGGGAATTATTCATAATTATGCCAGTCATAGTAACCTAGTTTGGAAGAAAAATGAAACAAGGACAAATGCAAATTAAAAATACATCAAGGTACCATTTCTCACCTATCATACAGGCACAATTTTAAAAGATTGACCATGTACTCTGTTGGAGAAGCTGTGGGGAAACAGGCACTTTGCTACACGGTTTGTGGGAGTGTTAAGTTGCACAATGTCTACAGAGCAGAAGTTGTCAATATTTATGAAAACTACATATGCCTTTAATCTCTGACTCCTGGGATTGAGTCCTATGCCAGGCTCCCTTTCTCTCTCAAATAAATAAATAAATCTTTAAAAAAAATAATAAAACACAGTATCTTAGAATCAATGGAAATTAGAGCTAGATGAAGAATCCAGATAACTCAAAAGTATTAGAATAAGCACCAAATGTTCCTAAACTGTCAGGGGAAGGGCTTTCCTGAAGCTTATGACAAGTAATACATAAAGGTATATGTAGGGGCACCTCGGTGTCTCAGTCTGTTAAGCGGAAGACTCTTGGTGTCAGCTCAGGTCCTGATCTCAGGGTCATGAGATAGAGCCTCCTGGCAGACTCCGCGTTCAGGGGACGTCTGCTTCCCCTCTCTCTCTCTCCCTCTGCCCCTCCTCCATGTGCACACACACTCTTCCTGAAATAAATAACTAAACATTTTTTTTAAAAGGTATAGGTATATTAGGGGGAATGAGATTATTGTTTAATTGTTACAGAGTTTCTGCCTGGGGTGGTGAAAAAGTTCTGAAGATGATAGTGGGAAGAGTTGCTTAACATTGTGAATGTACTTAGTGCCATGGAACGGTATGCTTAAAAATGGTTATAATGAGGCCACCTGGATGGCTCAGTCATTGGAGCATGTGACTCTAGGTCTCAGGGTTGTGAGGTCAAAGCCCATGTTGGGTGGAGAGATTACTTTATATTTTTTTAAATTAAAATAAATAAATAAAAGGGGCACCTGGTGGTGCAGTCAGTTTAATATCTGACTCTTGATTTCCACTCAGGTCATGATCTCAGTGTTGTGGGATTGAGCCCCAAGACTCTCTCCCCCTCCCCGATGTGCTCCCTCTCTCTCCTCTGTGTCTCTGTCTCTCTCTCTCTCTCTCAACTAAATAAATAAATGTTTAAAATAAAATAAAATAAAGTCTTAAAAATAAAACATTTCTTTCTTAAAAATAAAATTAAACACTTTGTATCCAAGTAACACACTGTGTTAAATATTTGAAACGGGTATCTCAGGAAGCCTATAAATCGGTACTGAGGAAGTGAAAAACCCAAGAAATAATGAGCACTCAATTCACATACATGATATAAATGTCAAAAATATGAAAAATTGCTCAACCTCACTAATTGTAAAAAAAAAAAAAAAATCAGTCTATTTTCCACCTATCCTTTAGTGAAAGCAAACAATGAATAGTATCTGAATGTATCAGTCAGGTTTGTGCGTAGATGTAACAAAACCCCCAAACGAAGCTCAAACAAAGAGGGGCTTTTCCTCTCATAATAAGCCTGGAGGTAGGCGGTCCAGAGCTGCTATTCTGGTTTTGCATTGCTATAAGAAACCGAAGTTCTTTTCATCTTTCTTCTTAGCTATCCTTAACATGTGGTCTTTAGCCTCTTGCATTTTTCTAGTGGCTTCAAAACAGCTGTTCCATCTTCTGCAATGAGTTCTAGGCAAGAGGATTTTAAGTTTACTCCCTTTAACAACCTTTCTGGTTCAGCCCCTTAGCTACTTCTATTTACATCTCTTTTGCCAGAATTACACCACCTGACCACTCTTATGTAATTTTTTAAGCAGGGCATTTTTGTTTTTTACTCCAAACAGAATTGTATAGTGAATATTAGCTAGATTACAAGCAGTCTCTACTGAACCAATGTTGCTTGGAATGAAAACTATGGTGTCAAAATCATAATGAAAAGAACTGTGATTTGTTTTTAATATTTTATTTATTTATTTGACAGACAGAGATCACAAGTAGGCAGAGAGGCAGGCAGAGAGAGAGGAGGAAGCAGGCTCCCTTCTGAGCAGAGAGCCCGATGCGGGGCTCGATCCCAGAACCCTGGGATCATGACCTGAGCCGAAGGCAGCAGCTTTAACCCACTGAGCCACCCAGGCGCCCCAGAACTATGATTTTTTTAATTAATAGCTTATTTGTAGTGATTTGTAGATTTAAATTCAAATAAAGCATTTCCAATTTGACTTTCTTCCTCTCTCTCACTCTCTCTTCTTTCGTTCTCTTTCTCTCCTTCTTTCTTTCTTAGCTCCATACCCAGTGTGGAGCCCAACACAGGGCTGGAACTCACAGCCCTGGGATCAAGACTTAAGCTGAGATCAAGAGCCTGGTGCTTAACGAACTGAACCACCCAGGTGCCCCTGACTCTGTCATTTTAATTTCATCATTACTAATGGAGATTCTGACACAGAATTCCCTTTGTCAAATTCAATAGTACTAACTTTACCTTCCAATTATCAGAAAGTTTTTAAACTAGAAGTAAAGGTGTTTATTTATTTTTTTGAGAAGTATGGTGGTATAGAAGAATCATTTTTAGAACAATACAATGTATAATTTTAAATGTAGCATATAACTTTCTGAATACATTACAAAATTTAAATGATTCCTATTTCATATTATTAAATGACACAAAGCCATTTACATCAAGAAAAATTATCAACATTTATATATTTTAAAAGAACCTAGTCAGTTGTGTAAGAACAAAATCTAACATGTAATTTTAAGGCATGTAGGATCTGCTGAAGTCAGTGGTTTTAAAATTCTTTGACCAAAGGCACCTGGGTGATTCAGATAGTTAAGCGTTTGCCTTTGGCTCAGGTCATGATCCCAGAGTCCTGGGATCCAGCCCCAAAACCTGGGATTGAGCCCCACAACCTGGGAGCAAGCCCCGCATCCTGGGATCCAGCCCCCCACATCAGGCTCTCTGCTCAGCGGGCAGCCTGCTTCTCCCTCTTCCTCTACTGTTGCCCTGTTTTGTCCTTCACTTGGTTTACAAGTCAGTTGATATCAATATGTCTTCCAACCTCATTTCCCACCACATGACCCACTTCTCTTGATAGAAGTAGCTTTCCAGACCATTTCACACGTGTTCTCTACCAAAACACACAAACAAACAAAAACAGCACCAAAAAAAACCTCCTTGCAACTTTTCTTCTTTTTCAGTCAACTTCAAGACTTTCCCTGGGAAGAAGTTTCAAAAGTCAGTTCAAATCCCACCTTCAAAAACTTTCTGAAACTATTGCCCAAAGGCATAAAGCGTGCTGTCTTATTGGATAGGCACTTGTAAAATATTTCTTCATAACCTGAAAAGGTAAGCCTTACTAAGCCCTTTTAATAGATGAGGAATCTGAGTCTGGGGGAGACTTGCTGATTGCCCAAGGACACAGCTACGAAGTTGGCAAAGCCAAGATCAGACGGCTTGCCTACTGCCTTCTCACTGCGTTGAGCTGCAGTAGTGTGTGCCCTCTATAGAATCAGTACGGCTGTTTAGCACCTGATCTACAAGGGACGCGGCAGTTTATTAGCAGTTGCTCAATAAACATTTGTTGACTGTGCAAATCATTAGAATTCAGTAAGCTCTGCAGAAAATGCAGCAAAGAACACTGGAGCTGGAGGGGACACAGATTGTTATCATACAGAAATATCATGAAAGAGGGGGACCTGGGAGGGCTCAGTCGGCCATGGGACTTCGGCTGGAGTCATGATCTCAGGGTTCTGGCATCCAACCAGCTTCAGGCTTCCCACCGCCCCCCTCCCGAGGCAGGGTTGAGGGGAGATGGTCTGCTTCTCCCTCTGCCACTACCTGCACTCTCAGGCTATCTCTCTCTCCAATAAATAAAACCTTAAAAAAAAAAAAAAAAGAAAGAAAGAAAGGGAGGCTTCGAGATGTTAGGGTTCACTGCTAGTTAGTGGCAGAGATAAGGCTAGAAAGAATTCATTTATACACCAAAGAATATTATTGAAGGCTTGCTACTGCAGAGCGCTAGACTCTGGGGAGACAATGTTGCCAATTCCTCTCCAGAGCTCTGAAATAATACTGCAGGAGACTAAGGTGGGTCTAAGTTCCCAGAGAAAATGCTGTGAAGAACGACCAGGAGATGTTAGTCCGGACCCCAAGCAGGGAGGGAAGATAGAGAAGGGAGGAGGGGGAAAAATAGAGCCATCCTCCGCGCCCTCCCCCGGGGCCGTTTATCCGCCGAGCCACACGGGGGCGCTGCACCCTTCCTCGCGTCCCGAACCCTGGCGGCGCCTCCTGCTCGCCTGTTCCCGGCGGAAATGCCCGGGCGATGACGGAAACCCAGAGGGAGGGGAGAGAAAGAGCGAGAGAAGGGGCGAGAGAGCCGGGAGAGGCCGGCAGGCGGGAGGTGGCGGCGGCGAGTGGTTAGCGTCCGGCAGGTGCTGCGTCGAAGTCCCGCGCCCTTCACCCACTCCCGGAGCGCGCAGCCGGGCGGGCGAGGGTCTCCTCGAAGCCGCGCTCCGGGAGCTGCCTGCTAGCCTTGGGCGGGGCGAGGGGCCCGCAGCCGCGCTCTCCCGCTCCCTCCTCTCCCGCTGGGAGCTGGCGGCCGCGGCGGCCGCGGGAGAGGGGAGCGGCGCCCGGGGCGGGGGTGGGAAGGGGCGGGGAGGGGGGAGGGAGGCGGCGGGCAAGGGGATCGGGCCGCCATGGACGACAAGGCGTTCACCAAGGAGCTGGACCAGTGGGTCGAGCAGCTGAACGAGTGTAAACAGCTTAACGAGAATCAAGTGCGGACGCTGTGCGAAAAGGTAAGAGAAAAGAGGAGAAATGCGAGAGCGCCAGGCCGGGTGGGGGCGGCCCCGGCGACCCCTCCCCTCCCGGGCCTGTCCGCGCTGTGCCCGGTGTTGCCGGTCCCGGGCCCCGCGGGGCTGTGTCTCAGTGCTGGGACGCCCACCTGGGCGGCGGGACGGGCCATTCCAGGACCGGGCTTGAGCTGGCCGCCCCGGGCCTCTCTGCCTCCCCTCGGGACCCACCCTGCGGCCCCCTCCGGAAGCTCACTTCATTGGCCTAAGGGACCGGTGTAGATGGGAGGGGAGACGTGGCGCCGGGAATCCACGCCCTAGATTTTATTGGGGTCACAGACGCTCTCCTGGGGCTTACTGACCCTAACATTTCACTCGAGGACTGGCGATCTCGGCGCTTTAGAATGCCGGCAAATTAATGCAGTCTCTTGTTTGAAAATATACCGAAAGTTAACCTGGTGTTAGTGTCAAAACTTGTTAATAGATGTTTTCTCAGGTGGATCGGGCCCTGGAAAAGCCACTAACTTGGAATGTGTCAAGCGTTTGTTTTTAGAGAGGTGGGTGTAATGGCAGACTGGTTTTTAAATAGAGGTTGACTTTGGTTTAAATAGACGGTAACTAGTCTTCGTACTGACTCTTGGAAGCATATGCTGATTGTCAAAAACGAGACGGTATGCCTTAAGTTTGATAACAGTGATTACTTAAAATGATAACTGGGGTACGTGATTTTGGTGCAGGATGGCCCGTTTCAGAAAGTTTTTTCTATTTCTATTATATGGGAAGCGTTTTGGGGTTTTGGTGGTTGTGTTGTTCTTTTCTATACGAAAGAGTAATACAATATGCAGGTGGTTAACTGCTTACAGACGTTCTCGATTGGGTGATCTTGGACTACTTTCTGAATTCTGTATCCATTGTTTTCTTAACCGCTGGAATTATTTCACTCTTCCCCTTTCAAGTCCAGAATTTTTCTCGTCCAGTTTTTATAGTCTGGACTAAATAATTTTCACAAATTTTTCTGTAGAAAGGTGCTGTATGAAAGAGTAACAAAGTTATTTATTCTTAAGGTTGGGTTTGTTTGTATTTTTAAGACTTTTTTTGTAGTTTGTGTTTGGAAGTCAGAATGCCTCAGAAATGCATTGGAGGAGGAAATAATAGGGCACTTTTAAGATTATGCAATTTAGTGATGGAGGAATAATAGCTAATATTAAGATAGGATAGTGTTTTTAACAAGTGTAATGTTACCTAAGATCTTTATATATTAAATAACTCTTTGTTAACACAGGAAAATTTCTTAAATAGAACTGCTAAGCCAATAGTGTTTTTTTTCCTTTCTGAAACGAACGTTACTTGTAGCTTCAAGTTGACGGTTTTCTTGTTTGATAACCTGTAATTTCGTGAGTCTTAAAATTTACATTTTAGGGGCGCCTGGGTGGCTCAGTGGGTTAAAGCCTCTGCCTTCGGCTCAGGTCATGATCTCAGGGTCCTGGGATCGAGCCCCGCATCAGGCTCTCTGCTCAGTGGGGAGCCTGCTTCCTCCTCTCTCTCTGTCTGCCTCTCTGCCTACCTGTGATCTCTGTCAAAAAAAAAAAAAAAAAAAAAAAATTTACATTTTAAATTGCTTTCTCAAGGTCTAGTGTGAACATTAAGTTTTAAAGTACCTTGTTTTGAAATTAGTTGAACTTGTTAACCCTGCTATGAAAGTTAGATGTAGACTTGAAGTTTTGGACAAAGTTGGTGTTGAATCAGTTTTTCCCTTTGACTCTCTAATAATTTTAAGATACATTCCTAGAGAAGAACATTGTACTGCTACTCAGTCGTACTGTCTTTTTTTGTTTGTTTTTATGGATTTTTTTTTAAGTTTTATTAATTTAATCTCTACATCTAACGTGGGGTTCAAACTCATAACCCTGTGATCAAGAGTGAGATGGCGGCTCTGACTGAGCCAGCCGGGTGCCCCTCAGTCACACTTAAATCTTGAGGAAGCTTTCTGTTATTGTCAGGAGAGATTACTTGTACTTCAGCTCTTACATAAATTGGACTACCAATCACTAGGACCTTATAGGTCTGTATTTAAGCTTGTTATGTTCCTCACTTAAAAAAAATTGTACTTATCTACTAAACATGGAATTTTATTATTATTTTTTTTAAAGATTTATTTATTTGAGAGAGCACGGGATTGGAGTGGGGGAGACTCAGCGCAGAACCCCATGCAGGGCTCCATCCCATCACCCCGAGATCACGACCTAAGCCATACCAAGTCGGATATTTAATCAAGTGACCACCCAGGCGCTCCTAAACATGAATTTTTAAGTGAAAAATCCCCAGTCATTTATGTTGGCCTCCACCCCTTGTTGCCAGTGGAATGGAGAAGTGTAGTATTCCTTTCTTGCTACCCTTTTGAGCAGAGCTTAGTTTTACAACTGTCTTCTAGCTGCTGTGGCATTTCTTGGTGGCATATGTAGTCTATCTTCCTACTTTAGTCTTTGGTTCCATTTTATATCCCTATCCCTAACATTATTTTTCCTGACAAGTGTAATGTTTACTTATTGTAAACTCCGGTTGTCTGCTATCTGAATTCAAACCCTGGCTTCACCCAGTTTCTTTGCACCTGATTTCTTTTTTGTAAGACAAGTGTAATTATTTGCCTATCTTAGCCTAGGATGCTTGTGAATATTAAAATAATACCTGTGTAAAGTACCCCTAAGCAATAAGCTATTTTAGGAAAAGCCAAATAAAAATAGCCATTTTATCTTGTTTTGAATCTGTCATCTCATTTTCTTTTGGGAAAAGATGCAAAATAAGTAGGTGTGTTGACATGACTTCTCTATGGAGAATGTACTTCAAAAGAGGTTTTATGTATAGAGGTTGTAGAACCCTGAAAAATACAGTTGCGGTATTTCATGTGGTCCCTGTTACCTGAAGCACAAAGTACTAGGATTAGTAGCAATTTTGTGAAGTAACTTTAAACTCTTTGCCATCTCTCCTTAATACTTCCTCTTTCTTTCCAGAGAATGAGGAATGGCAGGCATATAGAAAGAATGTAAAAGAAAAATAAAATGTTAAACCTAGTTACACAAATCCTCTTTTTAATTCTTTGTGACTGGATTGGTTGGTTTTTTGTTTTTAATAACATGATTTTTTGGAGTCTCTTGAAAATATTACTCTATAGGAAGTTCCATTATATGGTGGTGATTTTTCCCCTCAAAATGAAATTCCTGTTCTAAATCGGGTTGCTTAAAAACTGAGGGAGTCAGCTGAAATTGAGACCAAAGTGGTACTGATAAAAGCCCTATTTTAAGGTAGTGGCAAAACTAAGATCCATCCTAATGCCAAATGGCGAAGAACTACAAAAAATACGGGTATGGATGGTCTGTCCTTTGAGGTTAATTTCTGTGCAGAAAAAAATTGTTAACATAAAATAGTAAGACACATCTTCTGAGAGAACTAGCTCTTAAATTAAGGCAGTCCTGCTTTTGAAGCTAATTGCAAATTTGACTTATGTGTATGGAGAAACTGTTTCTGTGATTCATTTCTAGAACAGCAGTGTGTACAGTAATTTTAAAAGATAGTGTGCCTGGAGAGCCAGTCTGGCGCTGTTCAGGACATTGTGTGACTAGAACTATATTTAACTCTTGGTAGCATTGCAGGAAGAGAAACTTTTTAGGTTCTTTTACCTGATAAACTTTATTTTATACTGAAGAACCTGGGTAATGATACTGTAAGTAGATAGGAAATTTAGCCTGTTTGTGTGCACGCACATCTTTAGTCTGATGATTATAAAGTACCTACTTAGAAAAATTCTGAGGCTTTTGTAGGAATATAAGTACATAAATAATATGTAAGACTAATGGATAGTTTTATGGATTGTGGCTTCAGCCTTGAGATAGAAATATCATTAGGATATTAGTTACCCCATTAATGTGAAATAGCATGCTTAAATTCCTGAATGCCTGAAACCATCTTAATGAAGATTATTAGATTCTAGTAAAAATGATTTTGTGTATAGGAAAAATCTCTTGGATTACTGTTTTCTTTGATAGGTTGTAGCTAAAAATTAGGGTCTTAACAGGCAGAAAGCCTAACTAGTACTTCATTTTAATTTCCCTTGAGCTTTGGTGGTCCATCTGACAGAGTCTAAAATGTAATGATTTAGAAAGTAGTTGCTTCCTTTCTTACTGTAACACAAAATGACCTGATTACAATGGAATAGGAGGTTAAAACCCAATTCTGCTGACTGAACCAATTGTTTTCCACGCATATCTAAGCCAGCCTCTTAGCAGACAGGTAAAGAAACTGAAGCAAACTAGACTAGCATGAACTGTTAATGACAAGAGCGGACTTTTAAAAATCAGTTCATTTCTCAACTTTATATATGAAGTGTGAAACAGTATCTGTAGATAGATAAAAAGAAGAGTCTACATTATATACTGTTTTTTTTTCCCCCACATGGAGTAGTTTTTTGGTAGCATATGTCTTCTAATTTGAAGACCTGCGGAAATTTTTTCTTCACCATCTTTTCTTCAGAATATATACTGTGAGAGACCTGAATGAAATCCTTCTTTGGTAAAAGGAAACCAAATACCAGACTTTGAAGATAAAATTAGTGCCAAAACAATCACTGTGTTTTAGACTATATACACTATATCTGTTTACGGAACTTAGTCTAAGAAGTATGGCATTAAAATCATAGACATATAAAATCATAGTCAATGGATTATCTATTGTGTATGAGAATTTGAGTTTACTTTAGATTAAATAGGAAATTTGAGTTATTTTGAACTGATTTCCTTATAATAATTCTTCATGTAAATGTAAGTTAAATGTAAACCTGATCTTGGTTCTTTAAAGTAACTTGCATAAAGAAATATTTTCTTTCGCAGTATTCCTTTACTAATGATTAAATCTTGTCCCTACTTTCTATAACATTACTTTTCAAATCTCAATTTCTTTAATAATCATATTAAGCTAGGAAATGGAGAAGCTGAAGCTTAGAATTGGTTTGCTGTCTCTTGTAGTCTGGGACAGTTACTGTGCCTTGCGAACTGCCATTTGATTGAAATAACTTTTGCACAAAAAAATTAAATGGTAATCTTGAGGTGCAAGCTGAGATAACTAACTTGTACTACGATAGCACTATGATATAGTACAATGGAAGTGTGCAAAATTCCATTGAAGATCTGCTAAATAATGTTTTATACAAGGACAGTCATCTTATTTTGAGAATGGGATGGGAAGGTGAGACTGTCTTGACCAATTCAGTCTTTTTTTTTATTTCTTTATATTTAGAAATAAAGAAAGCATGGGGACAGGGGGCAGAGGGAGAAAGAGAATCTCAAACTTCTTGCTGGTTGTGGACCCCCATGTAGGACTTGATCTCACCATCCTAAGATCATGACTAGAGCAGAAACCAAGAGTTGGACGCTCAACCAAGCCACCCACGCGCCCCTCACTCATGCAGTGTTCTGTGAAACTTTGTTTGAAGTGACTTTTTAGCATGTGATTTCTTTTTTAAGATTTTATTTATTTATTTGACAGACAGAGATCACAGGTAGGCAGAGAGGCAGGCAGAGAGAGAGGGGGAAGCAGGCTCCCTGCGGAGCAGAGAGCCTGATGTGGGGCTCAGTGCCAGGACTCTGGGATCATGACCTGAGCCGAAGGCAGAGGATTTAACCCACTGAGCCACCCAGGCGCCCCAGCATGTGATTTTTTTTTTTAATGTGCCAAGATAGTTGTGTAAGCTATCCTTTAATTTTGCTCTTTCCATTTCATAGAGAGGAAAGTAGTTACAAAGTTTGTTCTACCTTTGATAGATTTCCCATGTGATATTTATTCCTGAATAAGGAGAATTGGCTCAGTGCGGTCTTGCCTTTGCTTTGGTAGCAAGAGAGGCACTTGTTCTGTGGGAAATGAGGGGAAAAAAAAGAAAAGAGTGACCGAATAAATGCTGTCATTGTGTTTTTGCACCATAAATTCAGCGAATTTTAGTTGTACTCCTGTGTGCCAGATGCTGTTCAAAGTGCCAGAAATTCAGCTGTGAACAGAAGAGGAGACAGGTGATAAACAGACTTAATAGAGTGCCAGACAGTGATTCTTGGTAGGAAGAAAAAGCAGAGGATAGGGGAGAGTTATGGGCATGAGCTTAGGAGGCTCTTTTAATAGAGTGGCCAGGGAAAGTGTTGCAGATTTCTCGTAAAGGTGGTTTACTTTCGTGATCTGAAACAGGATTGCAGGAATTAGAAGGCACAGTTCCCAGGACTGCTCTCAGTTGTCACACCAATTGCATGTTCAGTGGGTTTCCAAACTGCTCTCCCAAGTTCAGTAATTCACAGGAAGCCCACACAGAACTCACTGAAAGCTGTTACACTCGTGATTGTAGGGAAAGAATAACAGATTAAATTCAGCCAAGGGGAGAGACACGTAGGGCAGAGTTCAGGAGGGCCTGATACCTTCAATCTCTAGTTCCTTCAGAGGCAGAACAGACACTGGACCACCCAAAGCTCTCATCATAAATCACCTTTTTAGACTATCCAGTGGTCAAAGCTCTCAGGCAAAGATACTCACATGAAGCAGGACTTTCTGGGGCCTGGCAGTCACCACCTCCCAGTAGGCAAGAGCAGATGCCAGACCACTCTGTGGGTAAGGTTCTTAACTGCACAAATTTTTACTCCATAACAAATTTTAGGTGACAAGACAGTTAATAAATAAGTGAAAAATAATGCCAAAATAAATGAAGAAAACATTGGGTAGATTTATCAGAATCATAGTGTGTAGGATATGAGAATATTTTTCTGCTAATTGTGTATTCTTTGTTGTAATTTCATGACATTTTCTTGATTCTGTAGACTCTTTGAAAATGCAGAAAGTTAGCCATTTATGTTTAAAATACTCCTTCCCTTTTAAAAATTTTTCTACTGGATATTTTAGCATTTTTGTGTAGTCAAAATGTTCCAACTTTTCCTTGAGCTTTGTGTATGCATAAACATCACTTGGAAAGGAAATAAAAAGTTCAGGTTCCTGGGGCACCTGGGTGGCTCAGTGGGTTAAAGCCTCTGCCTTCGGCTCAGGTCATGGTCTCAGGGTCCTGGGATCGAGCCCCGCGTTGGGCTCGCTCAGCGGGGAACCTGCTTCCTCCCTCTCTCTGCCTGCCTCTCTGCCTACTTGTGAGCTCTCTCTGTCAGATAAATAAATAAAAATCTTTAAAAAAGAAAAAGAAAAGAAAAAGTTCAGGTTCTTTAATTCCATCCCAGAGACTGATTAAGGCTTGGCATGTTCAAAAATCTACATTTTTAAAGATATCACAAGTCTTGTTATCTAGAAATTCCAGACTGCATTTTGAGAAATGCTACTTTGAGGAATATGCTAAGATTCTGATTTACCTTTTTTCTTAAGTTTGGAGATCAGCTTCCAACATCAGATTTCTCCTTTGTGCTTTCAGTGTTGCAGATGTCTCTAAGACCTTCTTTACTGAGATTTTTGCCAGTGTCACTTCTGGGATATGTTCATTCTTTTCCCTACAACCACTTTCCTTGTAAATGTCAATAAGTTTCCAGATTTATTTATGTCACTTAGTCTGTTTATTTCCTGGCTGCATATCTAGAGTCTCTCCAAGGGCAGCAGTATCCACATTCCACAGTCAGCCATTTCTTCTGTATATTTGTTATTTGAATTTCATTTCCAGTTTTACCACTTTTCCATTTCTTTGCTGCAGTTTCATCATTGTTGACCAAATCCCTCTTTTGAGTATCCATTTTTGTAAAAACATCACATGAGTTTATTGCTAAAAGGTAAGGGGGCAACACAGCTATAACACTTCACTGTCTGGGTATAAACTAATAACAAATGTGCTATGACCCATCCCTAAAAGATTTTGAAGGAAATTATTTCAGGGGTGCCTGAGTTGTTAAGCGTCTGCCTTCGGCTCAGGGCACAATCCCAGGGTCCTGGGATGGAGCCCCACATCAGGCTCCCTGCTTGGCGGGAAGCCTGCTTCTCCCTCTTCCACTCCCCCTGCTTGTGTTCTCTTCTTGCTGTGTCTCTGACAAATAAATAAATAAAATCTTAAAAAAAAAAAATTGATTGGCTTTTGATCGTGATGCTGCATCTTTTGTTTATGCAGTGATTTGTATGTCAGCAAAATTTTTAATTACAGTAAGTATACTGTGGTGACTTAAATTTGAACCATGTTGTTGGGGGCCCAATTTAACTAAACCTTGGTGACTAAAATTCGTGCATATGGAAACTAAGACAAAGTGAGAACTGCCTATGTTAAAGAGAAATGATTGGGTAAGATTCAAATCCACTAAATAATTTTGTTCTAACTCCATTGGGCTACAAGAGTATTTCATACATTTTCATCACCGTGGGAAAGAAACTCTGCCTATTAGCAGTCACTCTCCATTCTCCCCTCCTTCATGCCTTGGCAACCACTAATCTGCTTTCTTTATAGATTTGGCTATTCTAGACATTTTATATAAATGAAATCACGCAATATATAGTCTTTCTTCTCTGGCTTCTTTCACTTGGCATAAAATGTTAAGATTCTTCTATGTTGAAGCATATATCAGTACTTCATTCCTTTTTATGGCTGAATAAAATTCCATTATAATGGATATAGCTCTGTGATTGTTTTTATAATTAAGTTACTGCCATCTGGATTTTTTTTGAAGTTTAAAATTATTTTTTCAGATTTAAAAAGTAATATACTTTTAGGGGCCCCTGGGTGGCTCAGTGCGTTAAAGCCTCTGCCTTCGGCTCAGGTCATGATCTCAGGGTCCTGGGATCGAGCCCCACATCGGGCTCTCTGCTCAGCAGGGAAACTGCTTCCTCCTCTCTCTCTGCCTGCCTCTCTGCCTACTTGTGATCTCTCTCTGTCAAATAAATAGATAAAATCTTTAAAAAACATTTTTAAAAAAGTAATATACTTTTAAAAATTTGAACATTTATAAATGTAGGGGAAAGAACACAAATGCTCTTCAGTGTTGCACACACCTTCCCCATCCACGGCCCTCCTACCACAGAGATAAACATAGTTTTTTCACTCCTTGTTCCTGATGTGCAAAAAATATGTGTTGGGGAACGGGGTATTTTTGGTATATTCTTTTTATTGAAATGGGATCATTGGTATAACATTCTAAAACTTTTCCCTGAGTAATAGATTTTGACTTACGTGCATGCATGTACCTCGTTCTTTTTTTTCTTTCAACAGAGTATGATTTATTCTTATGTATGTTTCCAGGCTTGAAATTGCTTTGTACACAGACACTTGACTGTTGCTGAACTGAAAGGAAAGGTTTGCTTCCTTGCATTAAAAAAAAAAAAAAGGCAGCTGTCCATTTATTATTTATGGAAGAACCTTGTAACTATATGGCTAAAGTCAAAAACATAAGAAATAGCAAGTGCTGGCAAGTATGTAGAGAATAAGGAACCTTTGTGCACCATTGGTGAGAATGTAAATTGATGCAACCCGTGTGGAAAACTGTGGTGAGTTTTGAGTTTCCTCAAAAATTAAGAATAGAATTATCATGTGATCCAGTAATTCTACTACTGAGTATTTACCAAAAAAAAAAAAAAAAAAAAAAAAAAACCAAACACAACTTAAACAAGATCTGTGCACCCTTATATTTATTGTAGCATTATTAAAATGGAAGCAGCTGCAGTGGCCAGTGATAGATGAATGGATAAAGAAGATATGGTACATACATAGTGGGATATTACTCAGCCATAAAAAAGAAAGAAATCTTGCCATTTGCAATAACATGAATGGCCCTAGAAGGTATAATGCTGAGTGAAATAGAGAAAACAAATACTATATGATTTCACTTATAAGTGGAATTTCAAAAACAAGACAAATGAACAAAGAAAAAAATGAGACGAAAAACCAGACTCTTAAATACAGAGAACAAATTGGTGGTTACCAATTTGTAAGGGCTGGGGGGGGCACGGGGGCAGGATGAAATAGATAAAGGGGATTACGAATACCTTAAACACAGATGTATAGAATTGTTGAGTCATTCTCTTGTACATGTGAAACTAATATAGTGCTATGTTAACTGTACTTGAATTTTAAAAATTTAAAAAAAGATCGAATGTCATTTATGGAAGCACCTTTAACTACAGGAAGAAAGGCACCCTACTTGTATTAACTTAGGTCTGTAGGATTTTTAACTTCATTTAATCTTACTTGTTTCACAGATCAGTCTGTTCTGTGGCTTTCCTCAGATGAATTTTTTAAAAAATATTTTACCTATAAAATATTTTAGATACTTTATATTTAGAGCTGATTATTTATGTATAAATAGAGGGGAAAGAAAATTTGCATACTGACTCTGCCAAAACCAGATTCAGTTGCTTTTCATTATTATGGCTCTGGCGATGGGCACCAGCACAAAAATAGAACGTCACCTGTTAAAAGAAATCTTAATACATTTACATATTCTGCGTTCCTAAAACATGGGTAGAAGGGAATATAGTTCGTTTATCCTATTTTATGTGAATGTCATTCCCAAATTGTTGTTTTCTCAGTTCTCTTCCTAAGGTAGCTTTGGTTCATGGCAGCAAGAAAGAATATGTCTTAAATGGATGAGGAAGGCAACAAATTTGAATGGATACATATACAGCATTGCGTGCAACAGTAACAGCGTCCCGCGTTTACCATCCCCACAGTCATTCACTGTACAGGTTTAAACTTGGTCTTATATCCTAGAGATAATTAAAGTTTTGGTGCTAAGTAACATTAAAAATCACTCGTGGCCATTACATATAGGATCAAGAGGTGTACAGAAAAGAGTTGACATAGCAGTCCTGAGACCACTATCTGTAGAAAGGTCTCATTTCAAGGTCGCTCTTGGACAGTGTCTGGGAAACATGAATTTGGGGAAGGTTCCCACCATCCCCTCTTAAGAAGGACTCAGTGTGCCTAAACTGTTACACAAACGGTATGATTTCTGCTGAGCACATGCTTTCCTCTGGTAAATACTAGGCAGAGAGTACCTATGTTACCGGCTCCCAATTACAATTCCTGAGCACTGAGTCTCTAATGAGTAGACATTTCCATGGTAGACAGCATTTCACACTCTGGTCAGAACTCATTGCTGAAGGCATTCAGTGTACTCTGAGGCGCCCCCCCACCCCAACCCAGGGGAAAGGACTCTTGGAAGCTTGCCCCTGATATACTCAGGACTTTGCTTCCCTTTGTCTTTTCCTTTTGCTGATATTACTTTGTATCCTTATGTTGTAAAAATTAATAACCATAAGTATGATTCTATATTGAGTTCTGTTGGTCTTTGCAAATCACCACCAAACCTGGGGATGTTTTAGGGGGCCCCTGACACACAAAGGGTTTCACATTAAGAATTTTAAATATTAGATGGACTGTATACTTCTGCCATCCTAACATAATTTTCCTGAAGGCAAGCCAAAGTGATCTTAAAATAATATCACTTGGTGAGCTAGGAATATTAAGAAAGGGTGTATGTTAAAAAACAAATGTTTCAAAACAACCGGGGATCTGTACAGTAGAGATAGAAATTTGGGGGGTGGGGTGGATATCGCAATGCCTGAGAAGTACTTTCTTCACTACTATGTAGTTAGAAGCCCAAAGAGTATTACTATGAAACATATACATGTTCTATATCCTGTTGTTGTTTTTTTTTTTTAAGATTTTATTTATTTATTTGACAGAGGCACAGTGAGAGAGGGAACACAAGCAGTGAGACTGGGAGAGGGAGAAGCAAGCTTCCCGCTGAGCAGAAAGCCCCATGCGGGGCTCGATCCCAGGACCCTGGGATCATGACCTGACCCAAAGGCAGATGCTTAACCGACTGAGCCACCCAGGCGCCCCTCTATATCCTGTTTTAACCCATCCATGTGGTTTTGTAAAATCTGTGCTGGTTTAAGATAATCATATATCCTTAAAAGACAAATTGAATTGGAGAATATATGTATTTTGGTGCTTTTCATTTTTATATTTAAAGTAAATGATAAGGATTTTATATGAAGCAGAATTTCTTTTTAGAGTTGGAACCGTCAGCTGAGTGTTGATTTAAAAAATAGTAATAAATAGACGACATTCGCTCCAATTGAACCTTCTACTGATTTGTGCTATTCAGTAGATGTTTTTTTTCCTGACCAAACTGGGAAGCTATCTTAGGGATTAAACTTGGTCAGCTTTGCGCAGTGGCAGTATCAAAGCCAATGAGGTTTATCCGAGGCGCGATTATTGCTAATTGAAAAGTTGTTTCATTTGTGATTTTAAACATTTTTGAGCTATTTCTCAGACTCTGTATTAGATAAGTAATAATTTAAAATTTCCTTCAGGTATAGTGGGAATTCCACCTTGCAGTGACTCTACCCTCATTCTAGTCACATGCCAGTGATGCATTAGGGCAACAGGGAGCAAGTCTCAGCTGGCTAGTGAAATCTAACAGGAGTGGCTGAGTGAGACTTCTGGGAAAGTTTTAGAAGATGGATAGACTAGGCTAGCATGTACTTTTTGGTCTTTTGTCCTTTCTGTCTTCTTGCTGAAATAGGGTACCAGAAACAGTGACTAGAGATGCACCACCCTCTTGTGACCATGAGTTGGCAATTAAGTTTACCGAGAGTCAAAAGAAGGTAGTGGAAAGATGGAAGGAGTGCTGCCCTGATGGTCCTTGAGAAGATGCACCCAGGGATGCCTACCTCTAGGCTTCTCAGAGCCTGCAGTTTGTCTGCTCTGCCTTCCCCACCGCAAAGGATAGTTTTAGTAATATAATGTTAAGTAAAATAGCATATTTGCCACACAGCTAAATATCAACCCTTAAAGACTTTCAGTTTGGAAAAAAATAGCTATTTCCAGATTATATTGTGGAAGTAAGACTGCATATTTTTTTAAGTTTTTTATTTGAGTAATCTCTACACCCACTATTGGGCTCAGACTCACAACCCCAAAGATCAAGAGTCACATGCTCCTCCAACTGAGCCAGCCAGGCACCCCAGTACTGCCTGTTCTAGAATTACAGACCAATAGATACCTTGTCTACATGAAGAAAGTAAAAAGTATGTAAGTCTTAAGGTTACACAGTTAGATTTGAACCGGGGGAAAGTCCCTATTTCCTGGAAGATTTCTATACATGTAATCTCATTCTAATGAAACCATAGGCAAAGAGAAGTAAAAACATGGGCTACATTGTTCATAACTCTTGGAAAGATCTACCAGGCTCATTTAAGCAGAAACAGAAGAATATTTGGTACCCTAGAATCAGAAGGGAAGCTGGAGAACCTAGGTTGGAAATTACACGGAAATTAAAGCACATGGAGTCAAAATCACAACTTAGAAAGGTTTTAGAATGCTGTAGAGAACAGCTCTTTTGGAGTAGAACTTGCCATTGTCCCTACTGCGTAGAGTCACTTCAAATTAAAAGTCTGGGTTAGGTGCATCCAACTGACATAGATGAATCTGGAGATAAAGACTTCGGGATTTCTACAACGTGTATGCGAACCTTCGTTGTGATTTGTTTTACATATTCTAACATCAGTACCTTGGATTACTGTAATAGGACACTAATAGTCACTGAAAACAAGTTGATGTGAATAGGATACATGGCTTTGTAGGAGTGTGAACCTGCTTACCCTTTACATGATCTCTTATCTTACATGTAGGTCAACAGAAGAAAGGCATTAACATAGAAATTCTTAAGCTTCTTAGTCTCCTGACCCCTTTATACTCTTAAAATTTAAGGACTGAGAAGAGCTTTTCTTTATGTAGGATGTATTATTGATACTTATTATATTGGCAATTAAAATTTCAAAAGAATAAAGTTTCTTCAGTCTCAATATTACAAGTCTTGGAACTATTTAAAACCATCAGTATTCTAAATATCTCCTTACCCAGACTTAAAAATAACTTTTTGATGTTACACTACAGGAAAATATGACTTTTTTAAAGGATTTATTTGAGAGAGAGAAAGCACAGAGGGAGAATGAGAGGGAGAAGCAGACTCCCCGCTGAGCAGAGAGCCCTATGTGGAGCTCCAACCTAGGACCCTGAGGTCGTGACCTGAGCAGAATGCAGACGCTTAATTGACTGAGCCACCCAGGTGCCCGGAAAATAAAACTTTAAATTATATTTTAAGTCAGTTAGTATAAAAATAATTACAGGCCGTCTTCATTTAACAATTAAAACAAAGATGGCTAGTTTAGAGCTTTATATTCCCAAATATTCACATAGTTTCTTAGGGTTTCTCAAAAATGTGTCTTCACTATTAACATTGACTGCCAGTTAATGATTTTTTTTAGACATACTATATTCTACAGATATCTTTAGATAATAGATGTCAG
This sequence comes from Lontra canadensis, assembly GCF_010015895.1. Classification (NCBI taxonomy): domain Eukaryota; kingdom Metazoa; phylum Chordata; class Mammalia; order Carnivora; family Mustelidae; genus Lontra; species Lontra canadensis. The sequence continues at coordinate 2,306,051 of NW_022631096.1, read as the reverse complement.
TGTGTTTCTGTTATCTTGTGTGCTCTAAATACTTTCCCAGGATTCTCCTTTGTCTCTTTTTGTATAGAGAATTTTTTTAAAGATTTTATTTATTTATTTGTCAGAGAAAGAGAGCACAAGCAGGCAGAGTGGCAGGCAGAGGTAGAGAACCAGGCTACCTGCTAAGCAAGGAGCCCAATGCTGGATTCGATCCCAGGGACTCTGGCTGGGATCATGATCTGAGCCGAAGGCAAGCTGCTTAACCGACTGAGCCACCCAGGCATCCCAGAATTTTTGTTTTCTTTAAAGATTTTATTATTTATTTGAGAGACAGCATGAGCAGGGAGGAGAGGGAGAAGCAGGATCCAGGGAGCCTGACTCGGGGCTAGATCTTAGGATCCTAGGATCATGACCTGAGCCGAACGCAGGCACTTAACCAACAGAGCCACTCAGGCGCTCCCAGAAAATTTTATTTTTTTGGTTGAGCCTGTCTAAGCTAGCCTGTTGATGCTGGAGAGTTTAGCTGTTCTCCTTTTTACCTCTGGTGCCCGGCCTACAACAGACACTTGGCAAATGTTTGTTGCATGTACACATAAACATAACATTCAGGAATATTTTGATGTGTCAGGTGATTGCTGTGTATGTATGGTGTGTATCAAAGCGAATGGTTTATCAGCCTGATGAATGCTGTCCCATTCAGCGTACTGTATGTTAAATAATTTTTACTTTGTTTTTGGTAACATTTCCTTTAATGGATTTTTACATATGATTAGCTTATTAAATTCTTAATGTTCTGACTTAAGGATTCTCTTTAAACTCTTTCTGCAAAATTTTGGTTACTCACTCTTGTTTAACTTGGAAAACAAATTATTTGTTGCTTGCTAAGTAATTGACAGTGATTTTCTCATTTTAAGCTTGTTGCCATTGACTTTTTTTCCAGCTGATAGTTCCATTGCAGGAGGTTATGTTGCTTTTGAGAGATTTCTGCTGATTATTTTCTCGATCTTCAGTTATTTTACTAGAATCCTGTTGACTTTGGGATTTGGTTTTCATAAACTCCTTAAGGACTTTCTTCTTTACCCCTGATGCATTAGTGGTTTCACTGGACTTGGATGACTTTGCTATAAGTATTTTGCCTCTATGACTTAAACCAGCTATTTGGAGAACATAACCTACTTAAAAATTAGAGCACCTTCTTAGAGTGGAGCTCCTAGACAGTTTCCTTTATCTAACAGGTGATCATGTAGTAGTTTTATGACTTGGTTTTTCATTTATATATCAAATGCTCTTTATATCAGATATCTGCATTAGGTTTCATACATATAAAAGAAAACCTAAAGTAAGGGCTTAACCAAAGTAGCAGTTTTTATATTTTTCTTACTGTATAGGCAGAGCCTATACAGCCTATACACCCTATACAAGGGTGATATGGTAGCTCTACAAAGTTGCTAGGAAGTCAGACACTTGGTGTGTGATTTTTCTGTGGTTGCTGCAACAAATTACTACAAACTGGCTGCCTTAAAATAGCAGAAGTCTATTTTTCTCACAGCTGTGGAGGCCAGAAGTCCAAGATCAAGGTGTCATTGGACCACACACCCTCTGGAAACTTGGAGACAATCTGTCCCTTGGCTCTTAAGCTTCTTGTGGCTGCTGGCATTCCATGGCCACATCACTTCATTCTATCTCTGTCTTCCTGTGGGTATGTGTGTGTGTGTGTGTGTGTGTGTGTCTCTCTCTCAAAACTCCCTCTGCCTCATTTAGGCCTGTCAGGATAATGTAGGATGAGCTGCTCATGTCAAAATCCTTAATCACATCTTTTTCATGTAAGGTCATATTCACAGGTTTTGGTGATTAGGATATGAATATATCTTTGTGGGTGTTTTTTCAGTCTGCCACATCGTCCAGCACTCTGTTCTGCTGTTGCTAGGGAGCAGTTCTTGTTCTTACGGTCTCACGTGGCTTCTGGAGTTGCAGCCGTCGTCACATAAACATTCCAGGAAACAGAATGGAGAGTGTTGAAGGGCATGTCCCCTCCTTAAGGAAACTTTCCAGTTGCTACATAACACTCCTTAAGTCTCACCAACCAGAGCTTAAGTCTCGTGGCCATTTGTAGCTGCATGAGAGGCTGGTGCTAGGGGCTATTTGTATCCTCCCAGAATTTATATATAAACCTAATTACCAAAATGATATCTGAAGGTCGGGCCTTTGAGAGGTAGTTTGGTAAAGCTCGCATGAGTGGGATTGGTGCCCTTATCAGAAGAGACACTAAAGAGATGATGTCTCTCACACACTACTGTGTGAGGTGCAGAAAGCATGCTTCTGCAAAACAGGGTAAGGGTCCTCACCAGGAATCAAGTCAGCTGGCACTTTGATTTTGGACTTCACAACCTTCAGAACTGTGAGGGAGCAGTTTCTGTTTTTCTGTTGTTGAAAGCCACCTAGTCTATGATACTTGTTATAGCAGCCTGAACTAAGGCAGCTGGAAAGTGTAGTCTTTGAGCTGGGAGCATGTCTGCCTTGGCTACAATTAGATTAATTATGGAGAAGAAAGAGGAGAGTAGATACTGAGGTTAGGCAGTCTTTGCCTCAGATCACTTTACTTTTTGTTAGCTACTGTCAGCTGCTTTCCAAAGAAGATGTATAAATGTGCATCCTCACAGAGGATTTGAGAATAGCCTTGCTTTAAAAAAAAAAAAAAAAGGTAACAATGGGTAAATGTCATTTTTGCCAATCTCATGAATGGAAAGGAAGCATATTTTTGTAGTCCTCGTCCTTTATTCACCACCTAATGCATCAGGTTACTCCAGATGTGGCCTGGCCAACAGCAAGGAAAATGGATAATTACCTGTTGTTTTTTCTGACTACTAATAATGATATGAATAACAAACAGAAAAAAGTTAAAGGACAGGAAATAATCTAACTGAAAAGAGGCACAGCAGGGCTGTGAACACTGAGTGACACAGTGAGGTACTATTCCTCACTACACCCTGCCATTCCAAGCCATGTGGGTGAGCCAGCAAAACCCAGAGGATTTTCTTTGATATCCCAGTATCTCTGAATGGAGACAGTTAAAGTGGGACCTTGAACTCGTTTCTCTTTTGTCTGAGAAGTGGTGGAAATGACTATTGGAAAGGAATAGGGAATGATAGGGACAAAATTGAATGCATCAAGGCTGCCCAAACTAAGACAACATGTTGATTGGGGAACATGTCCAGGGTCTCAGAGTATTCCCCTCTGGGAATGGAGTGAACCATAAAAATCCTCAGAAATGAATAGGCATTCTAGACCCCACACTCCCCCTTATGGGCCCTCTCACTCCCTCCCTTGTCTACAAAGAGAATTGAAATTAACTATCTTGACTTTAAACCTGTGGTTTATTGGCAGAAAACAAACGAGTCTCACATGTGGTAGAGTGGGAGTTAATAAATGCTGCATACAATGGAAACAGCCAACAAAACCAAAAGAACTGACAGAATGGGAAAAGATATTTGCAAGTGACATATCAGATAAAGGGCTAGTATCCAAAATCTATAATGAACTTATCAAAATCAACACCCAAAAGAACAAATAATCCAATCAAGAACTGGGCAGCAGATAAGAATAGACATTTCTGCAAAGAAGACATCCAAATGGCCAACAGATACAAAAAAGTGTTCAACATCACTCAGCATCAGGGAAATACAAATCAAAACCACAGTAAGATACCACCTCACACCAGTCAGAATGGCTAAAATTAACAAGTTGGGAAACAACAGGTGTTGGCGAGGATGCCGAGAAAGGGGAACCCTCCTTCACTGTTGGTGGGAATGCAAGCTGGTGCAGCCACTGTGGAAAACAGCATGGAGGTTCCTCAAAAAGTGGAAAATAGAGCTGCCCTACAACCCAGCAATTGCACTACTGGGTATTTACCCTAAAGATACAAATGTAGTGATCTAGAGAGGCATGTACACCTGAATGTTTATAGTAGCAATGTCCACAATAGCCAAACTATGGAAAGAACCAGATGCCCATCAACGGATGAATGGACAAAGAATACAGTGGAATACTATGCAGCCATCAAAAAACCAAAATATTGCCATTTGCAACGACGTGGATTGAACTAGAGGATATTATGCTAGGTGAAATAAGTCAATCAGAGAAAGAGTTATATGATCTCTCTGATATGAGCAATTTGAGAGGCAGGGCAGGGGTCATGGGGGATAGGGAGGGAAAAAATGAAACAAGATGGGACCGGGGAGGAAGACAAACCATAAGAGACTCTTAATCTCACGAAACAAACTGAGGATTGCTGAGGGGAAGATGGGAGGGATAGGGTGGCTGGGTGATGGACATTGGGGAGGGTATGTGCTATGGTGAGTGCTGTGAATTGTGTAAGTCTGATGATTCACAGACCTATACCCCTGAAGCAAATAATACATTATATGTTAATAATAAAAATAAATTAAAAATAAATGCACAGTGTGTTGGAGTAAGTAGAAGGCTTGGACTGATAGCTCAGCAACAAAGTGAGACCAGCATGGCAAGCAAGTAACAGCAAGTGAGCAGGAACATAGCTTGGGAAATAGACAACCCAAAATTAAAACAAGTCTTACCCTGAGGAACAGAAAGAAATTACCCAGATGTGCCCACATTATAAAACAACTCACTATGATGTAAATTAAATAAAAGATTAAAAACAAAAGCATAGCACAAGCTGAATATTTAGGAAACAAGTTGAGGGCAAAACTAGTAGTAATAACAAGAAAAGCAGAATAGATGTAACAACGAAAAAAATCTAACTGCCTCCAGAAAGTTAACACTTAGTCACAGAGAATGCAGGTGACGACAAAAAAGAAAGAGTGCCTGGTTGGCTCTGCCAGTTAAGCATCTGATTTTGGCTCAGGTCATGAGCTCAGGATTGTAAGATTGAGCCCCACATAGGGCTTCATGCTGGGTGTGGAGCCTACTTAAGATTGTATCTCCCCTCCTCCCCCTGCCCCACCTTCCTCCCTCTCTAAACATATTTTTTTAATTTTTTTTTTAATTTTAAGTTCTAGATTAACATACTCTGTTATATTAGTTTCAGGTGTACAATATAGTGCTTCAGTCCTCCATACATGACCTGGTACTCCTCACAAATGTGCTGCTTAATCCCCATCACCTTAAAATATCCCCCACCTTAAGAAATTACGAGACTTGTAGATCAGAGGAGTTTGATCTTACTCAGTTTCAAGAAATTTTGATCTTAGACTTCCAGAACTGTGAGAAATAAATCTCTGTTGTTCCTAAGCTGCCCAATCTATGGCATTTTTGTTATAGCAGACCAGACTATGACATTAGTAACTATAAGATTTATAAAGGGAAAAAACAAAAGTGTCATTCTGTAGTACATATGAAAAATCCAAGAGACTCTATAAACTAGTTTTAAGTATTCCACGTTATAAGAGTATTAAGTAAAAATTTGGCATAAGAGGTATTTTTAAAATCCCAGCATAGTATCAAATATAAATTACTTTGGATTATATCTGACAGCAGCAACAGCAAGTAGATATTATTAGACAATTATGAAACTGAATAATAAGGGAAATCTAAATAATGGGCAGTACCGTTTTCATCAGTGGAAAAAAACAGTATTCTAAAGATGACTACAAATATGTGTAAATTCAATGCAATTTGAGTCAAAAATCTAATGGGTGGCTCAGTGGGTTAATAAGCCTCTGCCTTCAGCTCCGGTCATGGTCTCAAGATCCTGAGATCGAGCCCCGCATTGGGCTGTCTGCTCATCCCCTTTCTCTCTGCCTGCTTGTGATCTTTCTGTCAAATTAATAAATAAAATCTTTTTTTAAAAAATCTAAACAAAGTTTTAATAGGCCTTGACAAAATAGTTTTAAAATTCATATGGCAGGCTTAATGAAGGGATCAAAAATAGATAATTTTGAATAAAAGAAATAAGGAAAGGTGGGAGCTTCAGTTCTCTGTTACCATGATTTCTCATTATAATTAAATCAGACTTTTATTGATGCATGGGCAGTAGACCAGTGAGAAGGGAATCTGAGGCAAGGATTAAGATGCTGACACTTTATTCAGAGACTGTGCAAGCCCTAATAGATAAGGGGAAGGGAGAAAAAAATCAGGCAAGAAAGCTGTGAAGCAGGGTGACACATGATGTGTTACCTTGGGAAGTGGGGCTTCTGCCAAAGCAGACAAATACCTCAGAGAAGTTCATGAAAGGAAAAAACAGGTTGGCAGTTTATTTCCCTGTTGCCTTCGTTTTCTCTCTCCTTCCGGTCAAGGTGCACTCCACGAGATGACTCCCACCTGTCTCCAGATTGTGCATCCCTCCTTCAGCCCCAGCTCAAGAAGCCAGACCCCCCATCCCACCATGTGGCATTCCATCCACATCTGGAAGGAGAGGAGCAGCGGAACGTAGTTAGGGCTCGGAGTGAGGCCCAGGCAGCTCCACCACCGCAGGTTAGACTCTAGCCAGGCAGGGCGCCATCAGCGGTGACCACAGTGCAGTTCAGAGGACAGGCAGCGTCTTCAGGAAAAGAATTATAAGGGAATCTAAGAGGGTGTACAGGGTTGTTCCAGTGCAGGTAAGAAATCAGGAAACAACGTGGGTCTTTACAAAAGGATGGCACTGTATAAATAATAATGCTGAGCCTGCTGACTAGCCATTAGGAAAAATCAAGTAAAAAATTAATCACAGGATGCCTGCCAGCTCAGTCAGAAGAGTGTGGGACTCTTGGTCTTGGAGTTGTAGATTTTGAGCCCCACACTAGTTGTAGATTACTTAAAATCTTAAAAAAATAAACCCTACATTATGTCATATAACAAATTCCAGCTGAATTAAAGACCTGTGTAAGTGTGAAAAACAAAACTGGGATAAAAATGCAAGAATGCCCTTTTTTACCTCTGTGTGGAGAACAAATTTTTTAAAGATTTTATTTCTTTGAGACAGAAACAGGCTGTACACAAGGGCAGGGGGGAAGGACAGAAGGAGTGGGAGAAGCAGACTCTCCACTAAGCAGGGAGCGTGACGCAGGGCTCGATCCCAGAACCCTGAGATCATACCCTGAGCCAGAAACAAACACTTAACCAACTGAGCCACCCAGGCACCCCAGGTGAAAAATTTCTAAAGCAAGACCCAGCCAAGCAGCACAGACCATAAAGAGGGAAAACTGATAAAACTATATAGGGAAAATATAAATAACCAAATAGAAAGCCTGATTTTGTGAGTTAGGCATTTCTCTCTCTCTCTCTCTTTCTCTTTCACACACACACACACACACACACAAAGCTGCTTTAAAAAAAGTATACTATTAGAGGTGGAAATTAAAAGATACTGTTTCACACCCATTGGCAAGAATCTCTGTTGACAGAGATACAGAGCAATAGGAACCTATGTATAGAAACTCAAAATTCATGTTTTTAAATGCTCCTAGATGATGACATCTGGCAGGGCAGAGAAATGTCCCTAAAATTCTACTCTCCTACCAGTTTCAGCTCTCCTCTACTGGGTCCTACTTTAAGTTTCATCCTTAGTGTTTGACTTTTGTTGCTAAATCATTTTCTATACCATCACCCTGTTTCAGGTTGTTTCTTATTCTTGGTCCCAGTTCCTACCACTTGTCTTTTGGGGTTTTCTGTTCCTAATCAGCCATAGACCTGGATCTCTTACTAGATCTCTTACTAGAATTTTACAAAAAAAAAAAAAAAAGAATTTTGCACATAACAAAAGGGCCAGAAGAAGGCCTAAGAGACTCTTCTGGCAGATTGGTGGGGAGGTACATATACTTTTATCATCATCTGTTTTAGTACTTCAGAGGCCTTTTTTAATTTTCTCTGATTCTGGGCTCTTTCTGTTAGGCAAAGTTGCTGGGTAGATGAGGTGTAATGAACTTGAACTTAGTTCATATATTTAATTTGCCATTGTATATATATAAATTGTGTCCTTCAGGGCCTCCTAGTTCTACTGATACATAAAATGGTTGGAATAAGGAAGTTGAACGTTAGCCTATGAATTGGTATAAGGTGTTTGTTTGCCAAAATTTTGAATAAGCAATTTGTTACTTTTATTAACCTTTTTAAAAATGCAAATAAGATTATTTATTGGTGTGGTACATAAACAATGAATCTTGGAACACTGAAAAAATTAAGATATTTTTTAAGAAGATTATTTCTTGCGGGGGGAAGGAAGGTTTGTTTTGTTTTTAAGTAGGTTGCATACCCAACGTGGAGCCCAGCACAGGGTTTGAACTCCTAATCCTGAAATCAGAACCTGAGCTGAGATCAAGAATTGGATGTTTAACCGACTGAACTACCCAAGTGCCCCCCAGAAACAGCTTTTTTGAGATAGAATTCCCCTTGATGTACTCCTACTGAATATAATGCATTTCATTTAGAGTGTACAGCTCATTGGCTTTTAGTATAGTCAGATATGGACATCCATCACCACAGTATTTTCATTTCCCACTAAAGGAACCCCTGTACCTCTTAGCTTTTATCCCCCAATCCTCTCAGCCCTAGGCAGTTTTCTGTCTCTGTATATTTGCCTCTTCTGAACAGTTCACATAAATGGAGTCATAATATATATGGCCATTTGTGACTGCCTTCTTGCACTTAGCAATGTTTCCAGAGTTGTGGCATGTATCAGTACTTTTTATTGCTGAATAATACTCCGTTGAACAAGGAACACCACATTTTATTTATCCCCTCATCACTTATTTGACATTTAGGTAGTTTCCACTTTTTAGCTATTATGAATAAAGCTGCCATGATCTTGTGTAAACTTAAGTTTTCATTTCTCTTAAGCCTATATCTAGGAACAGAATTGCTGGATCACGTGGTAATTCTGTTTAACGTCTTGAGGAACTGCCAGACTCTTTTCCACGGCAGCTGTACCACTTTGCATTTCCACCAACAGTGCATGAGAGTTCCAATTTCTCCACATCCTCAGAAACATTTGTTACCTTTTAAATTTAGCTGTCCTAATAATCAATATCTCATTGTGGTTTTAGTTTTATGATTTTCTAAGGCTCATTTCAGATGTCTTTTTTCCCAGGATTTTCTTGTACTGTGCAAGAAATGTTGCTTTTAATGTTTTTTTTCTTTTCTTTTTTTTTTTTTTTAACAGGCTAAGGAAATTTTAACGAAAGAGTCAAATGTGCAAGAGGTGCGTTGTCCTGTTACAGTGTGTGGAGATGTGCATGGTCAATTCCATGACCTTATGGAACTCTTTAGAATTGGTGGAAAATCACCAGATACAAACTATCTATTCATGGGCGACTATGTAGACAGAGGCTATTACTCAGTGGAGACTGTGACTCTTCTTGTGGCATTAAAGGTATGGTGAATGAAATTCAATTTTACTTTTTTTTTCAAGCTTTAAACTTCCAAAAGGCAAGGATGGCAGTATTGCATATCATCTGTTATATTTTATGATCTATTCAGTTTATAGCCCCTTGAAATATAATAGTTGGTTTTACATCTTGGAAAAGAGAAAGAAATGAAAATTATACATTCAATGTGACCTGCGTACTTCTGGTAAATCATTCCCTTAGATAATCCACAGCTGAAGTCTTGGAACCATCTTTTACTTAGGTATCCTTCATATACAGTCAATTTAATTATTGCCTTGAGAAGTCTGTTATTCCTGTGTCTGTTTTTCTCTATCACACAATTCTGTCTGCAATCACTTCACAGCTTCAGTTACTGTAAAAAGTATGGGAGCTAATGTTGCTGATCCCTCCAAATCTGCCTTACGTATGCTTCAAGATTAAATCTCTGTTATTTAACACTTTCTTCTTAGTACTCTTCTGTCCCGAAACTCTTCAGAGATTCCATGTTGCTGGTAGCTCAGACTGCTTGGCTAGCCCTTTGTAGTGTAGCCTGAATTTGCCTGCCAGTATTTGGTAGCATAAACTCTGTATCTCTGATCAGAGTTTCAGTGCTCTGCCTGTCTTCATTATTTCCTTATCTGATTTCCCCATAAGGTTACTCTGACTTCTTTTTTTTTTTTTTTAAAGATTTTTATTTATTTATTTGACAGAGATCACAAGTAGGCAGAGAGGCAGGCAGAGAGAGAGGAAGGGAAGCAGGCTCCCTACTGAGCAGAGAGCCCGATATGGGGCTCAATCCCAGGACCCCGGGATCATGACCTGAGCCGAAGGCAGAGGCTTAACCCACTGAGCCACCCAGGTGCCCCAGGTTACTCTGACTTCTTACCTCTTCTGCCAAGACTCACTTAAACCCTACATCTTTCTTGAAGCCTTCAACCACTTTAGCATTATTCCTTCTACTCTGAATTACTGAGAAACTTAATTTCCTACCCCTTACATGTATCACATAGTGGCTTATTACCATGTATTATTTATGTCTCATATCTCCTTGATGAGATGAATCCCTAAACAGAAGTCATGTATTACATTTATGTAGACCTGGTACCTAGCTTTAAATGTGAGCTTAATGTTGGGCACATAATGGATAGTTAATACATATAAACTGAAGTATGCATTTGCAACTTTTAGGTTAATTTGGTTTATAGAATTCTTACCAGACATATTCCTGACCAAACAGTATGCTGTAAGGTATGTCTCTCTGTTCTGTTATGAAAAGAAGACTCTAAATACATTTGAAATCTTGCTCAAATTTGGCAAAGGCCTGTTTTTGTTAGCAAATACAGTCTTTCTGTGGAAAATAAGAAAAGAGGAGAGAGAAATTAGTATATAAGGGAATTTGTCTTAGGTCCAAATCTTTGGCCATCAGTATCCATTCAGCAGTAAGACATAGTGTTTTGAAAAGACGTAGAAGACTGGTGAACCTTTGAGGATCAAGAGGATATTAATGACCAAGAATCAGATACAGTTTTGTTATAATAACACAGATATCAGTTAGTAAGCATTCCAGTGAGGATGGTATAAATAGTAATGAAAATGATGGACTATAAATATTTCAAAGGTGAGTCAATAATGAATGAGAAAATGTTTAACTCTGAGTAAGAATTAGCATTTAATGTTACAGCACACAAAAGAACCATTTTTTAAAAAATGGGTCAGAAGTTAATGTGCTTAACACCAGTAAAAATATGCTTTGTACCATGAATTTCTTTTGCTTTTCCTACAGGTGCGTTATCCAGAACGCATTACAATATTGAGAGGAAACCATGAAAGCCGACAAATTACCCAAGTATATGGCTTTTATGATGAATGCCTACGAAAGTATGGAAATGCCAATGTTTGGAAATACTTTACAGATCTATTTGATTATCTTCCACTTACAGCTTTAGTAGATGGACAGGTGGGTATGTGCTTATATGGTGGGTGGGGCAGAAATAAAAGAAAAGATTTTCTATTAGTAATTTAGGGTTTAGATTTACATGACATGATTTCTGCATCCCCTTGGCCTTCTCTGCCTCCTTTCCTTATAATTAAAATTTCAGAATAGAGAATTAGGGTTTTATGTACATTGTGACCAGCAGATTTCCCTGTTGTTCTCAAATGTGTTTGTAAATATTTTTGCTAAGGAATTTGCCAATATGCTTTTCCTATTATAAATATCATAAATAAATGCTTAAGACCCTGAAGTACAATACTAGTGTAAAGCAAAGCTGTTTTTTAAAACTAGCTCCATCCATAAACACATTGTTTGCTGGTTACCATTAATAACTTTTTATTCCTATTTTCATGGTAATTGCAAGCAGTAATAATGTGTATTACATAAGAAGTGCATGCTTTGTTTCCACCTGTAACGAGTACTATAGACATACTGTAAAACATTCAAAAGTATAAGAAAATTGTGCAAGTTTCTATATTCGAGTTTCTAAGAGATAATCACTGTGAACATGAACTGATTTAACTTTAAATATGAAGCATACTGTACCAGTAAATAACATGTGGTGCAAGTCTACAATCCCTAAACTGTATAAAAGCCTAGAATAGTCATGGGCATAATAGATCACTCATAATTTGGTTGTAGCCTTTTCTGTGTGGTCCTGACAGTCCACATTTTCCCAGCCATGATATTGGACCCTGCAATAATTAATTTTAAAGAACAATATTTTGCCTAGACTTGGCTAACATGAAAGAAAACAATGTGGACTTTAAGAGTTCACAAATTATTTCTAAATGACAGTGGAAGTACAGTGTAGACCAAAAGTTTTGGATGTAAACAGGGGTGAAATGCAAGGAAATACATAATCTCACATTTCATTTTGTAAAAAAAAAATTAAAGGAAATGTGAAATATTTAACTCAATGAATGGCCATAGTAAATAAACTTAATAGTATTAAGTTTATAATAAATAGTTTATTTATAAATAAATTTATAAATTATAAAGTTTATAACAAATAAACTTAAGTAAATAGCCATAGTAAAAAAAACTTAAAGGATTAAAGATAAAAGCAGACGTGGAGGGGTGCCTGGGTGGCTCAGTTGTTTAAACATCCATCTCTTGATTTCAGCTCAGGTCATGATCTCAGGATCCTGGGATCAAATCCCCAAGTCAGTCTCCCAGCTCAGCAAGGAATCTGCTTCAGGATTTTGTCTCTCTGCCTCCCCTCTCCCCCCCACAAGTAAATAAATCTTTAAAAAAGCACAAATGGATACCAAAAAATCACTAGGAATGAGAAATAAGGCATTACTATCAATATGGATCTGCTTACATATCACAGTAACAGGGCACAGCTTTATTGCAGTTGAAAAGATGAAATTTACTATAGCAAAATAGTTTTTGAAGAAATTAGGCCAATGTAAATAGACTACCAAACTTAGAAGAAATTGGAAAAGTAATCAGGTCTGGATAGTTTTCTGAGCAAATTCTACCAAACCTTTAAGGAAGGTAATTTATGTTCTAGAGCTTAGGAATGGAGAGCTTCAAAAGTATCATTTCACTAACCCAGACGTGGCAAGCACCAAAAAAATAAAACTAAATAATTAAGTAGTAAAATAAGATAACATTAATTGAATAAGGAAACTTATACTGACTGTACTTAATCAGCAAAACATCAGAAACCTCATCAAAATCAGGAAAAAAATGCCCTCTAAAACTTTTGTATTACTATTCTCTCTGATCAGAACCCTAGAGGATGGGTCTGGGAATAGATATTTTATCCAAAACAAACAGAAAAATTGTATTTTTCAGTTTTGTTTTAGAAATCCTAGCCAGTGCACTGAGCATTAAAAAGAATTAAAAGGTTTAAACATTAAGAAGTTAATAAATATTTTTCCTAACAACATGATTTATGTACTCAGAGAACTCTTTAAGAAAGCTGAAAAACTGTTTGAGCCAGTAATAGGATTGGTAGTGTCCTTGCTGTTAGAGAAACAAAAAAATTCTATATGTTAGCAAAAAGTGTAATGCTGAGTCACAAGAATAGAGATCCCATTCACTAGAGAAGGGGGAAAACACTACACAAAATACTAGGATTATAAAGACAAAAGTATTTTAAAGTATTGGTAGCTTTCTCTAATAATGTGATTTTTGTTTCCTTTTTCATTGTATTTTATAAATTTTCCACAGTGAATTTTTTTTTTAAGAATTTATTTATTTATTTGACACAGAGAGAGAGATCACAAGTAGGCAGAGAGAGTTGGAAGCAGGCTCCCCGCTGAGCGGAGAGCCTGATGCAGGGCTCAATCCCAGGACCCTGAGATCATGACCTGAGCCGAAGGCAGAGGTTTATTAACCCATTGAGCCACCCAGACGCCCCTCAACAGTGAATATTATTAAACTTTATTTTGTAAAGCAAATCTATTAGGATTTACATTTTGTAACTATTAGTTATTTACTCTCCATTAACTTTCAGCATTTAATAAAGCCTTTTTTTTTTTTTTATTCACAAACAGATATTCTGCCTCCACGGTGGCCTCTCTCCATCCATAGATACACTGGATCATATAAGAGCTTTGGATCGTTTACAAGAAGTTCCACATGAGGTAAACTTAGTTTTAATTTTAAAAAGAAAGAAATATAATCACATTGTGGTAAAGCTAAATTAGTTAAACTTGACTGTTAGTAATTTATAACATGTACTTAATTTTCTTGGCCAGGGCCCAATGTGTGATCTGTTGTGGTCAGATCCAGATGATCGTGGCGGATGGGGTATCTCACCACGTGGTGCTGGCTACACATTTGGACAGGACATTTCTGAAACATTTAACCATGCCAATGGTCTCACACTGGTTTCTCGAGCTCACCAACTTGTAATGGAGGTATGTCTTTTTCCTAGGGGATGATGATCTTTATTTCAAATAAGTATATATCTCTGTAATAAGGCTTTGTGGAACATTCCTCCCTATTACCTAAATGAAATGAGAAAAAATTGAGTTGGTTTTAGCAAATAGGGGAAAGTACTAGTTGGCCAGAGCAAAATTATAACTCACTTTGGAAATTAATTTAGACATAGACAAAAGTTTCAAAAATATTATCAAAAAATCCCCTTGTATTCTACATTGATTGCTCAAATATATTTTCATATTTTACTATTCTGTCTCTGTCTTCCAGCTTCCCCTCCTCCACACGTTTCTTTTTCTAAGATTTTTTATTTATTGGGGCACCTGGGTGGCTCAGCTGTTAAGCATCTGCCTTTGGCTCAGGTCATGTCCTGGGATCAAACCCCATGTCAGGCTCCCTGCTCAACAGGAAGCCTGCTTCTTTCCCTCTCCCCCTGCCACGTTCCTTCTCTCACTGTCTGTCTGTCTTTCTCTCTCTCTCTCTCTCTCTCTCTCGTCACATAAATAAATAAATAAATAAATATTTTTTTAGAAGATTTTGTTTATTTGACAGAGAGACCGTGAGAGAAGAAACACAAGCAGGGGGAGTGAGAGAGGGAGAAGCAGACTTCCCGCAGAGCAGGGAGCCTGATGGCAGAGCTCAGTTCCAGGACCCTGGGATCATGACCTGAGCTGAAGTCAGACGCTTAAGGACTGAGCCACCCAGGCGCTCCTGAATTTTATTCTTTTAAATCAGGGAGTGACTTCAAGATGTTAGAGAAAACTTCACCCAGTTGAGGCAGGAAGAGTGAGAACATGGTTATTAATAAGGAATATAAATTCATATGGTAAAGATAAACCTAATTATATCAGTAATCATAAGAAATGTGAATGGTTAAAATTTTTTACTTCCCTAAAATACTGAGACTCTGAATTAGATAATCAGAATTCAGCTGCTACTTGGGATGAATCTAAAACAAAAATAAAACATAATGGCACTATAGAAGTAGAGGGAAAATGGTATATTGGTATAATCAGTTAGATAATTATCTAAAATACAGCTAATAATGTGCATCAGAATAGCTTCTGAGATAAAAAATTCATATAGAAATAAGAGCTCTTGGGACGCCTGGGTGGCTCAGTTGGTTAAGCAGCTGCCTTCAGCTCAGGTCATGATCCCAGCATCCTGGGATCGAGTCCCGCATCGGGCTCCTTGCTTGGCGGGGGGCCTGCTTCTCCCTCTGCCTCTGCCTGCCACTCTGTCTGCCTGTGCTCACTCTCGCTCCTCTCTCTCTCTGACAAATAAATAAATAAATAAATAATCTAAAAAAAAAAAAAAAAGAAAAAAAAAAAAGAAATAAGAGCTCTTTACTGATGGAAGCTGGCCCAGTTGGCTAGGGAAGAAACAATTCCGAGTTTGTGTTTACCTAGTAATAGATTCCAAATATGTAAAGCAATAATTCATAAGGAAAAGTAAGTAATCTTCCATCTTTGTGGAAGAAATTTTAATACGTACCTGAGCCAAGAGCCGAAGCATAGATATCAGTAGAAGAGCGCCGTTCCTGAGCTCCCGCCACAGTACCCGGGCCCAGCAGTGCAGTGCAGTATTCCATGCAGGGGCACAGTGTTAAGGATGGATCCATATAAGGGAGCAGAGAAGACTACATTTCCACCAACAATATTTGGAATTTTTGAATTTAGTTTTCTAAACTGACCCATATCAAGATTACAATTTCATAGTGAAATGTTGTTTTGTGTTTTGTTTTTTTTTTTAAACATTGCAGGGATACAATTGGTGTCATGATCGGAATGTGGTTACCATTTTCAGTGCACCCAATTACTGTTACCGTTGTGGGAACCAGGCTGCTATCATGGAATTAGATGACACTTTAAAATACTCCTTGTAAGTAACTGAAAATTTTTTAAGTTGTATGTAATAGCTTTTAGAAAGAAAATTTTAAATGCAATTACTAAAATTGGAGGATTTCTGCTTCTGGAATAGTGGAATGAGGAACGTGGCAAACCCTTTCCCCAACAGAAATAGTTATTTACCTGGAAGGTTATTTTAAATAATTATTGTAGGTTTTTTAATATTGTCTGAAATGCATACAGCCCATGGAGAAACACAGACTAGAAAATACACTAAATCTCAGTAATAGCCAGAATCTGTGGATCGGGCTCAATATAACCTGTTCCCTCCCTGTCTTTCCAGATCCCATGTACAGAAACGGCTCCACAGTCATTCTACTCTGGGCCCTGCTCAGACTTTTTCCTGGGTTTAACCTTTAAACCTTTGTTAACTAAACAACAGAGTTATTTAGAGGTTCCCTCTGGGTGGGCATAAGCCACTTTTACTGGTCAGAGGTTGTGCTCCAGCCCCCTTGGTCGTTGAAATTTTAGGGCTCACCCTAATCCAGTGAACTCACTGGGAACAGACGTGGCTAGAAGTTGCTATCAGAGTAGAAAGAATACGTATTTTGGTTCACAATTCAATGAAGCATAATAGTACCTTGGATTTTCCTTGTTTGATTAGTCCTTAGAGGGTGCAGCCTTAAGGATGCACATAATGTCATTTTCCAGACCATCAGAGATGTATGTGGCTGGGATTTTAAGCCTGGCTTCCTAGGAGTTGCTCCTGGGTCAGAGTAACTTGATCAGTATTTGGTTGGAGGTTGTGTTTAAACTCCTGGTATCATTGAGGGTTATATACCCTTTTGTTGATTAATCTATGTTTCATTTTCGTAGGGCTGCTCTAACAAAGTACCACAAAGTGGGTGCCTTAACGGAAATTACTCTCACTTGTGGAGGCTAGAAGTTTGAAATCAAGGTTTTGGCAGAGTGATGTTTCTTGTAAAGGCTCTAGAGGAGAATCTTTTCTTGCCTCCCTCTAGCTTCTGGTGGCTCCTGCAGTCATCACCCCAGTCTGTCTTCACATGGCACTCTCCCCTGTGTGTCTGTTTCTTCTTTAATAAAGATACCATCAGATTGATGGGGTGCCTGTGTGGGTCAGTTGGTTGAGCATCTGACTTGATTTTGACTAAGGTCATGGTCTTGGTCATGAGATGGAGCCCCACGTTGGGCTACATGTTGAGCATGGATCCTGCTTGAGATTCTCTCTCCACTTCTCCCTCTGCCCCTCCCTGCTCATCCTCTCTCTCGCTCTCAGAAGAAAAAGAAAAGGATACCACCAGAGTAATTTAGGACTCAACCTAATCCAGTAAGACCTCACCTTAACTAATAACATCTGTAAAGACTTTATTTCCAAATAGTGTCACATTCTGAGATTCTGAACCGACACGAATTTTGGGGTAAACTCTTTGACCCAGCATAGCCTGTGTGTGGCTTAGGAATGTTTTCAAGAATGCCCCAGATGCTCCTCTAATTGTTCCTGTGTGGGTATAGCTAATATATGTGCACAGTCATCTTGTCTCCCAGTGGGGACTGTGATCCCAGGAAAGCTTTTCTTTGCTCTTCTTTTTTCTGTTACATTTCTTAAAAATTCAGCTATACTACAAATACATCCATATTGTTTTTGCACCTATATGTAGCTGGTTTTTAAATCCGTTAAAAAGATGCAGTTATACTGTCATTTGCAGTTATACTGTCATTTACAGTTACTGTCGTGTACGTGTGTTTAATAACTTGAATCCAAAGGAAGAATATGAAGAAGATAAAAATGAGAAGTTAATGTAACAAAATCTGTACATACTTGCTCTTTCTCAGCTTCTTTAAGGGCATGAGATTGTATGAAAAAGTAACTATAACAATGCATTTTGGGGATTTTAACATCAGTAGCAAAAAAATTAAGAAATGGAAAGCAACTTACTATGTAGAAGTAAATTTCTCTAAATTGACTGGAATTTATAAACCTGCAGTAGAATTAAGTTGTGTATTGTAAGTTCTCAAGCAACCAATAATAATGTAGAAGATAACTGAACTTATTAAGGGAGTTTAAATGGCACACTAGGAAATACGCTTTTAATAAAAAAGCAGTTGAAGTGGGAACCAAGAAACAAGACAAAAAAAGAAAAAATGGCAGGTATAAATCCAGTCATGTCAATATTAAATGTGAGTGCTTTAAGTAATATAATCAAAAAGGCAAAAATACTAGATTGTTTTTTTTTAAGATCCAGCTTTATATATCTACAGAAAACAGAATTTAGATTAAAAATAAATGGGTTGAAAGTAAATTAGGTGAAAAATATACCATGCTAACAGCAACCACATGACTTGAACTAGTTAAACTAATAATTAGACAAAACAGATTTCAAAATAAAAATTGTAAATTAGACATAAAGACACTTCACAATGATGAAAGAGTCAAAGCATTAGTATATACCAGTTACAAACAACACACTTAACTGTGGAGCAAAAATGAACAGAATTGAAGGGAGAAATAGACAATTTGACAAGAGTTGGACTTTCTTATGCCACTTCCAATAACAGAACTAGTCAGAAGATCACCAGTGACATAGAAGACTTGAGAAGTACTGTAACTTAACATTTATGGGACATTACACCCAACAGTAGCAGAATACAGTTTTGTCAAATGCACATGGAACATTCTCTAGGATTGACTTTATGCTGGGCTATAAACCAAGCCTCAGTAAACTTAAGACTATTGAGGGCTGTCTGGGTGGCTCAGTCAGTTAAGTATCCAGCTCTTGATTTTAACTCAAGTCATAATCTCAGGGTCATGAGATCAAGCGCCATGTTAGGCTCCACACTGGGCATGGAGCCTGCTTAAGATTCTCTCGTTCCCTTAAAAAAAAAATATTGAAGTCCTACAAAATATGTTCTCCAGACACAATGGAATGAAAATAGAAATCAGAAGTAGAAGGGAAACTGGAAAATGTATAAGTGTGTGGAAATTAACATACTCCTAAATGACCTGAATCAAAGAATAAATCATAAGGGAAATTGAAAACACAAAGTGCCAAAACGTAGGGGAGACAATGAAAGCAGTGTTTGCAGGGAAGTATATAACTGTAAGTGCCTATATTAAAAATCAGATTTTAGAAAGATCAAGTCAGTAACCTAACTTACATTTTAAAGACCCTAGGAACAGAACAACAACCTAAACCCAGTGCAAACGAAATAAAGAGGGAATAAATGGAAAAAATACCAAAACCAGAAGTTGGTTCTTCTCAACTAGACTAGCCAAACAAAAATCAGTGAAGATTCACATTACCAGAGTCACTGCAGACCTTACTGAAATAAAAAATTATAAAGGAATACAATGTATAACTGTTTGGCAACCAGCTAGGTGACTTGGATAAAATGGACAAATTCCTAGAAAGACAAACTGCCAAAATTGAGTCAGAAAATCTGAATAGACCTGTAACAGGTGAAAAAGTTGAATTAGTATTTTAAAACTTCCTCAAAGAAAAGCCCCCAAGCCCCGTTGACTTCACTGATGGAATGACTAAAAATTTAAAAAGGAATTAACACGAGTGTTTCACAGAGACTAAGAATAGAATAGGAGGGATCATTTCTCAATGTATTCTTTGAGGTCTGTATTTCCCTAATACCAAAATCAAAGATAATTTAAGAAAATTACAAACCAATACTCTTTATGCTTATAGTTGCAAAAATCTGCAACAGAGTATTAAAAACTGAATCCAGTAATATGCAAACAGATTATACACAGTGATTTATCCCAAAAAGGCAGAGTTGGTTCAAGATACAAAAAAAGCAATAAACTGTTGGACAGAAAAACACATGATCATCTCAGTTAAGCCAGGAAAAACATTTGTCAAAATCCAGCACACTTTCCTAATAAAAATACTCATCTTGATAAAGGTCATCTACAGAAACCTCACAGCTAACACCATTTTTTTTAAAGGTTTTATTTATTAGACCATAAGCAGGAAGGGCAGATTTGAAAAAGGAATAAGAAGATTCCATGCCAAGTGGGGAGCCCGACACAGGCTCCCCTGGGATCATGACCTGAGCCTAAGGCAGACACTTTACCAACCAAGCCACCATGCGTCCCTAATAACATCATTCTTAATCATGAAAGACTAAATGCTTTCCTCTAAAATCTAGAACTAAAAAAAAAAAAGTCCATTCTCACAGCTTTCATTCATCTGATAATTATACTGCAAATCTTTTCTCCCAGGCACTGAATCAGACATTTTGTCTGCTTCAGTTTTCATCGTAGCTCTGTGAGATAGTTTTACGGAAGAACACACCTGCAGTGACTTGCCCAGGGTTATTCCAGTCCTAAACATAGCAAAAGTGGGGAAATCAGTACCACTCTTTCTACTACAGGGTCTTACTCTTCTTGGATTTGCTTTTAAATTCAAATCCTTTAACTACTGCTTCTTTGCCATTTATAGCCTTCAGTTTGACCCAGCACCTCGTCGTGGAGAGCCTCATGTTACCCGGCGCACCCCCGACTACTTCCTGTAAATTCCTCCTGGGAAAAACCTGCCTTTGTATGTGGAAGTATACCTGGCTTTTTAAAATATATATATTTAAAAACAAAACAAAAAAAAGCAACAGTAATGTATGTGTTTCTGTAACAAATTGGGATCTCTTTTGGCATTAAACCATATCATGGACCAAAATGTGCCATACTAATGATGAGCATTTAGCACAATTTGAGACTGAAATTTAGTACAACACTATGTTCTAGATCGGTCAGTCTTAACAGTTTGCCTGCTGTATTTGTAGTAACCATTTTCCTCTGGACCGTTCAAGCAAAAAAGGTAACTAACTCCTTCATCTCCTTTTGCACTTACTTGGAAATTTTAGTTATAGTGTTTAACTGGCATGGATTGGTAGAGTTGGAGTTTTATTTTTAAGAAAAATTCACAAGCTAACTTCCACTTAATCCATTACCCTTTATTTTATTGAAAATGTATAGTTAAATTAACTGAAGAAAAGATTCTTGGGAGTATGTTGTCATAACATTTAAAAAGGTTTCCCTTCATTTAAATTACTGTTTTCTGTTTATCTGCATATTCTGTGTACTTGTCATGACAGTGCTTGCATCCTATTTGGTGTACTGAGCAAATAAACTTTCCATTTTAAACAAAAATTGGTTTACTGTGGTATGCTTTAAATGAAAAGTTCTATTTTGACACTTGATATAAAGCCTCTTAAAAAATAAATCTTGACCTGTGATAAACAGTTGTGTTGAGATAATTTATTTGCAGTGTTTTTGTGTCGGGCTTATATTCAGAAGAAAACCTCAGATAGTAGGCTGGAAAAGTTCAGAGCATAAAAACCATTTTTATTTCTAAATATTTTACTAGGTAGTTTGTATTAATGTATTCAAGTATGTAGTATATGCTAAAACTGTAGAATGTTCTATAGCTAGGAAGAATCTTTTAAAAGCCAAAATATATTTTGTCTTTATCCATTGCTCTAGAAATAAGAATTAATCTCCAAAAGAGAGTTTAGTAGAAATAGTAATAAATAGCTCCATTACTAATATATAAATTCCAAGGTGGGGGTGGATATAGAGTCAGTGTTAAGGGTGAGTGTTGGAGGATGGAAGACACGAGAAATAAGTTAGATTTTTTAAGTCTTTATAGAAGAAAACAAAATGGTAGACTAAATAGCTCAATGACAATGGACACAGTTCTCTAGTTAAAAGACATAGGATCATTTTTTTATTTTTTTAAATCCAACTATATCCTGATTACAAGGCACATACCAAAAGCAAAAAGTCAGGCATGTTGAAAATAAAAAGCTGGAATAGACTGGGAAGATACTAATCAAAGGAAACCTGAAATAGCTATATTAATATTAAAATAGACAGACAAAATTTAAGAACAGAACATGAATACAAATAGAGTTAACTCATAATTCTAAACTTGTATGTACATACCAAAATAGCCTCACTATGTTAAAATTAAAAATCCTGAAAAATCAGGTTGACAAGTTTTGATTATAATGGCAGAATTCAACTCATTAAGTCAAAGATGTAGAGTATTTAATAAAACATTTTAATAAGATTTATATAATAGAAGGGCACCTGGGTGGCTCAGTTAAGTGTCCAACTCTCGATTTTGGCTCAGGTCATGATCTGAGTCATGAGATCGAGCCCCATGTTGGACTCTATGCTCTCTCCCTCTTCCTCTGGCCCTCCCCATTCTCGTGCACGCTCTCAAAAAAAGGAAGGGAGGGAGGAAGAAAGGAAGATATAATAGACATAGGTAGATCTCTGTGCCCTAACAGAGCACACATTTTTGTCAAGTTTGAGACATTTTATAAAAATTGGTAATTACTAGGCCCTAAGGCAAGTCTCAAAAACATTCAGAAAATTAATAGGACACCTCTGACGACAATGCAATTTAGAAAATAGCAAAAATAAGAGGGCATGATATTCTGTAGAAAATGTAAAAAGACCAAAAAATTACTAGAACTGATGCATGAATTCAGTAAAGTGGCAGGAAAAATATTTTTAAAATGTCTGTATTACCCAAAGCACTCTACACATTTAAAGCAATCCCTAACAAAATACCACCAGCATTTTTCACAGTGCTATAGCAAACAATTCTAAAATTTGTATGGAACTATGAAAGACTCTAAATAGCCAACGGAATGTTGGAAAGTAAAGCTGGTGGCATCACAATTCCAGACTATATTACAAAGCTGTAGTGATCAAGACAGTATGGTAGTGGCACAAACACACACAGATCAATGAAACAGAATAGAAAACCCAGAAATGGTCACACCATGCTACGGTCAACTAATCTTTGACAAAGCAGGAAAGAATATCCAATGGGAAAAAGAGTCAGGAAATGGTGTTGGGAAAACTGGACATCAACATGCAAAAGAATAAAACTGGAGAACCTTCTTAAACCATACACAAAAATAAATTCAAAATGGATGAAAGACCTAAATGTGAGACAGGAAACCATCGAAGTCCTAGAGAACACAGGCAACAACCTCTTTGACATCAGCTGTAGCAACTTACCAGGTACATCTCCGGATGCAAGGGAAACAAAAGTGAAAATGAATTATTGGGACTTCATCAAAATAAAAAGGTGCTACACAGAGAAGGAAACAACAAAACTACAAGGCAGCCTTTGGAAGGGGCAAAGATACTTGGAAATGATACATCTGATAAAGGGTTAGTATCCAAAATTTATAAAGAACTTAACACCCCCTCAAAAAAGTAATTAGTGTTAAGAAATGGGCAGAAGACATGAATAGACATTTTTTAAAAGATTTTATTTTATTTATTTATTTATTTGAGAGAGAGACGGTGAGAGAGAACATGAGTGAGGAGAAGGTCAGAGGGAGAAGCAGACTCCCCATGGAGCTGGGAGCCCGGTGCGGGACTCGATCCCGGGACTCCGGGATCACGACCCGAGCTGAAGGCAGTCGTCCAACCAACTGAGCCACACACGCATGGCCAACAGACACGTGAAAAGATGCTCAAAATCAGGGAAATAATGACTCAAAACTACAATAAGGTATCACCTCACACCAGTCAGAATGGCTAAAAATAACACAGGAAACAACAGATTTTGGGCAAGGATGTGGAGAAAGGGAAACCTTACACTGTTGGTGAGAATGCAAACTGGTATAGCCACCCTGGAAAATAATGTGGAATTTCTTCAAGAAGTTAAAACTAGAACTACCTTATGACCTAGCAATTGTCTACTAGGTATTTACCCAAAGAATACAAAAATAGTGACTCGGAGGGGTACATGCACCCTGAAGTTTATAGCAGCATTATCAACAATAGCCAAATTATGGAAAGACCCCACATGTCTATTGAGTGATGAATGGATAAAGAAGAAGTGGTATATGGGGTACTTGGGTGGCAAAGTTGGTTAAGCATCCATAAAAAAGCCATAAAAGAGAATGAAATCTTGCAACTTGCAGTGACATGGATGGAGTATATGCTAAGTGAAATAAATCCGAGAAAGACAACTACCACGTGATTTCACTCAGTAATTTAAGAGAAAACAGATGAACATGGGGAAAAAAGACGCAAACCATAAACATACTCTTTAGAGAACAAACAGGACTACTGGGGAGGTGAGCGGTGGGATAGGGTAAATGGGTGATGAGTATTCAGGAGAGCACTCATGGTGATGAGCACTGGGTGCTATATGTAGGTGATGAATCACTACATTCTACTGAAACTAATATTACACTATATGTTAACTAGAATTTAAATAAAAACTTGAAACTATTAAAAGCAAAAATTTTCAGAAGTACCTATTCTTTTTGGAATTTAAAGAGTTAAATTCAAAGATAAAGGAACTTTTAACTTCCATAAAACAAAATATAGAAAAACTGGTTATGAAAAAATAAATTTAAATATGTGGACAAAACCTCTACAATAGCCAAAATAATTCAGAAAAACAAGAACGGGTACATTCACTTTCCAATGTCAGAACTTGATTCACTTTCCAATGTCAGAACTTGTTATAAAATTATAATTTTCAAGACAGTGTTGTATAGGTATGCCCGGATACACAGATCAATGAACAAAATTAAGAGTCCAGAGGGTGCCTGGGTGGCTCAGATGGTTAAGCATCTGCCTTCAGCTCAGGTCATGATCCTGGGGTCCTGGGATTGAGTCCCACATCGGGCTCCCTGTTTGGCGGGGAGCCTGCTTCTCCCTCTCCTGCTCCCCCTGCTTGTGCTCTTTCTCTCTCTCAAATAAAAAAATAGAGTCCAGAAATAAATCCTTACATTTATAGTTAATTATCTTTTGAGAAAGTGGTAAGGCAATCCATTGAGGGATTCTTCAACAAATGGTGTTAGGACAATTCTATATACACATGCTACAGAAGGACAAATTTAAATGCATACCTCATACTGTAAACAAAAATTCACTAAGAACAGATCAGACCTAAACATAAGAGCTGTTACAAACTTTAGAAAACATAGAACCCTGAGGCACCTGGCTGGCTCAGTCAGAAGAGCATGGGACTCTTGATCCTGAGGTCAAGAGTTTGAGCACCATTTTGGATGTAGAAATTACTTAAAAATAAAATCTTAAAAAAAGAAAAAAAAAAAACATAGAACCCCTTTGAGACCTTGGGTTAGGCAACGATTTCTTAGGTGTGATATCAAAAGAAAGGTTCATAAAAATTTTTAATTGATAAACTAGTCCTAGGAATTAAACATTTACGCTTAAACAGAACTGAAAGAAAAGACAATAGACTGAAAGAAAATATTTTCAAGACACATACCTGATAAAGGACTTGTATCTAGAATTTAAAAGAACTGGGACGCCTGGGTAGCTCAGTCGGTTAAGCCACTGCCTTCAGCTCAGGTCCTGATCCCAGGGTCCTGGGATCGAGTCCTGCATCGGGCTCCTTGCTTGGCGGGGAGCCTGCTTCTCTCTCTGCCTCTGCCTGCTTGTGTGTGCGCGCCTTCTCTCTCTGATAAATTTAAAAAAAAAAAAAAAAGAACTGTTAACTCATTAATAATAAGACAACCCAATCAGAACATGGGTATAAAATATGAATAGACATTTCACCAAAGAAGACATACAAATGGCTAATAAGTACATAAATGAAAGCTCAGCATTAAGGAAGTGTTAACTAAAAGCACAACTGAGGTACTCCACACCCATTAGAAAGGCTACAATAAATAAGGCCTTCTTTATTAATAACAATTGCCAAGGAAGCCTGGGAAGATGACAGAGAAGGAGGAGCCTAAGCTTACCTTGTCCCACAGATACACCTAGATAACAGACACATCAGTGCAACTAACCCAAAAAACAATCCAAAGACTGGCAGAACAGACTCTCCATAGTTAATCATAGAAAGGAGACCACATGGGAAAGAAAAGTAGTAGGGAAAACTAACCAGTGAGATCAACCACAAATGGAAGGGACATCATAGGCATGAAGAAAGGAGAGGAAGGTCCACACCACACTGCCAGACACAGGGGACCTGCACTGGGAAGATGACTACCCATAGCATTTGGCTTTGAAAACCAGAGAGGACTAACTTTGTTAGTTCTTGCGATCAGGGGACTTCCCACTGGGAACTTTAAAAATAAGTAAGTTTGGCTCTGGGAAAGCTGGAGGGAATAGAAAACTAAGTGCCTGCCCTTAAAGAGATGGTATAACAAACAATCTTGCTGAGATACAGCATAGAAACAGGTGTTGGAAAAAATACCTGAAGTAAACGGGAAGGCGATTTAATCTCAGAATGTGTATTAGAGGGGGAAAGATATTTAGGGGACTTCTCCAAGAACCAAAGAGCTGATGTACCATCTTCCTCCTCTATATCCAGCCTAGACATGCACCTACCTATAGGAACCAACATGAACACACCGCCTAACTTGCTAACAATGTGCACTCTGTCCCAAAGTTCTCCTTCCGCTGCCCTACTCAAACTATCCCACTTGGCAGGAGTCCCTCCAAAGTAGCTGACATGTCTCTTTCTGCAAACAGCCCCCATAGTAGCCAACACAATTCCAAAGTGAGTCTTGTCCTGGAGAGAGGAGAAGATAACCACACACACCAGCTTCAATGCAGCCCCAGCAGTGGACTGCAGACAGACATCTCATCTGACTGCAGGCCCTACACCAGTGATAGCCTCTCAGGGGACAATGCAGGGAGTACACCCTCCAGGTAGGTGCATTCCAGCAAACAGACTGAGGGCAGGATCTGATCTGTCTGCTGACACCATCCAACTTCATACCCAAGGTGGTCCCGTATAGGCCCCTTAACAATACAGGAAACAAACTCTGCCCATAACAGGCAAAGATGGCTATTGCAGCCAGCTGGACTGAAGGTGAATGTGGCTCAACCACCACAACGGGGTGGGTGCAACACACATAAGAGATTCCCATGAAGCACCAGTTTCTAGTGAGTGGGACACTGCACTGCAGGGTACTACAGGACCTCTTCTTCATAAGGCCACAACTTTGAAAAGCAGGAGACATGGCTGACTTTCCTAACACAGAGAAACAGACACAGAGTTAGATAAAATGAAGAGACAAAGTATACAACCCAAATGAAAAAACAAACAAACAAAACAGGACAAAAGTCACAGCAAAAGAGCTAAATGAAATGGAGATATATGCCTGATAGAGAATTCAAAGTAATGGTCATAAAGATACTTACTGGACTTAAGAAAAGAGTGGAGAATCTCAGTGAGACTCTCAACAAAGAGATAGAAACATAAAAAAGAACCAATCACAGATGAAGAACTTAATAAATAAAAAAACCACTAGATGTAATAAATAGTAGATTAGAAGAAGTGGAAGAATGGATGAGTAATCTGGAAGGTTGGGTACTGGAAAGCAACAGAGAAAAACTGGGGAAATTAAAAAGGATAAGAAGTGAGAATAGGTTAAGGGAACTCAGTGATCTCCTCATTCACATTATTGAGATCCCAGAAGAAGATAGAAAAAAGGGGGTAGAGGGACACCTGGGTGGCTCAGTTGGTTGGACGACTGCCTTCAGCTCAGGTCATGATCCCCGGGTCCCGGGATCGAGTCCCACATCGGGCTCCCAGCTCCATGGGGAGTCTCTTCTCCCTCTGACCTTCTCCTCGCTCATGCTCTCTCTCACTGTCTCGCTCTCAAATAAATAAAATCTTTAAAAAATAAAAATAAAAAAAAGAAAAAAGGGGGTAGAAAGTTTATTTGAAGAAACAATAGCTGAAAATTTCCCTAATGTGAGGAAGGAAACAGATATCCAGATCTTATTGGGGGCACAGAGAGCCCCCAATAAAATCAATCCTAAGAAGGTCCTCATCAAGACACATAATAATTAAAATGCCAAATACTAGTGATGAAGAGAGAATTTTAAAGCAACAAGAGGAAACAGTTACTTACAAGGGAAACTTGTAAGGCTACCAGCTGATTTTAATGCAGAAACTTTGCAAACCAGAAAAAAGTGGCATAATATACTTAGAGTGCTGAAAGGAAAAAACCTGCAAACATGGCTGCCTGGGTGACTCAGTCTGTTAAGCATCTGCCTTCGGCTCAGGTCATGATCCCAGGCTCCTGAGATCAACTCCCACATTGGTTTCCTTGCTCAGTGAGGAGCCTGCTTCTCCTTCTGCCTTCTGCTCCCTTGCTTTGCACGTGTGCTCGCTCTCTCTTTCCCTGACAAATAAATAAAGTCCTAAAAAACAAACAAACAAACAAAAAACCAAAATCTGCAAACAGAAATGCTCTAATCATCAAGGCAATCAATCAGAATAGAAAGGAAGATAAAATTCCCATACAAAAGATAAAGGAGTTCATTACTACTAAACCATACTCACAAGAAACGTTAAAAGGTATTCTCTGAGTTAAAAGAAAAGGCCTTAATCAGGAGTAAGAAAATTATGAAAGAAAAACATTTCACAAGTAAATACAAACATAATAAAAATAGATGAATCACTTATAAAACCAGTACAGAGGTTAAAGCACAAACACAGTAAAATCAACTATATCTATAAAAATCAGTCAAGGGAGTCAGGAAATAAAAATGTAACATCACATACATAAAACTTTGGGAAAGAGTAAAAATTTAAAATGGATTCAGGGTGAGAAGATGGGTGAGCCCAATGGTGGGCATTAAGGAGGACATGTATGGCATGGAGCACTGGGTTTTATACACAAACAATGAGTCTTGGATCACTACATCAAAAACTAATGACATACTGTATGGTGACTAACAATAATAAAACAGATTCAAACTTAAGAAACTATCAACTTTGTATAGACTGCTATATACATAGGATGTTATATATAAGTAATCACAAATCTGTAATAGATACACAAAAAGAAAGAAAAATGAATACAAGCATATCACTAAAGAAAGCTGTCAAACCACAAGAGAAGAGAGCAAAAAGCAGTAATAACAAGGAAGTTTAGGGGCACCTGGATGGCTCAGTCTTTAAGCATCTGCCTTCAGCTCAGGTCATGATTCCAGGGTCCTGGAATCAACACCCACATGGGGCTCCCTGCTCAGAGGGAAGTCAGTTTCTACCTCTCCCATCCCCCCCTTCTCTCACTGTGTCTCTATCAAATAAATAAATAAAATCTTTTGAAAAAAATTAGAGGGAAGTTTATAGTAATATGGGCTTACCTCAAGAAGCAAAAACAAAAACATCTTAAGTAAACAACCTAACCTTAAAACTTAAAGCAGCTAGAAAAAGAAAAAAGCCAGGGTGCCTGGGTGGCTCAGTAGGTTAAAGCCTCTGCCTTCAGCTCAGGTCATGGTCCCAGGGTCCTGGGATTGAGCCCTTCATCGGGCTCTCTGCTCCGCAGGGAGCCTGCTTCCTCCTCTCTCTCTCTCTCTCTGCCTGCCTCGCTGCCTACTTGTGATCTCTGTCAAATAAATAAATAAAATCTTAAAAAAGAAAAAGCCCAAAGCCAGCAGAAGGAAAAAAAATAATAAGGATTAGATCAGAAATAAATGAAAGACTAAAAACACAATAGAACAGATCAATGAAACTGGGAGTAGTTCTTTGAAAAGATCAAGAAAATTAATAAACCTTTAGTGAGACTCATTAAAAAATGTGAGATAACTCAAAAGCAGAAATGAAAGAGGAAAAATAACAACTGACACCACAGACAAAAAAATTATAAGAAAAATTATGAAAAATTTATGTGCCAAAAAATTGGACAATCTAGTGGAAAGGAATAAGTCCCTAGAAACATAAAACCTTCCAAAACTGAATCAGGAAGAAATAGAAAATTTGAATGGACAGCTTATTAGCAGTGAAATTGACTCAGTAATCAAAAAAACTCCCAACAAACAAAAGGCCAGTACCAGATGGCTTCGCAGGTGAATTCTACCAGCATTTAAAGAAGACTTAATACCTCTTCTCAAACTATTCCAAAAAATACTAGAGAAAGGAAAGCTTCCAAATTCAGAGGCCAGCATTACCCAGACACCAAAACCAGACAAAGACCTAACCAAAAAAAAAAAAAAAAATAGAGAGAGCAAGAGAACGAACTACAGGCCATTATCTCTCCTGAACATAGACACAAAAATCCTCAACAAAATATTAGGAAACTGAATTATACAATAAACGTTCATAACAAACATCAAGAAAATCATTCACCATGATCAAGTGGGATTTATTTATTTATTTATTTATTTATTATAGGGATGCAAGTGTGGCTCAGTATTCACAAATCAATCAACACAATACATTATATCAACAAGAGAAAGGGAAAAAAACATAGGAACATTTCAATAAATGCAGAAAAATCATTCAACAAAGTACAACATCCATTTATGATAAAAACTCCCAATAAAATTGTTTTTAAAGGAAATATACCTCTACATAATAAAGGCCATATATGAAAATCCCATAGCTAACATCATACTCAATGGGTATGATTCCCCTCTAAGCTCAGAAATAAGACAAGGATGTCCACTCTCACCGCTTTTATTCAGTGTAGTACTGTAAGTCCTAGTCACAGTAATCAGACAAGTAAAAGGCATCCAAATTGGTAAGGAAGTAAAACTTTAACTGTATGAAGATGACAAGATATTATATATAGAAAACCCTAGGGACTCCACCAAAAAACTACTAGAACTGATAAATGAATTCAGTAAGGTCACAGGATACAGTGTTAATATACAGACGTCCACGGCAGGGGCACCTGGGTGGCTCAGGTGGTTAAGCATCTGACTTTTGATCTTACCTCAGGTCTTAAGCTCAGGATTATGAGTTCAAGCCCCATGTTAGGGCATGCTGGGCATGGAGCCTACTTAAAAAGAAAAGAAAAGAAAAAGAAAAAAGAAATCCACAGCCTTCCTATACACTAATAATGAAGTAACAGAAAGAGAAATTAAGAAAGCAATCCCATTTACAATTACATCAAAAAGAATAAAATACACTGACCTCTACCTCTGAAACTAATAATACATTATATATTAATTGAATTTAAATTAAAAAATTTAAAAAATACTTAATGAACTTAGCCAAGGAGGTGAAAGGCCTGTATTTCAAAAACTGTAAAACACTGATGAAAGAAATTAAAGATGACACAAATGGAAAATTATCTATACTCATGGATTGGGAGAACCAATATTGTTAAAATGTCCCTACTACCCAAAGCAATCTATAAATTCAACATAATCCCTATCAAACTACCAACAGCATTTTTCACAGATCTCAAACAAATTACCATAAAATTTGTATGGCACCACAAAAGGCCCCAAATAGGCAAATCAATCTTGAAAAAGCAACACAAAACTACAATTATCATAATCCCAGATTTCGAAGATACACGAATCAAAACAGGATGGTATTGACACAAAAACAGACACACAGATCAACAGAATAGAATACAGAGCCCAGAAATAAACCCATGCTTCTATAATCAATTAACCTATGACAGAAAAGGCAAGAATATACAATAGGAAAAAGGCAGTCTCTTCAACAAATGGTACTGGGAAAATTGGACAGCTACATACAAAAGTATGAAACTGAACCATTTCCTTACAGCATACACAAAAATAAGTTCAAAAAGAATTAAAGACCTAATATGAGACCTGAAACCATAAAATTCTTATAAGAAAACATAGGCAGTAATAACTTTGACATCATCCATAAAAACATTTTTCTAGATAAGTCTCCTTTGGCAAGGAAAACAAAACCAAAACTAAACTATTGGGACTATACCAGAATAAAAATCTATTGCACAGTGAAGGAAACCATCAACAAGGCAAAAAGACAACCCACTGAATGGCAGAGGATATTTGCAAATGATATATCTGATAAGGAGTTAATATCTAAAATATATAAAGAACTTATACTACTCATTACCAAAAAAAGCAAATTAAAAATGAGCAGAGAATATGAATGGATGTTTTTCCAAGGAAAATACACAGATGGCCAACAGACACATGAAAAGATGTTCAATCATCACTTACTATCATGGAAATGCAAATCAAAACTATAATGAGTTACCAATCTTTTTTTTTTTAAGATTTTATTTATTTATTTGACAGAGAAAGAGATCATAAGTAGGCAGAGAGGAAGACAGAGAAAGAGGGGGAAGCAGGCTCCCTGCTGAGCAGAGAGCCCGATGCGGCTCTCAATCCCAGGACCCTGAGATCATGACCTGAGCTGAAAGCAGAGGCTTAACTCACTGAGCCACCCAGGCACCCCAATGAGTTACCAGTCTTAAACCTTAAACCTGTAAGAATGGCTAAATTAAAAACACAATAAATAACAAGTGTTGGCAAGGATGTGAAGAGAAAGGAACTGATGGGAATGCAAGCTAGTATAGCCATTATGGAAAAACGTGTGGCGATTCCTCAAAAAATTAAAAATAGAATTTGATCTAATTTGATCTAATAATTCCACTACTGGGTATTTACCCAAAGAAAATGAAAACACTAATTTGAAAAGACATGTGTACCCCTCTGTTTACTGCAGCATTATTTATAATAGCCAAGACATGGAAGCAACCCAAGTACCCACTTGTAGGTGAATGAATAAAGAAGATGTAGTAATACGAAATGGAATACTACTTGGCCATCAAAAAGAATGAAATCTTGCCATTTGCAACAATATGGATGGATCAGAGGGTATAATGCTAACTGAAATAAGTGGGTCAGAGAAAGACAAATACCATATGATTTGACTCATCTGTGGATTTTAAGAAACAAATGAACAAACAAAGATTTCTTAAAGACAGAGAACAGACTAGTGGTTGCCAGAAGGGAGGTGAGTGAGGGGATGCGTGAAATAGGTGAAGAGGATTAAGAGTGCACTTATCTTGATGAGCACTAAGTAATATATGGAACTTACAAATCACTCCATTGTACACCTGAAACTAATATAACACTGTATGTTAATTATACTTGAAGAAAAAAATAATAAATGTTGGTGAGAATGTAGAGAAATTGGAGCCCTCTTACGACATTGGTATAAAGAACTGTAACATGCTGCAGCCCCTTTGTGAAACTTGGCAGCTTCTTAAGCGTAAAATTACCTTATGACCCAACAATTCCACCCCTACAAATCTACCCAAGAGAAACTAAAATACATGTTCACACAAAGATAAGTACGCCAATATTTATAGCAACATTAATTCTAATGGTCAAAAACTGGAGACAATCTGAATGTCCATCAACTGCTGAATGGATAGGCAGCAATGTTAGATTCATACAATGGTAATGTACCACCAGTTGGAAACGTATTACAATATGGATGAACTTCACAACATGCTGGTGACATGACAAACTACATATTATGATTCCATTTATGTGAAATGTCCAGAAAAGATAAATTCCGGGACAGAAGTAGATGAGTGGTTGCCTTGGGCTGGCCAGTGGGAATGGGAAATAACTAAATAGGCAAGAGAGATCTTATTGGAACAATGGAAATGTTCTAAAACTGATCTATGGTCATGGTTGTTTCATTGGGTAAATTTACTAAAAAATCTTTTTTTTTTAATTAACTTTATTTTTACTTTTTCTTAATTTAAATTCAATTAACTAACATATAGTGTGTGTTTCAGATATAGAGTTTAGTGATTCATCAGTCCTCCATAATACGCAGAGCCCATTCCATCACATGCCCTCCTATGTCCATCACCCAGTTACCCCATCCCCACCTTCCTACAGCAACTGTCAGTTGATTTCCTATGATTAAGAGTCTCTGGGCACCTGGGTGGCTCAGTCAGTTAAGCATCTGCCTTCAGGTGAGGTCATGATCTCAGGGTCCTGGGATCAACACCACCTCAGGCTCTCTGCTCATTGGGGAGTCTGCTTCTCCCTCTCCTCTCTAAGTCTCCCTCTCAATCTGTCTCAAATAAATAAATAAAATCCTGGGGCACCTGGGTGGCTCAGTGGGTTATACTGTAGTTATAAATTTCCCTATAAAGACTGGTTTGGTTGCATTGCACAAAGTTTATTTTGTTCTGAAAACAGTTTTACTAAGGTATAGTTTATATATAAAATTTTCCCATTTCAAGGGAACAATAAAAGATTTTTGGCTGGGTCATTCAGTAGAGTATGTGACTCTTGATCTTGGGGATTCTGGGTTTGAGCCCATGTTAAGTAAGAAATTACTTAAAATCTTAAAAAAAAAGATTTTTTTAAAGATTTATTTGACAGAGACAGATCACAAGTAGGCAGAGAGGCAGGCAGAGAGGGTGGGGGGAAGCAAGCTCCCCATTGAGCAGAGAGCCTGAAGCAGGATTCCATCCCAGGACCCTGAGATCATGACCGGAGCCAAACTAAATATTTGTATTGTAATAAAGGAAAATCTGGAAATTATGAGCCAAGTGTTTACTACTCCATAAAATATTTTTTAAAAAATTAGAGCAAATATCAAAAGAAATAGAAGTTTCCAAAGAAAAGAACAAAAGTTGGCCCTTGAAGACCAATAAAATATAAAGCAGAGGCAGACACAAATGAAAGCATGAATTTGTAAAATAAAAGATACAGAAGGGGAAAAAAGATACAGAAGGGGAAAAAGTAAGAAGGTCTATGAATAATACTTGCCAATAAATTGAAAACAGAAGCAAGGAGCATATTACTAGAGTATCTTGACCTCATTGAACGGATTAAAAAACAAATGCAGTCTAAATACTTATCTTGGGGCGCCTGGGTGGCTCAGTGGATTAAGCCTCTTCCTTAGGCTTAGGTCATGGTCTCAGGGTCCTGGGATCGAGCCCCGCATCAGACTCTCTGCTCGGCAGGGAGCCTTCTTTCCCTCTCTCTCTGTCTGCCTCTCTGCCTACTTGTGATCTCTCTCTCAAATAAATGAATAAAATCTTAAAAAAAAAATACTTATCTCACCATTAAGGTAGTTGAATCACTCATTTAAATCTTAAAAAGAATACACTAAGTACCATTGTTCATAGCATTATTCACAATAGCCAAAAGGTGGAAACAACCAAAATATCCATCAACAGATGAATGGATAGACAAAATGTAGTGTATACAGCCAGTGCAATATTATTCAGCCATAAAAAGGAAACTGATTCATTTTACAACATGGATGAACTTTAAAAACATGCTAGGTGCGATAAACCAGACACGGAAGGACAAATATAATTCCACTTACATGAAATACTGAAAATTGGCAAATTCATACAGACACAAAATAGAACAGATTACCAGGCCTGGGGAAAAAGGAGGAGGCAATGGGGAGATCATATTTAACGGGAACAGAATTTTGGGATGATGAAAACGTTCTGGAAATAGTGATGGTTGTTGTAGCCACTGAAATGAGTACTTTAAAGTGGTTCAAATGGTAAAATTTGTTATATTTCACAATAAGACAATTTAGAATCAGCTTGTTGTATTCACACATGGAGGGGGAGAAAAACGCTAGTGGGATTCTCACCAGGATCTACTGAGTCTCTATGACTTTGGGGAGAATAGACTTTTTTTTTTTTTTTCCACATTGTGTGTGTCAGCCTATGAAGATGACATATACCTCCTTTAAGTCTTTAATTTCTCTCAACAATGTACTAATATTTGGTGAATTCTTGCCATATATTTGATTTTTTTTTCTTTGAGATTTTATGTATTGACTTGAGAGAGTGAGAGGGCAAGAACAGGGGTTCCAGGCAGAGGGACAAGCAGACTCCCTGCTGAGCAGGGAGCCCAACACGGGGCTCAATCCCAGGACCCTGAGATCACGACCTGAGCAGGGCAGACACTTAACTGACTGAACCACTCAGGTGCCCTTTGACTTGTATTTGATTTTAAAATGTTGTTGTCAACGACCGCTTTCTTTCCATTTTACTTTCCAATTGTTTATTGATAATAGAAATAAGGGCTTTTAAAAATATATATATTGTGCCTGTATCTAAGCTATACCAGTGGCACCTAATTCTTACACTTACTTCCCAAAAATTATTTTGGGGGCATCTGAGTGGCTCGGTTGGTTAAGCGTCAGTCTCCTGATTTTGGCTCAGGTCGTGATCTCAGGGACGTGAGAGTAAGCCCCACATGAGACTCCATGCTCCGTGGGGAGTCTGCTTGAGATTCTCCTTCTGCCTCTGCCGCGCCCCTTCATGGATTTTTTGTTTTTCTAACAAAATCATGTTTTGTGAGTACAAAGCTTTTTTTTTTTCCTTCCTGAATTTTATGACTCTTTTAAAGTTTTTAAATAAACTAACCCCAACATGGGGCTCAAACTCAGCACCCCAAGATCAAGAGTCACACCCTCTGCGGGCTGAGCCAGCCAGGCGCCCCTATGATTTTTCTTATGTGTTTCATATGGCATTAGAGAAGAAAACCAGGATTCCATGTTAGCTGGAGGTCTGAGGAGGGGCTTGTTATTTACCTATTACCGCTGTTTCCGTTAGACAGCATCTAATTGGGCATTATTTTTAATCCAATCAAACACTGTCTTTAACTGAGGTATTTAGGCCATTTAAATTTAATGAGATTATTGGTATGGTCAGGTTTAAATCTGTCATCTTACTTTTTTTTAAGATTTATTTATTTGACAGAGAGAGACACAGAGAGAGAGAGAACACAAGCAGGGGGAGTGGGAGAGGGAGTAGCGGGCTTCCTGCTGAGCAGGGAGCCCAACACAGGGCTCGATCCCAGGACCCCCGATCATGACCTGAGCTGAAGACAGACACTTAATGACTGAGCCATGCAGGCGCCTCTTCCTCTGTGTTTTGTTTGTCCCATACATTCCGTTTCTTTCATAATTTTTTTGGATTAAATATATTTTATTCCCTGTATCTCCTTAGTGCCTTATTAGCGATACTTCTTGGTTTTGTTACTTTAGGGTTGGTTGCTTTAAGACTGATCAGGCGGTACACCTGTTTAACTTAAGTCTCCCTTCAAGTGATACTACACCACTTTACGTATAGAATAAGAACCTTTTACTAAAATACTTCCATTTATCCCCTCACACTTTGTGCTATTATTGTCATACATCTTCCTTTTACAAGCATTAAAAATCCCATCTAACATTACTTTTGTTTAAACAGTAGATTATCACTTAAAGGGATTTATACAACAAGGAAAACCTTTTCTGTACTCACTCATGTAAATGGATACTGTTTCCAATGTGCTTTATTCCTTCGTGTAAATTCGCACTTCCACGTGGTTTTTCTTCTGCCTTAAAGACTTACTTGAAAACTTATTTAAAAATTTTTTTTTTAATTTATTTAGTTAAGAGCACAAATGGGGTGAGGGACAGAGGGAGAAGCAAACACCGCCCCCCCCCTCCGAGCAGGGAGCCCAATGCCGGCTGGATGCCGGCACCCTGGGACCATGACCTGAACCAAAGGCAGAGGCTTAGCCGACTGAGCCACCAGGGCCCCTGAATATTTCTTACTACGGGGCAAGTCTGCGAGTGGCGAATTCCTTCAGCGTGTGTATGTCTTCCGTGTTCCATTTTGAAACTCGGTTTCAGTAGGCACAGAATTCTAGGACTCCTGCTCGGAGCCCGCTTTCCTCACCTCCACTAACAGAGGGCTGGCTGCTCTCACCTTGACCTTGCGTAGGGGGTGGAGTGCCAGGTTTTTCTGGGCGCCTGCCCCCCCCCCCAGCTTTCCGTCGCCCCCGCACACCTGTATCAGCGAGAGCGTCCTTCTCCATGCTCTTTCCCTGGGTGGCCCGTTGCCTGCAGTTGGTGGGGTTCTGGGCTTGGCAGGAGCGGGAGAGACGCCCCATGGTCCTAACCAGCCTCCATCTCGGGCAGGCTCTCTGTGCTTCGGCTTCGAAGTGAGTCTTTCTTAGCATTCCTGCTCCTCCCACCTGTGGCCGCCAAACTCGGCCTTTACCTGCGGTGGGCGGAGGGTGCTGGTTTTCTGCGCCTCCCCCAGCACCGGCAAACACCTGTCCGAGAGCGGCCGCTGCCCCTCCCCCAAGAACAGAACTAGTTCGCTTCTACTCGTCCCCCAGGAACAATAAATCTTCCCCTGTGTCTCGAGAGCGGCAGGTCGCTTTTGCCTGTACTGCTTCTCCAGAAAGAGTAAATCTTTGCCAGTGTCCTGTGGTCACCTGCTGACCGGCCTGCGGTGGCTTAAGACTTGGGGGAGAAGGATCCCCGCGAGCTAGCGGAGCTTGAGGCTGGCCTCTCCGCAGGCACCAGTCACCCCAGCTGCAGCCTGGAGGGCTCCCCCTGGTCTCCTGCGCAGCTCTTGCTCCCTCCCGTGAACACCTGGGGAAGGCTGGTGGGGAAGAGCTTTCCGCTGCGCGCAAACTCCCTCTGGGTCTGCGGCCCCGGGCCAGGACCCTGCAGTCACCCACACACCCACACCGGGAAGGTCCTTAAGGTGTAATGCTCTGCTGTCACCGTCCGGAATTCTTCATTTTTCCCTTATTTCCATCTGGCGCTAAAACCCACAGATTAAACAGCCAGTCCCATCCAAAGCGATACAGAAGCCCACACCTGGTCTTTAAACATGTTTAAAATCTTAGCTGGGTTTTTCCTCGCTGTTTGTAGAACACCCACAGGGCTGCCATGTTCTGCCAAAGGGAGAACGGGCGGTCGGTGTGCCCCCCCTCTCCTCCTAGTGGATTACTCCTCTTTGGAATTCGGTTCCGTGAATTCTTTGCAGCCTCAGCGATCTGAGTCTCAAAAATGTTGAGATTTTTTGTATCATCCAGCTGTTTCTTGTTGGAGCGAGGGAAGCAATCTTTGCACCTTTCTTTATCCTGAGTAGAAGTCCAAAACTGCTGGATGGTTTAGAACTTGGTATTTTTAGGATCTCAGTTTCAGCTGGCAGGACAATTAACTCATTAAAACTAGTTCCCCAACCGCCACCACCTCCCCCGCATTTAAAGGAGAATGTCACATTTAAAAAAATTTTTCCTTTAGAAAAAAAAAAAAAAAAATTCCCTTTAGAAAAAGTTCCCTCCCTCTTTAGAAAAAGACAGCTTTTTTAATTTTCTCCCGTGACAAAATACTCCCTAGTATCACAGGCATATTAATGGGGCAACCTAAAGTGAGATTTACGTTGTTTCAGTAACAGGTAACTATTGTATTTATTAAACTCAAATGAGTTATCTGCCACATCGGGCCATTACAGTGAAGTTTACAAAGTGAAGCATGGGACACCTGAGTGGCTCAATTGGCTGAGCGTCTGCATTGGTTTCTGCTCAGGGCATGATCTTGGGGTCAGGCAACGGAGACCCCAGTGGGGCTCCACACTCAGCGGGCAGTCAGCAGAAGATTCTCTCCCTCTCTCTCAAATAAATCAATCTTCGAGACACCTGGGTGGCTCTCTGGGCTCCTTCTCCCCCAAGTCTTCATCCGCCGCAGGATTAGAAAATGATAAATCTTTAAAAAAGAAAAACTAGTGAAGCATGAATAGAGATGAAGAATAATATAATTAGGGAGAATTCTCTAAATAAAGTTATGTGGCTGGTGTGCTAGAGAGAAACAGGTTATCGTGCACTCTGTCATTCTGACTGCCTGCCATGTTTCAAGACTCAGAATATTCTGTAAGATCTAGGTCTTTTAAGTTTTTCAATTTTATTCCTCCACTGAAGTATATTATTAAAAACAATAATAAGCAGGCCAAGTAGAAATAGCATTTAAGTTAGTTTTCCCTGGGTCTATTTTTTTTTTTTTAATCTAAAGCTATTTTAAGTCACAGCTTTCTCATATATCAGTTGACAAACTTACAACTCTGTCCTTTTTTAAAATCATAAGCCTGTTGATATCATGGGAAACTATACAAAATTAGGAGGAAGAGTATATGGTAACCCAATGTATCTTTCATTTACCTTTAATACTTATTCGGTTGTATCCTCACCTACTGTCCTCTCCCCATTATTTTGAAGCAAAATTTTACCAGAATTCCTATTATAGCATATATCTTTAGAGATACTCTTTTTCTTTCTCACCTAACCACAATGCCATCATCACACCTAAAAATAATAATTCCTTAATTATGTTTCTAATTTTTCCAACTCATTGCAAGAGGACTGGTATAAAAGAATATTATTAACTAAGAATCTAAAGATTTAAGACATCTGTAATTCCTTTCCCTACATCCAGAAGAATTAGCTTTTGTAACCAAGGAAACAATTAACATCTATCATTAGCCCTTTAGCTATCCACACAACAGTGTTTTGTCTCTGTTTAAAGAAAAATGTATCGTATACAAAGAAATGGCCTTAATGATTTTTGTGTTAGAAACTATGGGGACAGGAGGCAACTATTCCACAAATTTTAAGGACCATCTGTTAATTACTAAAATTTTGTCTTTTTAAACAAGAACAAAGTTTTTTTTTAAAGATTTATTTATTTTAGGGGCACCTGGATGGCTCAGATGGTTAAGCATCTGCCTTCGGCTCAGGACATGATCCCAGAATCCTGGGATCAAGCCCCAAGTCGGGCTCCCTGCTCAGCTGGGAGCCTGCTTCTCTCTCTCCCCCTGCTTGTGCTTTCTCTGTCAAATAAATAAAATCTTTACAAAAAAAAAAAAAAAGATTTATTTATTTTAGTTGGGGAGGGGCACAGGGAGAGAGAAGCTCAAGCAGACTCCCTGCTGAGCATGGAGCCCAATACAGGACTCGATCTCACAACCCTGAGATCATAACCCCAGTGGAAATCAAGATTCTGACACTTAATTGACTGAGCCATCCAGGCGCCCCATAATTTTTTTTAATGATAATCATTTTCTATAGTCTGTATCCTTGGACGTGGATGTTGACAGACAACTGAAGATAGAACCTATGAAAGTCTGCGATCAGAACAGGTGAATATGGAAGTGTCTGTTCATTTTCTTTTGTATTTCTATCTGCATTTGAGTCTATTTCAAAAAATACCGGACACTTACTGACTCTTCAAAAGGAACCCTAATTAAGACAAATTACCAGCCACAGAAACCAAAGAATCTACCCACAACAGTAAAAGTCATTCATCCTGAAGACATCTTTATACTGTTGGGGGAAATGTCCTTAATGTTTCTTGTACTAGTTTCTCTTGCCACATAACAAATATCCCCTTGTCGGAGCCAGCTATCACAATTCCTAAGTAGCAAAACTTCTTGGTAACTTTCACAATAATCAGTTTTTCCAAGGGGTCTAAGAATTTGGGGTCCTTTTTTTGCTTTTTTAATCAATTGTACGTAAGTATGAAGTCCAGCAGGACACACAGAAAACTGTAATTTTAGTCACACTTACTTCTGGATATTGAGATTATGGGTGATTTTAATTTTGTTTTTATAACTTTGTGAAGTTTTGAAATCCTTTTATGATTAATTTAAAATATGAATCTTTTTCATTTTTTTCAATGTGGGATATTCCAGAGACAAAAAAAAAAAAAAAAAAGAGGTTGAGACAGCTTATTATTTTCAAACATGTATTAAGCATCTACTATATACTAGGTACTTCTGGAGGAAAAAAAAGATACAATCCTTGCTTTTAAGGAATTATGTATGTGGGGAAACAAAACAGCAATAATACAGTGTAATAAATTCTACACAAGAGGTAAAAGGAGCATTAAAGAGAGGTCGATACACACAGGAGTCAACTTAATTGACTCAACACACATAGGAAAAGAAAAAGGGAGTGACCATAACAAAGATCTTTTTATACCACACTTGTGAGTTGAACTTGGTATTACTAAAACATGAATTTAACACTGCAGGAAGATGAAATAACAATATATATAAATATATTGTCATACACACACACACACACACACACACACACACACACACACACATTCCTACTTAATAGACTTTAGAGAGTCTGAATTATGAGATAGAGTGGCAAGGTGGACGTAGAGGCAGAAAACAGACTCGTATGACTTCGTTTTTCAACATAGTGATAAATGATGTCAGTTAGGAAAAATACAGATCATTGAGTATCTTACTGTAGACATTTTTATCTAGTCTTCATTTGGTACATTGTAAGATGGCATATTCCAAAAACTTTTATATGCAGAGAGTAATGCTTTTCTACTCCTTTATGTCCACATGTTCCCAAGGACATCAACATTTAAGTGTTTCCCTCCTTGAGCTCAATCAAGGGATGGCATAATTTTAATGTGAATCCTTTATTGTCCTGTAAGGCCATGGCATTTTGCTGATTTTATGGAGAACAGGTAGTTCTCCTTTCTTCATTAGTTGTCTGCTCGTTCTCTTCCACATTGAGTACAGTATCCACAGTTATTCCTATGTCCTGCAGGGACCAGCCTCCCCCCACTTCCAGAGGGCATCTGGGAAAGGAAGTAGACAGGCTGTATTGGGATGTGTGGTACCCAATTTTCATCATCCAGTCAAATAAGACCTAAAGGATAAAAAGTTTAGCTATCAAATACTGTGCACAGTTGTGTCCCTCTAGAACATCATGATATTTTATAATTCTTCCACTGTGAAATCATGTAATTGAGTAATGAAACAGAACCATCTACAGTTTAAAGGAAAACAATATGCCTAGAACTGTGAGATGCAAATTACCTTTAATACCTTTCCGAAGTTTCAGAGAAGACCTAGGGACTAAAAGCACCTACAGATAGCAGGGGCATTTAACAATTAGCAAAGCCCCAACCCTAGGAAATGGAAAGGCTATTCAATTAAAAATTATGAATAAAGGTTAGCACCTACAAAATAAAATTATTTCAATCAAAATCAAAGCCACTAGTCAAAAATCATTCAGGAACTTTGTCACCAGAGACGTGTCCAGGCCCCAGTGACTCCCTTATGATAGCCCAATTTCCAATGGGCTATTCCTATTAATTGAGAACGTTTTTTGTTATGAAGATTTCCAGAGTAACTGTCAAAACTTCCATTTCCTATTGCCTAAAAATGCCTGCCAAAGGACTGTTTGCTTTCTTCTTAGGAAGAAAGCTGGATACTAGAATGTTCTTGGGGGAAGCTGGAGTATCAATTACAGATAATCTCTGACTTTTCCTGCTGACTACCATCTAAGAACCTACTGATACTCCATTCTTCTAGGTTATAAAGCTTCATAATCTTCCAGTATTTGGATACACCTTCATTCAACCAATCCCCATATAAAAACCTGTATCTTTGATCATTTGTCTTATTTTTTTTAAAAGATGTTTATTTATTTATTTGTCAGAGAGAGAGCACGAACAGGGGAAGCAATGAACCAAAAGATATATTTTAAAGATTATGAGGGGTGCCTAGGTGGGTTCAGTCAGTTAAGTGTCTGCCTTCGGCTCAGGCCATGATGCCAGGGTCCTAGGATCGAGCCCCTCCTCGGGCTCCTTGCTCAGCGGGGAGCCTGCTTCTCCTTCTCCTTCTGCTGCTCCCTATGCTTGTGCTCTCTCACTAATCTCTCTCTGAGTCAAATAAGTGAATAAAATCTTTTAAAAAAGAAAAAAAAGATAATATGAGTAAATTATCCCATAGGAACAGTGGCCCAATTTGTATTCACAAGAAAAACTAATGAGAATCACTGTTTTTTCCACACACTGCCCCAAATTTTGTACTTTTTTTCTTTTTTAAGATTTTATTTATTTATTTGTCAGAGAAAGAGCAAAAGCACAGACAGCTGGAGGCAGAACAGGCAGAGGCAGAGGGAGAAGCAGTTTCCCTGCTGAGCAAATAGCCAGATGCAGGACTTGATCCCAGGACCCTGGGATCATGACCTGAGCCCAAGGC
The DNA here is from genome assembly GCF_010015895.1 of Lontra canadensis. NCBI lineage: Eukaryota > Metazoa > Chordata > Mammalia > Carnivora > Mustelidae > Lontra > Lontra canadensis. The sequence goes on along the minus strand of NW_022631096.1, from coordinate 2,262,417 downwards.
AGACGTTGAACGGACTGAGGCAAACAGGTGTCTCAGTACTCTTTATTTTTGACAATCTGATAGGTACAAAATTCTGTCCCAATTTATTTTGCACTTCTTTGATTCTAAGTGAGGCCTAACATTTTTATGTCACTTTTTTTTTTCTTTAGGAAATCCTTCATTTTTTTTTTTTAAGATTTTATTTATTTATTTGACAGACAGAATGAGAGAGATCACAAGTAGGCTGAGAGACAGGCAGAGAGAGAGGGGAAGCAGGCTCCCTGCTGAGCAGAGAGACTGATGAGGGGCTCATCCCAAGACCCTGGGATCATGACCTGAGCCGAAGGCAGAGGATTAACCTACTGAGCCACCCAGGCGCCCTCCTTCATGTTTTTTTGTTTTTTAATCTGTCATTCTACTGAGTTTACCTCTTCCTTGATTAGTATACTCCCTATAAAGAAATGACTATCATATGTAGATATAAAATATTTTTTCCAAAGTTTTAACTTTCTGAATTTTTTCTTTTTCTTTTTGTAGTTAAGATTTTATTTATTTCCTTGAGAGAGAGAGAGATCACAAGCTGTGGGGAGGGGCAGAGAGAAAGGGAGAAGCAGACTCCCCACTGAGCAGGGAGCCCCATGTGGGGCTCCATCCCAGGACCCTGAGATCATGACCTGAGCCAAAGGCAGACGCTTAACTGACTGAGCCACCCAGGTACCCCTGAACTTTCTCTTTATAGAATTTTACATTTCTATGTAATCAAATCCATCAGCATTTTCCATTATAGTTCACAGCATGCTCGTCATAGAAGGCTAAATGCAACAATCGTGACAGAAAACCATTTAGATATATTTCTAATACAATGCATAGTTAAGTGCACTTAAAAATAGAAATACACCAAAATATTAGCAATTGGCCTTGGCATCAGACTGCAGATCAAGTCTTTTTTCTCTCTACTTTTCTGTTTTCCAAATTATTGCTAATGAACACAGCACTGTTTTTAAGAAAAAAAAAACAAAAAAAAAAAACTCTATTAGAACAAAAGGAAATGACCCCTAAAGAATGATCTGAAAATTACATATAAGCAATAGGGCTTAAGTTAATAACCCATCAAGGATAATGGGAACAAAGTTAAGACTGGCTGCTTGCTAGGGATTTGAGAACATCGTTATCTACCCAGCTGTGAAAATGTAATTAATTAAAAAAACCAATTAGGGGCACCTGGGTGCCTCAGTGGGTTAAAGCCTCTGCCTTCGGCTCAGGTCATGATCCCAGGGTCCTGGGATGGAGCCCCATGTCGGTCTCTCTGCTCTGTGGGGAGCCTGCTTCCTCCTCTCTCTCTCTGCCTGCCTCTGCCTACTTGTGATCTCTCTCTGTCAAATAAGTAAATAAAATCTTAAAAAACAACAACAACAACAAATGAAAAATAGGAAAAGAACAGGATAAAAGGGGCGCCTGGTGGCTGAGTTGGTTAAGTGGCTGCCTTCGGCTCAGGTCATGATCCCAGGGTGCTGGGATGGAGCCCTGCATCGGGCTCCCTGCTCAGCAGACAGTCTGCTTCTCCTCTCCCTCTGTCTCTGTCTCCCAGCTTGTGGTCTCGGTCTCTCTCTCTGTCAAATAAATAAATAAGATCTTAAAAAAAAAAAAAGAAAAGAAAAAGAAGAACTGGGGAAAACAATGCAGAAATCACAGTTCAAAAAGATCCAGAATACCTAATTATCCAAATTTCTGCAACACTGAGTACATACAAATGCCCTTGACCATCCCTGAAGGGAAACCCAGACAAGAAAGTGGTACAGCCTCCCCCACTGCACGGGAGTAGACTTGCCAAATTCAACAAAAATATTTCTCAAAATACAAATGGCCTCACCTGTGAACTGCAAGACTTAAAAAATCTTCTTCTCAGTACACTCCCACTTGGACATCGGAGGGCAACAGTAACTACCTGAGGAATAAAAATGTTCAAGTAAGAATTCCAATCTGCTGCTCTTTGCGGTTCCAAAATGGCTACTCCTATGAAACGTCCCTAATTCTAAACAGCTTGTGGGGGGGTTTGTAGGCAATTTATTTCTGAGAGTAGTAGGCCAAAAAAAAGGTCCAGATAAAAATCACTCTAAATATAAAAATGCCTTCTGAAATGGAAGAACATCTTCCTATTGACTGACATCAATGATGGAACCTTACAGAGAGGACACCAGAAACTAGATGCTTCTGTCTAGATAATATCAAGGTTGCACAAGGGCTTCAAAATTCATCTGCCAAACCAAGAAGGTCCAGTGGCACCTCAGAATCTAGAGGAGAAAAACATCGGACTGGAAGGAAACAAAAGTTCCCAAGTGACTCTATAGGCTGTGCCCAGAGGAGTAAGTCCGAGTTGCGGGGATAGAGCTTCTGCTCCATCTGCTTTATGGACTGGGTTTCCACATCATTTCTTCCTGATTAAACAGTTAAATAGCTAAAAAGAGCCTGGAAACTGTTAGTTAATATTAAAAGTCATTTAAAAAACAGATGAGGAAGTAATTTTTTCTCATGTTTATTAAATGATAACTGTCAGGAAACCCTTTTTTATATTATTTTATTTAAAAAAATTTTTTTTAAGATTTTGTTGATTTATTTGACAGAAATCACAAGTAGGCAGAGAGAGGCAGGCAGAGAGAAAGGGGAAAGCAGGCTCCCTGCTGAGCAGAGAGGCGGATGTGGGGCTCGATCCCAGGATCCTGAGATCAGGACCTGAGCTAAAAGCAGAGGCTTAACCCACTGAGCCACCCAGGTGCCCAGGAAACCCTTTTTAAAAAGATTTTATTTTGCAAGAGAGAAGGAGCACAAGCTGGGGGAGGGGCAGAGGAAGAGGCAGACTCCCCGCTGAGCAGGCAGCTGACCTAGCACTGGATCCCAGGACCCTGAGATCACGATCAGAGCCCAGGGCACCCAGGTGCCGGTCCTCTCATTTTTAAATTTTTACCATATTATTTAGAACTCTATGGATGGGGACGCCTGGGTGGCTCAGTTGGCTAAGTGGCTGCCTTCGGCTCAGGTCATGATCCCAGTGTCCTGGAATCGAATCCCACATAGGGCTCCTTGCTCGGTGGGGAGACTGCTTCTCCTTCTGCCTCTGCCTGGCACTCTGCCTCCCTGTGCCTTCTCTCTCTCTGACAAATAAATAAATTTCCTAAAAAAAAAAAAAAAAAAAAAGAAAGAAAAGAAAAAATAATAAAGAACACTATGGATGGTTATAATACTAAATAAATAACACTAAAAGAATCAAAATGTACTGCTTAAGTAAGAACTGGATTATGTTTCAGATCCCTTTCTCTATCAGAAACCCATGCAGTCTTTAGTTCTATTAGTCTGCTCTGAAATGCAAGCAAGCTTTGGCCAGAACAGGATTTTCTTATGGCTCATTATCATAGAGTCACAGCTACCCCATATACATATATATATAGTGAAAGCCCCACCAATCTGTTCTGTAGGAATGATGTCATGTGTTTTAAAAACAGAGTAAATTCATAAAAGGTGTTCCCTGTCAAACCTGAGCTATATTTAATTACTTCTGTATGATAAATGGTTGTCATGGATACCAACCCAGCGCTTGATGTGAAGTGAGAAGGTAAAGTGTGCAGGTCAGGACGGACACAGCACAGACTTGAATTTGTTGGGTATAACAGAAAGGAATTAGAAATTGTTTTTCTTTTTTTGTGTTTCTCCTGGAGGTTCGGTGTCTGGGTTGTACCCTTCATTGTCTCTACTATGACTTCTGGATTTTCCTAGGACATCCGAAATCCTCAACTAAAACGTTGTGAATGTGTTGATAAAAATAAGACCCTCCTGGTGGCTTTCCTGGTGGCCTCAAAACCGGTTTTTAAGGAGTCTAACCACTGCTGAGCCCTAAGACCATTAGGGCTTTCCTTTGTGGCTTTAAAGGACTTTGGGGCTTTAAAGACCTGTGCTCCCAGGACATTAGAGACCCATCTGGACCTCAGCCTGGGGACCACAGGAAGGCAGCAGACATGGCTGCAGCACAGTTGGCCAAAGGACAGCTCAAGGCAGAGGCAGAGGCAGAGGGAGAAGCAGTTTCCCTGCTGAGCAAATAGCCAGATGCAGGACTTGATCCCAGGACCCTGGGATCATGACCTGAGCCCAAGGCAGACGTTGAACGGACTGAGGCAAACAGGTGTCTCAGTACTCTTTATTTTTGACAATCTGATAGGTACAAAATTCTGTCCCAATTTATTTTGCACTTCTTTGATTCTAAGTGAGGCCTAGGGGACCACAGGAAGGCAGCAGACATGGCTGCAGCACAGTTGGGCAAAGGACAGCTCAACACGGAGTGAAGGGTCAGTCAAACCCTGCCCCCCCAAACTGCAAACCGTCCTTCAACTCAAACATCTACACAGTAGCTGCATTCTTCAGTTCCTCTATCTTAGGGGGAAAACTACAATTTGAAGTCATCTGCCTATACTGATTCTGTTTGAATAAGTAACTCCTGGGGCGCCTGGGTGCCTCAGGTCGTGATCTCAGGATTCCAAGATCAAGCCCCAGGATGGGCTCCCAGCTTCTCCCTCTCCTTCTGCCTGCAGCTCTGCCTGCTTGTGCTCTCTGTCAAATGACTAAATAAAATCTTTAAAAAATAAATAAATAAATAAATAACTCCTTTGCTGAGCTCAAGTTTGGAAAAGCCAGTGTATCCTTTCTCTGCCCCATAAAGTGGGAGGGTTCTTAACGTCCCACCCTCAGTGGACAGTGGACGGACGGTGGGCTCCAAAATAGGACGAGAGCTGAGGGGTTTGAGATCACACCACATGCAAAACTGACCTAGTTACAGTGCAATCTCATACACATGGGTGCCCACTCTTCTTTCTAAACCCAAACCGAGATAAGAGGTACTCACTTGACATTAAAGAAAACAAAATATATTTAATTTCCAAAGGAAAAAAAACAAGCTTACTTCTTCAGCTGTTTCAGGAGGTTCTTCAGGTAGATCAAGAACCTAAAGGTAAACTGGGATTTGTAAGAGGAATGTAAACATTTTGAAGGAAAAAAAAAAATCCCAGCAAGAAGAGTTCCTTTTAATGCAGAGTTCAGGCATATCTAAGATTAATGAAATCTTTTAATAGATATTTATAAAAAATATATAATATGGAAGAGCTCAATTAATAAACATTTTTGGGGAAGCAACTCTGTGCTGAACAGATGATAGTAACAGGAGGTGAGCTGACAGCTACCCATCCATGCACATGTAAGAATCTTATTTTTATGATATTCCAAGATACTATATAAAATATATTATTTAAAGAAACAGAGGATAAATATTAACTTCAACAGACCCCCCCAGATTATTTAGGTGCATATGTGCATATATATCACATCTTAAGTGCATATTTTTCTTGACTGGCACTTCTAGGGGACTAGATAACCACCATTCACTTTGGTTGTCTTCATGATTTACTCTGCTTTCCCTATTTCTATTTATCCATTACAAAACCAGGTGTTCAGACCATTTTCTCTCATTAAACAGTTGCCAACAATTTCCCCTTAGGTATGCTTTTTGTTTTTTAATATCGCAGACTCATGTTTTATAGCATTTTATCTAACCAGCATTAATTGCATTTTATCAAGTAAACCATTTGTTTTTCTCTGGTATCAAAAGCACAGGTGATAGTCAACCAAAATTTACCATCAACTTGAGACAACCCATGTTATGAACAAAAAGCAAAGAATCCTGGATTTTAAATTAGTCCATACAGTTCATTAGATCTTTTTGAAATGCTAGAAATAGTTCAGTGACCTGATTGCCATCTTCAAGCCCCATTAAAGGACCAAGAAACCTCAGACAGAGAAGCAACACTTTAGAAACTATTTTCAGGGAAAATAGGGCCTCCCAGCTTTCCCTAAGAGTTAGTGCAAAGAGACCTATTTCCAACCTTTGCCACCTCCAAAAGAGTTAACTTGGGACTGAAGATATGAAAGAACAGAAGGAATAATAAATCAGAGCACTGTTCCAAAGTGAATGGTTGCTAACCCCTTTCCTAGCAGGGCCACTGAGAAAAATGACACTTGCTAAATATGGCTTAATCGTGTCTTAGCAAGCTGTAGGAATGTTTTGGTTAATAAACATTATATTTTTCATTTCTACATAATCGAATTCCCTCCTCAGAAATAACTGAGTATTTTCAAAACCTATTAGCATCTTTTTCACATCTTCTTTCTGTGTGGCGTTCAGAACATTAATACCAAACAGGAAAAGTGATTCTCAATGAAGCTGATCCCTATGCAGGATAGTGGGAGACACCATCTGGATCAAAAGCCAGTCCTAATCTTCACTCACTGTGCCACCTGGCCCAGACAGCAGTATTCCTATCACACAGTGATACGATTACATGAGTAGGCATTTAGGAATGAACCTCCTTCCGCGTGGGCTGCTCAGCAGATGGTGAGATTTTGGTTAACAGCTTAGGCAAGTTTCGTCTCTTTGCTGCTTCTCTGTTTGATGTTTTAAAAGCCTCATTTTCCAGCACCAAATCTTCGTCACCCTAGTCAAAAAAACAACAGACTATTTCTAAATGCTCTCTATTACCAACTTTATTCTATTCACAGTGGTTATTTCTTTTACCCCAATGGCATTTCAGTAAAAAACAGAATTTAGTTCGGGTGCCTGGCTGGCTCAGTAAGTAGAGCAAGCAACTCCACCTCAGTGTCATGAGTTCAAGCCTCACATGGGGCATGGAGCCCACTTAAAAAAAAAAGGGGGGGGGAATTTAGTCATTATGTGGCCCAGAAACTTAAAGTATTATCTCCTTAGACAAGAAAACATGGAGCTTAACATCTTGTAGAAGCTGGTGTGGCTCAGTGGGCTAGACATCTGTCTTCGGAAGGGGTCATGATCCCAAGGTCCTGGAATTGAGCCCTGTGACGGGCTCCCCACTCAGCAGGAAGCCTGTTTCTCCCTCTCCCTCTGCCTGCCTCTGCCCTTGCTTGTGCACTCTCTCTCTGTCAAATAAAATCTTTTAAAAAAAAAGAAAAGAAAAGAAACTACCCTTATCCAGTTCTGGGGCTCCCTCTGATAGATATAAGGTTGGAGGGATCTTTCCATTTTAACTGATCCCCAAGTTTTTCAGTAGGATGGAAGAAAGAAGAAAACCTGGATGATAACCTTTTCTCCTTTCATTAAAGAAAGCAAGACAGTGCAAGGTATTATGCCTCAAAAGGTTGTGGAAATAGAGCATGTATGTAAAAACATGTCTGCGTATGTGACCATGAAATACTTTCATAGCTGAATGTTGCCCTAGTATCCTGTTATATATAAACATGCTTAAGTTCTCAAATTCAAACTTTCATCTTTCTTTTGAATTAATCACTTTAGAAGGCAAAGGATTTTTTATTCCAGAAACCATAAAGATTACTTTTTGTTAATATTATCCATTAAAACTTTCTTCTGTGCAAAATAATTGCCAGATTCTCAGACACATGCTTATCTGTAACAAGTTCCTCTGAACTTCCAGTAGCAAATGATGAAATTCAGACTCAATGGCAAGGGAAAAAAAGAGCCAAAGGTTAATTTGGCTTTATGGAAACAGAGTCAAACATAATGAGCAAAATGTGAGCTTATAGTACCAGGGAGATCTTAGTTAAGGAAAGATCTGAATTTCCTCCTATAAAATATGGTGATTAGGGTGGCTCCTGGGTGGCTCAGTGGGTTAAAGCCTCTGCTTTTGGCTCAGGTCATGATCCCAGGGTGCTGGGATTGAGCCCCACATCGGGATCTCTGCTCAGCAGGGAGCCTGCTTCCTCCTCTCTCTGACTGTTTCTCTGCCTACTTGTAATCTCTGTCTGTCAAATAAATAAATAAAATCTTTAAAAAAAAATATGGTGATTAGTCAACAGTTCTCTCAAAGACTACCTTATTTAAAGCTTATCAAGCACTTAAGTTATACGCTCTTTTGGCACCAAAAGCATTTAGCCCTTCGACACACAGATATGCTCTATGTATAATCACGATCAGTAAAGACTCCCAAAAAACAGATCATATTACTAGTTTAACCTAATTTGAAAATAAAAAATTCAATATCTGTGATATATATTGGACGTACTTATACATTGCACACAATATACATCTATTGCATATACGTAATAGCATAATTCAAAATATGGAGAGAGGATATTTTCTAACCCCAAGCTTATGGCCATTGCTCAACTTCCAGGTTTCACCCGTCATCTGATAAAAGCGTTCTTCCAGTTTTCTCAGCTTCATTTCCTGGTGAGGTTTTAGAACATTCTCTATGTATCTGCTGGCCTGTTCAAAAAAATAAAAGAGGCATTGTTATTATGCCATTCCTAAGATTTTATGTTGTCTATAAAGTAATAAATAGGAACCAGGAGAAGAAATTGTGTTCTCATACTAACTCAATTTTGCCCAAAAAGCAGCAGCCTCCACTTCAACAACACTCTCTACAAATCTGCATTTATACGTAATGCTGATAAAAAACAAATGTTCTATATTTATGCTTATTTGGGAGTCTGCCTCTATCCCTTTAGTGTGTTTTCATTTCTTTTTCTTTTTTTTTTTCCCCAGTAAGGGTTTATTTTTTTAAGTAATCTCTACACCCAACGTGGGGCTCAAACTCATGACCCTGAGATCAAGAGCTGTGCGCTCCACCGACTGAGCCTGCCAGGCGACCCCGTCCTGCATTTTCAGTGCGATGAAAACTTACTAGGAGCTAGGGATGTAAAGATGCCTAGGACGGGATCCTTGACTTCTAGGAGCTTTGAGTCAGAGCCGTTTGTTGAAAGCACGCCCAACACATGAAGTTGCTCGGAAGAGTGTTCACTGAATAGCTTAATCACAGCGAAGCTGAACATATCTTTGGACTTAAAATGAAAAACGGAGACTATAAGAGAGAGAGAAACAGGAATTTCGAAAACCACACTGGAATTTTTAGGCTAACGGTGCAATATTTCAAAATTCTAGGGATTTTTAATCTGTTCTTTGCCAAATCAAACTATCAATCAAGTATCAGAAGAGAAAAATCACCATTTTACAACGCCAAGCCTCAAAAATTTTACTTATCAGCAGGTACGTATCTGCACAAGTTCGGCACTTCACCATCCGCATACATAGACTATACAGAGACACTAATTTTCTTTTGTCCAAAGAGAGAACTTTAATGGGTTAAAGACTTCTGCCAAACAAAAGAATCGAATCCTAACTTTACACACCTTTAGGAATTACAGACACCGGTTAACAGAGAGTTGGCATCGAGATGTCCTTATAATTTACTAATTATCAAGCAAGGCTTTACAATTAATAGTTACTTCCACTGGAAATAACATCATACAGTTCAAATATTTACAAGAGAATTTCTTACAAAAGATCTTGCAAGGACACTTTTCTTGTTCTAAATCCAGATTAGGGTAGTTACAAATGTAGGAATCTCCCATCTCCCAACAAATACATAGGCTTTTACTCTTGTGACTTGTTTTCAGCCTTCACTTGTTTACTTAAAAAGGAGTCATTTGTTCACCAGAAGAACAAGTTGTTTAGAAGCTGAAACATATTGATAACAAGTTGAAAACAAGTTGGTAGCTTTCAAAATATTAGTGCCCTTGTACCAAGCCTTTGTAAAAGGGCTTATGTTAAAACAAACAAATTAAATAAATAGTTTATGTTTTTAATATTTAGATGAAAGTCCACAGGAGTCCCTGCTTTCACAAAGGTTAATGATCAATCTGGCTACTGCCTCAGTCTGACAGTTCAAGGTCAAGAAATAAGTGTTAGATGGTCATGCACAGTAAATGGAATTCCTAGCTATCAAACACCATCTTGAATAGGTTACAGCAGTGCTCAGAGGGAAAGTTATACCTGTAAACATCTAATTAAAGAATGATCTTAAATCAAGAAGTTAACCTTAAAAAACTGTAAAAAGAACAAACTAAACAGAGAATAGAACAGAAAAACAACGAGAACCAAAATTGGTTCTTTAAGAAGATCCAAAAAACTGACAAACCTTTAACCTGATGAAGACAAAGAGAAGACAAATAATTAAAATCAGAAATGTGAGGATATTACTACCAGCCTTACAGAAATAAAAAGGATTAGAAAAACAGTATTAGAACAATTGTAGACCATCACATCAGAAAACCAAAATAAAATAGACAAATTCCTAGAAACACAAATTGCCTAAACTGATTCAAGAAGAAATAGGAGGGGTGCCCGGGTGGCTCAGTGGGTTAAGCCTCTGCCTTCGGCTCGGGTCACGATCCTGGGGTCCTGGGATTGATCCCTGCATTGGGCTCTGCACTCAGTGGCACTCAGTGGGGAGTCTGCTTTTTTCCTCTCTCTGCCCCTCCCCCCTGCTCCCTCTCTCTGTCAAATAAATAAAGAAAATGTTTTGGAACTAGACAGAGGTAGCAGTTGCACAACACTGTGACTCTTCTAAATGCCACTGAACTGTACATTTTAAATTGGGTTTTTTTATTTGGCAATTTTAGGTCATGTGAATTTGACCTCAATAATTAAAAAAATCTAAGCACAAACATAGAAAGCAATAGACCTCAATTTTAAATGCCCCAGATACTCTAAATTCTCTCTATATATGCTCTCTAAAAATTATGCTTTACCTTTTCACCCTGCGCCTCTTGTTGTTTTTTTCTGACAAGTTTTTGTTTTTCCTCATTCTTCTCTTCTTCTTCTAAGACAGCAAAACATAAAAGTGCTTTTTAATTCCCAAATATGATAAACTGAATGCTCTTTTCTCTGAAAAGAGTCTGTAGATAACATTTCAAGAGACACAACCCTCCAAAAAAGACTAATTTTTGAAATAATGAATGAGATATAAGCAGGTAGTTCAAACAAAGAAATCCACAAGTAAAATCTATAAGAAAAGGTCTGTTCTGAAACAAAAGTTCTTTCACATGTATTGATATTTTATGTATAGTTTGGGTGAGGAGGCTTCAAGAATGATTATGGGAGCACCTGGGTGGCCCAGTTAAGCATCTGCTTTTGGCTCTGGTCATGATCTCAGGGGTCCTGGGATCGAGCCCTGCGTCAGGCTCCCCGCTCAGTGGGAAGTCTGCTCTGCTTCTCCCTCTCTCTCTCTCTCTGCCCCTCCGCCCCTCGTGCTCTCTCACGCTGTCAAATAAATAAATGAAATCCTAAAAAAGGAGTGATTATGCTGGGGAGAGGCTGGGTGGCTCAGTTGGTTAAGCATGTGAATTGGATTTTAAGTGTAGGCCCTAGATAGGGCTTCAGCAGCTCCAAGACATGGCATAGAAGCTCGTTACTGAACCTGAGCATGGAATGCTGCACTGCAGACTTGAGTACCATTTGGTCACCCTTAGACATGACCATAAAAGCAAAATGCCAGGATGCCTGGCTGTCTCAGATCTCAGGGTGGTGAGTTCAAGCCCCATGTTGGATGTAGAGATTGCTTAAAAATAAAAACATAAAATCATAAAATCATTAAAAATAAATAAATAAATGCAGGGGAGCCTGGGTGGCTCAGTGGGTTAAAGCCTCTGCCTTCGGCTCAGGTCATGATCCCAGGGTCCTGGGATCGAGCCCCACGTCAGGCTCTCACCTCAGCGGGGAGCCTGCTTCCTCCTCTCTCTCTCTCTGCCTGCCTCTCTGCCTACTTGTGATCTCTGTCTGCCAAATAAATAAATAAAATCTTTAAAAAAAAATAAAAATAAAAATAAAAATAAAAATAAAAATAAATGCAGGGGCGCCTGGGTGGCTCAGGGGGTTAAAGCCTCTGCCTTAGGCTTGGGTCATGATCTCAGGGTTCTGGGATCCAGCCCCACATTGGCTCTTTGCTCAGCAGGGAGCCTGCTTCCCCCACTCTCTGCCTGCTTGCCTGCCTGTCTGCCTACTTGTGATCTCTCTGTCAAATAAATAAATAAAATATTAAAAAAATAAATAAATGCAACATGCCTAGACCCCGAAGCTGGGGTGTGTTTGGCAATTCCGATGATTGAACCACTATTAGGTTATTAGCCACTGAATGGCAAGAGAAAGGATTTTTGCTGTTGTATGAACTTTTTCATTCTGGGTATACTAAATTAGTTATTTTAAGTGGAGCCCAACATGGGCTTGACTTCACAAGGCTGAGATCAAGACCTCAGCTGATATCAAGAATGGTAGCTTAACCGACTGATTGACCCAGGCACCTGCACCAAGTTTCATTTAAATTAATTTAACTGTATTCCCTTGAGGAATTATCCATCTTTTTGGAAAATATATCCATTAACCTGCCTGGCTCTTTAAATAGGAACACTCCTTTCTGTCAACTACTTTCTCTCCTGGCAATAAGTGTTTCCTCAGATTTATGAAAGAAAGATTAGGGGAGCAGCAAAGCACACAGGAAATCAGAAGGCCCAGTCTGGCCACTAACTTGCTATGTGATGAATCAGACTTAGTGATCTTAAGACTCCCTCCTGACTCTGAAACAAAGAGTATAGCTTCTAAATAAATCAATAACAGGTGATTAAGGAGCTTTAATTTTTTTTTTTTTTTTAAGTAGGCTCCATGCACAATGTGGGGCTTGAACTCACGACCCTAAGATCAAGAGTTACATGCTCTACTGACTGAACCAACCAGGAGTCCCAAGGGGCTGTAATCCTTAAAGCCACTGAGCTTTTGATACATTTCATCATACAAATCTTTACAAAATATGGAGGATTAAAATTTTGGGAAGACAAAGTATATAAACAAGCTGATTTTTTACTCATTTGAAGAAAATCTGACAATTAAGCACTGGGGATTTATAGTCCATTAAAAATCAAGACAAAAGTTGTAATGATGACTCTACCTTGAAATTGCACATCACCAATTAACAGTAAGTAGCTCTTACTATGCAGAGTTCTAGAATAAATAAAGGAAAGAAACTTGAGTAGAAAATTATAAAAGGGTAGCATAAATAATAAACTTACCTTTCAGATACACTTGGGATGATTTAAATGAATTAAGCCATGAGGTAGTCACAGAAATAATTAAAGTAAGAAGAGCAAGCAGTAAGAAAATCCGACCACACAGCAAAATTAGATCTTTAATGCCTTATAAAGGTAAAGAAAAAAAAAGTACAATTAAAATTCAAAACACTTTTCTTGATACTAATAATAAATAGCAAGGCATTAAAATAATTTAGAGTGGTATAGTAAAAGTTAATTTATGCAACTGTCTTATGATTTTTTTCATACAGTCTCCTTTGTGACCTAAAATCATCATGGTTGTCATTGCCAGAACGAGTTTTCAGAAAACAATTTTAGAATAGCTTCTGTCTCAGGAATATATGTATAATTCAAGTGACTGGCTACATTATAAACAGTATGACTATCAATAATGAATAAATTCTGGTTTCCCTCTATCCAGAGAAGGAAATGAAATTATCCCACCAGGAATTAAATTGTGACAGTATCATCTTGTCAAATTCTCATTCTATGTAAAAACAGTCATTCTGAAACATGAAATTCATATTTCTCATAGTTAAATTATACAACTGTGTACTTCTCTATTTCTTAATGTTTATTCCATCATTTGCAAATAAAATTACTATATACAGGGGCGCCTGGGTGGCTCAGTGGGTTAAAGCCTCTGCCTTCGGCTCAGGTCATGATTCCAGGGTTCTGGGATCGAGCCCTGCATCGGGCTCTCTGCTCAGCGGGGAGCCTGCTTCCTCCTCTCTCTCGGCCTGCTTCTCTGCCTACTTGTGATCTCTGTCTGTCAAATAAATAAATAAAATCCTTAAAAAAAAATTACTATATACATACATGTTCACCTAGAAATAAGTAAAAATTCAGTATTTCATCTTATTTTAAGAATAAAGATGAAAATTAGATGAGCAAAAATGTAACAAATACCTATATTCTGTGTAACATTATTTGCTAATAGTGAGAGAACAAATACAAAGTTGGGTTAAAAATGCTTTCTATGCTTCCCTCTCTCTCTCTCTCTCTGCCTGCCTCTCTGCCTACTTGTGATCTCTGTCAAATAAATAAATAAAATCTTTAAAAAGAAAAAATGCTTTCTAACCTCCAAGAGTTTTTAGTTTGGTAGTTCTCAAAAGTTACCAGGCATAATCAGGGCAATAATCAGTCCAATTAAAGATTAAAGAAGGAATTATATATACATACTTAAATATTTCTTTCTTTCTTGAAGTATAGTTGACTAGACTTGTAATAAATACTTTATTTATTTTAATTAATTTTTTAAATATTTTTAAGTAATATCTGTACTCAATGTGGGGCTCAAACTCACAACCTGGAGATCGAGAGCCACACATCTTCAGACTGAATAGGCCAGGTGCATAAATATTTCATTTTTAACTCAAAACTGATATATATGTTATCCTTTTAAAAAATAGCAACTTAAAGTTGTTTAAAGAAATACTTGTTTTGGGACACCTGGGTAACTCAGTTGGTTTGGCTCAGGTCATGATCTCAAGGTCCTGGGGTCTAGGGATTGAGTCCTGCATCAGGCTCCCTCCTCAGTAGGGATTCTGCTTCTCCCTCTCCCTACCCTCCACCCTGCTGGTGCGCTCTCGTGCTTGCTTTCCCTCTCTCAAATAAATAAATGAAATATTTTTTTAAAAAGAAAGAAATACTGTTTTGTTGCCTCACAGTCCTCCAACTTTCGCCAGCATTAGCTGTTGACCCAAGTGTTGTTCAAAACAACACCTAACTAAATCTAGGGTATAATAAAAGTAATTTAATACCTACAGCTTTGGTATTTAAAGAAACCACTCAGGTATGGGATTTATGTTCCATTATGCTGCTTTTTGTTCTAACAAGCAAGCAATTTGTAAATGTCATATGGGAATATAAAAGAACTAGATATGTGTGCACATCTTTGAAGTAAAAAAAAAATTTATTAAATTGATTTTTTTGGTACTTATTCTCAAGAGCCCATGTACAAGGCACTTCAAAGAATAATACATGTGAGGAAGCGGCATTAATATATTTAGCTGTAAGTACAAGTAAAAATGGCAATGAAGGCTTTTACATACTAGAAAAAGATAGGAATCATTTTTTTCAGTGTCTGTCCAAAAATACAACCCAGGTGAATGGACAGGTCTGGGATTTCTAATTTTCCAGCCAGGAATTCAATTAGCAGCTCCGGCTGAGTATTAGTGTCTGTAAGTACTGCTCCATATGTAACCACTCCTGCAGTCACTGCACTGGGACATATGGTTTGTAAAATAGACTTAACTACTATTACTGGATATTTGGAGGATGCATATCAAGAAAATAAAGTAGGGGCACCTGGGGAGCTCAGTCGTTAAGCATCTGCCTTTGGCTCAGGTCATGATCCCACCTGGGATCATGCCCATGCCCTCCTCAGCAGGAAACCTGCTTCTCCCTCTCCCTCTGCCCCTGTTTGTGTTCCCTCTCTCACTGTCAAATAAATAAATAAAATTAAAAAAAGAAAAACCATTAAGTGCGAAGTAGAAGAGAATCTAAATTAACAGAGGTGGATACTGTAAAGGCAAGGGAGCAGGTAAATTCAAGAATAGGTAAGTGTGAATTTAACATTTCCTTATGTAATTTGGATAAAGGTCTTTTGTTAGATTCCAATACAGCCTGAGTGAGTAGGAGGTTTCTAGAGGGACTCTGCCGATTTTTTTAAAAAAGCATTTTATTTTAAGTTCTTATTTTCAGCAACATTTCTAGGTACCTGACTTTTTGGGGCTGGAGAGAGGGAGAATATACAAAGCTAGGTTTTAGCATGGTCTCTAACATAAAAACTGAACACAGGGAGGGAGACATGCATGTAAACCCATGACTAACATATCCAAAAATGGACTGATTCTCAAGTCCATTTTCCTCTCAGTTTTCCCTTTATCACTGGCACTATCAACTACCAAGGGTTGTTCACCTTCACATGTAGGAGTCATTCTTGAATCCCTCCTTTCCATTAATCCATCCACAAATCCTGTTGATTCCACTTTGTAAATATTCCAAGTCTGTGCACATTTCATCTGTTATCATCCTAGTCCAGGCCATCATCACTACTTGCCTACTTCAAGAGTCTCACTTGCTTCACTGCTTCCACTACAGTCTCCTTCCAAAATATTCTCCACAGAATCCAGTGACTATCCAGTTATCCCTATGCCTAGCGTGGGGCTTGAACGCACAACCCTAAGATTGAGTCGCATGCTCCGCTGACTGAGCTAGCCAGACGCTCCTCCAGGGACTCAAAGCCTTAGGGACGCGCTCAACCTCCGTTAAGTCTGTTTTCTCAAGTGTAAAATGAGGATTGTAACAGTAACCACCCCCATAGTTATAATACAGATTGGATGAGATAACAGAGTTAGGCTTTTAACGGGTGCTCAGTGAATGATACTATCTCGAGCCACTCTCCCCCTAAGTCTCCTTGTTTCATTAATAGTGATGTTTATCCTTTCCTCTAACACGTCACAATTCCCTTTGTCTAGAATGTTTTTGGCTCTGACTCCGTATCATTCCTTAAATTCCACGGAAGGCCTACATCACACCACCCTATTTCCTTGTGAGCGTTCAAAACAATCTGCCAGTAGTTTCTACGTATGTTCCTGTGCTTTCTGCCAGCCTCTCCCCTTGCACGGAAAACTGGAACACCACCTTCTCCGCCAAAAAACAGTCAGCCACCGCAATGCCCCGGGAGTCTCGCTCCCCGAGACTCGGCGCCGGAAGAGAGACGGAAGCGATGCAGCCTGGGAATTGTAGTCCACGCCGCCCATAGAGGCGGCGGCGGCCTGAGACCGGAATTCGACGCAACACTCGTGGGAAAGTTATGCGGTTGTGAGCGCCAGAAGGAAAAAGCCAACACTTACCTAGGTCGGGGATCCCACGCCGGAGCTCCAGACACAAGAGGGGGAGAGCAGAGAGGAGGAAAACCCCAATGACCCCACGAGAAGCCATGCTAGCAGAAGCTCCGCGGCCGGGGGAGCCCCGCCCCTTCCGGTTGCGCCTTCCTTCGGGCGATGGTGGGGATCCCTTCCTAAGGGACGGTTTTTTCCGGGGGCCGCTAGGTCCTGAAGCTGGGTCGTTGGTTCGACTGATATCGCCCCTGTTTTAGAACTCATAATCTGTAGTCTTATATCAGAAGAAATGCAGGTCACCTCCCCACGTCACATGTTGTCCAGAGAGATGGTGTGTCTGGCAGCCCGCCTAGCCAAATCCTGTGAAAGCAAAGCCTGGGCGCTGGCTGCAGCTCCCTGGCGACAGGGCCCGCAGCGCTCGTCCCTTCGGCTGTTGGACTCTGGAAGCTGTGAAAAAGAACTCTCGAAAGTAAAATACCGGAAGAGAAAGTGTAGGGGCAGCTGACTGTCAGAAGGCAGCCTCTTGCCTCGTGATCTGCCTTGTGTCCGCAGTGGGTGATTGTGGGCTTATGGGTGGGAGCTACTAAGCACTACTCTTCTGAAGGATCTTCCTTACCTCCCTAACGGTTCCTGGCCCCTTCTGCAGCCTCTTGTTCCTATGGGTTGATGCTTGAAAAGTGGGGCCTGAACCAAATTCCGGGTCCTGGAGACCCTGGAGTCCTGCTACTCCTTGCCCTGTGCCTCAGTTTTGCCAGAGCAGGTGTGACTGTTGAAGGCCTAATTTGGCCTCACAGTTCTATGACCTCACTGCCATCGCATGACTCACCTCTGTGGCGTTTCTAAGCAGCTGCAACTCAGTTAAGCTCTGATGGTCCCCACAATTTACGAAGTTTAATGCTTTGAAATTTCGTTTTCTGACCCATCCATCAGTCCTCCCACCTCACCTTTCCGTGTATTCTAACACATTTATTGAACCCCACAGTTTTGCCCGGTACTGCAGAACTACGGGAGATTCAAATACATGTAAGTTACTGAATCTGTCCTCAAAAAACTCAGTTTACTAGCCCTGTAAACGGATAAATACAATACAGCACCTGAGTGCTGTAATAGGGATACACACAGGGTGCTGGCAAACCTTACCCCAAGGGCTTGGGGGAACGCCTTCAAATTGTGTTGTAAATGTCAGGAATTAAGGGGGCCAGTGAGGAACAAAGGAATAGTGAGATTTCAAATTTAGGAAACTGAATGCAGAGGAAATACCAGTTTAAATATGTAATGGTTTAAATAGTTTAAATATTAAATATTTAATGGTTTAAAAGAGTGCAGTTTAAAGTGGAGGTGTGTAGTTAGGTTAGAGCTAGGCCTACGGGGAACTTTGTTTTGTATATAGGCTAAGAACTTTGTCCTGAAAGTGAAAATACAAAATAGGAGGGCACAATCTCAAAATCAGTCCAGACGAAGGAATATAAATTATAACATGACATACCGATTAAATAATTAAATATATTGATTCATTCAGCGATTCTCATTAGTTGTCTGCATGAAGACTCCATCATCATTTTGTTACGATTTCCTCCTTTGGGTATTTTTTTTTTTTTTTTTTTTTCCCCTGGCTTCCTATATTCCTAATTTCATCTATTGATGGCGCCAGTGAGTTTCTGTCAAGACAATAAAGTGGAAGCTTATAAGTACTCCAGATTTGCTTGAGGTCATACATTTCCCAAACTTTGTCCATTCTGAAGTCTCTTCACTGTGATTGTCTATGGCTAACTCCTCATAAAAAGACTGCCAAAATAACCCGCTCTGGAATAAAACCAAATTTCTCACTTACTGCTTTAAGAGAGAATACTATTTTGACAAAAATCTTAGGTTTTCTTTTTTTTTTAAGATTTTATTTATTTGAGGGGCTCCTGGGTGGCCCAGTGGGTTAAACCTCTGCCTTCGGCTCAGGTCGTGATCCCAGGGTCCTGGAATCGAGCCCCGCATCAGACTCTCTGTTCAGCGGGGAGCTGCTTCCCCTTCTCTCCCTGCCTGCCTCTCTGCCTACTTGTGATCTGTCTCTGTCTGATCTCTCTGTCAGAGAGATCACAAGTAGGCAGAGAGGCAGGCAGAGAGAGGGGGGAAGCAGGCTCCCCGATGAGCAGAGAGCCTGATGCGGGACTTGATCCCAGGACTCTTAGATCATGACCTGATCTGAAGGCAGAGGCTTAACCCACTGAGCCACCCAGGTGCCCTTATTAGTTTCTCAGAGAGATGGTCAAGGGTGGTTTTTATAGGGTTTTGGAGTTTAGATTAAGGTAGTTTAAGGTGGCCTTCTCAATTCCTTTGTGGGTACCTCACTGGGAATGGACATAGTGCATGGTATAATAGTTAAGGACTGGTGGGCTGAGCAAAATGAAGGACTTGAGAACAGATTAGCTTCCTTTTTTGGTAAGCAAGGAGTTTTTCCAGTTGAGTCATTAGTTCAACTTCTCAGTACCTGAGAGGGAAACTTTTTACCCAGATGAACAACCTATTGTTCAAATAAATGGATTTTCAGGAAAATATAAAGCTAACAATTAAGTTATGTACTAACTGAGAGCCTTACTTGTGGGCGAGAATTTCCTGAGACAAGTAATGGAGTCATTATGGTGATTGATGTAGTTCTAAGTGATGATAATTAAACTATGGGCTAGATGTCTCAATTCCTACAATATAATCTTATGAACACAATATAATCTTATAAACTATGGGCTAGATGTCTCAATTCCTACAATATAATCTTATGAACATACTTGGGTATAGTATAAGAGAAAGGAGTTTTAAAATCTAGATAGTTCATATGAAACTATCAATGTTCTTTTTTTTTTAAGATTTTATTTATTTTTGAGAGAGAGAGAACATGGGGCAGGGGTAGAGGGAGAGGGAGAAGCAGACTTCCTGCTGAGCAGGGAGCCCAATGTGGAGTTTGATCCTGGACTCCAGGATGATGACCTGAACCAAAGGCAGATGCTTAAACGACCGAGCCACCCAGGTGCCCTAAACCATTAATATTCTTAAAACACAAATTAAACATTTTTCTTAACAAGTGATGCAACCTGTTCATGTATAAAAATGTAGACTTGTCAACATTTAAAAATTATATATAATCATATTTGGTAAAGAGACTGTTTAGTATAATGTAGCCTGAATTATATACATTAAGTGTATCCAAACTGCTTTTGTTACTTAATATTGGAATTTTTGCATTAAAAAAAAAAAATCAACTAGTTGGGGCACCTGCATGGCTCAGCCGGTGGAACATGCTACTCTTTTTTTTTTTTTTAAAGATTTTATTTATTTATTTGACAGAGAGAGAGAGATCACAAGCAGGCAGAGTGGCAGGCAGAGAGAAGGGGGAAAGCAGGCTTCCCGCCGAGAGAGGGCCCGATGCGGGGCTCGATTCCAGGACCCTGAGACAATGACCCGAGCCAAACGCAGAGGCCCAACCCTCCGAGCCACCCAGGCGCCCCTTGGAACATGCAACTCTTGATCTTGGCATTGAGAGTTTGAGCCCCATGTGGGGTATAGAGATTACTTATTTTAAAAAAAATTATTTAAAAAATCAACTAGCTAATAGCTTTCAATATTTTATGAAGAAATTTTTCAGACAAGGAGTGCCTGGCTGGTTCAGTCAGAAGTGCAGTGACTCTTGACCTTGGGGTCATAAGTTTGAGCCCCACGTAGGGTGTAGAAATTACTTAATAAAACTTTAAAAGAAAAAAAAAAAGAAATTTCTCATACAGAAAAGTTGAAAAAATTTATTGAGTATCCATATACTCACCACATTTTATTATATGTATTTTATCACATAGCTATCAACCTTCTTTTTTAACCTTTTTTTTTTTTTTTTAAAGATTTTATTTATTCATTTGACAGGGAGAGAGATCACAAGCAGGCAGGGAGGCAGGCAGAGAGAGGGGAGGAAGCAGGCCCTCCGCGGAGCAGAGAGCCCGATGCGGGGCTCGCGGAGCAGAGAGCCCGATGCGGGGCTCGCGGAGCAGAGAGCCTGATGCGGGGCTCGATCCCAGGACTCTGGGATCATGACCTGAGCCGAAGGCAGAGGCTTTAACCCACTGAGCCACCCAGGCGCCCCTTAACCTGTCTTTTTTGATGCATTTCAGAGTGGCAGACATTAAGAGATCCTGGTGGCTCAATCAGTTAAGTAGCTCACCATTGATCTCAGCTAATGTTGATCTCAGGGTTGTGAGTTCAAGCCCCACATTGGGCTCCATGCTGGGTGTGGAACCTACTTAACCATTAAAACATAAACAACGGGCACCTGGGTGGCTCAGTCGTTTAAGCTTCTATCTTTGGCTCAGGTCATGATCTTGAGGTCCTGGGATCAAGCCGTGGGTAGGGAGCCTACTTAGGGCAGGTGTGCTTCTCCCTCTCCTCTTGCCCCTTTCCCATCCCATGCTCTCTTTCTCTCTAAAATAATAAAATCTAAAAAAAAAAAAAAAAAAAAAAAAAGTCACAGACATCAGTACACCTCCCCCAAAATACTCCAGTGTGCATATCATTATATCATATGAATATGTATACTTCATGTGGTATGCCTATTTCGGCATGCCTATCTTTAACTACAAAGAAACCTAAATATCTAAACTGTATCATTCCTTGAGTTCCAATATAAACATTGTTAAAAGATAAACTGAGGCATATTGAAAATTTTAAGTGTTTGAGCAAAAATCTATTTGAATTGGGCAGCATCCAATCCAGCAGATACAAAGGAACTCTGAGTTGCTAGACAAAATCAAAGACTTTTATAGCCAGAGGGGGGAGGGTACAAGGAAGTTATTCTAGGCAAGAAAAAAAAAAAAAAAAGGTTTGTTATTGAAAGGTTACTTTCTTTTAGGGGATGACAGTGGTCCTTCTGGCAGGTTACCTAAGTGCTGAAAACAGGCAATTCCACTTCTGGGAAAGCCAAACTCAGTTTGGTGATGCAGGGCTTAGCCCAGTGATTCCATATGGGTAGCGCCTGTTGTCTTCTTTATAATACCATACACCAGTGCAACCCATATCTCTATCCAGACAAAACTTTGCCCAGAAAATAACCATTGTTTTGATATTTTTTTCTATCTTGGATTAAATTTGCCTGTTCTAGGACTTTAATAAATGGAATTATAAAAAATGTAGCCTTTGGATTAGTCTTTGTTCACACATTGTAACTGTTTTTAAGTTTTTATTTTAAGATAATTATAAGTTCACGTTATAGGAAGTAATACAGAGAGATCACGTATATCCTTTACCCAGTTTCCGCCAATGATAAATTCATGCATAACCATGGTACAATATCATAAATAGGAAATCAATATCATAAACAGGAAATCAATATTGACACAACCCACCAATCTTATTCAGATCTCACCAGTTTTACATGCAATCGTGTGTGTGTGTGTGTGTATTTGGTTCTATGCAATATTATCACTTGTGTTCATTCATGTGACCATCACCAGTCAAGATACATAACAGTTCCATCACAAGAATCTCTTGTCTTACGATTTTATATTCACAATCACCTCATTTTTTTTTTTAATCCTTCACCACCACCAAACAGGCAATCATTAAAGGATCTCTATCTCTTTAGTTTTGTCATTTCAAGAGTATTATGCAAGTGGAATCATACAGCGTGTAACCTTTAGAGATTGGCTCTTTTCATTCATTATAACCTTGAGAAACAAACAAATCGTTGCGTGTATAGATATTCCTTTTTATCGCTGGATTCTATTCCTTTTTTTCTTTTCTCTCCCTTTAAAAAAAAGATTTTATTTATTTATTTGAGAGAGAGAGAGCGGGGGGAGGAACAGAGGGAGAGGGAGAGGTAGACTGTGCTGAGAAGGGAGCCCAACATGGGGCTTGATACCATGACCCTGAGATCATGACTGGAGTCAAAACCAAAAGTCAGATGCTTAACCAACTGAGCTATCCAGGTGCCCCTCCTTTATTTTTCTTTTTAAGTAAACTTTATGCCAAATGTGGGACTCCAGCTCATGACCCTGAGATCAAGGGTCACAAAGAGAGAGAGGGAGGAGGATGTAACTAGAATAGCTATATGGAATGACCAGTATGGCGGGACTTCATGTCTTCAGCTGAGAGGTCTGGATGTTCACTGCATTGTTCTTTATATTTTGTTTATCTTAAATATTGCAAATACATTTTGAAAGTAAACAGTTACAGAAATAATAACATATGTAGATTCAGAATAAATGTATCAGTGTTATTTCCAAAGCTTTTAATAATCTCCCCCATCAAAATACATTGGCAACAAAATTGAGTAGAGGCCCAAAGGGTGAAAGAGCCATTGAGTACATGTGTGATTAACCCCTAGATGGGCCTTCTGAGATAGTGTCCAACTTCCTAACAAAGCTGACTTGCTGTTCTTTTCAGAAAAATTCCTTTTGCTTATTGTAACTCTCTTTTCGTTAATCTCACATTCAGTTACAGCTACTTAGTGTTTATCATTTCCTCAATATTAAACACTGATATTGCATAACCGAGTAATATTTATTTTATTCCTTTCCTCATATTATTTTTATCCTCATAAATCACTGCAATTAACTTTACATATGCATCATGAGAAATACATTTCATTGAGCAACCTGTTTATGCAAGTTTCTTTGTGTACAACTATTTCCTGTACAGACTCCACAGATTGTTTATAGAAGTATGACTACCACCTTCCTTCTAGTATAATAGCTCTTTATCTGTAACCTCAACGAACACACAGTTGTGATGTAAGTTAGTCACTGATGAGTCATGAATACATCTCCTACGAATTACACCATAGAAGGAATCCAGAGGGAAAAAGAGGCTGCATTTTTTTAAAAAAGGGTATAAAGCTAAATGAAACAAGCTATTCAGAGAAAGACAGATGCCATACGATTTCCGTCATATGTTGAATTTAAGAAACAAAACAAATGAACAAAGGAAAAAAAGACAAAAAAAAAAACCCCCCACAAAAATCCCAGACTCTTAACTATAGAAAAAGAGGGTGGGTGGGTGGGGGAATGGGTGAAATAGGTGATGGGGATTACGGTTATGATGAGCATTGAGTGATATATAGAATTGCTAAATCACTATACAAATATACATATATGAATACCTGAAATATATATGTATAATTAAAAATTTTATTTTAATCTTTTTTTTTTAAAGATTTTTATTTATTTGACAGAGATCACAAGTAGGCAGAGAGGCAGGCAGAGAGAGAGGAAGGGAAGCGGGCTTCCCGCTGAGCAGAGAGGCAGAATCGGGGCTCGGTCCCGGGACTCCGGGATCATGACCTGAGCTGAAGGCAGAGGCTTTAACCCACTGAGCCACCCAGGTTCCCCCTAATTAAAAAATTTAAAAACCATTTAATTATACACACAGTGGGTAAATTTTATGCATGTAAATTCTCAATGGTTTTTAAAAGTCGATAAATGAAGAAGAGCTAAAAATGATACTCGAAATTTTCTCCTACACAAAATATCATTTACAAAAATCTTGGATCAGGGTGCCTGGGTGGCTCATTTGGTTGGACATCTGTCTTTGGCTCCGGTCATGATCCCTGGGTCCTGGCATCGAGCCCCACATCAGGCTCCCTGGTCAGTGGGGGTGCCTGCTTCCCCCTCTCCCTCTGCCTGCTGCTCCCCCTGCTTGTGCTCTCTCTCTCAAATAAAAAAAGTCTTTATTAAAAAATCTAGAATCTTTTATTTTTGCCATAGGACACTATCTATAATGGTTTCTTTCCTGTAATGGTTAAGAGAATAGACTTAGAGTTAGGACTCTAGGATTTGAATTCCAGCTCTGCCATTCACAGCTGTGTAATCTTGTATGAGTTATTTATCCTCTTTTTTTGTTTGTTTGTTTTTATCTATCCTCAGTTATAAAATGGAGATAATAATGGTATTTATTTCTTGGGTTGAGGAGGGGTTAACATAAAGTTCTTAGTACTGCACCTAATAAAGCTCTTAAGCACAGCGCTTACTTCAATATATATTATTAATTATTTTGACAAATATTTCAGTGTGTCTGTGGAAATCACCTGAGTTTGTCTAGTGTTCAAAGAACAATTCAAGAAGAAATATTTTTTTTTAAAGATTTTTATTTATTTGTCAGGGAAAGGGAAAGGGCGATAGCTTGAGCACAAGCAGGGGGAGCAGCAGGCAGAGGCAGAAGCAGGCTCCCAGCTGAGCAAGGAGCCTGACAGGGGAACTCCATCCCAGGACTCTGGGATCACAACCTGAGCCCAAGGCAGATGCTTAACTGATTAAGACACCTAGGGACCCCCAATGATGAAATTATTAAGAGATGAAATAACTGCTTGGGGCTCTGCTCTTTTCACACAAATCATGCTAATTTATAATGACATCACAAGACTGTCACACTTGAATAACTTTGTTGATTTTCATTCTCAGCATTTATTTATTTATTTAAGTAATCTCTATACGAAATGTGGGACTCGAACTCGAGACCCAGAGATCAAGAGTTGTGCGCTCTTCTGACTATGCCAGCGAGTTGCCCACATTTCTAGCACTTAATATCATCCTGAAACTACCTCTTCCTAACTACATTGACTAAATTTTTAGTGTAGTTGGTAACTTTTTTGCTTGAAGAAAACTTAGAAACAGTTTGAAGCCTTCAAGTGCCTGGGACGTGGTTACTCGTTCCCCTTCCCATGTAAGTCAGAAGCAAAGGTAAAAATACTTATTTGAGAATAAAGTATTTTAGTCCCAAACAATACCTTATCAATCTTTAGTTTCAACATATTGGATGGGTTTATGTAATTAGGTGGTAACAAGTTCTTTCCTCCTTTAAAACCAGCAGGGATGCATAAATCTTTACCTCCATTTATCTTCTTTATGTTATTTTATGGCATCATTTTTCTCCCGTATTACCTGGTTCAAAACGTCACTATTTTTTTTTTTTTTTTTTTGAGATTTTATTTGACAGACAGAGATCACAAGTAGGCAGAGAGGCAGGCAGAGAGAGGAGGAAGCAGGCTCCCTGCTAAGCAGAGCCCGATGTGGGGCTTGATCCCAGGACCCTGGGATCATGACCCCAGCCGAAGGCAGAGGCTTTAACCCACTGAGCCAACCAGGCGCCCCCAAAATGTCACTATTGTACCCTCCCTCCAATCTGTCTTCGGTTCGCCTGTGCAATCTGTTCCTAAATATTTGTTCTCTAAACTGCTGCCTTGGCCTCCTACACAGTCAGTTTCGCCATTTCCAGTTCATTTCATATATTTCCATAGTAAGACACCCCTGAGAAATCTTCAACAACTCCTTACCGCCTTCCAAGCAAGGCCTTCCAGGACTCCACCCATCTCCCATCCCGCCTTTCAAAGTGCCTACAGTCCAGCCAATCAGCGCTCCTCTACTTACCTATCTACTGCCTCATTATCCCACCGACTCACCTCCACGGGAGGTTATTCTCTTTATTTGACAAGCCTACCTCCTTTTTGTCAGCTTTCCCATTTTACAGATGAAGAAACTGACACTTAGAGAGGAGGAGCGACCATGACAGTGCCTGTGGTGGGAAATGCACCCAAGTTTTTCAGACTCAGACTCTTTACTCCTAAATACTTAAGTGTATGTCTCTTTAGAACAAGGATATTTTCTTACACAACCACAGTACAAAGATCACACTCAGCAAATTTTGCTTTGATGTAGTACCATGATATATAGGCCACATTTCAAATTTCACCAACTATCCTTTATAGTGAATTTTCCCCATTTCTGAGTCTCATCCAGGATCAAGCCTTGTCTTTATTTCTCATAATTCTTCAATATTCTTTAACCTAGAATAGTTCCTTTGCCTTGTTTTAATTTTAAGACATTGATAGCTCTTATTGATAGCTAGATATTTTACTTTGTTTAACGATTTATTTACTTGTTTGAAAGAGGGCGGGGAGGGGCAAAGGAAGAGAATCTTCAAGCAGATTCTTCTGCTAAGCACAGAGACAGTGGCAGGGCTAAGTCCCAGGACCCATGGGATTATGACCTGAGTGGATACCAAGAGTTTCGACACCCAACCGACTGAGCCACCCAGGTGCCCCAAGGCATTGATAAAGAGTATGGGCTAGTTCTTTGTAAAATTCTCCTCAGTGTGTGTTTTTCTGAGTGTTACCTCATGATTAGATTCAGATTATGGATTTCCAGCACAAATACTACATAGTGAAGTTAAGCTGTGTACGTCTTACTGCATCACATCGCAGCACCCACAATAATGGTTTCATTACTGGCAATATCCAACTTTGATCACTTGGGTATGGTGGAGTCTGGCATCCTGTAAAGTTACTTTCCTCCCTTTGTGATCAATAGCAAGCTGTGGGGACATATTCTAAGATTGTGTAAATAAGCTTCTCCCCATCAAGTGGTTCTCATATTTACTGATGTTTAATGACACAACAATTATCATTAGGCTAGTTGCAAAATGTTGATTTTCCTAACT
Source organism: Lontra canadensis (assembly GCF_010015895.1). NCBI lineage: Eukaryota > Metazoa > Chordata > Mammalia > Carnivora > Mustelidae > Lontra > Lontra canadensis. The sequence goes on along the minus strand of NW_022631096.1, from coordinate 2,235,193 downwards.
CTGTTGCTTCTTCTTCCCCTATATTACTTTCTAAGCAGGAAAGAAAAAAAGCTTAAAAAAAGAAGTGGATACTGTTTTAACTGGAGTGTAGTTAGTTCCCATTCCCCTTCAGTGTGCTGGGTCCAGCTTCTCTGACATGGACCTTCACTCCTCGGGCTAGAGAGAGGGCCCTCAGCCTGTGGGTGATGGCCTGGGTCACACAAACTGTGCAACTGGTAGTTCCAGATACTCTAAAACGACACTCCAGTCTCTCTTGCTTGGGAGTAAAATGCTTTTGTATCTCCGTCTCTAACCTACCTTTATGCTTAACTTGTGGATCACCAAAATATTTATTCCAATGTTTCCCAAACTAAATGTGCTTTACAGTCACGTGAAGGCTAGAGAATTGTTTAAAGCATAGATGGCTGGGGTCCGGCCCCCAGAGAATCCGATTTAGCCTGTCTGGATTGAAGCCCAGGAATCGGCAAATCAGCCCTCCAGGTGGCCTGCGGAACAAACTTTGAGAAACACCACCCTCCAAAATAATGAAGGGCAAACCTCCCTTCCTCGAGAAATTGACGCCACTGGCAACTCCCAAGGTGCCAGCTCAGGAAAAGGCGGGTGAAACAAAAGAGGGCGTTCTTCCTTCCTCGCCCCACAGGCCTTCGGAAACCTACATCCGGTTGATACCACTCGGGTGCGGGTCCCGGCTGCTGGGGTGATGGCGGAGAGAGCCCCCGCTAACCGGGTCGGTTAGGCCGGGCCGGCTGGCTGGCGCGCGGTGGGGCGGGGTGGGGGCGGGGTAGGGGCGGGTTCCCCTGGGAGCCCGCGGGCGGCGGCCAGGGAGCCCCACCCCTTTCCCGCACCCCCGCCCCCCCCCCCCCCGGGCCGGGGGCGCGGGCCCCCGGGGGGCGCGCCCGCCCCGGGCCCCCCCCCCCCCCCCCCCCCCCCCCCCCCCCCCCCCCCCCCCCCCCCCCCCCCCCCCCCGCCTTCGCGCGCACTTCCGCGTGCATGGCCCTGCTGTGCTGGGCCCTGAGCCGGAACGCGGGGCCGAGCTGGCGGCGGGTGGCGCGCGCCTTCCCCCGCTTCCCGCTGCCTCAGCCTCGGCCCATCCGCGCCGTCTCCCGCGCCATGGCTTGCAGGCAGGAGCCGCAGCCGCAGCGCCCTCCGCTTGCCGCCGGCGTCGTGGCCTCTTACGACTACCTGGTGATCGGGGGCGGCTCGGGCGGGCTGGCCAGCGCCCGCAGGGCGGCGGAGCTGGGCGCTAGGGCCGCGGTGGTGGAGAGCCACAAGCTGGGCGGAACATGCGTGAGTACGAGGTCCCCGGCGGCGCGTCATGTCGCAGCCGGGCTTTCTCCGCGCTCTGCAGGGGCAGCCTGTCCTCTTTCCTAGCGCCTAGGTCAGTCTGTCCGGGGATGGGTCCCCAGCGCCGTGCTCTCCGCTTTCCCACCCGCTTCTGAGATCAGGGTCCCAGCAGGTTTAGAGGGGACAAGTGTGAAGGGCTTCCCTGCGGCTCCCAAACCCAAGCCGTGGTCTGTGCCAGCTCAGGGACAGTGTTAACCGTAGGTGGTTAAACCTAACAGAACTCCACTGCATCCTCCCTCCTCAAGGTGGAAGAGTATGGCAACCCATCCTTGATCTCATCCCCAGATCTGTGAAACAACTGCCCGTGGAAAAATCGCAGCTGCCGTGGGGTTAGGGGAGTCGGGGAGCGGGATTGGGTACTGATCCTTGAGGAAGACGGATCCTGATCCTCTCCTTTCACTTCCAGGGGCAGAATGATTTGCAGCAGGGGTTCTCCCCTTGACCGCACATTCCAATCACCTGAGGAGCTGGGAAAATTCTGCTGTGGGTTCCACTCCCGCGGCTTCTGATTTCACTCCTCCCAGGAGCAGCCTGGGCTTTGGGAGTTTTTAGAAGCTCCACGGGTGATTGATTGCAGCCAAGGTTGACAACCACTGACTATAGATTACCTTGATGTAGGATTTACTCTTAATTGAATTCTCAGACCTTTTTCTTTTGGTTTTGTCTTTTTTTTGGGGGGGGGGAGGGGGTAGATTTTAGAACCGCTTCCAAAAAAGTGGGTCGTAAAATCTTATGACTGAGAAGCTTTATCATTAAAAAATTGTTTCCATGTTACTGGTGTGGCCTTTCTGTCACAAGATTTGGGTGAAATAGTTGCAATTAATGTTAAAATTTTGTATCCAAGAGTAACCTGGGATTGGGAAGTGTTCTCCACAGTGTTCTGGAGATTGATATTTAAATTGTGCCAGATTGGGAACTCCTTAAGGGCAGGGATGGGTTCATGTATTTTGCACCTCTTATCACCTTAACAAAACATCTTGCTCAATAACCTTATGCGTAATGAATCAAACTCAAAATTGACAGCTTGTGAAAGGGCTGACTTCATTGTCCAGTACTCATTTTTTACTTCAAATGAAAATGGGAATGGCAGAAAGGAAAAATCCCTGGTAATGATCAACTTGCTCCTTGACATCTTAGCGTAGACTCCATTAGTCTGTCTCAGTGGAAAGCAGATTGAGGGGTGCCACTAGGAGGCCCCTGGACAGCTGGTGAGAACTCTTGATGATTTCTCATCTTTGTACCTCTTTTCTTTTTTAAGATTTTGTTTTAAGTCACCTCTACACCCAGCATGGGGCTCACATTCTCAACCCAGAGATCAAGAGTCTAACACTTTACTGACTAAGCCAGCCAGGTACCCCTGTACCTCTTTACTTTTCTCAGTTTTCCTTCTTCCGTGTTATGTCACATGGTTGTGACATCCATCATCCTTGCTTGGTCCCACTGATATTACTCAAGAAGGGGCTGGCCTCATTTTTAGGTTCTTCTTAGGAATGTGAATACACTAAGAGGTAAATTACATCTGAGACCCAGCAAAGAATAGTTCTGGTCAGCCATTTACAGCTTCCTTATAAAATGCCTGGCCTTGCCTGTACCATTCTGCTACAGCAACTTTTTTTTTCCTGTAAACGTTGGGAAATCCCCTATTTCACACTTGCATCACATTCCATTTGGGTTCTTCTCAAACTGGCTTTTGGTTTTGAATTACAAGGAAGGGTGTGGGTATCTGTTAATATCAGAGAATATGTAACAGTCGATAAGATGGGAGTTTGAATTTAAGAATTCCAGATATCTAGGCTAGCCATAGTTGCAGTAATAAATTTCTGATGTCCAGTGATTTCCAAGCAGGTGCAGGGAGAAGGGAGGCCCTCTGAAGCACATCATTTCATTTGTTCATGTCTTCATTTCGTGTATTCTAAATGCCAGGTACTTGGATTGAGGTAGGCAGAGAGAAAAGGGTAGATACAAATATTTATAAGGCAAATGTCCCTTCCCACAGGGAATTTGCAATACAGTAGGGAAGGAAAATGTAGACCTTAACTCCAAAGTGAGGTGGTCTGTGTTAATTGCTGCTGATAGTGAAAAATTACAGTAGCTAAGAAGAGAGTTGGAATCATCACTTCTGCCTGGGCACCGCGGGACAGATGGTTTCTTGAAGGAGAGAGTATCTTTCTGAACCTGAACAGGATTAGTACCATTTTTTGATAGGGTCAGAGGCAAAGGCAGAGGGGCAGGTTATATTGTGTAATTGAATTTAGAACAGAGGGTGTCTCTAATAGAAGTAAAATATGGGAAGCTGATGGGTAGGTTGTGGTTAAAAAAAAAAGTTTCTGGGGGCTCTTGTCTGGCTCAGTCCGTAGAGCATGTGACTCTTAATCTTGGGGTAGTGAGTTCAAGCCCCACATTGGGTGTAGAGCTTACTTAAAAAGAATAAGTGAACTGTGTGAAAGGTTTTTGCATAGGGGAGTGACTGCATAAAAGTGGCTTTATGGTAGTGGTACTAGTGAAAAAAATCCCTTGGGACAAATAGAAATTTCTTTAACATTGGTTCGTTAAGGGGTGCCTGGGTGGCTCAGTGGGTTAAGCCTCTGCCTTTGGCTCAGGTCATGGTCTCAGGGTCCTGGGATGGAAACGCCCCCCGCCCCCCAATCAGGCTTTCTGCTCAGGGGGGAGCCTGCTTCCCTTCCTCTCTCTCTGCCTGCCTCTCTGCCTACTTGTGATCTCTGTCAAATAAATAAAGTCTTTAAAAAAAAATTGATTCGTTAAGCATTTTTTTCCTAAATATTTTGATTCTGGAGTGTGGTGAATTTTTAAAGTTGCTGTGGTTAAGTTCACACTGAGGATTCAAATTAAAGTCTTCCTGTAGTTAGACGAATTGTGGCTTTTTAAGATTTTTATTTATTTATTAGCGAGAAAGAGTGATCATGAGTTGTGAAGGGGAGAAGCAGACTCTCCTCTGAGCAGGGAGCTTGATGTGGGGCTTGATCCCAGGACCCGTAAGATCATGACCTGAGCCGAAGGCAGCCACTCAACTGACTGAGCCACCAAGGTGCCCCAGTGGGATTGTTTTGTTTTTAATTGTTCTATTTTTGTCTGCTCACTTATTAATTCATATTGCCACCTATACAGGTACTTTTTTGGATGTTGGGGTTACGGCAGCAAACAAAGCAGATAAAAATCTCTGTCTTTGTGGAGCTTACATTGTAGGTGTTATCTGCAGTTTCTAAACTTTCTGTGCAATATTTTTGTAATAATTTTTAAAGAGATTTTATTTATTTATTTGAGAGAGTGAGAGAGAGAGAGAGAGCAAGGGCTAGAGAGAGAGCACACACAGAGGGAGAGAAAGAGAGAAGCAGACTCCCCGATGAGCAGGGAGCCTGATGGGGAGCTCGATCCCAGGACTCCAGGATCATGACCTGAGCCAAAGGCACACACTTAACTGACTGAGCCACCCAGGTGCCCCAATACTTTTAGCTTTATGAAACACTACATGGACCTGGTTATTTTCATTTCATTTAGGATTGGACTCACACAGATCCTTGTAGGAATTTGGGAAGCATTGTTCCGGTTCAGCACCCTTACTTTACTGAGGAGCAGAGTGAATGTCAGCTAAAATGTGGTTGAAAACAAACCAAGCATGCTATGACCTATGGAACTGGCGTCCCAGCCATTGGAAACCAGAGCTTTGATGTATTAGTGCGAAGTAAACTGCGACTTGATGAACCTGTTTAAGCCTTATTCTTTACTACAGAGAAGGAAACTTCTTACCCCTCTTTCTTAGGAACCAGACATTTACTCCAAAAACACTTAGTTAAGGGTCTGTCTACCACACTGGCCTTCACCCTGTAGCTCCTGATTTAGTAGGTATGGTGTGAAGCCAGAGCAGATGTATTTTTAAAGAGCTCCATTCTGATTTTGGTATAACATGAACCAGACACAGTGACAGCGTCTTTATAGGACGAAGGGACAGTATGAAGCATTAGGATGAATCTGGTGAATTAGGCATAACTGCGGGTCAGATGACAGTGAATGTGGTCCTAGAGTTACTAATTTCTTGGTTTCATAATTTTATGCTTCTGAGGCAGCTAGTAGAGAATGCCTTCCAAGGTTGTCTACACATGTGACTATTCGGCTTGATTTTCTGACTCTTCCTCAATCTTCCTTTTCTAGGAGGTTTTTGGTTTGTTTGTTTTTTTTTAAACTTTCTGTGAGCTGATTGAGTAGGCCCCTTCCAAGAAGGCATGCATTTCCTTCTTTCCTTCCTTCCTTCCTTCGTTTGACACAGAGAGAGAGCACAAGCAGTGGGAGCGGGAGAGGGAGAAGCAGGCTCCCCACTGCAGGGAGCCCGAGGTGGGGTTCAATCCCAGGACCCTGGGATCATGACCTGAGCTGAAGGCAGACATTTAACCATCTGAGCCACCCAGGCGCCCCAAAACGTGCATTTTTAAGATGAATGATGCATGTTGGTGTACAAGAGCCTTTGTTTAAAAAAAAATTTTTTTTTTTTTTTAAATTTTTGACAGAGAGAGAGCACAAGTAGGCAGAGCAGCAGGCAGAGGGAGAGGGAGAAGCAGGTTCTCTGCTGAACAGGGACCCTGATATGGGGCTCGATCCCAGGACCATGGGATCATGGCCTGGGTGAAGGCAGCCGCTTAACCAACTGAGCCACCTAGGTGCTCCATCACCTTTTTTTTTTTTTTCTTTCTTTTAATTTTTTTTGGGGGGATAGAAATTTTTTTTTTTTAAGATTTTATTTATTTGAGACAGAGATCACAAGCAGGCAGAGAGGAGGGGGAAGCAGGCTCCCCACGGAGCAGAGAGCCCGATGCGGGTCTCGACCCCAGGATCCTGGGATCATGACCTGAGCTGAAGGCAGAGGCTTAACCCACTGAGCCACCCAGGCGCCCTGGGATAGAAATTTTTAAGCTGTTAAGTTCAAGTATGAGATGACTTTGCCCCATATTGTGTTCTGTAGGGGAGGAAAAACTTTTCTTCTACCCTCTTAGGTTTAGTAACTGGAGCCTGCAAATTAGGCCAATAGTAGACAGAGTTATAGGAATTTATTTCACATGCAGATGGACTGTCACAGAGAAGTAGAGGGGAAAAAAGGAGCACTTGGCTGGGAGCTTAATACCAATCTAACAAAGGCCTGGGAGCTTAATACCAATCTAACAAAGGGTAATAAATTGTGGAGAAGTGGCTGGCAAAGGAAAGGAGGTTTGGGCTTCTAGTAGCAATAAATTGTAGAAAGGTAAATATATGAGGGAAACTAATGGAAGATAAAGGTTACTTTTTTTTTTTTAAAGATTTTTTTATTCATTTGAGAGAGAGTGCATGAGGTGGGAGGTGCAGAGAGGGAGAGCAAGAGGGAGAAGCAGACTCCTGGCTCAGCAGGGAGCGGGATGCAGGGCTCTGTCCCAGGACTCTGAGATCATGACCTGAGCTGAAGGCAGACACTCAACCAGCTGAGCCACTCAGGCATCCCGATAAAGGTTACTTTAATAAGGTTTTTTTTTTTTTTCCCTGTAGATTCTGCTCAGTGCTCTTATCTCTTTCATGATTAGGGTTGTTCTCCTCCTCCTGGTATAGAAGAGGGGTAAGGGATACCTTCACAAAGGGAAATTTATGCCCTGTTATTAGGCAGAAAGGAGGAGGGCAGGGAGGTCCTCCTTTGCTCTTAATTATCTTTAGCTCAAAATAATCCATATGCTAAAATACCATAGTTTGGAGTGGCATATTCTGATCTCCTTTAGTTCAAAGTGAAAGAAGCAATTAGGGGCCAGAACTGCTATTAAACTTCTAATGGATAAACCAGGTCAAGAGGCCTGGGTAGCTCTCCTAACATGATTCCACCCTCAAACTGGTCTTTATTTTTCTTCGTTAAGCAAGAAATTGTGATCTGTTAGAGTAGGATGTAGAGTAGGTTGGTTGCTAAAAGTGGGAAGCTGAAAGAAAAGAATTGAAAGAATTCAGTTAAGATCGTAATCTCTTGTTGCCTGTTGTGTTAAGTCATTTCTGAGGGCAGAAAAATAAATGAAATAATCTTTGAATTCAGTTTTTGGCATCTCCAAAAAGTTAAGTGTAGTACTTCCCTCATGATCAACTGTAGAGCAGGGAGAAATGCAAAGATTGCCCAGAGCCATGGTGAACGAGAGCCTTCTGGAAGGTTTGTCTCTGTGGTTCAGTTCTCTGCCTACGCAGACCTGGGAAGAGTCAGCTTGCGGAAGAGTTCTTTCTGATTTACTGCTCCTTTTGCCCCAGGGCCTGTGGGAGCATATGTTCCAGTGTTCTTGCTGAGTGTAGTAATCCTGTGGTGAAGAGTAAATGGGTTATTACGGTATAGACGAGCAGTTCTCACCAATGAGAGTTGGTACTAAGGTTTGATTACCGGGCCAAAAGCCTCCCCTCCTCTCCCCTCCCCTCCCCTCCCATCCTCTCTTCTCCTCTCCTCCCTTCTCTTCTTTCCTTTTTTAATTGAGGTATAATTGACATATAACATTGTATTAGTTTAGGTATACAGCATAATGATTCCATATTTGTGTATCCGATGGAATGATCACCACCAGAAGTTGAGTTAAGCTCATCCCCATACACAGTTACAAATCTTTTTTCCTTGTGATAATTTATTTTTATTTTAAGATTTTTTATTTTAATTTTAATTTTAGTTATTAAGATATTTTATTTTTATTTTAAGATTTTATTTATTTGAGAGAGAGTGAGAGAACGGGCACGAGCAGGGAGAAGGAGCAGAGGCAGAGGGATCATGACCTGAGCTGAAGGGAGATGCTTAACCGGCTGAGCCACCCAGGTGCCCTTGTGATAAGAACTTTTTTTAAGATTGACTCTCTTAGCAACTTCCAAATATGCGATATAGTATTATTAACCATTAACCATGCTGTGCATTACAGCCCCATGACTTACTGATTTACAGCTGGAAGTTTCTACCTAATAAAAAGCCTTCTTGATTACTAATGTCGTTGTGAATGGTGTTGCACAGTGCCAGGTGGAGAGGGTAGCAGGAAAGACAGGGTATTTATTTATTCATTCATTCATTCATTCATTTATTTATTTATAGATTTTATTTATTTGACAGAGAGACACAGCAAGAGAGGGAACACAAGCAGAGGGAGAGGAAGAGAGAGAAGCAGGCTTCCCACCAAGCAGGGAGCCCAACATAGTGCTCTATCCCAGGACTCTGGGATCATGACCTGAGCTGAAGGCAGACACTGAGCCACCAGGCCCCCCTAGTTGGGGGTTTTAAAAGATGCCTGAGAAACAAGCTTCTAAGTAGACCGCTGTTGGTATTTATCGAGGCTGAAAACAATGACTTACATGTTAACAACATGTAAATCAACCGACCTTGGAGGTGATAACATGTACATTAATATTATGATGCCGATATCTCCACAAAAGGCTGAACACACTTTTTAAAAAAATTTTCAGCATGTAGTACAGTATTGTTGACTTTAGGTACAATGTGATACAGCAGGATACCTAGAGCTTACTCATCCTGCTTAACTGAAATTTTGTGCCAGTTGATTAGTAACTTCCCATTCCTCTCCCATCCCTGCCCAGACCCTGGCAACCACAACTCCATTCTTTGGTTCTATGAATTTGACTATTTTAGATATCACATGTAAGTGGAACCCTGCAATATTTGAATTATTTCCTTCATTTTAGTATAATGTTCCAAGGTTGAATATTCATTTTTAAATGGACATTTACAAAAGGAGATCATACCTTCAGTATTTTTTAAAAGATTTTATTTATTTATTTGAGAGAGTGAGAGCGAGCATGTGCGCACAAGCAGGGGGTTGGGGAGGGGGTAGAGGCAGAGGGAGAAGCAGGCTCCCCACTGAGCAGGGAGCCTTACCCTGGACTTGATCCCGGGACCCTGGGATCATGACCTGAGCTGAAGGTGGATGTTTAACTGACTGAGCTGCCCACGTACCCCAGCACACCGTCAGTATTGACAGGTAGCCCTTAAAAACAGAAAGTTACCCTAATTTGTTTTGTGGGTTTAGAGTTTCATAAGGTGTGGCACACCTGTATTTATAAGTGCCAGATAAACGAGCGATCAGAAAGGGTGGGGTTTGTTGAAGTAGGCAAATCCTAATGTAAAATTGGTCTTTTGATTTACCCTGTTGATTAATTTTTTTGCTCTAGGACTTGTATAATAGTGCTTTGTCATCTGCATCAGAAATCTGCGGGGCTAGAAAGAAAGGCTGCCTCTGAACCTCTCAGGGATTCTATTTCTTTGTAAACCATACTTTGAACAAGTCATAACAGAGAATGTTTCTTGTAGAGTCAGATTGAAGGCATTTTGTGGAAAGATTAATGATCTTATCATTAATAATCACTTATTCACTGGGTGTTACAACATTAGATATGAAATGAGGATACATAGGATACTAGGTCCTTTTCTTTTGGTGGGGGAGAGGAGATGTAGGGCCAGGGCGCCTGAGTGGCTTAGTCATTAAGCCTCTGCCTTCGGCTCAGGTCATGGTCCCAGGGTCCTGGGATCCAGCCCTGTGTTAGGCTCCCTGCTCAGCACGAAGCCTTCTCTCACTCTCCCACTCCCTTTGCTTACGTTCCCTCTCCTGCTGTCTCTTTCTCTGTCAAATAAATAAATAAAATCTTAAAAAAAAAAAAAAAGGAGATGTGGGCCACACATCACTGTAGTGCGCTCATCAGGGGTAGAGAACTGGTGGTCCAGAAGTTTTGTCTCATGTAGCTACTTCTGGGTCCCCCTGGATGCCTCAGAGTAACAGGTCTTTTAAATTTGACAGTTGAGGGGCACCTGGGTGGCTCAGTAGGTTTAGCATCCAGCTCTCAGGTCATGATCTCAGGGTCACGGATCATGCCCTTTGTTAGGCTTTGTGCTCACTGGGGAGTCTGCTTGAGATTCTCTCTCTCTCTCTCCCTCTACCCCTCTCCCAGCTCGCGCTCTCCCATGAGCACACTCTATCTAAAATAAATAAATAGGGGCGCCTGGGTGGCTCAGTCATTAAACGTCTCCCTTCAGCTTAGGTCATGCTTCCTCTCCCACTCTCTCCCACTCTTCCTCCCCCCCTTGTGTTCCCTGTCTTGCTGTCTGTCTCTCTGTCAAATAAATAAATAAAGAAAGAAAATCTTTAAAATTAAAAAAAAAATTTTTTTCTTAAAAAAAAGATAATAAAATAAATAAATAAATGTTAAAAAATAAAGTTAACACCTGGGATTGAGAGGTCCACGTTAATCTCATATTCTGCTTAGCTAAGTATTGAGACAAAGCCATTTTATTTTAAAGATTTTATGTATTTATTTGAGAGAGAGAGAGCAGGGAGAGTGAGAGAGAGAAGCTGGTTCCTCTTTGAGCAGGGAACCCAATGCTGGGCTCCATCCCAGGACCCTGAGATCACTACCTGAGCAGAAGGGAGATGCTTAACCAACTGAGCCACCAGGTGCCCTGAGCCAAAATGATTTTAATTTCAACCTTTGTTACTATCTCTTGTATCACTTCATTTTCTTGCTTTAGATTCTGCTTTATACAGAATACCTTTTCTTTCTCCCTGAAGCTAGATGCCTCCCAGTACTAATCTTTAATTGAAGTATGGAATTTGAAGGTAAAGACATGGATATTGATTGTTTAATATGTGTCAAGGTACGATACTGTGATTTATGATAAAACAATATACCTTTGGTCTTGGTTCCCATTCCTGGCACAGAGCTCCTAAAACCCCTTGGAATTTTCTAAGTGATAAGAGTAATAAAGGTATCTTGATATTTATAACAAATGAATATTTCACACCTAAGTTTATATTAATGAGGTGACTTTTGGAAAGATCCTAAGGATGAGACATGGTTGGCTGGAGAACTAACTTTGTGATTTGAGGGTCGGGATTTCATTTCTACCTCCCGCCGCCCGCCCCCTGTGTCTCCCCCGTCCTCTGCCTCTGGGGAGGAGAGAAGGAAGGGGACCTGGAGGCTGAATCACTTACCAGTGCCAATGACTTAAATCAATCATGCTGTTAAGTGCAGGTGGCATTCTTGACAGGTGCAGTTGTCAATGGACCAAATCCTCATTTTACCACCGACATGGGCAATGTGAAGTTTTTACCTATCTAGGCAGAACCAAAGGTGAGAGGGCCCGGCCTAGAAACATGGTGAAGCCCCTGAATTTTACCATGTGTATCATCAGACTCTTCCCATGTTCTGTCCCTGTTGGGAGAGGCCCCCTGTCTTCACTGTGAATCAATGCTGGCAGGCCAACTGAACAGGATTCTGAACACCATCAGGACAGGGAGTTCTTAGAAATGGACTGTCAGATTGCAAGTAAGGCAAAGCTGCCGGAGTGTCTCTGGTGCTGGGTGTACTCAGGAATATGAGAAACTTGTCTCTAAGGTTTATCATTGGTTAATGCCCCTCTGAGGGCTTTGCAGAGAAATTTGCTAGATGGAAAGTGTTGTATGTTTCAGGTCTTATCAGCTTTGTGCACCTCTGGGAAGTCAGAGCTCTGAGAACCCATCAACCTCGTGTCCCAGCCTGGGAGACAAGCTTTCCACCATCATTCGATTTGTTCTTGAAAGGGAGCCAGCCACTAGGGGACTTGATCTCCTCTTTTTTCAATAAGCTTCTGTGAGCTCGGAGTTCCAGAGGACTGCAGAAATAATTCAGGGGAGTCAATGTCATCATTAGATCTATCATAAATTAGAAAAGAGGTGCTTTATTTGCATTATCTGTCATCTTCTCAAAACCTCTGTGTTAGCATTCCCATTTTACGGAATAGGAAACGGAGCTCAGAGATTTAGAAACTTACCCACCAACAGCCAGTAGGTGGGAGGGAAGGTTGGGATGCAAACTCATGTCTGTCTGACTCTATGCTTGTGTTCTTTCTGACCACCTGCTGCGCTTGCTTGTCAGCTGGAGAGGAAGAAGGGTTGAGTATGACTGTACAGAGCTTTCCACCTTTGGCTTCCCCAGCTCTGTTAACTAATGTGTCTTTTCTTCCCTTTCAAGTCAGAGAGGCATTTGGTCATCAGTTATGTTGTGCTGAAGTGTAACTAGGCTTCTAAAACCAGTGGAAAGCCCTGGAGGCCTATTACTGGAGTGGCCAAAATAGGGCGAGTTGTATTTCTTTTTTCTTTTCTTTCTTTCTTCTTTTTTTTTTTTTTTTTTTTTTAAAGATTTATTTATTTATTTGAGAGAGAGAGAGAGACAGAGCAAGTAGAGGGAGAGGGAGAGAAGCAGACTTTCCACTGAGCAGGGAGCCGGAGATCACAACCTGAGCCAAAGTCAAGTCAGCGGCTTAATCAACTGAGCCACCCAGGTGCCCCAGGGCAAGGTGTATTTCAAGGTCATGAACTCTTTTCAGTTATAGCCCAATCCCAGACCCAAAGGGTACTGTGATAGAATATAGACTTTGGCTCAAAAAGGGTCACAGTTTTCCACCTTCCTCTCCTCTTGATTTCTAGCCTAAGGCTTCAGAATTTTCGGGAATGGAGTGATTCTGTTGCCAACCCTTGAGTCAGCATCTTGGATTATGCTGTGACTCTGGTTGGAACTGGAGGCTCCCAAGAGAACAGGGACTAACTATACCTGTTTAGGGTTTTGTTTTGTGTAATGCCTGACACAAGTGAGTGAATGCTTAATCAAATGAATGAATGAATGAATGAATGATTGCAAGTTAAAACATTTTAGAAGGCGAAAAGTCTGAAACTTCTAAAAAGCAAACCAAAATTAGTCATAACACTTGGCACAAGAGAAGGATTGTCTTGGCCCTTGGAAGAAGCATGTCCCAAACTTTTTTAGAAATTGCCTTAAATAGCTTTCAGATAGCCTCAAATGTGCAAGAGGAATATATTGATGATGACTGAGAATGGTTCAGAACATTTAGTCTCTTACAACAATTTACATTGCTTTTGAAGTTCCTGGGAAGCCGGAGAAGGTTGACTATAGGACAAATGGAGTGTATTTATTTAGTGTATTGAAATCATCTCTGCTTTTGGAGATATTGGTTTTGGAGTTTGTCTCATTGAAGCCTCTTGGTGAACTTAAGCTGTGGAGTGCAGGGTATAGAGCTGTGCATAGAAGGGACTGGAAAGCCTGCCCACCAGATGAGCCAGGAAAGGCAGGTCTGATGACAAAATCATTGCCAGGGGGCTGGGTTTCAGCTGCCTTCCTCTCTTCTACCACATAGGAAACATCTGTCTTCCTCCTTCTTTAGAATTGGCTCATTCCATCTATTTCCATAACTCAGATACTTGGGAGTTGAGAAATAGCAAAATAGCACATCCTCTGCTTAGACCTATGCAGGGCAGTGTAGGAAGAAAGCTGTAAATTATTCTGATTGCTAATATAAAGTACTTTCTGAATAGCCTGCTTGTAATGCTAGTGTAGGTGTGATTCCTTTATTTTATGAGGGTTGAATTCTGCACCTTCTCTTAATGCTCTGAGTTCCCATTTCTCTTGCCTTCTGAATCCTTATTCTAACAAACTCTCATGAAAGACCCAAGTCCAGAGTACATGACCTGTCTCTTTCTAGAAGAACCTCCAAATGACTGATAGCTTGCAACTGTAGAGAAACATAACTCACTCCTTTATAATCCCTGAGGGCGGAATAATGGGAAGTAACAGGATTAAAATGAAATGGCAGGAAGTATGCTGCAGATAGAGGACTAGCTTGTGACTGTTCATAAGACCTTCTTTTTCAAATATTCATGATCTTAATGAGATTTGGGCAGGTTTCCTTTACTCTAGCATTTTATATAAAATCTCTTGGCAAGTGTGTATATATGTAGTTCAGATTTCACCAAAGGATACCTAGAAAATATTCGGTAAGAAGTAGGCCTGTATTCTTTGGGCTTATAGGGAGCCAGCCTAGTCCTTATGGTCATGATCAGCAGAGCCACAAGCATCCAGTATAAATTATGTCCAAAAGGCATCAGTATTTAAATATTCAGTCTTTACTCCATGCCACTAGGCATGAGTGAACATACTGATATTTTTAAGGATATATAGTGGAGACCTTGTTTAAATCTCATAACTTCAGGGGTTCCTGGACTCCTGATTTCAGCTCATGTCATGATCTCAGGACTGGGAGATCAAGCCCTGCATCAGGCTTTGCTCTGGATATGGAGCCTGCTTAAGATTCTCTCTCTCTCCCTCTGATCTCCACACACCAACACCCCACCCCCACTCATGCTCGCTCTCTCTCTCTCTAAAAAAGTTTTTTAAGATTTTTTTTTTTTTTGGGGGGGGAGCTGCCTGGGTGGCTCAGTGGGTTAAAGCCTCTGCCTTCGGCTCAGGTCATGATCCCAGGGTCCTGGGATAGAGCCCTGCATCAGGCTCTCTGCTTGGCGGGGAGTCTGCTTCCTCCTCTCTCTCTCTGCCTGCCTCTCTGCCTACTTGTGATCTCTGTCTGTCAAATAAATAAATAAAATCTTTAAAAAAAAAAAGATTTTTTTTTTTTTTTTAATGACAGAGAGGTAACACAAGCAGGGGGAGCAGCAGGCAGAGGGAGAAGCAGGCCTCCTGCTGAGCAGGGAGCCCCATATGGGGCTCGATTCCAGGATGCCGGGACCATGACCTGAGCCAAAGGCAGAGGCTTAACGACTGAGCCACCCAGGCTCCCCTAAAATTTTTTTTTTTAAAGATCTCATAACTTCATTGTAATGGCCAAGATGTCACCAACACCTCCCAGTCAGTATTTATAAGATTAAAGGGTATCAGGAATACACATTACATGACTGGTTTCCAGAGCTGAGGGGGTCTCTAATTTGCCCTTTGAAAGAGTGAGGTCAATCTAGTTTTCCTTCTGCAACCAGCTCCTCCGCTGAGATACACCGGTATGTAACCCATTCAGCCAAGTACTAATTTCTTCACCCGAGGGGCAGTTTTAATCAGTCTTAGTCTTTTAACTTTTTTATTAAGTTCATTTGAAATACATCTCAACACTTGTGTAAGTTTAAGGTGTACAGCATGTTACCTTGATACATACATATAATATGATTGTCCACGTAAGGATATTTATCACATCACATAATTATAGTACAGTATTATAGTCTATAGTCTAATTAGTCTTACCCTTAACCCAGCCTTTTTTTCCATGTTCCATTTTTTAGCATGAGCTCAAAAGGAAACAAATGGAAACAAAAATCTGTACTTAAATATATATCACAGCTTGTTTACGGGGACTGTTGGGAAGAATTTCTCTCTCGGGGTGCCTGGGTGGCTCAGCTGGTAAGCAGCTGCCTTCAGCTCAGGTCATGATCCCAGGCTCGGGAGATCGAGCGAAGCCCACTTCTCCTTCTCCCACTCTCCCTGCTTGTGTTCCCTCTCTCCCTATATCTCTCTGTCAAATAAATAAAATCTTAAAAAAAAATTTTTCTCTCTAGTCTGAGGGGTATAACTAGTTGTTTTCTTAAACAACTGGTTAGTTTTTGTTTTTAAAGATTTTATTTATTTGGCAGACATCGAGAGAGGAAACACAAGCAGGGGGAGTGGGAAAGGGAGAAGCAGGCTTCTGGCCAAGCGGGAAGCCTGATGCAGGGCTCGATGTGGGGCTCGATCCTGGGATCCAGAAACCCCAGGACCATGACCTGAGCCAAAGGCAAATGCTCAACCAGTTGAGCCACCCAGGTGCCCCAACAACTGGTTAGTTTTTATGTGACATCTTACAATTGTTTGTGTTTTGGTGGCTAGAAGGCTAAGAATCAAATTTGTGGTCTGTCTCTAGCAAGTATGGAAGCATAGATATATAAGCATGTATGTATATATACATATATATATACCCACACGTATATATGTATGTGTGTATGTACGTATGTATACACACACACACACACAGACACACACATTTGTAACAGTAAGGATGAACCTTACTGGTTGATTCCTCATTGTCCTTTGGTCCTGAAAGGTAACATATTTCTGCTAGAGACTTTTTCAAAGGGGCATTCTGAGGGTTTTACCCAGCATCTACCACAGTAAGTTTCCCAGAAATCCTCTAGATTAGCTGCTCAGATGTTTCAGTTGCCCTTATTTAGCTGGTGGGTCTTTCCTTCTGCTGCTTTCTTTTCTGCTTCAGACTTCTGTGTTCTGTGCAAGTTCAGGCTTGCGCCACCTTCTGACCTCTTCCACCCCTGCACTGCATAGCCCCATGGACGTGGAATTATTTTCTCTCTTTTTCTCAGTGACCGTTTTTCTTGAGAAAATGCTGAGGAACAAAGGTCCCTGCCTCATTGTATAAGAAAAGGAACACTCATGTCTTTAACAACTCTGTAATAAAAAAAAGGAACTAACTGTAGAATGCGACTTAGAAACTTAAGGAGTTCTCCTGGGTTGATGCTTGGGGTTAATTTCTTGCAGGTTTGTGTGATGATTTCAGTTTAATATTCTTAAAATTTGTCCTTTTTCCTCCTAGGTGAATGTTGGATGTGTACCCAAAAAGGTAGAATTTCTATTTCTTCTTCCTTCAACACTTTTTTTTACATGTTTGATAAAGCAATGCGTTGATTTATTAGCTTAGAGTGCGTGAGTGAGATAATATCTAGGTCTAGTAATTAGGACTGGTCCATCTGCACGGGATTGCTTTTTCTCAATCTAAATGATTGAATGGAAGCTGCTTAAGTATTCTCATTTAATCCTGTAGCCTCATGGATTCTCTTAACAACTGTGGTGGTTTTCTTTCCTGGTATCTGTGGTGTAGGGCACACTGAATGAACTTGTCCTTCCCCTGTGAAAAAAGAGGAAGAAATGGCAGCTCTTATTTCCAAAGCTGCCTCTTGCTTGTGCTGGCAAATAATTTTACTCCACATTTGAACGTGCTTTAACATGTTCTAATCCTAAATTTACAACCCTTTGTTACTGAGATTACATTCTAAACTGGCATTTTTTTGGTAACAGGTAAATGAATATTCCTAATCTCTTCAGTGACACATACCTGAGTATAATGCCAGAAGGGTTTTTTTATAATCTGTTTCCCAGTATGGGTAGGTAGGTTTGGATTTTTGTGTGTTGTTGTTTTTTTTTAATCATAGGAAAGTTTCTTTTTTACTGTGGGACACTTTTCCTCAATTGTTTTCTTTCCTTTTGGTCTTAGATTTTGTACCCTGTTCTTTTTTTTTTTTTTTTTTTTTTTACAAATTTTATTTATTTGACAGACAGAGATCACAAGTAGGCAGAGAGGCAGGCAGAGAGAGCGGGGGAAGCAGGCTCGCCACCAAGCAGAGAGCCCGATGCGGGGCTCAATCCCAGGACCCTGGGATCACAGCCTGAGCTGAAGGCAGAGGCTTTAACCCACTGAGCCACCCAGGTGCCCCTTTGTACCCTGTTCTAATTGGAGTCATGCAATTATGATATATAAATTATGTCAATCAGTTATAAAGTAGTTTAAACCAGTTATGGTAGTAAATCCATTGATTGGTGCTACCTCATTATTTAAATACCATCTGGGTATAGTAGCCTGAATTGGTAATATTTTGTTCCTGTATATTACGTTTTGTTTCATTCTATTCTGAACACATGTGCAGGACATTTACTTTGTATTTTCATAGGGCTCTACTGACTTCAAAGTGCTTTTTGCATTCTTGAAGATCAGTTGGTTAATTGCCTCTTGTTTTCTAGAACAGGCTAAAGCCTGGAGTAACTGCCCTCCAGAAGGATAGAGTGGGGCAGCGGTAGATAAGAAATCAGATGGATGGGGCTGCTACTACCCTAATTAGGATGAGCCTATCGTATAGAGCTTCTCCAGAGGCTGTCGGATGCTATAGCAGCATATATAATACGCATTGGAAGTATATAAATATGGTACCTCATGATGGGATGACATATAGTGGTATTTCTTAAAATAACTCATCTTATTTTGTAGTACTGACAAACCTGTTGTATGTACTATTTAAGATAAACAATCTAGCAGATAAAATGGTTAATTCTATATTATATGAATTTCACCTCAATTTTAAAAAATGAGCAGAATCCAGCAGGGTCACCAATTACTCATCTTTAGGCATAAAGGGAGAACAGTACAAAGAAGAAATCTAATGCTTATCAAAAATGGAGTCTTAGGCTTATCTGACAAAGAAAAATGATTGTCATCTAGAGTTCTGGATGCCAACTGGAATTCAGCTATCTTGATGATCAGTTGTCATAAAAGGCCTTTACAAATTTTAGGCTGCATTCCACAGAGATGCAACAAACCTTTGAATTCCAGATGCCTGATTACACAACAAGGATATGTTCATAGGTACCGAGTTTATAAGAGGGATTCGTTCTCTTAAGGTTTTCAGTCCTCAGCTTGATCTCATAGCTTCTTCTAAATCACTTCACTATAAAGCTACAGATGCATTTCCATTCCCTAGAATTAATCATAGAAGATGGGGCTTCAACAAACCTAAAACTTAAACGGAGGAAGTAAGCAATAATAAATTTTACCAGCAGGACTGGGAGGCTTATAACATCCTGCTTCTATGGAGTAGGGAATATAATAGAAATAATTTCCTGCGACATTTCAGCAGCTTCCTTACATCTCTCTGGTCATATTGCTGAACTTTTAGAGTGTTTAGTTTTATTTTTAATTTAAAGTTCATTATTTTTATCTGCTATTATGTAGTTACCTTTCATTCATGATTTCTTTCTTTTCTCAGGACTCATGTACTACTGTTGTGGTTACTTTTTTTTTTTTCTTGACAGGTAATGTGGAACACGGCTGTCCACTCTGAATTCATGCATGATCACGTTGATTATGGCTTTCAAAGCTGTGAGAGTAAATTCAATTGGCGGTAAGCGTTAATGCTCAGAGTGTTCTGTTTACAAATATATTTATCTTTCATAATTAAATGAGCCGTAAACGTTTTTGGGGAGGGTGTTACTATGGTAAAATGTATATAACAAACCTTTGCAGGTGATGGATATATCCGTGGCCTTGATTGTGATGCTGGTTTTAAGGTGTGTACTTCTCTCTAAACCCATCAAGTTATGTACACTAAACATGTACAGTTTTTTGTATGTCAGTCTTACCTCGATAAAATGGCTTTCAAAGACATGAAAAGTCAATTTTAGCTATTTTTAAGTTGTCAATACAGGGCCATTAAGTATATTCATAGTGTTGTGTAACTATTACCACCATCCATTTCGAGAGCCTTTCCTCCATCCAGAACAGAAACAAGGTGCTTATTAGACAATAACTCATCTCCCCTCCCCCCAGGCCCTGGTATCACCATCCTACTTTCTGTCTCTATGAATTTGCCTGTTTTAGGTACTTCATACGACGTTTGTCCTTTTAAGCCTGGCTTATTTCACTTAGAATAATGTTTTCAAAGTTCATCCATGTCGTGGGATGTGTCAGAATTTCATTCCTTTTTAAGGCTGAAAAATATTCCCTTGTGTTCATACCACATTTTGTTTATCCATTCAGCCTTCAGTGGACTTTTGGTTGTTTCCACCTTTAGTCTGCGGTGAATAATGCTGCTGTGAACACTGATCTACAAGTCCCTGCTTTTGGGTCTATACCTAGGAGTGAAATTGCTGGGTCAAATAGCAATTTTATTTATTATCATTTTCAAAATTTTTTATTTGTTTCTTTGCCTCGCCCCTCAAATGGCGATTTTATGTTTAACTTTTATTTTATTTTATTTTTTATTTTATTTATTTTTAAGATTTTATTTATTTATTTGACAGATAGAGGTCACAAGTAGGCAGTGGCAGGCAAAGAGAGAACAGGAAGCAGGCTCCCTGCTTAGCAGAGAGCCATGTGGGGCTCAATCCCAGAGCCCTGGGATCATGACCTGAGCCGAAGGCAGAGACTTTAACCCACTGAGCACCCGGGCGCCGCTATGTTTAACTTTTAAAGGAATTGCCATAAAGTTTTAGGAGCCATCAAAATTTTCAAAATACTCAGAAATCCATCCACTTATTCAACAAATGTTTATCAAGTGGCCCCTAAGTACTCGGGACTTGCCAAAGCAGCTCTCCCTGTCTTATCTGCAGAACGAAATTTATACACCGTGGATGCCACGTGAACATCTTCCCTGGACTAGAGTAAGGGTTCTCTACATATGGCAGAGCAGATGGGCACAGGGGCAGGGGCAGCTGCCTTCAGAGATACTCCCTCCTGGGGATCTTGTTGACTGCTCTGTGTGTGTGTAATTCTCTGCTGAAAGGGGTGTTCAGGGACAGATGCCCCAGTCCCTAAAGGAAAGAAGAGAACCCTGTTTCTCAGTACTGACTCAAGTTTCATTACAGCGTTATAAAGGAGAAGCGTGATGCCTATGTGAGCCGCCTGAACACCATCTATCAAAATAATCTCACCAAGGTGCGTGTGCTGGGTTTGGGGTTTGGAGAGGGGGCCGTTCTCTGCTGGAGTGTGCTACCGGTCTGGCCAGACAAAAAACATAGCCTTTGCACGTATCTCTTGTTGTTTCTTTAATTTCTTTTGCAGTTAATGGTTTTGAGGTTGACCTGCCAGAGCAGGGTCTCTGCTCAGGAGGTGTCTTTTTTCTACAGAGTGGGCTGTGCCTGCTGTGATGCGTAGACCAGGTCTCTCATGATGGCCACCCCTTGAGTAGGTCTCACCCTCCAGTTAGTTCTAGAAACCCCAAACAGAGACTGATTTACACAACAATACACCAGCTTATTCAGATCAGAAGTACAGCCTGGCTGGAAGGCTGCCATTGCTCATTTGCTCCCAGCAGCCTCGACCTTGGTGGCTAGATATAGTCAAGAGAACAAATTACAGTTCAGAAGGTTGTTTTTGTGAATGAAGTGTGATCAAGTACACCGGGCAAAGGCCTGTTTACCTTCAGCAAATATATATTATCTTTTGCCAGTCTCTGGCTTTTTCTGCCTTGGTGCTTAAATGTTGTACTTCCCCTTGGGGCTGCTGGAGACGTTGACAAATGGTGCACAATCTGGCTGATGCCCTTTTTCTTTTCTTTTTTTTCTCTAAGAGAGGGAAAGAGAGAAAGAGACCAGGGAGGGACAGAGGGAGAAACAGACTCCCCACCAAGCAGGGAGCCGGTCATGCATCTCAGTCCCAGGACTCTGGGATCATGACCTGAGCCGAAGGCAGGCACGTAACAACGGAGCCACCCAGGGGTCCCCGGCTGTCCTTCCCTTGACAGTGTATACCCCACCACCCTTCATTTGCCTTCGTGGTTTCACTTTGCAGGTTCTAAGATTTCTGCATGGCTTAGATTGTATTTAGATCAGTAGATTGTCGGTGATATTTGGGCCCCCATAATCTCATTGACAGCATGTCTATAAGCCAGCTTTTAGGGTTCAGTTACTTCTATAAATGGCTAACCTCATGTATTTTTATAATGATTCTTATTCATTGGGTTTACTTTTTTGGAGGGTGATATTTTCTTTCTTTTTTTTTTTTTTAAAGTATTTATTTGACAGAGAGTGAAAGAAGGAGAGAGAGCACAAGCAGGGGAAGCAGGCTCCCCGCTCAGCAGGGAGCCCGATGCAGGACTCGATCCCAGGACCCCAAGATCATGACCTGAGCCGAAGGCAGAGGCTTAACCCACTGTGCCACCCAGGTGCCCCCGGAGGGTGATATTTTCTGACCTTAATCCTAATTCAAGTATTTGAGGGCCTTCGGTCCCCTCTACATGGATGACAAGAGATTTTAAGACCATTAGACTTGAGCATAGAGCATACCACTTGTTATACTAAGACACCCACATCAGTTTTTTTTAAAAAATGGAGTGAGCTTAAATACTTTTGCAGAAGAGCTAGGAAAGTCACTCAGGGAACAGCATTTTTTTTTTTTTTTTTTAAATATTCACAAATCTTGGTGTGTAGTCAAACTTAGTGTATGTGACCTTATGGGAAAGGAATTACTTATAGTCGATCCAGAGCTTGTGAATAGGAAAGGATACTTTCTGTCAAGTATCTTAGGAAATGAAAATAAAAATTCTATCTGTTTCTCCCCCTCATGATTATTATTGGCAGTTGACCCAGACCCCTCTAGCACCCTATGGGAAACCATTCTCTCCTGAGGAAGGTTTTTCTTGTGGCTTCTGACGCTGACCTTGATTCAGCTTGGTTAAGCAGGGCACCCGGAGGGCTATTTGGGAAGGAGGAAATAACTTAATTCAGAACAGAGCATGTTCCGAAATGTTGAAATATGCTCTTTTGTGATCAAGCTCCCACGATTCCATTGTCCTGGTAAGTTGCCCACATTTGCTTGCCGATACACATATCACAGCTTCAGAAGCTTGTCCTCATTCCCCGAAAGGGAGGCCCCAGCACAGAGGGTGCCAGAGTCTGACTTCGTAACGTCTCTAGCACAGAACTTCATTGTTGTCGGATTTTGTGGTATACTTCCATTTAGTTTGAGAAAACAGAAGTGTTGCATTTCCCTCCCTTGGCCAGAGTGTTCCTCTTCTGCCTCTGCTTTCTTCACCTTCATCCTTTTGTCTTTCTGAGCCTTCTGCCCCTCCTCCAGACACACCATTCTTCAGTGTGATTTCATTGCCAGTGAGGAGGACTTTCTCCCCAACTCCTGTGGACAGAGATGGAGGGTTTTTTCCTGGGAGGTGACTGGCACATATTTTTTTCGGTCTCTGGATTTTGGCCCAAAATAGCATCTTTATAGCATCCTGCGGCGCACTTCCAGCATCACACGGCAACCCCCTTACCTAAGCGTCAGTGAACAGACGTTCCGCAGAAACTCAGACGTGACAGAGTTGTCTTGGCGTCAGCAAACCTCAAATCTAGATGGCCTCCATAGAGAGGGAAAGAGCAGATATGTCGCCACAGGTGTTCTTGTATCTTGAGCACAGGCTAATGTCATTGTCCCTTCTCCAGTCCCATATAGAAATCATCCATGGCCATGCAGCATTCACGTGTGATCCGGAGCCCACAGTAGAGGTCAATGGGAACAAGTACACTGCTCCTCACATCCTGATTGCCACAGGTGGCGTGCCCTCACGTCCTCAGGAGAGCCAGATCCCCGGTGAGTCTTCTCAAGGCAAATACTTGTTGTTAACCGTCAAGGGGAGTATACTGTTGTCTTCAGCCTTCCGAGCGATGCTAGGGGATCTGCCTGTTCCAGTTCTTGCTCTTGGACAAGGCCACACAGAGGAGAAGGCCTCCGCAGAACCTAAATGTAATTGGCTTAACTTGTGCCTGGTGATGGGGCAAAGATATTTCTTCTAGCTCCAAGTTCATACAGCCTACAGGTAACACAGCAAGAAAAATCAGCAAAGAATCTCATCCTTTCAGCATGACAGAGATGGTCACCCACCTGGGTTTGTCCCCTGGGTGGTTATTTACAAGACATGTTCTTTGTTTGTTTGTTTGTTTTTGTGTGTTTATTTTAAAGATTTTATTTGTTTATTTGAGAGAGAGAGAGAGAGAGAGAATGAGAGGAGAGAGGTCAGCGGGAGAAGAGCCTGATGTGGGTCTCGATCCCGGACTCCAGAATCATGACCTGAGCTGAAGGCAGTTGCTTAACCAACTGATCTGCCCGGGTACCCCTACAAGATATGTTCTGTACTTGTGTTTTGTTTAAGGAAGTGAAATCTTGTACAGATATAACTTAATAACCTACTTGATATGCATAGTTTTCTCTCTTACATAGAAAATTATAAAATTAAAGCAGTAAGGAATTTCAGATAGTCCTATTTGCTCTTGCATTTTGTGCACACAGGGATAAACTATGAACATGCTGCCTTATTCTCACATAAGAAACATGGTTCATGTCTTTCTCTCCAGCTAAATTATAAGGTCTTTTTGGGCGGTGATCATAGCTTATCCATATTTTGTATTCTCCCTGGATTGGCCTTATAAGATCCGTGACCAACCTGAATTAAATGAGAAATTTGGGTTGTATATGCATTTATGTGTTTTGTTCTCTCTGGGGAGAGGATCCAAAACTTTCACTAGCTTTAAGAGGAGGTTCATGACCCCCAAAAGTTCAGGAGCAACTACCGTAAAAAACAATAAGGTACTATTCTCAAGTACCTTAAAATTTAACTGAAAATTTGGACATAAGCATCCTAATATGATGCAGTCTTCAAGACTGCTTGTTAAGTGAAAAAAAGCAAGGTATGAAACAGAGTGTATAGTATGCTACAATTTGTGTCTTTTTCAAAAGGCAGGAAGACTGTCCACAGCACTGGAATATCTCTGGAAAAATACTCAAAGCCCTGTGATGCTGACTCCCTTAAAGGAGAGCACTAGAGGTCGTGGTGGAAAGACTGCTTTTCACTAGATGCTCTGTTGTGCTTTTCGAATTTTTAAAATGTATACATTTACTAATTTAAAACATATAATAAAAAACACATACAAAGAATTAAATAGAAGGTCAGTGTTCCAGGGTTATTTCTAGGCTTAGGGTGCTCACAGGTGGGACAGATTACTATAGGATGGCATCAACCAAAAAGACTTTCCAGGAAAAAGGAGGCTAACAGATTGAGTGGTAAGTGCTGAGGAAGAGGAAGACAGAAAGAACCAGTGGGAAATAAAGATGTCTTCGAAAGGTATTGAGCCAATTCAACCAATTTTTCCAGTACTGAAGTTCTGGGGGCCCATTCATTAAGCTGAGACTAGAAAAGAGTTAGGGCCAGATTACGGAGACTTACAAAGTCAAATGAAGGAATCTCTAGAATTCACGACAACTGGGTCAAATAACTGTTAGCTTATAAATAGAGTTGTGACAAGATGTAAGCGATAATTTTAGACAACTGATCTGACAGGGACTCACAGAGGAGGGAGATGAGTGCGGAGAGCCGTCGTAGTAGAATGTGTGGGGGTGATGATATGGTGCTGAACCCCAGCGTTAGCCTCTGATCTGTAAAGGAGAAGCTCGGTTCTGCAGATGCTTACTGAGCCGCTGCTGTGGGCCAGGCCTCAGAGAGGAGGACAGGCATAATGGACTCAGAAGGAAGAATCAGCTGCTGGATTTCATTGATTCCAGGACACATTAAAAAAAAGTATATTCATCACATCTGAGATCAGGATGTGTCCTTTATTTTGTATTAAAGATTTATTTATTTTAGAGGAAGAAAGAGATCACAAGTGGGAGGGGAGGGGAGAGGGAGAGAGAGAATCTCAAGCAGACACTGCATTGAGAGTGGGGCCCGATGTGGGACTTGATCTCACGACCCTGAGACCATGACCTTGGGCTGCAACCAAGAGTCTGATGCTTAACTGATTGCACTCCCAGGTGCCCCGGATGTGTGCTTTAATCATGACACCTCAAATTTGGCAAAGTGTAGTATTTTTATTAATTGATGAAATACTGTGGGTGGCATTGAGAGAAGGAATCCTAGATGGACAACTCAGGGTTTCATTTGGGTTATTGGTGGAAAGTGTTCGGTTTAACTGCAGTGGTAAACTTGGGAGAGGGATATAGCTGGGACCTAAAGTTTAAGATTCAATTCTTTTTTTTTTTTTTTAAGATGTTATTTATTTATTTGACACACAGAGATCACAAGTAGGCAGAGAGGCAGGCAGAGAGAGAGGAGGAAGCAGGCTCCTTGCTGAAGAGAGCCTGATGTGGGGCTCAATTTTAGGACCCTGGGATCATGACCTGAGCCAGAGGCAGAGGCTTTAACCCACTGAGCCACCCAGGTGCCCCTACGATTCAATTCTAAACATACTGAGTTTGAAGCAAAGTAGAATTATGTAGTGGGGCAGTTAGGAATCTGGGACTGGGACTTGGGGAAAACGTCAAAACTGGAATATTTGAAAGTCCTCCACCGTCAGGGGAGAGTTGGTTGAAACCTTTGAAGAAAAACACAGGAGAGCCAAGGCTGAGCCGAGGGTTCACACCTACATTTGGGGGCAGGAGAATGAAACAGAGCCAGCAGAGTCTCTTCATGAGAGCCAAGACGATCTTAGTTCCTCAGAAAAATGTAATAGGCAGTCATCACTTCTCTTAATTCTAGAGAGAAAATGAAAATGTGTACTCAGGAAAGACTGGGTTGGCAGCTTCGCAAGTGGAGACTTTGACAAAACTTGTCAAAACAGTATGTGATGGCCGAGAAAGCATCTGGGTCCTATACAAAATTTTGATACCCTTTTATAAGGGAAAGCTTGGTCTGTGTGATCTGTATTGCATTTTCCTCCCTAGGGGCCAGCCTAGGAATAACGAGTGATGGATTTTTCCAACTGGAAGAATTGCCTGGGTAAGCGGTTTGTTCTTCCTCAGTCTCTCTAGCTAACATTTCTTTTGCCTCCCCCGCCCAGCCATTAAATGCAGCCTTCCCTTGAATTTTCTTCACCTGCTTCTCCTTTAATGACCTTGGGTATCTCATCCACTAATATCCCAGTGAACAACTCAGACCTGTCTTTTTCTTTCTTTCTTTCTTTAAGATTTATTTATTTATTTGAGAGAGAGTGCAGAGGGGCAGAGGGAGAGAAGCAGGCTCCCCGCTAAGCGCAGAGCCCAGCATAGGGCTCAGTCTCAAAACCCTGAGATCACGACCTGAACCAAAATCAAGAGCCAGTCACTTAACTACCTGAGCCACCCAGGCGCCCCCTGACTCAGATCTTTCATTACAGTTTTTAGGGCGAGAATTAAACACACGGTGGTTTTGAAGAGTAAATAGTAAAGTCCTAAAACCATCTTCTTTCTTCACCTGAATACAGCATCATCTGCCGATGTGTCGCAATTAACTGATTCTGGTTTCCAGAGCCGCTGGTGCCCAGGGAACCTCCATAAATGAAAGCCCTGTTGTTTGCACAAAAGAGAGGTTTTCTGGGTTTGTCCTCCATGTGGATTTGTCCAGACGACCTTCGTAAATGTCTGTCACGAAATTAGATGTGTAGGAATAAAATCTACTGAGGAAGACGGTTTCTCTAATTTGAGGAAGCTGCCAGTTGCAGGCTTTCTAGGTTGGAGGGACCGTTTTGGCTCAGGATGGGCCTTTATCTCCCTCTAAGTAGCACCAAATCTGGAAATCAGTGTTGCTCAACGCCGCTGCTCCCTCGAGGGGCTGCCAAGCCCATTCCAAGTCTTAATCCTGTGTTTCTGTAAAGGCCTTCATGGAGGGTGACTAATAACCCATTGTCTGAAACTTTACCTTAATTCACCTGGAGCCGCAGATGGTGAAGAAGGGGCAAGAGAGCTTCTCGGAGTCTCTTAGCTGCAGTGGAAACCACCCATGAAGATATTTGGAGCATGCACTCTTCTGACTTTGAGGGAGGCACAGTCCATTTTATATTTGCTGTTTGCAGAGCACACAACTGTGTCAGAGAACCGCTCTTTTTCCCTCATGATCCGCCCGGTCCTGTTTGGTTTTAGGGTTGAATGAGGACACATGGGAGAATGTTTCCAGAAATGTGGTCATGACTTGTCATGTCTGGATGATACAAGTCAATCTAGATTCACCCTCATAGAATCTACTTTACAGATACCTGTCCGTGAAGTCTTTTAAAATAAAGGATTTAAAAAATCAAATCATTTATTTTAATATATTTAAAATGCTAGCAAGACAAGTTTAATAAGTGAATTTATGTGTGTTAGGAAAAAAGGATTCTGGGAACATAGGAAATGAATGAACAATTTTTTTTCTTTTTCTTTTTTTAAGATTTTATTTATTTTAGAGAATACATGAGTGTGTGTGTGTAGGGAGAGACAGGGAGGAGGGAAAGGGAGAAAGAATTTGAAGCTGATGCCTCACTGAGCGGGGCTCGATCTCATGCCTTCGAGAAAGGAGCGGAGGTCAAACATAATAGGAAAGAGGGAGGTTGAGATGGAAGAGCTATTTCATGGTTTCCAGGCTATGGGGACATTTCTCTTTTCAAACACTGGGTTGTAAGGTAAGCTGACATGCCGCTTTTTGGGTTCACGCTTCGTCCTCTGTTTGGACCAGACCCCTCTGATGGCACAGACTCACCCCATGGATACCTTACCTTTGGAAGGTAGTAAAGAAAGCTTTCCTCTGGGGCACCTGGGTGGCTCAATGGGGAAGCCTCTGCCTTCGGCTCAGGTCATGATCTCAGGGTCCTGGGATCGAGCCCCACATCGGGCTCTCTGCTCAGAGGGGAGCCTGCTTCCTCCTTTCTCTCTCTCTGCCTACTTGTGATCTCTGTTTGTCAAATAAATAAATGAAATCTTTAAAAAAAAACCACACACACAGCTTTCCTCTGCTCTTCCCAGATTGCTTGGTTCTTTCCAAGCACTGTAAGTTCTTTGAAGCCTCAGCAAACCCAGCCCTGACTGGGGCAGCTCCATCTCAGGGGTATCGACGATGCTCCAGGCTGCAGCATGTTGGGAATCCTCATTGCCCTAGGGCCGGGATCGGCTTCTCCACCCCTGATTCAGACCTTCGTCAGCCTTTATCTAGTGCTGAAGATGCCTTTTTAGACTGAAATTTAGGCAGGGGAGTCTACTTTCATTCAGATCTATCCTGTAAGTTACATGGCTTGCTTTAAGTAGCCTGTAACCTACTGCAAAGATTGGTAGAATTGAAGAGTGATCAAGGAGGAGTTCTGAGGGGCGCCCAGGTGGCTCAGTAGATGTGCGTCTGCCTTCGACCCATGTCACGATCCCAGGCTCCTGGGATGGAGCCCCGCATTGGGCTCCCTGCTCAGTGGGAAGCCTGCTTCTCCCTCTCCCATTCCCCTTGCTTGTGTTCCCTCTCTCGCTGACTCTCTCTCTGTCAAATAAGTAAATAGAAATAGAAATCTTAAAAAAAAAAAAAAGGCAGTTCTGAGCAGGGAAGAATCATGGTGAGTTAGTTGCCAGTTTTAGGTTTAGGTATGAAGGTCACTCATAAGGAGTCATCTTGGGGAGCACCTGGGAGGCTCAGTCGGTTTAGTGCTTGCCTTTGGCTCAGCTAGGTCATGATCTCCAGGTCCTGGGATGGCACCCCCACATCAAGCTTCCTGCTCAGCAGGGAGCCTGCTTCCTCCTCTCTCTCTGCCTGTTTCTCTGCCTACTTGTGATCTCCATCTGTCAAATAAATAAATAAAATCTTTAAAAAAAAATAAAAAAATAAAAAGTCATCTCTAGTTTCAAAGGTTTTTTTTCTCTCTGAAGAAATGAGGCAAAATAACTTTTTTTTTTTAAAGATTTTATTTATTTATTTGACAGATCACAAGCAGGCAGAGAGAGAAAGGGGGAAGCAGGCTCCCCACTGAGCAGAGATCCCTGTGCGGCAGGGCTCTATCCCAGGACCCTGAGATCATGACCTGAGCCGAAGGCAGAGGCTTATTAACCCACTGAGCCACCCAGGCACCCCAAGAACTTTTCTTTTTTTAAAGATTTATTTATTTGAGAGATAGAGTGAGTGTGGGGAGAGGGGCAGAAGGGGAGGGAGATAAAATCTTTTAAGCAGACTCCACGCTGAGCGTGAAGCGTGACATAGGGCTCGATCTCACAACCGTGAGGTCACAACTGGAGCCCAAACCAAGACTCGTTGCTCAACCAACAGCACCACCCAGGCGCCCTGAGGCTGAAGAACTTTTGATAACTAAAAATATACTTCCCTTCTACAAAGGGATATTTTCTACATAAAACTGCAGTGTGGTATCCAGGATTGAATCTTGGAGCCGCAAAAGGAAATGAATGGAAAAACTGGTGACGTCTGAATAAGTCTGGAGTTTAGTCAGTAGCAATGTACCAACATCCATTTCTTACTTTTGACACGTGTACCGTGATCCTGCAAGATGTTAACTTGGAGAAGAACAGGGCAGAGTGTATACAGGACACCTCTGTACTATTCAACTTTTCTGTAAATCTAAAATTAGTCCAAAATCCGTTTATTTAAAAATACTAACTGTCTCTCTCATTTTAGCCGCAGTGTCATTGTCGGCGCGGGCTACATTGCTGTAGAGATAGCTGGCATTCTTTCCGCTCTGGGTTCAAAGACATCACTAATGATACGGCATGATAAGGTAAATTCTTTGCTTTTTTCCTTTTCCCTTTCCTTTGCTTGATCTTTTAAAAAAATCTACCCTGACAATATTAAAGACCAGGGTGTAAAGCATGTGGAAGTCAGTTGGTTTATTCTGCATGGAACTGCAGAGAAGCTCTTTGAATTGGGCTATATGTCCTTATCAGCTACCAGCTGATAATGATTTTGATTGGATCAAACTGGCTGGTATTTTCATCCTGAAGTAGTAGATGGTATCAGGTGTCTTAAAAGGAAACCTGCAGGCTTAAATATAAACACTAGTTAAATTGAACAGACTGTCACGTTAATTTCTTATTCTGGAAATCAATTTTGTATGATCAGAGAGTAGTGTTGGATTAATAACACTCAGTCAAAAAAATTTACTACAGTGTTTGCATTAAAAGAAAATGTATCAAACATACTTGCACACCTGTGTTCATGGCAGCATTATTCACAAGAGCCCAGGCATCGATGAAGCAGCCCAAGTGTCCTTTGACAGATGAATGAATCAAGAAAATGTGTATATCATATGGTAGAATATTATTCAGCTTTAAAAGGAAGGACATTCTGACTCGGGCTACAACATGGATGAACTTGGAGAACATTACGCCAAATGAAATAAACCAGTCACAAAAAGACAAATCTTATGATTTCCCTTATATGATGTATCTAGTCAAACTCATAAAAACAGAAAGTAGAATGGTGGGTTACCAGGGTTGAGGGCGGAAGGAAGTGGGGAGCTGTTTAATAGAGTGTAGAGTTTCAGTTTTGCAAGAAGTAAAGTTCTGGAGATGGCTGGCACAACAATGAGTAGACATAACGCTCCAGAACTGTATCCTTAGAAATGATTAAGTTGGTAAATTTAATGTTATATATTTTTTATCACAAAAAAATAATAGTAACGGAAGTTTACAGATCATCTTATTGAATGTCATTTTACAGATGAAGAAATTAAAGCCAAAGTTTTGCAACTGCAAATCAGCCTCATAACTGAGAGTTAGCTGAGGGCTTAGAAAGCCAAGGACAGTACAGTTGACCCTTGAATGACTTGGCGGTTAGGGGTGCTGACCCCCTGTGCAGTGGAAAAATCCAAGTGCAACTTTTGACTCCCTACAAACTACTAATAGCCTACTGTTGACCTTGACCTGGAGCCTCACCAGTAACATAAACAGTTAACATGTATTTCGTATATGTGTTATGTCAAATTCTTACAATAAAGTGTGCTGGAGAAAAGAAAGTGTTGCTAAGAAAATCATAAGAGGGGTACCTTGGTGGCTCTGTTGTTTAAGCGTCTGACTCTACTCTTGAATTTAGCTTAGGTCATGATCTCAGGGTTATGAGATTGAGCCCGTCATCCGGC
Organism: Lontra canadensis; assembly: GCF_010015895.1. NCBI lineage: Eukaryota > Metazoa > Chordata > Mammalia > Carnivora > Mustelidae > Lontra > Lontra canadensis. The sequence continues at coordinate 2,203,663 of NW_022631096.1, read as the reverse complement.
TCCATGCTGGGCGTGGAACCTGCTTAGGATTCTGTCTCCCCCTCTCCCTCTCTCTGAAAAAAAAAATAGTCTTAAGAGAGGGGTGCCTGGCTGGCTCAATGGGGAGACCATGTGACTCTTGATTCCAGGGTCATGAGTTCAAGCCCCACACTGGGTGTAGAGCTTACTTAAAGAAAAAGAAAATCATAGGAGAAAACACATTTACAATATCATACTGTAAAAAAAAAAAAAAATCTGCATAGGTGGACCCATGCAGTTCAAACATGTTCATGGATCAGTGGTTTCTGCCAATATGCAGCCTCTATGTCATTATCTGGTGAATGTTGCTTTATATGTTTGTTTTTTTTTTTTAAAGATTGTATTTATTTATTTGATGGAGAGCACAAGCAGGGGGAGCGGCAGGCAGAGGCAAAGGGAGGCTCCCCACCAAGCAGGGAGCCCAATGCGGGTCTCGATCTCAGGACCCCAGGATTATGACCTTAGCCAAACGCTTAACCGAATGAGCCACCCAGGCACCCTGTTTTTGTTTTTGTTTTTTGGTTTATTTTTTGTTTTTTGTTTTTGATTAATCATGATAGTACCACTGGTTTTGGTACAGTTTTGAGCTTTCAGGGACATAGTTCCAGACAATAACAAGAGTGTTGGCCTAAGAATCTGGTTGATCTTAACAAGTGTGTGATTTGAGCAAGTCATTTAATGCTTTAGGAACATTTATCAGATCCCTAACCATTCAAATGATTGGTTCATTTGATTCTATGATTCTAATTCTTGATTATTTGAGCAAATAGAGGGAGACAAGGGAAATTAATAACCCCAGTCAACATGTACTTAAAGGAACTTTCTCTTTGGCCTTGAGACTTATCATATAATTCACCCGTAGGAGATTTATATCCTGAAGAATGTCTCCCCTAGGTAAATGTTATGTTATTTTGCATCGCAGGAGTATATCCAGAAAACTGGAAGGAAGGAGAGAGGTAGAGGGATTGACAGCCTTAATTTAATGTATAAGTAAGGAAATAAACTGCAGCAGTGTATCAGTAGAGTGGATAATCCCTGCATTTGGAAAACCAGCTCATCGCACATGCACTTGGGTTTCCTGCCCTTGCCAACCCCCAGCCCCCAAACATCAGGCTGATTCTCCTCTTCCCTGTCCTGGTGTATGTCCGTTCTAGAGCTATCCTATGAATAACTCGTGACCTCCTATCTTCACCCTGCCTGGGGTTTGTTGCAGGTGGATTATCACAAAGAATTCTCCAAGGCTGTGGCCTTGACTTTTTTGCATGGATAAGGAGATTTTGCTAGTGAGATCTTCCCTTAAATCATACTAGAGTAGAAGCTGCCTTGGAAATACAGAAAGGGGAAGGAGAATTTCTGTTCCTGAGAGATAAATATGGAGAAAAGCAGCAGGCTTGAGAGGAGAGGGACATGGCAAAGAGAATAGAAGCCTGAAGGTTGCCTGTCTGTTTAACTCTAAAACGGGAGTGCGTGAAACCAGACATAATACAGACATTGGTGGTGATGTAGGAATACAGATTGAAACTCCACTTACAATATGGCCATGAAGGAAAGAGGTGATAGGAGGGAAGATGCTGATATTTGGGTACCAAGTTTGTAATGTTATCTTCATTTAAGTTTTATTCCTTTCCCACCACCCATCTCTCTGGTGCCTCTGTTTGTATACAGGTACTTAGAAATTTTGATTCAATTATCAGTTCAAACTGCACTGAAGAGCTGGAGAATTCTGGCATAGAGGTCCTGAAGTACTCACAGGTATGGCTGAGCCCCAGGTATGCTTATAGCTCTTCTTCCTGTGTGTTGTGAATCACACTTTCTGCTTTTGGTTCCACCTGAGTGTTTAATAAATGCAAACTCTGTGTCTCCCCCAGTCAACGTATCCCTTTCTAGAGTACTACCAATTCTTTTCTTTATCCTAAGCGGTATTTCTCAATATGTTAGTAAAGTCAAGGTATAAAAGATAAGAAATCTGGTAGTTAAATCTAGTTAAAACTACAACTCTTTTGTGTGTGTGTGTGTGTGTGTGTGTGTGTGTGTGTGCTCAAATGCCTTATCAAACATGCTTATTTTTGAGGATTGTATTTCTTTTTCGGGGAATAAAATTATGGACTCTGTTTTTAAAGTGCACCCCTTTGAGTTCTGCAAATGGACAGACTTACAGAGTACTCTACTTCTTAGGGAATCACTGAATTTCAGTTTTCATGCAGCAGTAGGTTTGCAAAAGCAATTATGTCTCTAGAGCTGCACCCTCACAGTGATGGCCCCATCAAGTAAAATAATAAATGTGAGGTTGCTTTGTGAATGTAGAGGTGTTAACCTGGTAGTGGGGACAGAACCCCCTGGGTTCTTCACCAAACTGTGTGCACCTAGCTCTTCTGATCCAATTCTCACTCACTCCCTATGCTGATTAGGAACATCCAGGAGAAATACCAACTATGAGGTGTGAGTGAGGTTCTTAGCAATGCCGCTGTGGCCTGCTTCCTCCCACCCTCCCGTTGCCAACACTGTGCTTATTAGATTTGTGACTTAAGATTTTATCATGTTTTTTAAGAAGCACAGTTTAAAAACCTTGTTTTTAAGCTGAAGCATTAGGGTGTTGACAGAAACGGACACTTCTGGCCGTCGGCTGGATAATTTGGGCCAACCTAGGAAATAGTCTTGGCTCCTAGGAGTTGCGGTGTTGGCATCCTTTGAGCAAAAGTGAATGTGTCAGCATCAAGGATCCACATATAGGACCTGGTGGAGAATTTTTAAATGTTAAGAGTTCTAATTTCCTCTTTATTTTCCACCTTCTCTCCCTCTCTCCAAATTAACACGTTTTATTTGCCAATAGGTCAAGGAAGTGAAGAAGACTCCCTCTGGCTTGGAACTGTGCATGGTTACCTCAGTTCCTGGTAGGAAACCCACCTTGACCACGATTCCGGATGTTGACTGTCTGCTGTGGGCCATTGGGCGGGACCCAAACTCCAGTGGCCTGAATTTAAACAAAGTGGTAAGCTTAGTCTAACCAAAACACTTGAATATTTAGCACTTCTGTGTTCCCCACCACCTTGACCCCTAAACTTTTGGTAGGTTAGATTTTTTTCTTCTTTAATCTGTGCATCATTTGTCATCAAATCCCATTGCTTCTTGAAATTGAAAAAAATATTATTTTACCTTTTTAATGTGATCATCCGAGATCAGGTCTCTGCCCTGACTAGCTGCTTCCTTACAGATTTCCTTTTTACAATGATACTGGCTCTTTAAAGCCTTGAAATTATTCCTTATCATCTATAACCTAATCTCGATTATTGGGTGTGTCCATCAATCCTGGACATTTTGGGCACTTGGGGATGGAAGTAGATGTGAAGCTGACTTACCAGTGTTGTAATTAACATTCTGAGTTGTTCTTTTAAATTTTGAAGGCAAGTCTCCTGTAGTAGCTTGGGGTTTGGGTCTCAAGAGTTTGACCCAGTTTTGAGTCTTAGTTCTGTTACTTACCAGTTGTGTGGCCTTCAGCAAGCAGCTTCATTACTCTTTAAGTTTCAATTGCTTCATGTAAGTATAGGGATAAAAATAGTACTTGTCTCACTGGGTTATAGATTATGCATGCAAAGTAATTAGTTTATTTCTTTATTTGGGAGAGAGAAAGTAAGAGAGAGCACTAACGGGGGAGGGAAGGGGTAGAGGGAGAGGTAGAAGCAGACTACATGTTGAGCAGGGAGCCCAACGTGGGACCTGATCCCAGGACCCTGAGATCATGACCTGAGCCAAATGGAGATGCTTCACCGACTGAGCCACCCATGTGCCCCACAAAGGAATTAATTTAGATGCTGGCTGGTTGTATGAATTCAGTCCATGTTAACCAGCTGCTCTTTTTGATGATGGTAAGGATTTTCCTGATAGGCTATACTACTCTGCAAGTAATAACAGGATTATTTTATGTTTGTGGTTTATATATTTGATAGGACTTATGAGCAGTGTGTAACATTTTAATTTATGTTCTAATAGTAATATCCTTTATCATTATTTTTTCATTTCATAAAAGGTGTTCTTCAGCATTTTAAAAAGTAAAAATATCCAGGGAGATGTTTCCTTGTTTTTAATTACTATTTGGTGAAATTTAGTTAAAATGGTTGTCTGTTTTCATATCATCCAGGTTTTCACCTTTCAAGAGATATTTTGTCATTGTGTAGATACAGGCTTTGGTAGGTTGAGTTTTCAACCTTTCAAATATTTTCCTGAATCTTTAAAAAATGAGATGAAAGTTTTCAGTCTTATTCAGTATTAATATATATTTGCATGATGCAAATGAACATTTTTACCATGTATAGGTCTTGTCAACCTATACCTTGTTACTAACCCATTTTATTCTTGCCCACAACTCTTTAAGGACTAAGGACAAAGAAACCAGAAGCAGCACATAGATAATAAACAATCTACCAGGCTGTAATTCTGTGGGGTAGGGAGGATATCTGTATTACTTACCACTATTTACAGTGACCAGGTTAATGCCTCATTTGTACTAGAGGCTCAAGTATTTGTTAATAAATAGGCAGTTATACAAGGTCCCATAGCTAGTAAGTGGCAGAGCTGGGATTTGAACCAGGTCTCTGTCCAAAGGTTGTACTCTTAACCACTGTGTTGTCTATTTCCACTATTTCTCTTCTCACATGGGAGTTTATACAGGTGGGATCTGCAAAGCCACAAGATAAGCATGCCACATCTTTTTGGAGCCAAAATTTGACTCCGTATGCAGGAAAAAAAATTGGTTAAGGAAACATCAGTATGTTTTAGAGAGAATACCAAATTTATTTGGATTTTTTAAAATTAAAATGGTGGGGCGCCTGGGTAGCTGAGTTGTTAAGCGTCTGTCTTCAGCTCAGGTCATGATCCCAGGGTCCTGGGATTGAGCCCTATGTTGGGCTCCTTGCTTGGCGGGAAGCCTGCTTCTCCTTCTCCCATTCCCCCTGCTTGTGTTCCCTCTCTTGCTGTGTCTCTCTGTCAAATAAATAAAATCTTAAAAAAAAAAAATGAGAATGGTAAGCTTCAAACAAGCCTGCTTTTGATGACAGCTTCAGGCTAACCCCTCTAAGTTATGAATTAGTGCACTTCAAGAGGAGTGTTTCAGTGGGAAAAGGGTCCCCACCCAGATTTTATTTATTTATTTAATATGAAAAAGAGAGTGAGCGGGAAGAAGGAGAGAATCCGAAGCCAGCTCCAGGCTGAGCGCAGAGTGCAACCCAGGGTTTGATCCCACAACTGGCAGATCACAATCTGAGGCAAAACCAGGAGTCAGATGTGTAACTCACTGAGCCACCCGGGTGCCCCCATTCAGTGGGAAAAGTTTGAAAGTTTGAAAGCGCTGTCTTTGATGGACTCTACGGCGGTAGGAAGTAGCGCATCTGAGAGTTGAGTATTTCCTTTTCATGTTTTACCTGGCCAGCTGAATTGTATTGCAAAGGCGAGTCCTGTTAAACACCTCAAAATTGGATAAAATATTACTTTTTATTATTTTTTTAAGATTTTATTTATTTATTTGACAGAGAGAGATCACAAATAGGCAGAGAGGCAGGCAGAGAGAGAGCAGGAAGCAGGCTCCCTGCCGAGCAGAGAGCCTGATTTAGGGCTTGATCCCAGGACCCAGAGATTATGACCTGGGGCCAAAGGCAGAGGCTTAACCCACTGAGCCACCCAGGTGCCCCCAAATATTACCTTTTAAATTAAGTAAAAGATATGAACTTTTCAGCTGTTTTTTTTTTTTTTTTTTTTTTTTTTTTTTAGATATTTTATTTATTTATTACAGAGAGAGAGAGATCATAAGTAGGCAGAATGGCAGGCAGAAAGGGGAAAGCAGGCTCCCCACTGAGCAGGGAGCCAGATGCGGGATTCTATCCCGGGACACTGAAATTGTGACCTGAGCTGAAGGCAGACAGATGCTTAACTGACTGAGCCACTCAGGCACCCCTGAACTTCTCAACTTGTTAAGATGGTTGTCATCTTGGGTGCCTGGGTCATAGTCCCAGGGTCCCGGGATGGAGCCCTGAGTCGGGCTCCCTGCTCAGTGGGAAGCCTGCTTCTCTGTCTCCCTCTGCTTTCCTCCCCCCACCCCGGCTCATGCTTGCTCAAATAAATAAATAAAAATATTCTAAAAATGTTTTTCATCTTGTGGTTGAGTGTTGCGGTTTTCAGATTCAGGCTGAGAAGGTGCTTGAACTGAAGATCCGGAGATTGGGTTTGCCTTTTTTGGTAGATAGGCCAAATAGTGACATGATAGCCTTTCACTTTTTTAGGGGATTCAAACTGATAAAAAAGGTCATATCATAGTAGATGAGTTCCAGAATACCAGCGTCAAAGGCATCTATGCCGTTGGGGACGTGTGTGGAAAAGCTCTTCTTACTCCAGGTACTGTTTCTCTTTTGTTGGGTAAGGGAAGCTCTGCGGGTTGTAGAAAACTGTTGAGCCACTCACAGTCCACTCAACTTAAGCAAAGTTGAAAGGATGAGTGTCTTAATGTGGGCAAAATAATAATGTACTAAAATCGTTTGGTACCTGATGTTTTCTGACTAATACTTAGTTTTCCTTAAAAGACTTTAAAAGTGCTTTAGTGAAGACTGAAATTGTTATAGAGATGACAGCTTCTTCCTTCTGAAGAGACTAAGTTAGAATCTGAGTTGCATGGGGTGACAGTGGAAGGAGGTGGCTTTGGGAAGAAGCAATTTGGAGTGGCATTCTTATGTGATTATGTAGTCTTTTTTTTTTAAGGTTTTCATTTTTGTGTGTATGTATTTTTAAATTTTTTTTTAAGTAGGCTCCATGCCCAACGTGAGGCTTGAGCTCATGATCCTGAGATTTGAGAGTCACATGCTTTACCCACTGAGCCAGCCAGGTGCCCTGATTATTATAACGACTAAGATCGACCCAACTCCCTTCATCCCTTACCTCAATCTACTTTCTGAGTTAACTGGCACCATTCCAAGCTCTTTGCCCCACCTGTATTAGCAACATCGCTCCATCTGCTTTCACCCTGTACCCCTGTGGTATCTCACTAGCCTTTCTAAAATGGCCCTGGGTCTTTTGTCAGACTGGAAAGTTACTGCAGTCACATGCCCAAAGCCTTATAGCTCCTTCAGGAAGTTCTTTTAGCCAAAGCAAAATAACAAGCAAAGTTTCAAAAACTTGACAATAATCTAATTATTGAAAATTATATCAAAGAAAATTTCTTTTGTATCCTACCGATACCTTATTTTGGGAAAAAAACGTGAAATCAACAAAATTAATAACTGATGCTTTTGCTAATGTAGGCATTTTTAAGTCAACAAAATTAATAACTGATGCTTTTGCTAATGTAGGCTTTTTTTTTCTAAATACGAGATTAAAAACAGGTTAAGGAGAATAAACTTTAAAAAAATAAGAAGTAAAAGTAATTTAAAAAATAAACATAAAAAAGTCTTGTGTGGGCTCCTGGGTGGCTCAGTTGGTTAAGCGTCTTAAAAAAAAAAAAAAAAGCATCCGACTCTTGATCTCAGCTCAAGTCATGATCTCAGGGTGGTTAGTTCAAGCCCCACGTTGGGCTCCAACTTAAAAAAAAAAAAAACAACTTACTCTGTCAAGTCAGTAGCAGCATGACTAAGTGTGTAATTGGCGATTGTCTGAGACAATCATCAGAACCAAATGAACCTGGAAGTCCCTTTGGACAGCAAGGGAGAGTGTGGAGTCATTCATCATCCAGGATCATGGTCTTTATCCTTGCTAAGCAGAGCCCTAATCCATCAGGACTAGCTAGGGAGGAGGAGCCATGATGTACGTGGTAGATAGGGGGAGGCTGGGGAGGCCTTCTCGGGAATTAAAGGAAAACAAACAAACAAACAAAAAAACAACCTTACTGTGAAATGAACAAGGTTATAACGTACAACTGCAGTTGCTCAAAACTAATATAGTTTGCTTCATTCGTATTGTATCAAAAAGCCAATATCCTAATTAAGTAGGTAACTGTCTGCCAGATGTTTGGGAACTAGTAAATATGTCCCATCTTCCCCCCTCCCCCAGTAGAACGTACAGAATTCACATAAGCTGATAGTTTTGAATTGTTACCAAGGCATTGGTATGTCTTCATTATGGTGATCTAGATGTTATAATGAGCTTTGGTGTGACTCTTTGTCAGTATTAGTACTTTAAGCCAGAAGAGGAAATGGTTAGTAGAACAATTCTGCGGTTTAAAGTGAGCAATAAACTGAAATGCTGATTTATAAATATCTTTGTAGTTGCCATAGCTGCTGGCCGAAAACTTGCCCATAGACTTTTTGAATGCAAAGAAGATTCCAAATTAGACTATGACAACATCCCCACAGTCGTCTTCAGCCACCCCCCGATTGGGACAGTGGGACTCACGGAAGGTAGGTATTTAAAAACACAGGTAATTTGTACTTTTCATCTTCCCTGGAACTTCAGGGGGAGGTTGCTGACTAAACCTATCTTCACTCCCTAAATTCCGCTCCTTTCTAGCTGGCCTCTTGTCATAATTCCATTTTCCTCCTTAACTGCTAACACTTGGAGAGTAGAATTCCTTTTCCCCACACTACCCTTTTTGTCTCTTTGCCTTTTTTTAGCTTTCTTATTTGAACTAATTTCAAATTTAAAGAAAAGTTGCAAAAATATCATAGTCCCTTCCCTTCCTCTCTCTCTGCCTGCCTCTCTGCCTACTTGTGATCTCTCTCTGTCAAATAAATAAATAAAAAAAAAAAAAAAAAAAAAAGGGGGCGCCTGGGTGGCTCAGTGGGTTAAGCCACTGCCTTCGGCTCAGGTCATGATCTCAGGGTCCTGGGATTGAGTCCCGCGTCGGGCTCTCTGCTCAGCAGGGAGCCTGCTTCCCTTCCTCTCTCTCTGCCTGCCTCTCTGCCTACTTGTGATCTCTCTCTGTCAAATAAATTAAAAAAAAAAAAAATATCATAGTCCCCTTATCTGTGGTTTCACTTTCCATGGTTGGTTCCCTGTGGGCAACCATGGTCTGGAAGGAGATGATCCTCCTGACTTATCATCAGAAGGTCAGGAGTAGCCTAATGCTGGGTCACAGCACCTAAGTCACTCACCTCACTTCATCTCACCACACAGGCATTTGTTACCTCACATCATCACAAGAAGGGTAAGTGTAGTATGATAAGGCATTTTGAGAGAGACCACATTCATGTAACTTTTATTACAGTGTATTATAGTTGTTTTTAATATCAGTTATTGTTGTTAATCTACTGTACCTAACTTACAAATTAAGCTTTATCATAGATATGTATGTATAGGAAAAAACAGTATACAGAGGCTTTGGTATTATCCACAGTTTCAGGCATCCACTGGGGACCGGGAATGTTTTCCCTGTGCATAGTAGGAGACTGCTATACTACAAAGGACTATGTATACCCATAACATTTTTGCTTTACCATAGTTTTTCTCTACACACAAACACACACATGCTTCAATATCTGTTTCCTGGGAACGAGTCCATTCCTTTACATAAGCAAGCTACAGTTTTCAAAAGATAACATTTAAATTGTTACAATATTGGGTGCAGGGATAGGGAAGATAGGTAAAGGGGATTAAGAGGTATAGACCTCGAGTTATAAAATAAATAAGTCATGGGAATGAAAAACACAGCACAGGGAATATAGCTATTAATATTAAAATAACTTTGCATGCTGACAAATGGTGACTGCACTTAATCATGGTGAGCATTTTATCATGTTTATAATTGTTGAATCAGTATGTTGCACGCCTGAACCTAACATAATATTATGTCACTATGCTTTAGTTTACAAAAAAGGTAATAAAAAAGAAATAAATTCATACAGTATTATCCAGACTTTAGATCTTACTCACATATGCTCATTCTCTCAAATAATGTCATTTTTTTCTTTTTTTTCTTTTCTTTTCTTTTTTTTTTTTTTTAAGTAACCTCTATACCCAACATGAGGCTCAAACTCACAACCTCCAGATCAAGAGTCATATGCTCCACCCACTGAGCCAGCCAGCTGCCCCTTAAATAATGTAATTTTTAACACTTTTTCCCTGAATGTCAGGATTCAGTCCAGGATGCATTGTATTTATTTTCTTACCCCTTTGGTCTCCTTTAATCAAGAGACAAAAATTCCCTAGCTTTTCCTTTGTCTCTCATGACATTGGCATTTACGTTACAGAATGTCCCTCTTTGTAGTTTTCTTTGATATTTTCTCATGATTTTACTCAGATTATATATTTATCTCTTTGACAGCTCAGTGGAATTGTTTAGGTTTTTGACAGATGCTTTTCCCCCCCTGTGCATTATAGATGAGGCCATTTATAAATATGGAAAAGAAAATGTGAAGACCTATTCAACCACCTTTACCCCAATGTATCATGCGGTTACCAAAAGGAAAACAAAATGTGTGATGAAGATGGTTTGTGCCACTGCAGAGGAAAAGGTATGGGAAAAATGTAGTAAGCTAAAGAATGTCTTCAGACTTGGCAGGGATGGGGGTATTTGGCAGGATGGGGAGTCGGGAGACCAATTAAAGAGTTAAGCCTTCTCTGTTTCAACTGGTGCAGTCCTACTTTTATCTGCCTACATATACTGGGGTTCTTTGTAATATTTCATTAAGAAAGAAGTTTCCAGGGGCATCTGGGTGGCTTATTCAGTTAAGCGTCTGCCTTTGGCTCAGGTCATGATCCTGGGGTCCTGGGATCGAGGCCCACTTCGGGCTCCCTGCTCAGCAGGGAGCCTGCTTCTCCCTCCCTTCTGCCTCTCCCCCTGCTTGTGCTCTCTCTGTCTCTCTCAAATGAACAAATAAAAACTTCTAAAAGTAAAAAATACAGAAGGTTCCATATATTTATGTTTTTAAAACACAGGAAGGAAAGTTTGAAAACCACAGAAAAGCCCACTGTCATGGACCTATAGGTTAGAATAGATAGACGCCTCAGAAATACTACTGATAAGTATAAGAACTTATCGGAAGATAAATTTATATTTAACATAGCCAATCAGGGAAGAAGAGAGTGCTTATTCAATAAAATTTTCTGGGATACCACTTACCTAGTTTTGGTTTAATGTTTTGAGGAACTGTCTGACTGTTTTCCAGAGTGGCTGCATGCTTTTCACATGCCCTCAGCCCTGTGCGAGGGTTCTAGTGCCCCCAGCCCCTTGCAACTTGATACTTGCCTTTAATTGGAATCATCCCACTGGATACAAAGTGGTATTGTGATTTAGATTTTGAACAGGTTTGAATTTGAACAGATTTTTTAAAAAATAATTTTTATAATAGATTTGTTTGGGTACTAGTCAACCTTTGGGGCTTTTTAAATTAATTAGTTAATTAATTAATCTGACAGAGAGAGACCGCGAGAGAGGGAACACAAGCAGGGGGAGTGGGTGAGGGAGAAGCAGGCTTCCTGCTGAGTAGGGAGCCTGACCCTGGCTGGATCCCAGGACCCTGGGATCATGACCTGAGCCACCCAGGTGCCCCCCATGGGGCTTTTTTGCAAATTGAATTAAATATTACAGCAGGACATGGCAGAATGCCCTGGGAACGTGGCTCTGTGAAGGGACAGCGGCTTAGTTGAAGATTCAGGTGTTGTTTCCGGGTTTTTTTTTTTGTCAAAAAGAGCATAGTCTGTATGTGATTTGGTGACCCTGTAAACCAAAAGCCAGAAGACATAATCCCTGTGTTATAGAAATCAGCGTCACTGAGGATTGACAGAAGCAGAGAATCAGAGCAAAGATTAGTAAGGTGGGCAGCAAAACAAAAGTTGCTGTTTTCTGGCCCTTAATGTTCCTGAATAGTCTAAGATGTCCAGATATTGGATCAGTGAGGTCTCTTCTTTTCTCTTATCAGTTATTTCTTCATGCCTTTGATCGTTCATTCATTTGATAAACATTACTTGACAGACTACCAAAGACTAAGAACTGGGATGTGGAGAGGAATCCTATAAAGTTCGTGCCATCCCCGAAAGCTCTTTGTAAATTCAGTTTAGATCACAATATGTAAAAAAAATCTGGCCGTGTTATATATGTATGGGTTGGGGCTTTTTTGTTGTAAATTGAGATATACTTTTTTTAATTGTAAAAAAAACAGAACATAAAATTTACCATCCTAATCACGGTAAGTATAGAATTCAGTAGCATGTTTTTTCTTTCTTTTTTAAAAGATTTATTTATTTGACAGAGAGAGAGAGAGAGAACAGCCAGGGGAACAGTAGGCAAAGGGAAAGAGAGAAGCAGGCTCGCCCTAAGCAGGGAGCGCGATGGAGGGCTCAATCCCGGGGTCCTGGGATCATGACCTGAGCTGAAGGCAGATGCTTAATAACTGAGCCACCTAGGTGCCCCTTGGTAGTATATTCTTGATTTATTTATTTATTTATTTATTCATTCATTCATCATTTATTTTTAAAGATTTTATTTATTTATTTGACAGAGATCACAAGAAGGCAGAGAGGCAGGCAGAGAGAGAGAGAGGAGGAAGCAGACTCCCCGCCAAGCAGAGAGCCCGATGTGGGGCTCGATCCCAGGACCCTGGGATCATGACCTGAGCCGAAGGCAGAGGCTTCAATCCATTGAGCCACCCAGGCGCCCCTATTCTTGATTTATTTTTAACCAAAGTATTTTTATAGCTGAATTTTATACTTTCTCACTTTGGTAAGAATATTTGCTGGAGGGGAACATTAACAATTAACACGGTTTTAAAATGATTGAGAAACAACTGGAAAATGCTATGTGAAACAGATATCTCTTAATGGTCCTCCGTGTGGTCATGCAGTGTGTGTGGACTAAGGGCCTCGTGAGGGCCATCTTTTGCTTGGGCCTATGGAGAGAGTGGGAAGCAAATGTAGGCAGGTCCCCTCTGTGTAGAGACTAAAATCTGCAGGGAAGATGGGCTGTAATTTTCTAGTCCCCAAAGAAATAGAACATTGTAGGGGGAGAGTCATGAAAGAGAGAGAGTGGTACTGGAGATCACATGATAGACAATTTGACTTGGTTGGGAAGGCTAATGGAGCTAGCAGAGGAATGAATGGGCTTAACTCAAAAGGGAAGGAAGAATTGGACAGAGGGAACAGCTTGTGCAAAGGAGAGAGCACAGTGCACACTCCGGATAGAAGGAAAGCCAGAGGGGCCTGAGCAGTAAGGGCTGTGTCGGGGGGCTGGGGAGGGACATGGACGCAGGACTGCATAGTACCCTGTGTCCTGCCATGTCCAGATAAGAGACTCAGGTGTCTTAGAGGTTTTAAAATATCACGTACCTCGCATGACAAATAAAAAATGTATTCATCTACCTAATAAAAATTTTACTTAAAGCATTTTTCTTTTTTTTGCTCCAGGTGGTTGGGATCCATATGCAAGGAATCGGGTGTGATGAAATGCTGCAAGGTTTTGCTGTTGCGGTTAAAATGGGGGCAACAAAAGCTGACTTTGACAACACGGTTGCTATTCACCCGACCTCTTCAGAAGAACTGGTCACACTTCGTTGAAAACCCGGACACTCACGTGGCTGGCAGTTGGACCAGTAGACCTGAAAAGAACCAAATTACCATGTTTACTTATGTTCCCCTTTTACGTATTTCCTTATTGTAACCGGGAAATTCTGATAGTGGAAATTTTCAGCTCATAATAGGACTTATTTTTGTAATTAGAGATTTGTTTTGTCATCCAGGGTTCATTTTCATTTGATTCCACCTCATAGTAATCAATATTTTAAAGTTGTTTTATTTTTTGTTTACAGCTCTGTGCTAGCTGTTTTTTTTTTTTCCCATTTTGTTCTGTTTTGTTTTTGTTTGGACCTCCTTCCAGCTATAAAACTATATGAAGTACCATGAATTAAGGTACTTGAATGAATACAACTTGCTAATTTTTAATAGATGAGGACACCAGCTCTGAGTATTACAAAGCTGCTTCAAAGATGTAACCTTTCTCTAAAAACGTATAATATGAGAGACCCACCTTCCCTATTTTGTTTCTTTCATTTTAAATGATTAAAAAAAAAATAATCATGTTCCTTTTATGAGGTGAAGTACATCAAACTTGGGAAAGATTTACACGAGCAAGGGACATTTTGGAAGTGATTTCTTCTTTCAGAAGGAGAGGAATTCAAAGTCTCTTCCTCTGCTAAGAGTTCATAGTTCAATGAGAGATTTCAAGTTTTTTCTGTGTTGTCATTTTTTTTTTTTCCTAAAAACTATTTTCAAAAAACTGAAAATAAAATCATAGACTTTTCTTCTAACAAAATTTGTTATTAGGAATTTATACCTAAGAAGTCATTTTCTAAGACTATTTCACATTGGGGATTACATGCTAACAGTGAGCTACCTTTAGTAGGCTTAAGGCCTTATGCGGGGCAGGGCGGAGATTTTTATAGATTAAGAGCAGAGGTATAAAAGAAACATTTAGCAAAGTTAATGGTTGAGTTGGAAGAACAATCTAGAAATCACTTAGGTTTTCAGCATTTTATATCCATTAGCTTTCACCAACTAGGTAAACTAGTTCAAGTTTTCCATGGTTTTCATTAGTAACATAGTGCTACTGAGTTCTTTCTTGAAGCTTTAACTGAATGTCTTTCTGGTTAGCCATGTCCAGGTTGCTGACTTACTGAGTAGGTCCAAAATCATCAGAAGAAAAATACTATGTTAGTAACTAGGTTATGTAATTGTTGCAGCAAGAAATTGGGGTCTAAAAACCCAAACATGGGCTGATATAACTACTCCCCATCTCTTTGTCAACCACCTAAAAGGTAGTAGACCACGGTTCTCTGCCAACCCGGTTTGTGTCTTACTCTGTATAGGGCCCAGACTTTAGGTGTGACTTTGTAAGGAACAGGGAAGATGCTACTAGTTAGAGCCACTCTAACATCACGTATTTTTTTCTTAGGTGTCCATTGCCCTGCTTTTTTTCTGTGTCCGCGGTAAACCAACATGCAAGTAACCTTTTCCAGGTTGCAGTCTTTATTCTCATCAGTTCCCAAACGGGTCTAGCCTGTGAGGCGATCTGGCAGCACAGTCTCTGTTACACAAAGCACTAAGCAACGTAAAGATACACAAAGCAGCACGTTGTAAACTATCTGGCACATTGTAGGTCCGCTCATTAGAGTGGATGTTGCAAGAAAGACATAGTATACAGTTGACCCTTGAACAACGTGGGTTTTGATTGTGTGGGTCCACTGAGAGGTGGATATTTTATGGTATTTTCTTTCGATGTTCCTCTTTTTTTTTTTTTTTTTTTTAAGATTTTTATTTATCTCTTTGAGAGAGAGAGCACAAACAGTGGGGAGTGGGAGAGAGAAGCAGACTTCCCACTGAGCAGGGAGCCTGATATGGAGATCGATCCCAGGACCACAGCCTGAGCTAAAGGCAGGTGCTTAACCAGCTGAACCAGATGGACACCCCTCGCCCCAACCTTCTGATTTTCTTAATACCATTTTCTTTTCTCTAGCTTGTTTTTTTTTTTTTTTTTTCAGTGAGCTCTATGTCCATGTGGGGCTTGAATTCATGACCCCAAGATCAAGAGTCACAGGGTCTGCTCTACTGACTGAGCCAGTCAGGTGCCCCTCTAGCTTATTTTATTGTAATAATGCAGAATATATAATACATGTAACATAAAATAATGTGTTAACTGACTGTGTTATTGGTAAGGCTTCTGGCCAACCACAGACAATTAGCTGTTAAGTTTTTGGGGAGTCAGAAGTTATACTGGTGTTTTACGGTTGTGGAGGATTTGGTGCTCCTGACCCCCACATTGTTGAGGATCAGCTATACTTGGTTTCAAGTAATCATGTACTCTAGAATAAGAGATAAAATTCTACACAAATAACTCATTCAAAGCATTGTGTTCATCACAAGGTGACCATATGATTTATTGCCTAGAATGGGACAGTTGGGAGTGAAAGGGGGCACTATTAATTAATTGGAACAATGGGCACTAATTTACACTACTGCAGGAAAATGGGACAGTGCCAAAAAGCATTGTTGGAAGAGGTGGAAACATGCAAGTTAAAAGACAGAAAGTGCCGTTTCACTGGGAAAACTGAAGGGCATGAGAAAAAGAGTTGTATATGGTGTGGAATTTGGGATTGTGGAGGAGGTTGGAACATGTGGAAGGTACAGTAAAGCAGAATTGGGCAAAGAACATATGAGAAATAATAGAGTTCAGTTTGGAGCATTAGAGAGGATGTTGGTTTTGTGTAGAATGTTCTTCCCCATTTGTTTACGTGATGGTCCGATTATGTGTTGTTGCATTACAACCTTCCTGAAAACTTAGTGCCTTAAAATAGCAACTTTTTTTTTTTTTTTTTACCACAGTTTTGTGGGTCAGGAATTGGGGCAAGACTCAGCTTGCGAGGATAACTCTTCTGTTGCTGTTGACAAAGATCATTTGTTGGTATTCAAATTGTAGATGGGCTGGTCTAGAGATTCTGAAACTGTCATTCATATGTCTGGCAGTTAGACAAGGATGACTGACTGGAAGGCTGGCCTTAGCTGGGACTGTGAACCTGAGTGCCCACGTGTAGATTTTCCAACACAGCAGTCAAAGAGTTGAGGCACACGGAATCTCAGGGCTTTCAGAAATTGTCCCAAGATTCCCAGACAGATGCTGCAAGCCTTATGATCTAACCTTGGAAGTTCTAGAACATCGCCTCTGCCACAGGCTGTTGGTCAAGCAGATCACTAAGGCCAGCCCAGAGTTTTGAGGGAGTGAATTGGACTTCATCTCTCAGTGGGAGGAGTGGTAAAGAGTTTGTGTCCATCTTTAATTAGACACCTGTCAACCTGCTCAGTTTACAAGGCTTGCCTTAACCTATCTTTGTGAAGACTTCTTTAGTATTTTTATGTATTATATGTTCCCATAACAACTTGTCTCATTTTAAGTCTGTGGTCACATAGCAGGTCTGCAGTCCATGTTCACCTGGTCATTTTACATTTAACGTCAATCAGTTTTATATTCTCAGTGTTGAGTTTCACAGTACTACTGTACCTGATATATCATGTAGCAACTTCTGCTGCAAGAAGGCAAAGCCAGTGTTACTGTGTGATTTTTGACACTAAATAGTAGAAAAGGCCAAGATTTCCAACTTTTTAGAAAAATTAGTAGGCAGGATGTTCAGGTCTTCAACAGATTTTTCACTTTTCATGAATCTGACCTTTTTGATGTAGATGAAGAGCTATTCAAGGTGGATATGGAAGATGGTTTCCATTGTGCCTGACTCTGAGAAATACTCTTATTGCCATTGCCTTTGGTACAATATTTCAGCATGTTGGTTCGTAAATGAAGATCAGAGTCAGTGTTTCAAAGGTAAGTGGCTATATCCAGTCATTTCTGTATTCTGTGTAGTATGTTTTAAGGGCTATTTAATCTGTTGGGGCAAGTCAAAAGGTAAAATGTTGGATGCTAGGACTGGATTCTATCTAGACTTTAAATTTTTATGGAAAGTTCCTCTTTTAAGTTTTTAAAAAAATATTTTATTGACTTGTGAGAGAATGCATACATCAGAAGGGGGTGGGGTGGAGGGAAAAGGAGAAGCAGACACCCCACTGAGCAGGGAGCCTAATGCAGGGCTTGATCCCAGCACATTGAGGTCATGACCTCAGTCAAGACCCAGGCACTTAACCGACTGAGCCACCTGCCCTCCATTTTAAGTTCTTTATCTGTAAGTTGTAGCAGCAGACATTTGTTCTTTATGGCTGTTCAACATCTAGATTCCTTAAGTTTGGAGAATCCCAACCTTAATAAATCTCAGAACAAAGCCCAGATATATCTCCACGTAAACCTGAAAAATGCCAGGTGCATGCTTCTCAGGCTCCCCTGCTGCTAGGGAGAAAGCACAGGACATAGACTTGACCCATCAGATATACCTGCCCCTGACTACTCAGAAACCAGTGATGCAAAGAAATAGGGGTAGAGAATCCATTCTAGTAGCAGGTGATGGCAGCTGTGGCAACAACATCAAGGGGCAGCCTGGCAGTAGTACCAATTCCTACCATGTCAGTTTCTAGCGATGGTGGCTGGAACCCAATAGCATTAATGGTGAGCTTACTGGCCCATTTCCGAGTCATGATTCTGGCCATCATGGCTCTAGCTTCCTGGCCTCTGACCCTGGATCACCAGCCCTCTAATTAAAGATTCTGTGAGCTACCCTACATAGGATACATTTCATTTCACTTAAACGGGCTACACAAGTTTCCAATGTTTAACTAAGGACTGTGACTAGTAGTTTTGCTTCCTTAAAACAATTTTGAACTATAAGAGAACTTATCTATGAATTCTTATTACATTGCCATTAAATATTTGTCCACGTGGGGCACCTGGGTGGCTCAGTGGGTTAAAACCTCTGCCTTCAGCTCAGGTCGTGATCCCAGGGTCCTGGGATCGACCCCCGAGTCCAGCTCTCTGCTCAGCAGGGAGCCTACTTCCTCCTCTCTCTCTGCCTGCTTCTCTGCCTACTTGTGATCTCTGTCAAATAAATTAAAAAAAAAAAAAAAACAACCTTTTAAAAAAAATATTTGTCCACGTATCTGTTCCTTTGCTCCTTTCAAAAACAAGGAGCAGGCTCTACACATCTTTGGACCATGTATTTTTCACTGTTTACTGCAATGCCCAATACTATTGAATGAATGAGAGTGGGGGAAGATGTCAAAATTAGAATGTGTTGTTTGGAGAGGACCTTGATAAATGGATGAAAAGATTTGCAATGAGGAGTCATTAAAGATTGTGAAAGGAGGGGCACCTGGGTGGCTCAGTTGGTTAAGCATCTGCCTTTAGCTCAGGACATGATCCCCGGGTCCTGGGATGGAGTTTGGCTTTCAGCTCCCTGCTTAGGAGGGAGCCTGCTTCTTCTTTTCCCCTTGCCCATACCCATATTCCTGCTCTCTCTCTCACTTTTGTGCATGCACTCTAATTAAATAAAAATATTTTTAAAAGATTGTGAAAGGAAATGCTATCAAAGTGGGTTTGATTAAAACCCACTTTGGGGATGCCTGGGTGGCTCAGTTGGTTAAGCAGCTGCCTTCAGCTCAGGTCATGATCCCAGTGTCCTGGGATCGAGTCCCACATCAGGCTCCTAGCTTGGCAGGAAGCCTGCTTCTCCCTCTGCCTCTGCCTGCTGCTTTGTCTGCCTGCGCTCGCCTGTGCTGTCTCTCTCTCTCTCTCTCTCTCTCTGACAAATAAAATCTTAAAAAAAAAAACCACTTTGATAGCATTTGGGAAGCTTAAAGTAAAACCCACTTTGATAGCATTTGGGAAGATTAAAGTAGAAATAGGAAAAAAGAAAGTAGGGTGGGAGATCAGAAGTGAGGCTGAGACTGTCTGTGTGTGAGGTAACAAAGGGCCAGGATTGGGGTGGTGGCAGTGGGAATGGGAAAGGACACATACAAGAAAATCTGCAACTAAAGAATCAACAGGATTCATGAACTGGTTGAATTTAGGGCTTGAGAGAGGGAGGAGTCAAAACTAGCCCTGAAGTTTTACAGCATGAGGGACTGGGAGAAATACGTCATTAATAGATCATTCATAAAATCCCAACAGGTGGAGAAAGTTGTTTAAAGGGGGCAGATGCTATGTATTGGACATTTTGAATTTGTGGTCCCAGTATTTATCTGGATATGAAAAAGATGGGAGTTTAGGAGAAAAGTCAGTACTAGCGAGACAGATTTGAATTGCATACGTAGACGTCATAGTTAAATGCACCAGTGTGTATGTATGTATGTACATGAAGATATATGTGCACATACATATATAAATATTAAGGCAAGAAGGTGTGTTAAGAAAGAGAGGAGGCTAGAGTGTCAATAATGCCTAAACTGAAGGGGATAAGGAGCCAAGACCTCAGAGGAAAGAGATGGAACAGGAGTAAAGACACAAGGAAAGAGCTCAAAGAAGGGAACGGTACACAAGAGGCCGCTGAGCCTAAAGACGGTAAGCTACAGGAATTCACAGAAGTGCCAATGTTCTCTAGCCAAAGACCAAAGGAACCCTCACTGAATAAGCTGGGTTTGTTACTTGTTGCAGTAAAACATATATGGGGTATAGAGGGACATAGACTTCTTAATTTAAAAAAAATTTTTTTTTTTTTTTTTAAGATTTATTTGAGAGCACACAAGTGAGAGAGCATGAGCAGGAGGTGTGGCAGAGTCAGAGGGAGAAGCAGACTCCCCTCTGAGCAAGGAGCCAGATGCAGGGGTTTCATCCCACGACTCTGAGATCATGACCCAAGCCAAAGTCAGATGGTAAACCGACAGAGCCATCCAGGTGCCCCAGTAAGAGTTCTTTCTAACAAAAAACCTATTATAGAATATGGAGTTTCCTTGCGTAATTTGGGGGAAGGTATAAGGAAGCAGAAGTTGATTCTAGATTGGTGTTGTTAAAAAGCAGGGGGCAATCTTCGGATTTGATATTACAATAAATGTCTGGGGGGGCAACTCCGCCCCCCCGCACATACCCCAATTACTAGTTGTTGGCAAAGAATAGCAATAATTCATTCAGCAAGGGGGGGGGTTGTGTGTATTCTGTGCTGCGTGGTGATCTTGACTAAAATGAGTATTCTGTGAAACTCACTATGTCCAATAGGAGAAAGATATGATTTAGATTCATTCTCAGAAATCATAGGCTGTTTGTTTCTTTCTTAGGAGGTTATTGGTGACTTTTGAGATGCCAAGTTAAGTAGAGATGTAGCATGAAAATAACAAAATAAAAATGGCTAAAAGGAGATTATATAGTGAGAAAGAAGCAGCAGCAGAAACTTTAAACTATTCATTCACCTGTTCCAAAGAATTCATTGTCTGTCTGTTAAGGCTCCACTCTGAAGATAAGGGGATTGCTGGGAAGGGCAGGATAAAATCTGTGCATATTTTTACCTGAGGGGATGGAACATGTAAGTAAGGGAAATGGGAGATTGATGATACTGGCACAAGAGGGGATAATTGAAATAGGTTCTTTCAGAGCAAACAATGAACATTGTTTAATGCTTTTAAAAGTGTCTTTTTTTTCAGTTTCTTCAATAAATGGTGCTAGGAAAAGGGCAGCTATGTGTAGAAGAATGAAACGACCATTCGTTTACACCATACACAAAGATAAACTCAAAATGGATAAAAGACCTCAACGTGAGGCAGGAATCTATCAGAATTCTAGAGGAGAACATAGGCAGTAACCTCTTTGACATTGGCCACAGCAACTTCAACTTCTTTCAAGATACATCTCCAAAGGCAAAGGAAACAAAAGTGTAAGTGAACTTTTGGGATTTCGTCAAGATCAAAAGCTTCTGCACAGCAAAGGAAACAGTCAACAAAACAAAGAGGCAACCCACAGAATGGGAGAATGTCATATTCACAAATGACACTACAGACAAAGGGCTGATATCTAAGATCTATAAAGAACTCCTCAAACTCAACACACACAAAACAGATAATTGCATCAAAAAATGGGCAGAAGACATGAACAGACATTTCTCCAAAGAAGATATACAAATGGCTATCAGACTCATGAAAAAATGTTCATCATCATTAGCCATCAGGGATATTCAAATCAAAACCACATTGAGATACCACCTTACACCAGTCAGAATGGCCAAAATCAACAAGACAGTAAACAACAAGTGTTAAAGAGGATGTGGAGAAAGGGGAACGCTCTTACACTGTTGGTAGGAATGCAAGTTGGTGCAGCCACTTTGGAAAACAGTGTGGAGATTCCTTAAGAAATTAAAAATAGGGGGTGCCTAGGTGGCTCAGTAAGTTGAAGGCTCTGCCTTCAGCTTGGGTCGTGGTCTTAGGGTTCTGGGATCGAGCACCGCATTAGGCTCTCTGCTCGGCGGGGAGCCTGCTTTCCCCTCTTTCTCTGCCTGCCTCTCTGCCTATTTGTGATCTCTCTCTCTATGTCAAAAAAAATAAAATCTTAAAAAAAAAAAGAAATAAAAAATAGAGCTACCCTATGACCCTGCAATTGCACTACTGGGTATTTACCCCAAAGATACAAATGTAGTGAAAAGAAGGGCCATCTGTACCCCAATGTTCATAGAAGCAATGGCGACAGTCGCCACACTGTGGAAAGAACCAAGATGCCCTTCAACGGATGAATGGATACAGAAGATATGGTCCATATATACAATGGAGTATTATGTCTCCATCAGAAAAGATGAATACCCAACTTTTGTATCAACATGGACGGGACTGGAGGAGAGATTATGCTGAGTGAAATAAGTCAAGCAGAGAGTCAATTATCATATGGTTTCACTTGTGGAGCATAAGGAATAACATGGAAGACACTGGGAGATGGAGAGGAGAAGTGAGTTGGGAGAAATTGGAGGGGGAAACAAACCATGAGAGACTGTGGACTCTGAGAAACAACCTGAGGGTTTTGGAGGGGGGGGGTGGGAGGTGGGTTGAGCCTGGTTGTGGATATTACGGAGGGCACGTATTGCATGGAGCACTAGGTGTGGTGCAAAAATAATGAATTTTGAAACACTTGGAAAAAAAATAAAATGAGGGGCGCCTGGGTGGCTCAGTGGGTTAAGCCGCTGCCTTCAGCTCAGGTCATGATCTCAGAGTCCTGGAATCGAGCCCCACATCGGGCTCTCTGCTCAGCGGGGAGCCTGCTTCCTCCTCTCTCTGCCTGCCTCTCTGCCTGCTTGTGATCTCTCTCTGTCAAATAAATAAATAAAATCTTAAAAAAATAATAAAATAAAATAAAATGAAATTTAAAAAAATAACGTCTTTGTTGTTTTTCATTTTGTGTGGGCAAAAACATGTTTGCTTTAAGATTAGGTATAATGATATGTTTATCCCCATCAATGCCAAGCCAACCTGCAGAATAGGTCCATGATTCCTCAGATAAGCAACCCCAAACTTGAAAACTGACCCCAACCTACCTTTCCAACATTATTCTCTTCTCGACTCCACATTCCAGCTAGACTGGAAGGACAACCCTGCCGTCCCAGCCAGCACCCTCTGTCCAGCACCATCTCCTCTCATGGCCTTTCCTGGCCATCTGCCTGTGGCATCCTGCACAGCCTATGAATTTGACCTTCCTTTCCTAGAGCCGAACTCCTCTCCCCCAGTCAAAGCAAGTTCTCTGCCCTTGCCCCACAGCATTTGGTTATATCTCCAAGAACATTTGGCAGAGTCTGACTTGCACTCTGGATCTTTGTTAAATTCTTCAAGACAGGAAGCATGTATTATTCACTCTAGAATTTGTTTATTCTTCCTCACACTCAGCCATAATGATATATGTTTACTTGTTAAAGTACACTGGGGACAAGTAAGTCAAATTATCCAAACATTAAACTACTTCTTGTTTATAAAGTTAACACTTTTTGACAGGTCAAGATGTCTATAACTATGATATAATGGCATTCAGTTACATATATATATATAGTGTATATAGAGAGATTGAGATATACCTATATAGATAGAGATATAGGTAGACATCACTGTAGATAGATCTTTGTATATATATATATCCTTTAAATTAATGAGAAATAATTCATTTAAAATTGGCAAAGGATGGGGTGCCTAGTTGGCTCAGTCAGTAGAATATGTGACTCTTGGTCTTGGTGTAGTGAGTTAGAGCCCCATGTTGGGAGTAGCACTTACTTTAAAAAAAAATTTTTTAAAAGGAAATGATAAGGTTGCTTGGGTGGCTCAGTCAGTTGGGTGTTTGCCTTCGGATGGGGTGACAATCCCGGGGGCCTGGGATTGAGCCCTATATCAGGCTCCCCACTCTGCGGGGAGCTTGCTTCTTACTCTCTGCCTGTCGCTTCTCCTGCTTGTGCCCAGGACCATGGGATTATGACCTGAGCCAAGGCAGGCACTTAACAACTGAGCCACCCAGGTCCCCGAAATAAAATCTCTAAAAAAAAAAACAAAAAAGGAAATGATCAGACCATTCACATAAATGAAAATTTAATGACCAGCACGAGAAAACATTCAACTTCAGTAGCAATCAGGCAAATAAAGATGGATACAAAGAGATACCTACTAGATTTAAAATACATAGATATTTGATATCTATTCTATTCAGTAGAGTAGACAACCAGTGATTTCGCTGAGTTCTCATGATATTTGAAATAAGTTCTCAAGAGATTTCTGAGATTTGGGTAGAAATTTCGTGAGATTTGCCTGAACACTCAGGATATTTGGAATGAGATCTCCTGAGATTTGGACTGAGGTCTCTCAAGATTTGGAATAAGTTCTCATGGGATTTGCACCAAGATATTTTGATATCTGGACTGAGATCTCATGGGATGTGACTGAAATCTCACAAGATTTGTACCGAGTTCTCATGAGATTTGGACATAGATCATGAGATATCCCTGAGATCTCACAATATATGAAAAGAGTTCTCACAAGAGTTGGGTAGAAATTTGGTGGGATATGCTTGAATTCTCCTGAGATTTCGGCTGAGATCTCATGAGATATGGACTATGATCTCATGAGATTTGATTGAGATCATGTGATTTCCCTGAGTTCTCATGATATTTGAAATGAGTTATCATGAGATTTCTACCTAAATCATGAAATTTGGGTAGAAATCTCGTGAGAATTACCTGAGTTCTCAGGAGATTTGGATGAAATCTCTGGAGATTTGGACTGAGATCTCATGAGATTTCCCTGATTTCTCAAAATATTTGGAATGAGTTCTCACAATATTTGGGTGAAAATATCATGAGAAGTGCCTGAATTCTCATGAGATTTAGACTGAGATCCCACAAGATATGGATTGAGATCTCATGGGGTTTGGAATAAGTTCTCACAAGATTTGAGTAGAAATCTCATGAGAAGTGCCTGAGTTCTCACCACACTTGAACTGAGATCTTTGGAGATCTGGATTGAGATTTCTCAAGATTTGGAGTAAGTTCTCATCTCATGATATTTGGAGTGAGTTCTCACGATATTTGGGTAAAAATCCATGAGAACTGCCCGAGTTCTCGTGAGATTTCGATTGAGATCTCATACCTTCAGTGGTGGGAACCGACACTGCCCCTCCTTCCAGCATCTTACACTGCAGCTCACCACTGTCTCTGGTGGTGACAATCTGCACAGCCACAGAATCCCTGGTCCCACGCTGCATCTCAACACTGTCTCTAGTTGGAGTAAAGAGCACTACAAAACCTTCCAGCTTCCCTCACACTGCTGCTGACCCCTGCCTCCAGTGGCAGGAATAGACACTGCCTTTCCAGCATCTCATACAGACATTGCCACTTTTCCCAACATCTTGCACTGCAGCTCTCCACTGCATCCAGTGGTGTGAAAGTGCATTGCAACTTCTTCAGCCTCTCGCATTAGAGCTCACCACTGCCTCCAGTGGCGGGAAATGGCACTGCAACAAGTTCTGGCATCCTTCGCACTACAGCTAACCACTGCCTCCAGTGTCAAGAATCGACATAGTTCTTCTTTACAGTCTCACTCTGCATCTCACCACTGCCTCCAGTGCTAGGTAACTAGACTGCCACTCTTGCAACGTCTCAAATTGCAGCTCTCCACTGCCTCCAGCGGCGGGATACATCCCTGGCTCTCCTTACAGCATCTTGCATGGCAACTTAGTACTGCCTCCAGTGGCAGCAGGCAGCAGAGCCAAACCGTCCATGGTTATGCACTGCATCTCAACACTGTCTCTAGTGGCCATAAACAGCACTGAAAAGCCTTTAGGAATCCTTCATACTGCAGCTGACCACTGCCTCCAGTGGCAGGAATGGACAGCCTCTCCTGCCAGTGTCTCTCCCTGCAGCTCAACACTGCCTCCAGTGGTAGGAAACTGCACTGCCACTCCTCGCAGTGTCTTAAACTGCAGCTCGCCACTGCCTCCAGTGGAGGGATACTTCACTGTCTCTCCTTCCAGGTCTTGTGTGGCAGCTCAGCAGTGCCCCCAGTGGCAAGCTGCAGAGCCATCGAATCCATGGTCTCACACTGCATTTCAACACTGCCTTTAGTGGCCATAGCAACACTGCACCTCCACACTACCCCTAGTGGCCATAAGCAGCACTGCAAAACCTTTAAGCGTCCCTCGCACTGCTACTGACCACTGCCTCCAGTGGCAAGAATCAACATGGCTTCATCTTCCATCCTCTCACTATGAAGCTCACCACTGTTTCCAGTGCTAGGTAACCTGAGGGGAACTCCTTGTATCATCTCAAATTTCAGCTCACCAATGCCTCCAGTAGCAGGAACTGACACTGCCACTTCTTCCAGCGTCTCACACTGCTGCTCACCACTGCCTCGAGTGGTAGGAACCTGCATGGCCACTTTTGCACGTCTTGCCCTGCAGCTCTACACTGCCTCCAGTGACAACAAGCTGCACAGCCACACCACCCATGGTGTTGCACTGTCTCTCACCACTGACTCTAGTGGTGGTAAGGAGCACTGCAAAGCCTTCTGGCATCCCCCGCATGGCAGAGCAGGCAACGCATTGCATCCAGTGGCGGGATACTTCACTGACACTTCTCCCAGCACCTTGAACGGCAGCTCAGCACTGCCTCCAGTGGGGACAAGCTGCACAGTCAGCTGCACAGTCAGTGGCCGTAAGCAGCACTGCAAAGCCTTCAGGCATCCCTCACACTGCGTTGACCACCCCCTCCAGTGGCGGGACCATCACTGCATGTCTTCCAGGGTCTCACACTGCAGTTCCACACTGACTCCAGTGGCCACATTCTGCACCGGCATGCCATTGTCTCGTACTGCAGATCATCACTGCCTCTAATGCCGTTAAAGAGCACTGCAAAACCTGGCAACCCTTGCACTGCAGCTGACCACTTCCTCCACTGGCGGAAATCGACATTTCCATTTCTTCTAGGGTTTCACAATGCAGCTCACCACTGCCTCCAGTGGCTACAAGCTGCATTGGCATATCTCCCAGCAGCTCTCACAATGCAGCTCAGCACTGCCTCCAGTGACAGAATTCTGCACTGCCATGCCATCAAGCAGTTCTCCTAATTCAGCTTTCCACCACTCGGGGCAGTGCTGAGCTCCAGTGCAACAGATGCTGAAAGATGGGGCAGTTCAGCTTGTTGCTAAGGGAAGCAGTGCTTAGCTGCAGGGGGTGAGACGCTGGAAGATGTGATGCTGGTGCTTCCTGACAGTGGATGTATGAACAGATATAAGGCAAGGCACAGGAAGGAGAGACAGTGCGGATTCCCACCACTGGAGGCAGTGCTGAGTTGCAGTCTGAATGATGGTAGAAGATGTGCCAGTGTGGCTTGAGACCAGTGGAGGCAGTTGTGAGCTGTAGTGAGAGACCCTGGGAGGCCCAGCAGTGCAGGGTCACGCCACTGGAGGGAGTGGTGAGCTGCAGAGTGAGAGTCACTGGAAGGCATGACAATGCTGCTTGCCACCACTGGAGGCAGTGGCGAGCTGGAGTGCGAAAGACACTGGAAGAGGAGTCAGTGCAGCCTGTCAGCACTGAGGACAGTGGTGAGGTGCTGGGTGAGAGACCCTGAGAGGCGACACACTGCGGCTTGTTTGTACAGAAGACAGCGGTGAACTGTATAGTCTATTTCCCTAGGTTCAAGAGTGGTGGTAACAACCCCTAGAGCCATCCACCAACTCACCATTGTGCCCTGTATCCCTGGGTTTGGTGGTAATGGGCTGTTGGGATGGTGCAGGAGGGACCTCCCAGTGGAGGGTCTGGAGCCTGGAGGAAACCAGACCCAACTCATGTTGCATTTTGAACCAATGAGCATTTTTTGGAAGAGTAACTTTACTTCTCCAAAAGAAAATGACATCGGTCAACTTTAGAATGAAGCTAATTACTACTTAAGAAACAAGCATGTGTCTCCCCTTCTTTCATGAACTGGAGCAGGTGTACAGGCCTTAGGTCAGAGGTCCCTTCTTATCCTCACCTGACAACACTTCTTCACTCTGGCTCCACGAGACCCAAAGTGTTGAACATCAGTGGGTAAGTCAGTCATGCAGCTTGTCACAGGACATCAGCGTTCAGAGAAAGCAGCAGGTACATTGGGCGCAATGCAATATTCATGTCAGGATGGGAGGTAAAACTTCTCTTTAGCTCCAAACTTCCTGGGCTTTTCTCTGTCTCTAGTGGAGCTACAAAGTAAAACTGAAGTAGCTGTCGGCAATCTAGAGTGGGTGCAAGAATTCCTTAGTTTCCCTGCAGGTAGAACAATGCAGGGGGTCCCATTTTCTCTGTTCATTTCTGGCTTACAAAGGCATTTGGAACATCTCTTTCCCAGCCAATCACTTTGATTAGAAAGAAAAGAAGAGATTTACTCTGTGTGGGTTTTTAACATATAATTTGTTCCTTCATCTAACAGTGTTTATTCCACTGAGCCTAGGTTGTGGTGGAGTGACCAGCATCTAGAGTTACGTGACTTTTTGCGGTCAGATAGAGACTTGGATGATGTCTTGTCAAAGGTGATGTTTCCTAATTGATTAGTCTTTTCTTTTTTTAAAAAAGATTTTATTTATTTATCAGAGAGAGAGAGAGAGAGAGCACAAGCAGGCAGAGTGGCAGGCAGAGGCAGAGAGAGAAGCAGGCTTCCCATTGACCAAGGAGACTGACGCAGGACTCAATCACAGGACCTGAGCCAAAAGCAGTGGCTTAACCGACGAGCCACCTAGGTGTCCCTGATTAGTCTTTTCATCCAAAGAGTTACAATGAGGGTGGAGGGAAAATTCAAAATGATACCAAGGAGACGTTTATGGTTTAAAAGTGAAGCGTGACTTTCTAGTTTCACTAAATGGATTATCTAGATATTTTGATGTGCCATATTTTCTCTGTAGTTTCATTGGTGCTGAAGTCAAAAGAAGAGTCTTTGGGAATTCTCCTGAATAGAGGCATGCTGCTGGCTTCAAGGGACTTGGTGTCAGGAACCCTGGGGTGAATCTGGAATTGCTTGCCTGATGCTGGGTGAGTCAGGTTATCCCACAGGTTTTCCGTTTCCTCCTTAGAAAATTACTGGCAGGTAATGTGCTTAAAGCAGACTGCTCCTGCACTGTTGGTGGGCATGCAGGCTGCTGCAGCCACTCTGGAACAGAGCATGGTGGTTCCTCCGAAAGCGAAGAACTGAACGATGCTAGGATCCAGCAGCTGCAGTCCTAAGTATTGACCCAAAGGACACAAAAATGCACATTCAATGGGGAACAAACACTGTGATGTTTATAGCAGCATTATCAACAATAGCAAAACTGTGGAGGGACTCCCAATGTCCATTCACTGATGAATGGAGAAAGGAGTTGTGGGAGATAAACATACAATGGAATAGGACCCAGCTTCACAAAGAATGAAATCTTACCATCTGCAATGATGCGGATGGACCTAGAGTGGACTAAGCTAAGCAATATCTGTAAGGAAAGACAAATACCCACTGACTTCACTCCTCTGGAATTTCAGAAACAACACGGTTGAACACAGTAGGGGGAGGAAGATAGACAAATGAGAAAACAGACTCTACCTCATCACAAACTGAGGGTTGCTGGAGGGCAGGTGCATGGGGGAAGGGCTAAATGGGTGATGGCTATTGAGGGGGGCACTTGTGATGAGCCCCGGCTGTTCTATCCAGGTGAGGAATCATGAAATCCTACCCCCAGAGCAAAAGAATGAACACTGCATGGACGCTAACTGGAATTGAAGTCAACAAAGAAAAGAAAAAGACCATGTTCTGCTTCATGAAGAGTGAAGTAATGGAGTGATTTCGCTCTCCTATTCTGTAGATGATAGCTTTCAAACACACTGTGGTAGGATACACTAGCTCCTTATTGCACAAGGTATCCTCGGACAGCTACCATGAAAGATTCAGATCTCAGAGAATGTTCATGTTCCATTGATATGTTACTCACCGTTTGCCCGGGTAGGAAGGTAAGTGCAGAGAACTACAGCAGAAGAGGAAAGGAGGTGTTAAGCATTCAGGAGGGAGCCTTCTGCCTTTCTCATGAAAGCCCTGGGCCAGTGTAATTTTGGAAGGGGGGGTGTCCTGGAGCTTTGCAGCAGACAGGAGGGCTCCAGGTCTGCCTAGAGCTGACAGGGTTCCGGAGGAGAGCGGAGTGTGTTCGGCAGGAGGCTGTGGGCAAGGCCAGGTCCAGGGTGACTCTGTGTCCCCTGTGTGACAGTTGTGACAGGTCAAGGGTGTGAGCAGCTTCCTGGCTGAGGACAGTTGAAGCCCAGGTGGAGAGCTGGCAGAGCACCTGCTTCTGGGCCACCAGCTGCAGCCAACACACATGAGCTCTTTGTCTGTCCTTGTCACTCCAATTCAGACTTCTCCGCGCTGCCAAGCCGAGACACTGGTTTGGGCTTTGTCCCTTGCGTGTGGGTGAAGTTTTAAAAGTTAAATGGTGGAAATGACGGGTCATCAGAACATCTGTTCCTCTTTTATTTCCTGCTCTTCTTCCAGTCACTGACATGAATCAGACCTGCTAGTGGAAGGGACAGTCTGTGTGTTTTTCTTTCCTGTCCTAACTAAACAATGGAAAACCAGGTTTCTGAAATAGTCAAAGAATCCTTTGCAGGGGTTCATGTTTTTCTCTTCTGTGAACCACTTTCTAATATTCAAAATTATTTTTGAGGTGCGCCTCAGTCATTCAGTATCTGCCTTCAGCTCAGGTCATGATCCCGGGGTCCTGAGATTGAGCCCCACATCGGGCTCCCTGCTCGGCAGGAAGCCTGCTTCTCTCTCTCCCTCTGCTGCTCCCCTGCTTGTGTTCCCTTTCTTGCTGTCTATCTCTCTGTCAAATAAATAAATGAAAAAAAATTTTTAATTATTTTTTAAAGTAAAGCACAGGCTCAGAGCTGTAACAGGGTACAGTGCCCTTCATGAGGGGGAGAAATGGAGGAGGAATGTGGCTTGTTCAGGAGCCCAGAGAGTGGCTCATTGTGCTCCCAGTGGAATACAGGCCCCTGTTAGCCTTCTCTGGTGGCAGGGTGGGAGGTGTTCTGCTCACCTGGTGGCCCATCCTGGGCTCTGAAACCTGACCAGGTGAATCACTTGTGATTTGAACTGGGGAATTTATGAAGAAAACAGAATGAACCCTGGAGGGTGCCTGCATCCTTTGCACTCGGACAACTCCATGGGGCAAAGGAACTCATCACCCATGAGGCCTGCCAGGATCCCTGAGGGTGTGGGCTTTCCTTCCTGGGAAGAGGTTGTGTCTTCATCCTTATCTGAAGAAGAGCCATGTTGTCTGATTATGGAGACTCAGACCTTTACGTGACCATGTCATTATTATTATTCTTATTTTAAGAAAGAAATCTAGACATTGACTTCGGGATATAAATATCTAAAGGAAAAACAAAAGGCCAACTAATATAGGATGACTGAACTTGTACCTCTCATTAGTATGGGCAGCATAGGGCTGCCCGGATGAGAAAGAACAGGAAATTCTATTTGGGTGGAAGTGTGCTGTACACACGCAGTGCTTTATTCTATCCTCTTCCTTCTCTGAAGGGAAAATAGAGCAGTGACTGGAGCTTGGTTTCTGATTTGAAGGAATGGGAGACAAGAGATTTCAAAGAGCAGTGTTCATGCTGACATGGTGCTCCATGCCCCGTGAGTGAGGTTTGAAGCTTGGACTTGGAAGCGTTGGTGTTCAGGGAGGAGGATGTTCGAGTTTCCCGCACACAGAGTTGGCTGGTCTGCCTAATCGGATCTGTTCCTGCCTTTTTTTTTTTTTTTTTTTTTTTAAGATTTTATTTATTTGACACAGAGAGAGAGATCACAAGTAGGCAGAGAGGCGGGCAGGGGTGGTGGTGAAGCAGGCTCCCCGTTGAGCAGAGAGCCGGATGTGGGGCTCAATCCCAGGACCCTGAGATCATGACCTAAGCTGAAGGCAGAGGCTTCACCCACTGAGCCACCCAGGCGCCCCCCTGTCCCTGCCTTTTGAAGGGCAGATTGAAGGTGGCTTGAAGCCCTAGGGTACCTGAGGAATGATCTGGAAGGGACACCGGGGTGGGCCAGTGTAGACAAACCCAGGGAATTCCAGAGCTAACAATGAACATGTTTCTGAGACTGGAGGTGCCTTTTCTGTGAGTAGCATTGAGCTGGGA
This sequence comes from Lontra canadensis, assembly GCF_010015895.1. Taxonomy (NCBI): domain Eukaryota; kingdom Metazoa; phylum Chordata; class Mammalia; order Carnivora; family Mustelidae; genus Lontra; species Lontra canadensis. Next base: position 2,171,688 of record NW_022631096.1, on the reverse strand, counting down.
AGGAAAGCAGTCTCTGGGTCTTAGGAGTCACCATGTCAGCCGGTGTGAGCCTGGCAGGGGAGTCAGATCAGATAGCTGGGAGACTGTGAACTATGGCGGTGGCCTTCACTCTTGATCCACAGGCCATCGTGCTCCAGGGGCAGGGTTCTGCTCCCCAGCCAGCCGTCTTGCTGCAGATGTGATAGGAAACTTGCTTCCTGTTTGGTTCTCCAGCCCTGGTCTCAGCAGGGCGCTTGGAGGGAAGCAGCCCACAGGCAGCATTAATGGATTCTTGCCCAGTGTGCCCCTTGCTTCCTCGGATGAGGCACTGCAGGTGTCCTCTGCCTGGCGTCTGTGAATTCAGCCAGCAGAAGCTCTTCTTCCAGAGCCACACCCCTGAGAAATCCTCCCCTTTCCTGTGCTCTGTGGATGAGGCCAGTTTTCATCTGGAACTGAAATCTCAGCTCCTGCCATTAGGCTCCAAGGCCACACAGCACACCAGTCTCCTTGACGCTCTAGTTCCACATGGGGCCTCATGTGTGAGACTGAGACCGAACCTGGGCAGCCTGCTGCTGCTGCCGCTGCTGCTGTTGCAGGTTCCTTCCTGAAAAGTGTGCAGCAAAGCCTGGCTTATGATGACGTCCTAGGAAAGAGGGACAGGTGCACCATTCTGCCCCAGCACAGGAGGACGCCAGATGTCAATCACAGGTGGCTGGTGCAGGAAGGAGAGATGTCTGTTTCCCAGGACCTTGGCCAGAGGGAGATTTGGACCCTGGGATGCTTCTCTGCTCAGGTTTCTCAGATGAGCACCTCAGGCAAGTGGAGGAAGTGTGTGTGCTCTTCTGTAATCGAGGAAGGTGTCTGGTTTCAAGTTTCACGTGCAAGTGAATTCCTCTTATGGCTCATTTTCCTGATGGTCTTCAGGAAAAGGTGGACCCATTGTCCTGGGCATCCTGGCTGTGCAAGGGCTCTGGTCACCTTTTCCCCCAGGGCTCTGGTCACCTTTTCCCCCAGGGCTCTGGACTAGGAAATCAGAGGGAGTCTGTGGTGAAACCATCCAAGTAGGCCTTCCTTTCTCCCTTGCTGAGATGGCTTGGTGACTGTGATGACTGCTCTGGAACTGTGAAGCAGGAGACAGGGCTGGGTGCTGAAGGGGAGGTGGCGGTGGTGCTTGCTATTCACATAGGGGTCAGGTAGGATTTCATTAGGGAGGTGATGCTTGAGTCAAGTTCTACAGAAGGTGAGTGATATCACAACAAGAGCCTTCTAAATGGAAGGGAAAGCATTTGCAAAGACCCTGGTGTAGGAGCATACTAGGTATGTCCAGGAGCAGCAAGAAGGCCCTGTGGTCACAGGAGACAACTTAGGACATGACCTCAGTGAGGAGACAGTAGGGTGACAAAAAGCCATCACAGGACTGTGTCCCCATGGGAACCTGTTTCACTGGGCCATCCTGGCTACAATCTTTTTTTTTTTTTTTAAGATTTAATTTATTTATCTGACAGAGATCACAGGTAGGCAGAGAGGCAGGCAGAGAGAGAGAGAGGAAGGGAAGCAGGCTCCCCGCTAAGCAGAGAGCCCGATGTGGCGCTCCATCCCAGGACTGTGGGATCATGACCCGAGCTGAAGGCTGAGGCTTTAACCCACTGAGCTACCCAGGCGCCCCCTGGCTACAATCTTGAGAACAGATGACACAGGGTTGAGGATGGGCGAGGGAGGTCAAAGATGAAGGTTTTCCAGGAACTCAGGCAAGAGAAGGGCTCTAGTGTCGACCAGGCAGGTGGCCTTGGAAGGAGGGGTTGGTGCTATTGTGGATACCTGTTGAAGATGGAGCTCACAGTGTTTGCCAATGAGTTCAATATTAGGAGTGGGAGAAAGGAGGAATTGGGGTAACTCCCAGCTCTTGTTGGTTGTCCCGAAGAAGGTGAAGGAGGAGGTTTCTGGGGGTAGGAGGTAGGCCATGTTCCACATGCTGATGTTTGTGTCTGGAAGAACTTTGAACTTCTACCCCTCAGCAACTTTCAAGTTCAAGTCTCCCTCACTTTTCTCAAAGTTCATGGTAAGACACTTGGCTTTTTGGAAAGATCTACATTATTACCCAGCTCCAGTAGCAGGAAGAAACCAGAGGAGGATTTCCCTCTTATGAAAAAAGTCAAAATGTGGGCATCGTGTTCAGTATCTGTTTTGTGAGGAACCACTACAGAGGCGGCATGTACCCTAACCAACTCTTCCTGGGCATTGCACTCCGTGTCCAGCCACAGCACTTTGAATTGTGTCTGTGAGCATCTGCTCTGCTTATCTCCATGTATTTTGGGCATCCTTTAGGATGTTGTGTTCTGAGGCCTAATAAGGGCCATAGAGAAGGAAGATGAAAACATGCTCACTCGTTTTTCTACAGAAATGAACGGTCATTCCTTTTTCATTTTACACCATTTCTGCCATGAAAGGTTTCCTAGGAACACTGTACTTTCAAGTAGCGGGGGAGCCTGTACCCCGTCCTGCAGGGTTAGCTTTTGTCTCCATGTCGCATAGAATATTCCGTGACTTACAGATTTTATCACTCAGACATGGCACCTGGAACCACCTTCACTCCTTTCCCCCTTCCCTGAATCTGGCAACCACCAATCTGTTCTCAGTATGCATGCGTTCAGTAATTTTTGGATTCCATGTGGAATGTCCATGAGAGCCTCTGACGTTTGTTTTTCTGTGTCTGAGTTACTTAACACATTGCTCCCAAGGTCAATGTTTCCTTTTCTGATTATTGTGAATAATGGTGCTGTGAACATGGGAGGGCATCTCTCTTTTAGAGGGAGTGTTTTTATGTTCTCCAAAGAAATACTCAGTAGAGCAATTACTGGGTCATGCGGTAGGTATATTCATTTTTTTCCCCAGACCTTCCATAGTATTTGTCACTGTGGCTGCCCCAATTGGCATTCACACCAACAGTGCACAGGGTCCCCTTGTGTACACACCCTTGACCTCGCCTGGTGTCTGTCTCTGGGATGACTGACGTTCCCACAATTGTGTGGTGAGAGCTGATTGCGGTTTTGACTTATGTGTCCGTGACGACAGTTAGTGATATTGAACAACTTTTTCTGTGTCTGTTGGCCACTGCATGCCATCTTTGGAAAGTATCTATTGACATATTCTCCCCAGTTTTTATTCAATTTTTGTTTAGCTTTGAAGGAGTGTTTTGTGTATTTTGGATATTAGCCTCTTCTCACACATAGGACTTGCAGATATTTTTTCTTACTGGGGAGGTTGCCTTTTAAGGGTTTGATGGTTTCTTTTGTCATGCAGAAATGTCAGTTTGATGTTTTTCTACTTGTTTATTTTTGCTTTTGCCTTTGCTTTTGGTGTCTGATGTAGAAGACTCCTCAAAACCAATTTTGAGAAACTTACCACCTGTGTTTTCTTCCTGGAGGTTTATGGATTCAGTTCTTATGTTCAAGTCATTCACCAATTCATAATTTGTATGTGTGGTGCAAGAAAGTGATCCAGTCACATTCTTCTGCATTTACTGTCCAGTTTTCCCAGTACTGTTCACTGAGGAGACAGTCCCTTCCCCCATTGTATATTTTCTGCTGCTGTGTCATAAGTTAAGACCATACATGCATGGATTAGTTTCTGAGTTTCTCAGGTTCCTCTTTCCTTCTTTCTTTCCCTTTCTTTCTTCCTCCCTCCCTCCCTGTCTTTCTTTCTTTCTTTCCTTCCTTCCGGTCTTACAGTTTATTTGTTGGGAAAATACTTTTCCTGTCAGAATATATGCAGTGCAGACTTCATTGGTGACACTCTCTGTTAGGACTTTTCTCTGACATCTGTGTTTTGTAAATGAGTAGTTGGCTCTATAGCTTTCAACAGGTTGAACATTTGGGCAGAACTACTTAAGTGGTATTATATTCTTTCATCAGATACCAGATTATGTCTGATTGTCTTCCTTTGTGATGTTCTCAGTTGTGATGATGGATATCTATATTTCCTTTTCTGCGGTAGGTTTATTAAAGTGACTTTAATTTCTCTTAAAAAATGTGGATTCTATTGGCCATCTGGATGTCTTCTTTGAAGAAATGTCTGTTCATGTCTTCTGCCCATTTCTTGATTGGATTATTTGTTCTTTGGGTGTTGAGTTTGGTAAGTTCTTTATAGATTTTGGACACTAACCCTTTATCTGATATGTCGTTTGTGAACATCTTCTCCCATTCTGTCAGTTGTCTTTTGATTTTGTTGACTCTTTCCTTTGCTGTGCCAAAGCTTTTGACCCAGATGGCCAATAGACACATGAAAAAATGCTCAGCATCACTCGACATCGGGGAAATACAAATCAAAAGCACAATGAGATACCACCTCACACCAGTCAGAATGGCTAAAATTAACAAGTCAGGAAGCAACAGATTTTGGTGAGGATGCAGAGAAAGGGGAACCATCCTACACTGTTGGTGGGAATACAGGCAGGTGCAGCCACTCTCAAAACCAGCATGAAGATTCCTCAGAAAGTTGAAAATAGAGCTACCGTACAACACAGCAATCACACTACTGGGTATTTACCCTAAAGATACAAATGTAGCGATCTTCTAGAAGGGACATGTGCACCTAAATATTTATAGTAGCGATGTCCACAATAGCCAAACTATGGAAAGAACCGTCAGCAGATGTCCATCAGCAGATGAATGGATAAAGAAGAGAGAGAGTGTGTGTATGTATATATATATATATATATATATATATATATATATATATACATACATACACACACACACAATGGAGTACTGTGCAGCCATCAAAAGAAATGAAATCTTGCCATTTGCAATGACATCGATGGAACTAGAGAGTATTATGCTAAATGGAATAAGTCAATCCGAGAAAGACAATTATCATATGATCTCTCTGATATGAGGAATTTGAGAGGAAGGGTCGGGGGGGTTGTGGGGTAGGGAAGGTTAAAATGCAGTCAGATGCTCTACCACTGAGCTAAACCCTCAGGGAAGATTAAAATGAAACAAGATGGGATGGAGAGGGAGACAAATCTCACAAAAGAAACTGAGAGTTGCTGGGGGTAGGGAAGATAGGGAGAGGGTGGTTGGGTTATGGACATTGGGGAGGGTATGTGCTATGGTGAGTGCTGTGAAGTGTGTAAACCTGGCGATTCACAGACCTGTACTTCTGGGGCTAATAATACATTATATGTTATAAAAATAATTAAATATAAAAGTAGATTTTAAGTCATCCTTATTTCATAATATATATTTATAGAAAATAGCATGTTTAAAGAAATGCATTTATTGGAAACAATGGTTGGAACAGGACATAAATATTATTAATTCCCATTCAGAGTTAATAATTCTATCAGAGCTAAGTTTAAATATACTTTTAATATACTAATGAATAAACTTTGAATAAATAAGCTAAAAGTACTATGATTATCAGTTTCTGAGTTTTCTATCATGTTCCATTGACCTGTGTGTCTGTTTTTATGCTAGTACCATACTGTTTTGATGACAACAGCTTTGTAATCTAGCTTGAAATTGGAGTGTGGTGATGCCAAGTCATTTAATCGATTGTTTCCTTGCTTGCTTGCCTTCTTATCAGTGAGATTATTTATTTATTTATTTTTACTTAGTTTGCATTTGTATTCTAAATGTTTTTGTATTTTGTGGTATCATTATAATAGCTCATCTTTCTTTTTTAAAGTTTTTGCACATTTTAAAATTTAAATCAGTTAGCTAAGGTATAGGTTTTGATGTAATGGTCAACGATTCATTAGTTGCATATGATACTCAGGGCTCATCACCACATGTCCCCTCCTTAATACCCATCACCCAGTTACCCCGCCCCCAACCTGCCTCTCCTCCAGTTTGTTTCCTATGATTAAGAGTCTCTCATGTTTTTTTTCCCTCTCTGATTTCTTCCCATTCAGTTTTCCCTCCCTTCCCCTGTGGTCCTCCACACTATTCCTTATGTTCCACATAAAAGTGAAACCATATGATTATTGTCGTTCTCTGCTTGACTTATTTCATTTAGCATAATCCCCTCCGGTTCCATACATGTCAATCCAAATGGTAGGCATTCATCCCTTCTAATGGTTGAGTACTATTCTAGAGCATGTATGTGCCACATCTTCTTTATCCATTCCTCTGCTGAAGGACATCTCAGCTCCTTCCACAGTTTGGCTCTTGTGGACATTGCTGCTATGAACCTTGGGAGCATATGCCCCTTCTTTTCACTGCATCTGTATCTTTGGGGGTAAACACCAATTAGTTCAATTGCTGAGTTGTAGAGCAGCTCTATTTTTAACTTTTGGAGGAATCTCCATGCTGTTTTCCAGAATGACTACACCAGTTTGCATTCCCACTAATAGTGTTAGAGGGTTCCCCTTACTCCACATCCTCGCCGACACTTGTTGTTTCCTGTCTTGTCAACTTTAGCCATTCTAACCGCTGGAAGGTGGTATCTCATTGTAGTTCTGAATTCCCTGAGACAAGTGATGTGGAACATTTTTTCATGGTCTGTTGTCCATTTGTGTGTCTTCTTTGGAGAAGTGTCTCTTCCTGTGAGACAGGAATCAATTACCTTTCTTTCCTGATTGCATTTGAACTCTCTCTCTTTCTTTGTGAGTCTAGCTAAAAGTTTGTCAGTTTTGTTTATCTTTCAAAAAAAAGACAGCTCATATTTGGATTGATTTTTTTGTCTTTTTCATCTCCATTGGATTTATTTCCACATTCCATTTGTTATTTCCTTATATCTACTGATTTGGGGCTTTGCTTTTTTTTTTTTTTCTTCCCAATTCTTTCCCCTGTATATTAGATTGGCTATTGGAGAGCTTTCAGGTGGATTGATGAGGGTCTGAATTTCTATGAACTTCCCCCTTAGAGCTACTTTTGCTGCATTCCATAACTTTTCATATGTTCTCATTTTCATTTGTCTCAAATTCTTTTAAAATTTCTTTTGATTTCTACTTTGACCGTTGGTGGTTTACTAGCATGTTGTTAAATTTCTGCATATTTGAGACTGTCCCTTTCTTCTTGTGACTGATTTCCACTTTCATACTGTTGTGGTTGGATAAGATTAGAACTAGAGTGTGAAGGGAGCATTCAGTTTAAAGTTTAGTTTCCTGGGGTATTTTCTGAGGGCAGAGCATGACTTCCATGGGGACAGAGGAAGGTTTTGTGAGACTGGGGGAAGGGTGGTAAACCCTTGTTAGAAATACTGATGACTACCATGCAGGCTGTGTACCACAATTCACACTGTAGTCCTGATGGACTCGTACTTCCTTAGAAACCTTTTGTAGGAGGTGCAGGGGTGGCCTTCTCTAACAGAAAGTTGCTTGTGGGTTCAAGTGTTTCTACATCGGGGTAGATGATGCAAAGTATAGTTTCATAGTAAACATGACAAAAGACATTTAAATGACGGAATAACATGTCGTTAAATGTACTCTATACTATGGCAGGAAAAGTGAACGATGGGGTCAGAAAGGGGAATGGGAGTTCCAAGAAGCAGGCTGGAGTAGTCAGGGGGTAGGTGGTGTCACATGGAGGAAGGGACCAGGAGACTTGTCATGGGTTACAACAGTGCAGTGTCAGGGTGTGCGCTCTGCCTGACCCACGACCCCCAGGGACACTGAGGGCATTCTAGATTCAGAGGATCTACAGACTGCAAATTGGCCTGAGCAGAGCCTCTGTGGTATGTCTTCTTGGTTCCTGGGTGTGGGTCTTTCTCTGCTTCTGGAAGCTGTTGATTCTCTTTTTGTTTTCCTCTGGGCTACACTATTTTGTGTGGGTTCAGTACTGTTAGTTGACACAAATTCTTCCTGAAAAGAGGGTGGAATAGAAGTCATCCTTTTCCCCCATGTACACCTGAATATATTTAATAGTAATAGCCTTTTCCCAGCCCCCTGGGCCTTCATCCGTTCACCAACTCTGAGATTTTTGGAAACATCTTCTATTTTTAACACGTTGAAAGAATTGGTTTGGTTTTTAAAAAATTCAGCAAAACACTGAATGAACAATGCTTGACAGGATGAGGAAGAATTGGCTCTGTGGTGGGGTTTGCGCCAATGTTTACTCACTGTTGCCCCCGTGTGGCCACTCTCCAGATAGCATGTGGCCAAATGTGTTCCAACTTAGCAGATTCGAGGGAGAATAAGACAGAAAGTTGGTCCCTGAATTTCTTAGCTCCTAAAAACCATCCTCTAATTTATGAGTGATATTCTAAATCGAGTTTATCTTAACTAGATATTAGGGTTAGGGTCAGGGTCAAGTTTCATACATTAACTATGGACAGCTTTTTATATGTCAATCTTACCTGCCTAAAGTTTTGTTTTTTTTTTGTTTTTTGTTTTTTTAATACAAGGGAGAGGATATAGTCACCAAAGCACTGAACACATTACCTGTCCAGGAAATAGTTAACTAAACGTAATTATTGTTTCATCTTAGCTGAGGACCAGGAGCTGGTAGTAGCATCTTGGCCAGGTAGCACCTTGGCAGGTAGCATCTGTGGCCAGCTGCCCATTTCCCCCCCGACAACTCACACCCAGCTCAGCACATCCTCTGCTCCGCTCAAGGGCAGCAAACAGACAGACCAGGTGCAGGTGGGACTCCCTCCTGTCAGGCATGGCTTGCTTCCGACAGGTAGAGAAGTGGGCCAGCTCACATACACATGACATGTTCTTTTGGTTCCTTGATATCTGCCTCCCCTTTCTGTCATCCTGGTTCTGAACCTTTAGCTCCTGTGAGAACTTGGCTTTGCAGATTTCTGTTGACATTTCGAAGTGTAGATCTGTGTGGCCTTTGTTCCTTGTCCTTGGGTCAGAGATGAAGGCAGGAAAAGTCATCATACTCTGAAAGGAACAAAAAGAAATATCAGGTGTGCTTTGCTCCCAGCACCTCAGGCTTGAAAACAATGGCAAACTATGTACTTCATGTTCTACACAATCAGCTTTAGGGACTCATAGACGCATGTGAAATGAAATTGTACCGAAAGAAATCTTGTTACTGAACTTTTGCTTTGCAGAAGACAGTTTAGGGACACCACCCCTCACCCACCCTGTCATTTCTGGTCTGGCCAATGCCCGGTCACACTGACACGTGTAGCCACACAAGGGCACAAATGTGACATCCTCCTGGAGCACTCCCTATCCTGATGCCCCCTAGTTTGGCCAATCCTCCACACCCCAGTCCTCCTGAGCGTCCCCTGTCGTGGCACTTGTCACACAAGGCTGTCGTTTATTGTCACTTGGTCTCTCCTTTCTGCTTGGAGTAGATCTCTCTCACAGAAGCCTGGTTGGGTGACAGGTGGATGAATGGTTTTGGGATCTTTGGTCCTGGAACAGCAGGCGTCCTTCAAAACCCTGATGGGCAGGGGGAGTTTCTGTCCCTCTGTGTGCCCCCAGCCTCGGTGGAACATAGTGTCCAGGACAAGGGATTTGGGAGTCCTCCCAGATGAAGTTTTTTCTATGAAGGTGGCTTCCTTCCGAGATCATTATGGAACCACATTGCATGGCCATTCCTGTGAGACAGAAAGCATGCTATGATACTGTATTTTCCTTGCACACTGTGGGCATCAAAGAGGAAACACACGCTCACATTCACAAGTTCACACTTACACCTCCATTTCTGAGCATCACTACCATGTACACTACAGTAAATTCCCGTTGGGTTGCAGACATGTAGACGAGCCATTCAAGGTGTAAATAGAGGAGGATGGGAGGATGGTTACGGAGTTCTGGCTAAAAGGATGGAAGTCCTTGCCTTTGGGGGTGAGGAAATTACATTTTACCCAGAAGGCGCTACGTTATACTCAGGAAGTAACATAATCTTAGGATCTTTGAGACCAGGAATTGGCATAGACTTTTCTGTAAAGTCTTCTGTAAAGATTTTCTGTTAGGTGTTATGGTCCATGTGGTCTCTCTGACATTGACTCCACTCTTGGATTGTGGCTTGAAAACAGCCACAGACCATCCATAACTAATGTTCCAGACACACTTGATTGAGAGAATACAGAGGGAGGTCCCATTTTCCCCATGGGTGGTAGTTTCCCACACCCCAGATCTGCAACATGATAGATGATGGGGGAGAGGGTTCTTTTTTTCCAGTGGCAGTGGGAGTACACTGAGATCTATCCTGCCTGACCCCGGCCCCTCCACTTGAAAGGAAAAAAAGATGATAGTGTGGTTGGCCAACAATTAAGGCCTCAGCAATTCCCCCACATTTCTCTGTAGTCCTCGAGCTTCCCACAAGATGTTTGTCGGTGGTTGAATTCCATGTAAGTATTGTTTGGAGGAGTATGGTCCCCATTGCCTGGTTATGTCTTGTGGGTTATATATCACACTGATGGTCATCTTGTTCAGGCCAAGATGATGGGCACATTTAGGGTTCTCCTCAGTTAGCGGAGGATCTAGCATGTATGAGCTTCAGGATGAGTCCAATTCAGCCCTCAGCAATGTTATGGAGCACCTGGCTTCCTGGGCCTCAGCCACTTCTGCAGTCGTGATGGTAAAGCCCCTGGCATGGCTGGTCCACCCCAGGCTTGGCTCTGCAGGCTGAGACCCAAGGTTCCTCCCACCTTATTGGCTGGGATCAGGTCCCATGCCCATGGATGAGCCAATCGCTGGAGCCAGGGAGTGGAGCTGTGGAGATTGGCACAGGTTGTCAGGACCTCTGTTGTAATGACTTTTCTAATGGCTGTGGTCGCAAGATCTTCTGGGATAGATCTGTTAATAAAATGGATATTAATTTCTGATAGTAAGTGCACCCAAGGTGCTGGCTTAGCACCTAGCACCTCAGTCCTAGCACCTCCGTACAACTGTATCACTCTGCAGAGACAGTAGCTGAGGATGAGCAAAGTGGATGGAAACTGGAGTGCACAAAGAAGAGTGTGTGTGGGAGGGGGGGATTGGGCATAATAGCTCTGGCCAAGCTGTATCTCTAATTTACCTAGGTTCAAGAAGGTGCAGGGAATCCATGGTGTTTCACCGGCCAGCATTTTGTAGATGGAGAATACGCCTTTTGCATGGAGTATGACAAGACTTGTTCCAAGTAGTCTCTCGTTGGTATGGAAGTTGGGGAGAGCAGCACCCTCCATCTGCTAGGATAGGTGTGGGGGCTCTGTGCTCTCAAGAAGGTGTCTGGCTTTCACAGGGCTCACTGTGAGCCTGCACACAGGACTGAGGAGGACAGTTCATGTTTTTGTTCCTAGGATGGAGTCTTGGAAGAATGCAGTGTCCTGTGTAATCCCAGGGAGGGTACAGACCTGGAGTCCACTGTAGAGTTACTTCGTGGGAGTGGTGGTCTGCTGCATCCGCTTCATGAGATGTCTGTTCTTTATTGAGTTCTGGGTGGGGTTTCTGTGACTTTGTCCTACTGGCTGGGATTTCCAAGGAGTGGGATTTTTTGGCATCACTGTAAGAGTTGGTCTACCAGGACTGGGCAAGTCTGTTCTGCTGCTGAGAAACGTGTCTGTAGAGGTTGGAGTGTGTGTGACAAGCCTAGAGGTCAATGGCGAGGTGGTTACAGTGGTCAGCCAGGCTATTGTTATTGATGATTTATATGGGTGACTTCCATCGGATGAGACGTTAGTTCTTATGGTTAGGAATCCTCATTAAATGCCCACCAAGGGTGCTTTTTCTGAGTTTCATATTCGATATCTTTTTATTACCTCTAATAGCCCTCCTTGTGCTTGTTATTCCAATGAGCAGTGCATCACAACATTGCCTGCGTTTAACCCGTGTGTTAATGAGGATTTGAGAAAGGAAAATGTTGTCAATGCTTCCACAAATTGTACAGTGGAACAGTCAAACAATAAAATTTTATTTCTGACACAAAGGAGGATGTATCCTGCTGTGATTCTTAGTTTAAACCAGGGGTGGGGGCCCTCTTTTGGTACTGGTAATGAGTACCATAGGCCTTCCTAGGGAACATTATCAGATTTTATTGGAAACTTCATCTTTGTTATTGTGGAAGAATCAGGAGTCAACCAATTATTTGTCTCCTATTTCATTTTCCATGAACACTTCCCCAATATTTCATTTCACACCTCTACCATTGTGAAATCATCCCAACTTTGGCACCAGCTCTCCCTTCTATGCCAAGAGTATGTTTGGGCCAAGAAAAAAGCTGCTTCTGGGTGACTGGGAGACTCTAGGACTAGAATGCTGTCAGTAGGGAGTTACTGGGACGCTAAATTCCAAACCAGCTTCTGACACCCAGAGGAAATACATTTCAGATTTAGAAACTTCAGATAGAAATTTTCTGTCCATGACGAGAACTGAAGAAAATGTATCATCCCTAAAACTAAGCTTAACCCCTAACTTTAATGCTGAAACCTAACCTGACCTTAAAGCCCAAACTGGGACCCTGAATCCCAAACCTGAAGGTGAACCCAAAGCCTGGACTCTAAACCTGATCCCTGGAACCAAACCTTGAACCCTGAACCCAAATCCCAGCATGAATCCAAACCCCAAATTTGACCTTGAGCTTTATCCCAGAAGCCCTGAGCCTTAAACCCTAAGTCATAAACCTAAAACCCTAAATTCTAACTCTGTTCCCTTGCCCCTCATTATAAATCCTTACCTGACCCTAAACTCAAAGCCTGATCTAGAACTCTGAAACCTGAACCCAAACCCAAATTCAAACACTTCACCACACTTTGTTTATGCATTCACCATTGATGGATATTTGCAGCTTCTACCTTTTGATTCTTGTGAACATTGTTTGCATTAATGGCTAGAGTTAGGGTCTTGGATTGGGGTCAGGGCCAGACTTGAGATCAAGTTGAGGTCAGAGTACAGGTCTGCCTTAGGGCCAGGGTCATGTTTGGTGCCGCTGTTCAGGTCAGAGACTATTGTCATTCCATATTGTTTCCAATTCATTGTTCCTTAGCTATTTTTGGAGAAGTTGGGAGATATTGGGCTCCATGCAGCTTGAATTTCCAAAATGAGATGGCTTCAGCTGGACTCCGAGAGGAAGCAGGGGCTTCCATGGAAGGATGAGCGCCCCTCATCCTGTCCTGCACTGCCTTCACCGCCTGCAGAGGGCGCAGGACCTCAGCTTCCGCCCTGAGCCTGGCTTGCGCCGCGGCAGCTGGGACAGGAGCCGGGCCTCCTTAGGACCTGCTGTAGAGACTTCTGCGGGATGTGGGTCCGCTCCCTGGCTGACAGGAGAAGCTGGGGAGGATGTGGCTCCACATCCACACTGACAGGACCCGCTGTGGAGGACATGAGGCTGCATCCACACTGATAGCAGTCTAGCCTCCTCATGACCCGCCACTGGAGGAGAAGGTGAGGAGAAGCTGCCTGAGTGGGGACTGGCGCGGGGGTGCGTGGTCTCAGGATCCCAAGGAGGAAGGGTGCGCTGTGTAGACACTGGGGCTTCCGTGGTTTGGTGCTGTGCGTGGGGCTATGGGGTCTCCCTTTTCTGCGCTCAGATGCTCCCCGGAGTCCCGCGTCTGTGTTTGTGCGCCCGCGGTTTCGGTTCCTGGGGCTCCTCAGACAGTGTGCAGTCAGGGAGCGGCTGCGGGCTCCCTGCTCCTGTTCCCTCTGCCTCGGCCCTGCAGGGTCCTTCCGGTGTCCACACCCGCTTCAGGGTTGGTCCGGAGTCTAGAAGTTCGGGAGCTGCAGCTCGAACTGTGTAGACGGCTTTGGGGAGAGGAGGTATTTTCCCAGTGTCGGTTCTTCCCTGAGCACAGAGTGTCTTCCCATCTCCGTGTGTCTCCCTCCCTGTCTGTCATCAGTGTCCCACTCTGTCAGAGGACGGGTCTGTCACCCCCTTGGTTCAGGGGACTCCTAGGTATGTTGTTCTTTTGGATGCAGTAGTAAATGAGATCATTCTCCATAGTCTCTTTCTGATGGTTCCTTCGGAGCACGTAGAAATGCAATTGATTTGTGTATATTGATTTTGTTCCTTGTAAGTTTCTTGAGTTTCTTAGTTCCGTTTGCCTTAAACTCAAACTGCCAGTTACTTGACCAGCAACATGGGTTAATTTGGGAAGAACAGAGAATGGCAATCTGGATTGAGCAAGCTACGGTCCATCACAGGCAAGTGCAAGAAACAAAGGAGGGGAACATTATTTCATGGAGAAGGAGGAAGAAGTTGGGAGGGTTGTTGGGAAGGAAAGTCCACTGGAGAAAGGCAGGGCTTCGGGGTGATGGAGGATTCTCACCGGCTGAGCTGCGGGGATGGTGGATTTCTTGCAGGAGATGAACCCCTGTGGGGCCTGGAATGGATGAGTCTCTCCAGTGGGGGCTTGTAATGTGGGGTCTGTAATGGACACTGAGCAGCCGGTGCCCCCTTCCAGCCTTCCCTTCTGGTGTCTCCAGTCCACTTTTGAGGCTTCCCTTCATGCTTTTTCACAGTTCTAACCAGGTTGTAGTGGAATATTGTGGAAAATTGGAATTCCAAATCCCACTGCTTCTGCTGCACCCAAGACACAGGATCCCCTGATTTAATCCTCCCATGAGTCTCTTGCTAACATGTGGCCTCCTCCAAGGGCGAGTGGCAGCTCCACGGTGGGTGACCTGGATCTGGGAGGGCTCGGTCTCCATCCAGAAGTTTGATGTCCTCTCTGCTTCTCTGATGCGGTGCCGACGTGGTTGTTTGGAAGAGTTGTTTTCCTCTGCGGTGATTTCAAAGTGCAGTCAGCTTGTTACAGCAGCACAAATACGCTTTATCTCCACACTCAGACTCCCCAGCTGTCATTTCTTCACCATGTTTGCCACTTCCCATGGGATGCTTCAGTGTTTTTGACCCCAAACAGGAACAGTGTCCCACAGAACCACTATGTAACCTCAAGTGAGAAAATCATGAGAAAATCCTACATTTGAATCCAGACCACAGGCCCACTTCAGGTATCATCCCCTGCCTGATGGTCTGAAATGTCTTCTTCATTCAGATCCAGTTTTCTTCTTCTGGAAATTCTTTGAGGACTTTCCCTTCTTTGGGTAACCTTGATGGATTTAAGGAGCACAGACAGCTCCAATCTGAGTGGTATTTCTACATGACTAATGTCACTGGGGCTGTCTTCAGTGTCCATCCACATTGTGACATGTGTCAGTCCTTCACTCACTTCTTCATAGTGACTAAACATAAGAACATTGACTCCTTAAAACATTTCAGGTACACAGTTCTCTGGCCTTAGCTGAATTCCCATGGTTGTACATCCTTCTCCAGAACTTTCTCATTCTTCCCGAGGGAGACTGTGTGCATGAAACACCACCTTCCCACTCCCCTTTCCCCTTGGCCCCTACAGCCGCATACAACATTGAGTGTCTGGATACTTCCTATAAGTGGAATCATACAGTATCTGTCCTTCTGTGACTGGCAGATTTCACTCAGCATAATGACTTCCGGGTTCAACCTGTGTTGTAGCCTGTGTCAGAACTCCCTTCGTTTTAAAGGCTGAATCGTGTTCCGTTGTGTATGTACCACATTTTGTTTATCCATTCATCTGTCAGTGGACGCTTGGGTGGCTCCACCTTTTGGCTGTTGTGAGAAATGCTGCTCTGAATATGGGTACTTGTACTTTCAATTTTGGGGAGGCTGCAGTGGAATTCTGTGTTTAATATTTTAAGCAACCACCCATATTTTTTTCCCACAAACGAACCATTTTACTTTATTCCTTCATAGGGCAGAACAAGATTGTGACTTGTGGATCTACCTCCTTTTGTTTATCTTTTTCCCCATGGGAGGACATTTGCATAGTTTCTGGATTTTGCCTATTGTAAACACTGCTGCTTTGAATATCCCTGTACATTTTTGTTTGAACCAGTGTTTTCAATTTTGGGGGTATATATCTAAGAGTACAATTGTTGAGCCAGATGGTAATTCTGCTTTGATCTATTTGAGTAAATGCCAAACTATTTTATACATAGACTGCACCATTTTTCACAAGCAAGGTTTAAGGGTTTCAGTTTCTCAACATCCTTTTGTTATTTTTAGTTTTCTTGATTATAGTGATTCTACTTATGTAAAAGGACATATAACTGGTTTAAATCTTCATTTCCATGAGGACTAATGATGTTAACATCTATTCATATGCTATTCACCTTTTGTATGATTTCCTGGGAGAAGGGTCTATCCAAGTCCTTTGTCCATTTTAAAAATGGGGTTGTCTGGGGAGCCTGAGTGGCTCAGTGGGTTAAAGCCTTTGCCTTTGGCTCAGGTCATGATCCCAGAGTCCTGGGATCGAGCCCCACATCGGGCTCTCTGCTCAGCAGGGAGCCTGCTTACTCTTCTCCCTCTCTCTACCTGCCTCTCTGCCTACTTGTGATCTCTATCTGTCAAATAAATAAAAAAATCTTTAAAAAAAATGGGGTTGTCTTTTTGTTGAGGAATTTTTTTTCAAAAATTCCAAAATTTTGTTCCAAATTTCGTTGTTTATGCACCACACTCAGCGCTCCATGCAGTACGTGCTCTCCATAATATCCACCACCAGGCTCACCCAACCTCCCACCCCCCACCCCTTCAAAACCCTCAGATTGTTTTTCAGAGTCCATAGTCTCTCATGGTTCATCTCCCCCTCCAATTTCCCCCAACTCCCTTCTCCTCTCCATCTCCCCATGTCCTCCATGTTATTTCTTATGCTCCACAATTAAGTGAAACCATATGATAATTGACTCTCTGCTTGACTTATTTCACTCAGCATAATCTCTTCCAGTCCCATCCATGTTGATACAAAAGTTGGGTGTTCATCCTTTCTGATGGAGGCATAATACTCCATAGTGTATAAATATCTTCCTTATCCATTCGTCCATTGAAGGGCACCTTGGTTCTTTCCACAGTTTGGCGACAATGGCCATTGCTGCTATGAACATTGGGGTACAGATGGCCCTTCTTTTCACTACATCTGTATCTTTGGGGTAAATACCCAGTAGTGCAATGGCAGGGTCATAGGGAAGCTCTATTTTTTTTTTTTTTTAAATTTTTTTTTTTTTAAGATTTTTTTTATTTATTTGACAGAGAGACATCACAAGTAGAGAGGCAGGCAGAGAGAGAGGGAGGGAAGCAGGCTCCCCGCTGAGCAGAGAGCCCGATGTGGGACTCGATCCCAGGACCCTGAGATCATGACCTGAGCCGAAGGCAGCAGCTCAACCCACTGAGCCACTCAGGCGCCCGGGAAGCTCTATTTTTAATTTCCTGAGGAATCTCCACAGTGTTCTCCAAAGTGGCTGCACCAACTTGCATTCCTGCCAACAGTGTAAGAGGGTTCCCCTTTCTCTACATCCTCTCCAACACACGTTGTTCACTCTTTTGTTAATTTTGGCCATTCTAACTGGTGTAAGGTGGTATCTCAATGTGGTTTTGATTTGAATCTCCCTGATGACTAGTGATGATGAACATTTTTTCATGTGTCTGATAGCCATTTGTATGTCTTCATTGGAGAAGTGTCTGTTCATGTCTTCTGCCCATTTTTTTGACATGATTATTTGTTTTGTGTGTTGAGTTTGAGAAGTTCTTTATAGATCCTGGATATCAGCCTTTTGTCTGTACTGTCATTTGCAAATATCTTCTCCCATTCTGTGGGTTGCCTCTTTGTTTTGTTGACTGTTTCCTTTGCTGTGCAGAGGCTTCTGATCTTGATGAAGTCCCAAAAATTCATTTTCATTTTTGTTTCCTCTGTCTTTGAAGACATATCTTGAAAGAAGTTGCTGTGGCTGATATCGAAGAGGTTACTGCCTATGTTCTCTATGATTCTGATGGGTTCCTGTCTCACATTGAGGTCTTTTATCCATTTCGAGTTATCTTTGTGTACGGTATCAGAAAATGGTCGAGTTCATTCTTCTACATATAGCTGTTCAATTTTGCCAGCACCATTTATTGAAGAGACTTTTTTCCACTGTATATTTTTTCCTGCTTTGTCAAAGATTATTTGACCATAGAGTTGAGGGTCCATATCTGGGTTCTCTACTCTGTTCCACTGGTCTATGTGTCTGTTTTTATGCCAGTACCATGCTGTCTTGGTGATCACAGCTTTGTAGTAAAGCTTGAACTCAGGTAACATGATACCCCCAGTTTTGTTTTTCTTTTTCAACATTTCCTTAGCAATTCAAGGTCTCTTCTGGTTCCATACAAATTTTAGTGTTGTTTGTTCCAGCTCTTTGAAAAATGCCAGTGGAATTTTGATCAGAATGGCATTGAAAGTAAAGATTGCTCTAGGCAGTATAGACATTTTAACAATGTTTATTTTTCTGATCCATGAGCATGGAATGGTCTTCCATCTTTTTCTGTCTTCTTTGATTTCTTTCATGAGTGTTGTGTAGTTCCTGGAGTACGGATCTTTTACCTCTTTGGTTAGATTTATTCCCAGGTATCTTATGGTTCTTGGTGCTATAGTAAATGGAATCAATTTTCTAATTTCCCTTTCTGTATTTTCATTGTTAGTGTATAAGAAAGCAACTGATTTCTGTACATTGACTTTGTAACCTGCCATATTACTGAATTGCTGTATGAGTTCTAGTAGTTTGGGGTTGGGGTCTTTTGGGTTTTCCGTATAAAGCATCATGTCATTTGCAAAGAGAGAGAGTTTGACTTCTTCATTGCCAATTTGAATACATTTTATTTCTCTTTGTTGTCTGATTGCTGTTGCTAGGACTTCTAATACTATGTTGAACAAGAGTGTTAAGAGTGGGCATCCTTGTCATGTTCCTGATCTCAACAGGAAGGCTGTGAGCTTTTTCCCATTGAGGATGATGTTTGCTGTGGGTTTTTCATAGATAGACTTTATGAAGTTGAGGAATGTTCCCTCTATCCCTATACTTTGAAACATTTTAATCAGGAACGGTGCTGGATTTTGTCAAATGCTCTTTCTGCATCAATTGAGAGGACCATGTGGTTCTTCTCTCTTCTCTTATTGATTTGTTCTATCACATTGATTGATTTGTAAATGTTGAATCATCCTTGAAACCCAGGGATGAATCCCACCTGGTCATGGTGGATAATCTTTTTAATGTGTTGTTGGATCCTATTTGCTAGGATCTTGTTGAGAATCCATATTCACCAGGGATATTGGTCTGAAATTCTCCTTTTTGGTGGGGTCTTTGCCTGGTTTGGGGATCAGGGTAATGCTGGCTTCATAAAAAGTCTGGAAGTTTTCCTTTTGCTTCAGTTTTTTGAAACAGCTTCAGGAGAATAGGTGTTATTTCTTCTTTGAAAGTTTGGTAGAATTCCCCGGGGAATCCGTCAGGTCCTGGGCTCTTGTTTTTTGGGAGGTTTTTGATCACTGCTTCAATCTTGTTACTAGATATCAGCCTATTCATGTTGTCAATTTCTTCCTGGTTCAATTTTGGAAGTTTATAGTTTTCCAGGAATGCATTCATTTCATCTAGGTTGTTTAACTTATTGGCATATAACTGTTGATAATAATTTCTGATGATTGTTTCTATTTCCTTGGTGTTAGTTGTGATCTGTCCCTTTTCATTCATAATTTTATTAATTTGGGCCTTCTCCCTTTTCTTTTGGATTAGTTTGGCCAATGGTTTATTGATCTTATTGATTCTTTCAAAAAACCAGCTTCTAGTATCATTGATGCGTTCTACTGTATCTCTAGTATCTATCTCATTGATCTCTGCTCTAATCTTGATTATTCCCTTCTTGTATGTGGAGTTGGCTTAATTTGTTGTTGATTTTCCCATTCTTTAAGGTGTAGAGACAGCTGGTGTATTCTGGATTTTTCCATTTTTTTGAGGGAGGCTTAGATGGCTATGTATTTCCCCCTTAGGACTGCCTTTGCTGTATCCCATAGATTTTGGACCGAAGTGTCTTAATTCTCATTGGTTTCCATGAAATGTTTAAGTTTTTCTTTGATTTCCTGGTTGTTCCAAGCATTCTTAAGCAAGGTGGTCTTTAGCTTCCAGGTGTTTGAATTCCTTCCAAACTTTTCCTTGTGGTTGAGCTCCAGTTTCAAAGCACTGTGATCTGAAAATATTCAGGGAATAATCTCAATCTTTTGGTATCAGTTGAGCTCTGATTTGTGACCCAGTATGTGGTCTATTCTGGAGAAGGTTCCATGTGCACTCAAGAAGAATGAGTATGCTGTTGTTTTAGGGTGGAATGTTCTGTATATATCTATGAGGTCCATCTGGTCCAATATGTCATTCAATGCTCTTGTTTCTTTATTGATTTTCTGCTTGGATGATCTGTCTATTACTGAGAGTGGTGTGTTAAGATCTCCTACTATTAGTGTATTCATATCAATATGACTCTTTATCTTGATTAACAGTTTTCTTATGCAATTGGCTGCTCCCATATTGGGGGCATCGATATTTACAATTGTTAGATCTTCCTGGTGGATAGTCCCTTTAGGAATTATGTAGTGTCTTTCTGTACCTCTGACTATAGTCTTTAGTTTGAAATCTAATTTATCTGATATGAGAATCACTACCCCAGCCTTCTTTTGAGGCCTATTGGCATGAAAGATGTTTATCCATCCCTTCAATTTCAGTCTGGATGTATCCTTAGGTTCAACATGGGTCTCTTGTAGACAACATATGGATGGGTCCTATCATTTTTATCCAATCTGCAACCCTGTGTCATTTTATGGGTGCATTTAGGCCATTCACATTGAAAAGGATTATTGAGAGGTACATTTTTATTGACATCATGTTGCCTGTAAAGTCTTTGTTTCTATAGATTGCCTCCATTTATTTCTGTTCAATGATGTTCTTGGATTTTTTCCTCTTTTATAGAACCCCCCCTTAATATTTATTGTAGTGTTGGCTTGGTGGTCACATACCCTTTTAAACCTTGCCGGTCTTGGAAGCTCTTTATCTATCCATTTTGAATGTCAGTCTTGCTGGATAAAGTATTCTTGGCTGCATGTTCTTCTCATTTAGTGCCCTGAATACATCTTGCCAGCCCTTCTGGCTTGCCAGGTTTCTGTGGACAGGTCTGAAGTTATTCTGATGGGCTCTCCTCTGTACATAAGGGATTTCTTCCCCCTAACTGCTTTCAGGAGCTCCTGTCTAAAATTATGATTCATCATTTTCACAATCAGGTGTCTCGAGGTCTTTCTAGATTCTATGATCTTGGGGGGAGACCTTTCTGCCTCTATTACATGAACACTGGTTCCATTCGTCAGATTGGGAAAATTTTCATGGAGAATTTGTTCAACTATATCTTCTAGTCTTCTTTCTTTCTCCTCTCCCTCAGGGATTCCAATAATTCTGATATTGGAACATTTCATGGCATCATTTATTTCCCTAATTCTGCTTTCATGGCTTCTAAGTTGTTTGTTCCAGGCTTCCTCCTGATCCTTTTTCTCTATCTGTTTGTCCTCCAGATCACTAATTTTGTCTTCTGCCTCTGTTACCCTAGCTTTTAGAGAATTTAGATTAGATTGGAACTCATTGAGAGCATTGTTAACATCATCCCTGGTGGCCCTAATCAATTCCATTTTGTCATCCAAGCTTTCTCCAACCTAGCTATTGCCTGGATAATTGTTAGCCTGAATTCCCTTTCCGACATACTGTCTATGTCCATATCCAATAGCTCTGATGGAGAGGGCCCAGTCTCTGAATTTTTCTTCTGTTGGGTATTCCTCCTCCTAGTCACTTTGGTGAGAGATGGCTGAATGGATGTGTAGCTGAATGTATCAACCATGGTGCAAGCAAGGTGCACCCTGAATGCTTCTGTCCACTGGTGTCTTCTGTCCCCATAGAGATCCAGAAGTGTAAAATTCTAATCTCAGGCTGATTTCACGGGTGATTAGAGTTCTTTGGGAGGTAATCAGCTCACTTTAGGGGACAGGTTGACAGAGTGCCTCCTCCTACTTCTCCGCCATCTTGTCTCCCTCCTCCAGTAGTATGTCTTTTCATCACCTTGGGGTGTCCTCAGATTTGTTTAGGTTTCCCTTACTTTCTTTCAGCAATGTTTTATAATTTTCAGTGTACAAGACTTACGTTTTGATTACATCTATTCCTAAGTATTTTGTCAATGTTGATGTTCCTTAAAATGGAATTGTTTTCAATGAATGATTTCAATGAATGATTGCTAGTGTGTACAAATAACAGAGATTTTTTGTGTATTGATATTTTGTCCTGTAATGTTGCAGAATTAGGGTGTATATTACAAAGGTCAGTGGGTCATGCAGGGGGTCAGTAAACTCCTGGTCAATCATTTTCTTGGGGTCCATCTCACGGGGTCTTGCTGGCATCTGGAAGTGGTTATTGCTTGAGGGGTCATTTTGGTGCCTGCAATTTCTTTGACTTAACAGATGAGCCGGAAGGAGGGAGGTCATCAGTTAGGAAGTACAGATGAAGGTCAGAGTGGAGGTGGGTAAAGGCCTCTTTCACTCCAAGAGTGGGGAAGCTCTGAGCCTCTGCTACACACTTTGCCCTGCTGATCGCTTCCAGCTGCCTGGTCCTAAGAGCTGTTCTTTTAATGAACTGGTCATCCAGGAAGTAACATGTTTCCCTAAGTTCCATGAGCCACTAGAACAGACTATTCAAACCTGAGGAGGTGGTTGTGAGGACCTCTGATCTGTAGCCCATAGCTCAGAAACAGAGGTGACCTCTCCGCCTAGCCACTGGCTGACCACTAGGTTAACAGCACAAGGATCCAGTGACCACACACAACAAAGAACAGACTTGACAAAGTTAGTTCAGAAAAGTCACTAAGCCAACAGTAGCAACCACAATAAGCAACCATAATGAAGCACGAGGAAGGTCTGATTTCAGTATGCTTCCATTATAATCATCATCACACCCTGGACTTGTCAGTGGGGCCCAGTCCCCCAGCTGGGGGTCACATAGCTTCCTACATGTTCCACTTGCCTCTCCCTGGCTCCCCCAGCTGTGGACGCGGCCCTGTATTGCTTCCCAGCAGAGGGCGGTTTTAACTAGGGTCAAAAAGACAGGATGGGTTTTCCTGACTCCACCTGCCACCCCTCCACCCTCTTCCCCGTGTTGCAAGATGGGAGAGTTTCCTTCAACTCCTCTTAAGGTCTCTGACTGGATCTGGAAATTGACAAAGACAGATGAACAGGAGAAAAGCAGCCAAAGTGTATTGATTTTGTGTGTGTGTGTGTGTGTGTGTGTGTGTGTGTGTGTGTGTGTGTAAGCTTCACATGAAAATGGAGACCAGCAGAGGTGACTGGAGCAGACAGCTCTTCTACCTTTTAGACAAAGAAGCAATCAATGTGTGAAGAATTGAGAGACACAGGACTTTGGGCTAGGGCTGGTAAATGATAAAGAAGTAACTGGGAAGATAAAGGTTAGCCTTTGTGGCCCTAAATTCTTTGACTCTGGTGATAAGCATGTCCTCCCTGCAGTCTGGGCAGAGAAAGCGCCACCTGGGAATATTCTGACCTACTTCGGGGAAGAAGGGCTGGTGGCTGGGGATCAGAGGGTCCTTCCTGCTTCTGTTCTATCCAAAATTCTTTCAGTTTCTATATTTAATTTGCCAAGGTGCCATATTTGGGGCAGTGTGCCCTGACCCTCACTGGCCTGGTGCTATACCCCATCTCCTCCTAGTATCCAGGACATTGAATGTGCTGCTGTGGAGACTTCCCAGCCCTGGGGCAGCCCCTTGTCCAGGGAGGCACCTGCCTCCAGGCGAGGATTGCCTATGACTTTCCACATGGGTGCCCTGTTGCTAAGCGTGGCCACCCCTCCTCCGGGAGATTGGGTGAGAGTGTGCAGATCTGACTTCATTTCCTGCAAATGTCTACCTGGTGGTGGGATCATACAGGAGTTCTATTTTTAGTATTTGGGGGAAACTCCATACTTTTCCCACCATGGCTGTGCCAACCAAGGTCAATTCTGGATGATTTTACCTATGAATCAGAGATTTTTCAAGAACCTCTCCAGCAGAGAACATGAGAAGAACATTTTCAAGGCCTTGGAAAGTATACTAACCATAGGAACAGAACGGTAACTCAGAAACTATTAAAATGAAAAACTGGTTCTTCTTCCATTTCTGGCTAGTGTGCTAGTCTGTGGCTGGATCCACCTCAGGCAGCTGGAAGGTTGACCTCCTAGGTCGGCTGCCACTGAGATGGCTACTATTTCCAGAAATTCTTTAGGGTGTGGCTGGGTTTCCCTGCCTGTGCACAGATCAATTTGGTGACTTCTGACAGTGGAGCCACGGGTCCTCCAGACATGGTCCTCCCCCATCCCCCGGTGGAGCCATCACACTGAGGGTTTAGGGGGTCAGGAGCTGCCCCGAGGCAAAACCACCCGAGATTCCCACTGTCCCTACCTGACCTCCAGATGCTCCTCAGTTACTCCTGTGCCAGTGGTGTCTTCCTGGAACCCTGACCTGGCTGTTTTCAGGCAGCTCATCTAGCAGTACCCTCACTTTCTGGGGGGGGGGGCGATTAGCTGGCTGCCCCACGTGGATTGCTTTTTGAAGGCACATCGTCTGGGCCATCTGAGGACCCAAAACCACAGGCCTGTGGCCTGGAGGGGTTCTGAGCAGAGCTCGTGGGATGAGAGGGCTGCAAGGCACAGAGGCAGGTTTGCAGAAAGCTGTCTGGGGTCCCCAACCTCATACCATTTTTGAATCAAAGCCCCAAGGTGTTTAAAGTGCCAGCAGTGTTACAGCATGGTCCAGAAAATCACATGTCTCTGTGAACCCAACACCACCTAAACTACTGACCATTTCTTGTCACTTGAGCTGAGTACAAAGGGTTGGGAGTTGCAGCTTGAAG
Source organism: Lontra canadensis (assembly GCF_010015895.1). Classification (NCBI taxonomy): domain Eukaryota; kingdom Metazoa; phylum Chordata; class Mammalia; order Carnivora; family Mustelidae; genus Lontra; species Lontra canadensis. The sequence goes on along the minus strand of NW_022631096.1, from coordinate 2,147,076 downwards.
GGAGATCCTGGGCCAGACTTTGTGTTTGGGGACACAGGCCATCCAGACAAGCTTGTGCTGAGCCTGAGGAAGGGGCCTGTGTGGAGACCCCAGCTGCAGGCCCTGCTGTCCGCTGATGATCCTTCAGCCTGCCCCAGTGCCCCTGCTGCTGGGGGAGTGCCTACCCCCTCCTCTCTGTGGAGGACTCTCTCCTGCTCCAGCCATGCCCCACCCCTGCTAGTCACTCCAGCCTGCAGCCTGGGATATCCAAGGGACTCCAGCTCTGGGGACAGACCCAGGGCAGGGGGATATGGTTTCCCAGCAGACCCGAGTGCCAGGCCTCCATGGTGCTCACTCTCCTTCCGTGGGCTCCCTGGGCCTAACTCTTCCTCTGCTCAGGGACTGTCCTTGGCCACATGGTGGGACTGGGAGCAGGTTGTCTGGACCTTCTGGACTTGTGCCTCCATGGCTATGACATGGGCACAGGCTGACCTCCCAGGATTGTCAGAGGGGACCCAGTGCAGGAAGATGCAGGCCACTGCAAGGGAAATGCAGGCTAGGGCAGGGAAGGGGGAGTGGCTCTGGCAGGGACAGGAACAGATGTGGCAGCATGGGTTGGGGCAGGAGAAGGGGCAGGGACAGGAGCGGGAACTGTAGCAGGAGCAGGGGCTGGGGCAGGGGTAGGTACCCGCTCTTCTGGGACAGCATCAGGCTCTCCGTGGGCAGGTGCCTGGTCAACTGCTGGGTCCTGGTCTCTTGAAGTCTCTCCAGCTCTAGAGCTGTGGATGGAGTCAGGGCCAGCTCTAGCTCTTCAGAACTAGACCCAAGACACCAGGTACCCACATTCCAGAGACAGATCCACACCCAGTTCATTTCATTGGAGATCCTTGAATTAAGAACATGGTTGCATGCCTTTGTAGAGACAGAGTTCAGCCCAGTGCCTCCCAGAGAAGCTATAGCCCAGAGGGAACCCTACCAGGACATCATCCTGACTACAGTCCACCTGCTGGGTGCTCTGAGCCCAGTCCTTGCTCGTGGCCCCACACCAGCCTCTGGGGTCTCTTGCCTGTGGGGCCTGGCACCAGCCCATCCCCAGACACCCACGTACACCCAGCCCTGGCCTTCTCACCCTCAGGCTAGCTCTGTGGGCTCCGGGTGCTGGACCACAGCCCAGTGTAGTACCACCAGGGACAGTAGCCTGGGCAGTGTCAGAGGCCTTCCCAGGTGGTCCCCAGTCCCTGCTCCTGGAGAGCCCCCTATGGTCACTCCCTGTGTCTGTGGTGTCCTGCAAAGACAGGGACTGATACCTGGCCCAGAAACATCAGAGCCCTGCCTGGCCATCCTCATTGTCCTCCTGCCCAGTCCCCTGCTCCTCTCAGACACAGACACAGACACAGACCTGTTTGTGCACAGCCCACACTGGGACAGGGGCCCATACCTGCAGGACACAAGATAAACCCTGGGGAGAAGCTCACAGCCCCCCGCACCTTATCTCACCCAGCCAGCCTTGACCTGGGCTGTGAACATGATCTGCCTGCCGGGCATCTGACTCCTCATCAACTTGCTCTTGAATGGGGTGGGTGCACCCCACATGAGCCTTCTTAACACACACACACACACACACACACACACACACACACAGGGAGGGGACCTGGGTGCCCAGGTTGGATCAGAACCTATAGAGCTGGGGGCTGGCTCTGGGCCTCATGGTGTCACCTTTCTGTCCTTTTGGCCAAATGGCCAGAGATCTCAGGGAGCCCTGACACAACATCCCCAGAGAGTGTTTGCAGAATGCCTTTCCTGCCTGCAGCCTCCAGACTTTGGGATGCAACATGTAAACATGTTCTTCATTCGAGGATCTCCAATGAAATGAGCTGGGCAGGCGGCTGTCTCTGAAATGTGGGTGCCTGGTTACCTGCGTTCCAAATTCTGTTGGGCTCCGTTGTCAGGGAAGTGAGGTCACCACTACCTGGGGTCCACTTACCTGACTTCCTCCTCACACAAGAGCCCCCACAAGGGCCCCCCACCCCCAGGTGCTCCATGTTCACCCTCTACCCCATCCGTATAGTGACACCCACACAGCCCACCCACAGCCCACACGAGGCCTGGGTGCAGCTGGTGTCCCTGCTGTGAGGACACAGAGCTGGGTTCAGACTGGGTTCTTGCTCATGCACAGGGGTGTGACCCTGGACAGACCCTGTGCCTCTCAGGGCCTCCCCAGGCTCCCATATGCACAGTGGAGTCTTCTGGCTTCTACTTCTAGGACGCCATCAGGGGTAGGACTTCTGTGTTCCGTACCTGCTATCACAGGAGGCTGGTACATGCACTTGGCAATGCAAGGATGAGTTGGGGGGCTGAGCAGGGCTTGGAACACAGCTTAGAGGGGCCTGGATCTGCTCCGGGGTCCAGGCAAAGCCACCCTCCTTCTGCCTGTCTCAGCCCCAGCGGGAAGGTTGCAGGTGAACTGATTCTCACCTTGTCTTCTTGCGACAACAGGCTTTCAGGGGCTTATATTGGGTGTAAGCCCAGGTCCCAGGGCCTGGTCGTGCCCATGTGCTGGACAGTCCCCACAGTGGTTCCTGGCATTCCAGAATCCTGGTCACACATGCCTGTGGAATTCTCTCCCCCACCCCCCAGTGTGGATAACCTGTGAGACTGTGGTCTAAGGAATAGAATGAAGCAACACGATGGGATGTTGTTTCCAACCTGATTGGAGGAAGTCGGTCACTTCTTCTGGTTCCCTCTCTTGTGTTCGTTCTCTGTCTCTGCCTTCTCTGTGTGTCTCCCAGGAGCAGGACCTGGGGGCTCTGGGGGTGATGTGATAAACCTCAGAAGCCTCTCTTCCCCCCATTTCTCTCTCCTGTCCTGGTGCTTGTTTCCTTCCTAAGGCCTCCTCACTCTGACCAGAGCACTGACTCTGTAACCTCTTCCAAATGGGGACCCTGAGGCTGCAACAAGGAGGGTCCTGACCTTGGTCCCCAGACCAGTGGTCCAGTGCTGTGCCACATTCTGCAAACCCAGGTCATCAGGCCCCCAAGTCCCTAGGCTGTCCTCTTCTCATAAGGACCTTGAGGGAGTACAAAGCATTTTCCCAGGACTGGGAGCACAGTGGGTCAGGAATGGAGATCCAAGGCCAACAGACTTTTCTACAAGCCTGTGGGACCCTAGGGACTCCCCATCTCTATAGCCCAGTTGACAGAAGAGTAAGCTGAGGCCTTTTGTGCTGTAGCCCCATCTAAACTTGGGGGAGTATCTCTTCCTACTTCTAGTAGCCCAGGGTGGTGATGGACACCAGACCCCAGACCCTGTCTTCTCCCAGTGCCCTGGCAACCCCCCGGGCCCTTGGGGACCCCCTGACCAGTAGTCTGGCCTGCCTCCCCTCCCCAAGCCATGGATCTGGGTTTTTTTTTTTTTTAAAGATTTTATTTATGTATTTGACAGACAGAGATCACAAGTAGGCAGAGAGGAAGGCGGGGGGGGGGTGGTTGGGGAAGCAGCCCCCCTGCTGAGCAGAGAGCCTGATGTGGGGCTCGATCCCAGGATCCTGAGATCATGACCCGAGCGGAAGGCAGAGGCTTAACCCACTGAGCCACCCAGGTGCCCCGGATCTGGGTTCTTGACAGGGGTCCTGATGCCCCTGCCCCATGGCCCAGCTATCTCCAACCTCTTTCTTCTTTCCCCTTGTCACCCACCTTGCTCCCAGGGTGTCCGCCCCTTCTCACCCCCAGCTGGGCAATTAGAGTGGTGTGCGTACGTGTGTGTTTGTGTGTGTGTGTGTGTGTGTGTGTGTGTGTGTGTGTGTGTATAGGGGTGCATATGCCTCTACCTGTCTGGGAATGCCCAAGGTCATGTTCCCACCTGGGACAGGGTAGGTAGCTATCCCTGAGGATCTGAGGGGTTCTCACCCCCAAAGTGAACCTCATGGGAGGGTTGGTGCTGGCCTAGGACTGGGGAGCAGCTCCGCTCCTTGGACTCTGTACCCCTCATTTGTCCTGGGCCAGTCCCTGCCTCTCTTGACCCCAGGTTCCCAACTGTCCCTGAAGGTTGAACATGGAAATGCTTGAACATGGCCACTCCTCCAGGGGTAGATGGAGGACAGTGTACCAGGCACACAGGCCTCCCTCTTGAGAGAGCCAAGTATGCACAGGGAACTGCACACAGCACCTGTACCATGACCCAGACCCACAGAAGATGTGCACGAGACCCATGTCCCTGTACCTGGCCCGTCCCCTGTGTTCCCTCACCACCATCTAGTGCTCTGTGGCCCCAAAGTCCACTGAATCCCGGAACCATGCCCATCCCAGGCAGCAAGGCTCAGGGTACAAGGCCGGGTGGATTGGACATCTGGGGATGAAAAGGTCACTGAATACCCCCCCCCCCACAGCTGGCTGGGAATGCAGACTCCCTCCCAGGGTCCTGCTGAGTGCAGGGCTGGGTCAGAGGACCTGGAGGCAGCAATGGAGGCCAACTCAGGGCAGGGAGGAGCAGTCCACTCCTTTCCCTTCTCCTCTTTGCCTTTTGCTTTGTCTTCCTGGTAGTATCCTGGGACAGAGGTCCACCCTGTCTGGAGTCTGCAGGCTGCAGCCCTGGCTGGAGTCAGAGGTGTGGGAAGGAGGACAGGGAGGAGGAGCTCACCACCAGGATGCCCGAAGTATGGAGGATTTTGTTACTCTAATGAGGGACCCTGTGGGCATTTAGGGATTTCAGCCCTCTTTATGCATGAGCAGTGGCCCCAGGACTCAGCCCCTGGCCCATCCTTTACCCTCCACAAGGCCCCACATCTCTCCCAGCCCAGTCCTTGTCTGCAGCCAGTCCTCCCTCCAGCCCCAGGAAATCCAGCTGCTCTGGGAGGCTGTAAACCCATTACAAGCTGGAGCTGAGCCAGCCCTATGGAGCCTGGTTCCAGGTCCTGGAGCCGCACAGTGAGGAGAGTGATGTGGCTCAGGGGCTGGGAGAGGGCACAGTGTTGTGTGCTGGCCCCTAGGTCACTCAGACTCCAGCTCCCAGGCAGACTCCAGGAGGGAGACCAGAGTGTGGCTCCTGCTGGCTCAGATGTATCACTCTGTCCTGTAGCTACAGCCTGTCCCACCAGGTGCCCTCCCCTTCCTAGTTGGCCAGCAACACCCTCAGGGCCAAGAAAAACAGTCCATCATCCAGCTCAGGGGCCAGTGCGTGGCTGGGCCGGCAGGGGAGGGCTTGCTCTGGGCTCAGGGAGGCCCTGGATGGGCTAATAGGGGCTCAGGAGGGCTGGCTTCCAGCCCCTCTGCTGATCAGCCCTGTGACTAGAGCCATTTTGCTCCCCTCTCTGGGCCTCACTGTCTGCCTCTGCATGATGTGGTGATGCTGACTGATCGCTCCCATGGCAGGAGCATGGGGGATGCTGGTGATTGACCTAAGCTGGGCACAGAGCCTGGACTGCATATTGCAGTGGGGGATGTGATCAGTGTGACCAGTGAGCATCCCTTGCCCCAAAATCCATCCAGGCTTTCCATGCAGCCCCTGGGAGACCATACTCCTGACACCAGGTCCCTGTGTGTGGCTCTTCCTCAGCAGTGGACAGAGTGGGGACCATGGGACACGGGGCCAGCTCCTCCCTCTGAGGGCACAAGAGCAAGGAAGACTTTCCCTGGGGTACCCCAAGACCACGTAAGTGGGGAGGTGGCTGCCCCCAAACAGGACATTGAAATTTTGCTTCTGTTAGAATCTGAGCATTGGGGTTTGGTTCTTTCACTTGCTGGGCCAACAAGACACACACACTCTTCATGACTCCTCCTTGAATAAAGAGATCTTGTAGGGTCCCGGGCATTCTGGACCTGTGGAGGGGATAGGGGCCAGTCCCCTCCCTGGCTCCTGAAGGAGACCCGTCCTCCCAAAGACATGGTCATTTCAGGTCACTATCCTGGGCCAGGATGGGAGACAGCCCCTCATGGCTCCCAACTCTGAGGCTGAGGGGGCCTTTCTCAGACAGAGCAATGTCCACTGAATGCAGGGGCTTCAGAAATAACACCTGCCTGGACCAGGTCCTGCCCCAGGATGGTGGCTGCTTTCCCCAGCACTGGAGGAAGAGGGACATCCTCTGCTTCTCTGGGTGGGAGTCATCTGACCCTGAGCAGGCCCTGGAAGGGTTCTAGTCCGTCTCTGGAAGTGCACAAGCATTGAGTGGGCCAATCACTGTCCACACATGAACATGGACAATATGCGAAGGAAGCACCAGAAGTGATCCTGTGCAATGGCCTGCGGCTGGTGGGGCTGGCAGCTTCAGTGCCCTCCAGCGGGCTCCCTTTCCCTGGATGGGAATCCGCCTGGAGTCTCTGTCCTCAGAGCTCCCTTCCTGGTGGTTTCACAACCAAGGGAGGGACTGTGGCATGGCTTAGAAGGCTCCAGTCCAGCCTCCCCGCTTTTGCACACATTACTGCTCCCCAAGAAGCAGGGGCTGCTGCTCCCACATGCCCCATGCAAGGCTGCTTTAAGGCACTCATTCCCTCAGGCCTCATTCACTCATCCACTCAGGCCCAGCCGCTCTGGCTCTGTCACATACATGGTGGCCACGGCTGCCTGGCTGGGCCAGGAGTCCTAGGAGAGTTCTCCTTTCCCAGGATCAGGGTTCATATTCCTGGCCAGAGAAAGAAGTCCCATCTGTCCTCTGCTAGAGAAGGCGAATTCTTGGGCCGGGTGGCCCTCAGGTGCCTGAGGACATGGGGGTCTCCTGGAGAGAAGGGTGACGGGCACCCCTGTCTGAGAAAACAGTGAGCAACACCCATCCCAGGCCACAGGTGCACCTATCACCTAGCAGTGCTCGTACTCAGACTCACCCTGGGAAACTGGCACAATTTTTCATAGATGTCTTTTCAGGATTGTTCAGAACAGCGGTGGTGGAAAGAGCAGTGAATGCACCAATACTAATACCCAAGGAGATGGATGATGGCTCAGTCAGTAAAGCTGCTGACTCTTGATTTTGGCTTAGGATGTGATCTCATGGTGTGGGATCGAGCCCCACATAGGGTCTGTGTTCAGTGCAGTGTGGGCTCATGATTCTCTCTCCCCCCTCCTGCCTCTTTCACCACTTTCGTGCCACACTCTCTCCCTCTCTAAAACAAATTAATAAAATCTTTATAAAAATGGAATCATATAGAAGTTACTTTTAAAAAATTATAAACCATCCCCGAATACTGATTTTGCCATTTTAAACATTTTCAGTATAAAGTCCGGTAGTGTTAAGTATATTTACACTGCTGTGAAACATATCTTGAGAATATTTCATCATGCAAATCTGAAGTTCTGTACCCATTATTATATGTTTTTCATGCACAAAGTATCTATTTATTTATTTATTTTCAGGTAACCATCATACAGTACATTAGTTTTTGATTCATTAGTTGTGTGTAATACCCAGTGCTCATCACAACACGTGCCCTCCTTAATACCCATCACTGTTACCCCCTCCCCCTCCCCTCTGTAACCCTCAGTTTGGTTCCCAGAGTCCAGAGTTTCTCATGGCTTGTCTCTCTCTCTGATTTCTTCCCATTCAGTTTTCCCTCCCTTCCCCTGTGGTCCTCCACACTATCCCTTACATTCCACATGAGTGAAGCCATATGGTAATTGTCCTTCTCTGCCTGACTTATTTCACTCAGCATAATTCCCTGCAGTTCTATCCATGTCAGTGCAAATGGTGGGTATTCATCCTTTCGATGACTGAGTAATATTCCATTGTATATATGAACCATGTCTTCTTTATCCATTCATGTGTTGATGGTCATCTTGGCTCCTTCCACAGTTTGGCTATTGTGGACATTGCTGCTATGAACGTTGGGTTGCAGGTGCCCCTTCTTTTCACTATGTCTGTATCTTTGGGGTAAATACCCACTAGTGAAATTGCTGGGTGGTAGGGTAGTTCTATTTTTAACATCTTGAGGAACCTCCATACTGTTTTTCAGAGTGGCTGCACCAGCTTGCTTTTCCAGCAGTGTAGGAGGGTTCCCCTTTCTCCACATCCTCACCAACATCTGTCATTTCCTGACTTGTTAATTTTGGTCATCATAATTGGTGTGAGGTGGTATCTCATTGTGGTTTTGATTTGTATTTCCCTGATGGCAAGTGATGTTGCCATCTGTCTGTTAGCCATTTGCATGTCTTTGGAGAAATGTCTGTTCATGTCTTCTGTTCATTTCTTGATTGGGTTATTTGTTTTTTGGGTGTTGAGTTTGAGAAGTTGTTTATAGATCTTGGTTGAGAAATTTTTTTTTAAGATTCTATTTATTTATTTGACATGAAGAGATCACAAGTAGGCAGAGAGGCAAGCAGAGAGAGAGGAGGAAGCAGGCTACCCCCACAGAACAGAGACCCTGATGTGGGGCTCAATCCCAGGACCCTGGGATTACGACCTGAGCCAAAGGTAGAGGCTTTAACCCACTGAGCCACCCAGGCCCCGAGAAGTTCTTTATAGATCTTGGATACCAGCCCTTTATATGACATGTCATTTCCAAACATCTTCTCCAATCCATGGGTTTCTTCTTTGTTTTGTTGACTGTTTTCTTTGATGTACAGAAGTGTTTTATTTTGATGAAGTCCCAATAGTTCATTTTTGCTTTTGTTTCCCTTGACTTTGGTGATGTGTCTAGGAAGAAGTTGCTGTAGCTGATGTCAAAGAGGTGACTGCCTATGTTTTCCTCTAGGATTTTGATGGATTCATGTCTCACATTGGGGTCTTACATCCATTTTGATTTATCCTTGTGTGTGATGTAAGAGAATGGTTGAGTTTCAATCTTCTGCATGTGGCTGTCCAATTTTCCCAGCACAATTAATTGGAGAGACTGTCTTTTTTCCATTGGATATTCTTTCCTGCTTTGTCAAAGATGAGTTGACCATCGAGTTGAGGGTCCATCTATGGGGTCTCTATTCTGTTCCATTGATCTATGTGTCTGTTTTTGTGAATACCATACTGTCACACCTATGTAATAAAGCTTGAAGTCAGGCATTGTGATTCCCCCAGCTTTGGTTTTCTTTTTCAACATTTCCCTGGCTGTGTGGGGTCTTTTCTGATTCCATACAAATTTTAGGATTGTTTGTTCCAGCTCTATGAAAAACACCAAGGGTATTTTAATAAGGATGGCATTGAAAGTGTAGGTTGCTCTGGGCAGCATAGACATTTTAGCCATGTTTATTCTTCTGATCCATGAGCATGGAATTGTTTTCCATCTTTTTGTGTCTTCTTCCATTTTTTTCATAAGTGTTCTGTAATTTCTAGAGTATAGATCCTTTACCTCTGTGGTTAGGTTTATTTCAAGGTATCTTACAGGTTTTGGTGCTACTGTAAATGGAATTGATCCCTTAATTTCTCTTTCTACAGTTACATTGTTAGTATATGGAAAAGCAACAGATTTCTGTGCATTGATTTTGTATCCTGCCACATTATTGAATTGCTGTATGAACTGTAGTAATTTGGGAGTGAAGCCTTTTGGGTTTTCCACATAAAGTATCATGTCATCTGTGAAGAGAGAGAGTTTGACTTCCTTGCCAATCTGAATGCATTTTATTTCTTTTCGTAGTCTGATTGCTAAGGCTAGGACTTCTAGTACTATGCTAATCCATTTGTATGGATCTATCCATTTGTATGGAATCAGAAAAGACCCCACACAGCCAGGGAAATGTTGAAAAAGAAAACCAAAGCTGGGGGAATCACAATGCCTGACTTCAAGCTTTATTACATAGGTGTGACAGTATGGTATTCACAAAAACAGTGGTGAGAGTGGGCATCCCTGTTGTGTTCCTGATCTTAAGGAAAAAGCTCTCAGCTTTTCCCCATTAAGAATGGTATTCACTGTGGGCTTTTCATAGATGGTTTTTGGAAACTCTGGAATGTCCCCTCTATCCCTGCACTCTGAAGAGTTTTAATCCAGAAAGGGTGCTGTATTTTGTCAAATGCTTTTTCTGCATCAGTTGAGAGGATCCTTTGGTTCTTGCTTTTTCTTTTTATTAATGTGCTCTATTATGTTGATTGATTTGTGAATGTTGAACCACCCTTGCATCCCAGGGATAAATTCCAGCTGTGCTTGATGGATAATCCTTTTAATGTACTGTTGGATCCTAATGGCTAGGATCTTGTTGAGTATTTTGGTATCCATGTTCATCAGGGATATTGGTCTGTAATTCTCCTTTTTGATGGGGTCTTCACCTGGTTTTGGGATCAAGGTAGTGCTGGCCTCATTGAATGAGTTGGGAAGTTTTCCTTCTGTTTCTATTTTTTGAACAGCTTCAGAAGAATAGGTATTATTTCTTTGATTGACAGCCTTGCTGGATATGGTGTCCTTGGCTACATGTTCTTCTCATTTAATATCCTGAATATGACTTGCCAGCCCTTTCTGGCCTGCCCGGTCTCTGGGGATGGGTCTGACATTATTCTGATGTTCCTCCCTCTGTACATAAGAAATCTCTTCCCCCTGGCTGCTTTCTGGATTGCTTTCTTGGTTCTAAGATTTGTAAGTTTTCCATGTTGAATTCTAATATTGTATTTATAGACTATTTTCTATTTTGTATGTACACCCTCATGTTATCTGTGAATAGTCACAATTATTCCCTCAATTCTTATTCTTTTTGTTTCTCTTTCCTTATAACACTTGGTAGATTCTCCAATGCAATGTTGACTAGGGTAACATTGTTTGAAGATTTTAATATGCCTTTCTCAATATCTGATAGAAAAAGCAGATGAAACATTGGTAAAAAATGTGACCTAATTGACATATATGGAACATTCCACATTAAGTACAGAATGCATTATTTTCAGGTGGTCCTAGGATATTTACCCAAGTAGATGAAATGTTGGGCCACGAAGCAAGTCTACACACTTTAAAGCCTGAAATTAACTAGATTATATTCTTAGATCATAGGGGAATTGAGCCATGTTTATGAAACTTGTTTCCTGTTGGGTTCTTAAGCACTTGTCTCAGCAGGGGACATGGTGGGATGCAGCCCACAGGCAGCATTATTGATTCTTGCCCAATGTGCCCCTTCCTTCCTCGGATTGAGGAACCGCAGGTGTCTTCTGCCTGGCTCTGTGAATTCAGCCACCAGAAGCATTTCTTGAAAAATCCTCCCCTTTCCTGTGCTCTGTGGATGAGGCCAGTTTTCATCTGGAACTGAAATCTCAGCTCCTGCCATTAGGCTCCAAGGCCACACAGCACACCAGTCTCCTTGACGCTCTAGTTCCACATGGGGCCTCACGTGTAAAACTGAGACCGAACCTGGGCAGCCTGCTGCTGCTGCCGCTGCTGCTGTTGCAGGTTCCTTCCTGAAAAGTGTGCAGCAAAGCCTGGCTTATGATGACGTCCTAGGAAAGAGGGACAGGTGCACCATTCTGCCCCAGCACAGGAGGACGCCAGACGTCAATCACAGATGGCTGGTGCAGGAAGGAGAGATGTCTGTTTCCCAGGACCTTGGCCAGAGGGAGATTTGGACCCTGGGATGCTTCTCTGCTCAGGTTTCTCAGATGAGCACCTCAGGCAAATGGAAGAAGTGTGTGTGCTCTTCTGTAATCGAGGAAGGTGTTTGGTTTCAAGTTTCATGTGCAAGTGGATACCTCTTATGGCTCATTTTCCTGACAGTCTTCAAGGTGCCATAGGTGGACTCATTGTCCCGGGCATCCTGGCTGTGCAAGGGTTTTGGTCACCTTTCCCCCCAGGGCTCTGGACTAAGAAATCAGAGGGAGTCAGTGGTGAAACCATCTGAATAGGCCTCCCTTTATCCCTTGCTGAGATGGCCTGGTGACTGTGATGACTGCTCTGGAACTGTGAAGCAGGAGACAGGGCTGGGTGCTGAAGGGGAGGTGGCGGTGGTGCTTGCTGTTCACCTAAGGGCCAGGTGGGATTTCACTAGGGAGGTGATGCTTGAGTCAAGTTCTACAGAAGGTGAGTGATATCACATCAAGAGCCTTCTAAATGGAAGGGAAAGCATATGCAAAGGTCCTGGGGCAGGAGCATACCAGTTATGTCCAGGAGCAGCAAGAAGTCCCTGTGGCCAAGGAGACAACTTAGGACATGACCTCAGGGAGATGACAGTAATATGACAGAAAGCCATCACAGAGCTGTGTCTCCATGGGACCCTGTTTTACAGGGCCATCCTGGCTATAATGTTGAGAACAGATGACATAGGTTTGAGGAGGGGCAAGGGAGGTCAATGATGAAGGTTTTCCAGAAACTCAAGCAAGAGATGGGTTCTAGTGAGGACCAGACAGGTGGCCTTGGAAAGAGAGGTTAGTGCTATTCTGGATACCTGTTGAAGATGGAGCTCACAGGATTTGCCAATGGGCTTGATATTGGGAGTGAGAGAAAGGAGGAATTGAGGTAACTCCCAGCTCTTGTTGGTTGTCCCAAGGAAGGTGAAGGAGGAGGTTTCTAGGGGAAGGAGGTAGTCCATGTTTCACCTGCTGAGGAAGGTGCCTTTCACAGTGGATCTGCTGATGTTTGTGTCTGGGAGAACTTTGAACTTCTACCCCTCAGCAACTTTCAAGTACAAGTCTCCCCCACTTTTCTCAAAGTTCATGGTAAGACACTTGGCTTTTTGGAAAGATCTACATTATTACCCAGCTCCAGTAGCAGGAAGAAACCCAAAGAGGGTTTCCCTCTTATGAAAAAGTAAAAAAGTGGGCATTGCATTCAGCATCTGTTTTGTGAGGAACCACTATAGAGGCGGCATGTACCCCAACCAATTCTTCCTGGGCATTGCACTCCGTGTCCAGCCACAGCACTTTGAATTGTGTCTGTGAGCATCTGTTCTGCTTATCTCCATGTATTTTGGGCATCCTTTAGGATGTTGTGTTCTGAAGCCTAATTATTAGGGCCATAGAGAAGGAACTTTTGGTGTCTGAGCATGCTCACTCGTTTTTCTATAGAAATGAATGGTCATTCCTTTTTCATTTTACACCATTTCTGCCATGAATGGTTTCCTAGGAACACTGTACTTTCAAGTAGCAGGGGAGCCTGTACCCCATCCTGCAGGGTTAGCTTTTGTCCCCATGCCGCATAGAATATTCCGTGACTTACAGATTTATCACTCAGACGTGGCACCTGGGACCACCTTCACTCCTTTCCCCCTTCCCTGAATCTGGCAACCACCAATCTGTTCTCAGTATGCATGCGTTCAGTAATTTTTGGATTCCATGTGGAATGTCCATGAGAGCCTCTGACGTTTGTCTTTCTGTGTCTGAAGTACTTAGCATGCTGCTCCCAAGGTCAATGTTTCCTTGTCTGATTATTGTGAATAATGGTGTCATGAACATGGGAGGGCATCTCTCTTTTAGAGGGAGTGTTTTTATGTTCTCCAAAGAAATACTCAGTAGAGCAATTACTGGGTCATGTGGTAGGTGTATTCATTTTTTCCCAGACACTCCATAGCATTTGTCACTGTGGCTGCCCCAATTGGCATTCGCACCAACAGTGCACAGGGTCCCCTTGTGTACACACTCTTGACCATGCCTGGTGTCTGTCTCTGGGACAACTGCCATTCCCACAGTTGTGTGGTGAGAGCTGATTGCGGTTTTGACTTATGTTTCCGTGATGACAATTAGTGATGTTGAACAACTTTTTCTGTGTCTGTTGGCCACCTGTATGCCATCTTTGGAAAGTATCTATTGACATATTCTCCCCAGTTTTTATTCAGTTTTTTTTTTGGCTTGAAGGAGGTTTTGTGTATTTTGGATTTTAGCCTCTTCTCATACACTAGATTTGCAGATATTTTTTTCTCATCGGGGAGGTTGCCTTTTAAGGGTTTGATGGTTCCTTTTGTCATGCAAAAATTTCAGTTTGATGTTTTTCCATTTGTTTATTTTTGCTTTTGTTGTCTTTGCTTTTGGTGTCTGATGTAGAAGACTCTTCCCCAAAACCAATTTTGAGAAACTTACCACCTGTGTTTTCTTCCTGGAGGTTTATGGATTCAGTTCTTATGTTCAAGTCATTCACCAATTCATAATTTGTATGTGTGGTGCAAGAAAGTGATCCAGTTACATTCTTCTGCATTTACTGTCCAGTTTTCCCAGTACTATTCACTGAGGAGATAGTCCCTTCCCCCATTGTATATTTTCTGCTGCTGTGTCATAAGTTAAGACCATACATGTGTGGATTAGTTTCTGAGTTTCTCAGGTTCCTTTTTTTTTTTTTCCTTTCTCTCTCTGTTTCTTTCTTTCTCTCTTTCTTTTTTGGGAAAAATTTTTTTTCTTGGGAAAATATATTCTTGGTATATATTCTTGGGAAATATAGTAAGGTGGTATCTCATTATGGATTTGATTTGTATTTCCCTACTATTGAGGGATGGTGAACACTTTTTTATTTTGTCTGTTGGCCATTGGATGTCTTCTTTGAAGAAATGTCTGTTCATGTCTTTAGCCTATTTCTAGATTGGATTATCTGTTCTGTGGGTGTTGAGTTTGTTAACTTCTTTCTAAATTTTGGATGATAGCCCTTTATCTGATATGTCATTTGAAAATATCTTCTCTCGTTCTGTTTGTCATCTTTTGGTTTTGTGGACGGTTTCCTTTGGTGTGCAAAAGCTTTCTATCTTGATGAAATCTCAACAGTTCATTTTTGTTTTTGTTTCCTTCACCATTGGAGATGTGTCTAGCAAGAAGTTGCTCTGGCTGATTTCAAAGAGGTTGCTACCTCTATTCTCCTCAAGGATTTGGATGAACTCCTGTCTCGCATTGAGGTCTTTCATCCATTTGGAGTCTATTTTTTTGTGTATGGTATAAGAAAATGGTCCAGTTTCATTCTTCGGCATGTAGCTGTCCCATGTTCCCAGCACCATTTATTGAAGACACTCCCCCCCCCCACCCCATTGGATAGTCTTTCCTGCTTTGAAGAAGATTAGTTGACCCTAGAGTTGAGGGTTAATTTCCGGTTTCTCTGTTCTGTTGTGTTGATCTATGTGTCTGTTTTTGTGTCAGTACCATATTTTCTGGGTGATTACAGCTTCGTAATAGAGCCTGAAGTCTGCAATTGGGTTGCCACTAGCTTTGATTTTCTTCTTCAACATCCATTTGGTTATTCAGGGTCTTTTCTGCTTCCATAAAAATTTGGGGGTTATTTATTCCAGTTCTGTGAAAAATGTAGGTGGTATTTTGAGAGGGATTGCACTGAATCTGTGGATTGTGCTAGGTAGCATAGACATTTTCACAGTATTTGTTCTTTCGGTCCATGAGCGGGGATGTCTTTCCATTTCTTTTTTTTTTTTTTTAAGATTTTATTTATTTGACAGACAGAGATCACAAGTAGGCAGAGAGGCAGTCAGAGAGAGAGAGGGGGAAGCAGGCTCCCCACTGAGCAGAGAGCCCGATGTGGGGCTCGATCCCCGGTCCCTGAGATCATGACCTGAGCCGAAGGCAGAGGCTTTAACCCACTGAGCCACCCAGGTGCCCCTGTCTTTCCATTTCTTTGTGTCTTCCTCCATTTCTATCATGACTATTGTATAGTTTTCTGAGCAGAGATCCTCTGCCTCTTTGGTTAGATGGATTACTAAGTAGTCGTGGTTTTGGGTGCAATTATACATGGGATGGACTCCTTAATTTCTCTTTCTTCTGTCGCGTTGTTGCTGTAGACAAATGCAAGTGATTTCTGTGCATTGATTTTATATCCTGCCACTTTAAAGAATTCCTGGATGATTTCTAGCAATTTTGGGGTGGAGTCTTTTGGGTTTTCCACAAAAAGTATCCTATTGTCTGCAAAGGGTGAGAGTTTGACTTATTGTTTGCCTATTTGGATGCCTTTTTTCTCTTTTTGTTGTCTGATTGCTGAGGCTAGGAATTCTAGTACTGTGTTGAACAGTAGTGATGAGAATGGGCATCCCTGTCCTATTCCTGACCTGAAGGGAAAAGCTCACAGTTTTCCCCATTGGGAATGATATTTGCTGTGGGTTTCCCATAGATAGCCTTTATGATGTGGAGGTATGTACCCTCTACCCTTCCACGGTGAAGAGTTTTGATCAAGAAAGGATGCTTTCCTTTGTCAAATGCTTTTTCTGCATCTATTGAGAGGAACCTATGGTTCTTGTTCGTTCTACTATTAAGGTAGTGTATCACATTGAGTGATTTGTAGTGGTTGAGGAACACTTGCAGCACACAAATAAATTTGATTTGGTGGTGATGAATCATCCTTTTAATGGACTGTTGGATCTTATTGGCTAGTATGTTGATGAGAATTTTGCATCCATATTCATCAGGGATAGTGGTCCGTAATTCTCCTTTTGGGAGAGGTCTTTGTCTGGTTTTGGGAACAATGTAATGCTGGCCCCATCAAAAGGGTTTGGAAGTTTTCTTTCCAGTTCTATTGGAAAAGTTTCAGAAAAGGAGGTATTAAATCTTCCTTAAATGTATGCTAGAATTCCCCTGGGAAGCCATCAGACATTGGGCTCTTGTCTCCTGGGGGATTTTTGATGAATGCTTCCATTTCCTTGCTGATTATGGGTCTCTTCAGGTTTCCTTTTCTTCCAGGTTCAGTTTTGTTCATTTCTCTATTTCTGGGAATTCATCCATTTCTTTGAGACAGCCTGATTTGTTGATATAGAGTTGCCATCCAATGTTCTTATAATTGTTTGTATTTCTTTGGTATTGGGTGTGATCTCTCCTGTGATCTCTTGATTTATGATTTTATTGATCTGGGTCCTTTCTCTTTTCTTTTGGAGAATCTGGACAGGGGTGTCTCAATCTTATTAATTCTTTCAAAGAACCAGCTCCTAGTTTTGTTGATCTGTTCTACTGTTCTTTTGGTTTCTACTTCACTGATTTCTGCTCTCATCTTTATTATTTCTCTTCTCCTTCTGGATTTAGGCTTTCTATGCTGCTCTTTCTCCAGCTTCTTTAGGTGTAGGGTTAGGTTGTGTATTTGAGACCTTTCTTGGTTCTTGAGAAAGGCTTGTAGTGCTATATACTTCCCTCTTAGGACTGCCTTTGCTGCGTCTCAAAGATATTGAACAGTCATGTTTTCATTCTCTTGTGTTTCCATGAATTTTTAAAATTCATCTTGAATTGACTGGTTGACCCATTCATCCTTTAGTAGGATGCTCTCTAGCCTCCATGTATTTGAGTTCTTTCCACCTTTCCTCTCGTGATTGAGTTCCATTTTCAAAGTATTGTGGTCTGAAAATATTCAGGGAATGATCCCAATATTTTAGGATGAGAATAAACATGGTGGATTCCTAATCTTGGCCCCAGAGCTGAGAGCTCAGGGTCCCGCTCCTCAGTGCACCCCCAATCCTTTGTGTCTTCCTGGTTTCTGTCTGTGCTCCATGCTCACCAGACCTATGACCAAGCATTTCTATCTCTGGCACATGACCCCATTTGGAGTCATGAAATCTGGCAGATTCTTGCAGCATGCTCAGGCAACACTCCTCCCGGGGGAGGAAGGGGCTCTCCCCAGTTGTGCTGCTTCTTGGGCCCCTTCTCAAAGAGCAGTTGTCAGAAGGCTGTGGATCACAGTTTATGGCAACCTCCAGCTTAGAATCCACTCCTGGGCTCACTCTTTGTAGCCAGCTTCCCTGCTCTGATACCTGGGAGCTCTGCTGCCCTGAAGTGCCCGTGGTCTTCCTGGGACCCAGAGGATCCTGAGACCACACTGTCCCATCGAGGGTTCCCCCCACTGCTTAGCTGCCAGAGTGATATCCCTCACCAGAGCAGATTTTGTGCTCTGATGCCCTTAGCACTTGGTGGTTGACTGAGGCTCCCACCCCCCACAGTTTATCTTCCCACCTATTGGCTTAGACTTACTTTTCTGTACCTCCTGCCTTGCGGAAAGTGGTCACTTTTCTGTTTGTAGAGTTGCAAGCTATTCTTTTCTTGGATCTCTGCTTGAATTTGCAGGTGATCAGAATGGTTTGATAGTTATCTAGCTAAATTTCTTGGATGAGATGAAATTAAGGTGTCCTACTCCTCCACCATCTTGGACTCTCTCTCTCCTTTCTCCAGATTGCTTTGGGTATTTGGGGTCTTTGTGATTCCATTCAAATTTTAGGACTGTCTTCTATTTCTTTGAATAACGCCATTGGAATTCAGATAGGGATTTCATTACATCTGTAGATTGCTTTGGGTATGTTGGATATGTTAACATTATTAACTCTTCCAGTTAATGAGCATGGAGTATGCCTCCGTTTATTTGTGTTATCTTCCAAATCTTTGGCCCATACATTCACCTGCCAACACGTACACGTTTTTTCCTTCCTTTTCTGCCATGTGTTCAGTATACCAGGTCTTCCTTATTCTTGGTTACTTTTACTCCTAATTTTTTTTCTTGATGCAATTGTCAATGGCATTCCTTTCTTAATTTCTCTTTGTGAAAGTCAGTCATCAGTATATAGAAATACAAGTTGGGGCACTTGGGTGAATCAGTCAATTAAATGTCTGCCTTCAGGTCAGGTCATGATCCTGGGGTTCTCTGAATGAGCCTAGCATTGAGGTCCCTGCTCAGCAGGGAGTCTGCTTCTCCCTGACCCTCTGCTGCCCTCCCTGTTTGTGTTCTCTCTCTCCCTCTCTGTGTCAAATAAATACATTCTTTTAAAAAAAGAAATGCAACAGGTCTCTGTATATTGACTTTGTGTCCTGCAGCTTTACTGAATTTGTTTATTCTAACAGGTGTTTGTTTGTTTGTTTGTTTCTTTTCTTTTTTTTTTGTGGACTCTTTGGGGATTTCTACATATAGTATCATGTCATCTACAAATAGTGACCATTTTATTTTCCTATTTAGGTTTCATATCTTTGTTTTATTTTTTGTCTAAATGGTTTGGCTAGGGTTTTCAATATGATGATGAATGAAAGTGATAAGAGTGGGCATGTTAATCTTGTTCTTGCTGGTGGTGGAAAAGTTTTTAGCTTTTCACCCTTGAGTATCATGTCAGCTGTGGGCTTTTCATATAGGGCCTTTGTTCGGTTGACATATGTTTCCTCAGTACCCAGATGGTTTAGAATCTTTATCATAAATGCGTATTGAATCTTGTCAAGTATTCTTTCTGCATCTATTGTAACAATCCTAGGACTTTTACAAAAGATTTTATTTATTTATTTGACAGAGAGAGAGAGAGAGAGAGAGATCACAAAGCAGGCAGAGAGGCAGGCAGAGAGAGGGGAGGAAGCAGGCTCCTTGCTGAGCAGAGAGCCCGATGTGGGGCTTGATCCCAGGAGCCTGGGATCATGACCTGAGCTGAAGGCAGAGGCTTAACCTGCAGAGCCACCAAGGCGCCCCCAATCCTAGGATTTTTATCTTTTATTTTGTTAAGGTGGTGTATCCCATTGGTGGATATGCAGATATGAAATCATCCTTGCATCCCTGGAATAAATCCCACTGAATCATGTTGTGTGATTCTCCTGATGTATTGTTGAATTAATGTTGCTGATAATTTGTGGAGGATTTTTGCATCTCTGTTCATGAGGGATATTGGCCTTTCCTTTTCTTGTAGCATCCTTGTCTTGTTTTGGTAGCAGGCTAATGCTGCCTTTATAAAACGAGTTTGGACATATGCCCTTCTCTGCTTTTTAAAATAAATTTTGAGAAGGGTTGGTATTAATTCTTCTTCTACCATCTGGCTGAACTCCTTCAGTAAAAGTATCTGGTGTTGGGCATTTGTTTGTTGGGAGGATTTGATTATCGAATCAATCTTTTTACTAGTGATCAGTCTGTTCAGATTTTTTTTTCCCCTTCATGGATCATTCTAGGTTGTTCATTAGGAACTTATGCATTTCTTCTAGGTTGTCCAAGAGGTTGGCCTCTACTTGCTCATAGTAGTTTCTTATAATCCTTTGTATTTTTGTGGTGTTCATTGTAGTAGTTCATCTTTCTTTCTTTTTAAAAAATTTTTCACATTTTTAAATTTAAATTCAGTTAGCTAAGGTACAGTTTTTGATGTAATGGTCAATGATTCATTAGTTGCATGTAACACCCAGACACGCTCATCACCACGTGTCCCCTCCTTAATACCCATCACCCAGTTACCTCCCCCCCCAACCTGCCTCTCCTCCAGTTTGTTGCCTATGATTAAGAGTTTCCCATGGTTTGTCTCCCTCTCTGATTTCTTCCCATTCAGTTTTCCCTCCCTTCCCCTGTGGTCCTCCACACTATTCTTTGTGTTCCACATAAGAGTGAAACCATATGATCATTGTCATTCTCTGCTTGACTTATTTCATTTAGCATAACCTCCTCCAGTTCCATCCATGTCGATCCAAATGGTAGGCATTCATCCCTTCTAATGGTTGAGTACTATTCTAGAGCATGTATGTGCCACATCTTCTTTATCCATTCCTCTTTTGAAGGACATCTCATCTCCTTCCACAGTTTAGCTCTTGTGGACATTGCTGCTATGAACCTTGGGAGCATATGCCCCTTCTTTTCACTGCATCTGTATCTTTGGGGCTAAACATCCGTTAGTGCAATTGCTGGTTAAAGGGCAGCTTTATTTTTAACTTTTGGAGGAATCTCCATGCTGTTTTCCAGAGTGACTACACCAGCTTGCATTCCCACCAACAGTGTTAGAGGGCTCCCATTACTCCACATCCTCGCCAACACTTGTTTCCTGTTTGTCAACTTCAGCTATTCTAACTGCTGGAAGGTGGTATCTCATTGTTCTGAATTCCCTGATTACAAGTGATATGGAGCATTTTTTCATGGTCTGTTGGCCATTTGTGTGTCTTCTTTGGAGAAGTGTCTCTTCCTGTCTTCTGCCCATTTCTTGAGTGGGTTCTTTGTTTCTTGGGTGTTGAGTTTGAGAAGTTCTATGTAGATCTTGGATACCAGACCTTTCTCTGTAATGCCATTTGCAAATACCTTCTCCTATTCTGTAGGTTGCCTTTTACTTTTGTTAATTGTTTCTTTTGCTGTGCAGAAGCTTTTTATCTTGTTGAAGTCCCAATAGTTTTGTTTCCCTGGGCTTTGGAGACATGTCTTGCAAGAAGTTGCAGTGTCCAAGGTCCAAGAGGTTGCTGCTTGTGTTCTCCTCTAGGATCTTGATGTGAGACAGGAATCAATTATCTTTCTTTCCTGATGTATTTGAGTCCTCTCTCTTTCTTGGTGAGTCTAGCTAAAAGTTTGTCAGTTTTGTTTATCTTTCCAAAAAAGGCAGTTTGTATTTTCATTGCTCCTTTGTCATTTTTGTCTCCATTGGATTTATTTCTATATTTCTTTTTGTTATTACCTTATTTCTACTGTTATGGGGCTTTGCTTGTTGGTTTTTTTTTTTTTCCCTTCCCATTCTTTCCCATGTAAAATTAAGTTGGTTACTGGAGCGCTTTCAACTGAATTGAAATTTCTGAACTGAATTTCTTTGAAATTCCCCCTTAGAACGACTTTTGCTGTATCCCCTAAGTTTTCATAGGTTCTCTTTCATTAGTCTCAAGGTACTTTAAAAAATTTTTTTTTATTTCTTCTTTGACCATTGGTTGTTTAGTGGCATGTGGTTAAATCCCCATGTAATTCTGACTTCCATTTTCTTCTTGTGACTGATTTCTACTTTCATATACCATTGTGGTTGGACAAGATTTGAAACAGAGAGTGAAGGGAGTGTTCAGTTTAATGGTTAGTTTCCTGTTTTTGTTTTTTTTTTTTTTTCTTTGAAGAAAGACCACGCATTCCATGGAGACAGAGGAATGTTTTGTGAGACTGGAGCAGGAAGGGGTTGGGGGTCAACCCTTGTTAGAATTACTAACTACTACCATGCAGGCTGTGTACCACTGTTCACACTGTAGCCCTGATGGACTTGTACTTCCTTAGAAACATTTTGTAGGAGGTGCAGGGTGACCTTCTCTAATGGAAAGGTGTCATATGGGTTTATGGCATGGTCCCAGGTCAGCAACCAGGATGTATGATAAATTGGGGGATCAGAACCCAAGTTTCTGTTGGAAGTGAAAGAAACGGGGCATGGTGTGCTTTATGACAATAGCTGAGGTCCCAAGTGACCCACTGATTGTTGTTGGTGGGTAAGGTAGCAAGGCCTGTGGATCTGTCTCATCATATCCTGTGGAATTCAGGGACACCCTCCTGTCTTTTGAGTTGTATAGAAACAGGTAGACAGCAGTCTCTGGTCAGGCACAAGGGTTTCACTGGATCGCCACCAGAGGGGCAGTGTGTGGGGGGAATGACTCCTTTATTTCCATACAAACTGACCAGGGTCTGTGACTATGATTCTTAGCAGCAGCATGGGGAAAGGAGGGAAGTGGTGGTTCACATTTCCTAGGGTTGTGGTCAGGACTACCGAGGTCAGCCATGCCTGGCTCAGTAGGCACCCACTCACTGTAGCTGTGGGCATGGTGCCCATGGTACTTTCCAGCTGGCACCCATGCTGTAGCCTCCTACTTTTTATCATCTTCATGGTCATGAGCCTCTGCTCTTCCCCATGGCCCCCCAGGGTGTGGCCCTCCATCCATCTGGCCCTCCTCGCTGGACCCTGTGAAACCCGATGTCAGGGTAGCCTTCTTGAGAGGCTGCTCTGTCAGTCCCCTGGTGGAACACTTCCATGGATCCCCTGTGAGGTGAGGATGATGCCCTGCCCTGAAAGGGGGATGCAGGTCCCCAATCAGGAGAGCCATGTCTTCCTTTTCAGCCTGGCCTGCCCTCCCCTCAGTCCTCCTCAGGGAAGCTGTCCCCACTTCCTGAGCTGACAGCTCTGACCTTAAAAACCAATATTGTTTTCTATTTCTCCATGCCTTCATTCATCCATGGCATGTTGGTGGATTTTCAGCAGTCCTGCAGGGCTGTCTGCTCAAAGAAGAGATGACCTGGGAGAGGTAACACCTTTCCCTATCACCTCCCTCAGCATGTCCCTGAGGCCTGGGGCCAGCTGTCCCACTGAGGGTTGAGGGATCTGAGCCAGCCCATCCTGAGCCCAGGCTCTGTGTCAGCTATGAAGACAGATGTGTGCCAGGAGCAGTAAGCAGCTAGCATGGGCCAGGGCCAAAAGTTTGTCTTTCTCATTCCTCTCCCACCCCCCACCTCAAGAGATAGCTCAGAGCTTCAAACCCTGCATCTCAAGATTCTGCGACCTGTGCCTCCTGCCTTCATTTGGTGACTTCGGTGGTCTCCTGTTCCCTATACCTCCCATACCTGCTCCCATGACAGTTCCTGGATCAGGGGAGGGATTGTACCCTTGTCTGTACTTTGACCTCTTCCTGTCCTGCACCGAGCCCACCCACCTTTGCATCTTCCATAGATGGGCTTGGAAGGAAGCCCATTCACAGGGAAGTTATTGGCCAAATGGATCCAGGGAAGAACCGTTGAATTAGAGATCCAGGATAGAGAACAAACCTGCTCTGAAACCTATCCCACAGTTTGTGACTATCTCACATTAAAACAGAAATAATAGCTTTCTGGACTGTGATGTGGCATCTCTCTCTACATTGTTGAATGCCTAGGTGCTGAAAGGGACCATGGCTCCTGTGGGCTAGGATTAACAGTTTAAGTATAAGAACTCAGTGAAATTTGAATCTGAGGCATAAAGTGAATAAATGCTGTAGAGGAAATACTCCCAAGTAGGGCTTATGAACATGGCACAGCAAAAGCTTTTTCAAATAGGTTACTGAAAGAAAAATATTTTTTATGCTTTGTTTTAATTCCAAATTTAATTTAATTTAATTTTTGTTAATTGATTTAACACACAGTGGTATATTAGTTTCAGATGTACAATAGAGTGAATCAGTAACTTGATATAATACTCTGTGCTCATCATGAAAAGCATACTCTTAATCCCCTTCACCTAGTTCACTCATCCCTTCATCTACCTCTCCTTTGGTAACTAACCATTTGTTCTCTATTGTTAAGAGTCTGTGGAGTACCTGTGTGGTTCAGTCAGTGAAGTGTCTGCCTTTGGCTCAGGTCATGCTTCCAAGGTCCTGGGATCAAGCCCCACATGGGGCTCCTTGCTCAGCAGGGAGCCTGCTGCTCCCTCTCCCTCTGCCTGCCGTTCTGTCTACTTGTGCTCTTTCTCTAGCCCTCTGTCAAATAAATAAATAAGTAAATAAATAAACAAATAAATAAAATCTTTTGAAAAAAACTTTTTATTTTGGTTTATCTCTTTTTTCTCCTTTATGTTTTTCTTTCTTAAGTTCCACATAAGAGTATTATCCTATGGTATTTTCTTTCTCTGACTGACTGATTTCACTTAGGATCACACTCTCTAGTTCCATCCATGAGTCTGCACATTGCAAAATTTCATTCCTTTTTATGGCTGAGTAACATTCTATTGTGTGTAAATGTGTGTGTACAAATCTATTGTTTATAAATAGATATATAAATTACAAATATAAAAATATAAATTTATAAATGACACTTGGGTTTCTTCCCTATTGTTATATTGTAAATAATGTTTCAAGAAACAGGGCAACATATATCTTTTTTAGTTATTGTTCTCCTATTCTTTGGGTAAACACCAGTCGTGTGACTGCTGGATCATAGGATAGTTCTCTATTTAATTTTTTGAGGAACATCCATAATGTTTTCCACGGTGGCTGCAACAGGTTGCATTCCCACTAAGAGTGCACGAGGGTTTCCCTTTCTCCATATCCTCCAAACACCTGTTGTTTCTTGGGCTGTTGATGTGAGCCATTCTGATAGGTATGAGGTAATATCGCATTGTACTTTGGATTTGTATTTTCCTGACGATGGGTGATGGTGAACATCTTTTCATAGACATTTGGCCATCTGTATTTCTTCTTTGAGAAATGTTTGTTCATATCTTCTGCCTATTCTTTTCACTGGATTCTGTTTTTCAGGTGTGAGTTTTATCAGTTCTATATATTTTGGACACTATCCCTTTATTCCATAGGATATTTGCAAATATCATCTCCCTTTCAGTAGGTTGTCTTATGATGATTACTTTTTCATTGTTCTGCTGTGTGGAAACTTTTGTTTTTGATGTAGTCCCAGTAGTTTATTTTTGCTTTTGTTTCCTTTGCCTCAGGGAACATGTCTAGAAAAATGTTGGTATGGTCCATGTCAGAGAAGTTATTGTCTGTGCCCTCTTGTAGGATTTTTATGGTTTCAGGTCTTCCACTGAGGTCTTGAAACCATTTTCAGGGGCGCCTGGGTGGCCCAGTCATTGGGTTTCTGCTTTCAGCTAAAGTAATGATCCCAGCATTCTGGGATCGAGCCCCACATTGGGCTCCCTGCTCAGCGGGAAGCCTGCTTCTCCCCCTTCCACTTCCCCTGCTTGTATTCCCTCTCTCACTGTCTTCTTTCTGTCTGTCAAATAAATAAATAAAATCTTACAAAAAAAAACTGTTTTGAGATTTTTTTAGTCTGCCTGGTGTAAGAAAGCAGTCTAATTTCATTCTTCTGTTTGTAGCTGTCCAGTTTTCCCAACACCGTTTTTTTTTTGTAGAGACTGTCCTTTTCCGTCTTGATATTCTTGCCTGCTTTGTGGAAGATTAATTGGTACATAATTGTGGATTTATGGCTGAGCGATCGCATTGGCTGTTCAGTATCTTTGGTGGTTCCCTACAAATTTTTAGGAGTGTTTGAGTTCTTTGTTTTTTTAAATTTAAATTCAGTGAGCCAACTTAGAGCACATCATTAGTTTCAGTTGTAGTGTTCAATAGTAGATTAGGTGTCTATAACACCCAGTGCTCATTGCATCACATGCCCACCTTAATGCCCATCATGCAGTTACCTCATCCCCCATCCACATTCCTTCCTGCAACCCTCAGTTTGTCTCTGTAGTTAAGAGTCTTTCATGGTTTTTCTCCCTCTCTGATGACTTCCCATTCTGTTTTCCCTCCCTTTCCCTGTGAGGCTCTGTGCTGTCTTTTCTGTTTCATGTGTGAGTGAAACCCTATGACAATTTTCTTTCTGATAGACTCATTTTGCTTAGCATTATACCCTCCAGTTCCAATCAGGTTGATGTGATGATAAGTATACATACTTTCTGATGGCTGAGTAATATTCCATTGTATTTATGCATTCATCTGTCTGTGCACATCTGGGCTCTTTCCATAGTTTGGTTATAGTGGATATTTCTGCAATGAACATTGGGGCACAGGTGCCACTACTTTTCACTCAATCTGTATCTTTGGGGTAAATACCCAGTAGTGCAGTTGCTAGGTTGTAGGACAGCTCTATTTGTACCTGCTTAAAGAAACCCAATACCATTTTACAGACTGCTCTATGAACTTGCATTCTCATTAGCAGTGGAAGAGGGTTCCCCTTTCTATCCATCCTCAACCACATTTGTTATTCCATGACTTGTTAATTTTAGCCATTCTAACTGGTGTCAAGTGGTATTTCATGGTTTTGATTTGTATTTCCCTGATGGCTGGTGATGTTGAGCACTCCTTCCTGTGTCTGTTAGTCACTTGTATATGGTCTTCAGGGAATGCTTGTTCAGGTTTTCATCCATGTTTTGAGCGAGGGTTAGGGTTAAGGCTCAGGAGCATAGAAGGAGTGATCTGCTGATGTGAGGAGAATGTCGTAGAGGACTTATTTGAGGGCTACAGATAGGGAGAGTAATAGGCTCAGGGTTTGTGTTCAGTATGTTAACAAACATATACGTAAACAGGGATTTGCTGATTATTTCAATCAGAATCCTCCTGCTCTGATTCCTTTCTGGAGTTCCAAATGGCATAGTTTCTTCCTGGGTGGCAGGCTGAATCTTCTGGTATGACTGAGGTGTCTCTGGTCTGGAGGGCTTGGATGCCAGGCCTCTGGGAACAGAAGCCTGAAAACCCAAACTAGGGTAAGGGTTAGAGCATAGGGGCATGGCAGGCCCAATCTGCAGGAACTGAGGCAAACTCCCCCAGGGGTGGGGGATGCTGAGTTGAGGACATGTGTCAGGCTGAGTGTCTGGCTCTTGGTTTTTGTCCAGGAGGCTGTCTAAAGTAGGGGTGGCTTCAGGTGGGCATGCAGATTTCTCCTGCTCTGAAACCATTGTGGAGTTCCAAAAAGCACAGTTTCCTTCTGGGTGGCAGGCAGAGTCCTGCGGTATGGCTCAGGTGTCCCAATCTGTAGGCCTTGGGTGCCAACCTCTGGGGACAGAAACCAGAAAATGCAAAGTAGGGTTCAGGTTAGGGACTAGGGGCATGGCAGGCCCAATCTGCCTCCACTGATGTGAGCTCCCCAGGGGGCTGAGTTGAGGGCGTGGGTCAGCCTGAGTGTCAGTCTCCGGGTTTGTGTCCAGGAGGCTTCTTAAAGTGGGAGTGGCTTCAGGTGGGTATGCAGATTTCTCCAGCTCTGAATCCTTTGCAGAGTTCCAGATGGCTCGGTTTTTCTTCTGGGTGGTAGGTGGATTCCTGTGGTATGGCTCAGGTATCCCCAATCTGGAGGCCTTGGGTGCCAGACCTCGAGGCACCAATGCCAGAAATCTCAAGTGAGGGTTAGGGCCCAAGGGCATGGCAGGCCCCATCTGCTGGTGCTCGTGTGAGCTCCCTGTGATGCTGAGTTGAGGGAGTGGGATAGGCTCCCCACTGCCTCTGGTGGTGGCAACCTGCACAGCTACGCCATACATGGCCTCACACTGCATCTCAACACTACCTCTAGTAGCAGTAAGCAGCATTGCGATGCCTTCAGGCATCCCTCACACTGCAGGTGTCCCCAGCTCAATGGGCAGGAGCTGACACTGCCATGCCTTCCAGCATCTCCCACTGAGTTCACCACTGCTTCCAGTGTCAGTATACTTCACTCACACTCCTTTCAGCATCTTGTATTGTAGTTATTGTAGTTCATCACTGTCTCCAATGGTGACAAGCTGCAAAGCCGTGCTATCCACGGTCTCCCGCTGTGTGTCAACACTGCCTCTAGTGGTGGTAAGTAGCACTGACCACTGACTCGTCTTCCCCATCTTGCCCTGCAGCTCAACACTGCCTTCAGTGGCGGGATACTTCACTGCCACTCTTTCCAGCATCTCTCATGGAGGCTCAGCACTGCCTCCAGTGGCGACAAGCTGCAAAGTCACACCGTCCATGGTCTCTCACTGCATCTCAGCACTACCTCTAGTGGCCATAAGCAGCACTGCAAGGCCTTCAGGCGTCACTCACACTCCAGCTGACCACAACCTCCGGTGGTGGGAACCTGCACTGCTATGCCTTACAGGGTCTCACACTACAGCTCTCCAACAGGTGTAGTGGTGTGAAAGTGCATTGCAATTTCTTCCAGCTTCTCTCACTGGAGCACACCCCTGCCTCCAGTGGCAACAAGCTGTAGTGTCCCATCTTCTAGCACCTCTCACTGTGCAGCTCACCATGGCCTCCAGTGGTGGGAACTGGCAATGCCACTTCTTCCAGCATCTCCCACTGCAGCTCACCACTCCCTCCAGTGGCGGTAGTTAGCACTCCAACTTGAGTTATAATGAGATTTGGACAGAGATTTCATGAGATTTAGACTGAGGTCATGTGATTTCCTTGAGTTCTCACAGTACTTGAAATGAGTTCTCAAAAGATGTGGGTAGCAATCTTGTGAGAAATGCCCGACTTCTCAGGAAACTTGGACTGAGATCGCATGAGATTTGGGTTGAGATATCATGGAATTTGGAATAAGACCTCATGAGATTCCCCCAACATCTCATGATATGTGGAATGAGTTCTCATGAGATTTGAGTAGAAATCTCCTGACAAATGCCTGGGTTCTCATGAGATTTGGACTGAGATATCATGAGATTTGGATTGAGATCTCTAGGGATCTGAGTTCTCATGAGATTTCAACTAAGATCCCATGATATTTGGACAGAGATCATGAGATTTGGACTGAGATCTCATGAAATTTGAACTAAGATCTCATGAGATCTGAACTAAGATCTCATGAGATTTCCCTGACATCTCACGATATTTGGAATGAGTTCTCATGATATTTGGGAAGAAACTCATAAGTAACTGAATTCTCTTGAGACTTGGACAGAGATCTCAGGAGATTTGGACAGAGATCTCATGAGATTTGGACTGATCTCTTAGGAGATTTGGGAAGAAATCTCATTAGCTGTGCCTGACATTTCAGGAGTTTTTGGACTGCAATATCAGGAGATTTAGACAGAGATCATGGGATTTGACTGAAATCTCATGATATTTGGAAAGATTTCTCACGATATTTGTGTAGAAATCTCATGAGAAGTGCTCGAGTTCTCATGAGGTTTGGTCTGAGATCTCGTGAGATTTGCACCAAGATCTTTTGAGATCTGGACTGAGATATCATGGGATTTGATTGAAATCTCACGAGATTTGGATTGAGATCTCATGAGATTTGGACATTGGTACGAGATTTCCCTGAGTTCTCAGAATATTTGAAATGAATTATCACGAGATTTCTACCCATACCATGCTTGCCTGCCGTGTGCACTGTTGAGTTGTTCACTCTACCCTGGAGCCCAACAGCCAGGCTATTGTCATTTTGCTTAGGTTAATGGTCTTTCATTTCTAACCAGAGGCAACTTAGTATTTGTTAGCTCAGCTGTGGGATGAAGAAAGTGGCTCTATTCTTTGGACATGATCTTAGATCTTCATCCTCTTTCCTTTCTGCTGTTCAATACTTCCCTAGGCTGGATAACATCAGCCAATAACATATGTCTGCTAATCATTTAGATGCAATCGAATTTTGAAAAATTAAGATTTAACTGACATTATATTAGTTTCAGGTATATAACAGCCATGATTTGGTGTTTGTATGTATGTGAAATGATAAATGCAATGGCATTTGAGGAAATGCAGGTTTTCCATCTTTTCTACATAGTACCAGAATTAAAAGTCCAATACTTTATTTTAGAATACAGCAGGAATTAGCCCAACCGAAGAGTTGAGTTTCTCAGCTACATTCTGATGTATTCCCCAGACTAGTTCATCATTTTTTCTTGCTTTAATTAAGCCAGATTCACCTCAGTTTTCCTTCTGGCTAGCTGTATACCAAATACCAGGGACAATTCCAGGGACAAATCTCTCATCTGTAATTACTACGAATGGACTGTGTATTCTCTCCTCTGCTTCTTTTGCAGAAATTCACAAAATGGAAGTATTACTTTGGGCCTTTTACACTTTTACACAATTTCTAAATTTAGTCCCAGACTGTAGCTGTTCCTCCCACTCTCTTGATCCCATGAGTTACCTTGTGGCACCTTCTTTTTCCATCCTATTACTTCCTGCCTCCTCCTCCCCAGCATTTTCTTTTGGTTGCAGTTTACATGAACTCTTTCCTGCCTTTCCTGGTATTAGCCAGCATATGTCTCCTGGAAATAAAGGCTGTACTCAAACTCCTATTTCTATATAAAAACTTATGATAGGCTTTTCCTCAAAATAAAAATCCTTACTATATTTAGGCATGGTTTTCTTATTTTTAGAATGTTTTAAACTTATTTTTGAATGCTATACACAGTTTAAAAGTGTGAGTTTTAGCTGAATGGTAAAGGGTGTGTGGGCACAAACATGCTTCCTGGGCACTCCCAGGATGGAGGCCTTCCTCTCTTTTACCATATTGTACTCTTGGCATCCTTTCTTGCTCGAGTTGGTTGCCAGTTTAATGTATGCTTCTGGAAATAGAGTAAATTAAGATTTTTAATCCACTCAAGCACAATTAATGTTTTCCATAGGCCACAGCTTCATAGGCATGTGATTGTCCTTCAGGATTTTGACCTCCTGTGCCTTCTTCATTAATTGTTTTCCATCAGTAATGCTTGATGTTGTACCCAATGCTGATTTCTTATCACTGGAAACAATGTTGTTTATGAAAGCCAAGGACTACAGTGTTTCCTACTGTGCAATTGGGTGGAACCTCAAGAGGACATCTGCTCCCCACAGAGGGTATTCATGGGGTTAAGGCCAGTCTGGCTATTTGTCTAATAATTGCTGTCAGGGTTATCTACAACTGGCAGCTCATCCTCATTTACCAGAGTGACAGTGACTTTCATACATGACTTAGATGGTCCACAACTGTGGGTAAAGGCCATCCTGTCCTCAATCTCTACCTCTCTTCCTTTTCCTTCTTTCCTTCCTTTCTTCCTTCTCCCATCCCTCCCTCATTCCTTTCTTTCTTCCTTTTTTTTTCTTTTCTTTCTCTCTTCTCCCTTCCTTCCTCCCCCCTCTTTCTTTTCTTTTCTTCTCCTCTTCTCTCCTCTCCTCTCCCCTCCCCTCCTCTTCTGTCCTTTTCTTTCTTTCTTTCTTTCTTTCTTTCTTTCTTTTCTCTCTCTCCCTCCCTCCTTTCTTTCCTTTTTTTCCTTTATTCCCTTCCTTCTTTTTTCCTCGCTCCCTCCCTCCCTTCCTTTCTTCTTTCCTCTCTCTTCCTTCCTCCCTTCTTTCCTTCCTTCTTTTAAGAACATTTAATTTCTTATTTATTTACATATTTATTCATCATTTCACTCTTTCCTTTAATAAATGTCTGCCAAGTACTACTCAGGGCTCTGGGAATAGAGATCCAAGCCTATCAGCAAGATGTGAGGTCTAGCTAGCATACCACAAAAAAAAAAAAAAAAAAAAATGAGCAAATAGGGCACAAGGCATCAGATAGTGGTAGGTGCTATGAAGAAAAATAAAGCATAGTAGAGACTTGAGGGATGGAAGATGCCTTTTTAAATGAGATGCTTGATGATGCCATCTTGTGTTTCCTACTGCTCTCTTTCCTCTTTTTGGTCCTTTACAAATAGCAGTCTATTCTACCCTCCCCTCCCAGCTGTTGCCCGACCACACCTGTTCCGCTAAGATATTTATTTTGTAATTTATTCTGTTAATATGTATTTTATTTATGTGTACATTTATAATAGCAGTGTTATATTTATAAGATACCTTACTTCTCACTGAGGTGCACTGGGAAGAGCAGAGCCTAAAGTGTGACCCTTCGCAGGGACATTTAATGCCGTAGAAATGTGGAGAGCAGAAATCTTTCAAGGGTCAAAGGTCACCACCAAAGACCTTCCTCAGTGACCTGAGATTCTGTTTGTTTGTTTGTTTGTTTGTTTTAAAGATTTTATTTATTTGACAGACAGGGATCACAAGTAGGCAGAGAGAGAGGAAGGGAAGCAGGATCCCCGTTGAGCAGGGAGCCTGATGCGGGGCTCGATCCCAGGACCCTGACATCATGACCTGGGGCGAAGGCAGAGGCCCAACCCACTGAACCACCCAGGTGCCCCTGAGATTCTTTTCTTAGTGAGCAGCAGAGTGTAGTTTTGTTCATTGATTTCCTTCCTGATCACCCCATCTCCTGGCCACAGAGCAGCTTCAATAAAGACTCAGGGATTTTTCTTAAAAACAAAACAAAACAGAACACTCTACAGGTTCTCTGAAAGCTCCCATGGCAGATCACCACTCAGCAGCCAGCCCACCTTCCCACCCAAGGACCCTGTCCTCCACTAGGGACTCCTCCATTCCCTCCCCCCAGAAGTGTCCAGCTCCAGGCCACTGTCACTTTTGATATTAACTCTTCTGTATTAGTGTTCTTTTGCGGTGATAACTGACTACAATCTTAGCAGTTTAAAACAACCCTAATTTACCTTTTTGCATTTTGTGCATCAGTAGGTGGGCTTAGCTGAGTTCCCTCCCTTTTTGATATCTCACAAGCCCCAAATCAAGATGTGGGTGTCACGGGAAGAACCTCATCCAAGCTCAGTTTGTTGGAAACATTAGAGGCAATTGTGGGGGCTTTGCCACAGGCCCCATCCAGGTCAAAGCCAAATACCTCCCTCTCACACCTGGGTTCTGCCTTCTCCTTAGGCTAGCAGCAGAAGAAAACTGTGATTTCAAAGAGCATCCCCCCCCCAGGATGGGATTAAGCCCCCACATCATCTCCATTTTAATTAGCTCAAAATCAACTCTTTAGCAATCCTAATTTCACCTGCAAAATTGCTTCTGTTATGTAACCCAGCACAATCATGGACAGACAGGGCATCTCATCCTACATTCAGTCCCTGGGATTAGACTGGGAAATCTCGGGGAACATTTTACAGTTCTGCCTACCATTGCCTCTTTTCAACTTATTTCTGATTTCATTCTTCTAAAATGGAAATTTTTAGTTTTATTGTATTACTAAAACATAACATGTTTTGCTGTAAGAAATGTTCAAATGGAATACTATGGAATGGTAAATGGAATACTATGCAGCCATCAAAAGAAATGAAATCTTGCCATTTGCGACGACATGGATGGAACTAGAGGGTATCATGCTTAGCGAAATAAGTCAATCGGAGAAAGACAACTATTGTATGGTCTCCCTGATATGAGGGAGAAGAGATGCAACATGGGGGGTTAAGGGGTTAGGAGAAGAGTAAATGAAACAAGATGGGATTGGGAGGGAGACAAACCATAAGTGACTCTTAATCTCACAAAACAAACTGAGGGTTGATGGGGGAAGGGGGGTTGGGGGGGTGGGGTTATGGACATTGGGGAGGGTATGTGCTATGGTGAGTGCTGTGAAGTGTGTAAACCTGGCGATTCACAGACCTGTACCCCTGGGGATAAAAATATATGTTTATAAAAAATAAAATTAAAAATTAAAAAAAAAAGAAATGTTCAAATGAAACACAGAAGGATATAAAAAGATTAAAATCTGTAATCTCACCTTTTAGGGAAACAACCTCTAGGGGTTCTGCTGTGCTTTGGAGGCAAGGTAGCTCTGTTCCTCTCATCTTTTTGTTGTTGTTGTTGTTGAGGCTGGTAACAGATGAGATCCCAAGCTTAAATTCTTTTGTATTAGGGCATCTGGGTGGCTCAGTGGGTTAAAGCCTCTGCCTTTGGCTCAGGTCATGATCCCAGGGTCTTGGGATCGAGCCCTGCATTGGGCTCTCTGCTCAGCAGGGATCCTGCTTTTCCCCCTCCCCTCTCTCTGCCTGCCTCTCTGCCTACTTGTGATCTGTCTGTCAAATAAATAAATAAAATCTTTAAAAAAAATTCTTTTATATTGCACAAGGCAGAGGTTTGTTGTTGATTGCTGGTGTACTAGTTGATACCCTGGATCGACAAGGTGGTACAGTGGGCATATTTGAAATATGCTACTTCATTATAGCCAGAAAATATTTTACTGGCAACATTATGCTACATTTTTAAGGAACACGTTTCTGCATTGCAGTAATATGCATAAAATATTTATATAATAATCAACTCCCTACAAATCTGATTTACTAGTCAGAATGATGTACTATAATTTGGAGGGTTAGAAAACAAAGGAGATTTAGTGGGCAAGTGATTATGGTCTTCAAATAGTTTAAGAAGCACACACAAAAAAGAGAAGAAATTATTTTGTATGGATCTACTACGTAAATCTAGGACTGAAGGATACAAGTTGCAAGAAGAGGGTACCTGTGTGGCTCAGTTGATTCATCGTCTGACTCTTGATTTTGGCTCAGGTCAGGATCTTAGGGTCGTGAGGTTGAGCCCTGCATTGGGCTCTGTGCTGAGTGGGGAGCCTGCTCCCCCCGCACCTCCCCGCCTCTCTGCCTGCTTGTCATCTCTGTCTGTCAAATAAATAAATAAAATCTTTAAAAAAATAAAATAGAAAAGGAACAGATTTCTAGGAAAACAGGCATTTTTTTTTTTTTCCAGATGAGGCATCCTGACAGAGAACTCTAAATTCTACTAGGAGTGCCATATATAGCAGGTTTCTGCTTACTTCATCTGAAAAGGACCAGATAATAAACTTTTTCTGCTTTGTAGGTCATACTGTCACAACTACTTAACTCTATAGTTATAGAATGAAAGCAAGGATAGATAATTATACGAATGAATGGGCGTGGCTGTGTTCTAATAAAACTTTATTTATAAAACCAGTCACCAGGCCAGTTTTGTGAACTGTGGTTTGTCAACTCCTGCTATATATCATTTCCTAAACTGGGTGTGAGAAGGACCTAATCATCCTCCAGTTCCCTTCCATACTCAAAACTTTGGTGTTACATGCTTCTTTGATGAGGGTATGAAAAAACATAGATATCATTCATCAAAAGGTCCTGCCAGAAGAGCTACCCATATCCATCCCTTATTCAGTTGTCATCCAGATAATTGCAATGGGAAAAATTAAGTAAGATTTAAGCTGCATGACTCCAAATAATGGGAAAAGTTATGAACATTTAAAAAAATAGAAATCTAAGGTGCCTGGGTGGCTCAGTTAGTTAAGCAACTCCCTTTGGCTCAGGTCATAATCCTGGAGTCCCCAGATAGAGCCCCACATTGGGCTCCCAGCTCCATGGGGAATATGCTTCTCCCTCTTACCTTCTCCCCTCTCATGCTCTCTCACTCTTTCTCTCTCTCAAATAAATAAATAAATAAATAAATAAAATCAATTAAAAAAGGAATAAAAGAATAAAAATAGAAATCCAGGCATGCTTTGTGGGGCCCTAACATGAAATAGTTAATATATTAAATAGCTGAACACAGGAATGGGACGTTCACAGAATATGTTGACAGGACAAAAAGTTGAAACTGTTGGCAGAAAATCAAAGTCAATATCAGAGCCAAGCAAATAACGGCCTGCAGTGCCCAGTTAGGAAAGCTTGAGGACCATCCATTTTTAAGTGGCGAGAGACACCCTCACCTCCAGAGCCATAGAAGAATTGTGCTCTCAGGTAGAGAATTTCTTTTATTCTGATTGCTTCCAAATAGGTTTTTTTTTTTTTTAATTAAGCATAATTCTACTTTGAGAAGAAGCTATCAGTATGTATTCTAATTTCTGGTGTATTTAAAGAATATAGGAGAAACTGACATTCTTACATAAGAAATCTTTTAGTGTAAGATATTTTAACATTAAAGAGGATATCGACTGCTTAAAAATTTTTCAATGAGCTTTAGTATTTTGAGAGATTTTCTTAGGGATTCTGGACCGATATGCTGGCCATTATTTATAATCATTTTCTTTTTGCTCAAATCAAGAGGTTTCACAACTGTTTAATTTCTCTCTACCAATTCCCTTTCCATAATTATCAATATCGGCGACAAGTGAGCTATGAAAGCAATAGTAGTCTAGAGATCTCAGTTTGAATCTTGTGCCAAGTACCTGGCATAAAATATACAGAGAGCGCTTGCTCCCTGTACTGGTAATTATGTGCTTAGACTTGCAATGCGGACATTTATAAGAAGATCTCTATTACCTTAAATGAAGGTTCGTGTTAAATATGATCTGTCACCAGCAGGGTCATGCATGTGTTGCTTTCTCTTTTAGGATGATTTCACCCACTCAAGCAGCTTATCTCACTTGCTTCTTTGCTACTGTTTCCTGTGGTGAGTGAATTGTCTCTAAAATCTCAAATTGTGTGTGGGAGAGGAATAGTTAACCAGACATGCCAGACCTGGAGAAAACTATTGAACAGACAGCTTTGGGAAGGAGCTGCCTCCTGCCAGAAGAGCTACCCATATCCATCCCTTATTCAGTTGTCATCCAGATAATTGTCATCCAGATAATCTACCAAGAGGTCAGGACACATATCCTTTTAGTATCCAGAGGCAACTGCCACTTCTCAGATGTATTGCCCTTGATGTACGGGAGTGGGAGCCCGGAAGTGAGAATGTCTTTGTGCCTGTGTTAGCAGAAACTGCTGTTGGCAAACGACTCTCTACAAAGCAGATCTTAAACACTCAGCCCTCTATTTTTAGTATCAATATATTTTAAAAATCAACTTTATCTTAATATTTACTGTGTAGACATTTTGTAATATCTGGATCCAAAACCCAAGTGTTGTAATAGGTACGGGGTGCATATTTTTACTCTTTTGGCCACAGGGGAACTGCTTCAGAAACAAAAGTATTTGGTTTAAATTTAAATTAGTAAATCATCCCTTTGACTAATTCTGGTTTGAACACCAAGTTTTGAACGTATTTCTCTCTCTAGCCAGTCTGTTAAATTTTCAGGGAATAAAGACGATTTTGGACACAGTTCTTTATTAGTCGTTATAGAATGGCATTTTCTCTGTGCCATCGTTATGGATAGATTTTGAGTCTGTGTTGACTTAAGATGGACACTGCAGTGATTATTTACCTACCTCTCAGATGTATGGCGAAGATAAACACCTCTCACATAAAGGTTACATTTATAAAAAGGTATAATTTTTTTCAGGAGGAAGCTCTTTTTCCCCTCCTAAACCAACACCCCTCCATGTCTAATTGTTTTTTTAAGCCATGATCATTAAATCCATTGAATGCTGAGGGGTAGAAACCAGAGATGCTATTGGACCATGGCCATTTCAGTTTTATCTTTTAGGCAAAAAAAAAAAATTAAATTATGATCATGCTAGGAAAATTAGAGGTGCAGGTAAGCCGAAAATGAGAAATTGCCTATTATTTGTAGTCCTATAATACAGAAATGACTACTGTTAAAATATTTTTTTAGTCTTTCAAATATTTTTCTATATGTCTATTTACACATCTAACAAAGATGTTATTAATTATAGATACTTTGTTTATAATCTATGTTATCCATTTATAGCTATCTTTTTTATATATGTCATATTTTTTGGAACTTAGTAATCTTCCCTAGTGATGGTATTTTTGTA
Organism: Lontra canadensis; assembly: GCF_010015895.1. Lineage (NCBI taxonomy): Eukaryota > Metazoa > Chordata > Mammalia > Carnivora > Mustelidae > Lontra > Lontra canadensis. The sequence continues at coordinate 2,109,717 of NW_022631096.1, read as the reverse complement.
TGCACATTCTTTTTTTTTTTTTTAAGATTTTTATTTATTTATTTGACAAAGAGAGATCACAAGTAGGCAGAGAGGCAGGCAGAGAGAGAGGAGGAAGCAGGATCCCTGCTGAGCAGAGAGCCCGATGTGGGGCTCGATCCCAGGACCCTGGGATCATGACCTGAGCCGAAGGCAGAGGCTTAACCCACTGAGCCACCCAGGTGTCCCCGTGTGCACATTCTTATACACATATTCAGTTATTTCTGTAGAATAAAATTTTGGAAATAAAAATGTTAGATAGAAAGGTGTGAATAGTTTGGAAGGTTCTGTGATGTACATCATGAAATTATCTTTCAGAAAGGTGATTCTCCAATTAACTCTCTCCACCAGCCGCTAAGAGTGATCATTATGCCACTTGGGCCAACTCTAGTAGTTTTCTGTATGGCTTGACATATATTCACCTTTCTAGAAACTGTATCTTACTGTTTCTGGGAAACTGCTACCTCCAAGTTTGGGTCTATGTGGCTGTGACCCAAGCTGACCTGAATTAGTAAACAGGGGCACACATCCTGCTGGCTACAGTGACCCAATCAGAGCCAAAGGGTTGCAATAAGGCCTTTGCTTACACTTCTGGAAATAAGACTCTCCTTTTAATTATTATTTCCAATTGACTTGAACTATTGGAGAGTGCAAAGCCCCGAGCTTCTGGCATCTTGCCTCTATGTGGAACTTGAGAGCAACAGCAACACCGTGAACAGAGCAAAGGGATGAAGACAAATTGAATCTTGATGGGATCAGTCAAGTACTCTGTCCAGTGATTCCTGAAGCCCAATCTGCCATGGACTCTGGCTTCCGAACCAATACATTTCATTTATACTAAGTCACGTTGAACTAGGTTTTATTTTTTTTTTATTTTTATTTTTTTTATAAATCATTTGCAGCCAATCTACACTGGTAACTTAGATAATTAAAAATTGTTGCTAATCTGGTGAGTAAAATGGCATCAACTGTTTTGACTTGCCTGCATTTATGATAGTTTCCATTTTTGTATACTTACTATTTGCTTGTGTTTCTTTTGTAAATTACCTTTTCATGTCCTTTGCCCAATTAAAAAAAAATGTAGTGGTTTTCTTATTATTGATCATGTAGATTTTTTTTTTTTTTAAACAAGACCAAATAACCTGCCCAAAGTCCATGGACACAGGAGGCAGTGTGATATTATTTTATTTTGTGGATAACTTTTATAACAGTGCTTTAAAACACTCTGAAATACAATACCAACAAGCCTATCATCGATATCGTCATCACCATTATTATCTACATTACCAGCTTATGAGGATAAGCAGAACACCTATTAGATCTTTCCTCCCAGCCTGCTCCAAAGTTGGTGTGTTTCTGGTTGCCCCTTTCCACCCATCAAGTTGCATGGCTGTTCACAAGGCTTAGATGCATAATGGGAACTCCCAGGCTAGCACAGGGTATTGTTTGTACTCATGTTTGTGGGGATGGGGGAAAGATGGCTGCTTGGTAACTAGGAATCAGCCAAATACACCAACTGTTTAAAACACAGGTCACTTTGCACTTAGTGTTGTCACTGGACCAGCTACTCAGTGTTTTGTGTGAATATGAAATCCAGGCATATACACCTGGCAACTTCTAGGGAATCTCTGCTTTTTTCAAAATATGAAACTTACTCAAGGGTTAGTCATCTTAGCCACACCTCTAAGAGGGAGAAAAGCAATCTTCCTGGGTTAGGTCATCCTAGCAGAACTCAGGGTTAGACTCCCCAGAGGGGTAGGATAATGCAAAGGAAATTTTAATCTTCAGTGCTTAATGGAACACATGTGTCTAAGCTGTTCATTCCCTGAAGGGCGATACAAAAATAGATGTTCTAGGGGATGGACAGAGTTGCCATTGAGATATCCTGTGGTTAACAGACAGTTGACAGAAAAATGTGCTGCCTAAGTTGGAAAAGCTTATTAAGCTGACTTTAGAGTGGGTCTTTCAAGGTAAACTCAAATTCATGTATTAAAGTTTACTTTTAACATATGGAACAGTAGAACAGTAAAGGTAGCACTTAATATTCTAATAATATGTGGGATGCAGGGTACTTTAGAACTGTGAACAATTCTAAACAGCAAATAGTCCAGAATGGATTTTCAATTTCGCATATGCATACATTTATGTTTGCTTATAGAAACCGAGCAAATAAATGTACTGATCCCAGTAAGTACCCAATAACTCTTGGTTTGTTTAAATTAAACTGAGATGAGGAACAACATTCAACATTGCACGCTAGAAAAGGGAACAGGACTGGGAGTGAAAAGAGCTAGGTTTCTCTCCTAGGACATTCGTTAGCCACATGGGTCTTGCACAAGTCTGTACTGCCCTAAGGCTCAGTTACTCAACTTCTTTCTGTAAAAACACAACACAACAAAACACGATAGTCAGAGGCTTATAATGAGTCTGTCTCTAACTCCCCTTACAGAGATATTTATTATGGAAAGTTTTTGAGAAATAGATTCTACATTTTTTTTTTAATTTTTTTTTGTGACTATAGTTGACACATAATGTTAACGTAGTTGCAGGTACACAACATAGTGATTCAGCCTCTCTGTACATTCTGCTATTGTCACCACAAGTGTAGCTACTATCTGTCATCATGCAACACTACTGATAGTATCATTGACTATATTCCCTATGCTGTGCCTTTTATGCCCATGACTTATTTATTCCATAACTAGAAGCCCATTATATTTTATTTTATCTTATTATTTTATTTTTTTAGTAGGCTTCACATCTAACAGGGAGCCTGGTGGGGGACTTGAACTCGTGACCCTGAGCTGAGATCAAGAGTTGGATGCTTAACAAACTAAACTACCCAGGCACCCTGCTTGTTTTTTTTTTTTAAGTAACAACATTCTCATAGCACATTAGGCCATAGGGAGAAACCAAGCTAGAATTGTATTTTCTTATGGATAATTTATATGCAAATTATTCTCTGATTTCATACAAATCAACCAAGTTTTTTATGTAGAAGTACCCATAGACTGACTTTAAATAACATTATATCTTGTTCAAATAGTCACCTTAATATGTTTCATACTTCCTCTGTAATTAAAGTCCTGTTGTAAAGCTCTTTTGGTATTTAGTGGAGGAAGAAAGAAGGCTCAGAACACAGACATATTTCTATCAAAATAATTATTTGCATTCATTGCAAATTAATGCCTTTTTTTCAATGATTGTATCTTAGGATGCCTGACTCAACTATATACAAACACCTTCTTCAGAGGTGGGGACCTCACGGCTTTGTACACCCCAAACGCTCAACACTGTCGGATGATGTGCACGTTTCATCCTAGGTGTTTGTTCTTCAGCTTTCTTCCTGAAGGTTCCACTAATGACACAGACAAAAGGTAAACGCTGATATGTCATTACTGGAGAAGCCAGTCACTTTTCAAAATAGAACCAGTTGTGTACAAAAAGGTGTAGATATTGTAGGGTTATGTTTCTCAAATGGGATCCAAGGGCCAGTTTCACTGGAATCATCTGGAGTGGTTCTTATATTAGCAGATTCTTAGGCCATAGCCTCAGACCCAAGTGGTTCAGCCCACTGAACCCAAGTGTCTTGGGCCTGGCAATGTGCATATCAAACAGTTGCTGCATTGACCTAGAGTCATAGACACTAAGTTAGGGTTTATCCAAGGCCTCAGGGAGAATGCTTGAAAATCATTGGGTTAAGTGATTGTCTCCAGAAAGGGTCTAGAAATAGGTGAATATTTCTCCCGAGCAAGGAAACATACTGTGTAAGTCAGGATTATATTTGTGGATAGCACAGGCCTAAGAAAATATAATGGAAGGCAAATATTTTATTGAGAATATTACTGAGTAAGATCCAGAGCTTGTGACCTCGGGAAAGGTTTGTTCGGAATGGGCCTATAGGGGGCATCTGTGATGTAGAGTGTGTGTGTGTGTGTGTGTGTGTGTGTGTGTGTGTCTATGTGCATGAGTGTGCACATGTAAATATATTATTAACTGGCATTTTGGAAAAGTAAGAGCCCTGAAAAAATAGTCATTAAAGATCTTATTAGGTCATAAAGTTGACTGAGTGTGGCCATGGTTTCATCATAATTTTCTTTCGCTTTGATCAATATCCAGAATGAGCGTTTCTTCATTGTTCTTATTTCCATATCCATAAGTCTATTCTTTTATCTTAGTTCCATTTGAATTTGAAAACTAGGAATTAGATCATCACACCCTGATTCTACATGTTAAACTTGTACAGAAAACCCAGACTGTGGGTGAGAGGCATCAACTTTGTTGAGTTAGGTTCTAGAATCCTTATGAAAGAACACCATTAGGATTAACAGCAGAGATAGAATGAAGTCTACCATTAGTGGGAACCAGAAGGAGTTAATAAGAAAGCTGAATACTATAGATAGATCCAACTCTCATGACTGATTTAATTTCTTAAATAAAAACAATGACCAGGTGAGAACATAATTCCCCAAATTGTAGGAACACAGGAAATATGATCAATGTTCTGTACTTAAAAGTGTTTTTTTTTTTTTAAAAGAAAAAGTATGCTGAAGTTAGGTATTACAAAGACTGTTAGATTTTATGGACTTTCCTCTAAGAGTGTTCTTTCCAGCAAGCGTCAGGGAGGCTCTATTATTTTCCTTATTCCTGGACATGTTTATTCGTTTCCAAAAAATGTCAGACATCTCCTCAGTGTGTGTTTATTATTCTACTTTTAACTGAAAGTACTTTTAAAAACAGATTTGGTTGCTTCTTGAAAGACAGTGCTACAGGAACCCTGCCAAGAATGTCACGGACAAATGCAATTTCCGGACATTCCTTAAAGCAATGTGGTCATCAAATAAGTGGTAAGCTGTTGATTTCTAACTAAATCTGAGTGAATAATGGGTTTACCTTAAAATGCCTTCTGCCCAAACTCTGTACTGCCTTGGACTTTTGAAGGGAGCACTCAGAAAGATAAGGGGGGGGGGCGCTATTAACTGGTTGTATCCTCCCTCTCCCGTTATCAGTTCCATGCTCAAGGGCCCTATTACTTATGAGGTTAGCACTACAGGGTATGATTTGCCGAAAGTGAATACATGTTCAAACGGTAGCTGCCCCCTTCCCCCGTCCCTGACTTTAAGAATCTTAAAGAGAACACCGAGGGTGGTCTCTCTCCCTGTTTTACTTGAGATAATTTGCACACCTTAACCAGGTGTGATTTTGTCCATCAAGGGCACATTTGGGAATGGCTGAAGACATTTTTGGTTGTCACGGCTTAGGGGGTTGCGACTGACATCTGGTGGATAGAGGTCAGAGATGCTGCTAATCATTCCACAAGGCCCAGGGACACCCCCCCCCGATAAAGATTTTCTGGTCCCAAATGTCAATAATGCAGAAGTTAAGAAACCTCATTAAGCCCCCAAACTGAAGGTCTGGGCTCTGTAAATCTTGCTAATGAGAATCATACTTCTTAGAAGAAAATATGAGGACTAAGAGGCCAGGAAATTTAAATTCTGACACTTATTGCTACTAATGTCTTGGGAAGCTGTTTCTAATCCTATCCTAATTTAAGGGAGATGAACAATTTCTCTGACATAACTGATCTATCTGAAAGCGAAAAGTACTAAAAAGATTCTCAACTGATGAGCTGGCAGAAACTTGAAAGAACCATGTTGCAACTGTCCATCATTGCTATTTTACCTTTACTATTTACAATTAATTTTGTAGTTTCAAATTTCAGATGTTTTAAAGTTTTCTATCCTCCCTTCCCCCGTTACCACCACTCCCTCAATACACATGTGTGCTTTGTGTCTGCTGTTTGTATGGGAACCTGTCCTTAGTTAGGGACGCAGGGATATGTGACTTAGTCAATATGTAGTTTACCTGAGGATGAGTACATGTCCTATGTTATAAGGTCAAATTTGTGTCTTAATACAATTTAGGTCAAATCATTCATTTAGGCATTATTTTTAATTATGCTATCATAGCAAAAGTTAAAGAACAGTATTTTGCTTTCCTCAATACTCCTAGTTATTGTTACTTTTTTCTCAAACCTCGTCCTCCAGAACTTGATTTAATATTCCCTCCTAACTCTCCCCAAGTATCTCAAATTAAAGTGAGTAGTTACTCCCAAGGACATAAAGTCCCTAAACTTGGGACCAGTTTTGGTTTAAAACATTTATAGGTAGGTTTATAGCTTTGCACTGATCATAAAGAAATGTTTTTACTTTGTAAGTGTCCTATCCCAGCTCAGCTGGTTTCTTTTCTCGTGTGCAGCATAATTGGAAAGAGACTTCATTTCTAGAATCTACAAAGTCCTATGTGCATGAATCACTGTGAATTATCCACTGCCCTGCCCACCTCAATATATTGTTTTCCTACTACTTTGTCGGGGACACATGAGTTTGTTTTGATTGTGCTAGATCCCTAACACAATCATCAGAGCCCTCACGATCATTGCCTTGTTTGTCTCTTCCATTGCTCATTGATAATTTCAGGGTGAAATATTACTTATACAGTTGCATATACCATACAGTTTTGGAAACAAACCCTTTTCCCCTGCTTCTCAGGGCTAGTGCTCTGAAACATTCTGGAATGTGTTTATTTCAAGAAGAGTTTGATAATGTCGTGATGTAACAAAAAATCTAAATCTTGTAGTTAAAAGTGCAGTTGTGAAAAACAGGATGGAATCCTTTGAAACTACCCTGACTCAATGATCATGTACTTCTGGAAGGAAACTTACTAAATTTTCTCTGTGCATTTTATTTGTACAGCTTGTTACCGAGACATTCATAAAGGAATTGATATGAGAGGAGTTAATTTTAATGTCTCTAAGGTAAAAAGTGTTGAAGAATGCCAAAAAAAGTGCACCAATAGCATTCATTGCCAATTTTTCACCTACGCCACTGAGAGATTTTATAGTGCAGAGTACCGGTAAGTAACATGCATAGCGTTTGTTCTTTCCGGTGGTGCTTTTAAGATTTAATTGTACTCTTTGTAACTTTTTTCCCCCCAATGGAAGACCAGACAGGGCCTTCAGACCTAACCATTTTGCTTTTTTATTTACTCAGTTTTGGTGTCATTTTGCTAAGGAGAGTAATTCCCATTGGTTAGAGAGTGAGGGTTTGGTTGAAAAATGTCTCCCATCCCATTCTCACCCTAACCTTCCTAGTGCAGAGCAGAAAAATGTCTCTTTGATTAAAAATACAAACCCTGGGCCAATCAGTGTCAAACTCATTCTGATTGTTTTATTTCCCACTGACCAAGGATTATTTCAATGCAAAAAGGATTGCTACACATGTCTTTGCAATTTAGGAAGAGAAGTAACTTCCTTTCTTCACATTTAGAAACAGCTGCCTTTTGAAGCACGGTCCAGGAGGAACGCCCACCAGTATAAAGGTGCTGACTCATGTGGCATCTGGATTCTCTCTGAAGCCCTGTGCACTCTCAGAAACTGGTAATTCTATGGCTACTATTTCCTGTGTGATTGTAGTAGGCAGAATTGGAGTCCCCCAAAGACATCTGTATCCTAATTCCTGGAACATGTGTCTATGTTACATTACATGGCAAATGGGGCTTTGTAGGGGCGCTTGGGTGGCTCAGTGGGCTAAAGCCTCTGCCTTCAGCTCAGGTCATGATCCCAGTGTCCTGGGATCGAGCCCCGTATTGGGCACTCTGCTCAGCGGGGAGCCTGCTTCCTCCTCTCTCTCTGCCTGTCTCTCTGCCTACTTGTGATCTGTCTGTCAAATAAATAAATAAAATCTTTTTAAAAAAATGGGGCTTTGTAGATGTAATCAAGCTAAGGATTTTGAGATGGGAGATTATTCCAGATTCTGTGAATGGGCCCGATGTCATCCCAAGAGTCCTTATAAGAGAAAGAGGAAGACAGAAAGGTCATAGTGAGAGAGAGAGAGAGAGTTTTAAAGAGGTTACCCTGCTGGCTTTCAAGATAAAGAAAGGAGCCCCAAGCCAAGGAACACAGGTAGCCTAGAAGCTGGGAAAAGCAAGGAAGTAGGTCCTCCTGAATGGTTTCCCAAAGGAACAAAGCCCTGCAGATATCTTGATTGTAGCCCGGTGAGACACGTTTCAGACTTCTGACCTTCAGAATTGTGGGATACTAAATTTATATTATTTGCAGGCACTGCATTGGTGATAATTCGTTACAGCAGCTCTAGGGAACTAGAGCAATGACATTGCGGAGAAAACCATAAGATCGTTTCTTGATGGTGTCTATTGCATAGTGAAATGACTCAACATAATGATCAAGAAAGTGCTATAGTTTCAGACATTTAGGTAATTTCAATTCAGTTATCCAGAAAATTGTCATAACCTTACACCTCACTTAATTACCAGCATGTCCACGATAAGATGTTACTGAAACTGAATCACCAATACTCAATGCTATGCAGTATCCAGCATCAACTCCTGCGGAATTCTGCAGCAGATTCTGGGGAGGACCCACCCCCACCCCCACTCCCAGAGAGATCTGGAAGTTAGAGCACCCCCACTCCGAGGGCAGGGCGATCGGGAAGTTAGCAACAGAGTATCTCTTTTCTAATTTGTTTCCATTCTCCTCTGGTCCTTACCTCCCTGGAATCAGTAAGTTTTCCCGCTTTTAATGGGTTTTTTGGGAGTGCTGGGCATGGCTTCAATGTGCAGACAGGCATTTCGCAACTTTGCCTTGGCCTTTGCTTTTTGCTGACCCCAGGCGCAATGTCAGCCAGCCTGAGAGCTTAGGACTTTCTCAGCTCTTTCATGGACATATGCACAGCCCTGGTCATGCACATAGCCCTGTACTTACATATGGTCTTCTAGATTCCCAGGAATGTGGTAAATAAAGACTTTCACCACCATCCTCTTGCCCTTCACTTTCCTTTTAAGACTTTTGTCAGCTTATTGTTGGCTCCAGCAATTCCTGTTGCCCTAGGAAGCTGCAGTGCTACATAATTGGCACTTTTTGTTTGTTTATTTGTTTGTTTTTGACAAACACTTGCAAGGAAAAAGCTGTTAATACTGAAGGAAGCTCTGAGTCATGTCAAATAAACACAATCCTTGTGAGTGGAATTTTCCTGAGAATTTCCAGACAGGTCAAATAATGGTTTTAACTGGGGATGGGAATGGGGCCTTGGAGTAGCCCCAAACCCACTCTGGCCCCTCTAGGGGTGCTGGACTACTGGCTGGTTTCCAGCATGATGGTGAGGCTGTTTTCAAGGCTTCCATGGTACTGGGAAGAGGAGAATGGGAACAAGGCAAATGAAAACCCCACTAAACTCACTGTTCTTATAGAGATTCAGTCATTTTTCTTGAATAAGTGCTCCCTGGACTGTTATAATTTGATTAATTTTGATTAATTTCTAGAGCTCTGAAAACATTGATTTTGACAATTTTGCCCGTGCTCCCATTTCTTCTGTGGAGGTGAGGATTTTCAGAGCTCCTTCCTCTGCCATTTCCACTCACATCCTGTAGTGCTTTTGATGAAACAAAACAAAACACACGAAACCAAAAAACTAGCTTTAAAAAAGAGAATGGTTCTTAACAAGATAGCTCCTGTGTTTTTGTCATCTGGATGGGCCAGGGAGTGACCAAAACATTGTATACAGCTCATGTTGCATATGTGGTATGTAGCAACAGTCAACCCTGAGCATTTCGAAAGGGGGTAGCCAGGAGAGTAACATATCTAGAAGTAATGGAAAACACAAAATCGCTAGAGGGACCAGTTAAAGGCATTTAAGCTGAAAAAGATAAGGATGACTGTCTTAATTTTTGTTTATAGAGCTGTTCATTAGAGAAAGGATTAGATTAATCTGTGTGGTTCCATTAGACAGATTAAGGTAGATTCTCCTATGAAGAAAATAGGAAAAACGTACCTAACACCTAGAATGGTCCAGAAAAGAATTGGGCCTTGCCATGAGGTAGTGAGCACCTCATCACTGTGAATATCTTAGTAAAAGGTAAACAACTTGTTGGGGACATCCTTCAGGGGATATACTTGTAGGTTGGCATGGTGATACATAAATTCTCTTCCAGCTTCTAGAGTCTGTGTGTGTTGTTGTTGCTGTTGTTGTTGTTGTTTTGGAAAGATTTAACTAGCTGAGGCCTAATTTCCTAGACTGCCCCTATGTAGATATTATGTTACCGAGGTACATTATCTTGATACAACTATGTTCATTTAAATTAGTACTCTTTTTGTCCTTCCTATAATTGCTATCATTATTCCATAATTTAAATAAAATTTGGGTAATCAAATTGAGTAAAGTGAGTAAATAATAAGAACACAAATAAAAGTGTAATTAAGACATAAGATTAGAGGTAGAGGTGGCTTAGTCGGTTAAGCATTCGACTCTTGGTCTCAACTCAGGTCATGATCTCAGGGTCCTGAGATCAAGCCCCATGTCAGGCTTGGTGCTTAGCATGGAGTCTGCTTGTCCCTTTCTCTCTCTCTTTCATCAATAAATAAAATCTTAAAAAAAATAAGATTAGGGGTGCCTGGGTGGCTCAGTCATTAAGCATCTGACCTCAGCTCAGGTCATGATCCTGGGGTCCTGGGTTTGAGCCCTGCATCAGGCTCCCTGCTCAGTGGGGAGCCTGCTTCTCCCTCTCCCACTGCCCCTGTTTGTGTTCCCTCTCTCACTGTCTCTTTCAATGAATAAAATCTTAAAAATAAATAAATAAATAAATAAATAAGATTATGTATGGAAAATGAAAGTGGGCTTTCTCCTGTTCTAATTTCAATGGGCACATGACATTTTTCTTAGCTACCTGATGTTTTTGTTAATCTGTTTTTATCAAAATCTTTTTCATAATATTCAGGAAAATGTAACACAAAACCTTTCCTAAAATCTGGAATTCAGGGTCAGGGTAATAGAAAGAAAAGCTGAGCATATGCTAAGTAACCTAAATATTTTACATGGGTTGGGATGGAGCTGAGAGCCTAGGTCAAGGTGTTTCATTTCTCTGATATAAGAATATATCTCTTATCAGATTTAGACCAATTTTTCCTTCTTCCAAATGGCAAACAAGTCTGAGGATATTTTATTTATTTATTTACTTATTTTTAAGATTTTATTTGACAGAGAGAGACACAGTGAGAGAGGGAACACAAGCAGGGGGAGTGGGAGCGAGAAGCAGGCTTCCCGCTGAGCTGACCGCCTGATATGGGGCTCGATCCTAGGACCCTGGGATCGTGACCCAAGCTGAAGGCAGATGCTTAACGACTGAGCCACCCAAGGCACCCCACAAGTCTGAGGATATTTTAACTGACACTTTTTTCACTTAGGATATCTGGTACTATAAATAATAGTCATAATCTCCTTAGCTGTGATGACAAAGGACAAGTCACTTGAGCGTCGTGTCACCTGCTGAGGGCTGTCTTCCGTCTGTGAGTTCACAGGTTGCCGCATGGACATTTTCCAGCACCTCGCATTTTCAGATGTGGATGTCGGCAGAGCTGTCACCCCTGATGCTTTTGTGTGTCAAACTATTTGCACCTACCATCCCAGCTGCCTCTTCTTTACATTCTACACAAAGGCGTGGCATCTGGAACCACAAAGGTGAGTGAGACTGTGTAACATTTGCTCCTGTCCTGTCATCACTGTAATTTTACAGTTCTGTTCATTTCCCTCCGAGCACTTGAAGCCGCGGGTGAAGCAGGTACTTTCCTGCCGGGTATAGATGAGTTAAGAGCTGAGCCGACTTTCCCACCTACATTCTCTTCCTGAAACATAGCATTGGATTCATGGATGAAAGGATCAGATACCTTTCTAACTGATCTTAATATTTTGTCTTATTAAATTGAAGTAAAAACCACTCACTGGCAGCATAGCCATTAATGTCATCTCTGATTCCTGTGTTTCAGAAACTAGAGCCCTAATTATCCTGATTGACCTCTTTACCCTCTGATAACTTGCCCTGTTCCTTCTACACAAAGACAGAGCTAAGAGAGGGATGCATAGTTATACAGTAACCCCCAGAATTTGGTCTTGGCTCTTTTTTCCTTTTCTTTTTCTTCTCAATGAGAAGGTGGAACTTTACCATTCTCCCCTTTCCAGGTTATCTGTGCCTATCAGTTTTCTTCAGAGGGAGATGTGGCTTGGTTTACATTTAATCTCTGTGATTTATTATAGTCCTGTGGTGTGCTTTACTTTGAAAAGAGTTTCTCAGAGAAATGAAATTTGCAGAGGTGCTTTCCAAAATACGATGCGCTTTTGTGTTTGCCTTTAATGCAGTTTTGTTACTCTCTCTTTTGCTTTTTTTTTAATAGAAATGTTTGTGTTCTTAAGACTTCCAGAAGCGGGACACCAAGATCCCCTACTCCTCAGGAAAACACCATATCTGGATATAGCCTTCTAACCTGCAAAACCTTGCCTGGTAATGTGATTCAATAATAATAGTACATAAAATGTGATACACTTTATGATCTTCTAACAAGTAATAGCGATGAAAACAGTCTTCAATACCAAGAACCTGGATAAGTGTGGGTTTATTGCTGTTTTCATTTTATAACTTTTTACATCTCTAATTCACACAGAGCCCTGTCATCCCAAAATTTACTCAGGAGTTGATTTTGAAGGGGAAGAACTGAACGTGACCTTTGTTGAAGGAGTGAATGTTTGCCAAGAGACTTGTACAAAGATGATTCGCTGTCAGTTTTTTACTTATTCTTTACGCCCAGAAGACTGTAGAGGAAAGAAGTTAGTGAAAATTTATTTTTCAAAGACAGTCAGCAAGACAATTTCTTGAATTATCCCCCTCTGTGAAGGTTTAATCTTTATACCGATCATTTTATCTAGGTGCAACTGTTCCTTACGATTATCTTTGGAAGGTTCGCCAACTAGGATTACGTACGGGACACGCGCGAGCTCTGGTTATTCTTTGAGGTTGTGTAAGAGTGGGGATAGTTCTGGTAAGTAAGTCTCACTTTTTCATGGAACTGTAAAGGGATGTCTGTGTTGTCTCAATAGCTTGCTTGGTCTTCGATAATGGAATTATGTATTCTGTTTTCCTTGGCTGAGGTGAGCTCTGACTCACCTTGAATTCCAACCGTTAAGGTCAAGACTCTCTTTTTAGTTTGCACAACAAAAACAAACACACGCATTGTTGGAGGAACCAACTCTTCTTGGGGAGAGTGGCCCTGGCAAGTCAGCCTGCAAGTGAAGCTGAGAGATCAGAGCCACCTGTGTGGAGGGTCAATCATTGGACACCAGTGGGTGCTAACTGCCGCCCATTGCTTTGATGGGTAAGTTTTGGATGCATTTTATCCAGGTACCCTTAACTTGCAAATTTGTTTGGAAGAATCTGTGATTGGTGTCTTGATCATCACATCAGTGTATTAATCAAAGACATTTTAAAGCAAGGCTGGTATTCAAATTGTTGAACCACTCGTAGCGTCTGAGCACTGAATGAACGGACCCAGCAGAACACAGTGTGGTCTGTTCACAGGATTGACACTCCCGGGAGAGGATGTCACTCCTGCTTTAAAGAATAAGGAAAAAAATGCCCACCTGCTGCCACCTCCATGTGCCACTCCCCAAGTGTATTCTTCAAAGACTTAATTTCCAGGCCGATAGAGATTTTACTTTCAGCTCTTCGATTCACAAATGTGCTAACGAATAGTAATAGTGAAAACAAAAAAACAAATTTATTACCCTATATATTTCAGTGGATAAAATCTGATACAATATTTCTAAAACACCTCAACTTTGTAGTTAAAACAGGACTTGAGTCCCAGCTCTGTCACTTATTAGAGGTGGGAGTGACCTTGGGCGATTTGTAAATCTCTCTAAGCTTTATTTCCTATCTGTGAAATATGAATAGTAATGATATCTAATTCATAAGGTTATTAGAAGGGTTAAGTGACACACTTAAAGACCTATACCTGGAACATAAAAATTACAAAAAAATAAGCTATGATTAAATCAGAAACGTTAAAATGGACAAAGCATAGGAATAGCAAGAAATACTAATAGCCCTAAAAATAAAAGATACTCAGTTTCTCTCAGAAAGTTGTTCCCCCCCTCCCGCCCCATAAAATTCTCCCTCTTCCCCTGACTAAATAAAAGGGTAGGGCTCTGGTTGCCGTGTGTCAGGGTTGGGCATCCGGCCACTGAAGTATATCAGAGTCGGGGACACAGCGGCAGACAAGTCTCCTTCCTGGTTTCTGCATTGCAGCATGGGAGCTCCAGTCAGTGGCCCTGCTCCACAAGGGGAAAGCTATTGGCTTGGAAGGACAGACTCTGAGAAGGAGAATAGTGGCTCCTCTTTTCACTAAATGTACCCCAATTTGGGACCAAGATTTTTCATCCTTTTTCTCCAGCTTTAGCAAGTGTAAATTTAAGGTGTATGATGTAATGCTGTCATATAGGCATACACTGCAAAATGATTACCGTAGTAAGGTTAGTTAAGACATCCACAGGCCCATCACCACACATGTATCACATTTTGTGAATGTGGTGAGAACTTTCAAGATTCACACTCTTAGCCACATTCAGATATTTCGGGTATGGTTGACTGTGGTTGCCATGCTGCCTATGAGGTCTCCAAAACTTATTCACGTTATAACTGGAATTTGTACCCTTCACTCATTCCTGCCACGACACTCCCCTGACAATCACCAGTCTCTTCTCTGCGTCTGTCAGTTCAGTTTTTTAGGTTCCTCATACAGGTGAAAACATGTAACATTTGTCTTTCTCGGTCTAATTATTTCATTTAGCATAATACCCTCAAGTCTCATCCATGTTGCTGCAAACTGCAGGATTTGCTTCTTTTTTATGGCTGAATAATATTCCATCACACACACACATAGAGGCTTAAATACACATATGTGTGTATATAATACATATATGTATATATCATGTGTGTGTGTATGTAGGTACTGTACATATTATACCACATTTTCTTTATTCACTCACCCACTGATGAACACTTAGGTTGTTTCTGTGTCCTGGCTATTATAACGAATGCTGCCATGAACACAGGGGTACAGATATCCCTCAGTGAAGTATTTTCATTCTTTTTGAATATATACCCAGAAATGGAATTGCTGGATCTTAGGTAGTTCTATTTTAAAATTTTTGAGGAACCTCCATATTGTTTTCTATAGTGGCTGCTCCAATTTATATTAAGAATTTTCATTCTTGAAGGCTCAGTGTTGTTGAGTTTGTAAGAGATAATATACATGGAAACACTGATTTAATTGAAAGAAAACCACCTTGCCCCTAGCTGCATGATTTTCTCTAGAATTTTATGCAAATGTATTTTGCATCTCTCAGTGATGATAAAAATATTCAAATCTTTACCACAGATAAGACTTTGCTATAGACATAATTTTAGATTTACTTTGTATGTATTCATATTTTAAAAAATTAATTTAGAAACACTTGGGTGGCTCAATGGTTAAGCGTCTAACTTTGGTTCAGGTCATGATCTCAGGGTCCTGGGATTGAGCTGGGCATTGGGCTCCGCACTCAGCGGGGAGTTGGCTTGTCCCTCTGCCCCTCCCACTGCTTGAATATTCTCTCTCTTCTCTCAGATAAATAAATAAAATCTTTAAAAAAATAATTAAGTAAAAAAGAATTAATATAAGTTTTCACACTCTCCTACACTGTTGGTGGGAATGCAAGCTGGTGCAGGCATTCTGGAAAACAGCATGGAGGTTCCTTATTTATTTATTTATTCATTTATTTTTAAGATTTTATTTTATTTTCTTATTATTATTTTTTTAAGAGATTATCAGAATTTATTTAAAAAAGCAGGACCAGCTACATGCTACATCCAGGAGACACACTTAAGATTCGAAGACAAAAATAAATTGAAAGTAAATAGATAGAAAGACATGCCACACAAACATTAGTGAAAAATGAACTGGAACAGTTATGCTAATATCAGACAAATTACACTTTAACACAAAAGTTGTTATTACAAACAAAAATGTCATTTTATAATGATAAAAGTACAAATTTATCAAGAAGATAAAACAATTATGAACACACATATACTGAAAAGAAAGCTCCAAAATACATGAAACAAGAACTGACAGAATTGAAAAGAGAAAAAGATAATTCAACAATAACAGTTGGACATTTCAATATCCTACTTTCAATATGGGATTAAACAACAAGATAGAAGATCAACAAAAAGATATAACTATAAACCAACTAGGTCTGATATACATCTATAGAACACTCCATCCAACTGTACCAGATTATATATTCTTCTCAAGTACACAGGGAACATGTAGACCATTGAGAGAGAGTGAAAGAGAAAGAGAGAACACAAGAGGGGTTAGTAACATTAGATAGCTACATAAATGTACATTTCAGTGTTTTTAACTAAATCTTCAGAGAATCAGTACTGCAGCTGGTGGTGATGACAAACTGCAAGGAAGCAAAATTAGGTAAGTAAAAATATGCCGTGCGTAGTATTTTCTTCCCAGAAAAGTGCTATTTTCAAAAGGTAAAGTTGAAAGGAAAATGGACCAGTATCAAAGGCTGGTCTTTCTGGTTTCACATAGGTCTTTATTTTTCCCTCCTAGGCTTCCCTTGTCGAGTGTTTGGCGCATTTATAGTGGCATTTTAAAACTGTCAGAGATAACAAAAGAAACACCTTTCTCAGAAATAAAAGAGCTTATTATTCACCCAAATTACAAAATCTCAGATGGCGGTGGTCATGATATTGCCTTAATAAAACTCGAGACTCCTTTGAATTATACGGGTATGTATAATTCAAGCTATACAGCCGAGTTCAGTGGTTTTAATTTTCACATCAACTTGAACAAGAGGGCAGAATCTGGAGAGATTGTCTTTATTTTCTGCTTGGTGGAGTTGGGGGCAAGGTGAGGAGTTGCCAAGGGGGACAACGCCTGTGACTTGGATAAATCTCTTCTGTTTATGGGGTAAGAAATAGTAAATGGTTTCTTCAGGTAGGAATGGAACGGCATATACATTATTGAAATAATGCACATGGTGAATATCTTGGCCATTTGGGAAGAATGGCTCCCTTTGACAAGAATAGTAGGATTACCATTGCTTTGGGCATATTAAGAATGCATGAAGGCAAGTAGGCCAGATACTAATTCCCAGGTCTAACTCGAGTAGAGACACTGATGTGGCAGGAACTCTAGGAAGCAGGTAGTGTGGGGGTGGGAGACAAGGCCTCTGGTACAAGGCACTACAGTTGGCGAATGCCCGCTGTGTCAGGTATCATTTCCACGACCTCAGGCAAGTTGTTTTTACCTCTCTGCTCCTCAGATTTCCTCATCTGTAAAATGAGCATGACAGTCACCTGTTTGTTATAAAAATTGTCAGTTAATAATTTAAGTACTTAAACAGCACTTAAAATAGTGCCTCTGACAATGGAGACACTTTGTTATTACTTTTACAAGTATCACACACAGGGTAAAACACACAAACTTCTAAAGGCTTTTGACAGAAATGTGTGTTCCGAGTTTTAAGATTTAATCCAGAAAATTTGACACCCAAAATATCATGTGAAAATGAGTCTGGTAAAGAGAAATTTTCTTGAATCATTGAACTTAGCAACTGAGCAGAGAGCGAAAGCGTGATTTTTCTTGGTGCTTCTCTATAGAAAGAGAATATGGGAAAAAGAAAATGTGTATTTTGGGTCAATATCTGTAACTTTATTTAACCAAACTTTAATCTCAAAATTAACTTTCAGAATTCCAAAAACCAATATGCCTACCTTCCAAAGCTGATACAAATACAATTTATACTAATTGTTGGGTAACTGGATGGGGCTTCACAAAAGAAAGAGGTACAGTATGGCATTTTAAATGTTGTTCCTAAAACAAGTTTTTTATGTTAAAGTACATGGAGGGATTTAAATCAGTTTAACTGGCCTCTGTGTGAAATTTTCTCCAAACTCATGACCTTTCCAATCTATCCATTCCCAAATATTTACTCAGTGATTTCCGAGATGTATTTTTATTTGGGTCTGGAAAACTTTATAAGGTAACCTTTCAAGCATCTTACTTAATAATAAAGATCACTTGTTTGACTTCATATAAAGGACTGGTCCCATATGGGGCTAACAAGACCACTCAAGACTGTCCTGTCCTCACTATTCATAATGTTCCCATCTATCAGTGCTGTTTCTCTGCCTTGCTACCGAGTGCCAGGAATATAGGCAGGCACACCATCTTTCTTTCTGGAAGGTTCTAAATCTTTTATTGTTTCATGCATCCTTCCTGCAGTCCGATGAACTGATGAGCCCCTTCTGTAATGGCGCTTTTAAACACTTAAAGAAAATACCCAGAAATAGGAAGGAAACCAGTGAAGTTGCAAATAGAGTTATCAAAATACTTTTAAGAGATGTGACATGGTAATAAATGAGTTTCTTTACTAATATGTTAAATAGCAAGTGTTTCAAGTAACTACCACAATTTTGAAATTAACTGATATTTTCTGTTAATTGGCCATATCTGTCATGTGAAAATATCATGACTGTGATGCAAAAATATCTGCGTCCTCGGCTGATGGCAAAGTCATCAAAGTCACTGCTGATTCTGCCATTTTTATTGCCTGCATTCATAACTGAAGGTAGCGTTAGGCTTCAGTTGGAGACGGTGAAAATAAAGATGCATTTTCGTATCCAAGTTTATAGAGCAAGTGAATTCTTTCTGTGGACCCCAGTTTAAGAATCCCTGACCACAGGTAGTTGATATATCTCAATTGCCCTTGAATTTCCCAGGAAACAGACTATTCTCCCTTTCCAAAATCTTGTTCCTGATAGAGACTATAAGGGACAGTATTGGCATCATTCTTTACATATTTAGGCTTGTCAAGCTCTTTCCTTCTTTCCTAATGTAGTCCTTTATTCAAGGAATTCAAAATTTTCAAGTTTTTGACTAGGACCTTAAGACAGGAAGAAATTTTAAGAGTAACCTTAACTAAACAAGGAAAGCTCCCAACATATGTTCAAGGGGAACCCAAACACTGGTAGAAATTCAATTATTTGTAAATAAATTGTTCTTCATGAAAAATACTTGCATTTACTCAAAGAACAAAATGCTCCTCTGTTGCCAGAGGTTCGGTGGGTGTTTTCCCCCCCAAATCATGTATTTTTAAATGATCATGTTGAATATATAAAACAAAAACTTAAAGGTAAGGACTTCCAGGTTTTGGGTTGGAGGTGATAAGAGGGAATTTCTGAGAGACTTCTTTTTTTTTTTTTTAATATTTTATTTATTTATTTGACAGAGATAGATCACAAGTAGGCAGAGAGGCAGGCAGAGAGAGGGAGAAGCAGGCTCCCTGTTGAGCAGAGAGCCCAATGTGGGGCTCGATCCCAGGACCCTGAGATCATGACCCGAGCCGAAGGCAGAGGCTTAACCCTCTGAGCCACCCAGGTGCCCCTCTGAGAGACTTCTTTTGAGCTAAGAGGATAGCAGAGAATCTGGAAGCAAAGTCTTTGGTCAGCCTGAGGTGCTGGGGTGGTCCTAACATTGCACAGCACAGGCCAATACATGGCATGCGCTCTCTCTCTCTCTGCTTCTCAGTTTCTTTCTCTTTTACTCTCTCTCTCTCTCTCTGTTGGTGTGATTAACTCTACTTTTTCACCCTTACTATTTTTTTTTTAAGATTTTTATTATTTATTCAACAGAGAGATAAAGAGCACAAGTAGGCAGAGCGGCAGGCAGAGAGGGAGAGGGAGAGGGAGAAGCAGGCTCTCTGTCAGCGTAGAGCCTGATGCAGGGCTCGATCTCAGGACCCTGAGACCATGACCTGAGCTGAAGGCAGAGGCTTAACCCACTGAGCCACCCAGGCATCCCCACCCTTACTATTTTTATCTTAAAAAATGACCTTAATGAAAGGTTCATTATTCTGACTTGTTTTAAGACTTTAGTATTTTCACACTCATTGTATTTCTTCCTTCTGAAGTTTCATATTGGCTACTTCCTAGGGGAAATCCAAAATACTCTGCAAAAGGCAAATATTCCTTTGGTACCAAATGAAGAATGCCAGAAAAAATACAGAGATTATGAAGTAACCAAACAGATGATCTGTGCTGGCTATAAAGAAGGAGGGAAAGATGCCTGTAAGGTAATATATTCAATTATGAAAAAACACACAGTGGTCTGCTTGAGAAAAGTCAACTGCAAAATATATTCTCCATAGTATATTTCATTATATTTTTCTTTAAAAATTCAGAGCCAAATAATCTGACAATTTCATAAGTAACCTTTGATGAACTGAATATACATGTATATAATTTATATTATATATGTATCTCACAATCTGTGCAGAAGCATACTATGTTTAAGGGAGCACCATTGTACATATAATAATACTAAAATGTTAGAGCATTAGATATATTTGACATTGAGATTATGATGTCAACATTTCCTTGTTGGACTAAACAAAAAATACAACCATACATTACTGAATTAAATTATTTTCATCACGTCCAATAGCTACTGAGGAACGTAAGACACCTGAAGAACTATAAGGACCTGTATGTGTTGTGTGCAGTGTGACTAAAGAATTTGAAAGGCACATCTCTCAAACTTTTTATTATTTTATTTTTCCACCCACTGTGACACAGGGAGATTCCGGTGGTCCCTTAGTTTGTAAACACAACGGAATCTGGTATTTGGTGGGCATCACCAGTTGGGGTGAAGGCTGTGGCCGCAGAGAACAGCCAGGTGTCTACACCAAAGTTGCGGAGTATGTGGACTGGATTTTAGAGAAAACACAGGTCAGTGATGGGCACACCAGTCTTTGATGAAGACACCCAGCATGAAGAAGCTTTCTAGAGTTGGGAAAGAGCCCAGTTTGTAGTGTAAGTTTTGCAGCCTGGGTCCAAGTCAAATAGTGAGCCTTGGGGCACTTGTCTGCAAAAACGTGGAGAGTGGTATCTCCTTCATGTCCTTGTCATAAGAACAAAAAGAGACAATGCACTCAGAGCTGCTGAGAGGAAAATGTTGTGTAGAGGCAGGCTTTAGACATTCAGTAACAATGCTAATAACAGGCGATAACAACTGAACATTTCCAGGATTATTTGTTGTGAAATAAAATGGCAAAAGAATGTGATTTACAAGTGTTTTCTTCTGATTGTAAGACAGAATGGAAGGTAAGGTACTCCTGATTCTAGCACAGTGCTTGGACGGGGATCACTCTTGTCTGACTGCCTGCTCTGGGGCTCAGTCTCTCTTAGAAATGGTAATTTCTTCTTTCTTCCTCACCTGCATGGTCATGAAAACCTACTACTGCCTGCCTCACTTGGAGTGAAGAGCCAGTAAGCTTGGGTTTTGTTCTGCCAAGTACAGAAGATTCAGTTTTCCAAGAAAGAGATGGGTTTCCTGAACATGGGAGAATAACAGTGCACCTTTCCACCTGGGCCTTCCTACCTCGTTAGCTGGTGTTGGCACAAGGCCCTGGGGCTGGGTGCACAGGAGAGGGCTGGGGAGTGGGGGTATCACACAGCCTTCATGGAGGACAAGGAATCTGCTCTGTGCAGTGAGGGTGGGGATGTCTGTGGATTTGGGTTCTGAAGTAGTAATTCAAGAAGCATTGGGTATAAAGTATATCATAAATTCAGTCTTGTCAATTTGTAGTATCCCTGGAGAAAAGAGTTGATGTAAATCTGCCTGGATCACAAATTCCCAACTTGTCCAGGATTACCACAACGGACACTAGCCTGTTATATTCAGTTCCATTAAATTGAGTTCACATTTACAAAGTTGACTGTTGACAAAATATTGTGCAAAATAAGTAGAAAAAATAGAAAAGTGAAATTTCTAAATGTTTTTTTTTTTTTTTCCTTCCACACTCAAAGACACAGTAAGCGATAGAAAGGGCCAAAGATAGGCGGGAGGGGGCTGAAGAAAAACCATAAGGTCTGAGTTAGTCACACCCCATACACTAGGAATCTGAAGACCCAAGAGTTTACTCCAAAAAGGCTCTAGATTTTATAAAACGTGGCTGGGTTCTACAATATAAAAATAAGTACAGCTTCACCTTGTACTTTGGCATGCAATAGATACAGTGGCCCTTGTTCTGTGTGGGTGTCATTTTATCTTTAAAAGGAAAAAAAAAGTGGTTTGCTATGAGAATCTCTGATCTCTGGCTTTTAGTACTAATTCAAATGGGTGTTTGAACAGGACTTTGGAATGCTTGCTGGACAAAACACTGGTCAGGGAATGACCTCATCTGGGCGATACAGAGAGTTTTGAAATGTGGACTTCCCCTAGAGTATGAATGATTATTTTAAGGTTGCTGATTGGGGCCCGCGGTCCGGGCCTGGTCTCTGTTACTCACCATGTTGTCATGTATGGGGGCAAACAGAGGAGCCCATCACGTAGGAAGAACCATGTGGGACTGAGAAATGTGAGAGGCTAAGAAGGCAAGGGGTTGGGATGACTTCACCTTCATGAGGAAGAGTGAGGAGGAGGTGTGGGTCCCCAGCTGTGCCATCCAGGAGAGGGTAGTGGCAGTGCCAGGCCTGGAAGCTGGCACTGCTCTTCTCAGTGTGTCCCCCATGTGCCCACGTATCCCACAGGTGCACATCTAATCCGAGGTTAGCCCAGGGCTCCAACATCTGTCTGGTTCCTCACCAAGGTGTGCGAAACCTCTGATTTAAATTAAAAACTTTTAATTATTGTTTACCTCTATCTCCTCACTAAATTGTGAGCAACGTTGAAGAAGGCTCTCTTTCATTCATATTGCATATGAATGGGCATTCAGTGAATATCTTATGAAAGAATGCATCTTTATTCTAGATATGAGGCCGTGAGAGACTTGAAGAGGTACAAAGATGAGCTCAAGGTCACTGTCAAGGACAGATCCAGACTGAACATGGCATTCATATATCCCATATTGTGTCTCTAGTCCTGATTATGTTGCCTCATTCTATGAAAAGGATAAAAAGTGACGGGATTCTTGAAAACCATTATTTGTTATTTTCATTAGCATCTAAAACAGTGACTCTCAATTGCAAACAATCCCCACTCAGAGGACATCTGGCAAAGCCTAGAGACATTTTCCGTTTTCACACCTGGGCGAGGGGGTACATCCAGCAGATAGAAGCCAGAGATGTTGCTAACCATCCTATGGGGCCCAGGACAGTCCCTCACCACAAGGAATGATCTGGTCCAAATATCAAAAATGGCAGTGTAGATAAACCCCAATTGAAGGTCAGCGTTAACACCTTATAATGAAAAGGGAATGGCAGAATGGGATTGTAGGATATGGGAGTCTGTGCCCCTTTTGAAAGCAAATCTTGAGAGAGCAAGAAGAGCTCCAAGAGCAAATTGACTGTGGCTGTGACCTAAAACGGGGTCTTTACCTGCAATGTGTCTGTGTGGTTTCCTTTGTCCCAGATGGGGATTTTAGGTCACCAATGCTTATAAGCTCTGACTTGCACTTGGGTCTCTAGACTAAGTTCTAGATTCTTCCCAAGATTTTGTCTAGTAAGTCCCTATTTCCATTAGCCTTCAAAAGCTTTTTAATTCACTGGGTGGTGGTGGTGGGGAAACTTACCTTTAAGATAAAAGCAGTTGATATTGGAATTCTAAACTGCAGTGGCATTAATTGAAAAAAGTCTTTAGAATATTTACTGTCACTTTGAAAGGAAGGTCTACTTAATCTCAAAGAGTTTCCATGCAAGTAGAACTTCTATTCTGCTTTTATTTGAATGGACAAAAATATTCTGAAATTTTTATATTATTTCAGAGACTTTAGAGGTTTCACTAACTAGCTAAACCAAACTTAATAAGATATTATCTGGTTTCCCAATGAAGTATTGCTGTCACTAGAGTCTTTCTGTTTCTCTGAAAAGTGTTGGAAGGTTATCATTATAGTCTTTTTTATTGGAGCTTTAGGATAGAGATGGGGTTTCATGAAGTAAACAATACAAGGATGTAAGGACCTTATATCACTTCATGTATCAGTTTTCCATATAAACCTGTCTTGGCATAAATTTGCCATTCTGTGTTTGAGCTTCTTAAAAAGCATTGCATCATAAACATGGGCTCTTTGTTTGGCTGGAATGTACTTAATTTCAAATGGGAAACTCAAGAAAGCAGCTAATGACTCTTCATGTCAAGATTGGTCACACAATCTTGGCAATAGATGAATTAAAACTATCTGAAGAACTGCCTTCCAGATAGAATGTCACACATAAAGCCCTCTTCTGAGTCCAGATCCCCATTATAATTTTCTGCCCTCTGCAACATAACACTGGCTTCTCTCTTCTTTTCAGAGAGTCTCCAATGAATTTATATGGGGCTAAGCTTCAAATCTACCTTACTTCACTAATGATACTCTCACTGTCTCCTTCAGTAAGTTCTCTTCTACTGCAGTTCCATTTCTGCAAATTTTGAAAGTGGTGTCCAATGTTCCTAATCTTTGCTTGTCTTTCTACACAGGCAGTTGGCCAATGGAGACTAGGTATTTCACACTTTCATTATTGAGAGCACATGTGAGTGGGGGTGGGGAAGACAGAGGGAGAGGGAGAATTTGAGCACTGGGTGTTATATACAACTGATGAATTGTTGAACACTGCATCTGAAACTAATGATGTACTATATGTTGGCTTAATTGAGTTTAAATAAAGAATATTTTTGAAAAATAGTCTGTCACTTAATTGAGCCACCCAGGCACCCCAACGCACTGTCAGAAACTGTTCAGATAATGTTGACCTTGTTATAATGGACATAAAATGAGATTGTCTCTATCTCCAAATATTGAGAGGCTCAAAGTAACTGGTGGCATTTTCTAAGATCAGAAGATCACACTCATATCAATACAGTGTCCCTGAACAAAGTATCTTTCCTCTGATACCAATAACTTCAGCAAGATCTCAAATGGGGGCAAACCTATAATTTTATTTCTTCTTTCCTCTTCAGAACTTTTTTAGATTGTGACTTCATTTGTGAACGTAAAATCCTATTTTGCTTCTCTCTGGAAAATAGAAGTCTTCTTTGAGCCATAAAATTATCTTTCTCTTAAATTTATTTATTTATCTACATTATTTTTGTGAGGGAACTAAAGTTTATGTAAATCAGGTATATTGAAAAGGTTTTTAAAAAAAGATTTTATTTATTTATTTGACACAGAGATAGAGAGCACAAGCAAGGGCAGTGGCAGGCAGAGGAGAGGGAGAAGCAGACTCCCCACTATTTATGGAGCCCTGTGAAGGGCTCAATCCCAGGATGGTGAGACAATGACCTGAGCCAAAGACAGACACTTCTTAATGGACTGAGCCACCCAGGTACCCCTAAAAAGGGTTTAAAAATTTTTTTTTTAATTTCTTTAGGCTTCCAGGAAATCACATAGAAATCCTTAGGGCTAGTTATTGTCTAATATTATAAATGAGGAACCTGAAGCTCAGAGAGATAAGGCAACTTGGCCAAGGACCCACAGGTAGCTGGTTTACAGTGCAGCAAGATGGTTTCTGCTGTGGTTCCATGAATAGTAAACTAATGAATAAATGACAGAGGACATGCCTCATCCTCGGCTTCTACAGAGATTTTAGCCCTTCTTTCAAGATCAATGGGAAGGCGCTTAACAAATACAACCAGGCGAAACCCAAGAAAGTTTCACAAGCTTTCCTCTTTGTGAACTGCACCAGGTCCTATCACTAGGGGGCACCCTCCAAGACAAAGGAATCGACCTGTTCTGTTTCCATTGCTTTTCCTGCAAAAGCCAGACACGTGACTTTCCAGCTCTCCATTTGTCTCACGGCGCCAACATCCAAAGAAAGATACCAAAGCCCCATATTTTTCCGTTTAAAAAAAAAAAAAAAAAAAAAAGTAAGTTAGACTTTCAGTGTTTGTGAGTGGAATAAAAAAGATCTTCTTAGAACTATCAGCATAGACCTCGGCAGAAGCCTCCCCGCCTCCAACAGGTGAGGTTCAGTCCCGCTGCTATACTGAGCATCAGTAGGTCCCTCAGGTCTTCCTTGTTTTCTTTGTAGACCGCGAGGCTCAGGTTCGGCTGGGTTTAATGATTAACAGCTGGTATTTGAACGTGTGGTTCTGCGAGGCTTTGGCAAGCAGGCATACACTAATGGGAGTTTGCCCAACTGCTAAGGCATGCAGACAAATCCGAGTTCTCTAGCAATCTCTCTGGGCATTTTTTTTTTTTTTTTTGAAGATACAGTAAAATAAGACAAAAAGAGCAAGCAACTCGACCGACGAACATTTTTGATATGCCGAGATTTTAAGGGCCTTGCGGAAGTGCTCCACAAAGAGACAAGGTTGCATAACATTGGGAACCAGTTAAAGTAAATATCAAAGTGAGCGTTACCTGCATAAGTTCATGT
The DNA here is from genome assembly GCF_010015895.1 of Lontra canadensis. Classification (NCBI taxonomy): domain Eukaryota; kingdom Metazoa; phylum Chordata; class Mammalia; order Carnivora; family Mustelidae; genus Lontra; species Lontra canadensis. Next base: position 2,083,440 of record NW_022631096.1, on the reverse strand, counting down.
AGAGGAGGATGAAGACTATTTGGGAAGAAGAAAAACACTCTTACTGAGAATGCGGCAAACAAGCAAACAAAATGTTCTCAGGTATGATTTTGAAAATTCTTATTTAAGATTTCTCCCGAGCAATTATCCTTTTTCTACCACTGGGGCTTAAAAAACATTTTTATTTTTTTACAATGGAGAGTGATTGGTTTATTAAATTTGTCTGACCTGACATTTTAGAAGCTTATATCTCTAATCAGTTTGAGAGAAGATACAGAATGAAAGAAGACTAATCTTTGTAATCAATGACAAGTATTTTGCAAATTAAAAAGGTTTTCAAGATCAATATTAAGAAATAAGTCTTGGGGCGCCTGGGTGGCTCGGTGGGTTAGGGCCTCTTGCCTTCGACTCTGGTCATGAAATCAGGGTCCTGGGATCGAGCCCCGCATCAGGCTCTCTGCTCAGCGGGGAGTCTGCCCCCCCCCCCCCGCCCCCCGCCTGCCTCTCTGAGTACTTGTGATGTCAAATAAATTAAAAAAAAAAGTCTGGATTTTTCTCACTGACGGTCGGTTTTTTATAGAAGAGTTAAATCAGTACTTTGTGGGGATGAGTACATTTATGGATGACCAAGACAGTCTATGAATATATTTGCAGCAGAATTTTTAAAATGGGAAACTTTGTAAGTAGAAAATCATTTGGAGCTCAACAGCTATAGAGACTTCAGCGATGGAAAGTAAGGAAGCAATTTGTAAGGGAAAATAAAAGTGGAAAAATTGGAGTTGGGGAAGGGTCAGATGATGGCAGTGAGAAATCTCTGGTTAATGGTGAGGGGCAGGCGGGGTGGGGGTGGGGGCAGGGAGCAAGCAAAGATGAGGGGTGTAATCTCCCCTGTCAGTTCTGGGTTCTTCAGAACTAGGAAAGTGTTGAACTCTACACACAACCATGCTGAAGAATGTCCTGGGATGTGGGGAAAGAAAAATTCAGCCTTATGGTAAGAACCCTGGGAACACTATGGAATTAACCACTCCCTCCCTCCCTATGTCTTATAAACACTGATGGCAGTAAGCTAATTATAAATTCACATTTTATGTTTTAAACACATGCACATTTTTCTCTTTGTAGGATGGTTTTATTATATCAAGTGGTACATTTCATTTTATTTGCCTCAGTTTCTGGTGGTAAGTAGAGCTTAATCTTAGGTATGAATTGGAAAGAGCTTGGTTCCCTGACTTGAAAACGAGGAAACAAAAGGGATTGATCCCAGGGATGGAAATCACACCGAGGTCCCATGCCATCTATTCCAGGGAAGGACATCATAGTTTTATTTTTCACTTAAGGCTCTGGGGGTTTTCAAAACAGGGGAGACAAATGAGGTACAGGAACTCTTCATAATAGCAGTAATCTATATGTATGTCTATATACACATCTGTACCTATATTTATATCCAAATCCATATCACTCATACTAGTTTGATGGTAAGTAGTACTTGCTTTGTACCAAGAGGTGGGATGTGTGGGCAGTGGGAGTATTTTGAGCTGTTAATAGACTTCATTAAGGCTGTGGGGCGGTGGGTGGGGGGAACTGCTGTACAGTTCTGTTGGAAGCAACACAGAACTTGGGGGGGCCAGGTTTCTGTTAACCTCCAGGTCATTCTTGGCTAGCTGCCAATTTTGGAGAAAATTATGCTATCTGCAGAGGTTGTAGTTGGGTAATTTAGAAGGTGTATATGGTGGGTTTTGAGCAGAGTCTGTGGCAGGGATCCTTACTCCTTTTCCCCCATAAATCCATGGAGACTATATTCTCAGAATAATGTCTTTAAAGACATAAAGCAAAAATACACAGGATTACCAAGAAAATCAAGTATATTGCAATATACTTAATTAATGTGTTTAAAAAAAAAAACACCCCGAATTCTGATATAAAAATAGATCTGCTTCGTATTAACACATGATATAACAAGATTTAGTGGTTAAAATCTTAGTGGTCTAAAAATGCAGAGTAATAATTACTACCAAAGTAGTCATGAGGATAATGGTATTTTAAGGTATCTGTAGGTAGTATTTTCTTTTTAAATCTTATAATTGTACTATGACAAAGTTGCAGATACTGTGAACACTATGTGCTTTGTTACTTACATTAACAAGAGAAGTCTATGCCACATTTCAGTTAGAGGTTAGAGAAAATAAAGTTGGAATTTTCCCCATCCAAGGTCATGGGCTACCTAAATCTTGTAAGCCTCTAGTGATAGTTTTCACTGCTCCCTACTTACATATTTTCCTATATATTTGGTATGTTGGTTATTGCTACAATAAGTATTTGAGTTATATTTTATCCTCCCAAAGTATTTCATTTTTACCAAATCTGTATGTATACATTTACATATATAGTATGCATATAGTAAATGTATATGAAAGATATTAAGAAGACCATGGGCGGTATAGTAGTACTTCTTAATAGGAATATACCAAGATTAAAAACTACAACCTTTTATTCAGTGACTAAATAATAATGACCCAAAGAGTATAATCTGAAATATTAGCTATCTCTTCCTAGAAACAGAAAAAAAAATAATCTTATGCACTTTAGCTTTAAAAGAAAAAAACACAAACCTGTGTATGGTTTCAGTTAGAATGGGATTCAGCTATTTTTCTGAGCGTCTAAAGTTCCTGTTACTAAACTGGCCCATTTAAAATAGTAATATGATACCGAATATCACATCCAGGGCCATTGAGCACTATTGAAAAGTCAATCTGGATCCTTTGTTTCATATAAACTTGGAGTTTCAACAAGCAAGCAGCAGGGAAAGGAAAAAGCAGGTGGCCCAGTCCAGACTTGGATGCAATGCTAAAGAACATCTTGGGCCAGTAAAGCTCTGTGCAATTATTCAGTCACCCACAAAGCTCCCGTGTCTCCCAGACAACCCCCATCTGCACCGTTCCATTAAGGCAAACGTGCCATTTTGTGATTTCCTTTTCTGTCTGAGGCTTCTCACCCAATAAACTACCATAAAAGTATTGATTGCTCTGATTTCCAAGGTCAGGCATATTTTCTGTTATGTAGACCTGCTCTGCTGGCCTTTGTGAGATTATTTTCTAATCAGTTATGTGCAACTAAAATCCAAAATAAGGCATGCAATGTATTACATCACAGACTGTGTGACTGAGCTGTTGACAGACACCTGCTTCGAAGGAGGAGACATCACTACCGTCTTCACGCCAAGTGCCAGGCATTGCCAGCTCGTCTGCACCCACCACCCACGCTGTTTGCTTTTCACCTTCGTGGCTGAATCGTCTTCTCAAGATCCTACCAAATGGTAAATGTTTGCATTTCTACATAGGAGAAATAGTTTTTACATGAGGATTACTTACCAATGAGTATTCATCTACCATTTTATAAAATGTATGGTCAATAGTTGGAAAACATACTGTCCTTCAATTGAAATACAAAATATTACAGAAAAAAAGGATGGTGTTTTGGCAGATAAGGGAGGAGCAGATGTGCCCCTCAGTGTGGACTTTCCAACTTCTCTGTGGTCTAGATTTTAATGGTGTACTTTCTCTCTTATTTCTCTCCACTTTTATGCCTCTTAATCATTTTGTTCTTTGCTTTTTGATTGTTATTGATGTTGGATGTTATTTAAACTGGTGCTTTTCCCTCAATTATTTTATTAGGAGATAAATATTTATAATGGTAGTTTCAAAGAATAGTACAGTAGTCCCCTGACACCACCAAGACTTTTGCCATTTCTTCCCTATCTACCTCTCTTTCTATCATCTATCTAATCTATCTGTTTAACCACTTGAATTAATTTGAAGACATTATAACATTTCACCCCTAAATATTTCAGTATACATTTTCCTACACGAAAAACATATAATTTTAACAAGAATCCCTTTAAATCATCTCAGTTGTCCCCCAAATATAATTTATAGCTATTAACCAGAATCTTCTTCAGAAGATTGCATTTGCATTTGATCACAAATTGCATTTAGTGGTTTTATGTCTATAATTATGGTTTTATTTTTATTTTTTTAAAGGTTTTGTTTATTTGAGAAAGTGAGTGAGAGAGAGCATGAGAGGGAGAGGGTCAGAGGGAGAAGCAGACTCCCCACTGAGCTGGGAGCCCGATGAGGGACTCGATCCTAGGACTTGGGTTTCATGACCCCAGCCGAAGGCAGTCACTTAACCGACTGAGCCACCCAGGTGCCCTAGAGTTATATTTTTAAAATTTTAGGACATTCCATCCACAACTTTTGTTTCCATGTTGAACCTGAAAATTCAGTAACAAAGCTTTACTACAGAATTAAGTTATCAACATCTTTGTGTCTTATTGCCACATTCATAGATACTTACATAGTACCCAGAACTTATGAAATTACTATTCTAGAATCTAGAGCAGAGCTTGGCAAACTTTTTCTTGACAAGGCAGGGAATAGTTTGGGCTTTACAGGTCAAAAAGCAAAATCAAGAATATTACTTAAGTACTTATATAACCATTTAAAATGTAACCATTTAAAAATATAGAAACAATTCTCAGCTCATGGGCCAGACAAAACAGGTGGAGGATTGTTTCACCAACAGGCCAGAGTTCACCCACTCCAGTTTCCAGGTAGTAGGGAATACAATATGTGATCTTTTAAGTGTAGGAATGTTGGAATGAGAAATAAATTTGCAGTTTTGCCAAGAAAATATTTGTTTTGGCAGGAGATAGAGGAATTTGTTTCTTTCTCTTTGACTTTCTGTGTGCTGGCTTTTAAGATCCATTCTTTTATTTTTATTTTTTTTAAAGATTGTATTTATTTATTTGACAGAGCTCACAAGTAGGCAGAGAGGCAGGCAGAGAGAGAGGAGGAAACAGGCTCCCTGTTGAGCAGAGAGAGCCATGCGGGGCTTGATCCCAGGACCCTGAGATCATGACCTAAGCCAAAGGCAGAGGCTTAATCCACTGAGCCACCCAGGTGCCCCAAGATCCATTCTTTTAAAATGTAAATTCTCATGCAGTAATTTTTTTTTTTTTTTTTTTAAACAGGTTTACTTGTATCCTGAAAGACAGTGTAACAGAAACACTGCCAAGGATGAATATGACAGGAGCCATTTCTGGATATTCTTTCAAGCAATGCTCACACCAAATAAGTGGTAAGTTGTCTTATTAGAATTTTTAAATGCTAGTTACTGTGATGTATATGTATAGTCATATCACATATGGTTTTATAATTATAAAACAAAACCCTGCTGTATGGTCATAGAGTCTCCAAATGAAGTTAGTTCCTTCAGTGTAGAATAAAAACTAAGCATGCATATCCCCCCCATTCATTAAAATTTACACAATAAAAGGACATGATCTTACTACATTAGTCCTCACCATTCATTTGTTGTCTTTCTCTTTTCCAGTTTAAAGTTTTATATAAAAGTCCTTATTAAACGTATGACTTCAAATCAAAAGAGCAGCTGTAAAAGTTGAGATGACACTTGCCTTAATAGTCAAAAGATTCCTGGATAGTTTAGTCAATCAGTCAGAGGGTTAAAGGAGATCAGGGAGGCCAGGGCAGAAAACTGAAACAGTGATTTACAAGTTTACATTGTTGCAATATAAGAAGGACATGGGCATTGTTTTGCGGCTTCCACCTGAGGGTAGAAATTAAGCAGATTAAGATGAAAACAAAGGATTTCTGAGGAACAGTGGCAGTTAAGTGTGGAAAGAGGAAGTCAGGAGGGACAGTTGCTAAGGTAGCATTATTCCAGTTGCCCCTGGAATCTGGAAGATTGCCATTTTCTACTTTTGTTTCCAGCTTGCAACAAAAAGGTGTATGTGGGCTTGGACATGAAAGGCATGAACTATAATGGCTCGATCGCTAGGAATGTTCAGGAATGCCAAGAGAGGTGTACGAATGATGTGCACTGTCACTTTTTCACATACGCAACAAGCCAGTTTCCCAGCGCAGAGCATCGGTGAGTGAGCAATGGGCTGAACCCAAGGACAGTAAGTAGATCATTACATTATCCGATGAAAAACATGTATTGCATGGAGCACTGGGTGTGGTGCAGAAACAGTGAATCTTGGAACACTGAGAAGATAAAATTTTTTTAAAAAGGAGAAAAAAAAAGAAAAACAAAATTTCTCTTTAGCTGAATGCCAGATTTTACTTTTAGCCCCTAAATGACATTATTACAGTAAGTACAGTGCTGATAGTCTTCTTCACAGAAAGTGCGTTTAAAGCCCAACTCGGATGCATTTCCTTATACTAAGGAGTCTGTCTTTTACTGACATTGTTACATTAAAAAAAAAAAAAAAAATTGGGCGCCTGGGTGGCTCAGTGGGTTAAGCCGCTGCCTTCGGCTCAGGTCATGATCTCAGGGTCATGGGATCGAGTCCCGTATCGGGCTCTCTGCTTGGCAGGGAGCCTGCTTCCCCCTCTCTCTCTCTCTCTGCCTGCCTCTCTGTCTACTTGTGATCTCTCTCTGTCAAATAAATAAATAAAATCTTAAAAAAAAAAAAAAGTAACCCATCTCCTAACTAATTTAAAAATGACACATTTCTTCATTGACAGTTTTGAGAGTTATAATTGGTCTGACTATGCCATTCCTGGCCTAAAGGATTATAGAACCAAAAGGAAAAACCCTCTCAGGCCTCTTTAAATGACAGTTTCTTACCTAAGACAAAATAACTGAAACCCATGTGAAGTGTTTTAAAATCTTTCCCACATTGGATTTTGAAATATTCCAGAGATAAATGGGTAGGATATAAAAAGGACTTGATCTCTAATAATGAATCTGTGTTCTCTTTTTAAAAAAAGTTTAGGGAAGAAATGTCACTGACTTTTATATTTACAAATATTTGCGATGTTTTTGAGTTCTATGGTAAATTATACTTATCTAGAATCCAAAAGAGAGAAAGAAAAATAAGTTCAAATGACAAATATTTGGATTTACCTTTGGGTTTTAACATTGCCGCTCTCCATATTCACAACAGGGACACGAAGGAAAGCAAATAAAGCAATAGAGATTTATTTCAAAAACAATGATAAAACCCTAATAAGCAAGCTTTCATGGTTTGTATTTAGCTTAGTTCGTATATCTTTTTACATATTTTATATCTAAGACTTAACACAATGGGGACAGCAAGCCAGGAACTTGGGAGTTGCTGGGCATTATAAAAAAGTTAAACTGCTTAAATTGAGAAGGGCTTGAGAATTCATTACTTCCCACCCGATACTCTTTAGACCATCCTTCCTCCAAAGCTGGCATTTTTGTGGTGAAAAACAAAGTTGACAAAATTCACAGGCTCACCAGGTCTTGGCAGAGCAAGGACTGAAGTCCAATTGTCCGGTTCTCTGATTCATGCTTTTCAGAGCGATCCTTTAGCTGTAATGCCCAGGTAGTGTCTACATTGGAATTTCTTATCACCTTACGCTTTTTCCTGCTTGTATTTAGAGGAGTAAAACATTTGTCCATTTTTGTTTTTATTCAGTAACATTTGTCTCCTGAAGTACACCCAAATGGGGCTACCAACCAGAATAATGAAGCTTGGTTCAGTGGTGTCTGGATTTTCCTTGAAATCCTGTGCACTTTCTAACCTGGGTAACTATTACTACTTCGTGAGACGGTTTGGCCATTAAATAGTAAGTGCATGCTGATGGTATGTACTATGGGTGCTCACTGATGAGATGGACCAAATGATCTTTTACCTTCTTCCCGTGAAAAAATTCATTATGTCCTATATAATTAGAGCTACGTTGGAATTTAAAATAATCACTTTATGTTTCCTCATTTATTTTATTTTTTTTAAAGATTTTATTTATTTATTTGACAGATGGAGATCACAAGTAGGCAGAGAGGCAGAAAGGGAAACAGGCTCCCCGCTGAGTGCAGAGCCCGACGCGGGGCTCGATCCCAGCACCCCGAGACCATGACCCGAGCCGAAGGCAGAGGCTTTAACCCACTGAGCCACCCAGGCACCCTAATGTTTCCTCATTTAAAAGAAACATTTGAAGATCCTCAGATTAAAAAAAAAACTTTAAAAAAATTGTTATGGAGACTTTATTACCTTAGAGCAATTTTAGATTTGCTGCAGAGTTGAGGGGAAAGTAGAGATGCCCCATATACCCCTGTGCCCCACCCATGCGCAGACTCCCTCATGATCAATATTCCCCTCCAGAGTGGTACGTTCGTTACGGTTGATTAACGTACGCAAACCCATCCTCCTCCCCTCAAGTCCATGGTTCACTTTCTCATGCACTCTTGGTGGTGTGTATTCTATGGGTTTGGACAATGTCATTACAGTATCATACAGAGAATTTCCACTGCCCTCAAATTCCTCTGTGCTTAGCCTATTTATCCCTCCCTCACCCCCTCACTAACTTTTCATATGGCATTTACAAATATGATAACTGAGATTTTACCGATTGTGTGGGAGAACTGATTCCTTAAGCATAGTGTCTTCTGTTGTGCAGCTTGCATTAGGGACATTTTCCCTGGTACGGCGTTTGCAGACAGTAATATTGACAGTGTCGTGGCTCCAGATGCCTTTGTCTGTCGCCGCATTTGTACTCACCATCCCAGTTGTTTGTTTTTTACCTTCTTTCCTCAAGAATGGCCAAAGGAATCTGAAAGGTAAGGAGTTAAGATTAAGATTAATGTGGTATCTTTTAAAACAACTGCTCAAAATCCATTGTTAACAATTCTGAGCTGCTACACATTTGATCTAAATGCCTGCATAGAGTAGATCAAATTTGCAAAGAAGAATTCCTAGCTCCTCTCTCTTTCTGTTCCCAACCTAATGGCCACAAATCCCATGTTAGCAAGGACTCTTGTTTTCTTTAGCTGGGGGAGGTCCCTGCCTTCAGCAAAGAGAGTTGCCTAGCTCTTAACAGAATGAAGAAAACATGGATGACCATTAAGAGGCAACTTCGTCCAATGCCCAGTTTGAGATCATTGAGCAGAAGAAGCTAGGAATACCAGTGAAATGTCCAATCACTGTGAAGAGAAGGGGAAGTGAAGGCCTATATTAATGAAATTGGGGATAATTGCGAAGGGAGTTTTGAGACTTGAAATGCTGTTTCCCTACTGATGGGTATTAATACAGGAAACCATAGTAAAGCATAAGAATTGTCTTTGATCATTAAAGGGTTATTTTTTGGGGTTGCTGCCCCTCATTAATAAGACTTACTAAAAAAAACAAACAAACCCAAGTCTGCTTCAGAATCTAGGTTCTCTATATTATCTGAATCAGAATTCCCAGAATCCTTGGTATGCACTTGATTTGGTTGCCCACATGGGGATTGTGTCCCCAAGAGCAATCCAGCCAGGGTAGCCCTCAAGTTTCTTGTCCATCAAGCAAGCCTGGTTTTCCATTGAGAAACTTTCAGAAGTATTCAGTCTGTCACATGAAAATATATCTGTTGCTTTCATTTACTCAACAACATAATGTAATTTATTTGGTGCCTTCTGTATACCAGGCACTGTTCTAAACACCAGGGATACTATTAATGAACTAAACAGATAAAAACCCTGCCCTATTTGGACCAGAGTGAAAGTGATAGAGAAGTAATCAGATTGGGATATATTGTCCATGTAGGGCCAATAAGATTTGCTGATGAATTTGACGTCGGCTCTGGAGGAAAGAAAGTCAATGATAGCGCTAAGACTTTTGGCCCAGGGAGCTGAGAGGATGAAAACCCCATCACAGGGATGTAGATTTCAAGAGGGAAGAGATGCCTAGTAGACATCCAGAAGTGTTGAATTGGCAATTGGAAAGAGAAATCTGGAACGAAGAAGAGAGGTTTATGTTCTAGATCTGTGTTCTGGTGTTACCAGCATACATGGTAATCCAAGTGACTGAAACTGGGTGAGAACGTTAAAGGACTGAAAGCAGGCAGAGAGAAAGGAGGTTCAAAGATTGAGCCTTGGGACATGATAAATGCCACAAATTAGAAAGATGGCTTTGATACCATTGGGTTCATTGCTGTTCTTTTTCTTTGTATTCCTTTTATAAAATTCTCAATCAATGTCTGTAAGAGGAGTAACACTTGGATCTTCAGTACAGGGTGAGAGAGGGGGATGAACACTATAGGGCAAGACTTGGCTTTTTAAATTTAAATTAATTAAAATTAAATAGAAGTATATATTCATTTCTACAGTTGTATTAGCCACATCCAAGTGCTCACTAGGCACATGTAGCTAATGGCCATTGCCTTGGATGGCACAGACATGGACTATTTCCATCACTGCGGAAAATTCTGTTGGGCACCTCTGCTCTACACTGTGATTTGGGGCTAATTAAGAAAAGTTCATTCCTTCTAGGAAGATGCTCCCTGTGCGGAGTCTGTGTTGGAATGCATTTATCCCTGTCTAAGCCACGAATAAATCTGCCATCCAGAGTCACCCAGCAACTCCGGATGCCAGATTTCTCCATTAACATGAAAGTGATGGAATCTTTGAGTTGGGCGAGGAGATTTGAAAGAAAGGGGGCAAAGAAGGAAAGTGCTTGGAACACTGACAATAGAAGCAGCTCAGAAAATTTTTATGGAGGCAAGTCGTTTTGTTTTGAAGATCTGTCTACCACCTGTGGATCATGGGGTCTCACTTAATGATTTATGAAGAGTACTTACAAAATGAAAAATTTTTCACTATCCAGGACCAACATGAATTAATTGCCTTTTGTATGTGCTATAAAAAATGGTTCTTCTCTTTGATATGTCCTACATGATATATTTACATTACCCTCCCCCCTCACTTTTTTTACGGTCAGAAATCTTTGTCTCCTGAAAACATCTGAAAGTGGATTACCGAGTACACGCATTAAAAAGAACAAAGCTCTTTCTGGGTTCAGTCTGCAAAGCTGCAGACACAGTGTCCCAGGTAAGCTGTGAAAGCACTTTCTCCTGCTCGAGCTCAGCACAGCCGAGGCTGACCAGTGCTGAGGTTTTGTGTCTCATATCTGATCTGTGGTTTGCTGCCTAGTGTTTTGTCACTCCTCATTTTACCACGACACTGATTTCTTGGGAGAAGAACTGGACATTGTTGATGCGAAAGGGCATGAAGCTTGCCAGAAAATGTGTACTGACGCCATACGCTGCCAGTTTTTTACCTACTCCCCATCTCCAGAATCTTGCAACGGAGGGAAGTAAGACCTATGAAGAGTTATGTACACACTCTTGTCCCATCTTCTAGAGGGGTGCGTTATGTTTATACTCTTTTGTTTCCAACTTGCAGGGGTAAATGTTACTTAAAACTTTCTTCAAATGGATCTCCAACTAAAATACTTCATGGGAGAGGAGGCATCTCTGGATATACATTAAGGTTATGTAAAATGGATAATGGTGAGTTTAATGTTACCTTAGGAAAAATACATCCGAAGGAGTTACTCTGTACCAAATATATCACGACAGAGAGAGTCATTAATAGCTGCAAAGGGGAGAAAATTAGTATGATAACAAACTTAGATGCAATTTTCTCTTATTTCTGCTCCTGTCACTCAGGCTGACCATTTTTTATGGGTAATTATTGGGCCTTAACTAAACTCTGCGTTGCCTTAGTATTAAATGAATATGTGTTTTAATTTGACACATTTATACAGCTGGTATTTCATGGTGAGACTCAGGTTTAGCCAACACTTTGATGTTTGATTCTTATTATGAAGGCCAGTGATCTTTCTTATCATCCTTTAAAAATGAATATCAGCCAGCATTTTGGTTAATCAAATCATTCATTTTCTGTCCATCAGCCATGACTTGACTTTTAACTGAAAGATAAATAATTATCATATGTTTGAAAAATTATGTATTTATTAAAAAAATAAAGTAGTTCCTTCTCAGGGGCCTTCATTCTTTTCTGATTGCCTACAGTGTTCTGCATATCTATTTACTATTGGCAAAAATTTACAGTAAAACCTTTTTAATTTATAACAATCAGTGTGGTAGGGTAGAAAGGAAATAAAAAGATTGTATACATTAAAGAAGACCTATACTAACATAAAAATTTTAATGGAAATCAGATCAGCTGTGGCCAATTCCAGGGGCTAATTTCTAAGCATAGTACCGAGTGCTGGTTTTTAGGCAAACAGATGATCTAAAGGACAGAATCCCCAAGAGGAAAGAATATACCACACTCCTCCCTAAATTACCCATTATGACTTCAGTATTTATTGATTTACATAAAACTACATTTTAGACTTTTGTTGCTTAATGTCCAGTATTATAAAGTATTACAAATTTAAGATTCAACAAGATTTAGTGAATAAAAAGGAGTGATGATTATACTTTGTAATGGTTTTCAGAGTATGAAAATTTTTTTGTGTCAGAATTCTCTACTGAGGAGAAGAGTAAATCCTTAACTTCTGAGAACTTGTCACATAGCATATACCATATTGTGTGTAGTGCTTAACATCCTAACTAGGAAACCGTGCCTTCCTGGGGTGTAGAGGGGTCTGATGGGAATCTTTGGATGGCCCGAGCTCCTTTAAAAAGCCAGCCAATGAAGTTGTATCTCAAATATTCTCTGTTTTCCTCACAATACATTTACCTGAGACGGAAGGAGCATTTACGATAATTTTGTCATCTGTTAAGCACTAGAAGGGATGCTTGACATTTGGCAGATTTTGTTGTCAGTGATATTGATACAGTTTCTAAAATGGGAATCACACTTACACCTTAAATTGCAGAATCCATTCCCTACCCACCTTCCTTCTTAGCTTTTTCTCTAATAAATGTATGGATTCTGGTCCGTGAAGGCTACAGTATATATCACGTAGAAATTGATAGCTGAAGCAGAAAATACAAGATAAAGGGAAATAAAATCTTACAACTTTTTAGGGCACCTTCTGAAACTAGATAATTAGATTTTCCTGCACTATACTAGATGAAATAATACCCTAGTTGGCGGGGGTGGGGGGGATACCTACTGGAGATAGTTATCATGTCTTACACTGTCATTGGTCTTCATAACTTCTTGAAGATACATAGCAATTGCCATAAAAAAAATGTTTCCTGACACAAAATCTAACGCTAAACACATATCCTCAGCATTTTGTTTAAACTGAGAGATGAAAGGGAATGAACAAGACCTATTACTTATCCCTAAGAAAGACTTTCTTGTTTGTAACATATTTTAGTTATGGCTTACCTATTAATTTTCCTAAACTTTGCCATTCCTTTCTTGTAAATCATAATGGCTTCCCTGAAATTTCCAGAATCTAGTCAAAATCTTCAAAATGTTACTCTGAAGCTAATCTCACTCCATCTACTCTGAGGTGAGAACTCTTCTCTCAGCATCCCAGCCTGTTTAGGCTTTCTCAAGCACATCAAGCTTATTCCTGCCTCCACATGCACCAACTGGTGTTTTCTCCAAGACTCCTTTTCCTGATTTCTCCTTTGATTTGAAGTCTGCCCCAGGATTATATATCTGTTTCCCTGTTGAGGAAAGAAAGGCCTGGATAGACTGTTTTACTGACTTCGTGTTTACCCATACTTTGTGTTTACCCACAAAACCGGGAGGCAGACCATCTAGGACTTGGCTTCTGACTAGTGACTCTCTTGCTAATTTCACACTCCTCCTTTAGCTAAGGCCATGAACCTTCCCTGATCCTCTGGGCCTTGCTATTCTAAGTGTGGTCTGGGTGTAGCATGTTGAGGTTACCGGTAAACCTGCTGAAAGAATTTCAGGTTTCACCCTAGACTGAATCAGAATCAGTATTTTAAAAAACAATCAGGTGAAAAAATAAAGTTTAAATAAAATAAAAGATAACCCGGTGATCCATATGCACATTAAAATATGAGAAGAATTGCTCTAGAAAACTGTTGTCTATGAGCACCTCATTCCCATTCTACCCGGGTTGCTGGGCCAGATTTGGCCAAGGCTCCCATCAGGAGGGTGGGTGCTCATGTTTGACATCTCGGGAAGTGGAAGCAGAATGGATTGTCCTACCCAGGGCAGCTAAGACAGGAAGAAACAGAGGGGTAAATCAGAATGAAAGTCCTTGAGAGAATGTCCAACTGTCAACAAGACCCAAAGGCAGAAGCAGTTCAAAAACAGAAGAGCAGCTCAGGTTTGGATGGAACGCAGCTGGAGCAGGAGAGACTGGGATCAAAGGTCAGCCCGAAGGGAAGAAGATGGGGGAATTGGACAGATGCGGTAAACTGAGTGGAAGGATATTCTCAAGCTTCAGGGCTGATTGAAATTCAGATTCCTTGGCTCTGCTGTCCAAGTTTCTGATCTATCAGGTCTGAGGGAAGCTCAAGAGGTTTCATCTCTAACAAATTCCCAGCTGATGTGATAGGTCTAAGGGCCACCCTTGACAATGACTTCTTTGAAAGAACCATTAGGGTTTATCATGTGAGGGAGGATAAGACTGCATGCAATACCGGATGAGACTTTCTTTGGGGACGTGTAATTACCAGGTGCCTCAGTCATTCAGTTTTCCTGTGTATGCTTCGCTTGCCAACTTGATTACAAAATTTCTTCATGTCAGCGTCATGATAGAATATGGAATCAAGGGAAGGTTTTCTCCTCTTTGAACCTGAAGGGACATAACTACTGAAGGAAAAGGAAGATTTAGGAAGCTCCTCATTGCCACCCCTCTGTTGCAGTGTGTACAACCAAAATCAAACCCAGAATTGTTGGAGGAACGGCATCTGTTCATGGCGAGTGGCCATGGCAGATAACTTTGCAGATCACGTCACCCAGCCAGAGACACCTGTGTGGAGGCTCCATCATTGGAAACCGGTGGATACTAACAGCTGCTCACTGTTTCGACGAGTTGGTACCATTCCTGTTTTTATTAGTTCCCCAGACTCACACATATATTAAATCTGTCATTAGCATTTTAGTAAATACTTTAAAAATGCAAATTATCCTATTTGCTAAATTAAATTTCTAGAGTGAAAAAAAGAAATGCAGAAGGTAAGAACCACTTATGGTCTGCCAGCATCAGATGAAGTGCGGAAACATGATGGCATACTATTTCATGTGCCCATTTAAATGCATCCAAATGTCCAGGAGTGTTCTTGGTAGTTCCATCAGGACATATCTTCTGTGCATTGTCTTGGGCCTCGGGTCCAGAACTAAACACAAGGAGAATTTCCCCTTCTCTAAATCTAATATGCCATTCTCTCTCTCCCTTGCTGCTTCTTCCCTGTCTCTCTTTTATCTTCCCCCTCCTCCTCTCTCTCTCTCTCTCTCTCTCTCTCTTCTCTCCCTATGTTTCCAAATACAGAAGGAAGAGTTCATTATAAATCCTCAAATTGGATTCCCTACTTAGGTCAGTTTCAATATTGAGCAGACCTAAAAGCTCCATCGGGAGATTATGTGTATCCCAGGGAATTTTAGTTGGCCAAACTTGCTCTTTGTACTTCAGAATTCTCTGAGTTTCCAGACATGGTATTGTGTGTTTTTTTGTCTTTCGCCAATATGTAGCATACTCACATTATAACTCACAGATATGTTTGAAGTCCATAGTCTCCTTTATGGTTTTTTTTTTTTTTTTTTTTTTACCTTTTTCCTATGGGAAAATGGAGTACCAGAAAAACCAAGTGAATTTCTCAGGATCACAGCTAATAATGCTAGGGTTGAGACTAGAACCTGGAACTCTTCATGAGAGGGCGATTGAGAGAGAAAAAGAGAGAGAACACATGTGTGTGTGAGTGTGTGTGTGTGTGTGTTGGGTGAAAAGAGCCTTCATTCATTTTTATGTGTTTTTTATAGTATATACTAACTCAGAGCTTTCTATGGGAGGAATATGTGAGTGAAAAAGCTTACTATGCAATCACTCCTTCCATCAAAAAGCCCACCACTTGTAGAAAACATTAGTAATAGGTAATTAGCAACTTGGTAATGGGAACTTCTTATCCTCTTATTGTTTTTTCCTTAGGGTAGAGTCGCCTAAAATCTTGCGTGTCTATAGTGGCATTCTAAACCAATCAGAAATTAAAAAGGACACATCTTTCTTTGGGGTTCAAGAAATAATAATTCATGATCAATATGAAGTGGCAGAAAGTGGGTATGATATTGCCTTGTTGAAACTGGAAACTGCAATAAATTACACAGGTATGTTGGAATTTTAAATGGGAAGTTATCAAGAATGATTTCCTAAATGTAATGTTTAACACCTCCAGATTCATGACCTGACCTCAGCAATCTCAAGGTGGCGTGATCGTGAAAGAGAGAGGGTCTGCAAAGCTAGTCTTTTAGTCTGTTAAGACTGGCACTCTTTCCTAATTATTAAAAAAATTAAAAAATAAATAAATTTTATTGTGGGATGTGGGTGAAGAGCTAAGTTTTCTGCAGGTTTTCTCAGATGCACCAAATGACATAACTCTATAACATATTGGAATATTAAAGATGATTGATATCTCTCTTTTAGAGACAAAAGAATTGCAGGTCAGAACAAGTAAGCAGTTTCTACAGGGTCACAGACCTAGTTAGAGAGATGGAGCTCATGGGGAGGGCTGTGCCTTGTCTCCCCCTCATTCCCTCACCCATCTAGTATGTGATGGATAACGCTGAACATGAGTGAAAATGAATGGAAATGAGGTAAACCCAAATATAATAAATAGAGAACACACGACCTGATATAAAGCTAAAGAAGAGAGTCTCTTCTGGGAAAGAAGGTATATTTTGATTCTGATGACTAAACTATGATTTTTAAAATTTAGATGCTCAGAGGCCCATATGTCTACCTTCCAAAGGAGATAGAAATGTAATATATACTGATTGCTGGGTGACTGGATGGGGGTACAGAAAGTTAAGAGGTAAGAAATGGTGTTTCTCAGTGTGCTCCATTCTAAAGGTAAAGAACATAGCTCAGGTTTACCCTTATCTGCTATATCATGGCATACAGCTAAAATGTGAGTAAAATAATCATGTCCTTCAACTACAGAAAGCATGTTAAATAAAAATGAAAGGCAGGGCACCTAGGTGGCTCGGTCAGTTAGGCGTCTACCTTCGGCTCAGGTCATGATCTCAGGGTCCTGGGATCAATCCCCACATCAGGCTCCCTGCTCAGCGGAGAGTCTGTTTCTCCCTCTGCCCCTCCTCCTGCTCATGCTCTTGGTCTCTCTCTCTCTCTTTCTCAAATAAATAAATAAATAAATAAAACCTTTAAAAAAATGAAAAGGTGAAGTTGCCCAAGTGAGGAGGATCCCACATCTGTTTGATTGGAAATTTTAAACATGACAATCTCATTTAAAGACTAATTATTTTTAATGACGTTTAATGTGAAACCTAGCACTTCTCATGAAATGTCCTGGCCTATTCAGTTATTTTCTCTAGGCTGTAATTCCAGTTAGAGGCATACTTAGTTTTGAACTTAGTGTTCACAAATAATCTCTATATTTTGCAATTATAAAAGGTTTATGAGGTAAACCTAATATTTTTTCTAGATTTTTATATAAGTATGATTTTGATTTTAAATTCATACCTTTATATATATATATATATATATATATATATATATGATGATTCCACTAACAAACCTTTTTTTTTTCAGGCAAAATACAAAATACCCTCCAGAAAGCTAGCATACCCTTGGTGACGACTGAAGAATGCCAGATAAGATACAGAAGGCATAAAATAACGAATAAGATGATCTGTGCAGGCTATAAAGAGGGAGGAAAGGATGCTTGTAAGGTAAGAGTGTTTTCAATCAGTTGAATACATTCACATTAGAATGTTTAATGCAATTTTTTTTTAAAGATTTTATTTATTTATTTGAAAGACAGAGATCACAGGTAGGCAGAGAGGCAGGCAAAGAGAGGAGGAAGCAGGCTCCCTGCCGAGCAGAGAGCCCGATGCGGGGCTCGATCCCAGGACCCCGAGATCATGACCTGAGCTGAAGGCAGAGGCTTTAACCCACTGAGCCACCCAGGCGCCCCTTAATGCAATTTTTAAAGAGAGAGCGAGAGCGAGCACATGCACACAAGTGGGGGAAGGGCAGCAGGAGAAAGAGAGAATCCCAAGCATGTTCCACACAAGGAGCCTGATGCGGGGATTGATCTCACGACCCTGAGTTCATGACATGAGCCAAAACCAAGAGTTGGACACTTAACTGACTGAGCCACCCAGGCACCCCAGAAAGTTTAATGCATTTAAGAAGCAGTCTTCTGGAAACCATGATATATTATTTTATTTACATTGAAGTTTATCGAAGAGCCAAGAACAGAATTTTAAGCAAAATCACTCTGAGGGAAATGTATTTAGATGAGAAGCATCTGAACTCATATGTGCACCTTTTCTTCCCCCCTTCTTCACCCCATCACAGGGAGACTCAGGGGGCCCCCTGTCCTGTAAACACAACGAGGTCTGGCATTTGGTGGGCATCACCAGCTGGGGAGAAGGCTGTGGTCAAAGGGAACGGCCAGGGGTTTACACCAACGTGGTTAAGTATGTGGACTGGATTTTGGAGAAAACTCAAGCAGTATGAAAGAGTCCCCACATGCCATTTGACACCTGAAAGGCAAACCAGATTATTTCTGGGAGGAGGGTTTTGATTGCACCGAAGACAGAGGCTGGGCTGCCATTTTCCTCCATAGGTTATGGTGCTGAGATAGTAACGCAGTGAAGGGGGTGGGTATTTGTGAGAATGTGCCAAGAGAAACAAATGATCATCTTCAAAACTTCCATTCTATGATAATCGTTGTTTTCAGCATCCAGTCTCTTGGTTTTTGATCACATGTTACTGGGCCAAAGAAATACTCCATGGTGATTTTTTAAAAATTCAAGTATTGATATTTTTTAAGATTCAAGAATCCAGTTGTGGCACCAGAGGCTCCGATAGAGCTGCCAGAAGCAACCACCATAAAAAGATTCGTGAAGTGAGAACTGGGAGCTGGAGAAAATGGGGACAAGGACAGTTACCCTCATTTTGCAAGAATCTGTGCTCTGCCTACATGAACATCTTTCTTTTGTGAAAGAAGAACTTGACTGGATTCAACGGCTGGTTTTCAGAATAATCAGGAATTTTTGTCAATTCAATTTTTTTTTTTTTTAAGAGGGAGAGAACAATGGGTGGAGGGTGGGGCAGAGGGGAGGGAGAGAGAGAGAATCTTAAGCAGGCTCCATGCTCAGCACAGAGCCTGATGCAGGATTTGATCCCATGCCCGAGATCATAACCTGAGCCAAAATTGAGAGTTGGTTGCTCAACCAGCTAAGCCACCCAGGCACCCCTGTCATTTCGGTTTTTAATATGTTTTTAAAGTAGTTTGGGTGGACATGAACCATGAGTGCATGTGAATGTCGACTCTAGGATTTCTATATGGGAAAGGATTGAAGGCTGTAATTCACCTGGACGTGGTATCTTAAGGGAAGAATTTTAAAGTTGTACTTGCCTAGAAAACTACTGGTGTGTAGATTGTATATTTATTTGGTGTGATTCTGGGTAAAGGAAGCTGATGGAGGTGAGGGAAACAAGCTAGAGCTTTCTGAAGAGAAGCTGCCATGGTGAGTGTGAGTTTACAAATCTACATTCATGGTAATAAAGGGTTTGGACAGAATTCAATACAAAGTACCTCCAGACTTCAGGGAAAAAACAATTTGGGAACAAGTGGATGGTTCTTGTAGAGTCTTCTTTATCTTCAAAACAGCTCCCTGTATGCTAAGTGTTGGGGTTTGCCCTCTAGTGCGAGTATTTGGTTATTGTTTCTGATGCCTAGACTGTGCCCTGTTTCCACTGCCGTTTTCAACCTGTGTCAACAACATTACATCTTATACAGTATGAAAAATGCTTAGGGAGCACACTGAACTATGAGGACATAGTGGTAAGCAAAGTGCTATGTCTTTACCTTCATGGAACCCCAGTCTAGGTAGCATGAACAACAAAAATCAAAGAATTATACAAGTGTAAAACTTCAGTGGGAGGGACGTACAGGGCTCTGTGACAATGGACAGGAAGATGAGCATTTGGGGCAGGTTCAAAGACTAGGATAAAAATGAGCTTGTGCTGAGGAGGACAAATGAAAAACAAAAGCAAACAGAACCCCAAATCAAAAAGACTGGGATGGTCTAACGGGGCCAGATCCAAAATGCTTATAGAGTCAAACAAGACAGACTGAGACTTGAGCACCATTAAAATTACCAAACAGTAGTAATAATTTTCTTATTATCTGCTTATTACCTTAGTAGTCTTGATGTAACACTTCACATTTTAAAAAAAATTGGGATATAATTCTTCGTAGGAAGAGATCTTCCCTCTACGTTCCCCATTTGTGTCTTTTTTGTGGTTCAAAACGAGAGGAAGAGGCATGAAAGGAAGAGGCATGAAAGACCATGTGTTACTAATCCATTTCTGAATAAACGTTTGTTCTTTAAAAGAGGCAGAGAGAGAAAGATCTTTCTGAAGTCTTCCCTGACAAATATTTGAGAAAAACACCACCTTAGTGTTGTCATACTTAACATTGAATATTATCTTAATTTTTGAATAGTAAGCATATGCCCATGATTCAGAAATGAAAATACTGGGAGAACATATAAAATATACCTTATACCTATAATAAGAATGTTCCTGCCCCACACCAAAAGACTGCACACCCTAACTGTTCAGCACTGTTCTCCTTTTTATACTCTGCCTTGGAAATATTTCTGATTGGTACCCAATGGGCTTCCTCAGTTTGTATTTTTTACAAAAGTATGGTATTCCAGTGTGAGGATTCCAAATACCAGCTGCCTACTGATAGACACTTAAGTGGTTTTCAATTTTTTCACTCACTCATATGTGGTAAATTTGTAGCATATATTCCAGAAGTAGAATTGCTGAGAACAAAACAAAACCAAAAGAGTAAATGCATTTGTAATTTCAATGTTATCCAATTTCTCTCCAAATTGTCAATTTTCTCTCCCATTGGCAATATAGCAGGGCGACCCTTTGGCTAACTTGATGACATTAAACTTGGGAATTTTTGACAGCCTGATAGTTGGAAAAAGGTGTCTCAATATAGTTTTGTTTTTGTGACTTCCTTAATACAAATGACATTAAACATCACATGTATAAGGTCACCAACTTATTAACAGCTTAATTTTTATTTAAATATTTAGCAGTTACCATGTAGACAAAAATAGAGTATGTTCCTTGCAGCCTTACAACATGGTAAGAATTCTTGCAAGGAAAAAAAAAAAAAAACAACTTCCAGAGCTTATCTTATTAAAACTGGACAGTAGCTCAGTATTGTGAAAATATTGGTTGGTAGTCCTTCTTGCAGGTTACAGGCATAGATTTGGTGTGGAAGTAGTTCCATCTCTGGTTCCAGGGATGGATCCATCCATCTGTGGCTGAGCAGGTCTAGGTAGCTGGCACATGGCCTTCCCCAGCTCCTGGAATTGGCTCAGATATGTCAGTCTGAGCAACATGTAAGACTTTAATTGTTGAGGGAATGGCTTTCTCCTCCTCCTCCAGGTGAATGAGGAAGCACTTATGGCAGCAAATTTGAGAAGCCAGCCCAGGGCCCACCGAGACATGGAGACAGAATGCCCGAAGGCTGAACCAACTTTTGGCTTCCTTATTTCATAGCAGTAAATCAATCTCCTTTTGTGTTTAAGGCAGTTCAAATTGGGTTTTCTATTACTTGCAGCTGAAACATTGGGATGCACTGGGACTTAGTGACCTCAAGTATTATTACTACCCTGATTCAATTAACTTTAGCCTATATATATTAGGTACTTAGAACTGTACTATTTGTCAGCACATCCTTTATTTTTTCTTCTAATTTTAGAAGTTCTATTTTGAATAATTTTGGTTGGGACTCTTTATAGAGCCACGTGTCTCTCTGATGAGTGGTGCTTGGGAAAGCAAGTAATGAGGCCACAAATGGGCCACACCTAGAGCGATTCTCACAGGCTGGCACCCTGGGCACCTGTAGGCTGCCATTATCACAGATTCTAGGAAGTGAACCCAAACTTTGGAATGAGAATCATATACAATATTAAGACACTTATTTAAGAAAGACTTTGTAAACAACACATTTTGTATTATATATGTTACTCTTAGGGCCCTACCTGTTGCCCAACCTCATTAAACACTCGGGGTACCTGATCCATTTTGATGAAGAAACATCTTTCCCTCTGGGCCCGTTTAGTCCCTCTTTTCTCTTCATCCTCTGGGCTCTACATTGTGTTAACTTCCTTTTTTGCATGCTTTTCCACACCTTACACCAATCTGGGTTAGAATGGCTTTTCCCTTTCCTTGCGTGAGAGGATTTTCCACATCCTGGTTGACAGTGACTAGAAGGTCACCTTCAGAGATTTCACCAACCACATGGATGTCCCAGCAGCAGTTACTGGTCGTGGTGTGTTGTCACAGTAGGTTTTGTCAGTGGGCCTTTCTACATGATGTCTGTGGGCGAGCTTGTTCCCCTTGAGAGGGCTTCTCTCCATGTCAGGAAGAGGTGGAGGCCAGCTGTGGTCTGTGGGCTCTACCCAACTCCGACTCACATTGTGTGCATGTGGTGTCCATTAATCAGAGCAGCGTGGGCTTCTCTTCCTTCTTGGGAGAACATTTTTGCCATTTCCAAGGTCATCCCATAGGAATATACCTGTGTGTGTGTGTGTGTGAGAGAGAGAGAGAGAGAAAGAGAGACAGAGAGACAGAGACAGAGAGACAGAGACAGAATGAAATGAATATTTAACAGTCACCTCAGCTTCACCTCCTCTCTGGGTCTCGAAGCTTCTTCATCTTCACATGTGGTTTTTGTCTTACGGCTTTTGTAACAAATTACAACAAACTGAGTTTTAAAACAACAGAAATTTATTCTCTCACAGTTCTCAAGACTAGATGTCCAAAACTGAGGTGTCAGCAGGGCCTCACTCCCTCTGAGGCCTCCAGGGTTGGGTCCTTCCTTGCCTCTTCCAGCTGCTGGTGGCCCCAGCTGTTCTCTGGCTTCTGCCTGCCCCTCTCTGATCTCTGCCTCTGTCCCCACATGGCCTCCTCCCCTTTGTCTCTTCCCCTGTTCTTATAAGGATGCCAGTCATGTTGGATGGAGAGCCCCAACCTTCCGTGTAAAATATATATCATTTACTTTCATTGTCCATTTAACCCAAATGTTCAGAGAAGAAACTATTCAAATGACTCATGTGGTAACTGGCATGAAGCATATCAAATAAATGACTTCCCTCCCTTTTGTCCTTGGGGTATCAGGTAATTTTGTGACGAATGTAATAATAAATGGTGGGATTTCCAGATGGAGATTATAATTGTGTATGTACGTGTTTGTTTTACCTAAAAAGATGTCAACTTTTATCTACTGAGGCAGCTTTCCCATTTCATCCAACACCCCCCAGTGAACAGGTACACACTTTGACAAGATACTTTCAAAGGACACTGCTGTGCACAGGCAGGAATTTCTAAATTTGGTGAGGATTTATAGGTAATATCAATGCTTGGATACTCTTAACAGAACAGCCAGGGCAGCGCTCGTGATCTTGGCCGGAAAGGCACCTTAACAAAGTATACAAAAATATGAAACCTTGGTCCTTATATGGAAAACAGTATCAACCACAAAGTAGAGTTTTTTTTTTTTTTTTTTTTTTAAGTCTCTGCTGCCACAATTAAAGTAATTAGCCCCATTATAAAAATGGTAAAGCAGTGAAGAGGAATCAGGGCCAGAAGTTCCTTTCTCAGGAGTATCTACATAATCACACGATTAATTTGGATTTGGCTTGGAGGATCTGGATATATTTTTCAAGCCATTCCTTCACTTAGTTGAGGGAAGGATTAATAAAGCTATTTTAGAGTGATATTTCTGCATCATCTGTATTTCAACGTGTAGAGTGGTAGCAATCAAGGTAAGACTATTTTCCCAGACTCGAAAGTTAATTTTCCTTTATTCAGAGTCTACTTTGTAAATGAGAAACGGAATGAAAATCTCAGGTGGGACTGGCAGCTTTAACGTTCTGACATCGGTACGTGAGTTTAACAACATACTGATGACTTGTTATGAAAACGGTCTGTAGCTCCATTAGAGCTCAGACACTCAATTTGCTCATCGGTCCAATTTATCTGAATTCTGGGCATTTTACATTGATATCTATGTTTCCAGTCTCTCCCCCCACCTCCCTGCCCTGCGGTACTCAGGGTATTAAATCCCATGTGAAAAGAGTCGTCTCTGCTGCCCTGAGGCATGCATTAGAAAGAAACAGGTTTCTAAGATGCCACACGTTACCCACAGGCATTTTACATTTAACTGCTCTTCTGTGTGCTCCCATGGCATCGACACTGAAGATATTTCACTGGATGTGTGTTTTCCTCTCTCCTTCCTCCAAACTCCAGCAGCTTCTAGTTCAGTGTTGGGGAATACTGTATGTGAAAACAAACTTCTTGAGCAGCCTTTTAAGCAATCCCATGGAAGGGGTGACCATAGGCTCTCCCATCATTATCATTTTGTTCTATCCCCAAAGAGTTAAAATGGACGTTCTAGAGTTAAGCAGAGAGCTTGTTAAATGGATATCTTAAACCTGAGATTCAGTAGGCCCAACAGTCAATGATTCAGATTGTTAATAATAATAATATCATTTGATTAGCAGAAATCAGCAGAGAATTTTTTTTTAAGATTTTATTTATTTATTTGACAGACAGAGATCACAAGGCAGAGAGGCAGGCAGAGAGGGAGGGGGAAGCAGGCTACCCGCTAAGCAGAGAGCCCAATGCGGGGCTTGATCCCAGGACCCTGAGATCATGACCTGAGCCGAAGGCAGAGGCTTTAACCCACTGAGCCACCCAGGTGCACCCCCACCCTTTTTAAAAGATTTTTATTTATTTGACAGAGAGAGAGAGAGATCACAAGTAGGCAGAGAGACAGGCAGAGAGAGAGGGGAAGCAGGCTCCCCGCCAAGCAGACAGCCTGATGTGGGACTTGATCCCAGGACCCTGAGATAATGACCTGAGCTGAAGGCAGATACAAATAAGGAATTCCAATCTCTACCTCTTCCGGAGTGCCTGCTACGTGCTGCACACTGTTCCGTGTACTTTACCCCTCCTACCGCCTTGTACCCCTTATTACCACCATGTATGACAAGGTATTATAATTTTCATTACAACATAATATAATGTTACTTGTTTTTACAGGGAAAAAAACCCCATCAGCTGGTACATATTTTCATCTTAATTCTCCATCATCCCACTAGATGGCACTTTGATACCTCTTTTTGTTACATTTTAAACCACAAGAGTCCAGACAGAATGCGCTTAATTTATCTAAACAATTCTATGTAGCTACAATACCTGGAAACATTGAATCAACTACACCAATTCAGATATGCTTGACTTTTCAAATATAATTGTTGTAAATATCTAGTCTCTGGATAGTAGTTTCTCCTTTGAACAATATGCTCCAGAGTCCTCAGCTTTGGGGGAACCTCGCTTCCTTTTAGTGACTGACTACTGTGAGCCCCCAACACTGGGTGCACAGGGGGTTGAGGTGCACAGCTGTGCCCCTCAGACACCTGGAGGGCGGTAGGCGGACAGCTCTCCTTTGTTCCCCCAAACCATCCCTGTTGTCATTTGCCATGTAGCTGAGTCACGGTGGCTCAGGATTACTTCTTGCCACCTCTTTGTGGATTCCTTTAAGCCTTTACAGCCCTCCCCACGCCTTTCTACCGCCCCCTCAACCCTCTGGTCACTCCCTGCCTCTCCACCACAGCTGCTTTGCTGAACATGGGAACGGAAGGCCCTCCCTTGATTACTCAGAATATTAACATCAAGTTGCAATATTTAAGATGAACACAGTCTTTGAATACTAGAGGTTTGATAACAGAAAAAGAGGAAAAAAACCACCTCTCTCTCAAACATATACATGTACAGGCAAACACACAGACATGCACATGCACACGCTCAGAAGTAGACATGGACACAGTGACTCCAAAACTCCAGGGGTGAAGGTCCTTCCTGGAGGTTTCCCTGCTGGCTGTGTGTGGCAAGGCCCGGCTTCAGCACACTCCAACCACAGGGTCCACAGGGCAGACGCCCATACTGATCTATGACCACAGGAGTCCCTACCATCTGGTTTCAGTTCCCCGGGGTCCAGAAGCAGCTGTTCCTCTTCTGACGCAGCGTCATAACGTCAACGGCAGCCTCACCCTACGTCACAAAGTGGCTGCGGGATATTTACCTCACTTCCTCCCCTGCGACCGCATTTCATCGTCTCCCATCATCACGGGAAGAAGGGTGAGTACCTTGGGAGAATATGTTTAGAGGGAGAGCGAGACCACATTCACATAACTTTTATTTTGGCATATTGTTACTGTTCTGATTAATTAGTTGATCTCTTACTGTGCCTCATTTATAAATTAAACTTCATCACAGTTGTGTCCATATAGGAAAAAACAAACAAACACAAAACATAGTATAGAGAGGGTTGGGTACTATCTGCGGTTTCAGACATCCGCTGGAGATCTGGGAACGTGCCCCCAGGCATGGTGGTGGGGGCGGGGGGGACTACTCTTGACCCTAGTAAAGCCTCGTAGGGCCAGAAGGTTCATCTGGTTTTGGTTTGTCCAATTCACGTTAACAGAGCAAAGACTTCACGCATGGATCTTCCCTGACTCCTGGACAGTGTGCAGTCTGTTGGCTTAGCTGGCTTAGGAGCTTCTAAAAAGAAAATAAAAAACTGGTGGAGAGACAGTGCAGTGAACAAATATTAAGGATGCAGTTCTCTGAAGGGCTTAGTGTGAAATCTTCATAGCTTCCAAAGGTGCCCACCAGAGGATGCAGTTATCCTAAGAACTGGCATGCCAAAGCCAGGCTGCAAAATTTCCAGAAGTTGAGAAATTGCTTCCAGCCTTAAAATGGCATCCTCCCTCAGTCCCACCGTACCCTGTCTCCAATCTGTAGCTGTCGTGTTTTCCAAAAGTGCCTCGCTGGAACAGCCTATATCAAAATTATCACTCAGTGCTACCAACTACAGATACTCAAGTGTTGTGGAAGGTCCTGTGGTGCAGAGCTGCTGGGAATTTGCAGATACTGCCCATTTTCAACTGGTTCCCATGAAACCTGGCTGGAGAACTCTGCCGTGCCTGGGCATTGCAGGAATACACTTGAAATGTCTCCCCAGC
Organism: Lontra canadensis; assembly: GCF_010015895.1. Classification (NCBI taxonomy): domain Eukaryota; kingdom Metazoa; phylum Chordata; class Mammalia; order Carnivora; family Mustelidae; genus Lontra; species Lontra canadensis. The sequence continues at coordinate 2,056,437 of NW_022631096.1, read as the reverse complement.
TCTGCCATTACAGCACTAAGTTAAAATCACCTGTGGACATTTTTTTCTTAAAAAGCTCCCTTCAGAAAGTGAGTTCAGGTGATGACCCTCTTGGCAAGAGGTGCCTGGTGTGCAGATACTTGAGAACCACATAATTTGGTGGGGGGGAGTGAAGCCTTAGAAGTCATACTTTATTCAGATGTAACCCATTGAATTGTTTACCTTAAAAAGAGAGCATAGTCTCTATTAGAATACAGAGCAAACTTCTTCACAAAAGTATTATGAATGAATTTCACTTTAAATGTTTCTTTTTAAACTTAAATAATGATTGCTACAAAGCAGAGGACGCAAAGATGCAAATACCAAAATATTCAAAACTTCCAGAGAAAAACTAACAAAAGGAACTGTCTCACCCATAACCCACTTCATCCAAGAATAATCATTAAAATCGACTTTGAAACTGTACCTGTCATTTTTTTTATAATGGAGGGTGAGAGGGAAGAAACTTTTAAAACACAATTGGTAACAATATAAATGAGAAATGTTAAATGTTCTATGAGAATTTATTGAAAATATTTTCATTATATTTCACATTGAATTTTTTTTCTCAAAACAGTGGGTGAATTTAAAATATAACTAATGCATAAATACTAATATAAATATGATTCCTTAAAGATTTTTGTGTATGTTGTACATCCTAAAAAGTAGTTATATAAAATCATAAAGTTTCTGTTAAATATTATCCAAAAAAACTTTGTTTTCTTAACTAATGGAAGCTTTTGGGCCAAGTTCACTTTCAAAATACCAAAAATAATGATTGAATGCCCTTTAAAATGTTTAAGAATTTTTCATGGAATTTTAGGACTGTATGTTTCTTGAAACTTTAAGATACATCACAGTACAGAGATATGAATAAAAATTACCCACAATCCCAATGCACTGCTCATGCTCTGACTGAATTTTGTCCATTTTTATATTTCTAGAACCTAATAAAGATAGCTTGAAAGGGAAACTTCAGAGCAATATTCTATTTGAACATAGAAACATCCAACATGAAACATAGGTGCATAGAATCCAGATTTGGATTAAAATAAAGAGCTAAATCATTTTATTAGATGTGAATGGGTCTAAACTGATTTGACCTCTCCAAAAAATGTCAGGTTCTTTTGGTGAATAGCTTCTCATCGGCTAGAGAAAGGTTGGCTGCCTTACCCTCCCTTCCCCCACTAACTGCCTGTAAGATAGTATGTGACAGAGAAAGCAAGTCTTGGACCAAATTCTGCCAAATATATAAATATTTGTTAGCAAGCATGTAACAAAAGGTTATACAACCTATCTGTGTAGTTTTGAGGTGTCATCAGGTTTACTTTTAGGGGGACACAGAATTCTGATAAAAGGATCAGTCCACCTCAAGGTGGGGTTCAGTAGACAAATCGAGAATCAGTGGGGCAACAGCTCCAGACCTTGAAGGCGGACTGAAGCCACAAGCGTGGGCTAGCAGGCTTCTCATACTCCACTCAGGCAAGGGTAGTAGGGCCTGTGCAGATATTTCCAACTGGCCTTCAACCGTTCTAAACAACACAATTGTGCTTCTTTGTTAATTTTGCTAACTACCAAACTCTGTGGTGGATTCTGATAGCATCCTTTGAAATACTAAGGAACTGTCTCTAGGTTACTGATTCTTGATTCGAGTACATTAGATCCTAAGTAAGCATTCCTGTTACTGTTGAGAGTAACTTGTCACACACAGACATCACACTGTTCACACCAGTCTCCTCCATTTAGTCCTTCCTTCTCTTTATCCGGTGTCAACATAGGAGTCAAAGTGACCCCTTTAGAATCTGCGTCATGTAATGGCCTATTGGATCCTCAACAAGACACACCTGGCATATGGAGGGGAAAGGCTCAAATATTTTTGTACAAATAACAAAACAAAAGAACCAATGGATATGGAAGTATTTAAAAAATAAGCTACCATATAGGCAACATAATAGAGTTTCTGTTCTAGTTCCAGTGAGTTTTTAAAAACCCCCTTCCTCTAATACTCTTAATTCTCCAGCTGCAGTGTATTTGCAGAATGAAAAGCTGCTCAACTGCCCTAAAGGGGCTCCTGAATTAATCTGGAGATAATTTAAATACGGGAAGAACCTTGTTTATTATGAATTTCATTTTTAGCACCAGTGCACCCACAGACCAAAACATGCCATCAAATAGTTAGTTGTGTATATTTCACTGGCATTCATATCTGGTACTCTGTTTATTATGAATCGCAGATAATCACTGTCTGAGGCTTTAAAGTCTTCCATTTTCCCCCAACGTTTTAAAGTCCTATTTGTCCACAAATACTTTTAAGAAGCAAAAAGACCATGATAAATCTTATGACGGTCAAGGCCGCTAAAATTAAGTTGATGCCTTGGATGAGATTTTACTAATTTGATGGCATTTTTTCAAATGTCTTATTTGTTTTTCTTATTTTTACTTCTAGTAAGTTATTTTTTAAAGTCAGGAGTTACCAGTTGTATTCTCCCTCCCTCATTGCACATTGCACATTGCAGAGACCAGGATGTGAAATTTGACTAACAGAGGGTATGGTAGGCTGGGTTATTCTAACCGCCTCCCGACCCATGTCCATGTCCTAATCCTCAGAACCCATGACTTTGTTAACTTACACAGCAAAAGGGACATTGCTGAGGTGATGAAGCATCTTGTGATGGGGGAGATTATCCTGTATTATCCCAGTGAGCCTCATACAATCACTGGGTCCTTATGAGAAGGAGACAGGAGGATCAGAGTCAGTAATATTACCATGGAAGCAAGAGGTTGGTGAGATGCAAGGAAGGGCCACCGGCCAAGTAGTGCGGGTCCTTCTAGAAGCTGGAAAGGGCAAGGAAAGGGATATTCCCCTCAGAGCCTCCAGAAACACTGCATCCCTGCCCACAGCTTGACTTTCGTCCAGTGAGACTGAATTGAGACTTCTGACCTCTGGAACTATTCGATGATACATTTGTGTTATTTTAAGCTTCCCGAGTCTGTGGTAATTTGTCAGAGCAGCAATCGGAAATTAATGCCCACACCTTTAAAAACCTCCCTGTAGGTGGAGTTGACTTTTTTATAGAAGACCATTAAAAGTGCGAATGCATACATTAAAAACGTTTGCTTTACCGGGGCGTATTTCTGTTGCTGCTGAAATTCCGTCCTGAATGCAAACTCCTATTATTCAAAGACACCATCTGTATTAGCAAATTTTTTTCTTAAGTGTCCTAAGAATAATGATCTTGTCAGAACTGTGTGAGGCTCCACTGTGGGAAGGATAAGCAAAGGGAGACGGTGAGGAGGCTGAAGGAGCTGCCCCCACTCCGAACTGTTCTATGGTGAACTGACAGAGGAAAGGTCAGCCATGTTGGGGGTCCATTGCTCTGTTCCACACGCACTTAGTAGCATTATTAATGCACCCAGGGGAGTGCAGAACTGATTTTGTTCAACCGTGGGAAGACAGGGTTGGGAACACAATGCTGGCCCAGACAGATTTGGCTTTGATCTCCCTGTTTCTCACATTCATGAATGTACAGCTTCTGAAGAAAATTAACTACTTTCAAATAAAGCCTCTTACTTCCCTTCAAGTAAGAAAAATATGGTGGACATTTAGTAAAACAAAACTGTAAATTTCTCTGAGGTAGCTAGGAAATCTAGGTTAAGATACTCTACCTCACCCACGGTTTGTGTGACCACCCTCCCTTTTGATATTTTCTGTATTATTGGTTGAATAAATTGTAATCTTACAAGGTGCAAGTCTCTTCCCTGAATTCAGGAGCCCTGGCCTTCTTTACACATCTCATTGATCAGCAGGGTGTTTGCTTTCAACTTCAGTACCTCTTCTTTGCTGCCAGGCAATGCCCACCAACCACCACCACTTTCCTGCCTGAACTAACTCGAGTCTCCAAATGGTTATCCTTACCATCTCTTGTTGTTTTCTTACAATGCATTCTCTTCAAGTAAGCAGAATTTTTCGACATAGGAAGCAGATTATTGGACTTCTAGATCATATCTTTCTAAGGTCTTTGATTTTTACTTAATTCAAACTCATTGCCTGAGACTTCTCATCCCTGACCTTTCTGGCTCCTGCATCTCTGACTGACCTCCTTACCCATCGCTCCCCATCCTTGTTCCCATTCTCCACCAATGCACTTTGCTGAGGCCCTCGGTACTGGCTTCTCTGTCTGGAAGGTACCATTCTCAGCTCTCACTTGAGTGGATCTTATTATTTTAATACATAAAAATATTTAAATATTAATTTAATATAGTTTAACATTATAAATTTAATAAAAATGCCACATCTGTAGGGAAGTCTTGCTTATCCAGACAAACTAAACCCCGACAGGAGTCCTCACCAACACGATAACTTTATGACTTTATCACACTAAAATATATCTTACATTTTTTTCCTATTTTCTATCCTAGACATTCTACTTCTAAGATATAGTTGATCTTCAGTACTATTTGTTGAGTGAATGAATACACAAATGAGTTAATGAATATGCAGAAAGCCAGTTGCTTCTTGGGGGTTTATCCTAAACATACATTTATAAAACCAGAGCAACCTAACATTTCAATTGCTTTTCTGTTTTCCCATGTTTGTTACTGGAAATTTAAATTTCTGTGTAATTTTCCCTAATAGAATGGAATTGCCCCGAAAGATCTGTCCCCTGGAATAGACACATCTGTCATAATGAAAGCATTACTGTGAACATGGCAAACAAACAACTGAATAGATTGTTCTATTCTCTAAAAGGGACTCTATCAGAGGTCAACAAAATGTTGAGATTTACTGAGATTCTTTAAGAAGTTGCCATTTAAAGCTTGGAGAGGGTCTGAAACGTGCTTTGACAGAACAGAGCAATAAATTCTCTGCAGCCCAGGCTGTGCTCCTCACCCAAGACAACCTCTGTAGCTCTAGAAAGAGGTTGCATTCCTTTCAGAAGTCTCATTAGCATGTCTGGATTGTTTTAATGCTAAGTCATCTCCTATCAGGTAGTGGGGGCGGGGGTAGCGGGTGTTGTTTGAAAACCATAGGATTCTTTGCCTGGGTGCCTGGGTGCCTCTGTCGTTAAACATCTGCCTTTGGCTCAGGTCATGATCCCAGGATCCTGGGATTGAGTCTTGCAAAGGGCTCCCCGCTCAGCGGGAAGCCTGCTTCTCCTCCCACTCCCCCTGGTTGTGTTCCCTCTCTGGCTGTCTCTCTCTGTCAAATAAATAAAATCTTAAAGAAAAAAGATTCTTTGCCTGGATAGTAACAAAATGTCTCTGAAAACATTGGACAATTGCATTTGGGGGTTTCGATACTTTCTGTCTGCATGGTAGGCTTTGTTTTTGAGTTAACATTTGAGCTGAAGCTCTTAAATTGACTTTCAGAGTCATTGCCAGCCCTCCCCACAACTCCTGTAGAACACCCTGGCTGATTCCACCATCCATGAAATGCTCACGGCTTAAAGGCTACCTTGCAGTGCACATGTGAGCTTCTGTTCACTGACGGCGGGCTTCTGAACTGCCTGTTTGTTTGCATGTCCAGAACACCGCTACTTGTTATTGTAAAGTAGTAATTTACTTATAATTACATAAGCCTGGACCTGAAAGAGTTCCCATGACCAAAGCTGGAACAATTTGAATAGTGAAATGAATAATGTAGCATTGGATTATATTCCAAAGCAAAAAATACAAATACCCATGAGTTTAGGCTGATAAAAAAGCTACTGAAAAAAACATAAAAATGAGTGAGAACAGAGAAATAAAACTCCTACACAGAAGAATTCCAAATAACTTGTGGAGGTATTCCTCCTGTCACAGAAATGGGGGTTAATCCTCTCTCCATTTCTTCCGATGGCTAGAGGATGGAGAGGGATGAAAAGGTAGTCTTATAATGTGAAACCAGCTAGGTGAATGAGGTTAAGGTCATCCGTGGTAAGTCACGTTAATAAGTCATCTGTAATAGTAGTATGTGTTCTTTTAAAAAACAGATTTATTGGGACGCCTGGGTGGCTCAGTTGGTTAAGCCACTGCCTTTGGCTCAGGTCATGGTCCTGGAGTCCCGGGATCGAGTTCTGCATAGGGCTCCCAGCTCCACAGGGAGTCGGCTTCTTCCTCTGACCTTCTCCCCTCTCATGCTCTCTCACTCTCTCTCAAATAATTAAATCTTTAAACAAAAAAATTAAAAAAAAAAAAACAGATTTATTGAGATATTAATTCACAAACACCAAAATATACCCATTTGAAGTGTACAGTTCAGTGATGATTAAAATATCCAGAGTAGTGTAACTATGAGTCTAATTTCAGAACATCTTCACTCTCAAAAAGAAACCTCATACCCGTAAGCAGCCCTTTACCATCCCATCTCTGCTCTCCCTCCCCCATACCCCAGTCATCTGCTTTCCTCCGTACCTATAGGTTTGCCTATTCTGGACTTTCCATGTAAATGGAATCCTTACAGGATGCCATTTTCTTGTGTCTGGCTTCATTCCCTTACCAAAGCATTTTCAAGATTCATCGATGTAGTAGCATGTATCAATACTTCATTCCTTTTTTATGGCCAAAGAGCCCACTGTATAGATGTACATGGTGCTTATCCACTCATCAGTACATGAACATTTGGATTCCTCATTTTAACTATCATGAATAATGTCGTTCTTAATATTCAGACACGAGATTTTGTGTTGACATACATTTCCCTTGCTCTCAGGTATATACCTTAGAAGCAGAATTGCTCAGTTATATGGTAACAGTATATTTAACGTTTTGAAGGACTTTTTAAAATTAGAATATAATTGACATGAAACATTCTATTAGTTTCGGGTATACAACATAACAATTCAATATTTGTATACATTGTGAAACGATCACAATAGATCTAGTTAACATCCATCACTGCACATAGCAGCAATCGTTTTTTCTTGTGAGAAGAACTCTAAAGATCTCTCAGCAACTTACAAATAAATAATATGGTGTTAATTAACTATAGTCACCATGCTGTACATTGAATCCCCATGACTTAATTCTTTTATAATGGGAAGTTTGTACCTTTTGACCTCTTCACCCATTTTGCCTACCTCCCATCCCTAACTGCCAACTTGTTCTCTGGTAACCACCAATCTGTTCTCTGAATCTATGAGTGTAGTTTTTTGTTTTGGGGGGTTTTCTTTTCGGACTCCGTGTGGAAGTCCGTTCATACGTACTTGTCTTTATCTTATTTCATTTAGTATAATGCCTTCAAGGTCCACCTATGTTGTTGTAACTGGCAAGAGTTCTTTTTTATGGCTGACCTATATTCCATTGTGTATATATACCACATTTTCTTTACCCATTCATCTATCAGTGGATACCTAGCTTGCTTCCATACTTGGCTATTATAGATAAATAATGCAATAAATGTGCCATAAACATGGGAGTGCAGATAACCTTTTTGAATTGGTGTCTTTGTTTCCTTTGAATATCCAGAAGTGGAATTGTTGGATCATATGGTAATTCTACTTTTAATTTTTTTTGGAAATTTCGATACTCTTTCCACCAATTTACATTCCTACCAACAGTGCACAAGTTCCTTTTTCTCCATATTTCCACCAACAGTCGTTCTTGTCTTTTGTTTTTCTCTAAAGAGAGAGGGAGAGAGCGAGTGAGCATGCACAAACCAGGAGGAGTGGCAGTTAGAGGGAGAGGGAGAAGTGGACTCCCCACTTCATAGATAGTCCATCTGGGGCTTGACCCCAGGACCCTGGGATCATGACCTGAGCTGAAGGCAGATTCTCAACTGACTGAGCCACCCAGGCACCCCTCTTGTCTTTTTGATAATACCCATTCTAATAGATGGGAGGTAATATCTCATGGTTTTGATTTGCATTTCCCTGATGATTAGTATTGAGCATCTTTTCATGTACCTGTTGACCATCTGTCTCCTCTGGAAAAATACCAAATTGAATCCTTTGCCCATTTTTTTTTTAAAGATTTATTTATTTGACAGAGATCACAAGTAGGCAAAGAGAGAGGAAGGGAAGAAGGCTCCCTGCTGAGCAGAGAGCGTGATATGGGGCTCATGACCTGAGCCAAAGGCAGAGGCTTTAACCCACTGAGCCATCCAGGTGCTCCAATCCTCTGCCTATTTTAAAATCAAATTTTTTTCTATTGAATTGTGTGAGTTCTTTATAGATTTTGAATATTAACCCCCTCATCAGATACATGATTTGCAAATATTTTCTCCCATTGGATAGGTTGCCTTTTCATTTTATTGATGGCTTCTTTTGCAGTGCCAGAACTTTTTAGTTTGATGTAGTCCCACTTACTTATTTTAGCTTCTGTTGCTTTTGCTTTGGGTGTCAAATCCAAAAAGTCATCACCAAGACTGATATCAAGGCACTTACTGCCTATGTTTTCTTCTAGGAGTTTTAGGGATTCAGGTCTTGCATTTAAGTCTTTAATCTATTTTGAGTTGATTTTTGTGTATGGTGTAAGATAGGGGTCCAGTTTCATTCTTTTGCATGTGGCTGTCCAGTTTTCTCAACATCATTTATTGAAGAGACTATTTTCCCTATCATGTGTTCTTGGCTCCTTTGTTTTAAATTAATCGACTATATATGTGGGTTTATTTGGGGGCTTTCTGTTCTTTTCCCTTCATTTATCTGTTTTTGTGCCAATACCATACTGTTTTGATTATTACAGGTAATATAAATATAGTTTGAAATTAAGAAGCACGATGCCTCTAACTTTGTCCTTTCTCAAGATTAGTTTGGCCATTTGGGATGCTTTTGGCTCCATACAAAATTTTAGGATTGTTTTATTTTTGTGAAAAATGCCATTGGGATTTTGATAGAGATTGCACTGAATCTGCAGCTTGCTTCAGGTTTTCTCAAATTTTTAAAATTACTGATTTAATGTCTTGATTTATGTTAGTTCTATTCAGGTTATCCTGTTCTTCTTGAGTCAGTTTCAGTACTTTTAGATCTTTCTAGGAATTTGTCCCTATCTTCTATGTTAGTTGCATAGAGTTGTTCATAGTATTCCATTATAATCCTTTTTTTTGAATCTGTAGGATTAGTAGTGATGTTTCCTCTCAGTCCTGATTTTAGTCATTTGAGTTTCTCTGTTTTTTTTTTTTTCCTTGTCTCACTAATGGCTTGTTGGTTATTGATAGTTTCAAATGAATGACATGTGTTCATTAAGTTATTATTTTGTTTTTCTCTTCTCTCTTTCATTTATTTCTACTCTCGATTATTTCCTTCCTGTTGCTTGCTTTTGCTCGGCTTACTTTCTAAAGTGCAGTGGGCATACAAGTCATATTTTATTTGGTTTCCCTTTTAATAGGTCTTTTGACTATCCAACTACCAGTTCCAATGGCATATGAAGCAGGACTCCTGAAACATTATTATTTATGGTTTTAAAATGGTTTGTTTGCTTTTCCTCTCAATGTACTTGAATATCATTTGGGGAGATTTTGTTCTATGTGATAATTAAGATTCTGGAGCAACATTTTAAAGATATTTCACAGGGCTCCTAGGTGGCTCAGTGGTTAAGCATCTGGCTTAGGCTCAGGTCATGATCCCACGGTCCTGGGATGGATGGAGCCCCATGTCTGGCTCTCTGTTCAGCAGGAAGACTGCTTCTCCCTCTCCCACTACCCCTGCTTGAGTTCCCTCTCTCCCTGTCTCTCTCTGTCAAATAAATAAAATCTTTAAAAAAAAAAAAAGATTTCACTAGACATGCATTAACATCTCTGAATCCCAATCCCATCTTTGTATGCCACTTTTAATTGAAAATTGAACTTAATTGGAAATAGAAAAATCGGATTTAATTGGAAATAAAATATCAAGTACTTATATAGTACTAACAATGTACTAGGCACTTACTGTATGAGGTACTATTATTGTTATAATTTTGCAGATAAGAAAACTGAGGCAAAGAGAGATTAAGTATCAGAACTAGTAAGAGGTAGACTAGAAAATCAAATCCAGAGTGTCTGGTTTATGAATCTGTGCTTTTCTCTACTACACAATGCATTCCTGTTTTTGTAAATGACATTGTATTGGAACACAAAACCATTCATTTACAAATTATCTATTTTTGCACTATAATGTCAGAGTTGAGAAGTTGCAACAGATACCCTATAGCTCATAAAACCTAAAATATTTAGTATCTTGTCCTTTACACTTTGGCTGGACCCACACTATGCTATACTGACTCTGATCATCATAATACCTACATTGTGGTTATTATGAGAAGTAAGGAATGTGACTAAAAGTCACTAGAGACTATCCAGCGTACACATAGACACTCAACAAGTAATTACAATTATTGTTTTGCCGGGTTACATTGTAAACTTAAAATAAGTTCCTTTTCTTAGCAGTCTCCCTGTCATTAGTTGTATCCTAAATTACTTATTTTGATCTTAGAGATCAGATTATATCTATTAGTCTGCTTTCCTTTCTCCTTTTGGGCTTCCCTGAGCACTACTTACCTCTTTCCATTACTCTAATATACAAGGAATGTCATGGTGTTTATCATGGAAAAGTGACTGTGTTCTTTTACTTGCAAAGGATGATGTAGTGATCCACACAGAGAGAAGAAAGGCTGATTTCCAGAGAACAAGATTCTGGTTTTTGACATTGTCCATGACCTGATGAGGGTAGATGACACTGTGCATTCCTGTCCCAACAGAGGGGAGAAAAAAAAAATCCAATTTAAAACCAGCTCTAACTAAATTTTGCTGCGAAATAGAAGATGATATTGAACTAAATAATTCAAGCTTTTATTCAGAAGTAGAGGGAATGTATGGGACACTCACTGTGTGCTGGCAAGAGCCTGGTGATAGAATTTCAGCTGCTTTGCTTCCAGCTTCCCACCTGGCCACCCTAGAAAACCATCCCAAACTGCACCTCCCCCACCCCTGCCCCGTCCCAGCTCACCTGCTGGAGCAGAGGGGCTAATTTGTGAAAGCAAAGATCCCCTTTCCATTTCCTCCCTTTAGGTCCATTAAAAACAGAATATTCTCAATATTGCTTGTGACGGAATAAAACCACTTTCCCTCCTACTGGAAAAAATGGTTATCCAATTTAGGTGAGATGGGTCAGAGGAGCACAGGAGGAACATTCTTTGCAGAGGTAGTAACCTTTCTCTTTGTTTTCCTGCATGGAGTTCTCTCCAGTCTCCCCCATTCTGCTTTTCCCTGTCCCATACCAGGCAGTGCCTTTGCCCCTCCAGCATTGCCAGTGGGTCCTGTCAGGGCTGCAATCACAGAGGTCTCTCTCCAGATGGCCTGGGAGTCCATGTAGGTTGTCAGCCACATCCTGCTCCCAGCAATTGGTCTAATGCCAAAGTAAAAATGAAGTATTTCAGTATTTAATAACCTTATTAGCCAGCTCATTCAATGTATTTTTACACCTATCTGATACCTATTTGATATGGGCAGAGTACATAGCTAAATACCCAAAGGACAATAATGAAGGGAAGAACAACTCCCTCTAAGCTATAGCCAATCAAATAACTTCTTTGCTTTGCTTCCACGTCTCCTCTGTAAAATCCTTTCCTGTAGTTTGTTGGTAGAGTGCTCCTAACCAGTTTCAGTTAAGCACTGCCCAGTTGGAATTAATGTTTGTGCAAATAAACTCACAAATTTTAGCATGCCTCAGTCCATCTGCTAACAGTTTGATGGTTTATTTTTTGTGATATTCAGTTCTGTAGTATTTGATAAAGTTAGTGTCATGCATTTGCCATTGCAGGATCATACAGAATAATTTCACCAGTAAAATAACCTACACGTCTTGTATTTAACACCTCACTCCTGTCTTCCCCTCCCCCATCTTTCCATGAATCCCGGGCAACCACTGGTCTGGTTACTGTCTCCGTAATTTTGACTTTTCCAGAAAGTCACATAGCTGGAATCATGTAGTATGTAGCATTCACAGACTGATTTCTTTAACTTAGCAATAATAAGATTTATCTATGTCTTTATATGGCTTGTTTGTTCTTTCTGATTACTAAGTGATATTCCATGACAGATGTATCAATATGTTTATCCATTCACCTATGGAAGGACATCTTGATTACTTCCAATATTTTGGTGAGTTTGAGCTGCTGTAAACATCTGCATGCAAGTTTTTCCATAGACTGTCTTCAAATCATTTGGGTAAACACCTAAGAGCAAGATTGCTGGGTATATATTATGACTATGTTCCACTTTGTGAAGAACTGCCAGCTTATATTTCTAAGGGGCCATACAACTTGTTTTCTTGTCAGTCATGGCTGGGAGTTCCTGTTGTTTCACATTCTCACCAGCAATTGGTATTATCAGTTTTTAAAATTTTTAGCTATTCTAATAGGTAATTTAATTTATTTTTAATTTTTTTAGCATATAAAGAATAAAAATTCTTTTAATGCAAAATATATTTTATCTATTAAATCATCTTTACAATCATTAATAGGAAATTTATTTGATGTTTTGATGCTCTATTTCTCAGTTCATTTTTTTTATTTAATTTTTTTTGTTTAATTTTTAAATTCCTTTTTGTTGTCTGATTGCTGAGGCTAGGACTTCTAGTACTATGTTGAATAGCAGTGGTGATAATGGACATCCCTGCCGTGTTCCTGACCTTAGTGGAAAAGCGTTCAGTTTTTCTCTATTGAGAATGATATTTGCGGTGGGTTTTTCATAGATGGCTTTGAACATACTGAGGTATGTGCCCTCTATCCCTACACTTTGAAGAGTTTTGATCAGGAAGGGATGCTGTACTTTGTCAAATGCTTTTTCAGCATCTATTGAGAGTATCATATGGTTTTTGTTCTTTTTTTATTAATGTATTGTATCACATTGATTTGTGGATGTTGAACCAGCCTTGCAGCCCTGGAATAAATCCTGTTGGTCATGGTGAATAATCCTTTTAATGTACTGTTGGATCCTATTGACAAGCATTTTGGTGAGAATTTTCACATCTGTGTTCATCAAGGATATTAGTAATTCTCTTTTTTGATGGGATCCTTGTCTGATTTTGGGATCAAGGTGATGCTGGCCTCATAAAATGAGTTTGGAAGTTTTCCTTCCATTTCTATTTTTTTGGAACAGTTTCAGGAGAATAAAAATTAATTTTTCTTTAAATGTTTGGTAGAATTCCCCTGGGAAGCCGTCTGGCCCTGGGCTTTTGTTTGTCTGGGGATTTTTAATGACTGCTTCAATCTCATTACTGGTTATGGGTCTGTTCAGGTTTTCTCTTTCTTCCTGGTTCACTTGTAGTAGTTTATATGTCTCTAGGAATGCATCTATTTCTTCCAGATTGTCAAATTTGTTGGCGTAGAGTTGCTCATAGTATGTTCTTATAATTGTCTGTATTTCTTTGGTGTTAGTTGTGATCTCTCCTCTTTCATTCATGATTTTATTTATTTGGGTCCTTTCTCTTTTCTTTTTGATAAGTCTGGCCAGGGGTTTATCAATCTTAATAATTCTTTCAAAGAACCAGCTCCTAGTTTCGTTGATTCGTTCTATTGTTTTTTTTGGTTTCTATTTCATTGATTTCTGCTCTGATCTTTATGATTTCTCTTCTCCTGCTGGGTTTAGGGTTTCTTTCTTGTTCTTTCTCCAGCTCCTTTAGGTGTAGGGTTAGGTTGTGTACCTGAGACCTTTCTTGTTTCTTGAGAAAGGCTTGTACCGCTATATATTTTCCTCTCAGGACTGCCTTTGTTGTGTCCCACAGATTTTGAACCGTTGTATTTTCATTATCATTTGTTTCCATGAATTTTTTCAATTCTTCTTGAATTTCCTGGTTGACCCATTCATTCTTTAGAAGGATGCTGTTTAGTCTCCATGTATTTGGGTTCTTTCCAAATTTCCTCTTGTGATTGAGTTCTAGCTTCAGAGCATTGTGGTCTGAAAATATGCAGGGAATGATCCCAATCTTTTGATACTGGTTGAGACCTGATTTAGGACTGAGGATGTGATCTATTCTGGAGAATGTTCCATGTGCACTAGAGAAGAATGTGTATTCTGTTGCTTTGGGATGAAATGTTCTGAATATATCTGTGATATCCATCTGGTCCAGTGTGTCATTTAAGGCCTTTATTTCCTTGTTGATCTTTTGCTTGGATGATCTGTCCATTTCAGTGAGGGGAGTTTAAAGTCCCCTACTATTATTGTATTACTGTTGATGTGTTTCTTTGATTTTGTTATTAATTGGTTTATATAGTTGGCTCTTCCATGTTAGGGGCATAGATATTTAAAATTGTTAGATCTTGTTGGACAGACCCTTTGAGTATGATATAGTGTCCTTCTTCCTCTCTTATTATAGTCTTTGGCTTAAAATCTAAGTGATCTGATATAAGGATTTCAACCCCAGCTTCCTTCTGAAATCTGTTGGCAGGGTAAATTGTTTTCCACCTCCTCACTTTAAATCTGGAGGTGTCTTTGGGTCTAAAATGAGTTTCTTGTAGGCAACATATTGATGGGTTTTGTGTTTTTTATCCATTCTGATACCCTGTGTCTTTTGATTGGGGCATTTAGCCCATTAACTTTCAGGGTAACTATTAAGAGATATGAATTTAGTGTCATTGTCTTTCCTCTAAGGTGACTATTACTGTATATTGTTTCTGTTCCTTTCTGATCTACTACTTTTAGGCTCTCTCTTTGCTTAGAGGACCCCTTTCAGTATTTCCTGTAGAGCTGGTTTGGTGTTTGCAAATTCTTTCAGCTTTTGTTTGTCCTGGAAGCTTTTTATCTCTCCTTCTATTTTCAATGATAGCCTAGCTGGATATAGTATTCTTGGCTGCATGTTTTTCTCGTTTGTGCTCTGAATATATCATGCCAGTTCTTTCTGGCCTGCCAGGTCTCTGTGGATAAGTCTGCTGCCAATCCAATATTTTTACCATTGTATGTTACAGACTTCTTTACCCGGGCTGCTTTCAGGATTTTCTCTTTGTCACTAAGACTTGTAAATTTGACTATTAGGTGACGGGGTGTGGACCTATTCTTATTGATTTTGAGGGGGGTTCTCTGCACCTCCTGGACTTTGATGCTTGTTCCCTTTGCCATATTAGGTAAATTCTCTCCAATAATTCTCTCCAATATACCTTCTGCTCCCCTCTCTCTTTCTTCTTCTGGAATCCCAATTATGCTAATGTTGTTTCGTCTTATGGTGTCACTTATCTCTCGAATTCTCCCCTCATGGTCCAGTATTTGTTTGTCTCTCTTTTGCTCAGCTTCTTTATTCTCTGTCATTTGGTCTTCTATATCACTAATTCTTTCTTCTGCCTCATTTATTCTAGCAGTGAGAGCCTCCATTTTTGATTGCACCTTATTTATAACTTTTTTGGTTTCAACTTGGTTAGATTTTAGTTCTTTTATTTCTCCAGAAAGGGCTTTTATCTCTCCAGAGAGGGTTTCTCTAATATCTTCCATGCCTTTTTTGAGCTCAGCTAGAACCTTGAGAATTGTCATTCTGAATTCTAGATCTGACATATTACCAATGTCCATATTGATTAGGTCCCTAGCCTTCAGTACTGCTTCTTGTTCTTTTTTTTTTGTGGTGAGTTTTTCCACCTTGTCATTTTGTCCAGATAAGAACATATGAAGGAGCAAATAAAATACTAAAAGGGTGGCAAGGACTCCAGGAAAATGCGCTTTAACCAAATCAGAAGAGACCCCAAATTGTGGGAGGGAGAAAGGGGATAAAAAGAAGTTCAGAAGAAAAAAAAAATAAAGGAAAACGCATAAAGTAAAAATATAAAAAAGAGAACAATATATATATTAGACTGGTTACTAGAACGGGGTCACCCACTTAATTTTGAGAGTATTTTGGTCTCTTAGAAGAAACTACCTCCCAAAATTTTAAAGAATGAAAAACATGTATAAGGGTAAACACAATGAAGGGATGGAATATGCCTATAAAGATGAAAAAAAATTTTTTTAATTTCTAAAAAAGGAGTTGATAAAGTAAGTTGGTTTGGAGAATAAAGAAAAAGAAAGTGGAGAATATTTGTTTGGGCTGGAGACTAGAACAAGCCCTGAGCTAGATTTAGGGTATATTTTGATCTATTAGAAGAAGTTGTAACCCTAATTTTTTAGAAGAAAAAACCCTATGTGTATACAAAAAATAAAGTTAGATACAATGAAGGATAAAATATGACCATAATAATGAAGGTTAAAAAAATTATTTTTTATGAAAGGTATTGTTAAGATAGACTAGTTAAAAAACGTTAAGAGAAGAAAGGGTAAAAGTTAAAAAAAATTTAGCAGATAAAAATCAAATTAAAAAAAAAATAATTAACTGCAAGACTAAAGAATCATGGGGAGAAAGCCATGAATTCCATGCTTTGCTTTCCCCTCCTCTGGAATTCTGCTGTTCTCTTTGGTAAGTGAACTTGGTCCTGGCTGGATTTCTTGTTGATCTTCTGGGGGATGGGCCTGTTGTAGTGATTCTCAAGTGTCTTTGCCCCAGGTGGAAATGCACCGCCTGTACCAGGGGCCAGGCTGAGTAATCCGCTCGGGTTCTCTTTTGGGAGCTTTTGTTCCCTGAACCCTTTCCACTTCCTGTAGAGTTCCAGAGGACGGGAATGAAAATGGCGGCCTCCCAATCTCCAGCCCAGAGGAGCCAAGAGCTGGGGGCCCCACTCCTCAGTGCGCCCTCAGAGAAAAGCGCTCAATCACTCCCGTCTCCCTGGCATCCAGCCCTGCTCTGAGCTCACCCAGCCTGTGACTGGCTCAAGGTAACCCCAAGCTGAGAGCTCACTCCTGGGCCCGTCTCTGTAGCCGGCTTCCCCGCTCTAATACCTGGGAGCTCTACAACACTCAGACACCCCCTATCCTTTTGTGACCCTGCGGGACCTGGGGCCACACTGATCCCGCATGGGCTTCACCCCGGTTTAGCCTCTGGAGCGGTGTCCCTCAGTGGAGCAGACTTTTAAAAGTCCTGATTTAGTGCTCCGTTGCTCCGCCACTTGCCGGGACCCAGCCCCTCCCACCGTGGTCTATCTTCCCGTCACTTTGGATTCATTTCTCCGCTGGTCCTACCTTTCAGAAAGTGGTCAATTTTCTGTTTCTAGAATTGTTGCTCTTCTCTTCAATCTCCTATTGGATTTGTAGGTGTTCACAATGGTTTAATAAGCTATCTAGCTGATCTCCTGCTACCTGATGTCATCTCAGCCTGCTACTTCTCCACCATCTTGACTCCTCCCACTATTTTAAAAATTTTTTAAAAAATTAATTACATCTTAATTTTATTACATTTTGATTTAATTTAATTACATTTTAATTTAATTACATTTCAATTTACATGCCCTCCACAGCTTATGATGCTGAGAATCTTTTCATTTGCTTATTTGCTGATGAGGTGTCTGTACAGTACTTGCCCCTTGTTAAAAATTGGGTTCTTTGTCTTCTTACTGCTGAGTTTTTAGAGTCCCTTGTATATTTTAAATTCAAAGTCCTTTATCAGATATGTGTGCTACAAAGATTTTCTCCCAGTCTGTGGCTTGTCTTTTCATTCTTTTAACAGTGTCTTTTGCACAAAGAAGTTTTTTACTTTTAATAATATCCAATTTACCAATTTTCTGTTTTCTGGACTGTGCTTTTGGTGTATCTAAAACCTCATCACCATACCCAAGGTCATGTAGATATTTTATATTTTCTTCTTGAAGTTTTATAATTTTGTGCTCAGGTGTCTGACCTACTTTGAGTTAATTTTTTTGAAAGATAGAACGTCTATGTCTAGGTTTATTTTTTTCACACGAATGTCCAATTGTTCTAGCGCCATTTGTTGAAAAGATTTCCTTCTCCAGTAAATTGCCTTTGTGTCTTTTTCAGAAGTCAGTTGGCTATATTTGTATGGATCTATTTCTGGATTCTCCATTCTATTTTATTGATCTCTGGGTCTCTTCTGTTGCCAATGCAATGTGCCTTGATGAGTGTACCTTTGTTAATATCAGATAATGTGTTTTCCAACTTTGTTTTCAGCAGGACTGTGTAGTCTTATTGTGATCACAGCCTTATGATGAAACTGGTGCTATACTAAAGGTGTTTTTCTTTATATGTAAGGCAAAGCTTTGTTGATATGTATAAAATAACTTGGAGAATGAATTTTTATAAACTAATATGAAGGAAGATATTATAAAGGATATAGAGAAAAATTGGAGTGAGAATTCTGAGAATCATGTATATTAATAGAAAGTAAACATTTTAAAAAATCCTCAAGCCTCAATTTCCTTGATTATAGATGATTGGAGCACAGCAGTTGTCCTTTACAATTAGGGCAAAGGGTTCAATTTAAGTTTCTACATAGTTTCTTCTCCCACCCCTCATGGTAATTATACTTAATAGGAGATCTACCCTTTCAAATAATTTTTAAGCACATAATACTGTATTCTTAACTATAGATACAACATTGTAGAGCAGGTCTCTGGAATTTACTCATTGTTTATAAAAGAAAATAACAGATACAGAGATTAAAAGAGAAGATTAACCATTACAACATTACTATGCAGAAGGAAAAGAGATTTTGTGTGACTGGGAGCACAAGACTAGCCATACACCTGGGCACGTTTGAGGGATGCCAGAAATGTCCTGTCTCCTAAAATGTCCTCCTCAAAGCCATTGCCCCTGGCTCCTTCTCTGTTGGGACAAGTTTGGGCGGCATGACTACACAACCAGAGGTCACCATGAGGATGTGGGTACCTGTGGGAAGAAGGAAGCAGGAAGAGGACACTGAAAAGTGCATTTGAAAAGGAGATCAAAGCTACTAGCAATTTGTCTCAGGCTGGTTTTGTAGGAGTGAAAGCTCAAGCAGTCATTTATAGTAAAATACATCTTAAACAATTGAAAGTTTCAAATAATAGTTTTAGGTAGCCAAAAGAATGAGGATTCTGACCTTTTTGTTAGTATTACATTACATGTTGTTGCATGAAAGCACGTAGATAAAGGGCAGTGGCAAATACAGCTTCCACGGGCTGGAGCCCTCTTGTCACCCAGTCTCTCCTGCCCTGTGCCATGATCTGACCCAGAGGTGACCTGTGCTTGGCCCCATCCTGCACAGTGGTCATATCTGGAGAGCCCAGTACCTCTCTAGGCCTGCCTTTTGTGTGCTTCTAACCTTATAAGTAGAAGAATAAATAAAGTAAAACTTTGACCTTCAGACTACTATAAATAAATAAATAAATAAATAAATAAATCTATCCCCAAACAAAGTAACATAAAACCTACTTAGATTGGGTATTTTGCATATGAGAACTCAGTCAATAAAAAGCTGAGCAGTGTGGCCAACTTGCTTTGATTCTGTCAGCCATGTTCTCAACCGATGGGGCCATGGTGTCTGCTTCTGCTGACTTTGGAGGGATCTGTAGTCAGTCTGCTAAATTTTAATTTTATTTTATAAATGAAGAGCCAAGTTTGAGAGGGTGATGAATAGAATTTTTTCACATAATGTTTGGTACTATGAGTTGCAAATATGTAGAGATTGAATTGATAACAGGGGAGTTTCACTTGGCAAAAAATCAGGAAGGTGAACGTGAAATGAAGCCCGTGTCAGGGCTCACCTCATGATCAGGAAGGCTTGCATTGTTCATCCTGTGTCTGCCTCCTCTCCCTCCGGGTGACTCCCATTCCCCACTCTCTTGCAGTGGGGAAGAATGGGTAGCACCAGAAATAATGTGTATCACTTATACCTCAGAGCATTTACTTGTAGGTATAAAACTATAGAATTTTCATCTCCTGTTGTGGAATTGTGTCAGCTTGAATTGGTATGGAGGAGTCACACTGGATGTTACATGGGAGCCAGTGGGCTGGAGTGTTGCCCAGACTCCCAAGGGATTTTGCAGAAATGAGAAACCAACTCTTGTTTTAAGCCACAGAGATTTAGGGGCTGCTCGTTAATGTGCCATAACCTAGCCTGCGTAATGGACTCACCATTTGCTTATCCTCTTGTTTCAATGACAAGTCACGCTACTACTAAATGTACTCCCTTCAAACCCATATGGACAATTAATTCTAGATAATTTTTTTAAATGATTCAGATTTCATTGGAAGGCTGGAACTCTTTTTTTTTCAGTCTAGAAGTTGAAAATTCTCAGTAGAAGAAAGCACCAGCCATAATTTTTCAAGGTGTTCTTATTTCTTATTTCATTTATGTGAAAGAGTTAGGTTTTCACGCTATGCCTACTGCAGTGAAGAGTTTGGAAATGGATTCTGTCACTTCTGGTTATTGAGTACTTGGACTGAAGTTCAAGTATTTCCAGACACTTCAAATGTAATTCTTGCTTACTTTACCTTCAATACCAAAAATGAGAAAGATGAAAGTGTTACTTGAGCTTATCTACTGTGACAAAATTAGTAATACTTAGCTTTTCCTTTTTACCTCATTTTGAGGTGATGGGGATTTAAGCTGTAATACCAGTGATGCCTTATTATGGGGTTTATTGGTAAAGATAGAAAGCTTAATGCTATTCATTGAATTATTGTACTGAATTTGGGTGGGAGTACAACTCAATAACTACTGTAATAGCGATAAAGGTCAAATTTCAGTAAGTCATAAATATTCTAGTAAAATAGATATGTATATGCATATATATCTCAGAGCCATTTATATATATTTTTTGAGATTTTATTATTGAACAATCTTTGCACCCACTGTGGGGCTCAAATTTACAACTCTGAGATCCAGAGTTGCATGTTCTGTTTCCTGAGCCAGCTAGGCACCCCACACAGCCATTTTAATGAAAATGAAACTATAGATTTGACTTTCAATGAAAGCAACATGATTCATTGAGAATAAAATTGGTTTGATGAATTTTCTAAAATACCTCAATTTTTACATTTACTGACTTTTATTTTTACAATTATGTATATGTTAAAAATCCTTATTTTTTACGCAAATAATTTGCAAATTATGTTTGATCAAAAAGGGGACTATTGGAAAACATTTTTTCATGAGGTAAAAGAAGAGAATCTCAATAAAGGCAATAATGGAAAAATTAAAAAGGATAGTTACTTTTCTGGAGAAAGGACAAGCCACAGGTTCATGATGTTTGAAAGAGTAGCCATTGCATGAATGCATTATCTTCTCTTTCTCCCTTTCTGAACTGAAGGGAGGAAAAACTAGCAGGAGAGACACCAGAGAAAATAGTATGTATCAGTTTCTCAGAGGTGTGATCTTTGGTAGTTAAGGTGAATATGGTCTGAGCAATTGGAAACTATAGACCAGACTCCCAGGGACAAGTGGATGCCATCCAATCTGGGATTAAATTGAAATTATAGGTATTGATATAGATAGAATTAGATGATTTATGTATATAGTAATACATATAATATATAATTACATCTTAAACTTGCTTATTACTATATGTATTAGATTAAAATTATATTACATATATCTATATTTATAAATATATATATAAATACACACACATATATATAGATAAACTCATATATATGTGAAGCAATGAGAATTTTAAATATATAGGTGGGAGGAAAGGAAAAATGAATCAGGGAGGGAAGGAGGGGAGAGAAAGGAGAAAACTAGGTATATACTGAAACATTATGCAACAAAATGCATATTTCTGACAAATGGTGAAATTATAAACATGATTTCTTTTAAAAATACTTTAAAGAAAATGTTAACTCCATATTGCTTCATTAATTAAAAAAATGGTAATGAAGGCAAATGAAAAAGATAATGTGGAAGGTGTCAAGTTTACCTAAGCATACTTTAAAGAAACATCTATTTTATTTAAAAATAGGCCTATTTCATTGAGAAACTGCTTGTATTCTAAAAACTGTACACTGGACTTCTGGTTTCTAATCCAGCATGTAAGAAACTTGAAGTGTTGGGGAAACTAGATATTCATGAGCAAAAGAGTGAACTTGGATCCCTGTCTTATATCATGTGCAAAAATTAACTTGAAATGGATTAACGACTTAAATGTAAGACTTTTGCAACCCTAAAATTCATAGAGGAACACATAGGAAAAAAGTCCCCTTAACACTGGTCGTGGTGGGGTGCCTGGGTGGCTCGGTGTGTTAAAGCCTCTGCCTTCGGCTCGGGTCATGGTCTCGGGGTCCTGGGATCGAGCCCCGCATTGGGTTCTCTGCTCAGTGGGGAGCCTAGCCTGCTTCCTCCTCTCTCTCTCTGCCTGCTTCTCTGCTTACTTGTGATCTCTCTCTGTCAAATAAATAAATAAATCTTAAAAAAAAACAATGGCAACAATTTTTTGGATAGTACAGGAAATAAAAGCAAAAGTAAACAAATGGGACTGTGTCAAATTGAAAAGCTTCTGCACAGCAAAAGAAACAATTAACAAAATGAAAAGGCAATTTATGGATTAGAGAATCTTTTCAAAGTATATATATCTGATAAGGGGGTTAATGTTGAAAATAAACAAGGAAGCCACGCAGCTCACTAGCAAATACCCATAAAATCCTGGTTAACCATGGGCAAAGGACCCAAACAGATACTTTTATCCAAAGATACACAAATGGCAACAAATAAGTGAAAGGGTGTTCAACATCACTTAACAGGGGAAGGCAAATGAAACCACAGTAAGATATCCCCCATACCTGTCAGAATGGCTATTATAAAGACCAGAAATAACATGTGTGGGTGAGGATGTAGAGAAAATGGGACTCTTATGCACTGTTGGGGAAAACGCAAATTGGTGTAACCACTGTGGAAAACTGTATGGAGTTCCTCAAAAAAGTAAAAAACAAAATTACTGTATGACCCAGCAATCCCACTTCTGGCTATATATCTGAAGGAAATAAAACCACTGTCTTGAAGAGCTCTTTGTACCCCCATGTTTATTGCAAAATTATTCATAATAGCCAGGATATGAAAGTACCCGTGTCCATGGACAGATGAATGGCTAAGGACAAAAATATGGCTAAATAATATTCTATTGTGTATATATAAAAGAGAAGAAACAATCTATCATTTACAACAATGTGGATGAATCTTGAAGGTGTTATGCTAAGTGAAATAAGAGAAAGACAGTTGCTGAATAATCTCACTTATATGTGGAATCTAAAGGGGCCAAACTGATAGAAACAGCATAGAATGGTACTTGCTGAGGGGAGGGTGAAATGAGATGTTGGTCAAAGGATGCAAACTTCCAGTTATAAGACAAGTAAGTTCTGGGGACCCAATGGACAGCATGGTTGTAGTTAACAGTGCTGGATAGTATAATTGAAAGTTGCTGGTGGTAGATCTTAAATTTGTTTACCACAGTGACACACAAAGGGTAATTATGTGAAGTAATGGTTGTGATAACTACTCTTATGTAGTAATCATTTTGCAATGTGAATGTATAAAAACACCAGGTTGTACACCTTGAACTTACACAATGTTATATGTCAAGTATATTTCCATAAAGCTGGAAAAAAATCTAAAAATACTCTTTTGCTTACACCAAAACCTGTGTGTGCACGTTTATGACCGCTTTATTCATAATTGCCAAAATTTGGAAACAACCAAATTATCTTTGAATAGGTGAATATATTAAAAAAAACTGTGGTACATCCATACAGTGGAATATTATTTATTAATAAAAGCAAACAAGCTGTGAAACTATGAAAAGACATGAAGGGAACTTAAAGGCATATAATTAAGTGAAAGAAGGCATTATGAAAAGGCTACCATATGTTTCTAACTATACAACATTCTGGAAAAGGCAAAACTATGGAGACAGTAAAATGATCAGGGATTGCCAAGGGTTCAGGAGCACAGGAGATCTATAAGGCAATGGAGCTATTCTCCACAGTGCTACAATGGGGAACACACATCGTAGTATCTTTGTCAAAACCCATCGAATGTACAACACCAAGAGTGAGCCCTAATGTAAATTATAAACTTTAATAATAATGTATTGACATGGTTCCTCAATTAAAACAAATGTTCTACACTAATGCAAGATGTTAACAGTAGCGGAAACTGTGGAGAGGACAGACGGCAAAAGGTATACAGGAACTCTCTTGCACTTTCTGCTTAGTTTTTCCATAATTTAAAATCTGGTCTACAAAAGAAAGTTTTATTAATTTTTAAAAAATGTACACTGGTTTGAAAATAAGTTATACTAGGTAAAACACAAGGGCCCCGAGCGTGAGCACAGGATCCAGACTGCCAGTGGGAGCTTGAAGTATAGCGTGTAAAATGGCAGTAATGATGCCTTGGTCATAGGGCTGATTTGAGAATCACATGAGATAATCTACAAGGAACATTTGCCTGAGTGCTTATGGATAGTTGTTAACATCATTATTAGATAGAATTCTTTTGAGGAAATTTCTACTAATCATAAATTCTCAAAATGAGACTGGGCTTTTTTGTGGACTCATTTCATGTCACTGGAATTCAAGTATAGATTGATGGTACATTTAGTATTGATTTTGAAGAGAAACACATCAGCAAAAGGATAATCAGCACACCATTTAACATTCCTTTCAATATTGACATTTCAAGGACTTATGAAGGGAGGTGATGCATGTAAAGCCACTTAGGAAGTTGTAAAAGCCAAACATTCAAGGTAATGCTTGTAACATCTCCTGTTTTTACTGCACGTTTCAGCTCATTGTCGTAGAAGTTTCTCCATAACCTTGCAATGAAACAGAGTTGGAGAAAAACATCAGTGTTCTAAATTCAGCTACATTTTACAGATGCAGAATATGAGACTCAAGAGATTAAGTGACTTCTTCATGATCACAAAGCTGATTAGTGAGAAAGCGGAGTTTAAACTATGAGTCTAACCCTTGATTCAGAGCTCATTTTTCAACACATGCTGCCATTCTTCTTTCCAGTTATAGTAACATTTTCAAAATTTTGAACATTCCACACTTAAATTAGAACAAAGAAAACTTTGTCCTTTCTTTTTGCAGTGTTTCCTCAAAGCCCACAGTCATCACCTTTTAATGAGAGTGCATTTCCAGCTGCTGCTCTGTGGAGAAGTTCCTCCCATTTGCTGTTCCTTCTCTTTCCACAGTACCGCAGATCAAAATTTTGCCCCAACATGTGGGCGATGACCTTTACTTAATAACATCACAATAGCACCTTCACACAAAACAATCTTCGAATCACTATTATACTACCTCTTTTAATAGGCTTGTGAAGTTGGCAGGATAGGTTTTTATATTAATCTTCATTTTTTAGATAGGAAACAGGGACTCAGAAATTTCTCAGCCAAATTCACAGAGCTAGTTCATTGATTAAGTGTATTTGGACACATGTCTCCTGACTCCTAATCTGGTATTTTACTACCTGCTGCTGCTATTTGGAAATAAAGTGTTATAGTACAGCACATCTCAGTGATATTGTGGCTTTGGTTCCATACCACCACAATAAAACAAATACTGCAATAACATGAGTCAGATAAAACTTTATTTTCCCAGTGTATATAAAGTCATATTTATACTGTACCATGGTCTATTAAGTATGTAATAGCATTATGTCTAAAAACCAATGTATATACCTTAATTTAAAAATACTTTATTGCTAAAAAATGCTAACCATCCTCTGAGCTTTCAGCAATCCATAATCTTTTTGCTGGTGGAGAATCTTACCTCAATGTTGATGGCTGCTGAGTGATCAGGGTGGTGGTTGCTGGAGATTGGGGCAGTCATGACCAATTTCTTAAAATAAGACAATAATGAGGTTTGCCACATTGATTATTTCTTCCTTTTTAAAAGGATTTCTCTGTAGCCTATGATGCTGTTGATAGCGTTTAACCCACGGTAGGACTTCTTTCAAATTCGGAGTCAGTTCTCTCAAACTCTGCCGCTGAATTTATGTAGTACCAACTAAGTTTATGGACTACTCTAAGTCATTCGTGGTCATTTCAACAATCTTCACAGCATTGGCAGATTCCAGCTCAGGAAACCACTTTCTTTGCTCAGCCATAAGGTGCACCTCCTCATCCGTTAGTTTGATCATGAGATGGCCGCAGCTCTGTCCCATCTTCAGGCTCCATTTCCACTTCTAATGCTCTTGCTGTTTCTGCCACATCTGCAGGACTTGATCCATTGAAGTCTTAAACCCCTCAAAGTCATCTATGAGAGTTGGAACACATTTCTTCCATACTCATGTGGATGTTGATATTTTGAGCTCTTGCCAGGAGTCATGGAAGTTGTTCATGGCCTCTACCATGGTGAATACTTTCTGGAAGGTTTTCAATTCACTTTGCCCAGATCCATCAGAGGAATCAGTACTATGGCAGGTATAGTCTTATGAAATATGTTTCTTTAATTTTAAGAAGGTCAGAATTACTCCTCGATGCATAAGTTGCTTGCGGGGATGTTGTGGCTGGTTTGATCTTCTATCCAGACCACTCAAATTGTCTTCATATCAGCAATAAGTCTGTATTACTTTTTTTTATCATTAGTGTGTTCCCTGGAGTAGCTCTTTTAATTTTCTTCAAGTTGTCCCCTGCATTCACAGTTTGGCTGTTTGATGCAAGAGGCCTAGTTTTTGGCCTATTTCAGCTTTTGACATGCCTTCCTCACTGAGTTCAATCATTTCTAACTTCTTCTTTTTTTTTTTTTTTAAGATTTTATTTAGGGGCACCTGGGTGGCTCTGTGGGTTTAAGCCTCTCCCTTCGGCTCAGGTCATGATCCCAACGTCCTGGGATGGAGCCCTGAATCCGGGTCTCTGCTCGGCAGGAAGCCTGCTTCCTCCTCTCTCTCTGCCTGCCTCCTCCTCTCTCTCTGCCTGCCTCTCTGCCTACTTGTGATCTCTGTCAAATAAATAAATTAAATCTTTTAAAAAAATCATCGAAAAATTCAACCTTAAATTGTCTTCACACAAAGAAATGGTTCTAATCATATTTCTGACTAAAAACTTATAACTTTTTTTTTTAAAAGATTTTATTTATTTGACAGACATACTGTGAGAATTACCAAATGTGACACAGAGACCCCAAATGAGCATATTCTGTTAGCGAAATGGTGCTGATAGGCTTGCTCACTGCAGGGTTGTCACAAATCTTCAATTTGCAAAAACAAAAACAAATGTGGTATTTGAAACATAAGAGATCAGATAAAGCACAAGTAAAGTGAGGTATGATTGTAAATCATAATAATAAAAACACTTGATTTAAAGTCTTAGTTGAACATGTAAGATCTTGATACTATTTGTATTTTGTAACATTTGATATAGACAGAAGAACATAGACAACTGTATTTTACCTATTAAAAGTACAATTTACCAGCGTGTTTTCTTCATTTTAGCATTACCTCTTTGAAAAAAAAATTGTCACAAAATCATGGGTATCTCTGACACTACATTTAGTTTTGTTTGTTCTTAAGTAATATAATTTTTTTTTTCTGGTATTTGTGCTGTCTTCAGAAAATAGCTCTTTTTACTCAGTATTTCCAAGATTCTTCTGCTTTGTTTCATATAACAGGAATTAATTCATTTTCTGCCAAATCATAATCTATGCAAAACACCTCAATACATTCATTCATTTTTCTATCAGTGGAGTTTCAGGGTGCTGGATGTTTTTGTCAACAAAAATACCCCTTTGAACAATAATGCTATGACATTTTTATTCTTGTCTCCTAGGCAAGTATTCAAATTTATGAGATCCTGCTCTACTAGTTTCCAAGGTTGTTACAATTATTTGTTGTAAAAATTTGATCAGGTCTTAATTTTTTCCAAGCTAATGCTTATAAAATGGTATCTCATTGAGATCTTAAATGTATTTCCTGAAAAGCTAATGAGGGTAAGTTTTTTGTGCTTATTTGTAATTTGGTTTCTTTCTTTTTGAAATAACTTTGTCTTTTGCCCATCAATCTACATGTTTTTCTTTCTTTTTCATAGGTAGCTCTTTGGAATACCAATATTCTGTCAGTTACATGTATCATATGTGTCTTCTCCTAGCTTATGGGTTTATCTTTTCATGCTCTTTATAATGTCTTTTGATGTACTCAAGTATATAAGATAATTATAGTTATCAGTCTTGTCTTATGATTAGTACTTTTAGATATTAAAAACACTTCTTCACTGTGAAGTTTCTAAAATGATGTTTCTAATTTTTCTCCTAAAGAATCTGAAGTTTTTATTTCATATTAAAGTCTTGAATCCATCAGGAATTTATTGTGGTGTAAGGTATGTAGAAGAGATCAGTCCATGCCCCCCATTAGATAACCTATTGTCCCAGCATTATCTTTTGAAAACTTGATCCGTTCTTTAGTGTCTGCAATGCTACCACCACTTCCCTATTTCAATTTTTCATATATGTGTCACTCTATTTCTTGACTCTTTATTGAGTTCTTTTTACTAGTTTGTTAATTTTGGTATCTGTACCACACTATCTTAATTGACCATAGCCTTGCAATACGTCTTCATCTTTGGTAGGGAATGATTTCACAAATTCTCCTTCATCAGTATGTTGTTAATTCTTATGTGTTTGCTCTTCCATGTGAATTTTAGAATCCTATTTCTCAAACAAGTTCAAAGAAGAACCTGTAGGATTTTGAGTGAAATTGGATTGAATCTAGATTAATTTGGAGAGGGGATACTGTTGAGTATACTCCTTGGAACTTGATGATATTGATATTTCCTATCCATGAACATAGAATATCTTCATTTCTTTTATTTTTATTGTGTTTGGGTTACTCCATACTATTTTTAAACAGCTGTTGTTAGATATATTTCTGAACATTTTGTTTTTGCAGTAGATTTTACTTTAGAACCATGTGACCCTCTTGACTTCTCTGTGCAAAGACTTTTGATTATAGAGCCAATCTTTTAATGGCAAAAGATGTTTTAATTCAATTTTTGAAGAGCTTGAGTGGTTACAAATATTTTCTTCTAGGGAGAAAATACATTTTCGTCTGCTGGGGAACAACTCTGACCTAGACCCACAGAACCACTTCAGCCCCTTGAGGGGAGAGTGTAGTCCTTGGGCTCCCACTCACCTTTCTGCAGTTTTGCTGGCCCTAGATTGCTGTATTGGCAGCTAGACCTCAGAGAAAATTTTGATTTTTATGTGAATAATAGTACTTATGACTCTGAAAGATGTTTTATGCAGGACATAGGTGTTTTCTAGTGAAAAAGTCCATCAGAATATCTAGTCTGACATTCTATCAAAAATCAGTGTCTCAAGGCTGACTGTTAGGAAACTAATTAGCATCATTCATGGCTCCCCGTTTCTACAAAAATAGTAATTTATGGATGTTGATCCTGATGGAAGGTGGCTGAGAAGCATTCTTTTTTTTTAGAGAATATGCTTATTTGAGGTAGACAGTAATAGCTATCCTTTGAGATTGCCTCTGCCTTCTCTGGTTCTCTATACCTTTACTAATTAGAGAGTAGCAAAATAAGAATATTTCAATCCAAATAGCAATGTTTTGGGGAATGCTTAACATATGTAGGTACCAAATAAATTCCTATGATTTATAACTTCTCTTATTTATATACTTTTGCTAAAAGAATTTCTTACCAGTGGTTGTCAAATTCCAGTGAGGTCTGCACGTGACAGGCATGATCTAGGAATAACCAGCAAAACTATTAGTTGAGATCCTGCTCCAACCTTTCCAAGTTGTCTGCTCTCCTTTGTTGATATAGACCTGAGCACTTCAGATTGCTCTCCATTTCTGTCACTCACCACCCTTGATTTAAGAACTGCCTAATTCACCTCTGTGTCAACCGCCTAGGCTGGTAAAAATTTACTGTACTTCCTTCATCAAAGGGAGGATGGGGTAGAGTACAGCTTGTTCCTCTTCTGCATGATCTTGGATTTTATTCTGTTTAAATACAGATATGACATGACACTACTAATTTGTAATTTGGTTTATGTTTGCTTATATATACATATAAACATATATTTATGCTCAGAAAGCTCTTAGGGGGTACACCAAATAAGTTGAAGTATCCAACAGATATTTTTGGGAGCCAGACCTACAGGAATACATAGACTTAGGCAGTAAATGTTTAATTCCATCTCATTCTAAATTCCATAAACATGGCTGGAAATTACTCAACACACTCATTAGCGAGTGAGCTCTGCTTCAAGCCCAATTAACACTAATTCTTGTGTTCTCTGTGACCTTGTACTCCATGCATATATAGTCTGGATTCTACCCCATCTAATTTGCGAAGTAGTTCTCACCATTTATTCTTTCAAGTAAGAAACATTTATTGTGATTTGTGTGTGTACACTACTCTGGATATCAGGAATACAATAAAATGAAAGAGACCAGGTACCTGCCTTATAGCATATCAGCGTCTTTAGGAAAAGACAGACAGTCCTAAGAATGTGCAAAGTGCTTTGAAAGTGCTTTGAATCCAGGACAGGAACAGAGTGATGAATTCTGCCTGACAGTCGAGAAAGATGCAACAGAAGAAATTATATTTGAATCAGATGGCAAAAGGAAAAAAAAAATGTGTAGGAGTTTTCTGGGAGGAGAACAGCAGCATTTCAGGGAGAAGGAATGCCATGATATAGTGGTTATGAGACCGTGTGTTACAATGAGGGGGAAAAAAGCATGAGCTCACATTCCGGCTCAACACTTCTGGGTTTTGTTTGACAATCATTTTGTTCTGAGAGAATCATTTCTTTTTACCTATCTCAGAGGGCCATTGTAGGTTTTATTGAGATAAAAAGTGCTTACTTAGCACACCAGATTGGCTCATAAAAATACTTCAAAAAGTGGTAGCTCTAACTTGTAAAGGCAAATAAATCATGATAAATCATCAAGAAATGAGTAGGCCAATAATTGTCTTGAATATTTTCCAACAAAGTCCAAAATCCTCAGAGACCCATCTCTCATGACTAAATTATCATTGCTGTTTGACAGATTCTAAAAAGGTATTTGAATAAATCGAAGAGTTTGAAGGTGAAGAGAAAAAACGTTCAGGCCAAGCTTACTTTTTCCTTTTTAAAATTTTAAAATACAACTTCTTATTTTAAGATAATGGTAAATTCACCTGCAGTTTAAAAAAAATACAAAGAGAGGTGTACCTGGGTGGCTCAGTTAGTTAAGCTTCTTCCTTGGCTCAGGTCACGATTCTAGGGTCCTGGGATCAGGTCCCATGTTGGGCCTGATCTCCTCAGCAGGGAACCTGCTTCTCCCTTTCCCTCTGCCTGTCACTCCCTCTACCTGCGCACGTGCTCTCTCTCTCCCTCTCTCTGTTAAATTAATTAATTAATTAAAATATTTAAATAAAAAAATACAAAGAGAGCAATGTACTCTTTAGTTTCTTCCAATAATACCTTGCAAAACTCTAGTAAAATATGGCACCCAGGATATTGACATTGATACAGTTAAGATCATCCCATCATCACAGTGATCCTTCATGTTGCTCTTTGATAGCCCAAACTACTGCCCACCTGCCCCCATCTACCATTTAACTCCTGAAACCACTAATCTATTTCCCATTTCCATTAATTTCTCATTTCAACAGTGCGGTGGTAATGGAATCATACAGTATGTAATATTTTGGGGATCCATTTTTACTCATCATAATTCTCTAGATATTGATCCAGGTTGTTTCCATGTATCAATAGTTCATCCCTTTTTATCGCTCAGTAGTAGTTTATTATGTGGATATACTACTGTTTATTCACCTATTGAGAGATACCTGAGTTGTTTAATATTTGGGATAAAATGAATAAAATTTTTGTGAATATTCATGTGCTGGTTATTGTGTAGATCTGTCTTCACTTATCTGCATGAATGTCCCAGGGTGCAGTTTTGGGGTTGTGGGGTGTGTTTGTGTGTGTGTGATGAAATTGCCATACTGTTTTCTAGAGTGAATATATCATTTTACATTCTCATCAACAACGTATTGGTTGTCCAAATTCTCTACATTTTTGCCAGTAGTTGATCTTCAAAGGAAAAATTTCTTCCATTCTAATATGTGTATAGTAAAATCTCATTATGATTTTAATTTGCATTTCCCTAAACATTAACTTGCTGAGCATCTTTTCATATGCCTATTTGCCCTCTGAATATCCTCTTCAGTAAAATGAATTATTGTGTCTTTTGCTCATTTTCAGATTAGATTTTGTTTTTTTATTGCTGAGTTTTGAGAGTTCTTTGTATGTTTTATACAACATTCCTTTGTTGCACATGTAGCTTGTAAATATTTTTTCCCCACTTCGTAACTTATTTTTCATCCTCTTAGGGTCTTCTGCAAAACAAACTTATTTGATTTTGATAAAGCCTAATTTATCAATTTTCCCTTTTATGGACTGTGTTTTGATACCAAGTCTCAGAACACTTTGCTTAGTCTAAATTCTGAAGATTTCTTTTCTTTTTTCACAAAAGTTTATAGTTTTACATATCACATTTAAATGCATGATCCATTTTGATTTGGTTTTCTACAAAATGTCTCAGGTCAAGCTTCTCCCCCCCGAACAATGCATGCCCAATTGCTCCATCATCATTGATGAAAAGGCTATCTTTTATCCAGGTTATTTTTGCACCTTTGTCAAAAATCAGTTGGGCATATTTTTATGGATCTCCTTCTAGGTTATTCCATCTGACCCATCTATATGTCTATCCCTTTACCAACAGAACCTAGTCTTTGTTACTATAGCTACAGTTTTGAAATTGGGTGGATTGGTTCCTCCTACTTTATCTTTTTTTTTTTTTTTTTCAAAATTGTTTTACTCTTTGCTTTTCCATAGAAATTTTAGAATAATTTTGCCTCTGTGTACAAAAAGTTGTGCTGGAGTTTTGATAGGGATCTCTGTAAACCTATATATAAATCTAGGAAAAATTAACATCTTTATGATGTTGGATCTTTCAATCCATGAACACTAATGTTTCTCCACTTATTTAGATATTTTCAGATCTCTTTGTCAGGATTCTGTAGTTTTGAGCATGCAAGTTTTGTACCTGATTGGTCAGATTGACATCTAAGTATTTAATTTTTGAGTAATTGTAAATGGTGCTATATCTGTTTTTAAATTTGTGGTGTCCCTATGTTTGTTGCCAGTGTATAGAAATGTGACTGATTTCTCATAAGTTTATCTTGTATCCTGTGACCTGGTCGAGTTCACCTATTAATTCTGATAGTTTTGTTTTTATACATTGTTTGATTTTCTATATAGAACAGAGCAAATAAGAGCAGGTTTGTTTCTTTTTTTCCAATCTATATGTCTTTTATTTCTTCTTTTTTTCCTGTTGTGCTGGCTAGAACTAGTACTATATTGAATACAGTGAGAGTAAGCATGCTTACCTTGTTCCTGATCTTCCAGGAAAGCATTTACTTTTAATATTGAACATAATGTTAGCTGTGTGTCATTATCAAGTTAAGAAAGTTTTCTTCTATTCCTGTTTTCTGAGAATGTTTATAATGAATGGGTGTTGGATAATACAAAATCCTTTTTTTTTTCACATTAGCTGAAATGTGATTTTTCTTCTTTAGCTTGTAATATGATAGATTATATTGATATATATATATATCGATATATATATATCGATATATATTAAATTTTGAATATTTTAAAAAGATTTTATTTATTTATTTGACAGAGAGAAATCACAAGTAGGCAGAGAGACCGACAGAAAGAGGGGAGGAAGCAGGCTCCCCACCAAGCAGAGAGTCCGATGCGGGGCTCGATCCCAGGACCCTGAGATGATGACCTAGGCCAAAAGCAGAGGCCTGACCCACTGAGCCACA
The DNA here is from genome assembly GCF_010015895.1 of Lontra canadensis. NCBI lineage: Eukaryota > Metazoa > Chordata > Mammalia > Carnivora > Mustelidae > Lontra > Lontra canadensis. The sequence continues at coordinate 2,022,843 of NW_022631096.1, read as the reverse complement.
CAGGTGCCCCTAAATTTCGAGTACTGAACCAGCCTTGTATCCCTGGAATAATCCCCCACAATAATCACAGTTTATAATTCACTTTCTATATTACTTAATTCTATTTGCTAATATTTTGTTAAGGATTTTTAGTTCTGAATTCATGAGGAATATTCATTATAGTTTTGGGTTTTTTGTTGTTGTTATTGGTCTAGTTTTGGTATGAATAATATTAATTTTACAAAATGAATTGAGTAGTATTTCCTCTTGTTCTATTTCCTGGAATAAATTCTGTATAATTTGTGGAAATTCTTTTCTGATGTTTGATAGAATTCTCCAGTAAAACCATCTGGGCTTAGGGATAGGAAGTAAAATTACACATTCAATATCCTTAATAGTTGTAGGGTATTTAAATTATGTCATATTCAGTGTTGAGGTAGTTTGTATTTTGTTTAAGGAATTGGTCCATTTTGTCTACATTGTCAAATTTATGTTTACAGGACAGTTCGTAATAGCCTCTTATTCTTTTGATGTCTGTAAAGGGCCTATAGCAATATTCCATGTTCCTTTCTTGAAAATAATTTGCCTCTTCTATTTTTGTCTTTGCCAGTCTTGCTAGAGGGTTTTCAGTTTAAGGATTTTTACAAAGTACCAGCTCTTTATTTCATTAAGTTTTTTTTTATTATTTTCTGTTTTTAATTTAGATGATTTCTGCTCTTTATTTTCTTTCTTCAGCTTGCTTTATTTTGCTCTTTTTCTGGATTTTCCACTGGGAGTTTGGATTTTTAATTTGAGACTTTTTCTCTTTACTAACATAAGCACTAATGCTATAGATTTCCTTCTCAGCACTTATTTGTGTCTCATAAATTTGGGTATGTTGTATTTTCAGTCTGTTATTGCTTTCTAATTTGTTTGTGCTGTGGTCAGAAAATACATAACTTAAATTATTTTAAATGTGTTGAAGTTTATCTTATAGCCAAAGATATGGCTATCTTGGTACATGTTATGTGGTCACTTAAAAACAAATGTGTAGGGGTACCTGGATGGTGCCAGTCTGTTAAGCATCCAACTCTTGATTTTGGCTTAGGTCATGATCTCAGTGTCCTGGGATTGAGGCCCTGATGGACTCCATGCTCAGTGGAAGTCTGCTTGAGGATTCTCTTCCTGTCTCTCCTTTCTCTCTCTTTCTCAAATAAATCTTTAAAAAGAATATATACAAAGAATGTGTATCTTGATGTTGTTGAGAGTAGTGTTCTATAAATATTAATTAGACCCTATTAATTGATGGTATCATCAAGCTCTATTTTTTTTTGCTGCTTTTCTGTCTAGTTCTATTAATTTTTTTCTATTCTTCTGAGAGGTGTGTTGAAGTCTCCAACTGTAATCATAGGTTCCTCCTTTTTTCCATTCAGGTTTATTAGTTTTGCATCATGTATTTTGCAGCACTATTGTTTGGTGTGTACACATTTAGTATTGCTGTGTCTTCTTGCTGAAAGACACTATAATTTATCATTATAAAATGTCATTCTCTATGTATGGTAAATTTCTTTGCCCTGAAGTCTACTTTATTTAATATTAATATAGCCAGTTCATTTTTCCTTTGGCTCGTGTTTACATGGTATATCTTTCTCTTTATTTTTACTTAAACCTGTTTACATTAAATTTGAGGTGAATTTCTTGTAAAAAACATACGTGCGACCATATTTTTTTGATCCACTCTGCCAATCTCTTTCATCTGGTGAATTTAAGCCATTTATATTTAATGTAATTATTTTTTTCCATTTTAGATACCATGTTAAGATATGTTAATATGTTATAGAAAATGTAACTTTTTTAGTATTTTCTACACCTCCCCTATCTGCCTGTATACTTTCCATACCCTTACCTTGCTAATACTTCGTAATTTTTGGATTGATCAAAATTTAGGGTTTACCTACTTAGAACTTTGTAACTGGTATTTATAAATGAGGTATGGAGTAAGCTATGATCATTCCTTTTTGTACATTTTTTTGTTTTCTTGTAATTATTTTTTTGTTTTTCTTGGGCTTACTTACTTGACCTGGTTTACTTCCAAACTCGAAATATTTTTAGCCTAAAAAATTTTTTAGCCTCGAAATACTCTTAGTCATATCTTGCATGTCTGAAAAATGGCTTTTTCTACTCTCTTCACTCTGTATATACTTGATTGATATGGACTAAATATAAAATTTTATATATAATTTAATTTTCCTCCAGAGTTTTCAAGGTATTTTTTCATTATATCTTAGTTCATAGTACTACAATTGAGATACCAGAAGCCACTCTGGTTCTTGCTGTGACCTATACTTCTCTCTAAGCCTGTCAGATCCTCCAGTGTTCTTTAGTATTCAGAAATTTCTTAGAGATGTTCTTGATATGAGTCTTTTCATTTTTTGTCCTGGGCATATATTGGGTTCTTTGAATCTGGAAACTCATGTTTTTCTGCTTTGAATGTTCCCCTCCTCCAGTAATTCCAGTATAATTAGCATACAATATTATATTTGTTTTAGGTGTGTTACATACTGATTCAACCATACTATACATTACTCAGTGCTCATCATGATAAGTGTACTCTTAATACCCTTCACCTATATCACCCATTTCCCCCATCCACCTCCCCTTTGGTAACCATCAGTTTGTTCTCTATAGTTACGAATCTGTTTCTTGGTTTCTCTTTTTTTTTTCCCATTTGCTCCTTTGTTTTGTTTTTCAAATTCCACATATGAGTGAAATCATAGAGTATTTGTTTTCTTTATCTGACTTACTTCACTTAACATTATGCTAACTAGCTATATCCATGTTGTTGCAAATGGCAGGCTTTCATTTTTATGGCCAAGTAATATTTCATTCCATATGTAAACCACATCTTCTTTACCATCAGTGGACACTTGGATTGCTTCCCATAATTTGGCTTTTGTAAATAATGTTATATTAAGCAGAGTGGTGCATATATCTTTTTGAATTAGTATTTTCATATCCTTTGGGTAAATACCCAGGAGTGGAATTACTGGATCATATGTAATTCTCCTTTTAATTTCTTGAGGAAACTCCATACTGTTTTCTACAATGGCTGCATCTGTTTGTTTCCCACCAACAGTACATGAGGGGTCTTTTTGCCCTACATCCTTGCCAACACCTGTTGTTCCTTGTGTTTTTAATTTTAGCCATTCTTGACAGATCTGAGGTTATAACTCATGAGGGTTTTGATTTGTATTTCCCTGATGACTAGTGACATTCAGCATCTTTTCATGTGTCTTTTGGCCATCTGGATGTCTTTTTGGAAAAATGTCTGTTCATGTCTTTTAATTGGATTATTTGTGTTCTGGCCTTGAGTTGTAGTTCTTTATATATTTTGAATACTAACCTTTACTGAATATGTCATTTGCAAATATCTACTCAGTAGGTTTCCTTTTAGTTTGTTGTTTCACTTGCTGTGCAGAAGCTTTTTATTTTGATGTGGTCTCAATAGTTTATTTTTGCTTTTGTTTCTCTAGCCTTAAGAGATGTAGTTAGAAAAATGTTGCTACAGCTGATGCCAGAGAAATTACTGCCTTTGCTCTCTTCCAGAATTTATATGGTTTCAGGTCACACATTTAGGTCTTTAGTTCATTTTGAGTTTGTTTTTGTGTATGGTATAGGAAAGTGGTCCAGTTTCGTTCTTTTGCATGTAGCTGTCCAGTTTTCCCAACACCATTTGTTGAAGAGATGTCTTTTTCTGATTGCATATTCTTGTCTCCTTTGAAAATTAATTGAGCATATAATTGTAGGTTTATTTCTGAGCTTTCCATTCTGTTCTCTTGATCTGTGTGTCTATTTTCGTGCCAATACCATACTATTTTGATTACTGTATCTTTGTAGTTTATCTTCCAATCTGGGATTGTGATGCCTCCAGTTTTGTTCTTCTTCTTCAACATTGCTTTGGCTATTCAGAGTTTTCTGTGGTTCCATACAAATTTTAGTAGTATTTGTTCTAGTTGTGGAAAAAGTGCTCTTGGTGTCTTGATAGGGATTGCATTAAATTTGTGTATTGTTTTGGGTAGTATGGACATTTTTAAAAAATTTTAATTTTATTAACATATAATGTATTATTAGCCCCAGGGGTACAGGTCTGTGAAATGCCAGGTTTACACACTTCACAGCACTCAAAATAGCACATGCCTTCCCCAATGTCCATAACCCACCCACCGTCTCCCTCCCCCTCCCCCCAGCAACCCTCAGTTTGTTTTGTGAGATTGAGTCTCTTATGGTTTGTCTCCCTCCCAATCCCATCTTGTTTCATTTCTTCCTTCCCTACTCCCCAAACCCCCCACTTTGCCTCTCAACTTCCTCGTATCAGGGAGATCATATTAGTATGGACATTTTAATAGTATTTGTTCTCCCAGTCTATGAGCATGGAATATCTTCCCATTTGTTTATGTCATCCTCAGTTTGTTTTACAAGTGTTTTCAGAGTACAGGTCTTTCACTTCCTTGATTAAGTTTATTCCTAAGTATTTTATTGTTTTGGGTATAACTATAAATGGAGCTGTTTCCTTAATTTCTCTTCCTGCTACTTCATTAATAATGTATAAAAATGCAGTGGATTCCTGTATATTGATTTTATATCCTGTGACTTTACTGAATTAACTTATCAGTTTTGGGTTTTCGTTGGAGTCTTTGGGGTTTTCTATCTATAGTATGTCATCTTTAAATAGTGAAAGTTTTACTTCTTCCTAACAACTTTGGGTGCATTCCCCCCCCCCCCCACCCCAGTTGCTTTGGCTAGGTCTTTTAATACAATGTTGAGTAAAAGTGGTGAGAATGAGCATGCTTGTCTTTTTCCTAATCCTTGGGGGGAAAGCTCTCACGTTTTCACCACTGAGTATGATGTTAGTTGTGGCTTTTTCATATATAGCTTTTATCATGTTGAGGTATATTCTCTGAACCTAGTTGGTTGAGGGTTTTTATCATGAATGGATATTGTACTTTGTGAAATGCTTTTTTTGTATCTATTGAAATAATCATATGTTTCATATCCTTTTTCTTATTAATGTGATGTATTGATTTGAGGTTACCATTAGCTTTATATATAATATCTCATGCATATACCGCTCTATATTAAGTTTGAATGCATCGTAAAAACTATTAGCTTTATATATAATATCTCATGCATATACCACTCTATATTAAGTTTGAATGAATTGTAAAATCACTAAATTTTAATTCCTTTCCTCCCCACCCTCATTTTAGGTATATGGTGTCATACTTTCTCTCCTTTTATTTTGAGACTCTCTTTCTATATTTCTATATTTATAATCTTAATTTTACTGCTTTTGTGCTTCCTGGTTTTCTTACTCCTACTTGTGTCAGGAGAAAGTCACAGGAACAAGTCACAGACTCCCTTTTGACATTTCTTTAAGGCTGGTATAGCCTTAACTATTTGTCTTTAACTTTTGTCTGGGAAATGCTTTATCTATCTTTCTATTCTGAATGATAGCCTTGCTGGATAGAGTATTCTTGGTTTCAGATTTTTTTTTTTTTTCAGCATTTTGAATATCATGCCACTCCTTTTTGGCCTGTAGAGTTTCTGCTGAAAAATCAGCTGATAGTTTTATGAGGTTTCTCTTTTATATAACTATTTTCTTTTCTCTTGCTGCATTTAAAATTCTCTCTTTATCATAGTTTTTTGCCATTTTAATTACTGTGTATCTTGGTGTGGTCCTCTTTGGGTTGATTTTATTGGGGGACTCTCTGTTGCTCTTGGATCTGGATTTCTATTTCCTTCTCCAGATTTGGGAAGTTTTCAGCTATCATCTTCAAATAAAATTTCAGGTCCCCTTTTCTCTTTTTTCCTTCTGGGTCCCTATAATTTGACTGTTGTTACCCTTGATGGTGTCACTGAGTTCACTTAATGTACTTTCTTTATTGTTGTTTTTTTTTCCCCATTATTATTTTTTTTTTTTTCCTCTCCCTTCCAGCTTCTATTACTCTGTCCTCCAGGTGACTCAACCATTCTTCTGCTTCTTCAAGTCTATTTCATGTAAGGTATTTTTAAATTTCAGTTATTATTGAGTTACTCATCTCTAATTTGTTCTTTTTATGTTCTCTGTGTTCACACTGTGCTGGTTTCCTCTGGTGTCCCTGTCTCTAGGCTGGGAGTAGGGGAGGGAAATGATGCTTGCCACCTCCTTTGTTCCTGGAGACATCTCCCTAAGATTGATGCCCCTCTAACACATGCTCCAAGATGAGTAAACAAATCTCCCTCAGGCATATCCCAGGAGTTTTTCAAACAGCTGATTCTAATAGTGTCTGTGTTTCGGCAGGGCTGTTTGTTATGTTGTCTCTTTAAGGGCAGGGACTCAGTTTCTCTTCTCCTTCAGGCTCTTCTAGAGCCAAGCCCACTGATTTTTAAAGTTCCACATGTTAAGCCCTACTGATTGTAAGAACTTGGAAGACAGGATTCTCTGGTTTTCAAAGATAAATGTCGGGGGGGGGGGTTCTTCTTCCCAGCATGGGTCCCCAATGCCTGAGTACCTGGGGTGGGGTCTGCTGCTCTCCCCTCTCCTTTCCCACAGTGTTCCTTCCTCCCATGGACAATCCTGTGGGTCCATTTGGCTCCTGACCACATCTCTGCCCTTTCTACCCTCCTTGATGTGGCCACCTCTCTACAGTTAACTGTGGAGAGTCTGTTCTTCCAGACTTCAGGTCATTTTCTGTGTTATTTTCACTGATTTGGGTGTGATCCAGGTATATCCATAGGTCAAAAGGAATTTAGGAGATTCTCCTACTCTAACTTTTCCACAAGTCCTTTGGAATTAAAAAATAAAGAAAAGTAGCCAAGATTTCCCCTTTAATGTCTCTGTTCTCTTTTTGGAATTCTTGTTATTCAGATGATATAACTCCTGAACTGATCCTTTAATTTTTTATATCCCTTCTTTTTCTCGTTTATTATTCTTTCTATTCTATGTGACATTTCATCAGTTTTACTTTTAATATCTATTGTTTTCATTTATACCATAACCTTTTTTAAGTTCTAAGATTTTTTTTTTGTTATGAAGTTCCCATCTTTTTGCTGCACTGTCTTCTCAGCTGAAGCATGTAACACTTTTCTTTATCATTTTGAAGATATAAGTAAGTTAATTTTTTAGATTTTATTTTTCTGCATAATTTCTATTTTTCTAAGTTGCTTTTTATCTGTCTATTTCCTTTTTTTTTTGTCTTTTTCTTTCTTGCTGGCAGCCTTCTTCAGATGTCCTGAGTTTTCTGATCATACATGGGTGAAGGCCCCAACATACACCGCCAGTTCTTAATTTATCTTTGAGACTGCAGGGTGACCAAGCTAGAAACGTTTTCTGGGAAACTCTAGTGTTGGAAATAATCAGAGTGGCATTTTCCTCTTGGACTAGGCCTGCTTCTTAGAGAAGATTCTTCCCATCTTCTACCCGCAAATAGAAGGTAGAAGAAGAAGTGGAAGCTGAGTGGGGAAAGAAGCATGGAGGGGATTAGCATTCAGTATGTATGTACTCAGTTGTTTGCTTTTCAATTTTTTTATGCCTCAGCTGTGCCTTCTGTTTTTCAAGACAGTGGCTCCCCATTTTACTCTCATTATTTTGCCTTTTATGGTAGTAAAGAGGGGAAATTGTCCAGTGGTGCCAACTAGGGAAAGGGAGCTAGGCTTCTCGGTAGAAAGCTTTCAGAAATTTCTTCTGTATATGTTTGTTACTCTTCACTCCTACTGCAGAGGTACCTGGTGCCACCTATTTCTGAGTCTCTTAAAAATTCTGTGGTTTATTAGTACTTTTAAAAATCTTTGGTTTTATACTAATGTTTAGCTTTAGCTTTCTGCTGGTTTAGAATTTGAATTTCTTAGGCTTCCTAAGTTGACTATCCCTTATCTATGTCCATTTCTCACCTACCAAAATAAGTGTTATTTTCTCTTCTCTTGCTCTTTCCTTGTATCTCAGAAATCACCTTTATTGACATTTTGATAGTAATTCTGTGGTGTGGGGTAGCAAAATTAGATGTTTGGGTTCAGTCCTCCATAATTATGGAATTCCATATTCTAAAGCTTTTCTTTGGTGATCCATAGGATTGGAAGATGGAGAGAAGATCCTAAAATGTGGCAGGAGAAAAAGAAGGGACAATATACACTGAGTTTGGGGGAATTGTGAGAAAATGAGGGAAGATGCCGAGATAGCCAAGATACATGGAGAAAGTTGTTGGTTACTTCTATGACCTCTGTTTAGATGCTTACTTTGTCAGGTATTTTTTAAAAAATCATGTTTAATGGCCTCCAGAATTGCCTCAATATTTTTACTTGGGTATTGAGTTGGGGACAGAGGAGCTATCAGTAATAGTCACCTACCCCAGCTAAGGTTCACTTCTTGGTGTCACAGTGCCCTAGAAGACCATCTCCATGTCTCATCACCAGGAATAGCCACCAAAACAGAAAAAAGACCAACCCAAGTTTTAGCTTAACATTGAAGTGTGCACCAAGGTCCTTTAATCCTGATTGTTTATCCCTTTGAAGAAAAATTACCCCAATATCCTTTTTCTCTTTCTGAATCTGGTGTGTGTTTGGAGAAGAGTAGTATTTTAGTCAAATTGTTTAAAAAGGTCCTATTTGCTTTACTTGAGATATGCAATAGACAACTTCTCTAACTTCATTTTCTTAGATTGCATTTGTTTTCTTTGTAAGTCACTTCAAGTCCATTATGGAACAGGAGGCATATTAATTACTGTAATGAATTAAATATAATCAATTTCTTCAACTTGGATTATTTGCAATTTTGGTTCATTGGTGTTCTGGGAGTAGGAAATAAAATAATGACTAGGTAAATTGACTTTCATCTTACATTTTGCATCAGTAAATGATTGGGTTGACATTATATGTCACTACACTAAGATACATCATTAAGACAATCTGTCATTTCAGAATTTGAAAGCAAGTTAATTTCCAATGACCTATACTGAAAACCCTACTCATGTCAACATTTGGTGAGCTAAATGCAAATTAACTGGGAACATATGGACAAAATTTCCCTTGAATCAGGCACAGATTTAAAAGTGAGAATGTGTATACTTGAGAAAATATCAAGTACAGGTACTCTACAAAATATTTTAAATAATTTACATTATTTAATAAAAGCCACAATGCCACTGAAGACAATGCCATGATTTCCTATGATTTAACATTGATAGGATAGAAGTTTGTCAACTTTATTAAATATGTGTCAGGTAAACCATTTGGAAATGTTCAAGAGAGAGAAAATAGAGATTGAAGGAGAATCTGAGCTATTCCATTATGTAGGAAAATCAAGGGTGCAAAGTTTCATGAACATGGCCAGGAGTCCGAACTTTATTAGAGTGAGAATTTGGGGTTTTTGATTCTTTCCAGGACACAAGTAGAAAGTTCCACGGAACATGGAGACCTGCCCATGTTCATTTAAATAGTACAGATCTGTCACTGACCCTTTAAGGGAAGGCAGTCTTCCTCTTGAAGTGAGCACAGAAAAGCAGGTTGAGAGCCACAGGATTAGCCCAAGCTATTCACCCAAGAGCTTATTCTCTTGTTTCTCAACCCCTTATACTTTGTGTCTCTGTCATTTTGTTTCTGGCCTTTCACTACCTCTGGTTTTAGAGATCCATTTGAATACAGTGAGCTTACCATATTTAAATTCAGTGTAATATTTTAGCTCTTGTCCCCATTCTGTGTGAATTTAGTGGATTAAAAAACAATAAGCTCTCAAAGTTTGTGAAAAACTGACTTTATTTTTAAAATTGTGTTATGTTAGTCACAATACAACCACTACTCCAAAATGCATAGATATTATGCCACATTGATCAGCCTGGGGTGGTGTAGGCAAAGGAATTCTCAGGATTTTAAGCTCACATATGTCTGGGCACTTAGGGATGGTGGGTGAACTAACTGATGGGTCCTAATGATCAGAAGGGTCATCATTGCAATAAATGCAACACCATTTTCAGTCCATTATAGCCCCTGTTTTGATGCCAGGTTATGTATAATTTGTGCTCCTAATAACTGGTATAAAAGGAAACAGCTGCAGTCATAAACGTGAGCAATCATGATTTTGTGACTCCTCTATGTAGGTATTTAGCCATTTTATTTTGTTCCTCTTTCAAAATTAATCTTCACAGGTTAATACCTCATTATACCCCTAGATTTTAACATCCACAGTTTGAGAGAGAGAGGTTTTCTTTTCTTCTACCATCCCACTGCCTTATGAAAATTTCATTGCCTCCCCAGCAGATTCTCCTGATCCAGGAGAACAATTTAAACAAGTAAACTAGCAGGCCACCTGGATAGGATGGAAAATTCCCAAAATTCTTGCCAGAGAAAGCCCAAGGGAATGAGACTGCTGGCCCTTCCCACATCTGTCAGGGCACTTGTTCTTTCTTCCACCAGTAATGCTATTCCCTCCCCTTCCAGTTACACCTGGAAAACCTCTAACTGTAATTCAAACCAGCACAATTTTAACACTTCAATTAAAATTTCCCATGGGCACAATTATGCATCTCTGTATTCCTATCCCATTTGCACGTAATATAGTGTAGGATTTATTCTGTGGTTCATACGTACCTTTTCAGCTGTCTTATTTTCCACCAGACCATGGTGTCCAATGGAGAAGGGACTTTGGTTAGCCTTCTTTATACAGTGACAAACATATCATAGGCCTTTGAAAATATCGGACACGTAAACATGGACCATATAGTTGATTTGTTTTTATTTCCCCAGAATCCTACACAAAAACAGGCTCAAAAGCACAAAGTAGGTAACACAGATTTTCTTGATTCACTGAAAAAATATAGGTACTGGGTATTGTCAATTTAAATACGTGTCCCTTATAAAAGTATGATTGCATATTTCCAGGATATCAGAGACCCCAGCACTAGCTTGGTTGTCAGTTTTCCCCCTGTTTTTAGGAAGGAAAATGAAGGAGTTAAAAGATTGATTCTAGTCCTATCTCTAACATGAAGATAACTTGGACATAAGCACACAGTAAAGAGTAAGTGGAATACAAATAGGAAAAGTCGCATCCGTTTCTTCTTAACTCTGGTACTCAAGTTTTGTTACAATAGAATCGAATATTGTTTTGGCTATGAGATTTTCATATATTAAGACCAGTCTCTACAGGTTGACATCATTTTTAAGATTACAGCAGCATTTAGTAATATTAATGCATTTTCTTCAATGACTAGGTAAAATAAGGGGGAGTTACTACAGAGGGAGTTCATTATAAAAGAACTATGGTTAATCACACTATCCTTTCTGATACTTCTGAAGCATGCTTTTTTTATAGATACACATTCAGATATGCCAAATAACTGACTGTATTTTATACAGATTGTTTGGTCTCTAAGGGGATTTGATTGGATTAAAAGATGATTATGCTGGAAAAATGTGACTTTTTTCCCTAAGTAACTATCATGAAGACTGACTTAAATTTATTTTTTATTTATTTCGGTACGGAGCAATGGTGATTTTGATATTCAGCTGCATTTACATCCAAACAGGCTGGAATTTAAATGGTTGATCCTTGATAGCACTTGACGTTCTGAAAATAACAGCTGACTGTTTTTATTTCAAATAAAATTTCAAAATTTTATTTCCTATTCCAGTTGACTTCTCTTTATTTTTAGGAAAGAAAGGGTTATTAGCAGCAGGTCTCTAAAACATTTCTCCCTCTTTGTGAACACCAGAAGCAAACTTGGCCCTAAGCAGAACCTCTTACAACCATGAACTGTTAAATCAGGGTCTCTTAGGGGTTCCTATGTACCAATTACTCATCTAGAAATGCTTTGAGCAGGATACTCTTGGTCTGTCTACAAAAGATTGTTTATTATCAATAAACCTGCAATTCGTGGGCAGGTGCTGCATTGACAAATGAACACTGGAACCAGAAAGAGCTACATGATACAGAAGATAAATAAGCTAAGAGGGCCCTAAACTCAGTGGCAGCTTTTTGCTAACCTATCCCCCACACGGTTCCCTCCCAGAAGTCAAAACCCATCCTGGAGGAAACAGGACTCAGGAAGCGCTATCTGACAGACTTGGGAATCCCTGGTGCTGATATTACACATGTTATTGATCTTGCATATTTTTTATTTACTAATCATCAATAGCAGTTTTTGCCATGTAAGATAAATACTTCATGTGAATCTGACAACTTAGGCCTTAATGTTCACTCACATTAAAAATCACCGAAGGGGCTCCTGGGTGGCTCAGTAGATTGAGCCTCTGCCTTCAGTTCATGTCATAATCCCCGGTCCTGGGATCGAGCCCCACATTGGGGCGGCGGGGGGGGTGTGGGGGTCTCTGCTCAGTGGGGAGCCTGCTTCCCCCTCTCTCTCTCTGCCTGCCTCTCTGCCTACTTGTGATCTCTGTCAAATAGATAAATAAAATCTTTCAAAAAAATCATTGAAAAATTCAACCTTAAATTGTCTTCTCACAAAGGAATGACTCTAATAATATTTGTGACTAAAAACTTATAACTTTAGATTACTCTATCTTTTCTGATGTTTGGACCCAGAAGTTGGGGAGCTGGCTCTCTGCTCTTAACTTGATTCTCCTCTTATGTTAGTAAGCATGGACATTCCACTGGAATAAATAATCTACATTTACTTGTAAAGATATCTGCTCATTCTGGGACTTGTCTGACAATAGTAATGATCTCATTAGTTATTTTAATAGTTTAAATAGTGCCTTGGAGAGTAAGAAGATCGGCCATTAAGGGAAGAAAAAGCACAGCTGAGTTGCCTCATTAATGAATTGAGCCACTCATTAGCTAATCTTTTCCCAAGTCTCTAATGATGTCCTGGTTAATGGCCACTGGAAGTACAGAAGTACTTTAATAGAGGGTTCTCAATCTAAAACCTTTGCAGCTGTGACATGGATTACTTTGTACATAATAATAATAAGAGCCGCCACGTTTTATCGAGTGCTTACTATATGCTAGACACACATGGGGTTAGAGGATACCTGAGAAGACAATTCGGCCACCTAGTAACTCCAGGTATATACAAATTTATTAAATTGGTTCAATTGACCTAATTGATCAACTGTTCAGAATTGCACAGATGGTAAATACAGGTGAATCTTGAAGGTTCATGACTTACAAGAAAATGTATTTTGCATCTTGACATTGTGGAGAAGAAAATTCCTTTCTCCTTAGCAGCATAAATCTATGTCCTGTCATAGTAGAGGAGAAGGTTTTGTTGTATTTTCTCTCCTATATCTTCCTACTTGTATTTAAAGGCAGTAAAAAAAGGGGGGGGGTTAACAATATTTATCTGCTGAATAGAAGACACAGTACTTGGGTGATACGGAAGAAAGAGAGAATGTTCCTTAGTCTTTTGAAGTTAAAGTCTCTGATGTCTTGGCAGTTGATTCAGGACACCTAGGTTCTCATAAAATCCTGAGCAGGACAGCGTGTCAGAGAACAGAACCCCCAGTAGTATTTGGTACATATTCTTATTTATACCCAAGAACATAGGTGTGGGGAGTCAGAAAACCTGTACCCACATTCCATCTCTGCTTTTACTAACTGTAGGACTTTGCCCAACTGATTAAATCTTTCAATATGTTCTTTTCCTCATCTCTCCAAATAGAGATAATGCACCAGTAATAATTTAATAATGTAGACATTAACCAATACATAGTAGCAGGTGTTATTTTTATGTTTATTGTTAATAACGGAAGTATCACTTGGGACAGTTCATCCTCATGATATTATGCCTTAGTTTTCACTGCCCAAGATTTCAGTACTTCTCCTGTGAATCTTGACTTGAACCCTGCTCCAAATCTGTTAATGCCTTAAACTTCCCACCCAGTGGCTAGACCCTGCTTGCTTTATGTTCTTCTCACCAATAACATTACCTTCTCCATCCTCCCTGGCTCCAGTCCGTGTGTTGTACTTCTGTCATAGTTGAAATGTTGCTGCTGCCCACTTGTTTTGAGTATGAGCCAACACAGTTAACTTTCTTTTCAATCCCTGCCCCACTTCACAGCTGGACACCCTTAGATCTCAGAAATAGCTTCAACTGGGTCTAAGCTTAACTTTTGTACCGTGAATCATTTGGTTGTACAGTTAAGGTTAGCCATTGTATTAGGCTGTGTTTCCCAGGCTCCTTCCCCAGCTTCTGTTGCTTCCAGTTGCATTAGGTGCTAGCATGCCTCACATGTGAACATTTTACGTATTAGGACATACACAGAAAAAGGAACTCACGGCAACTTCAGCATACAATTTACTTGTCAACATAATCTTAACTTCTACTTTCTACTCCTAAAATACTTGGGCAACTGACGTAAAACTTACTATTTTACTATTTCTGTATCAGCACAATCCTATTAATTAAAACCTGTGTTTTATCTTACTTTATATTGGCATGCTGATGTGGAGACCAGGAATGTGAATAAATGGGAGATAGAAGTGTGTCTCAGAATGCTTATCCAAGTTTATCAGTCTATAAGAAAAGTACAGCAATTATATTTTAGTATTACTAAAACAATAAAAGTCATTAATAACATTCAGTATTATTTCAGCAGGAGCTCTAGATATGTTTCTGAGATAAAGCAGAAATCCTAATCCATTCCCTACAACCCACTCATCCCCCAGATTTTTCATGCTTCTCAAGGGGTTCTATTTTGATTCTGGTTAGCAAGCTTACACATTTGGAGGTATTCATATATTATTTTAGCAGAAGATACAGATAAACAGCTGGCAGTTTTGAAGATTGCATTGCATTGTTTTGAAGCTAGCCAAACATGATTGCTCATATAAACATCTTTTTGGTTTTCTACTTTTTACAAAAAATTTTTGTTATTAAGAAGACTATATTTAGAGCAGTTTTAGGTTCATAGCAAAATAGAAGGGAAGGTCCTGAGATTTTCTATATACTTGTTGCCCTTATACATGAATAACCTTCCCTATCATCAACACCTCCCACCAGAGTGGTACTTATGTGACAACTGATAAGTCTACACAGATGAATCAGAATCATCCCCGGTTTATATTATATTATATCTCTCGGTGATGTATATTCTATGGGTTTAGACAAATGTATAATGACGTGGATCTATCATTATAATATCATACAGAGTATATTCACCACCTGAAAATCTTCTTTGCTCTGCCTATTAATCCCTCTTACCACCTTCAACCCCTGGCAACCACGGAACTTTTTCTGATTACATAATTTTGCCTTTTTCAGAACATTCCATCATTGGAATCTTACAGTCTTCAGTCCCTCCACCCCCAGATTGGCTTCCTTCCCTTAGTAATCAGCCTTTAAGTTTCCTCCATGTCTTTTCATGGCTTGATAGCTCATTTCTTTTCAGTGCTGAATAATATTCCATTGCCTGAGTGTACCACAGTTTACTTACCCATTGGCCTCTTGGTTGCACAAGAGTTTTTATACAAGGTATTTATTGCTAGACAAGTGATATTCAGTAATCAAAGCAGTACTCCCACACTGCCACACACTGTCACTATTCAGTATTCTTTTAATAAGGTTTAGATCTACTCTAATAATGTCAGTATGTTGTATCAGGATTGGTTGTCCTCTGTGACAACACTTAAATTTCAGCACAAGAAGGATTTCTTTCTCATGCATACAAAGTCCAATGGGAATGTTCCTGGACAGCAGCACTCATGCATGCCTCTCCTCCAAGCAGTGACTCAGGAATACAGGCCCTCTCCATTTTGTATGCCTCCTTCTCTATGCATGGCCTCAGGTTTGCTGTGTGAAGGGAAAAGGGGAGCATGAAATCTGCCACAGGGATGTTCTTGGCCAAGTCAGGAATTACCATATAATTTCCACCTTCATTGCATTGACGAGAAACTGGGTACATGGCTCCCATACATCTGCAAGGAAGACCAGGAAATGTAAACTTTCAGGATCCCCAGGAGGGGAATTAAATGGGTTCATAAACCTAGCCTTGTCCTTACTATACCCTTCACAGTTAAATTATATCTATAATATAAATAAATTATATATATTTAGTTTTTGGTATCCCTATGACAATGTCTTTAACTGTTTTAGATAAAGAATAGAACCAAGGTCTATGTAATTCTCAGTGTAGAGTGCCTAGTACATACACAGGTAGATAGTTGAATAAGTACTCTTCATACTGATGTTCAGAATGAAAGCAGTAAATACATTTAGGTGAATTTCATTAAATACAGTTAATTGTGGAGGGCAGAAAGACTGCAAACTGTTCCAATTTCTCAGTCATTGTTAATCATAAATTGGGGAACCACAGAAAGAAGCAGCACAGAAGAGAATTAGGCAGTGCTTTATTATAGATATCCTGCCAGAATGTCATCTGGCTCCTCTGCTTCCCAAATGTCCTGCATAAAACCATTAATACTTGTAACAGGCCTCCATGAAGAATGGAATGTCCCCCTGCTGAGTGGGCATAATTTTTACTGCTGCCAGAGGCAATTGTTGACATGAAACTGAGCAAAAAGCCTTTGTGCTGAGGCAACCAAGAAATCTCAACCACTTTTCTAACAGACGCAGTGGCTTCCCAGTTGTAGGCACATCGAGCACATACTCCATCAACCATCGGCATGTTTTGCTTTTCGTAACAAAAAGCTTCTTTATATAATATGGGCAATTAGTCTTGTACTCAGTTGGGGGTTCAACTCAGCTTCTGTCGCAATAAACAGAACCAGGGAGGGATTAGCTCTAGTGCAGGATGACTGCCAAGTGGTAATCCCTACTGGATGGATGAAAATAAACCATTATTAAAAAGTCCTGTTCTGGCTTAAACATTTCCTCATGTTTTCACTGTACTGCCAGAGCTAACACATATGGCTCTTCAAGCTGTCCACAGTCCTAGGGGCCACCATTCTCCTAGGACTACCATGTTTTCTACGCTGTAGTTATACATAGGAAGCCTTTAGGCTGATAATCTATTTACTCACTCCAAGATGGTCTTTTTACAAAGGAAAATTGAATATGTAATCCCCTTATTTAAGACACTCTAAATGTTTCTTAGTGCTTTTAGGATAATGACCCACATCCTCCCCACAGCCTCTGGACCCTGCTGTCCTCTGGTCTCTGTCTGGGCAGCCTCCTCACATGTCACCTACTGGCAGCCTGTCAGCACCCAGCCTTCCCTCAGTTCCCAGGGTTCCCTCGCTCTGCAAGCCATTGCCATCCCTCACGGGTATCTCTTCTGATGTCTAGTTCTAGCTCAACTATCCCTTCCTCGGGGAACCTTTCCTCACCTTCCAGATGAGGTGGAAATCCCTAGTGTGTGCTTTCTTGTAGCACATACCCCTTCTCTGTGGCACTTGACAACATCATGTTTCATAAGTACATGTGTTACATACAGATGTAGGCAGCATACAAATTGGACAAGGTGGTGATGATGCAGGCATCTGACTTTCTTCTAGATATTTCTCTGAAGAGCACAAGGGCTGTGGGTGAAAGCCAATGATTTAGTCTTTGGTCTACAGAGACTTTCTATCTCCTTGGAAGGCTTCTCAGAATCTTTTTTCCTCTTAGCCGCTAGAAATTTAAAATAGTTGAATTCTGTAGGAATGAACTTCTGAGGGCCAAAAATGTGACCTATTTGAGAACAGTTCTTAAACTCCATTTAAGGGGCGCCTGGGTGGCTCAGTGGGTTAAAGCCTCTGCCTTTGGCTCAGGTCATGATCCCAGGGTCCTGGGATCGAGCCCAGCATCATGCTCCCTGCTCAGCAGGAGGCCTGCTTCTCCCTCTCCCACTCCCCTTGGTTGTGTTCCCTCTCTCACTGTGTCTCTCTCTGTCAAATGAATAAATAAAAACAAAAACACAATATTGAAAAGACATATATAGGTATAATAATATGGTTAATAGCTATGTCTTGTCCTAGACTCCAAGCTTCATGAACCCAGAGACCATGTTGATTTTGCTCTTCACAGCTTTTCCGGGGCAAGGCTAGTTCCTGGGACATAGCTGGCCCCCGAGAACACATTTCATTCAAGGCAGGGAAGCACTGGCAGTTAATCAGCCTTTACTTCGAAGGGAGGCTGGTCCTTCCCAGGCAGTGCCTCACAGGCCAGAAGTAGTTTTCCTGTTCAGCCTTCCACAGCTCTGTCCTACTGTTGGCTGCCTGCTCCTGATCCCCTCGTTCTGCTTGCTCTTGTCCCACTTCTGTTCATTATTCTGTCTGATAACCTACAAGTCCTTGATCCCTCATTCAACAGGCTCCTGGATGCTCATCAAAGGCTCAGCCAGGGTCCTGGATCTAGTCCAGGTCACCTTCTGTTAGTGCTGATCTGAACACTTCATATTCAATATCGTTCCCAAGAAGGCCTGAAGAAGCCATTCACAAATCCAGCTGATGGTGAGGGAAGGTCAACCGTCTCTAAATGCTTTCCAGGTCTCTATTGGACTCATCACAGAGAGCTTTGTGCTTTCAGACTTTTTGTCTTAAACAGAAATTCACCTCTTTCAGGGCATTACCCTTGTAGCAACTATTCTGTCACTGTTTCTTCCCACTGTTTCTCCTAACTATTCTGTCACTGTTTCTTGCATTAATGAAAAAGGACTCTCAACGTTTGTCAAGAAAAGAAATCTTTACATCCCACAGGGATTTGGATTGCTCAGAGATCTAAATTGCTTCTTCAAAGTTCTGACAGACAGAATCATGATGGTATTTACATATAGACAGATGCTTTGGTGAGGTCAAGAGTATATCATCTCAAACAAATGTTCTAGGATATTAACTGCCTTTTTACCCACATGGGTACCATACGACCCACAACTGAGGCCCCCCATGCTGGATCTATTTATAGAAATGTATCAGCTGGATTTACTGGTCTTGGTTTATTTTAAAGTACAACTCAAATACATTCTAAATTTGACCTTAATTCTAAATTAATTCTGCACCATCTGCATAATGGTCCATTTGCTTTTATAGGAGAATGGGCCTAAGTCACTCATTTGTCACTAGGGTCACTCACAGCCAAGTCAACAGACCAGTCAGTTTGCCATCATTACAGACTTAGAAGAAAGCTAGGAAAAGAGCTCACTGTGTTTGAGATTTCTCTCAATCAAGATCCAAACCCTGGGACCTTCTTCTGTTGATCTGTTTCTGACTCTTCTCTTACTTGCCCCTTTCCCTTTTTGTGACTTCCTAATAGGTCCAGCAGTTCCTAGTTTCCTGTGAAATGTGGTTTCTTTTTTAAACCAATTAATTCTTTCAACATAACATGTCTTTAATTTTTCTCTTAATTCCTGACCTGTTTCAGGAAGTAGTTTGACAATCAACCTTCTTGCCTTGATCCTGTAACACATTTTCTTTGTGTTGTGTGATGGGTGAACCTCGATCTCAGAAGGTCAAATTCAGACTTGCCTCGAGATATGTAATCTATTGATTATAATCTATTTTTTGGTATGGTTCCTACTCTGACACTTAATCTTGCACTCACACACATTAACTCTCATTTCCTTTTGCAATAAAATTTCTTTAATGGTGAACTCATTTATACCAAGGATTAGTCACTAGTATAAAGTGGGAGATACTATTTATATTGGAATTTATATATAAAGTATAAATAAATTTTTTGTATATGTATTTTTAAATTTTTATTTATTAATTTTAATTCCAGTTAACATAATAGAACAATGTTATATTAGTTCCAGGTATATAATAATAGAGATTCAACAATTCCATACATCCCCCAGTGCTCATGGTGATAACTGGACTCTTAATCCCCTTCACCTATTTTACCTCTCCCTCAATCAACCTCTCCGCTGGTAATCTTCAGTTTGTTCTCTACAGTTAAGAGTCTGTTCCTCAGTTTGCCCTTCTCTTTCTCTCTCTCTTTTCCCCATTGCTCATTTATTTTGTTTCTTAAATTCCACATGACTTAAGTCATACAGGATTTGTCTTTCTCTGACCCACTGACTTCACTTAGCATTATCCTTTCTACCTCCATCCTTGTCATTGCAAATGGCAAGATTTCATTCTTTTTTATGGCTGAGTAATATCCCGTTCTTCTTCTTATCCATTCATCAGTCAGTGGACCCTTGGGCTACTTCACATCTTAGCTATTGTAAATAATGCTGCTATAAACACTGGATGCATATATCCCTTTGAGCTAGTGTTTTTGTATTTTTTGGGGTAATTAGTAGTATAGTTGCTGGACCGTAGGGTAGTCCTGTTATTAACATTTTAAAGAACTTCCACAGTGTTTTCTACAGTGACTGCATAGGTTTGCATTCCTACCCACAGTGCAGAAGGGTTTGTTTTTGCTCCATTTTTGCAATATCTGTTGTTTCCTGTGTTGTTCCGTGTAGTCATTCTGACAGGTGTGAGGTGATACCTCATTGTAGTTTTGATTTGCATTTCCCTGATGATAAGTGATGTTGAACATCTCTTCATGTGTGTTCTTTGGAGAAGACATGTTTACGTCCCATGTTTATGTCTTCTTTGGAGAAACGTTTGTTCATGTCTTCTGCCCATTTTTAAATTGGATTATTTGGTTTTGGGATATAGGGTTTTATAGGTTCTTTATATATTTTGGATACTAACCGTTTATCAGATATTTCATTTGCAAATATATTCTGCCATTCTGTAGGTTGCCTTTTAGTTTTGTTGATTGTTTCCTTTGCTGTGCAGAAGATTTTCATTTTGATGTAGTCCCAATAGTTTATTTTTGGTTTTGTTTCCCTTGCCTCTGGAGATCTATCTAGAAAAGAGTTGCCATGGCTGATATCAAAGAGGTTGCAGTCTGCATTCTCTTTTAGGATTTTTATAGGTTCAGATCTCACATTTAGGTCTTTAATCCATTTTGAATTTACTTTTGTATATGGTGTAAGTAGTCCAGTTTCATTTTTTTACATGTAGCTGTCCAGTTTTCCCAACACCATTTGTTGAAGAGACCGTTTTTCCTATTGAATATTCTTTCCTGCTTTGTTAAAGATTAATTGAATGGATAGTTGTGGGTTTATTTCTGGATGTCCTATTTTGTTCTATTTATGTGTCTGGTTTTTGTGCCAGTACCATACTGTTTTGATAACTATAGCTCAGTAATATAACTCGAAGTCTGGAGTTGTGATGCCTCCAGCTTTGCTTTTCTTTTTCAAGATGCATTTGGCTATTTGGCGTCTTTTGTGTCGTCATACAAATTTTAGAATTTTTTTTTCTAGTTCTGTGAAAAAGGTTATTGTCATTTTGAAAGGGATTACAATAAAGTGTAGATTGCTTTGGGTAGTATAGACATTTTAACAGTATTTTTCTTCCAGTCCATGAGCGTGGAATGTATTTGCATTTCTTTATGTCATCTTAAATGTCTTCCATCAGTGTTACATAGTTTTCAGAGTATAGGTCTTTCACAACTTTAGTTAGATTCCACTTTGGTTAGGTTTATTCCTAGGTATCTTACTGTTTTGAGTGCAATTGTAAATGGGATTGTTCTCTTAATTTCTCTTGCTGCCGCTTCATTATTCATATTTAGAAATGCAATTAGTTTCTGTACATTCATTTTGTAACTTGAGACTTCACTGTATTTGTTCATCAGTTCTAGCAGTTTTTGGAATAGTCTTTTGGGTTTTCTATATAGAGTATCATGTCATCTTTAGATAGTGAAAATTTTAGTTCTTCCTTACCAATTTTGATTTCTTTAATTTCTTTTTATTGTCTAATTGCTGAGGCTAGGACTTCTCGTACTTTGTTGAATAAGAGTAGACATCCTTGTCTTATTCCTGACCTTAGGGGAAAAGCTCTCAGTTTTCCCCCATTGAGGATTATGTTAGCCATGGGTTTTCATAGATGGACTTTATTATGTTGAGGTATGTTCCCTGTAAGCCTATTTTATTGAGGGTTCTTAATCAAGAATGGATGTTGTACTTTGTCAAATGCTTTTTCTGCATCTGTTGAAATGATCATGTGGTTTTTATCATTTCTCCTGTTGATGTGATGTATCATGTTGGTTTTACAAATATTGAACCACCCTTGAAACCCAGGAATAAATCCCACTTGATCATGGTGAATGATTTTTTTAAAAATATATTGGATTTGGTTTACTTATATTTGTTGATAATTTTTACATCTGTGTTCATCAGGAATATTGGCCTGTAGTTCTCTTCTTTAGTGGTGTCTTTATGTGGCTTTGGTAGTGAGTAAAGAGTAATGCTGGCCTCACAGAATGAATTCAGAAGTTTTCCTTCCTTTATATTTTTTTGGAATAGTTTGAGAAGACTGGATATTAACTTTTTTTTTTTAAAGTCTCACAGCATCTTTATTCTCTTTGTGTGATCCCCGAGAAGTATGCTCCCTAAAGTTGCCTTAATTGCAGGATTCTAGAGAAATACCTGTACTAACTATATTTCCCATCTGGTATTTCACTCATTAGTGTACTCTCAATGTTCACTGGATTAGCCAGCTTCTCACATACAAAATTCACTGGGAAAGTACAGTCTGTATAGTAAACATATAGTGTGTCTAATTACCCACAACGTATCCTATCATTTACAACATGTCTGTTTCTTATAAGCCTTTCAGAAAGTGGTGATTTTCTGTTCCTAGAATTGCTGCACTTCTTCTTTTTGATCTCCTGTTGACTTCATAGGTGTTCAGAGTGGCTTGATAGCTATCTAGCTGAACTGCTGGGACCCGATGATATTTAGATCTCCTATTTGTCTGCCATCTTGCTCCTCCCCTTAACTGTTCTTTAAATATTTGGTAGATTCACCTGTGAAGCCATTTGGTCCTGAGCTTTTGTTTATTGGGAGTTTTTTGATTACTGATTTTATTTCTTTACTGGTTATTGGTCTGTTCAACTTTTCTATTTCCTCTTGCTTCAGTTTTGTTAGTCTATATGTTTCTAAGAATGTATCCATTTTTCCTAGGTTGTCCAGTTTGTTAACATGCAGTTTTTCATAATATTCTCTTATAATTGTTTGCATTTCTGTGGTGTTATTTCTCCCCTCTCATTTGTGATTTTGAGTCCTTTTTCTTTTTGATAAGTCTGGCTAGAGATTCATTAATATATTTTTTCCCAAAGATCCAGCTCCTAGTTTCGTTTATCTATTCCTTTTTTTTCCAGTTTTGATATCATTAATTTTTGCTATAATCTTTATTATTTCCTTCCTTCTGCTGGTTTTGGGTTTTGTTTATTGTTCTTTATTTATCTCCTTCAGGTGTAAGTTTAGGTTGTTTAGGATTTTTCTTGCATCTTGACTTTGGCCTATATTGCTATAAACTTTCCTTTTACAACTGCTTTTGCTGTATCCTTGATGTTTTGGACTATTGTGTTTTCATTTTCATTTGTGTCCATGTACTTTTTCATTTGTTCTTTGATTTCTTGGTTGTCCCATTCGTTGTTAAGTAGCATGTTGTTTAATCTCCATGTATTTGTGGACTACTCAGATTTTTTTTTTTTTTTTGGTTGACTCCTAGTGTTGTGGTTAGAAAGATGCATGGTATGACTTTGATCACCTTTAATTTGATGAGGCTTGTTTTATAAGTTAATATGTGATCTGTTCTGGAAATATCCCATGTGCACTTGAAAATAATGTGTATTTTGCTGTTTTAGGATGGAATGGTCTGAATATATCTGTTAAATCCATCTGGTTCACTGTGTCTTTCAAAACCATTGTTTCCTTGTTGATTTTCTGTTTAGATCTGTCTATTGAATTAAGTGGGATATTAAAGTCCTCTACAGTTATTGTATGATTACCAATTAGTTCCTTTATATTTACCATTAACTGTTTTACGTGTTTGGGTGTTTCCATGTTGGATGCAATTATATCTTGTTGGATTGTCCTCTTTATTACTGTACAGTGTCCTTCTTTCTGTCTTCTTATAGTCTTTCTTTTAAAGTGTATTTTGTCCAATGTAGGTACTGGTACTCCAACATTCTTTGGACATCCATTTGCATGACAGGTGTTACTCCAGCCCCTCACTCTCAATCTGCAGGCATTTTAGGTCTAAAATGAGTTTCTTATAGACAACTTATAGATGGGTCCTGTGTTTTTATACATTCTGTCACCCTGTATCTTTTGACTGGAGCATTTAATAATCCATTTATATCCAAAAAATTTTTTTAAGATTTTATTTGTTTGACAGAATGAGAGAGCACAAGCAGGGGGAACAACAGAGGGAGACGAAGAAGCAGGCTCCCCACTGAGCAGAAAGCCTGATGTGGGGCTTGATCCCAGAACCCTGGGATCATGACCTGAGTTGAAGGCAGACACAACCATCTGAGATACCCAGGTGTCTTGCAAAGTTATTGTTGATAGATATGCATTTATTGTCATTTTATTATTTGTTTTGTGGTATCTGTAGATTTTTTTCCTTCTTGTCTTTCTTTCATGGTTTGCTTATTTTCTTTAGTGATACAAATTTTTTTATTCCTTGCATGTTTATTATTGTTTTTTGATATATGGTTACCATTAGGTTAGTATATAACCTTTTCTGCATGTAGCAGTCTACATTAAGTTGATTGTCAAATTCTAACCCATTCTTTATTCCTCTCCTCCCCACATTTTAGGTATATGTTGTCATTATTTTATATCCATTTATTTTGTGAGTTCCTTGACTTTTTTAAATGGAAACACTCGTTTTTACTGCTTTTGTGTTTCCTACCTTTATATTGTCACTTTGGGTCTCTCCTTTGCATTCAGAGAGTCTAATATTTCTTGCAGGGTTGGTTTAGTGGTCATGAAGTTCTTTGGTTTTGGGTTTTTTGTTTTTTTTTTTTCTTTCTGGGAGACTCTTTACCTCTCCTTCTATTCTGAATGATAGCCTTGCTGGATAGAATATTCTTGGGTGCAGATTTTTCCCATTCAAGACTTTGAATATATCATGCCACTCTCCTCTGGCTTGCAAAATTTCTGCTGAAAAACCTTGACAGCGTTACAGGTTTTCCCTTGTATGTTACTGTCTTCTTTTGTCCTGCTACCTTTGAGAAATTTTTTTTTTCTTTTCATTATATTTTGTCAGTTTAATTACAATATATCTTGGTGTGGATCTGTTTCTGTTGATTTTGATGGGGTTCTCTGTATCTCCTGGATACAGAGATCTGTTTCCTTCCCGACATGAGGGAAGTTTTCAGCTATTACTTTCTTTGAATAAATTTCCTGCCCCCTTTTCTCTCTCCTTCTTTTGGGACTTTTGTAATAACAATGTTATTATGTTTGATGGTCATGGAGTTCCCTAAGTCTGTTGTCATTTTGCATGATTCTTATTTTTGTCTTTTGTTTAGCTTGATCACTTTCCATTACTGTCTTCTAAGTCTCTAATTCATTCCTCTGCTTCTTTCAGCTGTGGTTCATTCCATGAAGTGTGTTTCTGATTTTGCTTCTTGAGCCCTTTATCTCTGCTATGGTATTCCTTATCTCTGTGTTAAGGGTCTCACTTATGCCTTAAACTCTTCTCTACTTTAAATTCTCCATCAGGCATGTTACTCTTATCTTTTTCACTTAGATCTCTGGCCATGGCCATATTCTATTCTTTCATTTGGGATAAATTTTTCTGTCTTCTCATTTTATCTAAAGCTCAGTGCCTGTTTGTCTGTGTTAAGAAAGTCAGCTATGCCTTGCATTCTTTCTTTCTTTCTTTTTTTTTTTTTTTTAAGATTTTATTTATTTATTTCACAGAGATCACAAGTAGGCAGAGAGGCAGGCAGAGAGAGAGGGGAGGAAGCAGGCTCCCCGCTGAGCAGAGAGCCCGACTGGGGGCTTGATCCCAGGACCCTGGGATCATGTCCTGAGCCGAAGGCAGAGGCTTTAACCCACTGAGCCACCCAGGAGCCCCTATGCCTCCTATTCTTGAGGGTAGTGGCCTTCTGAAGAAGAGTTCCTTTGGTGCCCTCCAATGTAGTGTTCCCTATTCCACAGAGTCTGAAAATTCAGGAATGTCTCCAATGTGTGCTGTATGTGCTCTGTTCTTTTGTCCTGGGTGCTTTATCCTTCAGGCCAGTCATTGTAGATGTTCTCTTTGCCTGTTGTAGGCAGTTTGTCCCAAACTTGAATGTGGTGTTTTAACTGGGTGTGCTCTTATCTGCTTGTCAAATAAGACCTGTCACCCATGACTCTGGAACTGAGGTACCACAAAACTCCTCAGTTGGGAGATGCAGTATGAGTAGGGGTTTAGGCTGGTCTTCTGGGGGAAAGGGACTGCTGTGCTAGGACTGAGACAAGCATGACTGGGAGGGGTGGTTACACCAGTATGTGCAGGAGGGTGGTGGTCTTGGTGCAAGCAAATTAAGTAGCAATTTGGGCTGCACTGGTTCTTGCAGATGGCTGGGTGCTTATGTTGAGTGCAGGGGAGGGAGATGGCTCTGGCCCTTTGTCCCAGTGGAGTCTCTCCATGAATGCTGCCTCTCTAGGATGTGCTTCAAGATGAGCAAATAACCTTTCTACTATGCTTTCCAGGTGCTCTTCAGATCTCTGTTTCCATGCTGTGTGTCTGCTTGTTGTTTGTCTGCTTTCTTTCCAGGACCAGCACGGTGCCCTTAGGGATATATCCCAGTCACACCCACTACCTTTAAAACCCCGGGGTTTAAGCCCTGCTGGTTTTAAGAACTGAGGAAATTCAGCCTCTCTTGCTTTCCAAGCCAGTTGCTATGGGGATTTATTTTTCCCATGTACTCCCTTTTCCGACTATAGAAGCCATGACCTGTGTCTCTCCCAAATTACATCTCCACACTTCATACCTTCTTTAATGTGGCCTTTTCTCTACCTTTGGTTGTAAAGCTTGTTCTATTAGTCTTCAGGTCAGTTTCTGGGGTATGTAGGATGATTTGATATCTATCTAGTTGTATTTGTGGGATGAAGGGAGCCTGGGGTTTTCCTGCTCCGCTACCATCTTCCAACTCCTGGAAGTCTTTATTTTTATCATTTTTTTAAATTCAGATGAGTATAAAGTAACCGTTGTTAATTTGTAAATTATTTAGCCCATTGCTTGTCAAAGTTGGTGTCATGAAATCCTGGTGGGTGGGTCATAATACAAAATGAGTTTAATGCAAATGAAGATACTTTTGAGGATGAATAGAGGTTCAATTAATAATTGCACTGGAACAAGAGGCATAAAACATCAGCTGCCCTGGGCATACTAGAATTATGGTCACCTTAGTCATAACTGTCCTGAAGTTTGCTGCAGACCACTTGAATAATAAAGTATTAATGTATGTAAATTGGAACAGCTTTAAAGTGCTTGCTCATTTATAGCTCAAAATTCTTTCTTAAGTGGAAGAAAAATTATTACAAATTTGTCTTATTATGTTTCTAATTATAAATAATCCCTACATAGCTTTACATAAATGTTGTTACAAGATAACAGCATTGTGGTCAGTGCTTTAGAGTTAAATGCACATGAGCTAGACAAGGTGAACTAAAATTTTTAGAAAACTGAATTTTTGTACTAATTTGCTTGTTTTCTTGTTTTAATTCCCAAACAAGCCCGACTTCTACTTACCTCCTTCTGAAAATATCCTCCTCTTCTTCATCTAGGACCATTTCTTAAAACGTCTATCATTCCCCCAAATTAATCTGAAATATTGATGGGAGATCATTTCAATTTTAAAATCCTAACATCAAACTAAGTTTCAGGTAGCATTCCTAAATTTTATCACTTCTAATTCATCTGTTCCTGATTTTGGTCCAGCCTACCATGACCTTCCTTTTCCTTCCTTCCTTTCCCATGACATGGTTTGAACTACCTGAAAGTTTCATGCCTATAACCCAGGAATATACAATAGGATCTTTAGTTATGTCACTAATGGGAATGCCAGTCACAGTCAGGAACTAGTACTTCTGTGAGCAGCAGGAATTTCCTTACCCTCCTTTTTTTTTTTTTCTTTTATGTAGGCTCCACACCAGCAAGGAGCCCAATGTAGGGCTTGATCTCACAACCCTGAGATCAAGACCTGAATGGAGATCAAAGGTTGGATGCTTAACTGACTGAGCCACCCAGGCACCCCTTCATTTTTTCTTTCCAAGCAAAATCTGGAGTACAAAAAAAGCTAGCACATCTGGGTTTATGACAAAATAGCATGGCCAGTTTGGAGAGTTTTACTATATTTTTCTCAAAAAATAAGTACAATCATTTTCTGGGTCTAAGACGTCAGGTTTATAACAAACCCACAGAAAAAAAAAAAGACCCAAGAGTCTTACGGAGAATTCTCTGTAACATATGCAATCTGTAAGAGTAAAGTGTCATATATGTGTGTGCATTATTTTTTGGCAAATGATTTCTTTCCATTATTAAATTGTTCTAACTTATATGAAAAGGGGAAAAATAAATGCAGTTATATTTGCTCTATTCCCAGGAATAGTAGATCTAGAAACTAATTATGTAGGAACTTTACAGGAGGGGTCACAAATACTGGTGTTGTATTTATAATGACATACTTTCATGTATTATTCTCAAATAGTTTCATGCATTTTGATTTTTTTTTATCTAATAAGGATATACACTGAGAATATATTTAGGATTAAATGTCAGCAAAGATATATTAAGATAGTCTTAGTGCAGTAAGCTCTCAAAGCTACTTTTGATTTTTCTTCTCTAGGATTTTGCTGTTGGTGATGAAAGTTAGTGCATTATTTTCCTAGGGCTGCTGTAACAAAGTGATGGGTGGCTTAAACAACAGAAATTTGTTTTCTCATAGTTCTGGGGGTTAGAATCCAAGATCACAATGCCATCGAGGTTGGTTTCTGGTGAGGCCTGTCTTTCTGGCTTGTAGACAGCTGCCTTCTGGCTGTGTGCTCCCACAGCCTTTCCTTAGTGTGTACACCCGGAGATCTTTACTATTTCTTCCACTCCCTATAAGGATGGCAATTTTGTCAGATTAGGGCTCTCCTCTGATGACATCATTTCACCTCCCTAGAGGCCCTCTCAAAACTCTTGCCCTTTCCTCCCTTCACTTCAATTGCCCGACTAAACCTTATCTCATGATAAATCTGAATTTGTGCCTTCTGTGAGCTGGTACCTGTACAGGAAATTCATGGTTATGTACCTCAAGGGGAGCACCGAGGACCAGACAACATTTCTGTACTTCTTTTGTCCATTTGTTCCTTCACTGCCTTAGATAATTGTTTTACTTTTATTCTCCTCAAATCCCCCAAATGCCTTCATAATTTTCACATTTTATTATTTCAATGAGAATAGCTATCAGATGTCTACATCCTCACTCACTCAGCATTCCGACTTAACATGGCTATACAAATCCCCAAATAACTTGTCTTTGAGTTACTAAAAATGAACTGTTCGTGGTCATAAATAATGCCAAGTCCTCTATGTGTTCAGGGTCCCATTGCTGTCCCCATCTGAAGGGCTGAGTAGCAGATTTCCCTTTTCTCCTCCATCATGTCTTCAGTATCTCCTGGTTCATCCTGTCAGTGTACGAACATGCTGTTATTTTTCTCACTTAAAATGCCTTCTCTGTTCCCACTTCCACCACATTAATCAGCCTATTTTCTGGGTCACCCAAGGCAGCAAAACGTCTCAAAATTATCAACAAGTCTTCTCATCCCATTCTCCTCACATCTTATTCCATCTGGCTTTCAATTCCAAATTCCTTCAACACCATACTCTTCAAGGTCACCAGCAACCTTACACTGAGAACAAATATTTGGTGTATGAATTAATAAAATTCTGAACACAGAGTGGTAAACGGATCCAAATAACCTTTGCCAGAGTCATGATTTTGCTGGGAGCCAGGCATGGTTAAGTGTTGATGGTTACTGTTACTAGCATAATAACAATTACAGGAGGAAAGAAACTAATATTCTCTTCAGTAGAAAGGAGTAGTACTGAAAAATCAAATTTTTAGGAAATTACTAAAAAATATTTTACCAACTACTTTAAAGAGTCTATTGATTTGCTCACAAATGTATTCCTAATTTCTGACAGCTTCAAAACATTTTTAATCACCCCCAAAATTATTCATAGGTTGGTATGCACAGAAATACATTAATGAGAATCACCATGATAGAGAACTTGAAAAATAATTACTGCTGCGGGGGTCAGTGGGTGGTTCAGTCAGTTAAGTGGCCCACTTTTGATTTCACCTCAGGTCATGATCCTCAGGGTCCTGGGATAGAGCCCTGCATTTGGCTCCATGCTCAGTGGGGAGCCTGCTTGAGGATTCTCTTTCTCCGTCACTCCCCCTGCTGATGCTTTCTGTCTGTCTTTCTCTCCCTCTCTCAAATAAATAAATAAATAAATAAATCTTTAAAAAAACAAAAAACAAAAAAATCACAAGTGCTGGGGCAGCTGGCAATAAGAGATCCATTGAGAAATTTTTGCACTGACCAGGGTTATGATCCCTTGGGCTCACCAAAAACCCGACTATTGCTTCCACATTCTGGGGGAATCACAGTAGAACTCGTAGTAATATCAAGATGGAAAGAAATGTAAACTTTTTTGTCTAACAACAACAACAAAAACAAAACTGGAAGTCACTGTGAAATGATGACTTCTTATACTAAGGCCTGGACAAAGTACATGTTTTTAAATGTGTTAAAATTGTGTTACTTATCATATATATTTGTTACTTTACACACATGACATAAAAAGCAGAAAAATCAAAGTGATAATGTTTGTGAGTAAACAGCATAGACTTTAGCAGTTAAATTCCATTGAGCTGAAGAAAGCAATTCCCTCTGGTGTCCCCCAAGCCTGCAGGAGAGTATAGGGATTGAGGTTGGTAAGTTTGTAACTAGGGTCTACAAACCCCTGGTCGCTGTCAATTCCATCCTAGAATAGCCTCGCGAAATGGGAAGGTCCTCTAGTCACAAACTTCTGAATCTTCTTGAGCAATGTTAAAAAAGTCCAGAAAATAAAAAAAGTTTTCATCATATCTGACTCCTTTAATTAATTCATTTGATTAGGAGAGTATGTTTGGTTAGATTTGGTAGAATGTGAAATAAAAAATAATCAAAGTATTCTTAACCATTCTTAACCTCCTGGGGGAAGGAAAGTAAATTTTGTGGGGTTTTTTGTTTTTTGTTTTTTCATTTCTCTAGGTTTTATGCTAGCTTTAGAAATTTCTAAGCTCGTCAGCTTCCCTCTGAAATTACGTGTTCTATTTTGTTTATTACAATTTGATAAAGGCTAAAAGAACTTTCAAGAAAGAAGAGAAACCTTAGGATGGCCAAGAGAGTATAGGTGTGGCCAAGAACGTTTCAGCAGAGAGCCTAGCTTAATCCAAGTTGCAGACATAAATGACAGGGCAGAGTTTCTTCTTGGGGTTGTCCCTGAAGACTCAAATCAGCATCTCAAAAATGGTCTGCTTCCCATCCATTCCGGTGGGATCAAAATCACAGATCTGACCTGGGAATCTGCATTTTGTATCCTCCCCAACCGCTTCTCATCATATAATACAACTTGGAAAACATTGCTCTTCAAATTAAAGTTAATCAAGGCATTTCTTCACCAGAGGTTCTCAAACTTTAGATTAAACCAGCAAGCAGTGGGCCATGGTCTCTTTAAAAATTAAACAATAAAGAGAGCAACTTTCCTGTCTCAGCTGTTTGAATTAGGATAATTAAAGCATAGATGAAAATGTACAGTATGTCCCATAAACCAGTGAGTCTGCACCTGTTCATTTGAATATTTTGCTCAAATCCTGCTAATGAAAATGTCTCCCATTTATTTAGTACTCTTTGGCTTCATAATTCTTCCCAAATTAATCTTTTTTTTTTTTTTTTTTTTTTTTTTTTTTTTTAGACCAAAGGTCTGCCTGTTGACTCTCTGGTGTGATTTACACTGTAGTCAATTGGAACAAGAAGAAACCAAACATTTCCATTTATTAGTAATCATTTGCACTAGAAAACAGTATACTTCTTCCAAGTGAAGCAAATAATTTAATCTTGTGTTTGAAATTTTTATTACTTTCACACACTTCCTACATTGCCTTATTTTAGAATTTAATCCCCAGAAGATTCTTGTAATGTTTAAATTTTATGCAGACTTAGAATGACGAATAATATTAGACATGGCAAATGAATAAATTCTTTTTTGGTTCTTCAACTTCCCATGCAATTTTATTAAGTACCTTTTATGAACAGAGAAACCATTAAAAAGAAACCAACAGCCCCTAAAGAGAATTAAAAAAAAATGAAATAAGTGTTATAGCTCTTACATTAAAGGAGTTACTATTCAACTACATTGAGGTCTACACAGCCACCAATTAATTGAGACTTTCTGGAGCTGAGTCTACAGTCTGTGTGGAAATTTCCAAGAAACATTAGCCCTGTGTAATCCTTTCTATATTCTGTCAAGATATATTCCATTATTGTGTGTCACATAAGAAGAATTTACATATCATTTGGGATGGCCAGTTTATGTAAATTTGGCTAAACTGCAGTCCCCAGATATTGAATAAAACATTGATCTAGGTGTTGCTGTGAAGGTGCTTCAAATTCTTTTTTTTTTTTTTTTTAAGATTTTATTTATTTATTTGATAGATCACAAGTAGGTAAAGAGGCAGGCAGAGAGAGGGGGGGAAGCAGGCTTCCCGCTGAGCAGAGAGCCTGATGCAGGGCCCAATCCCAGGATCCTGAGAACATGACCTGAGCTGAAGGCAGAGGCCCAGGTTCTGAGCCACCCAGGTGCCCCGTGATTGGCATTCTTAATCCAGTGAGTTTAAATAAGGGAGGTTATCCTAAAAAATCTGGGTGGGCCTGACATAATCAGTTAAAGGGTTTTAAGAGTTAAGGTTTCTCTGAAGAATACATTTCCCTGTAGACAGCAGCTTCAGCCTGTGCCTGAGTTCCAGCCTGCCTTCCTGACATCCTGTCTTAGGGAGATTGGACTTGCCTAGCCAGCTCGTACAATCATGCAAGCTAGTTTCTTGAAATGAATCTCTTATATTTCCTGCTTGTTCTTTTTCATTTTTTAAATTCATGTATTCATTCATACATGTGTTTAATTTTCAACTTTAAATATGGATTAGATGCTGGAGATCCAAAGTATTCCATGCCTGAGGAATAGCTTCAGTATAAGCAAGAACAGCACGGTGACCTCAAACAACACTGAGTTTCTAGACTGTAAGATACAAGGCTAAGCACTGTAATTGATAAGACCTGAGAGAATATTACTTAAAGACTTGCTGTGGGCCAAGCACTATACAGAAAAGCTTCACATGGATCAATGTATTTAGTCAATCACACCCCATATAATAAGTGCTCATATTCAGCCCATGTTAGCAACAAGGAGACTTATGCATAGAATAACCAGGTAACTTGCTCAAGAGCATTCGGCTTAAATGTGTCTCCCTAATGGCATATACTGAAGAGTATCTTTTATATTCTTTTTTTTTTAATTTTTTAAAATCTTTTATATTCTTATTCACCATCCATATATTTTCTTTGATGAGATGTCTGCTAAGGTCTTTGTACCTTTATTTTATTGTTGTTGGACAGAGTTTGTTTTCTTATTGCTGAGTTTTAAGAGTTCTTTGTGTATTTTGAATGAGAGTCCTTTATCAGATGTGTGTCTTACAAGTCTTTTCTCCCAGTCTGTGGCTTGTCTTTCCCATCTCTTGACAGTCTTTCACAGAGAAGCTTTTTATTGTAATGAAATCAGTTTATTAACTCCTTGTTTCATGGATCATGTTTTTAATGTTGTATCTAAAAACCCAACAAACCCAAAGTCATTTAGGTTTTCTCCTGTTATAATAGGTTTCTCCTGTTTGTACTTGTATGTCTGTGGATCACTTGAGTCCATTTTTATGAAGGGTGTAAGACCTGTGCCTAGATTAATTTTTTTTGTATGTGGATGTCCAGTTGTTCCAGCATCATTTGTTGGCTTTCATGCCATTTTCCAGTTGAGTTTTTTGTCTCTTCTCACTCATTCTAGGAGTGCTTTATATATGCTGTCTTTCTACTTACCAGTCATGTGTATTGTATATATCTTCTTATAGTTCGTAACTGGTATTTTCACTTTTCTTTGGACTATCTTTATATTAACAAAAGTTTTTAACTTTAGTCACATCCATCTTTCATAATTAACACTTCCTATGTCTTGATATGTCTTTCCCTACCTCAGTATCTGGAAGATATCCAACTATATTTTCTACTTAGATGTTCAAAATTTTGCTTTTGACATTTAAGTCCATAAACCACCTTGACTGAGTTTTATGAAGGATCCAGTCTCATCTTTTCCCCAAAAGTCTCTTAATGTCTATTGCATGGTAAATAAAATGTCAAAGATCACTTTTATCACAAAGCAAATCTTATGACTAGACCTCAATTCAAGGCAAGGGATGGCATCAAAGTGTAGTCTTTCCATACGCATGATAAAACTGGAAGTATTTGGTGGACAGCACTAATAATCTCATGTCTTCACTGAACTGGAACTTCTGCACCAGACAATTATGAGTGCTAAGGACATAGGGTAAATACAGTAGACAAAGTATCTGTCTTCATGAAGATTGCATTCTCACTGGAAAGACAATAACATTTTAGCCAAGAAGGACATGCAGATTCAGAATAAGTCATAACCCTAGAACATTGCCTCCTATCAAAAGTCTCCTGGGCAAAATCACCTTGCAGCAGGAATCAGTTTAGTTCACACTCTGGAACTGACTCTAAAATTGAACCATACAGCTAAAATTGAAGTGACTTTGTGGTAACTTTATTGTCCAACTTGGTGGTAGAACAGATTGAAGTAAAAACCCAGAAGACTTTTTTTTTTTTTGACTTAAAATTCATATACATGCAATATACAGTGGCCAAAATAGTTCCCTTTGTTTGGAACACAAGCTTATTGCATAGATCAGCACTATGGATGAGTCAGTCACTTTCTGAAGGCTTCAGATCTGAGTTCTTTGAAGAGGTGATAAATGCATTGTCGCTTCCTTTAAAGTGCTATAGGTATGTATGGGCGTTTCACTTCAGCATCTCATTTGATTCATTGGTAGAAGAGCAAAAGACAGTATTCTTATCCATTTGCATTACCCTCCACCCTAATCAGTCAACACATGGAGGGTTCTTTACTAACACAAGTGTGCCAGGTTCAGTTCTCATGTGCTCTCTTAATATTTTCATTTATATTCTGAGTCCATGAATAGTCATTCTGCATTGCTAGATTTCATTAAGAGATAAGTGGGAGGGAATTTCGAGAAAAGATAATGTGCGTATTGCAAATATAATTCTTATCAAGTCTATTCTTCATTTACCATTAGCAATCAAATGACCTGAGCTTTATACTAAACTATACAAGCTAATAACTTACATTACCATTCAAATAAGCAGACATATAATAGCATGGAGCCAACTACAATTGTTTCTGTTAAAGAACGGAGTAAACACCAAAATAAAAATGAAGTTTCTCTAACCTTATAACTAAGTGTGGTATCTTTAGAATTTCCATGGATAACAGAAAACAATCTAGTGATTCATGAATCTGGAAAAAAAAAAAAAACAATGGGGAAGAAAGTTTCATATCTGTTAGAATTGACTTTGAGAGTTAGCATAGAATACAAAACGTCCTGGAAGTTGCTTTTGGGTGATTTTGAAATGGGGTAAACTCTTGATGTAATTTGAAAAATTAATTAATCTTGAATATATCAGGAAGAAAATGCTGGTCTTTATTTTAGGTTATGGGGGTAGTTTATTCCTATTCATTTTTTTTTCTCATTAGATTATGGATTTATTACAAAGAATATTAAAAGACAGACATTAACAGATGAAGTGATGCTCAGGCAAGGTTTCAAACAGAGGAGCTTCTGTCCTTGCAGAGTCTGGGGCTCATCATGGTGGCATGAACAAAGGCTCTGGCTCACCAGTCTGGAAGCTCTTCATTTTCAATGGTTTTTGAGAGACATTACTACTTTCTAGTTCAAGGTGGTCATCCCGTGTTTGGACAATTTTAACATCGTAATGAATCTCCTGGCTTTTTTTTTTTTTTTTCTGGTTAACATCCTAGCCACTTCTCTGTAGGGCAGCCTGAGGAACCTTCTTAAAAGATGTAAATCATATCTGATCACTCTCCTCTGTAACACCTGTCCGTGCCTTTGTCATCGGATGGATCAAAAAAACCAGTCTCCTCACTGTATCTGCCAAGTCCCTGAAGAATTAGACCATTAACTACATTTCCAGTCTCACCACATTGTTCTTTTCCTCTCAGCTTATGCTGTTACGTGTTGCGGTGGTATTGCATTTTCAAGCTGTAGGGTATTTAATTTTATGCAACTGCAAAATTTGTTCTATTGATGGATATTTAACTTTCTTTCCATTTTTGGCAATAATGCATACTGCTGCTGCACGTATTCTTGTACAGAGCTATGCATATTTATGTGTTTTTGTTAAGTGTAGAGCTAGACGTGAAAATGCTAGCTTCGTGGGAAAGCTTATATTCAGCATTAGTAGATAATACCACATGGTTCTGCAATATGGTTATACCAACTGACACCCCAACCAAGAGCAAATGAGAGTTGATTCATTTACATCTTCTCCAACGTTAACTCTTTGCCTTGAGGGTTTAGCCTATTGTATCTCATCGTGGCTCCCCTCCCAACAGGGATTTTGTTGTTGTTAATATTATTGGGGAATAATTATGTTTAGCTTATGGCTTGCCTTTTCATTTCATTTCATTTTTTTTAAAGATTTTATTTATTTATTTGACAGAGAGAGATCACAAGTAGGCAGAGAGGCAGGCAGAGAGAGAGGGGGAAGCAGGCTCCCCACCGAGCAGAGAGCCTGATGCGGGGCTTGATCCCAGGACCCTGAGATCATGACCTGAGCTGAAGGCAGAGGCTTAACCCACTGAGCCATCCAGGCACCCCTACCTTTTCATTTTATTAATTATGTCCTTTCATAAGTTTTAATTTTGATGAAATCCATTTTATCATGTTTTTCTTCTGTGGTTTGTGCTGTGTTCTACCTAGGAAATCTTGGCATAACTAAAGGTTACAAAGTTAATCTTTTTTTTTCTAGAAATTTATAGTTTCTAATTCTGCACTACATTTCAAGTTAATTTCTATCTATGGTGTGACATAAGGATCAAATTTCCATTATTTTCATATGATCTTTAATTGATTTAGTGCTCTTAAAATTTTTTCTTACTTTCTTGAATGATTTTTGAAAAACAGTTGACCGTACATGTGGATTTGTGTCTGAAATCTCTATTTTGCTCTGTTGATCAGTGTATCAAACCATTCCCCATATCCCATGTCTTGATTACTATAGCTCTACAATATGTTCTAAAGTTAGGTAGTTATTCTTTTTCAAAATCATTTTGGTTAGTCTAAGAGCTCTATATTTGTATATCTATTTTAGGATCAACTTATCAAGATATAAATACCCCCCTCCCCACCTGCGGCCAGAAGCCAACATTGTTGCAACTTCAATTGTAATTGAATTGAATCAGTAAACCAACTGGAAGAATTAGTGACTTTATAAACATGAGAATGGTATAGCTCCCATGTACATAAATATTTTCATATTTCTCTCAATCTCTTTGTAGGTTTTTTTTAAAAGATTTTATTTATTAATTAGAGAGAGAGATCACAAGTAGGCAGAGAAGCAGGCAGAGAGAGAAGGGGGAAACAGGCTCCCTGCTGAGCAGAGAGCCCGATGTGGGGCTTGATCCCAGGACCCTGAGATCATGACCTGAGCCGAAGGCAGAGGTTTAACCTGCTGAGCCACCCAGGCACCCCTCTTTGTAGTTTTTAATTGTATAATATTTTATATATGTTTAAAACTTGATTCCTAGGTGTTTTATGTCTTTTTTTTTTTTTTTTTAAGATCCTATCTATCTGTTTGACAGAGAGAGATCACAAGTAGGCAGAGAGAAAGAGAGGGAAGGAGGCTCCCTGCTAAGCAGAAAGCCCAATGCAGGACTCAATCCCAGAACCCTGAGATCATGACCTGAGCATAAGGCAGGGGCTTAACCCACTAAGCCACCCAGGCACCCTTATGTCTTTTGATATTAATTTTAAATGGTCTTGATCTTTAAAAATTTATTTGTATATCACACCAGTCAGAATGGCTAAAATTAACAAGTCCGGAAATGACAGATGCTGGCGAGGATGCGGAGAAAAGGGAACCCTCCTACACTGTTGGTGGGAATGCAAGCTGGTGCAACCACTCTGGAAAACAGCATGGAGGTTCCTCAAAATGTTGAAAATAGAACTACCCTATGACCCAGCAATTGCACTGCTGGGTATTTACCCTAAAGATACAAACGTAGTGATCCGAAGGGGGCACGTGCACCCGAATGTTTATAGCAGCAATGTCTACAATAGCCAAACTATGGAAAGAACCTAGATGTCCATCAACAGACGAATGGCTAAAGAAGATGTGGTATATATACACAATGGAATACTATGCAGCCATCAAAAGAAATGAAATCTTGCCATTTGCGACAACGTGGATGGAACTAGAGGGTATCATGCTTAGCGAAATAAGTCAATCAGAGAAAGACAACTATCATATGATCTCCCTGATATGAGGGAGAGGAGATGTAACATGGGGGGTTAATGGGGTAGGAGAAGAGTAAATGAAACAAGTTGGGATTGGGAGGGAGACAAACCATAAGTGACTCTTAATCTCACAAAACAAACTGAGGGTTGCTGGGGGGAGGGGGGTTGGGAGAGGGGGGGTGGGGTTATGGACATTGGGGAGGGTATGTGCTATGGTGGGTGCTGTGAAGTGTGTAAACCTGGAGATTCACAGACCTGTACCCCTGGGGAAAAAATAAATATATGTTTATAAAAAAAAATTTATTTGTACATAGGAATAGAGTTATTTTTTGTATATACCTCATATCCCAATGCCATGTTGACTTCAACTTACCCAGTTTATTATAAATGTAGTAAACCCTTTAGATACCTTTGAGTTTTCTATATAGAATCATGCTATATGCAAATAAAGACTATTGTACCTTTCCATTCCCAATTGTTCTGCTTTTTATTTCTTCCTTTGTTTTATTTTTTAATTTTTTTCCTTATTGTATTGGTTTAGACCTTAGTGAATACTGAGTGGAAATGGTGTGAGTGGATATGTTGGTTTTGGTCTTAATTTTAAAGGGAAGAAGTTCCATATTTTACCATTAATTATAATGTTAATTATATTTTCTTGTATAGTTTCTGTGATTTTTTTTTCCTTGTCATGAATTAGTGTTCAGTTTTGTTAAATGTTTTCTTCTGAATGTATCCAGTGGATTATCTGTTTTTTTTTTTTTTTTTAAAGATTTTGTTTATTTATTTGACAGAGCACAGGCAGGCAGAGAGAGAGGGAGAAGCAGGCTCCCTGCTGAGCAGAGAGCTGGATGTAGGGCTCTGTCCCAGGACCCTGGGATCATGACCTGAACGGAAGGCAGACACTTATCTGACTGAGCCACCCAGGTACCCCAGGGTTATCTGGTTTTCTTTTGTTAATGTAGAACATTACCTTGTTTTACTTTCATATTCTAAAATAAAAATTACAATCCTAAAAATTTAATTAGAATTTGAAAGTATCTTGCAAGGTAATATATATAATTATAAATATATATTTATAAATTAAATATAATTTGCTAAAAGTTTTTTCAGATTTTTGTATCTATGGTAGTGAGATATGCCTATATTTTCTATTCTTGTCAAATAAGTTAGCTGGTTGTATTACAGTTAAGCTAGAGTCAGAGAAAGACTTGTGGATTATTGCAGCCTCTTCTATAGTCTAAAAGTATTTTTTTTAGGACTTAAGTTATTTTTTCCTTAAATATTTGATAAAAATTCACTTATACTACCTGGGGGACATTGTCTGCCATTGATGGAAAGGAAAACTGCCAGTTTTTAAAAAAAATATTTCCATTCAAAGGAAGATTTTTGTCTCCTTATTTGCAAATCACCAGTTCATAGTGCTCCTTCACAGTGGGGATGGTTCCATAGACTTTCCTGGCCTCTTCAACTTTGAGTAACTTTTTCTCCAGTCTTCACTTGAAAATATTTGTTTACTCTATTTACTCTCTTTTTGCCATTTTCTAATGATTCATTTTACTATTTTTTTGTATTTTATTCAAGTTCTCCCTCCTTCCCAAGGATATCTGAAGAGATATATATATCTATATATCTATATATAGATATATATATATATATATTTTTTTTTTTTTTAGAAGACCAAAGGACATGCCTTCTAAGTTTCTGTGAGCTAGCACTCAACATAGTACCATGTACATAAAGAGTTTCAAATGATGGTTGTTGGTGAGGTTGATGGTGATGGTGATTATAACTAGGGCAACACAAGTTACTAGTTTCCGGTCCAAATGCAGAAAAAATTCTTATTTTTTCTACTCACCAGCTTCAGTTCACAGATGTCCTAAATAAAATAAGTCTACTCCCTTCCTCTCTGAGGCCTTAATTCTAACCCCACAAATTACTAAAAACCCTTGAGGGGTTTGTTAGGGGAAAGGGTCACTTCTGAGTTCTAATGCCACAGAGAGGCAAAAAGAAAGAAACCTGGTTTGTCTAATTGTACACTGGCTTTGATGTTAATTGTTTAAGAGCAACACCATATGGTCAGGGAGACACATCTCCACATCCTTGGTGGTCCTTGACAATTTGGCCTTCCAACCTATACCTAAAGTATGCCCCATACTGAACTTTAAAGTTAGGGCTCATATGCTCAGCACTTGTTCCTCATCAACTAATGATTATCAGTGATAACCAAGTGGTTGTTAATATTAAGAAAAGAGGTAATCAGAAATATGTGTTTTCTTTGCAAACTGGTGTAGCTACTCTGGAGAACAGTATGGAGGCTCCTCAAAAAGTTAAAAATAGAACTACCCTATGATCCAGCAATTGCGTTACTAGGTATTTACCCGAAGGGGAAATAGGGATGTGAAGGGATGCACCCTGATGTTTATAGTAGCTTTATCAACAATACTGAAACTATGAAGAGAGCCCAAATGTCTATTGACTGATGAATGGATAAAGATGTAGCGTATATATACAATGGAATATTACACCGCCATCAAAGAATAAAATTTTGCCATTTGCAATGATGTGGATGGAGCTAGAGAGTATTATGCAACATGAAATAAGTCAGAGAAAGACAAATACCACGTGATCTCACTCATATAAGAATATAAGAAAGAAAACAGTGAACATAATGGGAAGAAGGTTAAAATGGAGAGAGGGAAGCAAACCATAAGACACTCTTAACAGTAGAGAACAAAGTGAGGGTTGATGGAATGTGCTGGGTGGGGGATGGGCTAGATGGGTGATGGGTATTAAAGAGACACTTGTGATGAACGCCAGGTGTTGTATGTAAGTGATGAATCACCGAATTCTACTCCAGAAATCAGTATTGCAATGTATGTTAACTAAAATTTAAATTAAAAAAACAAGTGATTTCTGATGAAGAATACAGCCCAACTTTTGAAAGAAATGAATAAATTACATAAGCAAATCACATTCAGCATTTATATTTGAGTGCCAATTTATCAGAAACATTGATGGTAGAGGAAACCATTAAAGAGAAGAATGGGATATAATCTGCCAAATTCAAACTGTTGAAAGTTCTACAGGAAAGATAATCCACTCTCTTCAAGAAATAAATTGTAAAGGAAAAAAGGAAATGGAGAGAAACTTATAGATTAAAATAAATATAAGAGCTGACTCAATGAATCACAGGAGGCCTGCCTAATCTAGATTCCCATTGTAACAAACAGCTTATTTTCTTCTATATGACATTTATGAGATATATTAGAAACCTTAATATTGATGTTTAATAACATTTTATGAATAAGAATTATTATTAAAGTTTTATAGGAGATGACCTATTTGGTGGTTATTTTATTTCCAGAGTCTATATATATACTAAAACATTTCAGAATAAAACCTTATAATATCTGGACCTGTTTCAAAATAGTATGAGTGCAAGGAATTTGTGAGGTGGGTAGTTGAAACAAGTTTGTCTTTGAACTGTTAATTTTGGAAGCTGGATAAGAATCATTATACCTTTATGTCAAATTTTGTATGTGCTTAAAATGGCTATTTCAATATTAGATATTGAAAATACTGCTTTTTGGGGCACCTAGGTGGCTCGGTTAGGGTTAGGATTTTGGATCAGGCTATGATGTCAGGATTGTGAGATCGAGCCCTGCTTTGGGCTCTGCAGTAGGCATGGAGCCTGCTTAAGGTTCTTTTTCTCCCTCTTCTCCTCTGTCTCCTCCACCCCCAGCCTTCACTGGCACCTGTTTGTCTCCCTCTAAAAGAGTAATAAAGAAAGAAAGAAAAAAAGAAAGAAGGAAGGAAGGAAGGAAGGAAGGAAAGGGAAAAGGAAAAAGAAAAAGAGGAGTTCTTGGGTGGGTCAGTTGGTTAAGTGTCTGCCTTTGACTCAGGTCATGATTTCTGGATCCTCAGATAAAGCCCCTCATAGATGTCTCCCTGCTGAGCAGGGGGGTCTGCTTCTCCCTCTGTCCCTCCACCCTCCACGTGTGAGTGCATGTGTTCTCTCTCTCAAATTCTTAAAAAAAAAAAAAAAGTACTGTTTTTAATAATAAAAAGTTTAAAAGTCTACAATAATAGCAGTGATTTGGAAATTCTTAGGCTTTACTTCTCATGGAATACTTGACTCAAGTCAGGACACCCCCACCAAAGCTATACTATATATGAACAAAGCAGATTTCATTTGTTAGTTGTCAGATCCTTTTCATAACCTCAAAAAATTGGATAATAAGATTGAAATACAGTGGCGTTACACTTAGAACCACTGAATTTTAAAAGGTTCAAAGGAGATATTAATAACAGTGTTAAGAAATTCTGTATACAATAGGCTAATGAAGTTATTTTTATGAGTTTTCTAGGGGGGCGATTCTGTTAAAATTTATTAATGTGAATTAAGACTATAATTTTTGCCAAGTATGCACAAATATCTTACATATTAAGGAGAAAGGCAGCAATAAAATGATATTAAAACAATGCAGAAAAGCTTTAAAATTTATTATATAATGGGTACAAATGGTTATAATTCAAAATATATTTCCAGATTTGGGAGCCACACTGAGTTAACCAATAAATTATACTTTAATCAATGTTATATATTACCTTAAAAGATCAAAGAAAAGAAACAGATAGATGATAGATATATAGATAGATAAAAAAGAAAATATTCTTCATTTTATTGCCTGTGATATTTGAGGAAAATTTATACCATTGATATTGATATATGATCAAGCTAATGTTATCTAAAAAGAATTATGACTAAATTTTCTTTTGGATCTACCATTTTTTTTTAGTTATTTATTTATTTGCTTCAGCAGGCTGGAAAACTGGAAACTTGTGTAATTGTTGATGTTAGTCTTGAGTCAAATCTGTAAGACAGGCTGCTAGATTAAAAACTGAGACAGGTTTTCTTTGTGAGTTTTGCAAATCCCTTCTCTACAACTTCGCTTTTTAGTTCTCAGTTTATTAGAAGAGAACCACCCATATTGTTGAGGACAATTTCTTTCACTTAAAGCCAAATGATTGTAGATGTTAATCATATTTACAAAATACCTTTAGAGCAATATCTAGACAGTTTGACCAAATAACTGGGCACCATACCTAGCTAAGTTGACATATAAAATGAACCATCATAGGGATATTTGCTAAACCATACGGTTATTGATTGAAGAAGACCTTTGGGTCAAAGATCACTTGTATTATATAATTGAAATTGGGTAATAAATATGTTTTTTTCATTTTTAGCCAAAGAAACCATATTGATATTATGCTACAGAAATGTTTGTTATGAATAATTATTTATTGAACACCTACTATATGCCAGAGACTGTGTTAAATACTGAGTACATGGTAGTGATCAAGCTAGATGTTGGTCTGAGGAGTGTGTGAAGGGGGACAATCTGGTTGCGGTGGCTCAGTGGGAGTGGAGGATTGGAGGCCTTTGGTAGTGTAACATTTAAGTCTTGAAGGGACATTTTTCCATGTGAAGATGGGAATGTATAAGAGCATTCTGGGCAGAGAAAAGGTGGGCAAAGTCTGGGAGTAAGTAAAATCATGGCATTAAGGAACTGAAAAAAGTTCAATGTGGCTTTCACACATAAAGCAAGGAAAAAGGAGGAAAGTTAAGCTTGAGGGATAAACTGGGGCCAGATTCTTATAACCTACACTAAAAATTTTTTAATTTTAAGAAAATACATATAATAATTTATTTTCTATCATGTGAAAATAAGATAATACAATGTAATAGGGGATGAATATAGATATTCACCTGCTGTTTTCATTATTTAAAAACAAAATATTTGATGAAACAAATAAAAAAAGTGTTACTTGGTCTTTAACAAAGTATGGACCCATTAAAATATGACTTCAG
The DNA here is from genome assembly GCF_010015895.1 of Lontra canadensis. Taxonomy (NCBI): domain Eukaryota; kingdom Metazoa; phylum Chordata; class Mammalia; order Carnivora; family Mustelidae; genus Lontra; species Lontra canadensis. The sequence continues at coordinate 1,978,596 of NW_022631096.1, read as the reverse complement.
TCTAAAGAAACAGATCATTGCCTAATATGTTTCTCATTATGACATTTTTATATTATGTGATTCTTCATCACTTCAAAAACAATGCAGTTTTATACTTTGTTTTATGACTCCAAATTATGTGGTTGGCTATAGTAATTTAAAAACTACTAGAGCAAGAACAGGAGTTCTTTTTTTTTTTTTTTAAGATTTTATTTATTTATTTGACAGAGATCACAAGTAGGCGGAGAGGCAGGCAGAGAGAGGAGGAAGCAGGCTCCCTGCTGAGCAGAGAGCCTGATTCGGGGTTCAATCCCAGGACCATGGGATCATGACCTGAGCCAAAGACAGAGGCTTTAATCCACTGAGCTACCCCTGCACCTCTGGAACAGGAGTTCTTATATGTATGATGTTATATATGAACCTAATGGTAACCACAAATCAAAAACCTATAGGAGATGCACAAAAAATAGAGTAATAAATCCAACCATATCACTAAGGAGTGTTACCAAACCATAAAGGAAGAGAGCAAAATAAGAAAGGAACACAGAGGAGCTAAAACAATCATAACACAAATAACACAATGTTAATAAGTATTTATCTTTCGGTTATTACTTTGAACGTAAATGGACTAAATGCTCCAGTCAAAAGACACGAGGTGGCTGGATGGATAAAAAAGCAAGAACCATCCATATGCTGCCTACAGGAGACTCATTTCAGACCTAAAGACAGATGCAAATTGAAAGTAAATAGATGGAAAAACTTTAGTCATGCAAATGGAAGCAGAAAGAAAGCTGGAGTAGCAATACTTATATCTGACAAAATAGACTTTAAACAAAGACCATGTAACAAAAGCCAAAAGAGACACAACATAATGATAAAGGAAACAATCCAGCAGAGCCTGTAACAATTGTAAATATTTATTCATCCAACATGGAAGCACCTAAATACATCGGTTTCTTGTTTCATGTTTGTGATTGGAAAGATGCTTAATATGATTTCCGTTGTCTCAAATTTATCGAGACTTATTTTGTTACTTGATATGTAATCTATTCGGGAGAATGTTCCATTTGTACTTGAAAATAATGTGTATTCCACTGTTTTTGGATGGAATGTTCTGTATGTATTTGTGACGTCCATATATTTGTTATTTGGTCTACTGTGTCACTGAAAGCCACTGTTTTCTTACTAATTTTTCTGTCCTATCTATCCATTGATATAAGTGAGATATTAAACTCTCCTACTGTCATATTACTGTCAGATTTTTAAATGTTTATTAATATTTGCTTTATTTTGTGCTACTGTGTTGGATGCATAGATATATACAATTGTCGTATCTTCTTGTTGAATTGATTCCTTTAATCCTTCTGTAGCTTCCTTCTTTGTCTCTTGCTATAGTCTTTGTTTAAAAGTCTCTCTTGTCTGGGCACCTGAGTGGCTCAGTGGGTTAAAGCCTCTGCCTTCTGCTCAGGTCATGATCCCAGGGTCCTGGAATCAAGCCCCACATCGGGCTCTCTGCTCAGCAGGGAGCCTGTTTCCTCCTCTCTTGCTCTGCCTGCTTCTCTGCCTACTTGTGATCTCTGTCAAATAAATAAAATCTTTAAAAAAATTTTTTTTTAAAGTCTCTTTTGTCTAAGTATTGCTACTTTGATTTTTTTCACTTCCACTTCCATGGAATATCTTTTTCTATCCCTTTGCTTTAGTCTGTATCTTTTGATCTGAATGAGTCTCTTGTAGTCAGCATAAACCTGGGTCTTGTTAATTTTCTCCATTCAATTACCCTATAACTTTTGATTGGAACATTTAGTCTATTTACATTTACTTATTTTTAATTTTTTGAGTATAGTTGATACACAATGTTACATTAGTTTCAGTTGTAAAACACAGTGGTTCAACCTCTATATCCATTATGCTCTGCTCACTACCAGCAACTGTAGCTACCATCTGTCACTGTACAAAACAATTACAATACCATTGACTATATTTCCTATGCTGGGCCTTTTATTCCCGCGACTTATTCATACCATAACCGGAAGCCTGTATCTTCAACAATTTGCCTATTCCTTCCACCTCTTACACTCAACAAACATCATTTTGCTATCTGTATTTACTCATCTGATTCTGCTTTTTGTTTATTCATTTGTTCTGTTTTTTAAATTCCACATTTGAGTGAAATAATGGTATTTGTCTTTCTCAGACTGATTTGATTTATTTAGCATAATACCCTCTGGGTTTATCCACATTGCTTACATGGCACAATCTCATAGTTTAAGAAAAGTTATTATTTAAATTCTAGTTAACATTCAGTGTAATATTAGTTTCAGGTGTACAATATAGTGATTCAACACTTCCATACAATACCTGGTATCATCACAAGTATAGTCCTTTATCCCTATCACCTATTTAACCCATCTCCCCATCCACCTCTCCTCTGGTAACCATCAGTTTATTTCCTATAGTTAAGAGTCTGTTCCTCAGTTTGCCTCTCTTTTTTCCCCATTGCTCATTTGTTTTGTTTCTTAAATTCCAAATATGAGTGAAGTATATGGTATTTGTCTTTCTCAGACTGACTGACTTCACTTAACATAATACTTTCTAGCTCCATCCATGTCATTGCAAATGGCAACATTTCATTCTTTTTATGGCTGTGTAATACTCCATTGTATATGTATACCATTTGTTCTTTATCCATTCATTAATCAATTGATTGGGCTCTTTCCATGATTTGGCTATAGTAGATAAGGGGCTGCTTTAAATATCAGGGTACACGTATCCCTTTGAATTAGTTTTTTGTATTCTTTGGGTAAATACCTAGTCGTGCAATTGCTGGATCATAGGGTAGTTTTACTTTTGACTTTTGGGGGAAACTTCATATTCTTTTCCATAGTGGCTGCACTAGTTTGCATTCCCACTAACAGTGCACAAGTGTTCCATTCTCTCCCCATTGTTGCCAACACCTGTTGTGTTGTGTATTGTTGATTTTAGCCATTCTGAGAAGGTGAGGTGATATCTCATTATACTTTTCATTTTTATTTCCCTTGTCAGTGATATTAAGTATCTTTTCATGTGTCTGTTGTTCATCCGTGTATCTTCTTTGAAAAAATGTCTATTCAGGTCCTCTGATTTTCTTTTTAATTAACTTTTTTCTTTTCTTTTTCCTTTTCCTTTTTTTTTTTTTTTTGGTGTTGAGTAGTATAAGTTCTTATATTTTGAGTATTAACCCCTTATCAGATAGATCATTTGCAAATATCTTCTCCCATTCAGTAGGTTGTCTTGTTTTGTTGATGGTTTTTTTCACAGTACAAAAGCTTTTTATTTTGATGTAGTCCCCATAGTTAATTTTTGCTTTTGTTTCCCTTCCCTCAGGAGACATATCTAGAAAAATGTCACTATGGTCGGTGTCAGAAAGATTACTGCCTCTATTCTTCACTAGATTTTTATGGTTTCAGATCTCACATATAGGTCTTTAATCTACTTTGAGTTTTTTTTTTTGTATGATGTAAGAAAGTTGTCCAGTTTTATACTTTATCATGTAATTGTCTAGTTTTCCCGGCACCATTTATTGAAGAGACTGTCTTTTCCCACATTGAACAGTCTTGTCTCCTCTGCTTAATTAATTTGCCATAGAAATATGGGTTTAATTCTGAGCTTTCTATTCTGTTCCCTTGATCTGTATGTCTATTTTTTGCCATATCATACTGTTTTGATTAGTTATAGATTAGTTACAGATTTATGTGTTATATCTTGAAATTTGGTATTGTGATACCTCCAGGTTTGTTGTTCTTTCTCAAGATTTCTTTGGCTATTCAGGGTCTTTTGTGGGTCCATATAAATTTTATTATTTTTTTTCTAGTTTTGTGAAAAATCCTGTTGGTATTTTTGATAGTGATTGCTTCTAATCTGTAAATCACTTTGGTACTATGGGTTTTTTAACAATATGAATTCTTCCAATCCATGAGCGTGGGATAGTTTTCCATTTGTATGTGGTATCTTCAGTGTATTTTATCAGTGTTTTAAAATTTTAAGAGTACAGGTCTTTCTCTTTGGTTAAGTTTATTGCTAGGTATTTTATTATTTTTGGTGCAATTATAACTAGGATCATTATTAAAATTATCTTTCTGCTACTTGTTACCAGAGTATGAAAATGTTACTCATTTCTGCATATTAATTTTTCATTCTGCAGTTTTACTGGGTTCATTTATTCAAGTAGGTTTTTGGTGGAGTTTTTAGGATTTTTATGTATATATCATGTCATCTGCAAATAGCGACAGTTGAATTTCTCTTTACTAATATGGATGCATTTTATTTCTTTTTCCTGTGATTGCTTTGGCTAGGATTTTCAGTACTGTGTTAAGGAAAAGTGGTGAGAGTAGATATCCTTGTCTTGTTCTTGATTTTTAGGGAAAATCTCTCAGTTTTTCACCATTGAGTATGATGTTAGCTGTGGATTTTTCACATATGGCCTTTATTCCATTGATCTGTGTTCCCTCTATTTCCACTTTGTTGAGAGCTCTTATCATGAATAGATGTTTAAATTTGTCAAATGCTTTTTCTGGTCTATTGAGATAATCAGATGATATTTATTCTTTGTTTTGTTGATGTGGTATATCTGGTTAATTTGTTAATATTTTTGTTTGGGAAACTCTCTCTCTCCTTCTATTCTGAATGATAGTCTTACTGGATAGAGTATTCTTGCTGGCAGATTTTCCCCATGCAGCACTTGGAATATATCATGTCACTGTCTTCTGGCTTACAAAGTTTCTACTAAAAAATCAGCTGATTGCCTTAGGGCGTTTTACTTGTATGAAACTGTTTCCTTTTCTCTTGTTGCTTTAAAAATTAAGATTATTTTTTGCCATTTTAATCATTATGTATCTTGATGTAGACTTTCTTGGATTCATCTGGTTAGGGGTTTTCTGTGCCTCCTAGACCTGGATTGTTGTTCTCTTCTCCAGACTAGAGATATCTTCAGCTATTAGTCCTACACATACGTGTTCCATCCCTTTTTCTCTTCTTCTGGGATTCATATAATGGGATTGTCATTATACTTGAACATGTCAGAGTTCCCTTAACCTATTCTCATTTTGTATTCATTTTCCTTTTTTTCTATTCAGCTTAGTGGCTTTCCATTACCTGATCTTCCAGATCTCGGATCCATTCTTCTGCCTATCCTAATATGCTGATGATTCCTTCTAGTGTATTTTTCATTTTGGTTATTGAATACTTCTTCTTTGATTGGTACTCTTTTATGTTTTCTGTCTCTTTACTCAAGTTTTCACTAAGATCTTCCTCTTTTCTCAATTCCAGTGAGTGTCTTTATGACCGTTACTTTGAATTCTTTATCAGGCATATTGTTTATCTCCATTTGATTTAGCTCTTTTACCATGATTTGTCTTGTTCTTTTATTTTAAGATTTTATTTATTTATTTGAGAGAGAATGGAGGAGGGAGAGCATGAGAGGCAGGAGGGTCAGAGGGAGAAGCAGACTCCCTGTCCAGCAGGGAGTCCAATGTGGGACTCGATCCTGGGACTCCAGGACCATGATGTGAGCTGAAGACAGTTGCTTAACCAACCAAGCCACTCAGGTGCCCCTTGTTATTCCATTCTATTCCATTCCATTCCATTCCATTCCATTCCATTCCATTCCATTCCATTCCATTCCATTCCATTCTGTCTCTTCACTTTCTGTGTTTGTTTGTTTCTATGTGTTAAGTAGATCAACTATGTCTCTTCATCTTGAAAATGTGGCCTTATGTAGAAGATGTTGTGTGGTGCTCTATCATACAATTCCCTCAGTTACCAGAACCAGGAACTCCAGGGGTGTTTGCTGTGTGGGCTACATGTATCTTCTGTTGTGGCTACTACAGTTGCCTTCAGCCCAGCTGGCTGCAGTGACCTACTTTGCCTGTTCTAGTAGTAATGAGCAGAATTTAGTTCTCAGGGTGTTGAGAAGTCAAGCTGTGGTTGTGTGGCTGCCATGGGCTTGTTGGTGGGCAAGGCCAGTACTCTATCTAGTTCTCTGCAGCTAGCCTATCACAGATGCGGGTGCATCCAAGGACTGGGCTTGCTCCCTATGCAGATTGCTAAGCTTCTGGCTCCAGGTATTGTGGGCCTGCTGATATGTGCAGGTATCTGCCTCTGTTCCCAGGGTAGGAGTTACTGTGGAGTGGAGCTGATCCTACTTGGACTGCCTGCTGGGTGTGGCGGGGCAGAGGCCCCTTTGGAGCAATGCATGCTATGGTTGACTGGAGTAGGTCCATGGGGGAATGCTAGGACTAGGCATAGAGTGTGAGCAAGGTAGATGGGGTATTAGTGCTGGCTACTGAAAAGTTCAGGCTCTACAGGCTGCAAGAGGAAAAGAGAAATGGTGCTCACAGCACTTGTTCCCAGAACAATCTTCTAAAGATCCCTGTTCCTCTAGCACATGCTCTAAAATTATTCAGTAAATCTCCTCATTTTTCCTCAGACACTTTTCAAACTACTGCTTCTGTTCCATGTCTCTGGACAAGTATTTAGTACACTGGCTCTTTAAGAGCAGAGACTCAATTTTCTTTCACACTTTGGCCCACTGATTTTTAAAGCTCCTGGTGTTAAGTCCTGCTGGTTTTCAAAGCCAAACATTATCAGGACTTGTCTTCCCCTTGTAGGTACCCAGTTTCTATGGTGCCTCATGTGGGATCTGATCCTCTTGCTTCTTTATGCCTGTGATATCCCTCCCAGGTGTGATTAGTCCCACTAGAGGTTTGGTTATCAACAGTGTCTCAGGCTTTCCAACTCTCTTTGATATGGCCTTCTCTCTATGATGAGCCATGACGGTCTTTAATGCCAGTCTTCTAGTCATTTTCGGAATGAGTCATAAAAATGTAGCGGTTATCTTGGTGTGTCCATGGGATGAGATGAGTTCAGGATCTTCCTACTCTGCCATATTCCTGCCCCCCATTTTTAAAAAAACATGTGCTATATAGAAAGTATTTTCAAAGTAGGTTTTTGTGTTAGTATGAAGTGATTTGAATGTTGATGATAATGTATGTCATCCATAGTAACTCTTATATCTGTCCTCTTAAAGTTGAACAAATTAGAAGTTGTTTTAAAATCTTTCAAGTAAAAACCTTAAGTGGATTTTGAAATCATTTGTTAAAAATACAAAAATGCATCTAATTGCCTGAAAGGACCATTGATAAATATGACAGATAATTGGAAATTTCTGGAGGTAGTTCAACAAAAAACATTGCCCTAATTATTGAATGCCATTGAAAATTAATGTCAAGATTTTTTTTATATTTCTTCCTGTTAGAAATCTTTGTAAAGTATCTCTCTCAGCTATGAAAATTAGTGATAGTTTCATCAAATAAAAAGAACTTAGGTTTAATGCTTTGAATTGCTGTGCACAGAATATTAAAGCAAGATTTTTTTTTTAAAATAAGGAGGCATTTCTACCATATTGTACTTCCTTACTAATAATTTTTTTATGAAAGAAAAAATGGTATCATTAAATAATTTAAGTATGTTTAAATGTAATTTCACCTTTGTGTCACAATTTAAAATTTTTAATTTTTCATGTTTTTATAGGTTTATTGTAGATTAATATTATAAACTCTTTACAAGTAAATAAATAGGAATATAAAAAGTATAGGGACAAAGTCTTTGCTATAGATGTGCACAAAAATCTTTGGACACTGGTGTTGACAAGGTTTTCTTCATAGGAGGAATTTAGGGTTTTTTTAATGTTAATGAATTGAGATAAACATTTCAATCTGAATTAAACTAGTGAGAAATAAGGCAGATGAGAAAACTCTTAATTGAAATAAAAAGAAATTGCAAATAATGATGAGACCTCTATTTTGCATGTCTTGAAACATGGCCTGTGGTGATTCTTCTGATCAGTTCTCTGCAGCTGTCTCTCTGCCCACTTCTTACTCCCTCTTCAACTATCCCCCCAACATCCTCTCCCTTCTCAACCTATGTATTACAGTTCTCTAGAGAAATAGAATGAATACATGCCTAACATATATTGGCTGATCAATAAACATCTAAATAAATGACCTACTTTTTTTACATGTACATTCCTTACATAGGTGTTTTTGTAACTTTCACTTTGTTCTTTTTAATTTGTTTTCCAATTTCTATCCCTGAGTAAAACTTCTTTACAAATCTTCCAAGATATTAATTATCTATACAAAAAGCTCATCCCTATTACAATTATGTAATGATTCAACACTGCACATGTCTAAACAGCTCACATTGCTAAGAAATACAATCTCCTTAAGAGCTGTTTTCTGTAGCTGACTTGATCTATATCTCTCAAGACTATGCTTTCACTTACTTAAATTAAATGGTTATCCCAGACAGATGGTCTTTACCAGTAACAGGAACCAAGTTATCATAAACAGAATTTAATTGCAAAGATAATTTTCTCTTTTATTTTATATCTTTTTCTTATCCATTTTTTCATAACTCTAGTGTAAAAATCAAGATTTAAGCATCTTATTTATGTGCTCAAGAGATTTAAGGCAAAGAAGAAAATATTTTGTAATCTCCATTTTGAATATTAGTTATTAGAAACATAGCTTTAAAATATTTGGTTATAAATTACCAATTTAATCTCTTTTCTCCATTTTTTCTGTTTATGTTATAATATTATTTTTCTCAAACTTAAATCTGTGTTACTTCCCCCACTTAAATCCTTTCTTTCATTGCCTTCAGAATAAATTCAAACTCCTTAGCACAACCTTAATATCTTCCCAACCAGGTCTCTATTTTTATGTGATCATTCCCCTGACCTAGTCATGCATATGGCATTATCATCACTCAGATACACTCTGCAAGTGGTTACTTGGCCTTTCCAATATATTTTCATGCCTCCGTACCTTTACATGTGTTGTTCTTTACCTGATATGAGACACACCCATTCCACTGCCCCCTCCCCCACACCTCCCTCCCTCATCCTCATCCCTTGCCCCTTACTACCCTTGCTGCATCTTAAAGCCCAATGATTCTTATAAAATCGTCTTAAGGATAACTTCTTTCTGGAATCCTTGTCTTTTTTTCATTGTCAGTGTAACCTAGAAAAAGGTATATATGATAATTACTGAAATTAGTCATTACTGTCTGTTAGATAAGTCAGAAACTAGAAATACAAATTTTAAAATAGAATTATTGAAAGAGTGAAGGCAGGAGTACTAAAGGATTGTTGATGCAGCATTGAGTAGCTCTTGAAAATACTGTGAATAATGGGGCAATGAGGGGAAGTGGAAAAGTCAAAACTTTTCAGTGGAATGTCTTAAAAATCAGGCTAAAGAAAAATACCCAAGAGGTTGAAGGCATTTGTGAAAAACTAAATTTTTAGGACGAAATTCTTCTGTGGTGTATGGAATATGCTGGATACAGGAAAGATGGGAAAAGGAATATAAAAGTGAGATCTTGGATAGTGTACATTGACAGTGGAGATGGGAAGAACAAAAAAAGATTTCCCACCATGAAATAATTATTGTCAAGCTCTGGACATTCTTTGATCAGCAACATGAATATAGCTGAGATAGCAGTACACTCTTCTCAAAATCAGCACTCTGGTGGCTGCCTTTCCACACATAAAATTGAAATCTGTGCTATGGCATACAAGCCCTCCATGTTCTGGCACATTACCCACCGTTTTAACCCCTGCTAACTCTGTTTCAGCTACAATGGCCTCTTCTTTTTCCTGGATCATGTCAAGCTTTCCTCTGCCATTGGTATTTTATATTTGCTGTTACCTCTGCTTGGATTTCTCTTTCCCAGATATTCCTGACTCCAATTTCCTTCAGGTTGAAGCCCAATATTACCTCATCAGATAAGCCGTCCTTCATATTCTAACTAAACCAGCACTCACCCATTCCCATTAGTTTCTATCTGCTGAGACTGATTTATGTTTTTTACACGGAACTTGTCCTTACCTGATATTATGATACATGTTTTTGGCTAACTTACTTTCTTTCTAATTATAATGCAAACTCTATTCTTTCTAATTATAATGCAAACTCTATAAGGTAAAAATTTCATTCTGTTTACTGATGTATGTCCAAAACCTGAAGAAAAGCCTAGTCCAGAGTGAGTACTCATGTTGAAAAATTCATGTTGAAAAATGTTGATCTGTGTTGAAAATCTCTATTGGAAAAATGATTATGACAGTGACTGAACATGGAACAGGGAAGTTGTGAGAATTATGAGTAGTTGAATTAATCATTGAACATTACATCAAAAAATAATGATGGGGGCGCCTGAGTGTCTCAGTGGTTAAAGCCTCTGGTCATGATCTCAGGGTCCTGGGATCGAGCCTCACATCAGGCTCTCTGCTCAGCAGGGAGCCTGCCTCCTCCTCCTCTCTTTCTCTGCCTGCCTCTCTGCCTACTTGTGATCTGTCTGTCAAATAAATAAAAATCTTTAAAAAAATGATGTATGTTGGCTAATTGAATTTAAATTAAAAAAAAAAAAAAGAACTGAGTAGTTGAAACCAATGGGCAATAAATAAGGCACAGAACAGAAGGCTTGGTGGACAGAGAGGCATCTGGTCTAAGACTAAGGGTAGAGAAGTTTGTTCTGTAGTTAAGATGAGACGAAACTCTGCCTTTTCTCTCAGTTTTTAACTTCTTTCAACAGGTTGTTTATTCATTTTTTTCAACATTATATTAAAATAGGACTATTTCTGCTAGTTTCAATTTAATTACCCATGTGATAGATATCAGATACCAAAATGGGTGTGAAACATAAACCAAATTCATAAAGGAACTGAAAAAATTGGATCTCTCAGCCAGATTCAGGATAAAAAAAAAACAAAAAAAGGATGAGGATATGGAGAAAACAGAAATATTTGGAAACCCATTTTTCTAGGCAGAGCTACCTTCTTTATCTCAGGTCTAATGAAGAGGGTTTTCCATGGGATCGACCAGGGAGCCTTGACATGTATTCTCTGCAGTTGGAGGTATAAAGGATTGGTGTCTGACTCCTAAAGCAGGGTGAAAAATATCTCCACAATATGCAGCTACATAGATATTTTCCTCTCCCTTACTGGGAGTAAGAGGTGCTTCTGGGGACCAAATATGGACCTCTTGCCCCCCAGGAGAAAAGTGAAGAGATGGAATATTCTAAATTTTTTTCAAGAGAATTTCTGCAAAAGTGTAAAAAGACCCCAGCATTGAGATTTTGTTAAGGATAGGATACCAAAGAAGTTAAAGTTAAGGGGATATTGAAAGTGACTGAAAGGAAAGAGTATTAGAAACATCGTAAGAAAAAAAAAAAAAAGAATTGCCATTGGAAGGAACACTTGTGGAGTCTTGTACAGTCTCAGAAACATCCATTGGAGGGTCATATTTAACCATCTGTCAGGTCAGGGCTGATGAAGCTACATAGTGAGATAAAAAATACTACCATATTATCTCTGTCCCCATCACTTTATCTTCCCTTCTTTGACCTTAGTACCTTAGTAGCCACAGAATCACTTGATAGTGAGTGGGAAAGGTAGTGAGAGGGGAGGAAAACATAACCAACTAGCCTCCATTCCCTACATTCTCTGCATTAACCAGAGGCCAGTAGTCATCTTTTCTAGCCTGAGCATGGGGGAAAGGGAGGTTCTGTCTTTAAATGGAAATGTAAAAATGTAGGATTCTTTTCTCTTTGCTTGTCTTCCTCAGTAATTTGGTTGATACATTGATCAAATAATTGATCATTGGAGCCAGATTTCTCATTGCCAGAGAAAGGAGTTAAAAATATGGAAAGGAAGGGGCGCCTGGGTGGCTCGGTGGGCTAAAGCCTCTTCCTTTGGCTCAGGTCATGATCCCAGGGTCCTGGGATCTAGCTCTGCATCTGGCTCTCTGCTCCTCAGGGATCCTGCTTCCTCCTCTCTCTCTCTGCCTACTTGTGATCTCTCTCTGTCAAATAAATAAATAAAATCTTTAAAAAATATATGGAAAGGAAGAAAACTAGAATGAATTGCATGATGTTGGATTGGAACTGGAGATAACTGAACTCACGGTTCAGGCAGACAAATAAATACAGATTAAAATGTATGTATACATATATCTATGGATCTATACATACATCTACATGTGTAAACATGTATATACATGCATACACACACATGTGTGTCCATTGAGAGAGCCTGGGATCAGGGACATCCCAGTACCAGTGAGCACACCTGGAGTCCAGGTCTTGCTTCTAAAAAACATTCTCTGTTAAAGCATTCTCCGTTAACAGAATGTTCTAAATAACATGTCTCCTTGGACAAATGGCTGATTCCAAGATTGGTCTAAAATACAAGATAAGCCTGGAATATTTTGTTATATCAGAAGATAAGGAAGTGCTCAGAAAATGATACTGATGTATTTTTAAAAAATGGAGAAGACAATTTTAATGGGCTCCTACTTGCCAAATTATGGGCAATTTGAACACTGACATATATAAAGGTAGCCACAAACTATAATCCATTGAGTAAAACAGGAAAACATGAGTTTATCCAACTATAAATAAATAGGTGACTATAGTGACAATTTGGTGAGGAATGTGATATTTATACAGTTTCAAAGTACTTCCCCACAAAATACTAATTACAAAGAATAATTAATCAAGATCTCAAACAAACATCATTAGTTACGGGGCAAATTGAAATCCCATGCCACCTGATAGTATGCAATGGGAACACAGCATCACATCTATATCACTTGAATAACTTGTATAACTTGTATAAACTTGAACCTAAGCCTGAAGAGACAGCAGAAAACCCCAGTCAAGAGACACAGAGAAACGATAATCTCAAAAACTGTTAAAGGTATGAGAGTCATGAAAAGATTAAGGAATTATTCCAAACTTAAAGAATAAGTACACATGAAACCTAATTCTGAACTGGATCATTTTGCTAAAAAAAGATATTTGAAACAGCTGGAGAAGCTGGAATGGGGCCTCAGAATGAGAGTTGTATTTCTGTGTTGGCTTCCTGTTTTTCACAGTGGTACAGTAGTTACAGAAGACAGTATCCTTGTTTGTAGGAAATACAGACTGAAGTATTGAGGGATGATGGGGCATTAGATCAGCGAGTTGCTCCCTAATGGTTCAGCAAAAATTTCTGAGTATACTGTATTTGCAGTAATTCTGCAAATTTGTGATCATTTCTAAAAAATGAGAACCACTTTGTACTTTTCTTCAAGTATAAATTTTCCTTTTACCTGCCTGCTCTCTACCTGAAAAGAAAAATCTAGAACCTCTGGACATTCAGATTATTAAACTGAGACTTTTTTTTGCATAGAATAGAGAACTCATGATGTCTGCCACGAGTTTTCATCCAGCAGTAGAGAAATTGTATCTCATTTTGGATAAAGCCTAACAGAGCTGAAGAATAAAGAAATAATAAAGCTGAAATTTGAATACATTATAATTCATGATCTTTCAGTATACCAGCTGCAAAACCATGTATCCCTTCATTTAATAAATATTTAAGCATTGCTGTTTTCTAGAAAATGTTCTATTGCTGAGGCTACATGGATGAATAATAATCTTGAGTAGATCATAGCATAATAGGAAGACCTACGTGCAAAAGATGGCAACACAGTGCTGGGTCATTTTAGAAATATGAAGGGAAGATAAAGGAGAGAACAATTCTAAATGGGTTATCAAGAATGGCTTCACCAAAAAGACGACATGTTGAGCTGGGTCTTGTGGTTTGAAAAGAAGTTTGCCAGGAAAGCCTGATGATGTTGGAGGGAACATTGGTGAATGAAGAGGTTTTAAGCAATTGTGCAAAGACTTGGCCTCTTGAAAGGGCTTTGGATGGATGGATGGAGAGCAGAGGAAGATTCAGTTTGGCTGGAGAGTAGTTTAAAATAAAACTACAATGAGATAACAATATGACACAAGTTAGAATGGCTAAAACATGGAGGTTCCTCCGGAAATTAAAAATAGGGCTACCCTACACACCAGCATATGCACTGCTGGGTATTTATCCCAAAGATAAAAGAAAGGGGCAAAGAAGGTTAAAAGAAGGGGCACATGCATCCCAGTGTTCTTAGCAGCAATGTCCACAATCACCAAACTGTAGAAGGAGCCGAGATGTCCTTCAACAGAAATGTGGTTCATAACTACAATGGGATATTACTCAGCTATCAGAAAAGATGAATACCTACCACTTACATTGACATGAATGCAACTGGAGGGTATTAGTCTAAGTGAAATAAGTGAATCAGAGAAACATAATTATCATATGGTTTCACTCAAATGTGGAATATAAGCAATAGCACCGAGACCATAGGGAAAGAGAGGGAAAAACTGAATGGGAGGAAATCAGAGAGGGAGAAAAACTATGAGAGACTCTTGACTATGGGAAACAAACTGAGTGTTGCAAAAGGGAGGGGAGTGGGGAGATAGGGTAACTGGGTGATGGGTATTAAGGAGGGCACGTGATCTGATGAGCACTGGGTGTTAGGCAACTAATGAGTCACTGAACACTCCATCAAAAACTAATGATGTACTATATGTTGGCTAATTCAATTTAAATTTAAAAGTGAATAGAATGATAAGGAGTAGGAATTGGGTATAGAAAGATTTGATTCTTGATACCTCAACACTGGTATCACCCACTTCTTTCTAAGCTATTTTACGCTTCATGTTACAAAAATGATATATTTTTAAATGTAAATACCTCTTATTTCTGTGTGTTCTCAAAGGTTGTGGCAGACTGTTAAGAGTTACTGGTGGTGCGTTGGAGATAGTTTATTCTTCTTGACTTCAGATAGGACTCCTGGGATTGTCGTTGGGGAGTCTTGAAGAACTGCCATTTCCTCTGTCAAATCACAGCTTGAGTAAAAGTTCACATTATCTCCCAGAAATTATTCAACACTTTATTAAATTCATAATATGGGATGTCATGTGGGAATTTCTTTACAGATCTATTTGTTCATGTCATTTTGTTAAATATCTTAGAAAACTGATTTAATTTTGTCTTTTAGTGTTCTATACTATAGCTAGGATTATATATTTACATAAAAATGCAGAATTTCTATATGACCTAAACTAAAGCTTTGAATTTTGTCTTTTTTTTTTTTTCTTAAGATTTGATTTATTTGAGAGGGAGAGAGAGAGAGAACAAGCACCAGAATAAGAAGAGGGGCAGAGGGAGCTCTCCCCTTCGATCAGGGAACCCAATGTGGGCTCCATCCCAGGACCTAATTATGACCTGAGCTAAAGGTAGATGCTTAACTGACGAGCCACCCAGGCAGCCCTTGTTTTGTTTTTATTGTGAGGAGTTTGAATGATTTAGATGTTTCTTTAGTCATAGTCAGATGCCCACACGCAGACCAAGAGTATGAAAGAAAGTAAAAAATGGAAAGAAAAAATAGCTGAACCACAGAAGAACCAAACAGATTTACAATCTAGATTTCTCCCAAAATTTCCCCCATTCTCCTTCCTTTAGTGGGCATCACAGACATGGCAGCTTAATTGCATAGGTAAGAGTCCTGAAAATGAGATGAACATTAGAAACATTTAAAATATTAAGTATTATGAAAATGTAGAAATAGAAGTTCATATAAGGTAGCCTTTTCAATTAGTTGCATTATCATTTTAATACAGGAATTTTCAGAAAAGTAATTTTTTCTAACATGAAAATTTTTTTTAAAGATTTTATTTATTTGACAGAGATCACAAGTAGGCAGAGAGGCAGGCAGAGAGAGAGGAAGGGAAGCAGGCTCCCCGCTGAGCAGAGAGCCCAATGTGGGGCTCCATCCCAGGACCCTGAGATCATGACCCGAGCCGAAGGCAGAGGCTTTAACCCACTGAGCCACCCAGGCGCCCCTCTAACATGAAATATTTTAATAATACCTGGGTATACTTTTGTAGCAACATGGACGGAACTGGAAGAGATTATGCTGAGTGAAATAAGTCAAGCAGAGAGAGTCAATTATATGGTTTCACTTATTTGTGGAGCATAACAAATGACATGGAGGACATAGGGAGATGGAGAGGAGAAGGGAGTTGAGGGAAATTGGAAGGGGAGGTGAACCATGAGAGACTATGGACTCTGAAAAACAATCTGAGGGTTTTGAAGGGGCGGGGGAGTGGGAGGTTGGGGGAACCAGGTGGTGGGTATTAGAGAGGGCACGAATTGCATGGAGCACTGGGTGTGGTACAAAAACAATGAATACTGTTATGCTGAAAAGAAAAAATTTAAAAAACTACATATAAGTCAAATATAAAAAAATAAATAATACCTGGGTGTTTAGACAATAATAATCTTTCACCACTTTCAAATATTTATGTTTAAGGAAATATATGTTGGGAAAAGTTACTGTGACCACATTAACATTAATCAATTTATTTAAACATGTTTATTGTTTATTGATGATTTAATATGGGGTGGTTTGCTTTTGAGGTAGCATGCTGTCTTTGCAGAAACATGAGTTTCTACAGATAGTATTCATGGTTGATACATCTAGTAGAACCTGAATATGATTTTTGCACTTGTCAGAGACTGATATAAAGGTGGTTGAGGTGTGAAGTGGGACCTTTTTAGCTTTTGAAACACCTGCTATCTGAGACTCTAAGAAGCCTCTTTGTCTGACACAACTGGGTGTACTTGAACAGACAGAAGAGAGTGTCCTAAAAGTCTCTCTCTGGAGAACTGAGGTGATTGAGGGAAAGAAGTCAGGCATCCAACTAACTTCACTAGGAGCTAAACTCAGAATGGAAACTACCCAGTGCTCCCCAGAGATAGCAATGGAGTTCAAATTTTTCCATGTAAAGTACCATGGTATAATTTGTTCAAGAGAACAGGTGGGGGTGTTTTCTAAATAATATTGTCATGATTTTCTGCCCTTGGGATAAAAAGGAAAGAAAAAAAATCATGTTATATATTAGGGATGTTTACTAATCTTAGGAGATGTGAATTGAAAAAAAAGTCAGGATTGCCCAGGCTTCCAATGAGTTAAGCTTTTGAGTAAATAAACCAATTTAGAATTATGTACAAGTTGAATAAAGTAACTTTGGGATCTGTGGACTAATTAACAGCAGGCTGTTGTTCTGTAGGTATGTACGGAAGAACAGAACTATAAAAACAGGACCCCTACTACACTTGGATGATGGCACTTTGCAGTTTGTATATTTCTGTTGAAAAATCCGGCTCTATCCCTCCCTATGGAGACCTCTGTCTACCTGTCCCCCTGTTGTGAATGCTAGGGTAAATCCAGGGCCCCACACAGAGAAGGTGTCGTCAAGAAGAAGCTATACTTCCACACTCATCTAGGAAGACACACAAATGGAAAAAGCCATGGTTTCATTTTCTTCTATGTCATTCTATTAATGCCTAGATATTCTGCTTGTTTGGTTGGGTTTCCCCCCCATGGGTAGGGTATAGAGGGAGGGCAAATAAGCAGTTTTCAATGCAGACACAGTAACAGACTTTCTGTGAACATGGTACATAATATCCAACTTCATGACTTGAGATCCACAAAGACAAGCCCACCACCCTTGAGACCAGTAGAAGGTGACCATGGTGGAGCACTATGTGACCAGTGCAACCAAACATGACTTGCCTGAAGGGGGCTAGATGTCTGTAAGACAGGAAATTTCCCAGGTGTTTGAGGGGTGGCTTATACTACTCAATGGTTGTATAAAATTTACATCTTTGAATGAAGAATAACTTTATCTACTATAGTTACAAAATTAAAGTTACTGCATATCAGCACCAAGGACCAATAAGATGTTATTATAAGTACACATTTTATATCATGTGTGTGTCTGGCAATGGCCTCAGCAATTAGGAATGGACCAAAATGAAGGTAATTTCATGTAAAATGTTTAAAAGCAACCCTAATTAAATTTGTTTGCTATGACTCATAGCAACTGCTAATTATCTGGGGATCTTAAGGCACACTTCAGTGTGCTCTGAACTGAAAATTCCTCCTGTAACAAAGGAACAGATCATTCTGAATCTGCACAAAGTAATTACGAAGTAATCAGAATTTAGGTGGGATTTGAGGTGGTCAGTGAGTGAGAAATAGCAATTAGTCTTCTTATAGGATGCAGTGATGATGACGTTCCATGGTCTAAGAGCTGTGACTGACTGAGCCCTCACACCCTGAGGAAAAGGGACTAAGGGGAGAAGAAAGGACTGGGGAGAAAGGGGGACTGGGCAGGAAAAAACCAGAATGTACTTCCATCCTATGTTCTGAACCAGTTGAAAGATAGATAAAGGAATCCAGCAGGCAGAGATAAAGTCGGCTTTTGTCACTGACAGAGCTTTTGAGAATATGCCTTGATTCTGGGGTCACAATAACTCTCTACACCTGAACCCCAGGTGCTACAGTGAGAATGTTTGTGTCTTCTCTGAATTCATATGTCGAAGCCCCAAACCCCAATGTGATGATACTGGAAGTGGGGTCTTTGGGTGCTTAGATCGTGAGGGTGGAGCCCTAGTGATGGGAATAGTGCCCTCACAAAAGAGACTCTTCCATCAGGTGAGCTTACAGCAAGAAGACAGACATTTATGAACCGGGAGCAAGCTCTTACCAGACACAGACCCTGACCAGGGTGGGCACCCGGATCTAGGACTTCTGGCTTTCCAGAATGGCAAGATAGAAATTTCTTTTGTCCAGAAGACATGTAGTCTGTGGTATTTTGCTATAGCCACCTGAACAGATAAAGACCAAGGTTAGACAGGCTTGCCCACCATTTATAGGCAGTGCTGGACAAGCAGAACTTAGAACCCTAAGGGGGAAAAGAAAAGAGAACAAAGCAGTAAAGGCAGGTTGCCCTCTGCAGGAAAGAAGGCGAGTTTCTCCTCGGATCATGCATTAATTTCTCCTAACCTGGGGACAATAAGAGGTGCCAGTGAGAGAACGGGATTCTTTTTTTTTTCTTTTTTAAAATTAGAGAATAATTAACACACAGTGTTACATTAGTTTCGGTGTACAATATAATGATTCAGTAATTCTATACATCACTCAGTGCTCATCAAGATAATTTAATCTTAATCCCCTTTATTTCTCCCATCCCCCCACCCACCTCACCTCTGGTAATCACCAGTTCTCTGTACTTAAGTGGTTATGTGTTTGTTTCTTTCTTTGTTTATTCATTTGTTTCATTTCTTAAATCCCGCATACCCATGAAATCAGATGGTATTTGTCTTTCTCTGACTTATTTCTCTTAGCATCATACCATAGGTCCATCCATGCTATTGCAAATTCCTTTTCATGGCTGAATAATATTCCACATCTTCTTTATCCATTCATCTATCAATAGATACTTGGGTTGCTGTCATATCTTGAGTAAAAAATATAGGGGTACATGTATCTTTTTGAATTCCTGTTTTTTGTTGTCTTTGGGCAAATACCAAGTAGTGGAATTGTTACATCATATGGTATTTCTAGTTTTAATTTTTTGAGGAATCTCCATACTGTCTTTAGTAGCAGGTGCACCAATTTGTATTCCTACCAACAGTACTGAGGGGTTTGTTTTTCTCCACATCCTCACCAACACTTGTTATTTATTGTTTTTTTGATTTTAGCCATTCTGAAAGGTGTAAAGTGACATATCATGGTGGTTTTGATTTGCATTTCTCTGATGATGAGTGATGTTGAGGATCTTTTCATGTGTCCATTTGCCATCTCTATCTCTTCTTTGGGAAAAATTCTATTCAACTCCTCTGCCCATTTATTAATTGTATTATTTGCTTTATTGGTATTGAGGTGTCTAAGTTCTTTATATATTTTGGATATGAAGTGCTTATTCAGATGTATCATTTGCAAATATCTTCTCCCATTTTACTAGGTTGCCTATGTTGATGGTTTCCTTGGCTGTGAAAAAGATTTTTGTGTGTGTGTGTGTAGTCTCATTAGTTTAAATCTGTTTTTGTTTCTCTTGACTGAGAAAACATATCGATAAATATGCTGCTAAGGATGATGTCCAAGATGTGACTGCTTAAATTTTCTTTTAGGAATTTTATGATTTCAGGTCCCACCCATAGGTCTTCAATCCATTTTGAGTTTATTTTTGTGTATGGTTTAAGAGAGTGGTTTGGTTTCATTCTTTTGCATGTAGATATCCACTCTTCTCAGCAACATTTATTGAAAAGACCTTCTTTTCCTCATTGTATATCCTCACCTCCTTTATCCTAGATTAATTGACCAGGTAAGTATGATTTTTATTTTTCTGTTCTGTTGATCTATGTGTCCATTATTGCTCTAGTACCATACTGTTTTGATAACTACAGCTTTGTAATTTATCTTTTTTCCAAGTTTTATAGTATATCTTTTTTTTGTTTTAAAGATTTTCTTTATTTTAGAGAGAGGCACATGCAGGGAGGTTGGAGAGGGGGATGTGAGGAGGGATAGAGAGTACCAAGCTGACTCCACATTGAGCACAGAGCCTGACTCAGGGTTGATGCCACAACCCAGAGATCATGACCTGAATCAAAACCAAGGTGTGGACATCCAACCAAGTGTGTGTTCCAGGAGCCCCTTTTGTAGTGTATATTAAAATCTGGGATCATGATTCCTTCAGCTACGTTCTTCTTTCTCAACATTGCTTTGACTCTTTAGGGTCTTTGGTTGTTCCATACAGATTTTAGTAGTATTTGTTCTAGTTTTGTGAAAAATGTTGTATTTTGATAGATATTGCATTAAATCTGTAGGGTACTTTGGGTGGTATGACCATTTTAACAATATTCCTTCTTCCAATCCATGAGCATGGAATATCTTTTCATTTGTGTCTTGTTTAATTTCTTTCACTGGTTTTATGGTTTTCAGAGTTTAGGTCTTTTACCTCCTTGGTTAAATTTATTCCTAGGTATTTTATTTTTTGTGGTACAGTTTTAGTGGAGGATTGTTTTCTTAATTTCTCTCTCTGCTACTTCATTATTAATATGTAGAAATACAACAGATTTATGTATACTAATTTTGTATTCTGTAACTTTACTGAATTCATTTATCAGTTCTAGTAGTTTTTTTTTTTTTAAAAGATTTATTCATTTATTTGACAGACAGAAATCACAAGGAGGCAGAGAGGCAGGCAGAGAGAGAGGAGGAAGCAGGCTCCCCGCTTAGCAGAGAGCCCGATGCGGGGCTCGATCCTAGGACCCTGGGATCATGACCCGAGCCGAAGGCAGAGGCTTTAACCTACTGAGCCACCCAGGCACCCCAGTTCTAGTAGTTTTTAAGGTTTCTATATATAGTATCACATTATCTCCAAATAGGGAAAGTTTTACTTCTTCCTTAGCAATTTGGATGTGTTTTATTTCTTGTCTGATGGCTGTGACTAGGGCTTCCAGTATTATGTTAAATAAAAGTGGTAACATGGACATTCTTATCTTGCTCTTGATCTTAGAAAAAAAGCTTTCAGTTTTTCCCCATTAAGGATGACATTAGCTGTGGGTTTTTCATACCTTGTCTTTTTTATGTTTAGGTATGTTCCCTCTAGGCCTACGTTGTTGAGGGGTTTTATCATGAATGGATGTTGTACTTGGTCAAATGTATTCTCTGCATCTATTGAAATGATCATATGGTTTTTATCCTTTGTCTTGTTAAGGTGATGTATCATGCTGATTGATTTGCAAATATTGAACCACCCTTGTATTCCTGGACTAAATTCTACTTGATCATATTGGCTTTTTTAAATGTATTATTCGATGTGGTTTGCTAATTTTTTTAAAAGATTTTATTTATTTATTTGACAGAAATCCCTAGGAGGCAGAGAGGCAGGCAGAGAGAGAGGGGGAAGCAGGCTCCCCACTGAGCAGAGAGCCCGATGCGGAGCTCGATCCCAGGACACTGGGATCATGACCTGAGCCGAAGGCAGAGGCTTTAACCCACTGAGCCACCCAGGCGCCCCTGGTTTGCTAATATTTTGCTGAGGACTTTTGAATGTATGTTCATCAACAATATTGGCCTGTAGTTTTCTTCTTTTATAATGTCTTTGTCTGGTTTTGGTATCAGGGTAATGTTAGCCATGTAGAATAAATTTGGACACTTACCTTTCTCATCTATTTTTTGGAATAGTTTGAAAACTATTATTATTAACTGTTTTTAAATGTTTAGTGAATTCACTTGTAAAAAAGCTAATTTGTTTTGGGGGAGTTTTTCATTACAGGTTTAAGTATCATTGTTCGTAAGAGTCTGCTCAAATTTTGTATTGCTTTCTAATGCAGTTTTGTAAGGTGTGTGTTTCTAGTAATTTATCCATTTCTTTTATGTTGTCCAGTTTGTTGGCTTGTAATTTTTCATAATTTCATATTTGCATTTCTCTGATGTCAGTTATTTCCCCTACTTCATTCCTGACTATTTTAATTCTCTCTCTTTTTAGTCTGGCTAAATATTGATCAATATTTTATTTTTTCAAAGAATGAATTCATGGTTTCATTGATCTGTTCTTTTGTTTCTGTTAGTTTTAGTGTCTGTTTCATTTATTGTTGCTTTAATTTGTATTTTCTTTCTTCTACTGGCTTTGGGCTTTGTTTATTCCCTTTCTATCTCCTTTAGGTATAAATTTAGATTGTTTCATATTTTTCTTCTTTTTCATATTTCACTTTTTTCATTTTTATTTTCATATTTTTCATTTGTTTTTGTTTTTTATATAGACCTGTACTGTTGTAATCTGCTCTCTTAGAACTGCTTTTGCCTGCATCCCAAAGAATTTGAACTGTTGGATTTCCATTTTCATTTGTCTTCATGTTTTTTTATTTCCTTTTTGATTTCTTCACTGATCCATTCATTGTTTAGCAACATGTTATTTGGCCTCTGTGTATTTTTCTTTCCAGATATTTTTCTTGTGAGTGAACCCTAGTTTCATACAACTGTGGTCAGAAAAGATTCATGATATAATTTCAATCTTTTTGAGTTTATTGAGACTTATTATGTGGCTTAATATGGTATTAATCTGTTCTAGGTAATGTTCCATGTGCCCTTGAAAAGAATTTGTGTGTTCTGTCTACTGTTTTCAGATGAAATGGTCTGAATACATCTGTTAAGCGCATCTGCACTGATGTGTCATTCAAAGCCACTGTTTCCTTGTTGATTTTTCTGTCCGGATGATCTATACATTTATTTAGGTTGGGGTGTCTAAGTCCTCTCCTATTGTATTTCTTCCTTTGTGTCTGTTAATAGTTGCTTCTGTATTTAGGTGCTCCTATGCTGGGTACATAAACATTTATAATTGTTATATCTTCTTTTTGGATTGTTCCCTTTATCATTATGTAATGTCCTTCTTTGGCTCTTATTACAGCCTTTGTTCTAAAATTTATTCCATCCAGTCTAAGCATTGCTTACCAAGCTTTTTTTCACTTCCATTTGCATGGTGAACACTTTTCCACCCCTTCAGTTTCAATCAGCATGTGTCTTTAGGTCTGAAGTCATTCTCTTATAGGCAGCATATAGATAGGTCTTGCGGTTTTATCCATTGAGTCACCCTATGTCTTTTGTATGGAGCATTTAGTCCATTTATAGTTAAAGTAATTATGATAGGTATGTACATATTGCCATTTTGTTCTTTTATGATTGTTTTGGTAGTTATTCTCTGTTCTTTATTCTTCTCTTGCTCTCTTGTAGCTTGATAGCTTTTTTAGTGTTAGGCTTGCATACATTTTTCTTTACTTTTTGTATTCATACGATAGGTTTTTGATTTGGGGTTACCATAGATTCATATATAACATTTAATGTGTGTAATGGTTAAGTTGGTAGTTGCTTAAGTTTGAATCAATTCTAAAAGCACTAAATTTTTATTCCTCTCTCCACACTTATGTACATAAAGCCATACTTTACATTCTTTAATTTTGTAAATCCTTTGACTTTTAAATAGATATAATTCATTTTGTTGCTCTTGTTCTTCAGCCTCTGTGGTGGTTTTATAACTGATTAATCTACAACTTTTATTATAGGTTTGCATTTACCTGTAAATTTTTTCCCTTTCATATTTTTCTTTTCTCATTCCTTTTTTTTAATTTTTAATTTTTTATTTTTTTGACAGACAGAGATCACAAGTAGGCAGAGAGGCAGGCAGAGAGTGGGGGAGGGAAGCAGGGTCCCTGCTGAGCAGAGAGCCTGACACGGGGCTCGATCCCAGGACCCTGGGATCATGACTGAGCCGAAGGCAGAGGCTTTAACCCACTGAGCCACACAGGCGCCCCTCACTCCTTTCTTACAGTCTTTTCTTTCCACTCAAAGAATTTCCTTTAACATTTCTTGTAAGGCTGGTTTAGTGGTGATAAACTTCTTTAACTTCTGTTTGTCTGGAACACTCTGTCTCTCCTTCTATTCTGAATGCTAACCTTCCTATGTTTAGCTTCTTGGTTGTGGGTTTTTTCCTTTCAGCTCTTTGAGTATATCATGCTACTCTCTTCTGACCTGTAAAATCTCTACTGAAAAATCAGCTGATAGCCTTATGAAGTTTCCTTTCTATGTATTTTCTTTTCTGCTGCTGCTTTTAAAATTCTCTCTTTATCACTGCCTTTTGCCATTTTAATTATTATATATCTTGGTGTGGACTTTCTTCAGTTAATTTTGTTTAGGGGCTCTCTGTGCTTCCTGGACCTAGAGGTCTGTTTCCTTCCTCAAATGAGGGAAGTTTTCAGCTATTATTTCAAATAAATTTTCTGCTACCTTCTCTCTCTCTCTTCTCCTGTTTGGATCTCCATAATGGGAATGCTATTACACTTTAATATGCCAGAGATCCTTTAACCTATTCTTATGTTTTATTCTTCTTCCTTTTTGCTATTTAGCTTGGTTGCCTTCTTTCTTTATTTTTTTTTAATTATTTATTTATTTGACAGAGAGAGATCACAAGTAGGCAGAGAAAGAGAGAGAGGAGAAGGAGGCAGGCTTCCCACGGAGCAGAGAGCCTGATGCAGGGCTCGATCCCAGGACCCTGAGATCATGACCCAAGCCGAAGGCAGAGCTTAACCCACTGAGCCACTCAGGCTCCCCAAGCTTGGTTGCTTTCTATTACTCTGTCTTCCAGATCACTGATTCATACTTTTGCCTCCTCTAGTCTATTGATTCCCATTAGTGTATTTTTAATTTTAATTACTGAGGTTTTTCTTTTTCTCCATTGGTTTCTTTTTATATTTTCTCTCATTGTTGAAATTTTAAGATCTTCAACTCCCTTTTCTAGCCCAGTGAGTATCTTTATGACCATTACTTTTAATTTTTTATTAGTCATATCGCCTATTTCCATTTCATTTACCCTTTTTCTTTTCTTTTTTCCCTGTGGTTTTGTCCTGTTTTTTTTTTTTTTTTTTTGATTTGAGACCTATTTCCCTGTCTCCTCATTTTGTCTGACTTTCTATGTTTCTGTATATTAAGGAAGTCAACTGTATCTCCTTATTTTGAAAGTAGTGCCTTTTGAAGAAGAGATCCTGTGGTGCTCTGTAGAACAACGCCTCTTTGCTTTCCCAGAACATTTCAGGGTTTCACCAGTGTGAATTGTGTGTGCCCTACTGTTGTGCCTGAGCTGTGTTTGCCTTCAGTGCAGTCAGCTGCAATGGCCCACTTTGTTTGTTGTGGTTACACTGGACAAGGTTTTGTCCTGTGATGTAAAGGGGCCAGTCTGAGGCCCCTACAGGCTTATGGCTAGGTGGGTGTCAGCGGTCAGATCAGATGCCTGCCCTCAGCCCATATGCCAGGGCTGCTGTCACACTGAACTACAGGGAGTTCTTCCTGCACATTGTCCCCTTAGAGGTTTTTGTTGATGATTTTGTGAATGATTAGTAGGACTGAAGCCCTACTAATTGGCAAGATGCTCTCTGTGCTAGTGGCTATAAGGTCTGGCTGCTGGGACTACAGGTGCACTAGTGTATGTGGTTATCTTACCCTTTCTCCAGGACAAGAGTTGCTCTGGAATGGCACTTGCCCTGCTGAGGCTGCCTGGAGAGTATGTCAGGGCAGGAGCTG
The DNA here is from genome assembly GCF_010015895.1 of Lontra canadensis. Lineage (NCBI taxonomy): Eukaryota > Metazoa > Chordata > Mammalia > Carnivora > Mustelidae > Lontra > Lontra canadensis. Next base: position 1,952,728 of record NW_022631096.1, on the reverse strand, counting down.
CTTTGGAAAGTCTCCTTTAGACTGGGTGACTTAGAGGGCTGGATCCATAGTAGAACATAGGAGCAGGGTATACAGTGCCAGCAGGGTAGGTGGAGACTATTTGTGCTGGGTCTGTAAGTGTCCTGTTACCTAGGTGGGAGGTTGGGAGAGAGGGAGTGGCACCTGCCAGATCTTTTGTCTTTGGAAAACTCTCTTAAAAAAATCCCTGCCCCTTTATTGTCCATCCTGAAATTAGTAAATAAGTCTCCCTCACATTATACCCCAGAGGTTTCTCAAACTGTTGCTTCTGTGCTCTAGTTTGGTTATTTGCTATACTGGTTCTTTAAGAGTGGGGACTGTTTTCTGTTGCCCTCCTGCTTTCCTGGACCTAAGCCCACTGATGTTTAAAGTAGAGTTTAAGTTAAGTCTCTCTGACTGTAAAAACTCATGAAGTTAAGCTCCACTGATTTTCAAAGATGTATGTTTAGAGACCCATCTTCCCAGTGCAGGTCCTCATATCTGGGGTGCCTGATGTGGGGTATGATCTTCTCATTTTTATATAATTGTGGTGTCCCTGGAGCACTGGATGTGGTGCATAAACAATGAATTCTGGAACACTGAAAAGAAATTTAAAAAATAAAAATAAAAAAAAATTGAGATTCTATATTCATTTGTAATAAATTGAATAAATTATAATTGAATTTGAATTACAATAAATTGTAATTGAATTCAATAAATTGAATAAATTGTAATAAAATTAATATATACTGTTGAATTGAATGAGTTCATTCATTCATTGAATGAACTCATTCAATTCAATTTGAACTATTGACATGAATGTATACTACACAGAATATACAATACTGCACTTAAGCTGAAAAAAATATCGTGCCATCCCTCTTGTTTGTGGTTAGTCTTGCCAGGGGTTTGGTTCCTGACTTCCGTTACTAATTATCCACCCATTCTACCCTTTTAGTGTGGCCACTTCTCCATGATTAACTGTGGAGAGTGTTCTGCTGGTCTTCAGGGTGATTTTCCGAGTGTGTTTCACCAGTGTGGCTGTAATCTCAGGGTATCCGTGGAATGAAGTGAGTTGAGGATCCTCATTCTCTGCCATCTTCCCAAAAGTCTGAAAACAGGATTCATTAGGGGAAATCTATCCCTATGGAAACCAAAAAATTGGGGAAGAAGTGAGTCTCCTCCGTGCTTCCTCGAGTTCTTAAAGATTCTTAGAGTAGGGGTGCCTGGGTGGCTCAGTGGGTTAAGGCCTCTGCCTTCGGCTCAGGTCACGATCCTAGGATCCTGGGATTAAGCTCCGTGTTGGGCTCTCTGCTCAGCAGGGAGCCTGCTTTCTCCTCTCTCTCTCTCTCTGCCTGCCTCTCTGCCTACTTGTGGTCTCTCTCTGTCAAGTAAATAAATAAAATCTTAAAAAAAAATATTCTTAGAGTAATAGATTTCAATTTAGGATAACCCAAGGAACATAGTAATAGTATTATAGTCACCTGTAAAGACATATTTCAGTTATTCTCAAAATTTTGCAGTACGTTGGCATCATTGTCTATGACCGTAATGACCCCAGGCATTTGGGTTTTCTTCCAGACTTAGTGGATCAGATCGGCCAGCAGGACACCCAGTCACTTAGAAACCCAGCCCATATTACCCAAAGCTTTATGTCCCCATCACTGCACTCTAGGAATGCATAATTAAGCTAGACACTGACCCTGCCGCAGGCCTCAAGAAGAGGCAACTAGGTTCTAGGCAAATAGGCAAATAAATTACTACACAGTGGGATGCTATGACAGGGTTGTGTAAAATACACAAGAAAATCAGGTGGCTACAGTTTAATAGGTCCTTTGTTTCAGTATCCATTATTTCCAGTCTGGAGGATCCTGGAAGGACTGTATTGATTAAGGGGCTCATTGACTTTATGGATATTAGTTGTGTTCAACCAGTAGGGAACCCCAGCAGGAGATGAAGGAAGGAGGTTAGGATATTCTTCCCTTGGCTTACTCCACAGCTATAGCAGTGGCTCTCACCAGAGGCTATGGCTCCTAATAGCTGGACTCTACAGTTGGCAGTACTGGGCTTTCTTCTTGCCCTATCAGGACTAGGAATTATAAGGGCCCCCTACTACCTGGGATACTGAGCTACACACCCTACCTATATCTGTATAAATGATTTCTTTATTAAGCTCTCCTCAAATAACGTGATTCATGTATGCCAACTGTTTCAAGACTTGCACAAGAGTCAAGAGCTTTGAAGAAAATTCTGGAATCAATAATGGAGAAGTGTTAGGAAATGTTGCATCACCAGTGTTCTTGATGGCACAGAACTGATACCACGCAGAACATCATGGACATTGTGAATTTCAGTTAGTAGTGGATTCAAAGGAATGGTCTCTGAATATCAAGAATTTCTGGAAATAATAAACCATATGTTTCATTGATGTATTTCTCTTTTGAATGCCTAGTAGTGATATATGATTTTTTAAAATCTTTGTTTTACTAAGTCTACCTATTTTATTAAGTACAGAATAAAAATCTTAAGTCACAAGAAAGTATTGAATCACAATTTAATTGGCAGATATATTCTTTTTTAATGAAACATAAAACGATAGTGAATCATAAAATCAATGACATTTTAGATTGAATAAAACATGATAATGGTTTTGGTGTGAATCCTACCTAGTCCGATGTGAAAATGGTGTTCTCTGCTTTCTTTTTGAACCATATTGCACGCTGTTCCTTCATTTCCACCATTTCAGAATTACTTTTTTTTTTTTTAAAGATTTATTTATTTGAGAGAGAGAGAGCATGAGCAGGGGTAAGAGGGAGAGGGAGAAGCAGACCCCTACTAAGGAAGGAGCCTGATGTGCAACTCGATCTCAGGATTGACCTGAGTCAAAGGCAGATGCTTAACTGACTAAGCCACCCACGGGCCCCAAGAATTACTTTATTGTAAATGTGTCTCCAAATAGCTTATGGTTTTGTGTTATGACCACATTGTCTTACTTTCACCAATACGTACATTTAGTGATCATAACAAATCCTTTTGTCATACTTTCCTTTGTCATCTCTTGGTTCACTGAGATTCACTCCCAGTAGTTTCGTAAAGAATTCCCAAGAATAGTATTTCCTACATTATTGCACATTTAGGGATGTTTTGCTAACATTTTGGCACTGAAGGACAATTTGTCTTATGCTTTCTTCTTTTCAGTATCTTGTAGGTGTTGCTTTGCTGTCTTTAGTTGAATTTTGTCTGGAAAAGCAGAGGCCAGTCTTTTACCTTCCTTACAAATAACTCTTTATTATTATTATTATTATTATTATTATTATTATTATTATTTAGTTCTGCTGTCCTCCAGTTCTTTAAAGTATAGTCATTTTCCTAAAATACATTTTGGTGTTAGCCATTCCAGTTTGATCTTCCCTAACACACAGTATACTTTTTCACATAGTTATTTTGTGTCTGCTTTTAATTTCAGAACAAATTCTTAAAATTTAATTATTTTATTCAGTTTTGTTTTCTTTGAGGTTCCAGTTCTTTATTAGAATTCTTTTATCTGCCTTGTGTATCCTTTCTTCCTTTAGATTCTTCCTTTGTCCTCATTTCATGTACTTTTCTCATCTGTCATCTTTATTCATTAGTTGCACTATCTTTAATTTCTGTTCTTCCTAGTGCTCCTTCCAATTTCATTTTCTTTTTAAAAAATCTCTGTTCTTCAAGCTCATATTTTATTTACTGTTATTTAATCATTCATTTCTCAAGTAGCCAAATTTCTGAATTGTGATCCCCCTCCATAGAGCTTATTTAATAAGATTTTTTTAACTACGGGAGAGTATTCAGTCACTCTTTTTGCCTGCACCACATTTTTCTGGTCAGTGTTCTTTCTCGGTAAGTTTTATTGTTTTTTTCTTTCTTTCTTTTTTTCAAAAATTTTCTTACGGTATTTTGTATCAATGATTTCCCAGTTCCTAATTGTTGTTTTCTGTCCCCACCTCCAATCATTAAATGAGTTAGAGTTTGTGGAAACTTTCGGTGTAAGAGAAGAGTCAGGGGAACCTTACATATTTTTAATATAAAAGATTCTGTCCTCTGCTACCAAGGAGACAAATAGCTTCCTTCAAGTGTATCTGGCCAGTTGTTACATTTCTTCTTTTGTAGCTCATTTCCTCCACCTCTTTGAAACAAACCAGTTCAAGAAGCCTTCTGTCTCCAACCCTGATTTCTCCTCAAATTGTTACTAACAGGGAACACAATCCTATGTTTTAGTTGAGGGAATCATTTTCAGAAAGTATACTTTCAGCCATTTCCTGAGCTCTGCCCACTGGGTCACCTGTAATTCCTCATGCTTCCCTCTTCAAGTTTGCTGCCTGCTCAGCTCCTTTTTTTTTTTTTTTCCTCTCCACATTTTATACATGTGTTTTAGACTGTAGGGATTGCATCTAGTTTTGTTCAAAATGGAGGTTTTTCTTTTATGATTTCTAGGAAGAGAAGAGGAAAGATAATGATTTATGCAGCAATGCTCATGCAAAAAATCTACTTAGAAATGTTTGAATTTGTATTAAATTTGTGTACATATATTAGGGTGATATTCAGTTTAATAAAATATTAAATCATAGGGTAGAAGATGACTATATCTTTGCCCCAAAAGCCAAACTATTATTTGTAGAAACAGCAAAATCCATAGACATTTTTAATTTCATTTGATAACCAGTCTAGAATCTACTACCTATTAAATAATATTTTGGGGGGCCCTACCCTCCCCATCTCCACAAATTTCTCCAGTCTTTGCTTTTGCTTCAGGGCCTGGCACCCTCTTCTGAGGGCCAGCCTCCCTTTGTGGCTGCCTGCCTCTGCTTAAAATACCTTTACACTCACAGAAAAGGATCTTCACTAAGCACAAAATGGCCACACTCTCAACATACACACATACACTAGAGTATCCAGAAAGTGACAAACTAAGCACGTGGGGGGGGATATATATATACATATATATGTATATATATGTATATGCTCTAATTTCACCTTCAATTTGCTGTTGTGTAGGGAAGGTAAGCATTTGTTTCATTGTGAAGTTGAAATGGCATCTAATAAGCAAAAAAGAAAATTAAGGCTTCATAAAAGCTGTGATGATTTCTCTTCCAGAAAGGGCTTTGGCTGCATTGCTATTTACCTGAACATAATGTCCTTCAAAGTAAGAGATGACATCTAAACATTTGAGGTTTGTTCTGACCTCCTGCCCTGTGAGTTAGGTGTTTACTTGTGATGTATTCTGTATTCATCAAATCATGGCTGAATTTTCTGTGAATGAGGGGTTTAACTATCCTGCTTTGTTCTCCTGCCACCCATTCTTTGCCTTCTAGAGCACAGCCTAATCTGTAGGATAGAAGGATAAAACAGGTAGACGATCAGTCAATAATTTGAATTCAGATAAGTAGGTGATTAGTATTAGATAGAAAGATCCTTCAAAATTAGCTGAGTTTTTTTACTTCTATCCACATATATGTAGACTTGAGATGTGATTTTTCAGCATGGGTATGGTTGTACTTTAGTACTAAAGACTTCATTTAGGACTATTCCACCTGAGAAATACTTTGACAAGGAAATGTTATTGCAAAAGATTCTGTAGCACGGAGCATTTTTTTTTAAAGTCAAAACTTAATAAAAAACATTGTGTACAGACAGTGGCTGGCTCAACAAATTTTTGGTTTCAGGAGACAATGTTTCATGCAAGCAACCTCAAAAATAGCAAGTTTTATTATAAAGGTATATAAGGATTGGAAGCTGTTGTTTCCAACTCTCTCTCTCCTTCTCTCTTAGGAGCCATGTAATCCCTTGAAAAGTGTATCTATAACTGCTCTTCCCTTTCTCAGCTGGCTTTACGCTGGCCTCTACTTGTACCTATGCCCCACTTCATCATAGCTAACTGGCCACCTTACCAATTTCTCGATTTGAGTTTACTGGAAATAGAATGTGATTTTCCTAGTTTATGGGTTCAACGTGGCTTTGCATCCCTAGGAAACCTATAAATTTGCTGCCTGTGGCAGAATACAGAGGGTTGGAAATTCTTTTCTACTACTACTGAAAGATGAGTCTAATTTAACTCACTATAAAAATGGCCTTGCCAAAAAAAAAATAAATAAAAAAAAATGACCTTGCCATAGTGATCTGTTTGATAGATAGAATATAGTAGAAGTGGGCTGGGAGAAGGGCTTCCACAATTAGGTCAGAAGAAGCCTTCTACCTTCTACCTGGGCCTCTGGTAGAACAGCCTCTCCTGGAGCCTTGAGCTGCTGTGTTAACCGCCTTGATTGAATGTCACACACAAAGGCTTTGAGATTACACTAAAAGAGGGAAGGGCCCTGCTGAGTCCAGCCTTCCAGTGTCCCCACCAAGGTACCAGCCATGTGAGAGAAGCCATGTTGGACCCTCCAGGCTCTCCCAGCTGACTCATACCACCTGTTCCTAGCCAACGCTCTGGGCCCCAGAATCATCCACATGAGCACTGCCTGACTAAATTCCTGACCACAGTTAGGGTATTGAATAAAATGGCTATTGTTTTAAGCTACTAAATTTTAAGGTAGTTTGTTATAAGCAGCAGTAAATAATTGAGATACCTCTGCTTCCATCAGCTGTAACTCAAATGGAAACAGCAAGCTAAGTCTATCCCAACAAAGTCTATCCCAGCAGGTAGCAGTTTCCTTGTACAAAAAAAAAAAAAAAAAAAAAAAGTATGTCATTAGGAGTTTTAATTGAAATCTTTAGGTTAATTGCTGCCCTTAATTTCCCTTGAGGCTTTAGCAGGGAGGAACAGGATTAAGTTACAGCTAGACTCTGATGGGATTTAGATTAATAAGATGAAGGGACATCTAGATGAAAGTACTGATGTCACTAGCCAGGTTGCAACTTAATCATGGTAAAAAGAGGATAATCGTAGTTGAAAAAGATACACATTTGGTTGACAGAATGATAATTCTATCTAAAACTTAAGGCCTCTGTGGTCAGTCCCTTTCATGAACATCCGAAGAAGAGAAACAACACATTTTAATAATGTCTCAGTATTTTTTGAAGCTTGTCCTAAATGCATTTTGCAGATACTCATTTGAAATGAAAGACATGCATGTGACAAAGTTATGTATGGATATTTTTGGAGAAAAAAGCCTAAAGCTTCAAAATCAGTTACATAGTCATTATAACTGAATATTTCTCACAATCCATGGCAGTTACTGAAAGACAACTATTTTCCCCAAACAGCACAAGTTTCAGCCTCCTGTCTACATATTTCTCTAGAAATCACCACAGGCATCTCTGTAGTGTGATTATCATCAGGGACATTCAGACTCACTCTAAGATACCTGGCTCTCGTTAGAGAGAAAAACCTTATCACCAAGAAATTTCTGTGACTTGTTAAAAATTGATAAAATATAGGGGTGCCTGGGTGGCGTAGTCAGTTAAGCATCTGCCTTCGGCTCAGGTCATGATCTCAGGGACCTGAAATCGAGCCCCACATCAGGCTCTTGCTCTACAGGGAGCCTGCTTCTCCCTCTCCCTCTGCCTACCGCTCCCCCTGCTTATTCCCTCCCCAACTCTCTCTGTCAAATAAGTAAATAAAATGTTTAAAAAATTTAATAAAATGTGAAAAGGAGACTCTTTGATCCCTAAGTATCTACCCTGTTTTTCCATTGGACTAACTGGGGCAGCTGTGTTAATTATAATTAATTGCAAATGTCCTAATCTTCAGTTAGTACTTTTTAAAGTACTAAGTTTGACCATGTCTGGGATCCCTCATTAGACGAGGCAGGTCTTTTTTGTAAGTGGCCAGAGACATAGAAACCATACCGGCTCTCTTCGTTTTTCTGACAGTATGATAATTCACACTTCAGGCTCTGAGAGTACCAGTAACTGACACTTGCTGTTTTTACTGTCTAGCATCTTTTTATTGTGAGTTTTTTTCTTTTAAAATAGCTTTTGTTTTAAACCATATGATTTTGCTCATATGTGTAATTTAAGAAACAAAACAGATGAACATATGGGAGGGGGAAATTAAGGAAAAAAAGAGGGAAACAAACCATTAAGAGATTCTTGAAGAAAGACAGAATAAACCAAGGGGCGATGCAGGGAGGCGGGAGATGGGCTAGATGCATGAGGGGTATTAAGGAGGGCACTAACTAGAATGTGCACTGGGTGTTATAAATGATGAACCATTGAATTTTACTCCTGAAATCAATATGGCACTGTATGTTAACTAAATATAATTTAAATAAAAATTAGAAAGAAAAAAAATAGCTTTTGTTTTAAACAACTGTTTCCTCCCTTTGATGCATGAGATTTGAGTTGACAGGAGACCCAACCCTAACTCCAAGGGTGAAATGTCATGGGCTTCAGTGACTCAACAGATCTTACCTCTTGGCCAAAGAGATTTTCTTAGAGATGGGAAAATAATCTAATAAAAAGTAAGGTGGTATGTTCTGGGGCTTTTGCTAAAATAGAGGCTCTTTCTCTGGTGTGCAGGAGCTCCTGAAAGGCACCTTCTTTCTCCTCTTGGATGTGAGGTTGGAGATCTGAAACACAGTGACCATTTTGCTACCAGGAAGGGACACCATTGGCCTACAAAGATTGTACGGCCAAAAAAACCAGCTTGATGAGACCAACACAACTGCATCCTTGGTGACTAATTTGAGCCACTGGATGAAGACTCACCTTAGGTATAGTTCCAGATTTTGCTTTTACAAGAACTAATAAGTTCACTTACAAAAAGATGAATTTTATTTTGGTTTATGTTTTGCAACTAAGAGATTTCTAAGTGACACAGTGTCTTCTGTTTTGCCATAGCATCTTTAAGTGATTTGGAGATAAACCTCAAGTTCCATTAGGGCAGGGATTCTTGTCTGTTTTGTTTACTGCTAACTTGTATTGCCTTGCACACTGCCCGTAATGTTAGGTGATCAGCAAATATTCATTGATGAGATGTGCAAATTTAGGTCGACCTTTAAGAAAATCAGTGCTGGGCATCACTTTTGTAAAAATGTCATATCTCACCAATTAATTCATATTAATTTAATAAAGTGATAACCCCAAAAAAAATCAGTGCTGTTAATAACACATGCCAAATGAAGCAATCTATGTGCATATTCCTACAGGACACACATGAAGTTAGAAACACCTAAAATGTGAAAATGTTTTTTTTTTTTTCAGAAAAACTATAATTATTAATGAGTTTCAGACAGCACTGTGTTGGAATTGGCTTGTACTGCAGGAGGATGGATTGTGTCCATCTCTTTCTAACTCTACATCTACTGATTTCACATTGGTAGCTTGAAATTGGTCATGGTGGGAGTATTTGTACCATGATAATCAGCAAACACTAGAAACCAGGCGTTTTATTTGCCCCCTCTTCCCCCCCAAAGCCAGTTTAACATTATTTCCCCCAGAACAAACTTTCAGTGACATGAGCATTTTCTTGTAGAGAAAGAAAAGTTTTTAATTTTAGAGTTGGAAGGTAACTTTGAAGTTTGCTCCTTGTATATCCTAAGTTTACGGAGCAGGGATCTAAGTCTCAGGCTAAGTCACTGAGGTCACAGCATACCTGGACATCTTATTTGTGTGGGTAAATCAGGAGATACCCCTTTTATGGGATTTTTACCCATATTTAATATGTTTATGTTTTTTTCCCCCAGAGGTAAAGAGAAGCAAACATCAAGCCAAAAATATTTGCAGTTTATGTAGTCATTAAATTTTTATTTGGCATGTTTGATTGATCAGTGATAACTTTTTACTAGTTGACACAATCTACCTAAGGACATGATTTCTAATATCATTAAACTTTCTCCCTAAGTCAGATACTATAATTAAGACAATATTTAGACCTTTGCTGTTAAGATTGAGTCTTTGAAAAAAAATGAGCACTGAAAATATAAGTCCCAAATTAGAAAAACCCATCAGTGCAGGTTTGATGTTTGATTCTATTGATTGTGACTGGGATCATGGTGGGGTGAACACCAAAGAGCAGTAAGGACTCGAGGTCTGATTCAGAGATGATTTGCCCAGTTGCCATTATGTCCAGCTTTTGTTCAAACACCCAGTGTTTTGAACAGCATCTTTCTTTCTTTTTCTTTTATAGATGTCTGCTATAAAAATGTGCTCAAGGAGAAATAAGTACATTGGTTAGAGAGAACTAAAATAGACTACATAAAATCACCCAAGTTGGTCCAGAAAACATTCTACAGATAACTAGTTTCAGAATCAAAACACCCAGGGGTGCCTGGGTGGCTTAGTTGGTTAAGTGTCTGCCTTCAGCTCAAGTCATGATCCTGGAGTCCTGGGAAGATACCCCATGTTGGATTCCCTGCTCAACAGAGTCTGCTTCTCCCTCTGCCCCTCCTGCTGTTCCTTCTCTCTCTTCTCTCTCAAACAAATACAATCTTTTTTAAAAAGCCCAATTTAACCATTGTACATCTATGTAATTAGAGAAAACTATCTTATCTCCCTAGACTTTTATTTTCCTATTTTAAAAATTAGCAAAGTTGAATAACACTTTGAAAACCCCTTCATATTTTAACATTTATTGGTTCTAAGTGTGCTACCCTTCCACAGAAAATCTAGTACATACACTGTAATGAGGACAAAATGTAGGTCTGTTGAAGGAGAGCAGACATAGGACAGATAACCCATTATATAACTTCCAGGTAGAGTCTTTTAGAAATTGACCACTTAAAAGCTGTACTTAGAAGAGCAATATTGTCATTAGTATTGACCTAATTGTTCAAATCCTGATAAGATAGTGCTAGTTGGCTTTTTAACACCCCCTCATTGCTATATATTAACTCTAAATAGGTGTAAGAGATATTAATTTCTGATATAAAAATCAACAATTCATTAATTTATTCAACAATTATTTATTAGATGCCAAATAGTCTCTGTCTTCAGATATTGGAATCTAGGAGGAGGAACTCACTATTGAAGATGTTCTAAGACTGAGTTAATAGAAAATAAATTGATTCTGTGAAAGGATAGTGTTCATCAAGACTAGCGTAATGAAGTGTTCATGGAGAGGGTGGTTTTCATACTCAGTCTTAGAGAGTATGTATGACATAGTTAAGTGGGGAGAGTACATAAGATATTCTCTGGGAGCTGAGAACATGAAGGTAGTACATATCTTCTCTGGGAAAGTGAGCCTATCAATCTGAATACAATAGAAGCATCCTTTGGGAAAACAGAATGACACAGGCTGGAAAAAGCATATGAAACCCAGTTCTGAGGACCGTCTGAATATATCAACCTAAAGCTGGATGACTTCTGTATCTGTAAGTGTTGTATTTTCTACTGTAATGCACAAACATGACACATTTTCTTTGATAGGAAGCTTTCCAAGTGTTTGTACATAGTTTCAGTATTACTTCAAATCTTTACTGCTTTGCCTTAGTCCTGAAAACAAAGTTCAGAAATCTCAATATTGTGCCCTTTTCTGTAGAGAGGAAATAAGGCTGAACTATTAACACAACTGGCTGAATGCAATCCATTAAGCATAAAACCTTAACAAATAGTATGTAGCATTTTTGTTACACAGAAATGTGCTCAGCTATTGTCAGTGGAAATCTTTTGGATTGATTCAGGCCAGCCATCTAAATGGTGGAGTGGGGGAAAAATACTGAATGAACAAAAGGCCAAGCTAAGAAAACATATTTTTTTTTTTTAAACTCCAATTGTAGGAAACCATTTGTGGAATAAAAACAAACTGGAAATCTTGAAATATGTAATAATAGTTATTTTACAAATAGGGATACTAAAGCAAAATGCTTACAAAACAGGTGAAATTATCTAAAAAAAAATTGAAGTTAATAAGAAAAACAATAATAACGTAGATAGCAGGCACTCTGTTCCCAAATTCCTGGGCTGAAAGTGGGCTTCCCACGGTCTTTATGGTAGTTAACCAGGTACATGCTTTATAGTGAAAAACTTACTTACATGTTATTTATTCCTTGCAGTCAGAGTATATGGTAGGCATCATGATTCCCATTTTGTAAATGAGAAGACTTAAACTAATCAGAATATGGTGGTAGAGACAAGGCTTAAAATAAGCTTCGTGGAAGGGTTCAAATACAGGGTATAGAATAATGCTGCTTTCCTCTCATTTCATAAGGTTTTATGGGGTATTCTGTTCTGTTGAGGTTGACTATAACACATTCACCGTAACACTGTAAGAAGAGATAGTGATGTTGAATTTGATTTTCTGGGATAGTGTGGTTTTGAACTTCCTAATGACAAACTATTTCAAAAACCTTTTAGATGAAGAGCGTTTAGCAACAGGTTTTTTTTTTTCCCCTTTTTGAAAAGCTTTCTCCAAACAATAAAGAAAAAAATGAATGAAAAACTCAATTATCAGTGAAATAAGGAGACTGATGACAGTCCTCAACCCTACATTTTGAAGGATAATACCACCAAATGTTCAGAAATATGAAATGAAGTGGATTACTGATAGCCTACATCCTTCAAAGCTCACAAAGAACTGATTTTTCCAAAAGTGCACTGTGAATGTGATTGTCAAGGTGGCAAAAGAGTGAAAGAAGGAGGGAAACAGTGGTCACTTGAGGCTAAGAGCAGGCTACTTATATCTCCTGGATTTTGAAAAGGAAAGGGAAATATTTTTCAATGTCACCAATGACAAAAGAAAATTCAGAAAACATTACTTGATATGAATATTTTATTGCATGAGAAACTGTTGTTCAACAGGGAGACTTCAGAGCCTAAAGTTGTTAGTAGTACAGCTCAGTTTATAAAGCAAGAATGAGTAAGTACTTATTTTCAGTTGTTTCTTATTTTCAGTAATTTGTTTCTTATTTTCAGTAATTTGTTACTGGAAACTCACTTTCCTTTCCTCTCCTGCATGAGCTTACTGGTTTGTGGCTGATTATCTAGGAAGCTCTAAGGTCACACTGACATGAAGAAAGCTTAAGCTTTGTTTAAGGTCAGAGTCAGCATTTCAAGGAAATCAATACAATTTGACATTTTGGTTATGTGACTAGGAGTGTTTGGTCTAGTGTTTGGTCTAGGGGTACCTTCAAGTTGTGGTCTCTATTTTAGTTTTTATTTAACACCAACAAAAATAAAGTGACAGAGTTGGCAAAATGTTTTGGAGGTGAGTAAGCCAAGGAAACGTGTTCGGCGTTACTTCCTTCCTTACTGCCCTCCCTTCTGTTCCTGCCTTTAGTTTCCCACTTTTGGTTTGGTAAATAGTTCACCCAATACATGAATAATGAATAACTTAAAAAATGAACCAACATGGGATCTATCACAAAGGTTTAAAAAAGGGATAGAGTAAAGTGAAAAGTAAATGAAGAAAATACCCCACAAGAGGAATTAACCAAGCAAACAGAAGAAGAATTCAAACAGTTTTCTATTCTTTCAGAGACCTTTCTTTCCCTCTTGTTCTTTCTCTCTCCCCCTCTCTGGATCCACAAAGTTACAAAGGCTTAAAAAGATACTAAAAGACTAAAAGATACTAAATGAAGTAGCAGGACTCAAGTAATAAAGGAAAGCAAAATATAAAGGCATTATAAAGACAAAAGCAATATAAGAAGAAACAAAAACAGAATAAAAAACTGAAATATGGAGGGTGCCTGGGTGGCTCAGTGGGTTAAAGCCTCTGCCTTCTGCTCAGGTCATGATCTCAGGGTCCTGGGATTGAGCCCCGCATCAGGCTCTCTGCTCAGTGGGTAGCCTGCTTCCCTTCCTCTCTCCACCTGCCTCTCTACTTGTAATCTCTGTCAAATAAATAAATAAAATCTTTAAAAAAAAACTGAAATATGGGAGAATAGTGAACAGACCTAATGAAAAAATATACAATAAAGTGAAAAAGAAAAAGATTACAAAAATAATTATTAATAAGGATAAACAAAGACTTCGAATATATCTTAAGTGATGCTCCTGAGCAATGGTTTCAACCAAAATGCCAGTAGGGTCCACTCTGAGAAACATTAGAGGTGACACAGAGCTTTGAGCCTGAAGTCAGACTGCTTGGAAGTGGAAATGTCTTCTCATCCTCATCATTGCTACTTCCTCCCTCCCCAATTTAAAAATTAAAAGGAAAGTCAAAGGTGCATCTATCTGATGACCTCCATTTTCTTTGTAGAGTTGGATGTGATGTCTACTGAGACTGTGTGTGGGAAAGGAGGTTTGAAAATAGTATAAAAGTCTTAATATAATGGTTTTGGAGAGGAAAAAGAAATACAGTATTCTATCATATTTATTTATTTAACATTGAGGACCATGAGTTAATTTGTAGTGACTGAAATCGCATTATATTGTAATTATAACTTTTACTAGTGGTTTTTAGTATCTTGGGGTGAGGAGTAGGGTAGAGTAGTTGAAAGTTAAGTTGATCTGGGGTCAAAGTTCTATATGACATGCGGGAAAGGACAAAAGAGGGGGAGTTGAAGATATTTTAAGAGATTTGTTGAAGTGGTTGACTCTGAAATCTAGATTGGATAGAGGAGAAATTAAAGATGTAAACTTTTAAAGAAAAGGGAATGGTAAAGAATTCAGTTGTCAAATCACTAATCTATTGTTCAATAAATTAGAATTTTTAGTAGCATTTTTTTTTAAGATTTTATTTATTTGACAGAGAGAGAGAGATATCACAAGCAGGCAGAGAGGCAGGCAGAGAGATGGGGAAGCAGGCTCCCTGCTGAGCTGAGAGACTGATGCGGGACTCAATCTCAGGACCCTGAGATCATGACCTGAGCTGAAGGCAGAGGCCTAACCCTCTGAGCCACCCAGGTGCCCAGTAGCATTTTTGATATTATGGATTTTCACTCTGATTCTGATTGGGGCCTCCTTATCAAAGGAAACTCTTTCTATGTTCATTCAACAAGTACTTGCTGAGCATTGAAAAGCAAGGGCTGGATCCTTCCTCATTCAATGAGGAAGCACCCAAACCACTTTATTTCCAAACCTGATCCCTCTTTTTATGATCTTTATCCCATGATCGAATTATTCTCCCATGTGGGCTTATTTCCTCCTCTCTCTTCTTTTTTTTTTTTTTTTTTTAAATCATGAAGTATTTTACATGCAGAAACATGCTCAGGTATTTGCATTTCTAATCTATCTCACCCTTTAATGCCATCCATTGTTTTAATTATAATATCTTTTCTTTTTCCAAGTTCATTAACATCTTCTTGAAAAGGTTCAACGTGGATCTCAAGGCCTAGCTGAATTATAACTGCCTAACTTTCCTGATCACCACTTAGAATTGTTTGCCCCAGTTAAAATTGTTTAAATCTAGAAAATTACCTTTTAGATAAGAGTTACTAAGCTATCGTTTTTCAATTTAGTGAAGATACACTCCCTGCCTCACTTAATAGTCAGGAAAATAATTTACTATGATACAAAATTAGAATAAAGCAATAACAAGTATAAAGTTCAGAAAGGAACAATTAGTTCTGACAAGGGTAATCCAAGGAGGCTCCGTGTAAGAAGATGAATTTGTTGATGACAGAGACAGTGGGGAGAAGAGGAAAGTAAGACAGTTTGAACAAGGACATTAAAATATGAGAACCTAGCTAATTTTGTATATTTAAAGATAAAATTTTTAAATACATTTCCACAGCATTTTATGGTCTATAATATTTTTGAATACTCCAGTATATAAATATAGATTGTTTTTGTTTTATTTTACACTGTTGACCAATTAATGTTTAATGTATTTTTTTTTTTCTTTTTCCACTTTTTGCTGAGTAAATTGTTGCTGTTGTTTTTAATCTGAAAAATACTCATAGAAAATTGTGGTTTGGTTTATTACCTTCTCAGTAGCTTGCTCCTGAGTTCAAGGGAGCTTGCCTTCTTCTATGCATTTTATCTTTCTTCTGAGCAAGAGACATTTTGGCATGGTTCCACCTCTTCTTTTTAACTTCTTTTTTAGGCTTCTTTTCATAGACTGGGTTCTTCAGTATAGCAGTGTGAGCTTTCTTATACATTTCCTCCTACATATCTGGAGTTTTATTGTTCTTCATTTATTGAGAGAATTGTTTCTTGTAAGCATCCTCATCTTCTTTAATTAGGTAATACATGTAATCAACTTTCTGACCCATGATGTGCTTTTGTATGGAATTCCTTGTTTTCTGAATCATGACCACGGAATTGTTTGGTACTGTGAGGGAGAGAGAAGCCTCCATCCATAGCTCCTTTGAGAGACCCAAAAAATTTATTTCCATTAGTAGTTCTGTCAAACCCAGCATCCAAATAGCAGGTGAAGGCACCAGGTTGACAATCAGTGCTTTCTGCACGGTATTCATCTCCAGTCACTTGGACTTGGCCTTCATAATCTTGTCCATGCCAAACCTATTGAGAAGCCTGCAGGCCAGCAACAGATCAGTACAATACACTGCAGTATAATTTGTCAGGCCAACCTTCATATTACACTTTGGGAGTTCATGAGCATGAGCTACACAAGCTATCATTTACTTCCTCTGTGGGCATAAGCAATCTGACAAATGATACATCTGTTGGTGACACGAACTATCATCCTGTATTTAGGGGTATTATTCTTATTTTATAAAATATACTTATACATATTTATTATATATAATATAAAATATACTTATCTTATCCTGAATTACCAAACATTTCCAAGCAAAATAATCAGTTTACCCTCTTGTCTTCTTCTAAATTTCACCTGCTATCTCTTGAAACAAACCTTATTCTTGACAATTTTATCAAACCACATCTGCAGGAGAGAGACTGGTGTCCTCAGCTCGCCACAGACCAGCAGGCCCAGCAAAGAATACTTTGAAGTATTCTAATAAGAATATCCCCTTTGGGTGTGGTTGGTTAACATGTAGAGAAAAAAAAACAAAAACAAAATCAGTGGACACCAGGGTGGCTCAGTGGGTTAAGCCTCTGCCTTTGGCTCAGGTCAGGATCTCAGGGTCCTGGGATCGAGCCCTGCATTGGGCTGTCTGCTCAGCAGGGAGCCTGCTTCCCCATCTCTCTCTGCCTGCCTGTCTACCTACTTGTGATCTCTCTGTCAAATAAATAAATAAAATCTTAAAAGAAAAAAAAACAGTATTACATAGACAGTGACTAAAGCTGCTTCATCTATTCTTGTCTCTCTCTCAAATAAAGCAATATATTTTATTAGATGAACACTATTCATTTCACCAACAAAAAATCAAATATGTAAACTGGGTAGCACGAGTTTTTATACCTATACGTAAACATTATATAAGAATCTAGTAAACCCAGTGCCTCAAGTTCTCAGAATGGCTCTGCATGGCTAGAATTCTGGAGCCAATCCTGTGTCTAGGAG
Organism: Lontra canadensis; assembly: GCF_010015895.1. Classification (NCBI taxonomy): domain Eukaryota; kingdom Metazoa; phylum Chordata; class Mammalia; order Carnivora; family Mustelidae; genus Lontra; species Lontra canadensis. Next base: position 1,935,444 of record NW_022631096.1, on the reverse strand, counting down.
ATTGCCATGAATTTTTTGGTGCCTGAATCAAAATGAAAGACTAGCTGTATATTTCTTCTTTAATATTGTAATATTTGCCTCAAATGATCTTCTCATAGAAGAAGAACTACATTGAAGCATATAAAATAGACTGTATGATTGTTTGGTGCCTGTTGGCTAATAAATGTGAGAGTGGTGGGATTCCATATTACATTTATTTTCATTATAACATACTCCCTGGTAGCAAGTCTATAAAGAGTAATTACTCACCTGTCTTTAAATACAGGAGGTTACCAGTATTTACCAAAAATAATCCAATAATTATGAACAACCAAATTTAGATAAAACAGTTTATAATGACAATTATTAAGAAAATAAGTGGTCTGTTATTAAGTTCAGGCCTCTGTTACTGTTTAGGAAGATAATAAATCCATGACCCTTTAGCATACATAAAACATAATTTTTAGTAGAATTTTCAAAACATTCCTAATTCAGAGTTTTTGACTGAGCCTGTTAACTTTAATTTATTCTTTAATTCATTCATTCAACTTTATTTATTGGATCCTACGTCTGTGCTACACCCTTTCTAGGGGCCAGGGATAAAATGGAGAATAAGACTGACAAGGTCCTTGCTTTCACAGCTCTTACATTGTATTATAGCACAAGACTTTCAGTGTTCAAGCATTCTAAATAAGATTTCCAACTATTCTCTTGGTTTTCCATGTGATTATTGAGAAATGAAACAAAATTTGGTTTTGCATCTATATATTTTTTTCTTTAAAAATTTAGTACATCACCAATACACATTCACCAAAGCAACTTGTTTTTTCTTGGTTAAAAAACTGGTATTCTTATCAAACAAATAGATGTATAAATTGTATATTTTCATCAAGTGCTAGGCAGTGTTTATGGAAACATAAACATGTATGTGCAATGCACTAGCCTAAGAAAAGGGAGGATTCAAAAGTAGTGAAAGAAAATTTCCTGTTCTATAGTCACTTGTACTTAAGGTGGGTTGGTGGTTCTCTTCAGGATCAGGTCCACAAGCTCATCAAGCTATTGATCTCTTTATCAACAACATCTTAAAATTTAGCCTTTGTATGGTTACAACATTACCTTTCTAAGTTCATGTCACCTGGATCATAAGATCTGCAAAGATCTTCTTCCTTTCAGTAGGTTGCCTTTTCCTTTTGCTGATAGTTTCCTTTGCTTTGCAGAAGCTTTTTATTTTGTAGTCCCAATGGTTTATTTTTTTGTTAGGTCTTCTTAGGCAAGGGAAATAATCTAGAAAAAATGTTGCCAAGCTATGTCCAAGTTATTACTGCCTATGTTTTCTTCCAAGAGTTTTTTGGTTTTGTGGTTTCAGATCTCACATTTAGGTTTGTAATCCATTTTAAGTTTATTTTTGTATATGGTGTTAGAGAGTGGTCCAGTTTTATTCTTTTGCATCTAGCTTTTCCATTTTTCCAGCACGATTCATTGAAGAGACTCTCTTGCCATTGCATGTTCTTGCCTCCTTTGTCATAGATTAAGTGACCATGTAACTGTGGGTTTATTTCTGGATTTTCTATTCTGTTCCATTTATTTATGTGTCTTTTTTTGTGTATGCCACTGCCACACTGTTTTGATTACCATATCATTGTATATATCTTGAAGTCTAGGGTTGTGATATACCTCCCGCTTTGTTCTTCCTTAAGATTGTTTTGGTTAGGGGTGCCTGGGTGGCTCAGCGGGTTAAGCCTCTGCCTTTGGCTCAGGTCATGGTCTCAGGGTCCTGAGATCAAGCCCCACATTGGGCTCTCTGCTCATCGGGGAGCCTGCTTCCCCTTCCCTCTCTGCCTGCCTCTCTGCCTACTTGTGATCTCTCACTCTGTCAAATAAATAAATAAAATATTTTTTTAAAAGATTGTTTTGGCTATTCACAGTCTTTTCCGGTTCCATACAAATTTTAGGATTATTTGTTCTAGGTCTATGAAGAACACAAGTGGTACTTTTGTAGAGATTGCATTGAATCTGTAGATTTCTTTGCATATTATGAACATTTTAACAGTATTTTTAGGATTACTTTCATTTAACAACCACCTGGCTGAGTATGGAATTTTTGTCCTTGCCTGGGAGCTGTGAGAGGGGCAGAGCTCAGACCCCCTTCTCACTTTTTCACTGTGCTCACAGGTTTTGCTCAATAGTTTGAATGAAAAGAGTAGTTGAGTTTCTTAATCCATCCTTGCTTAATTGCCATTGGAAGTCATGAGTTCTCCTTCACATTTTTTTCTGTTAATGTAGATATTTTCCCATATACCTCTTTTAATAGGTATTTGAACAGAAATGAGGAATAAGAAGTCCAGCCAGAGACTTTATCTTATGCTGCCATTCTGCATTCTATTTTTATTAATTTATTTTTTTATTATGTTCTGTCCCCATACCGTACATGATTAGTTTTTGATGTAGTGTCATTCTGCATTCTAGAATTTGTTTGATTGACGATTGACTAGTTTTGAGAGCATGATGACTTTCCTTGAAAAATTAACTTCTTTAAAAAAAAAAAGAATATAAGCTTTTTAAGGACAAAGTAAACTTGTCAAGACCCCAACTGAGCAGACAGCTTTCTATTCTTGAGCTTAGTGGGTTGTTTTTTTTTTTTTTTTTGAGAAAAATCCTTCATATGTTTGCTTAATTGTGATCTTTGATTCCACTAGCATTTATTGTCAGTTTACATACAAATTACCATGATTCAAACAGCAACTTCTAGTGACTTCTCTACTGAGCTACTCCTTCTCATCCTAAATGACTTAGTTTCTTTTTAAAATTGTGTATACTGCTCTCTGTTTCTCTCTGGTTTGTGCCTATGTCTGTTTCTATCCCTATCTCTCCTTCTCTCCCTCTCTCCTCCCCAACCACCTGCTTCTGAAATTTTCTCCATTCCTCCAAAGCTGCTTTCCAGGGCTCTGAGCTTATCTTTGGACAAGACAGAGAAAAGACTTGAGGCAGCTTGCCAACGTGTTGTAACCAAAGACTATTCTCCATCCAGTGGAGAATCATTATCACTTAGGAAACCTCACTCCAGTGACATCTCCTCCTCCCTTCTAGTCCCTGTTTTCTCAGAGAGAATTGCCATGGCACTGTACCCTCCCTTTTCTCACCCTCACTCAGAAGTCTTATCACCATGGAATATATTTGAATTAAAAGGTTATATGACTTAGTTTCCAATTTCAGAATTTTCCTTTAGAAATTTTTATTTTACAAATAAATTCTTTCATAGAGTTCAACTTAGCTAATATCCCAAATGAAGAAAAATAAAAGCAAAAAGTAATTATTTGGCATGCTGATCAGTTTTCCCTGAACAACTTTAATTTTCTCATTGGTCTACTGGTTATCTTTTTTGGTATCCATTGCTGTATATTGTAAAAGCCATTCCTGAGTTCTAAAAGGCCTACTTGGAAAAACAATAGAAAACAATTAACCTTAATAATGTTATATCGATCGGTTTATATGTTTGCATAAAATCCAGTTGAGAAACCCAATATGCCACTATAAATATGGTAAGAAACACAGAACACTCATAATTATGTACAAATATGGGAGGGAGATACTTCCATCATGAATTTAGTAGAATTATTAAGTGAAGGTATGTGTGTGAGATATATATATATATATACATATATATATATAGCACTAAAATTTTCTTACTATTTTCTCATAAAATTAGCTAAGTCATGTTTTAATATAACTAAACATCAACATTAAATAGTAGTATTTTCTGAAACAAATAATGGGTGGATAATAATGAGTGATTATCACGTTATAGTCAGTGCTTCTCAAAGTGACACCCAAGAGCTGCTTGCATGAGAATCTGGGTGCTTTTTAAAAATGCAGAGGGACACCTGGGTGGGCAGTTTGTTAAGCTTTCAGCATTTTTATTTTGGCTCATGATTTGGCTCATCAAAAGCTTTTGATTTGGTCATGATCTCATGGTTGTGGGATCGAGTCCTGCATTGGTCTCTATGCTCAGTGTAGAGTCTGTCCCTCTCCCTTTACTCCTCCTCTCCCCACACTCCCCAACTCATGCATGCTTGAGCATGCACTCTCTCTCTCAAATAAATAAATAAATAAATAAAGCAGATTCCTGAATCCTTCCCACACCTATTGAGTCAAACTCTCTGAAAGTAGGAACCTGTCATCTTCATTACATGAGCTCACTGGTTGATTTTAGATACATTAAACTCTGAGACTTACTGAGTTAGGTATTATGAAAAAGGTAAATCAGGTAAATTTTAAGTGCTATCCTCCATTTCAGAGGAAGGTGTTTTTCTTTCCTTTTTTTATTTAAATTAAAGATTTTACTTAAATGACAGAGAGAGAGATCACAAGTAGGCAGAGAGGCAGGCAGAGAGAGAGGGGGAAGCAGGCTCCCTGCTGAGCAGAAAGCCCAATGCAGGCCTCCATCCCAGGACCCTGAGATCATGACCTGAACTAAAGACAGAGGCTTAACCCACTATACTACCCAGGTGCCCCAGAAGATGTTTTTCTTGAGTCTTTTTAACTGCTTGACCAAGGAACAAAAATCAAACAACCTGTTAAATCTCCTACTTCAATTTCAGACAATTTCGTAGATGAAAATGGCCTAGAGCTAATAGAATGACTGTTACATAATTTTCTCTGGTTCCTTTTTATGTGTTTATCTAGTCCCAATTACCCTTAGATACATCTAAGTCCTCACAATAAAGCACATGTGATTTTCTGTCTTGCCATGAACTCTTTAAATTCATATTTTGGATAGTTATGTGAGCAGTGCAATTAATCCAACAATACTTGTGGAACACTGAAACAATTAGGTTAATAAGGAGGGGAAAAAAAGTAAACTTGGTGAAGAGGAAAATTGGATAAACTCAGTTGACATTTGCAAATAAAACCACAGGGGAACTTAATAGACCCTTTTATATATTTTAGAAAAATAAATCCAAATTGGTCCCAAATTATCAGTTATATTCAAAACACTGAGATGCCATTTACAATTTAACAACTTTGATTGCCATTATTTTGTAATTGATTATCATTTAGGGTTCAAACCCATGCTAGTGTTCTCTCTGAATTCTTTTGATAAAGAAATGTCAAGTAAATTGATGGTACAACCAAAACCAACTTGTTTTCAAGCATATTTAAATATTCTAAGCAGCAGTTTATATGAAAGCAAATAACACAAAAATTATACACTAAATATTGTTGGGGAGCAAGAATTCTTGTCCCATCAAATCTTCTTCTAGCTGCACTAAGAATCAAATTGACGTGAGACAGACTAACAGGAGAAAATAAAATTTAATAGTTGTATGAATGGTGAATCCATATAGACCTGGAAATTCCAAAGACAGGCAAAGGGAGGCATACATGTCATTCTGAATTAGGGAGAAGGGGACAGGGGATTCAGAGGAAAAGAATGCACTTCAAAGGGCAATAACAAGAGCATATGTTGGGTAATTGGATGTTTTCTCTGCCATACAAATGGGTCACTCAAATAAAATTTATCTTCTTTAATAACCCTTATTCTGGGAAAGATCCTTCAATTTATATTCTTCTGTGTGGTTAAAGGAGGAACAAAATTTTCTCTTGAGCCCAGAGAGTCTCAAGTGCCTTCAGCTCAAAATAATCCACATACCGAAGTGGCACATTCCAGGGGCTGGGGGAATAGGGCAGCTGTCCTGAACCCCTTCAGTACTCTCTTTCCTTAACTGTGCAATAAAAGAGGTTCTTCCAGACAGTAAATCCAGTTCCAGTTGTTTGTTCTATGAGAATTGGTTTCAGGGCGTGGTTGGTATTTAGTAAAAAGAATGTCTGTCTTCAGCTATCCCCCAATTCACTAAATAATAAAGGACCAACTTTTTTTTTTTTCCTTAAAGATTTTATTTATTTGACAGAGAGAGATCACAAGTAGAGAGAGAGAGCGAGAGAGAGGAGGAAGCAGGCTCCCAGCCTAGCAGAGAGCCCGAGGTGGGACTTGATCCCAGGACCCCGAGATCATGACCCAAGCTGAAGGCAGAGGCTTAACCCACTGAGCCACCCAGGCAGTCCAGGACCAGCTTTTTGATAGATTACTGGGTGGATACTCTGATTGTCAAGATACTCAAAGCCAATTTTGGTCCACAATGAGAAAGTTTTTATTTTTATTTTTTTTTCTTTTAAGATTTATTTATTTATTTGAGAAACCATGTATAAGAGTGGGGAGGGGCAGAGGGAGAGGGAAACAAGCAGACTCTCCGCCAAGTGGGAATCTCCATGCAGGGCTCAATCTCAGAACTCTGAGATCATGATCTAAGCAGAAACCAAGAGTCAGATGCTTAACCTACTGAGCCACCCAGGTGCCCCTCAGTTAGGAAGTTTTAACCCTTCTGGCCAGTATATGTCTTCCTTCCTTTTTTAAGTTGTTGTTTTGTTTTGTTTCAGATTTTTAAATTCCAGTCAGTTAACATATAGTGTAATACTGGTTTCAATAGTGAAATTTAGTGATTCATCACTTACATAGAATATCCAGGGCTCATCATAACAAGTGATCTCCTTAACTGTTTAGCTCATCCTCCACCCATCTTCCTCCATCAACCCTGTTTGTTCTCTATAGTTAAAAGTCTCTGATGGTTTGTACCCCTTTCTTTCCTTTCCTTCCCCTATGTTCATCTTTTTTGTTTCTTTAAATTCCACATAGAGTGAAATTATATGGTGTTTGTCTTTCTCTGATGACTTACTTCACTTAGCATTATACACTTTAGCTCCATTCATGTCATGGCAAATGGCAAAGTTTCATTCTTTTTGAAGGCTGAGTAATAATCATTGTGTGTGAGTGTGTGTGTGTGTGTGTGTGTGTGTACATACATACCACAGCGTCTTTATCTGTTCATCAGTCGATGGACATTAGACATTTGGGCTATTTCCATAGTTTGGCTATTGTTGATAATGCTGCCACAAACATCTGGGCACATGTACCCCTTTGAATTTGTATTTTTATATCCTTTGGGTAAATACCTAGTAGTGCAATTGCTAGGTCATGGAGTAGTTCTGTTTTCAACTTTTTGAGGAACCTTTTAGTGTTTTCTAGAGTGGCTGCACTCCCACCAACAGTGCAAGAAGATTCCCCTTTCTCTCCACCCTCACCAGCACTCATTGCTCGTGTTGTTAATTTTAGCCATTCTGATAGGCATGAGGTGGTATTTCATGGTGGTTTTGATTTGCATTTCTTTGATGATGAGTGATGTTGAGCATCTTTTCATGTGTCTGTTAGCCATCTGGATGTCTTCTTTGAAAAAACATCTCTTCATGTCTTCTGCCCGTTTCTTAACTGAATTATTTGTTGAGCTTGATAAGTTATTTATTAATTTGGTACACTAACCCTTTATCACATATGTCATTTGCAAATATCTTCTCCCATTCTGTAGGCTGCCTTTTAGTTGTTTCCTTTGAATGTGCAGAAACTTTTTATCTTGAAGAAATCCCAATAGTTCATTTTTGCTTTTGTTTCCCTTGCCTCTGTTGGTTTGTTTAGTAAGAAGTTGCTACAACTGAGGTCAAAGAGGTTGCTACCTCTGTTCTTTTCTAGGATTTTGATGGTTTCCTATCATACATTTTGATCTTTCATTCATTTTAAATTTATTTTTGTGTATGGTGTAAGAAAGTGGTCCAGTTTAATTCTTCTGCATGTTGCTGTCCAGTTTTCTCAGCACCATTTGTTGAAGAGACTATTTTATTTCCGTTGGCTATTCTTTCCTCCTTTGTTGAAGATTAGTTTACCATGTAGCTGTGAGCCCATTTTGGGGTTTTCTATACTGTTCCATTGATCTCTGTTTTTGTGCCAGTACCATACTGTTTTGATGACTATAGCTTTGTAATATATTCTGAAGTCCAGAATCATGATGCCTCCAGCTCTGCTTTTCTTTTTTAGGATTGCTTTGGATATTCAGAATCTTTTGTGGTTCCATACAAATTGTAGGATTATTTGCTCTAGTTCTTTGAAAAATGCTGGTGGCTTTTGATAAAGATTGCATTGAAAGTGGATATTACTTTGGGTAATGTAGGTATTTTAACAAAGGTTGTTCTTCCAATCCATGAGCCTGGAATATTTCCCCAATTTATGGTGTCCTCTTCAATTTCTTTCTTCATTGTTCTATGGTTTTCTGAGTACAGATCTTTCTCTTCTTCAGTTAGGTTTATTCCGAGGTATCTTATTGTCTTTCTTGTAGTTGTAAATGGGATTGATTCCTTGATTTCTATTTCTGCTGCTTCATTATTGGTGTATAGAAATGTAACAGATTTCTGTATGTTGAGTTTACATCCTGTGACTTTGAGGAATTTATGTATGAGTTCTAGCAATTCTTTGGTAGAGTCTTCGGGGTTTTCTAAACAGAGTATCCTGTTGTCTGCAAATAGTGAAAGTTTGACTTCTTCCTTACTGATTTGGATGCCTTTTATTTCTTTTTGTTGTCTGATTGCTGAGGCTAAGACTTCCAGTACTATGTTAAATAGGAATGGTGAGAGTGGACATCTCTGTCTCATTGCTGACAGTAGAGGAAAAGCTCTCAGTTTATCCCCATTGAAAATGATATTAGTGGTGGGTCTTTCATATGCAGCCTTTATGATGTTGAGGTATATTCCATCTATCTCTACTTTGTTGAGGTATTTTATCAAGAATGGATGTTGTAGTTTGTCAAAAGCTTTTTCTGCATCTATTGTGAGGATCATATGGTTCTTACCCCATTTATTAATGTGGTTTATCCTGTTGATTGACTTGTGAATATTGAAGCACCTCTGTAGCCAAGGAATAAATCCCACTTGATTGTGGTGAATAATTCTTTTAAAGTACTGTTGGACTTGATTTGCTAGTATCTTGTTGGGAATTTTTGCATCCATGTTCATCAGGATTATTGACCTATCATGGAAATAGATAATTTGAACAGACTGATAACGAGAAATTGAATCAGTAATCAAAAATCTGCCCTCCCCCAAAATCTCCAAGCCAGATGGCTTCCCAGGGTAATTCTACTAGATATTTTAAAGAGGAGTAAATGCCTATTCTCAAACTGGTCTGAAAAACAGAAATGAAGGAAAACTTCCAAACTCATTGTACAAGACCAGCACTAGCTTGATTCTAAAACTGCGGGGGCAGATTCTAAAACTAAAGGGGCGCCTGGGTGGCTCAGTGGTTTAAGCCTCTGCCTTCGGCTCGGGTCAGGATCTCAGGGTCCTGGGATTGAGACCCACATTGGGCTCTCTGCTCAGCAGGGAGCCTGCTTCCCCCTCTCTCTCTTTGCCTGCCTCTCTGCCTGCTTGTGATCTCTGTCTGTCAAATAAATAAATAAAATCTTTAAAAAATAAAAAAATAAAACTGCACAAAGACCCCACAAAAAGAATTATAAGCCAAATGTTTTTCTCCTCTACTCAAGAACTTTTATCTGTTGTTGTTTACTGTTCTTTAGTTCTTTCCAAAGAAATTGGTTGTGGTTCATTTTTAGAACAATTAAGGCGTTAATAGAGTATATTTTCATGTACGGTCCTAAATATACTACCATGATATGATAAGGACTTCTTGGAAACTGAAAAACAAGGGTATTTTTTTAATGTATTTAGATACAAAAGTTAATAAAAATTTTGTTTTGATGAATGTAGGACTTTGATAAACATTCTTAATCCATTCAGAAAATATGAATTGTGTACCTATAAAGAGTCACAGGCTATGGATTTGCATATATATGCATCCATTCGCAGTGATGCAAATGAAAAAAAAACAAGATCAGGAACCCAGAGTTGAGAGTCAAATGAGATGATTCATATTTAAAAGGGAGACGGCCCTTTTGATACTCAGACTTGGGTATCAGTCAGAAGTGGATACAGTTGGTAGTAAGGAGATGGGTTGCATATAATTACAGAAAAATTAATCCAAAACACTCAGGCAGGGAATTTCATGTTCTCTGAAAAGATCTGGAGTGCAAACATTTGCAGATTTATATGACTGGCAGCATCTGCATGTGGCTAAAATCACTCTATCAATTTTTGCAAATGTATGAAACATCAAATCAGTTTCTCCTTTGAGTGGTGGGATGTGAGAATGTCAGAGGCAGCTAACATAATGAGAAAAATTTCTCAGAAAGTATGACTGACTAGAGCCTGAAGCAAATAAAGGCTTCAAGGGGTCTCAAAGCTATAGAAAGTGGTAGAGAAGTGGTGATATCTTTTTCCTGACAAGTGGCATGGACTCATCATTTTTCTATGAAGATGTCACAGAGGCTGTCTGATTGTTTGAATATAAATGTCTTGTCTGGCATGATGTTCAACTGAGTGTCCCTGAAAAATTCATATTTTAATAATGTTTTCCCTGACATTGAACAAAAGAGTAGTCTTTCCAAAAGACAAAACATCAATCAGTGTAGATACCAAAAATAATTCCATATTTCCAAGAACTGGTTATTTTTGCCCAAGTTATCTGTATGATTATTGGTCTGTTAGATATTAACTGTATACTCTAATATGAAACTTAGGAAAATTTATCTTGGAGATTTTCATCCTCCCTTTCAGGGCCCCATATCCCTTTGGGAGATATCTTGGCCATCAGGATCTGATTTTGGTTTCTCCTCTTGAGATCAGTCAATTCATATCCTATAGTGCATTTGTATTTATGTGCTGTACTTTTCTGGGATTTCTTTCATAGTAAAATTTTAAGTGTAGAAGGAACAAAAATCAAGTTAAGGAATTTCAAATGTTAACAGGCAGCATTGTCTTGATACTATTAAAATTCTACACCGTCAACTGTAGGCCGACTTATGTCTAATTCAGAACTTTCTTTTGGTAAAGATCAGTTAATTAATGCTCCTTATCTATTAAATCTAACTCAGGTTTTATTTATAAGCTTGAATGAAAATAATTCGCCTTAACTTGCCTAAAATTTCCATTTTTCTGCTTGCCAGCAGAGAAAGTAGACACGATAGAATTTTTTCTTTTCTGCCTTAAGTCTGGAAAATATCACTTGAAAGTCATTCCTTCAGAAATGTTTAATGAAGATTTTCAACATGCCCAGGTTTTTAATGCATAGAATTTAGGGGGAAGAGTGGCACAAGGAACAAAAGTAACTTTGCAAAATTAGTTTTTTTGTTTCATGGGGTAATGAACCATGGAAGTATGTTAATGGGTTCAGTTGTCTCTCTTTAATGGTAGAGTCAGGGCTGATAAGGAAACAAGAATGGAAAATGTAACTAGAGCGCTTAAAATCTGTTTCAATGCTTTAGGTTTCTTTTTCATTAGGATCTATCTACAGAAGTCTTTAATATGTTTTCAGCAAATAGATTCTGTGGAGCTACTTTTTCTATATTTGAATTAATAGACTGGAGTAGCTTTATAAATTAGTCGATTTCTATGTATTTTATGTGCTTTATAAATTATGTGCATATAAATTATGTGCTTTATAAATTAAATCAGTCGATTTCTATGTATTTTATGTGCTCCAACTTTAAGTCTAAACAGGACACGGAAAAATTTTTTAAAAAGTGGCAAACGGACTTTATGTGACCCTCAAAATGCACATTGCTGACAACTCTAAATTCTATTTTAGTGACCTAAAAACAGAAACAGAAAGCATTATTTAAAAACTATATTTAAGTGAGAAAGGTTTTTCTTTTCTTTTCTTTTTTTCTTAACACAGTGACTACCAATGTTCTACTAATATTTAAAAAGCTTGCATGGAGTCCGAGTTCAACAATCACAAAAAAAGTAATAAGAAAACAACTTATTGGTTGTGATCTTCTGTTGGGGGGAAGAAAAAGCAAAGTAGGAGAAACTAAGGTTAGAGAGAAGTGGGGATCAGGTGATTCTGGGGACCAGGTCTTTATAAGGCATGATAGTATTGCTACTGCCTTGGACTCCAGCAATTTGAGTGGCCGTATTTGTAAGTCACTCAGTCTGTCTAGCACACTGCTCTCCAAAACACTGTGGAAACCACTGTGGACTGTTAAAAACAAGACAACAGGTCCAAAATCGAGTCAATTGTGCTAAGCCCCACATCACCAAACTGAGACTTAATTGCAGTTCTGCTCTTTCAGAAATGGAATCTTAAATCAGTCTATCAGGAATAGCCTGGTTAGTACTGGTGGGGTCCTCTCCTGAGAGACCCCCTGCTATCTCTCAAAGGAAAGTAATCTTACCACAGACAATCTGCTTTGTGCTAGTATAACTTACTTCTACTTCCTTCTGCCTATAAAAATCTTTCATTTCCTACAGCTCCTCAGAGATCCTTCCTGTCTGCTAGATTGGATGCTGCTTGATACATGAACGGTTAGAAAAAGATCTTCAGAATTTACTGAGTTGAATTTTGTTTTTTAGTAAGACTAAACTACATTTTGCTTCTTTTTTCTTTTATTATTTTTTAAACTTTAATGTACTTGAACAATTCTATATGCTATGTTTACCACAAGTGTAACTACCATCTGTTACATACAATGTTATTATAATGCCACTGACTATATTTCCTGTGCTTAGCTCTCATGCCCATGACTTATTTGTTCCATAGCTTGAAGCCTGTACCTCTCACTCCCCTTTACCCCTTTTCAAACCATCCTCCCACCCACCCCCCATCACTTTGTTCTCTGTATTTACGGGTCTGTTTTTGTTTGTTTGTTGTTTGTTGTGTTTTTTTATTCCACATTAGTGAAATCATATGGTATTTGTCTTTCTGACTGACTTCACTTAGTATAATATCCTCTGGGTCCTACATTGTCACAAATGGCAAGATCTCATTCCTCTTGATGGGCAAGTAATATTCTGTTTCACATGTATACCACATCTTCTTTTTCCATTCATCTATTGATGGACACTTAGGTTGCTTCCATATCTTGGCTTTTGTAAATAATTCTGCAGTAAGGTAGGGTTGCACATATCTTTCCAAATTAGTGTTTTCAATTCCTTTGGGTAAATACCTAGTAGTGGAATTGCTGGATCATATGGCATTTCTATTTTTAACTTTTTAAAAAGACTATTTATTTGAGAAGAGAGAGAGATCATGAGTTGGAAAAGGCAGAGGCAGAGAGAGAGGAGAAGCAGACTCCTTGCTGAGCAGGGATTCCAATGTGGGGCTCAATCCCAGGAACCCAGGATCATGACCTGGACTGAAGACAGATGCTTAACTGACTGAGCCACCCAGGTGCCCCTATTTTTAATTTTTTGAGCAAACTCCATACAGTTTTCCCTAGTGGCTGTGCCAATTTACATCCCCACTAACAGTGTACAAAGGTTCTCTTTTCTTCGCATACTTACCAACCCTTGTTATTGCCTTTCCTATACTAGCTATTCTGACAGGTATAAGATGATATCTCATTGTGGTTTTGATTTGCGTTTCCTTGATATTTAGTGATGTTGAGCATCTTTTCATGTGTCTGTTGGCCATGCCCATTTTTTAATTGATTTTTTTGTTTCGTTGGTTTTTGGTGTTAAGTTTTATGAGCTCTTTATGTATTTTGAATATTAACCCTTTATTGGGTATATCATTTGCAAATATCTTTACAAATTGCAGGATTATTTGTTCTTATTATGTAAAAGTACTGTTGGTATTTTGATAGAGATTGTATTGCATATATAGATTGCTTTGGGTAGTATGACACTTTAATAATAACTAGTTCTTCCAATCCATGAGCACGCTATATTTTTCCATTTGTTGATGTCATCTTCAATTTCTTTCAACTGTGGTCTTTAGTTTTCAGGATGCAGGTCTTTCACCTCCTAGGATAAGTTTATTCCTATATATTTTATTCTTTTTGGTGCTGTTGTATAACAGTTGTTTTCTTCATTTCCCTATCTGTTATTTCATTATTAGTGTATAGAAACACAACAGATTTCTCTATATTAATTTTGTATTCTGAAATTTTGATGTATTTGCTTATCACTTTTAATAGTTTTGGTAGTCTTTAGGGTTTTCTTTATATAATGTCATGTCATCTTTACATAGTGAAAGTTTTACTTTTTCTTTACCAGTTTGGATGCCTTTTATTCCTTTTTCTTATCTGATTGCTCTGGTTAGGACTTCCAGTACTATGTTGAATAAAAATAGTGAGAGTGGATATCCCTGTTTTCTTCCTGATCTTCAGGAAAAACTCTGTTTTGCACCTTGAGTATGATGCTAGTTGTGAGTTTTTTGCATATATGGCTTTTATGATGTTGAGGTATGTTCTCTCTAAATCCACTTTATTGAGAGCTTTTATCATGAACTATGTTGAATTTTGTCTAATGCTTTTTCTACATCTATTGAGTTGATCCTATGATTTTTAATCTTCATTTTGTTAATGTGGTATATCATGGTGATAGACTTGCAAATATTGAATGTTTCTTGCATCCCAGGAATAAATCCTACTGGATCATAGTGAATGATCCTTTTTTTGTATTGTTCAACGTGATCTGTTAATATTTTATTAAGGATGTTTGCATCTATGATAATCACAGATTTTGGCCTATAGTCCTCTTTTGTAGTGTCTTTACCTGGTTTTGGTAATAGGGTAATGGTAGCCTCAGAGATCTGAAAGTTTTCCTTTCTCCTATATGTTTTAGAATTGTTCAAGGAAAACAAGTATTAACTCTTCTTTAAATGTTTGGTAGAATTTGCCCATAATTTGCCCATAGAATTTGGTAGAATTTGGTAGAATTTGGTAGAATTGGTCCCAGACTTGTGTTTGTTTTGGGAGTGTTTTAAATATTAATTGAGTTTTATTACTAGTAATCAATCTATCCATATTTTCTGCTTTTTCTTGGCTCAGTTTTGGAAGATGTTTTCTAGGAATTTATTTCTTCCAGGTTGTCCAATCTGTTAGCACCTTATTTTTTATACTAGTCTCTTATAATCCTTTATATTTCTTGATGTCAGTTGTTATTTCTTCATAATTTCTGATTTTATTTATTAGAGTCCTCTTTTTCTTGATGAGTTCAGCTAAATGTTTATCAATTTTATCTTTTCAAAGAATCAGTTCATGGTTTCATTGGTCTGTTTTACTGTTGCATTTTTTGTTGTTGTCTTTTTAGTAACTATTTATTTATTTCCACGCTGATCTTTAATATTTCCTTCCTTCTGCTAACTTCAGGCTTTGTTTGATCTTTTTCTAGTTCCTCCAGATTTGAGATTTTTTTTGTTCCTTGAGGTAGTCCTGAATAGCTGTAAGTTTCCCTCCTAGAACAGCTTTTCCTGTATCCCAAAGATATTGGACCATTCTATTTTTATTTTGATTTGTCCCAATGTATTTCCATTTCTTCTTTGATTTCTTCATTGACCCATTAGTTGTCTACTAGCATGTTTTTAGTCTCCATATGTTTGTGTTTATTCCAGTTTTTTTCTTGTAACTGATTTGTAGTTTTATACAGTTGCAGTTAGAAAAGGTGCTTGATATAATTAATCTAATACACTTATTAAGATTTGTTTTGTGCCCTGATGTGTGATCTGTTCTGAAGAATGTTCCATATGCACTTGAAAAGAATGTATACTCTGTTGATTTTGGTTGGAATGTTCTGTGTATATATATGTTATATCCATCTGGTCTAATGTGTCATTCAAGGACACTGTTTCCTTATGGATTTTCTGCCTCGATGATCTATCCATTGAGGTAAATATGGTGTTAAGTCCCCCACTGTTACTGTATTACTATCAATTTCTCCCTTTATATCTGTTAATATTGGTTATATGTATTTAAGTGCTCCTAAGTTGGGTGCATAGACCTTTACAATTGTCATATCCTTTTTTGGGGTTGATCTTTTATCATTATGTATGTCCTTTTTGCCTTTTATTATTCTCTTTGTTTTAAAGTGTATTTTGTCAGATATAAGTAAGAATTGCTACTCCAGCTTTCTTTTCCTTTTCATTTGCATGGTAAAATTTTCTCTATCCTGGGGAGAGCGCCAAGATGGCAGGGGAGTAGGCGACCTAAATTTTGTCTGGTCCCAGGAATTCAACTAGATATTTATCAAGCCATTTGGAACACCTGTGAACTCAACAGGAGAGTGAAGGAAATAGCAACTCTATGAACTCTTTGAATGACCACTTTCTGGAAGGTAGAATGCAGAGAAGTGAATCCAAGGTGATATTTGGGAGGATAGACTACTGTGGGGAAGAAGCCTCTATCAGCTGGCTACCAGCAAGTGATAGATCAGTGGAGCACAATATCAGAACTTTTAGAAGTCTGCTTCAGTGAGGGACATTGCTCTAGTGACTAAGCGGGGGAGTTAGAACCTTTGCTGGGACCATGTGTGGTCTAAGGACTCTGGAGGTCACAGAAAGACCAAGGGTGCATGAGTGTGGCAAAGCTCCCAGGTGTCAGAGCAGGGAAGCCAGCTGCAAAGACTGAGCTGAAGAGGGGGCTTGCAGCCCAGATTTCCTTAAACAATGATCTGTGGCACAGTTGAGCCATTACTCTTCAAGCAGGGACCCAACAAGTGGCAGATCCAGGGAGATTCCCCTTCCTTCCCCAGGAAAAGCAGCATGGGAGTGCACCACAGGAATCTGCTGGGGTTTGAGACTCCAGACAGGGTCATTTGCCAGAGATAGAAATGCTTGGTCACAGGCTGGTGAGCATGGCATGTGGCCAGATACCAGGGGGTCTCTGGGTCTCCACGGGGACAGGAGTGATGGTTTTTTCCTGAGGGCTCACTGAGGAGTGGGACCCCAAGCTTTTGGCTCCTCCTTGGCTGGAGATTGGGTGGCCACCATTTTCATTCTTCTCCTCTAAAGTTGTATGGAAAGCCTTCAGGAAACAAAAGCTACAGAGAGCTTTTTAGCAGATTACTTAGCAGATTATTTAGCAGATTACTTAGCCTGGCCCCTGGCAAGGGTGGCACAATTCCACCTGGGGCAAAGACATTTGAAAATCACTGCAACAGGACCCTCCCCCAGAAGATCAGCAAGAACATCCAGCCAAGACCAAGTTTACTGATCAATGAAAACTGCAAAACTCCAGCAGTAGGGAAATATAGCACATAGAATTCATGATTTTAAAAATATTCTTTGTTTTTCTCTTCCTATTTCTAAAATTTTTTATCAATTTTTAAAATCTTTTTTGATTTTCATTTTTACAATCATATTCTGTACCTTTGTTGTATTTACCTTTATCTGTGTGTGTGTGTGTGTGTGTGTGTGTGTGTGTGTGTGTGTGTATTTCTTTCTTTAAAATTTTGGGAGGCAGTTCCTTCTAAACAGACCAGAATAGACCCCAAATCTAGTGTATGGCTCTGTTCTAGTCACCAGACTAATCATATTATTCTTCTTCCTTTTCTTTTTTCTTTTTTTCTCTTCCCCTCGGTTTCAGGTCTCTTCTGATTTATTTAGTGTATATTTTTCTGGGGTTGTTTCTACCCTTTAGCATTTTGTTCTCTTGTTCATCTGTTATTCTCTGGACAGAATGACCAGGTGGAAAAACTCACCTCAAAAAAAGAACAAGAGGCAATACTGACTGCCAGGGACCTAATCAATACAGACATTAATAAGGCGTCAGAACTAGAGTTCAGAATGATGATTATAAAGATCAAGCCGGGCTTGAAAAAAGCATAGAAGATACTAGAGAATCCCATTCTGGAGAAATAGAAGAACTAAAATCTAACCAAGTTGAAATAAAAAAGGCTATTAATGAGATGCAATTAAAAAAATGGAGGCTCTAACTGCTAGGATAAATGAAGCAGAAGAGAGAATTAGTGATATAGACCAAATGAAGGAGAATAAAGAAGCTGAGAAAAAGAGAGATAAGTAACTACTGGATTATAAGGGTAGAATTCAAGAGATAAGTGATTCCATAAAGCAAAACAATTAGAATAATTGGGATCCCAGAAGAAGAAAGAGAGAGGGGCAGAAGGTATATTGGGCAAATTATAGCAGAGAACTTCCCTAATTTGGGGAAGGAAACAGGCATAAAAATCCAGGAGACACAGAGAATCCCCCCTAAGAAGCTAAAAATAGGTCAATACCCTGACATCTAATATTAAAACTTACAAGTCTCAGAGGTAAAGAGAAAATCCTGAAAGCAGCTTGGGACAAGAGGTCAATAACCTAATATAGAAATATTGGACTGGCAATAGACCTATCCAAAGAGACTTGGCATGCCAGAAAGGACTGGCATGACATATTCAGTGTACTAATCGAGAAGAATATGCAGCCCAGAATACTACATCCAGCTAGAAGGAGCAGAAAAAACCTCCAGGACAAACAGAAACTAAGAGAATTTGAGTTCACCAAACCAGTCCTACAAGAAATATTGAAAGGGGTCCTCTAAGCAAAGAGAGAGCCTAAAAATAACATAGACCAGCAAGAAAAAGAGATATACCATAACAGTTACCTTATAGACAATACAATGGCACTAAATTCATATCTTTCTATAGTTACCCTGAATGTAAGTGGGATAAATGCCCCAACAAAAGACACATGGTATCATATTGGATAAAAAAAAAAAAATAAGATCCATCTATATGCTATCTTCAAGAAACTCATTTTAGATCCAAAGATTTAAAGTGTGGGGGTGGAAAACCATTTACCATGCAAATGGACATCAGAAGAAAGCTGGGATGATAATCTTGATATCAGGCAAATTAAATTTTAAACCAACGATTGTTTAAGAGATGAGGAAGGACACTATATCATACATACCTCAATATCATAAAAGCCATCTATGAAAAACCCACAGCGAGGGGCGCCTGGGTGGCTCAGTGGGTTAAAGCCTCTGCCTTTGGCTTGGGTCATGGTCCCAGGGTCCTGGGATTGAGCCCCGCATCGGTCTCTCTGCTTAGCGGGGAGCCTGCTTCCCCCTCCTCTCTCTCTGCCTGCCTCTCTGCCTACTTGTGATCTCTGTCTGTCAGATAAATGAATAGAATCTTTAAAAAAAGAAAAGAAAAGAAAAACCCATAGCGAATATCATTCTCAATGGGGAAAAACTGAGAGCTTTTCCTCTAAGATCAGGAACACAGCAGAGATGTCCACTATCACCACTGCTATTCAACATAGTACTGGAAGTCCTAGCCTCAGCAATCAGACAGCAAAAAGAAATAGAAGGCATCCGAATTGGGAAAGAGAAAATTGAACTCTCACTCTTGCTGATGATATGAAACTTTATGTGGAAAACCCAAAATGCTCCACACCAAAACTGCTAAAACTCATACAGGACTTCAGTAAAGTGGCAGGATATAAAATAAATGCACAGAAATCAGTCACATTTCTATACACCAACAAGACAGAAGAAAGGGAAATTAAAGAGTCAATCTCATTTACAATTACACCAAAAATCATAAGATACCTGAGAATAAACCTAACCAAAGAGGCAAAGAATCTGTACTCAGAAAACTATAGAATACTCATGATAGAAATTGAGGAAGACACAAAGAAATGGAAAAACATTCCATGCTCATGGATTGGAAGAACAAATATTGCCAAAATGTATATGCTACCTAGAGTAATCGACACATTTATATGCAATTCGTATCAAAATACCATCAACTTTTTTCAAAGAAATGGAAAAATTATCCTAAAATTTGTATGGAACCAGAAAAGACCCCAAATAGCCAGAGGAATGTTGAAAAAGAAAAACCAAAGCTGGCAGCATCACAATTCGGGACTTCAAGCTCTATTACAAAGCTGAAATCATCAAGACAGTGTGGTACTGACACAAAAACAGACACATATATCAATGGAACAGAGTAGAGAGCCCAGAAATGGACCCTCAACTCTATGGTCAACTAATCTGCGACAAAGCAGGAAAGAATGTCCAATGGAAAAAAGACAGTCTCTTCAACAAATGGTGTTGGGAAAATTGGACAGCCACATGGAGAAGAAGGAAACTGAACCATTTCCTTACACCACACACAAAAATAGACTCAAAATGGATGAAAGACCTAATTGTGAGACAGTAATGCATCAAAATCCTTGAGGAGAACACAGGCAGCAACCTCTCTGACCTTGGCCACAGCAACCTCATGCTAAACGCATCTCCAAAGTCAAGGGACACAAAGGAAAAAATGAACTATTGGGATTTCATCAACATAAAAAGCTTATTGCACAGCAAAGGAAAGAGTTGACAAAACCAAAACACAACCAACAGAATGGGAGAAGATATTTGTGAATGACATAGCAGATAAAGGGCTAGTATCCCAAAATCTATAAAGAATTTAACAAACTCAACACCCAGAGAACAAACAATCCAATCAAGAAATGAGCAGAAGACATGAACAGACATTTGTGCAAAGAAGGCATCAAAATGGTCAACAGACACATGAAAAAGTGCTCACCATCAGGTGAGACACATGAAAAATTGTTCACCACTCAGCATCAGGGAAATACAAACCATAACTTCAATGAGATACCACCTCACACCAGTTAGAATGGTTAAAATTAACAAGTCAGGAAACAACAAATGTTGTCAAGGTTGCAGAGAAAGGGGAACTCTCCTACACTGTTGGTGGGAGTGCAAGCTGGTGCAGCCACTCTGGAAAATAGTATGGAGGTTCCTCAGAAAGTTGAAAAGAGAACTACCTTATGACCCAGCAATTGCACTACGTATTTACCCCAAAGATACAAATGTAGTGATCCAAAGAGACACATGCACCCTAATGTTTGTAACAGCAATTTCCACAATAGCCAAATTATGGAAAGAGCCTAGATGTCCATTGACAGATGGATAGAGAAAATGTTGTATATATATACATCCAATAGAATATTATGCAGCCATAAAAAATGAAATCTTGCCTTTTGCAATGATGTGGGTGGAACTAGAGGATAGTATGTTCAACGAAATAAGTCAATCAGAGGAAGACAATTATCATATGATCTCACTGATGTGTGGAATTTGAGAAACAGGGCAGAGGATTATGGGGAAAGAGAGGAAAAAATGAAATGGGATGAAACCAGAGAGGGAGACAAACCATAAGGAACTCTTAATCTCAGGAAACAAATTGAGGGTTGCTGGAGTAGAAGGGGTGGGAGGGAGAGGTGACTGGATGATGGACATTGGGGAGGGTATGTGCTATGGTGAGAGCTGTGAATTTTGTAAGACTGATGAATAACATACCTGAACCACTGAAACAAATAATACATTCTATGTTAATAAAAAATTTTAAAAATTAAAAAAAGTTTTTCTATCCCTTTACTTTCAGTCTGTACGTACCTTAGCTCTATAGTGAGTCTCCTATAGGCAGCATATAGATGGGTCTTGTCTGTTTGTTTGAATTGATTCAATCACCCTGTGTCTTTTGATAGGAACAGATATGTTTTTATTGCCATTTTGTTCATTGTTTTGGGGAGATTTTTTTTTTTCTTTTCTGTTCTTGTTCTCTTTCCTTGTGACTGATGACTTTCTTGAGTGTCATGCTTGACTACCTTTCTATTTATTTTCTTTGAATCTTTTATAGGTTTTTGGCTTGTGGTTACCAAGAAGTTCATATACAACATCCTAACATATAGCATTCTGTATTAAGTTGATGGTTGCTTAAGTTTGAACATATTGTAGAAGAACCTCATTTTTATTCCCCACTCTAAGTTTTATGTGTACATTGTCATGTTTTATATGTTTTTATTTTGTGAGTGCCCTTAACTAATTTTTGTAGATAAAATTGATTTTACTACTTTTGTATTTTAACCTCCATATTGGTTTTATAAACAATCGTCCTATGTTTATTGTGTGTTTGCTTTTTTTTTAACCTGTGACATTTTTTTCCTTTTATAATTTTTCTTACTGTAATTATGCCCTCTTTTGTTCCACTCAGTAAAGTCCTTTTAACATTTCCTGTAAGACTGGTTTAGTAGTGATAAGCTCATTTAACTTTTGTTTAGCTGGGAAACTTTTTAACTGTCCTTCAATTCTAAATGATAACCTTGCCAGATAAGGTATTGTCAATTGTAGATTTCTTCTTTTTAACACTGTAAATATATCATTCCACTGTCTTCTGGCCTCTAAATTTTCTGCTGAAAAATCAGCCAATAGCCTTATGGGGTTTCCCATCTATGTTAATAGTTGCTTCTCTCTTGTTGCTTTTAAAATTCTCTATTATTAAATCTTTGACATCTTAATCATTATGTGCATGATGCGGACCTCCTTGAGTTCATATTGTTCGGAACTCTCTGTGTTTCCTGAAACTGGGTGTCTGTTTCCTTCTCCCAGATGACTGAAGTTTCAGCTCTTGTTTCTTCAAATAAGTTTTATGCCCCTTTTTCTTTTCTCCTTAAGGAATCCTTGTAATGCAAATGTTTGTTTGGTTGATTTTGTCCAAGAGATCCCTTATCCTACCCTCATTATTTTAAATTCTTTTTTTCTTTTTGCATTCAGCTTGATTGCTTTCCATTACCCTGTCTTTCAGATCACCAGTCTATTCTTTCATATCCCCTAATCTGCTGTTGATTCCTTCCAGAGTATTTTTCATTTCAGTTATAGTATTCTTCAAGTCTGATTGGTTCTCTTTTTTGTATTTCCTATTTCTTTATTGACATTTTCATTGAATTCATCCACTCTTCTCTCCAACTCTGTGAGCATATTTAGGACTATTACTTTGGACTCTTTATTTGGCATATTTCTTACTCCATTTCATTTAGTTATTTTCCTGATATTTTGTTTTGTCCTGTTCTTTGGTTTGTAGCATATTTCTTATTTCTTTCATACTTCCCTCATTTTTCTTGGCTTTCTGTGTTTGTTTCTAGGACTTAGCCAGAATAGCTACTTCTAAACTTGAAGGAGTAGTCTTAAGTATGGTCCTTCCCTGTGTGGACTATGTGTGCCTGGTTACCTTGGCTGACTTGTCTGGAATGGGCTGGCAGAGTACCTCATCCACACTGGTTGGATGGCCAGAGTTGAAGTGCGCATAGGCCAGGATGTTCCCAGGGTTCTCCACACAGCCAGTACCCTGGCAACTGGGTACAAGATGAAGTGGGTACAAGCTGACAGATTCTGGGGTTCTCTATGCTGAGAGTACACTGGCATCACCAGGATGTGGGTACAGACCAGGGGCTTCTGGGATGCTCCATGCAGGGGTATTCTGGCAGGGCATTTGTTGGTGTGGGAGGCACAGGCTTAGAGGTTCCAGGGCACTCTGTGCTGGGAGCCCTGGCGAGTCATCTGGAACTGAATGGTGTAGGCCTAATTTTTTCTGGGATGCTTTTGACTGTGTCATCTTAGCAAGATGGCTGGAGTTGTAATGAGTGCTGACCAGAGGTACTCAGTATGCATGTGCTGGGGCCACCTTTATGGGATGTCTATAGTTCATATGGGGTTAGGGTTCTGGAGCTTACCAAGACAGTAAGCTAGCTAGGACACCTGGACCCTGTTCCCATCTGCACAATCACAGTGAATGTGGAAAATAAATCATGGTGTTTGCTGGTCCCTCTGACACAAAGCAAGCTCCAGCATTTCCCATGCTCTTTGGTGGAGTTCCAGGGCTGGATCTTTTATATTCTATTTATCTTTTAAAACCATGGATTTTTTTTTTTTCTCTGTGACCCTGCAGAGGTGAATCTGTTCATGACCCTCCATTACTCTCCCTCCCCATTGCAGTTCACAATGTTGGAAGTGGAGGTTCCATTCATTGCTATGTCTCTCTCTTACCATTTTCTCTCTGTGTGGTCTCTCTATCTGCTGTAGCAGAAGGTGTTCAGTGAGCCCTCAGTTCCTTTTTAGGAGGAATTGCTCTACAAACAGGTATAGATTTGGTGTGTCTATTTAATAGGTGACTTCAGAGCCTTCCTGTGTTGCCATCTTGGACCCTTCCTCTCCCACTTTGCGTCTTTTTTGTGTCTCTTTTCTTCTGGTGCACACCAGAAGAGGAGATTCTGATTCATAAGTTAGATCTAGAGAGGATGTACTGGCTATAATTTTTGATTAAGCAAAACATAACCAGAAAAGTATTTTAATTTCTACTCTTAAATTGTTTTTCTCAAACATATCAATACATTTTTTGGTTAAAGGATGCTATGGTAAAAATAATTTACTAACTATACAAGATATGCTTTAAAAAATCATTTTAGTTAGGAATACATAAATAAAGGAAACCTACTAGGATCCGAGTTTTTTTTTTCCAGTTGCAGAACACTTCTGCCACCAAATATGTGGGGTTTCTTTGCATACCAACAGCTAATTTTTCATCTCTGTACAACAACTGGGAATTTAATGTTTCAATTCAATTTTGACACTTTGTACCTGGAGTTAGGACAGATCACACAGTTTAAGAGCTCTGAACCACAAGACTTCCCCTACTTCACATACCCATTACAAGTCATGGGTTTCCCATACTTCTGACTACCAGCTATAAATTCGGGGTTCCCTCATGCCCATCTTCTGTTTCAATAATTTTCTAGAATTGCTGACAGGACTTAGGAACGCAATTGATTACTATCACCAGTTTATTATAAAGTACACTTCTCAGGAACAGCCAAATGAAAAAGATTCATAGGGCAAGATATTGGGGGGGGGGCAGGGGTGTATGCGTACAGAATTTCTGTGCCTTTTCTGAACGTGGCATACTCCCCGGATCTCCATGAGTTCACTCACCTGAAGACTCATTATTGAATGTTTTTTTTTATGGAAGTTTTATTACAATTGAAATTTCATTTCAATGATTAAGTCATTGACCATTGGTTGGAGGCTGGGGCTGAAATTTTTAATCCTTTAATCACACTCTTGGTTCTTCTGGCAACCAGCTCCATTCTGAAGCTATCTAGGGTTCCCATCAATGTCACCTCATTAGTATAAACTCAGGTCTCATTGAAAAGGTTGTTAGAAATAACAAAAGATACTCCTCTCATGCCTACCACTTAGGAAATTCTAAGGGTTTTAGGTGCTTTGTGCCAGGAGCTGGGGATAAAGACCAAGTATTTATTTTTTATTATATCGCTATGTTTTAAACTAGTGAAGCTCAAACTATTCCCTTGAAGGATCTCTCAGATTCACCACTTACACTAAGCACCAATTCCCACGGTGGCTAAGGAGGCTGACAGGTCCATTTGGGCCGCCTTCAGGCTCCTGAAGGTATTAATCTCAAGAGCATCCCCCAGTAAACTTCCTGTACCCAGATATCTGTCTTTCCAAAGAATCTGTTGTGTATTTGAGTCCAAACTACTAAGTATAAAAATTAGTGAAGAGCAGTACATTGCTAAACTGAAGCATCTTTCAAATAACTGAGACTAAGGTGATAAACCTGAAAATGATTTTGTAATTGTCCTTAGAGTATGCATCCATTTTCTCCTTGCGATTTCGTTTTCCATGTACAACATGTAACGGGTCCTCATTAATTAATTAGGATCTGGAAAAACACCACTGTGCTAACACCAGTTGTTATTTCATGGCGTCATGTGTCTTGCTCTCTTCCTCATTACTCTCTTCTCCTTAATGGTCTCCAGATGTTCATTTGACTAAGGTATGTGTTCTTTTTCCTCAAGGCCAAGTATTTCCAAGTTGCCTTTTATATGTGTCTCATATGCATAAATGTTGAGTACATATCAATATTAAAGTTAGAAGAATAGATTATATTACTGTTCCTATCATTTCATCTTTCCGAAGCTAACTTCATTTAACAGCAAACATTACTGGTCTCATAAGGTCTAGAAACAGTATATTGAATAAATAGCTTTTCTACATACCATGAACCATAGTAATAATACAAAATTATGACTAACCACTGGGAAAAATGAGAACTTAGTATAGAAAATAACAAGATATCTGAGAAAACATATGTAACTTTCTAGGCAATAGAAAAATACTAATAATGAAATATTTCCAACTGGAAGGTTAAGAAAAATACTTGATATTTGGCCATATTAACTGAATTATAATTTATAAAAAAATAGAATCCAAATAAAAAGGTAATTTTAGAAATTCTTCTTGAATATCTGATTACCTTAGATGTAATACAGTGAGAATTGGATGAACTCTTTTACTGCATACTGTAGGTTAAGCTTAGTGAAGAACAACTTGACCATGTGTTAAACAGTGAATGGAACCAGAACCATTGAGCAGTCTTAATATCCCAGAAAGACAGTACCACCTACGAAGTATAATTGCAGAAAGAAAGAAGGGAAAAAAAGAAAGAAAAAGAAAAGGAGTAGAAGGAAAAAAAGTTGAGAGAGAGAGGTGTAGAATAGAATTTGAATCTGACCAAGGTCCTAGATCTGGTTACTGATGGTAGAGGAAAATGACCACAGAGGAATATAATCAATAAAATCTAGAACCGAGGAATGCTACAGAATAAATCACTGGGTTTCTTCAACAAATGGTAAGAAAAAAGAGGGAAGGAAAACTCTTACAGATTATAGCTTTTTAAAATTCAGTTCATATTATTACAGTTTTTTAAAAACTGTTACAGATTAAAGGGACTTGATATGTATCACGCACATGTGATATGTGGATCTTGTTTATACCTTGATGCAGATAAACCAGATATAAAGCAAACATTTATAAGAACTGAAAAAATGTGAACCCTAACCAGGTATTTGATTATATTAACATTATTATTGATTTTAGGTATAGTATTAAAATTACATTCATATTAATCCTTGTGTTTTAGGAATATACACTGGCATATTTGTTAATAAATAATAACATATCTAGAATTTCCTCTTTAATAATTCAGGGGTGGAGGAGGAGTAAGGAAGAAATAGATGAAAGGGTGATCTCAGGATGGTAACTGTTGAAGCTGGGTGGTGGGTATGTGGGAGTACATAAGAATATTCTTTCTTCAAAATTCCATGATGAATAGTTTTTTAAAACCTCTACAGTAATTAAAACAAACTAAAGGTTTTAGTTATAGTGAATTAAATAATTGAAGTCACATATAAAAATACAGTCAGTTTTAGAATCTACGTATCTGACAAACATTTAAGGAAATTTAGAAATTAAATATAATTAATATTTAAATACAGGGGCACCTGGGTGGCTCAGTGGCTTAAAGCCTCTGCCTTCGGCTCAGGTCATGATCTCAGGGTCCTGGGATCTAGCCCCGCATCGGGCTCTCTGCTCAGCGGGGATCCTGCTTCCTCTTCTCTCTCTGACTGCCTCTCTGCCTACTTGTGATCTCTGTCTGTCAAATCAATAAATAAAATCTTTCAAAAAAATGACTTTAAAAAAAATTTAAATACATTCTTTTCTAACCTAGGATAATATTTAAAATCACTTTCTTACTGTGTTTTTCTAACCTAAGATGTTAATGAAAGCATTTTTTTATGGTGTTTTTTATTGTTGTACTGTTATCCACCAGTAGAGGGAGTAAAAATTCACCTATAACAGTTCAAATCCCAAAAAGAAAATCAGAGAATGATAGAATTAAACAAGAATTTAAATGATGTAATTTTATAAATTAATCTGAGATTGTACAGGTGAAGCAAATTTGTAGCAGTTACATGGCTGGTTAGGAGTGGGACCAGATGAAGAATTTAAATCTCCTGGCTTCCAGGCCAAAACTAACTTTCACTACAACTAAGTCTTATCCTTTGAATGAATACAGTATTTCCTTCTTAGCCTGTGAGGTAGTCATTTGAAATGTTTCAGAAAGTCAATCTTAGTTTCTTATAAATAAAGTTGATGTAGTAGTCTCAAAGACGGGCTTTTTCTTTTCTATTTTAGTGTGTTCTGTACATGTAATGATCAAACAAGGCCATGCCAGGGAATTGATTATAAGTAAACATTGCTATTTGCCTACCAGTATGTGATATACCTTTCCTACATTTGCAATATGCTGTTAGACCAATTTTTGTGTTTCTGATTAAATGTGCAAAGTGAAGGAAAATAATTACAGAGACCTTTTCAGCTCACTGAGATAATTTTTTAATCCTAAATATAGAGGCAGATATTTCTATCCAGTCCGCACTTTATATTTAATCATACTTTTTTCTTTTTTAATTGTACTTTTTTTCTAAACCATGTAAGATTATCTGAAAATGCTTCTTCATGAAAAATGTTTAAATATTTAAAGGATCCAACTCACCTTATTAAATACACGGGAGGTGCTTGTCTAAGCACATTTTGGGGCCAAATAGTAAGAATGGTGGTAAAATTTCTGACCCTGAAACAAAATGTAGATCTAATCATCAATTAAAAGCTAATATCCAGGGGCGCCTGGGTGGCTCAGTTGGTTAAGCGACTGCCTTCGGCTCAGGTCATGATCCTGGAGCTGGGATCGAGTCCCACATCAGACTCCGAGCAGGGAGTCTGCTTCTCTTGCTGATCTCTCTCCTCTCATGCTCGCTCGCTCTCTCTCTCTCAAATAAATAAATAAAATCATTAAAAAAATTTTTTAAAAAAGCTAATATCCAACCCTTCCATTTGTGGAACTGCTTCCCTGTTATGGCAACTCCTGCTCAGGCCAGTTGTAGCATATTACTTCATGTTTAGGCTGTCAATGAACCATTTTCCCCATGATGAAAAGTGTAGACATTAGTGGTGTGATTGTATGTCAAAACTAAGGTGTGTGTTAATAGTTCCTGAAGCACTGTCTGAATAAATTCACCATCCTCTTAATGTATGCACTAAATAGATAAAACATTCTTTAAAAATGGAACGTATCTATTATTTTTCCTCTCAAAAAAAGAAAACTTCAAATACTTCCCACTCATTTAAGATGATTTTGTATCTAGCTATGATGAAATAATTGGTGGCAAATTCCCAAATAGGGGAATGTTAATGTTCCTAACGTTAATTGACCACATTAATATACTGAGCAACTAAGTGTGAATTTTTTTTAATAAATGTATTTTTAAAAAGATTTTATTCATTTGACAGAGATCGCAAGTAGGCAGAGAGGCAGGCAGAGAGGGGTGGGGGGGGGAACAGGCTCCCTGCTGAGCAGAGAGCCTGATGCGGGGCTTGATCCCAAGATCCTGAGATCATGACCTGAGCTGAAGGCGGAGGCTTAACCCACTGAGCCACCCCGGCAACCCCTAAATGTGAATGTTAAGAAAAGCCAAATTAATAGCTAAAGGGAGACAAACTTTCTCTTTGGGTCTTTCGAAAACAATAAAATATTCATGGAATAATTAAATTATTATACATGTTTAATTTGAACACATAAGAAATGATAATACCAAAATAGACTATAAATCAATGTTAAATTAAATTCATATTTAATTTAATTAGTATTTCTGGGGCATCTGGGTGGCTCAATCAGTTAAGTCGACTTTTGGGCTGTGAGATGGAGATCTGCATGGGCTCTGCACTCACCAGGAAGTCTGAGATTCTCTCCCTCTTCTCTGCTTGCTCTCCCCCTGCTTGCTCTCCCTTCATCTGTTTCTCAAATAAATAAATAAATCTTCCCTACAAAATGTTCATATTTCAAAAAAAAGTTCACATTTCCATGTAGAACATGAAATCCATTTAAAACACTTTGTTTATTGGGGCACCTGAGTGGCTCAGTTGGTTAAGCATCTGCCTGCAACTCAGGTCATGACCTCCGGGTCCTGGAATCAGGCCCTGTGTCAGGCTCCCTGCTCAGTGGGGAGTCTCACTCTCCCTCTGTCCTTTCCCCTGCTCATGTACACACTCTCTCAAATAGATAAATAAAATCTTTAAAAAATAAAATGCTTTATTATTTATTTATTTTAAAACGTACATTTTGAAATGTATTTTGGATTTTACTAATTTTCTGAGAATGAATTTCAATGATTTTCTGAAACTGAAATGTTAGTTCGATGCTAATATGAACACAGTCCTACACAGACACTACCAGAAGCAAAGTTGTCTTAATTCAGTTCAAGAACAATTAACATCATTATCAGTAATCTGTGCTAAACCTAAAGAACACCTTTAAACCAAACAGAACTAAACATTCTTTGATAATAGAATGTTTATCTTCTACATAATTGAATTATAATTCTCTTTCACTCGATGGAATTCTGATATCCTGCTTGAGTCCTAAAAATGGCCTGGCTTATTAAGCAATGGTGGGCATTTTGCCTGTAGCATTAGAATACTGTTTGAAATTTGGAGTCTCCCCCAAAATCTAGAGTAGAGAGAGGGAAAGAGGACATATTGATATTTTACTACTGGAGGTTAAAAAAAAAAAAAAAGGCATATTCACAGGGCTAGCTGAGAAAACTGTAGCAAAGGAAGAATATCAGAAGAAAGGAAAGAGAGAGAGAGAGAGAAAGGAAGAAAGATGAAAGAAAGAAAGAAAGAAAAAGAAAGAAAGAAAAACAGCCCAGAAAGTCTCTTGATTACTAGGGTTGAGAGATAAAATTCCATCTCCTTCATTTTTTAATACTCATAGTTTTACTTCACACCTTACACTAAGCAAAAGCAAAACCTGACAAGCTCCTTGGGCGCAGGACTATTTATTCATATCTATAACTCTGTCTTTCTTTCCACAATTTCTATACCTGACCTGGGTGGACAGACCTGCTTTGTGTTCATTCTCATTTCTATTTCCTCTCCTTTTTCTGGCGCTCACAGGAATAAGAAGTGCTATTTTAGCCTCCAAGCCTGTGCTGGGTATTCTAATCCATTTTGAGTTTATTTTTATGTATGGTGTGAGAAAGTGGTCCATTTTCATTCTTGTGCGTGTGGCTGTCCAGTGTTCCCAGCACCATTTGTTGAAGAGACTGGGCTCTTCCATTCTATGTTCTTGACAATTCGGTCATACATTAATTGATCACATAAGTGTTGGCTTATTTGTAGGTTCCACTGATCTCTCTATTTTTATGCTGATAACATACCATTTTGATTACTGTAGCTTTGTAATAGCATTTGATGGTTTGAAATCAGGAAGTGTGATGTCTCCAAATTTGTTCTTTCTCAAGATGGTTTTTGTCCCATGCTGGGTATTCTGATCCATACTTTGATAGTTATTAGGTACTAGCTCAAAAATAAATGAATTATACTTAAATTCTCTCCTGCTAATTTTTTCATAGACATGGTTTTCTTGGTAAGAAAGACTGAGGGAAGGAAGGCAAGGGTTGTACTGTAAGCTTCACTTCAGAGTTCCTGGAATCCAGTAGACCCCAGTGCACCAGTAAAAGCCACATAATAGCTACATCTAGTCTATGAGAGAGTAGAGATGTGAAAAATGGTTGGGAAGCACCACTGTAGGCTAGTTCTCACCTCTAGGGTGTCAAATGAGAAAATTCAAACAGTTTGGTCATGAGTTTTGATATCATTTTTTAAAAGATTGGGAGAGGGATGAGCAGATTCCTCGCTGAGTGCAGAACCTGACCTGGGGCTCGGTCTCATGACCTGAGCCAAAAATCAGGAGTTGGACGCTTAACTGACTGAGCAACCCAGGCACCCAAGTTCTGATGTCTTTTATTCCATGGGAACACAATCCATGGAAAGAGAGCACTCTTTCCAAGGGATTTTGGAGAAGAGAAGCTTTTGTAGAAGCTTTAGAAATGGGAATGAAGAAACCGGGCGTGATTGGCTGGAGCTACATATCTGACCTTATTTAGGAAGATCAAGGAACAGGGAAGTGAGTATAGAGCTCAGCATTGGCTTGGAGTTTGGGAATTGACTGACCAGATAGAATGCTGCTGAGTGGAGTTTTTACAGAAACACAAAATTTCAGTTTGCTCACATGGCACCCTGCCAACAGGAGCAGCTCCATCTTGAATCTAGAAATTTGTTTCCACCAGGGGCCAAAAGATTTTTTTTAAAAGAAAGCCAGATATTTTAAAGAGAGCACACACAATGGAGAGCAACCATGCTGGTCACCCTTAGGATTAGGTTAAACCTCTGAGCAGCTGCTTCCTCTGTAGGTCCATGCAAGCCTGTTCCTCCATTAGGAGTGGCAAAGAAAGGTAACAGGATGAGGGAGAAGAGCAGAGACCTAGTAAGCACCCCATAGGCACCTGAGTGGCTCTTCCCTCCCTCGCTGACACTGAGCCAACATTGCTCCATCAAGTCACAGGAGGGCTTAGAGGATCGTACAGAATCCACTCCTGTATGCGTTTCTTCCATATTTTGTGGAAAGCTAAGCACCACCCTCTGTATTAGGATATAATTATCCCTATTATCATCCTTTTATCTCCTGACAGTGACTTTTCTAACATCAGGGATTAAATAAACAATCTTCCCAACTGACTGACAGAGGCATCCAACCAGCAAGAGATTTTCCAAAAAGACTGAGGGAGGCAGAGCTGGCAGGAGGTGAATGTGTGAGAAGTAGGGGTGAGAGAGATAACAAGAGGGAACAACGCGTAGCTGTGGGCTTTCTCAAAATGTCCTCCACCTGACAGAATTGTGTCTCCCAGTTCCTGCAACCTGAGCTAAGCCTGAGCAGGATTCTTTTTTTCTTTCTTTTTTTTTTAATTTATTTTTTCAGTGTTCCAAGATTCATTGTTTATGCACCACACCCAGTGCTCTATTCAATCTGTACCCTCCTTAATACCCACCACCAGCTTCTCCCACCCCCCCACTCCCCTCCCCTCCAAAACCCTCAGTTTGTTTCTCAGAGTCCACAGTCTCTCATGCTTTGTCTCCCCCTCCGATTTACTCCAATTCACTTTTCCTTTCTTTCTCCTCATGTCCTTCATGTTATTCCTTATGCTCCACAAGTAAATGAAACCTTATGATAATTGACTTTCTCTGCTTGACTTATTTCACTCAGCATAATCTCTTCCAGTCCCGTCCATGTCAATACGAAAGTTCAGTTTTCATCTTTTCTGATGGAGGCATAGTATTCCATTGTATATATGGATCATATCCTCTTTATTCATTTGTCTGTTGAAGGGCATCTTGGCTCTTTCCATAGTTTGGCGACTGTGGCCATTGCTGCTATGAACATTGGGGTACATATGGCCCTTCTTTTCACTACATCTGTATCTTTGGGGTAAATACCCAGTAGTGCAATTGCTGGGTCATAGGGTAGCTTTATTTTAACAGGAGCCAAGTTTACTGTCACTTCCTAGAATGGTTTTGTGGCTCCCCCACCAGCTCTAAGGCTATGCTGAACTCCCAGAAAGCATTCATCTGAAGAAGTGACTTACCTTTGGAGTTAAAACATCAGTGTTACCCGTGTCTGAAAAATTGCGTTGCCAGAGAGGGATGAAAGAAAAGAGTGACAGAATTGTGACAACTTTCTTGAGCAGAAAATCTTGAGGAAAGGGAAAGCGATTTATGGAAGCTGTTATGAAGGGTTTTCTGTGTTCCTCTGTGAGAACCACATGCTGCTCTCCATTATTTCTCCAGGCTTCTGGAGTCACACTGATAATGCTTTGAATGCAGCGCCATGTAGAGACAAGTCACCAGGAAGCAGCATTATATAGACAAAATCACATTTAGAACCCCTCAGCCTTGCAGATCAATGGCCACCTTCACAGAGGAGGTGAGCAACATGACCAGCAGGGGGTCCACGTGCGCTGGCCCCTATGTCAATCACACCTCACAGTGGGAACAACAGAACTCCAGTCCCCTCCAGCAACTGGGATTTCTGCCAGTCTAGTAAAATCCAGCAAGGGCATGGGGTTCACCAAGGTAGCCTGGGGCTTCCAGCGGGCTATGGGAGGTGAGAAAAGCAAAGATTCACATGCTTTCTAGGTAAAAGCAAGAAATCAGGATTTCTTTGATTTCCCACCAGTTTTCTACTCTAAAATAGAATAAAAGAGGACATTGATATATTAATTTTGCACCTCTCCCCTTTTCAAATGAAATAAAGAATATAAGGAAAGTCAGGGAACTGCTCAAGACCTTTTAGCAAGTGGGGGTGGAGGGTCAACTACAAAGAAAGCAAATGAGACACAAAGTGTTAGTTTTTGCCAAAACCATGAACAACCTTCCCATACCTCAGACCAAAGAGAAATTCTGTTTTCAGCATTGCCTTCCTGCAGGAAAGTTAGCTTTAGCTGGATTGAGTGAACAGAGAGAGCATGGGGTCGAAAATTGATTGAACAGGAGCATGGTATCCAGAACAAAGAGAGTGTCCACAGGACACAGGCAGTGTATGCTCAGGATCCCTAGAGGGGCTCTGGGCTCTCAGTGGGTGGTGATTTGGACAACTCGCTTCTAAAAGTTGCTTTGAATTTTCAGCACAACTAAGATTAAAGAAAATATATGATTTTTAAATCCAAAGCACTGCTATGTACAGACCTCCTTGTACAAATCAAAGATAACGTGTTATTGCCAGCTATGGTTTATTCTAGGACAACAAGTTTGGTTCAGCCTTTACGTGATGAACGTAGTTTGGCACATCATCCTAAGAAAAGATAAATCACATGATCTAAACAGATGCACAGAAATAATTTGACACAATTCAAATCCATTTATAATGAAAACTGTCAGTAAGTTAGAATGGAAGGGAACTGCCGACCTAAGAAAAAGTCATTCATGAAGAGCTTCCCCCTTTCTCTTAATAGTGAAAGCTTGAATGCTTTCCCTCCAAGAACAGGGACAGGACAGGAAGGTCAACTCCCTCACTTCTAGTTCATGGTGTATTTAAAGTCCTAAACAGCAAAAAAGGGCAAGAAAGAGAAAAAAAAAGAAAGGGCATTCAGATTTGAAAAAATACAAACCTATGTTTATTATGATTGTTTACATTAATATTCCAAATAATCTTTAAATGTTATTGAAATAAGGGAGTTTAGTAAACTTGCACAATCAAGGTCAATATAAATCAAAAGTCTTTCTGACAGTGAATAACTAAAAATTCAAATAAAAAAATACCATCTATACTAAAAATAAGTAATGTATAAATCTAACAAAATAAGTGCAAAATTGACACTAAAGATATAAAATGTTTTTTATTATTGAAGTATAGTTGACATACAATGGTATATTAGTTACAAGTGCACTATGTATCAATTCCATAATTCTATACATTATCCAACGTCACCATGATAAGTGTGGTCAACATCTATCATCATATAACATTATTACGGTGTTATTAACTATATTTCCTATGCTGTACTTTTTATCTATGTAACTTATTCATTTTATAACTGGAGTTTTTACCTCTTAATACCCTTTATCTATTCCACCCATCTACCCCACCGACCTCCCCTCTGGAAACCACCGGTTTGTTCTCTGTGTTTAAGAGTCTGTTTAGCTGTTCTTCATTTTTTGTTTTGTTTTGTTTTGTTTTGTTTTTAGATTCCACATAGAAGTGAAATATATAGTTTTTCTTTCTCTGACTTATTTCACTTAGTATAATACCCTTTAGGTACATCCATGTTGTTGCAAATGGCAAGATCTTACTCTGTTTTATGGATGAACAATATTCTGTTGTATTGATATTTATACATTGCTTTTTTATCCATTTATCTCTTGGTGGACACTTAGGTTGCTTCCATACCTTGGCTATTGTAAATAGTGCAACAATAAATGCTGTTTTTATCTTTTCAAATTAATGGTTTGGGTTTTTTTGGATAAGTACCCAGTAGTGAAATTGACAGTTCATATGGTATTTTTATTTTAATTTTTTGAGAAACTTCTATACTGTTTTCCACAAGAGTTTTACCAGTTTACATTCCTACCAACAGTGCATGAGGATTCCCCCTTTATCCACATCTCTGCCAACACTTGTTATTTCTTGTCTTGTCTTTTTTATATTAGCCATTCTGACAGGTATGGAGTGATATCTCATTGTGCTCTTGATTTGCATGTCCCTGGTGATGAGTGATGTAAAGTATCTTCTCATATGTGTGTTGGCCGTTTGCATGTCTTTCTTGGAAAAATGTTTATTCAGGTCCTCTGCCCATTTTAATCAGATTGTTCTTTTGGTGTTGATTTATGTAAGTTCCTTTTATATTTTGGATATTTAATCCGTTATTGGATATATCACTTGAAAATATTTTCTCCCATTACAGTGGTTGCCTTCTGTTGTTTTCGTGTAGAGTTACTAGTTTTATTTTTTTATTGTTTCTCTTGATTGAGGAGACATATCCACAAATATGTTGCTAAGGTCATTGTCTAAGAGATTACTGCCCTAGTTTTCTTTAAGGAGTTTTATGATTTGAGGTTTCATATTTAGCTCTTTAACCCATTTTGAGTTTATGCTGTGCATGGTGTAGAAAGTGGTCCAGTTTTATTCTTTTAAATGTAGCTGTTCTGTTTTCCCTGTACCACTTGTTGAAGAGACTGTCTTTTCCCAACTGCATATTCTTGCCTCCTTTGTTGTAGATTAATCAACCATGTAAATGTGGACTTATTTCTGGACTCTCTATCCTGTTCAATTGATTTATATGTCTGTTTTTGTGCCAGTACCATACTGTTTTGATTACTATAGCTTTCTAGTAATCTTGAAATATGGGCATCTGATACCTCCAACTTTGTTCTTCTTTCTCAAGACAGCTTTGGTCATTCAAGGTCTTTTGATGTTCCATACAAATTTTAGGATTATTTTTTCTACTCCTGTGAAAAATGCTGTTGACATTTTGATAAGGATTTCATTAACTCTGGATATTTTGACCAGTACAGACATTTTAATGATATTAATTCTTCAAGTTAATGAGCATGGGATATCTTTCTATTTGTGTTGTCTTCAGTTTTTTTCATCAATGTCCTCTTTTTCAGAGTATATGCCTTTCACCTCCTTGTTTAATTTTATTCCTAGGTACATTTTTTTTGGTGCAATTATAAACAAGATTATTCTCTTAATTCTTTTGCTACTTCATTAATAGGGTATAGAAATGCAACAGATTTCTGTATATTAATTTTTTTTAAAGATTTTATTTATTTATTATTTGACATACAGAGATCACAAGTAGGCAGAGGGGAGGAAGCAGGCTCCCTGCTGAGCAGAGAGTCCGATGCGGGGCTCGATCCCAGGATCCTGGGATCATGACCTGAGCCGAAGGCAGAGGCTTTAACCCACTGAGGCACCCAGGCACCCCTTAATTTTGTAACCTACAGTTTTACTGAATTTATTTATTAGTTTTAACAATTTTTTGGTAGAGTCTTTTTTCTATATATAGTATCAGGTTATCTGCAAATAATGACAGTTTTACTTCTTCCTTACCAATTTGGATGCATTTTATTTCTTTGTGTTTTCTAATTGCTGCAGCTAGGATTTGCATTACCAAGTAGAATGAAAGTGGTGAAAGAGGACATCCTTATTGTACAACTGATCTTAGAGGGAAAACTTTGAGTTTTTCACCATTGAGTATCTTGGTAGCTGTGCATTTTCATACATGATCTTTGTTAGGTTGAGGTATGTTTCCTCTACATTTGCTTTGTTGAGCGTTCTTGTCATGAACAAATTTTGAATTTTGTCAGGTGCTTTTTCTATATCTATTGAGATGATCATACGTTTTTATCCTTCCTCTTGTTAATGTGATATATCATGTTAATTGATGTGCAAATATTGAATCCTCCCTGCATCCCTGAGATAAGTATAACTTGTTTGTGGTGAATGATACTTTTAATGTATTGAACTCAGTTTGCTAATATTTTATGGACATTTTTTGAATTTATATTCTTCAGTAATATTGGCCTGTAGTTTTCTTTTCTGTAGTTTTCATCTGGTTTTGGTATCAGGGTAGTGCTGGTCTTGTAGAATGAATTTGAAAGTTTTTCTTCTATTTTTTGGAAAGTTTGAAAATAGGTATTAACTCTTCTTTAAATGTTCGGTAGAATTCGACTGGTCATTTGGTAGAAGCCATCTGGTCCTGGACTTTCGTTTTTTGGAAGTTTTTGGATTACAAGTTTAATTTCATTAGTATTAATCAGTCTGCTCAATTTTCCATTTCTTCCATGTTTTCTTTTGGAAGATTGTTTTTAGGAATTTGTCCATTTCTTCTGAGTTATCCCATTTCTTGGGCTTATATTTTTCATAGTGTTCTCTTATAATCCCTTCTATTTCTGTGGTGTTGGTCGTTATCTCTCCTCCTTCATTTCTGATTTTATTTGAGTTCTCTCTTTCTTTTTTTTTTTTTTCTTCTTCATGAAGAGGCTGGCTAAAGATTTATCGATTTGGTTATCTTTTCAAAGAACTAGCTCCCGGTTTCATTGATCTAGTCTACTGTTTTGTTTTGTTTAGTCTATTTTATTTCTGTCCACTCTAATCATTATTTTCTTCTAGTTTTGAGCTTTGTTTGTTCTTCTTTTCTATCTCCTTTAGGGGTATGGTTGGGTGGTTTATTTGACATTTTTGGTTTTTGGTGTAGGCCTGTATCCCTACAAACTTCCCTCTCAGAACTGTCTTTGCTCTGTCCCCAAAAGTTTGGACCAAGGCATTTTCATTGAATTTGTCTCCATGTATTTTTTTCCTATGTACTTTTTAATTTCCTATTTGATTATTTTGTTGGTACATTGATTGTTTAGTAGCATGTTAATTAGTCCCCATACGTTTGTGGGTTTTTTCCCATTTTTTTCTTATAGTTGATATATAGTTTTATATTATTGTTGGAAAAGATGCTTGTTCGATATAATTTCAATCTTCTTTAATTTGTAGAGATTTCTTTTGTGACCTAACATGAGTTCTAACCTGGAGAATGTTCCCTGTCCACTTGAAAAGAATGTGAGTTCACCTCTTTTTAGATGGAATGTTCTGAAAATATACTAAGTCCATCTGGTCTAATGTGTTGTACAAAACCACTGTTTCCTTATTGATTTTATGCCTGGATGATCTACCTAATGATGGAAATAGGGTGTTAAAGTCCCCTACTATTATTGTATTACTATCAGTCTCTCCCTTTTTATCCCTTTATATATCTATGCATGCAACATAGGTCTATGTTGCATGCATAGATACTTAAAGTTGTCATATTTTCTTGTTGGATTGTTCCCTTTGTCATTATATAGTGCCCTTTTTTGTCTCTTGTGACATTCTTTGTTTTAAAGTCTATTTTGTGTAATAAAAGTACTGCTACCCTAGCTTTTTTTTTTTCACATACTTTTGTATGGTAAACATTTATCCATCCCTTCACTATCAGTCTGTCTTTTTAGGTCTGGATTGAGTATCTTGTAGGCAGCATATCAATGGGTCTTGTGGTGGTGGTTGTTTTTTTAAACCTATTTGATCACCCTGTAACTTTTGATTGGAGCAATTAGTTCATTTACATTTAAAGTAATTGTTGATAGAGAGATGTGCTTACTGCCATGTTGTTACTTGTTTTATAATTCTTTTCTGTTAATTCCTTGTTCTCTTGCTCTTATTCCTTATGGTTTGATGTTTTTCTTTAGAGTTATGCTTGGATTCCTTTGTGTATCTATTACAGATTTTTGACTTGTAGTCACCATTGGATTTGTATACAGCATCTTATGTGTATAGTAGTCTATAGTAAGTTGATGGTTCCGTAAGTTCAAATGCAGTCTGAAAGTACTAAGTTTTTACTCCCCACCAACACATTTTATGTAC
Organism: Lontra canadensis; assembly: GCF_010015895.1. Taxonomy (NCBI): domain Eukaryota; kingdom Metazoa; phylum Chordata; class Mammalia; order Carnivora; family Mustelidae; genus Lontra; species Lontra canadensis. The sequence continues at coordinate 1,896,246 of NW_022631096.1, read as the reverse complement.
ATGATGTCATGTTTTAAATCTTTTTATTTTGTATATCCCTTGAATAATTTTTATCAATATAATAGATTTTACTCCCTTTGTGTTTTAACCTCCATACTGACTTTATAAGTAATTAATCTACTATCTTTGCTATATGTTTGCTTTTATCTGGGAAATTTTTTCCTTTCATACTTTTGGTTGTTTTCTTTGCATGTAAAGAATTTAACATGTATTATAAGGGTGGTTTTGTGATGATGAACTCCTTTAACTTTTGTTTGTCTGAAAATTTCTTTACTTCCCCATTCGATTATGAATGAGAATCTTGCCAGGTAGAGTATATTGTTATTTGAAGGTTTTCCTTTCAGCACTTTGAATATTTCATACTACTCCTTCTCATTTGCAGTTTCTGTTGAAAAATCAGCTGATAGTCTTACGAAGTTTTCCCTTTATGTAACTGTTTTCTTTTTTTTCTCCCTGATTTTAAAATTAACTTCTTATCAAGACATTCTGCTATTTTAGTTATTATATGTCTTGATGTGGACCTCTTTGCATTCATCTTGTTAAGTAATTCTTTGTGTTTCCTGGACATGGCTGTCTGTTTCTTTCCCTATGTTAGGGAATTTTTTAACTATTTTCTCTTCAAATAAATTTTCTGGCCCCTCTCTGTCTATTCTCTTATTGAGACTCCTATTAGTTGAATATTATGCTTACTGATGTCACAGAGTTTCTCTAACCTCTTTTCTTTCTTTTATTAGTATTTGTTTTGTTTAGCTCTTCAGCTTGACTGCTTTCCATTACCCTGTCTTCCAGATTGCCAATTCATTCTTCTTTATTCTCTAATCTGCTATTGATTTCCTCTAGTGTATTTTTCACTTCAGTTCTTTAAATTCCTCAACTCTAGTTCTTTTTTATATTTTCTATCTTTTTGTTGAAATTCTCACTGTGTCCATCCACTCTTTTCTCAAGCCCAGTGAATATCTTGATGATCATTACTTTGAATTCTGTATTAGGCACAATGCTTATATCCATTTCATTTAGCTCTTTCACTGTAATTTTGTGCTGTGTCTCAGGCTGAGTTATTTAGTATTCTGGCTTTTTAAGGATGGGGACTCAATTTCCCCTTACCCTGTTGTTCTCCCAGAGCTAAGTCTCACTGTTTTTTCAAAGTCAGACATGATGAAGACTCTGGTACAGGTCACCAGTTCTAGGAGTATATAGCCTGGGGTCTGATCCTCTTCTCCATGCTTATGGTATCCCTCCTATTTATGGTTAGTCACTCTGGGGTTTTGGTTCCCAACTACCTCTGCCAATCTTACCCCTTTCATTGTGGCCTAATCTCTGATGAGCTCTGGAAGGTCTATTCTGCCAGTCTTCAGATCTTTTTCAGAATTAGTGTATAGATGGAGCTCTTTTCTCCATGTGTCTGTGGAACAAGGTAAGCTCAGGATACTCCCACTCTGCCATCCTGCCTTAGTTTCACCATTATAAAACATTTTTGGTTGAAAATAAAGTAGATATAAATAAATGAAGAGCAATATTATGTTATGAATAAGAGGACTCAATATTGTTAAACTTCTAGTTCTCAAGTTGATCCATAAGTTGAATTGCAAATCCAGTCAAAATCTCAGTAGGTTTTTTTTGGGTAGAAAATAGCAAACCCATCTAAAATTGATATAGTCCTTATTTCATGCCATATCCAAAATGTAACTCAAAATGAATAATAGATCTAAATATAACACCTAAAATTATAACCTTTGGAAGAAAATGTAAGAAAACTCTCTGTGACTTATGTGAAACCCATTGGAATGTAAAATAATACAATAATTTTGGAGAACAGTTTAGGCAGTTTATTTAAGTTATTAAAAAAATTCCTATTTAAGTCAACTGTTCTTTTCCTGGGTATTTCTATTCAAAGGAGCAAATAATTATAGGTTTAATTACATTTAATATTATATATGCTGTATGTTTGTACTCTAGAATACAGTTAAACAGCAGAGAGAATACATAACAAAAATCAAAGATTGGCTATTTAGCACAAGAGGCCTTGCTTTCTGCCTGTCTCAGCTTTGACATAACTTTCTCAGTAAGCTTAGACATTTCTAGCTTTTGATTTAAAGTGAGAAGCTTTCATCTCTAAAACAGGGCTCCCACCTTATTCATTTTTACATATTCAGAAATGTATTTTATCCCAGAATTCTTCCAAGGAGGAAAAGACAAAGAACAAGAAGCATCAAACAAGGAAAGGAAGAGAGTTCTCATTTAATAGAGAAGTATATTCTTTCACTCTTAAGTACTGAGAGCAAGGATACCTCTTTGGCTCATCTCTCTTTCCATGAGCAATCACTCTTCCTGGGAGAACCATATACTTGCTGTTGAAACATTTTGAGGGACATGTCACTGAACTATGTTTAGAAAGGTAATATGGCTTATTCAAGGTTAATATCTAGAAACCTTTCAGTCCTTAGGAAGCAAAAGAAGTGTTCTATCTCCTGACTGCAACCTACAGATTTTCCAAAAGACAGATAAGCAGTCCACTCTGATAAATGGTCAGTTAGTCAACTAACAGCTTTTTTTATATGCTGAGTAGTACAAGAGTTCTTTGAAAGAATGCTATTTTTCAAAGAGGTTGAAATCATATCACATTTGAAAGAACAGATATCCGTTTTAATGAGTAAAACCGTAAGAGAAGGAAGAATGTAAACTCCGTGAAGCAGGGCTTTACATTGTTCTCTGCTGTAACCCCAGTGCCTGGTGCATGTTAAATAGTCCATAAATAGTCTATGATGTGAGTACAGGTAATGGTGCAGACAGAATTGGAGCTTCCATGCCCAGTGTCTTTAAATATAAAAAGAGAATATACTTAATCCTCTGCCCCATAATTTTATATTAATTATATCTACTCTAAATTTATAAACTTAAAAACCACATTTTGATGGGTGATTTTATTATTCAACCTCTCATGCACAGTGCCAGGAAGAAAGCTGTCAGTTAGTATATTAGACAGGGGACTACAGTGAAATAAGATATATAGGATGATTAACTGTGTATCAACTTGAGTGGGTCAAGGTGCCCAGATATTTGACCTCAATGTTTCTATGAAAGCATCATGTTTGCATGAGACTAATATTCAGATCAGCACACTTTGAAGAAAGCAGATGACCCTCCATAATGTGGGTGGGCCTCATCCAATCAGTTGAAGGCCTTAAGAACAAAGACCGGGGTTTCCTGAAGAAGAAGGAATTCTGCAGCTTTACTGCAGAAAGCTTTGGGACTTGAACTGCAAATCAGCTCTTCCATGGCTTCCAGCCTGCCTGCTGACCCTGCAGATTTGGGGCTTTCCACCTTCCATAATCACATGAGCCTATTCCTTATGATCAATATATTACCCCCTTCCCACCTACTTTATAAGTCAGGGTTCTTCAGTGTTTCTCTTCAGTTTCTCTGAAGAACACTGACTAACACAATGCGAGAGAGAGTGTGATTGATTTTGAAGAATTGGCTCATGCAATCAAAGAGGCCGTCAAGTCCAAAATCTGAAGGATGGGTCAATAACCTACAGACCCAGGAAGGGGTTTATCTGCAGTTCAAGTCCAAAGGCAGTCTGCTAGCAGAATTCTTTCTTCTTGGGACAGTCAATTTTTTATTAAAGCCTTCCACAGATCAGATAAGGCTTACCCCACATTATGATGGCTATCAGCTCTATTAGGTCTACTGATTTAAATGTTAATCTTATTTTAAAAATATTGTCACACAAATAGTTAGAATAATGATTGACTTCATATCCGGGTACCATGATATAATGAGGCTGACACATAAAATTAACTATCACAGCACACATTTTTTACCTTTTTTAGAAAAGTGCAATTAGGTATCAAAGGCTGAAATCTGCTTTTTATGACATCTTAATCATTAGCGCCTGAAGCCACATCATATAAACCTTGTCTGCCTAGACTTCAATTTTTTCCAAAAAACTTCATTACCATTCTAATCAGGTATGTTCTTCTCCAAACTCAATAATTTGGTCCTTTAACACTTTCTTACCCTGGGCTTTTCTACCCTGGAAATTCTTAGCAGGAAATTAGAATATCTATCTGTGTGCCTCTAAAGATTTAGCATCCAAATATGATAAAAATCACTATTTTCACATTTTCTCCACATGCCTTCCCATCTCTTTAAGTAATTCCAATAAAACCATCACAGACTGAAATCTATCATTGGAATCAGCTGCTTTCTTAATGTAATTGAAAGTTCTGGTTCAAAATGGCATCCAGCTAACATTCTCAAATCCTTTTTTCTTTAACTTCTAACTAAAATGCCAAAAAAATCAGGGAGAAAGGTTGAAAATCACAACACAAAGCAGGCATCCTAATGTTTGATCGAGCAACATGTTAACAATAATCATGAAAAAAAGATGAAACTGAATTGAGAAGAATCCAAGTCAGAATTTAGCACATCATATAGAGCGGTTCACTCCATAAGAAATGGGCCACTTTGAAAAGCTGAAAGGTTTGTGTCTTCTAAAACTGAAGTATATGTAGCAATATGTAGAAATCCAAGTTTCTAGAAAATAGAATTAATAAAAGCGGTCAAATTTACATCACCTTAGAAAGTTTCTTTATGAACTCTGCTCTTGATGGAATTTATGTCCCCTAGAAATTCATGTGTTGAAATCCAAGTCCCCAAGGTGATGATATGAAGAGGTGGGGGGCCTTGGGAGGTGATTAGGTTATGAGGTGGAGCCCTCAGAAATGGGATTCATGCCCTTGTAAAAAGATATAAAAGAACTTGAATTTTGTCTTTTTCTCTGCTGGTTAAAAAAAAATGTATTCCAGTTATTACGGCCTTGTAACAAATTCTATGAAAACTCAAATAGTAAAATATGACAACAGGAATTTAGGTCAGATTTTTAGAGAGGACAAAGCTAGAAAGGCTTGTCTTTGTTCCACAGTGTTTGTAGGTTCATCTGGAAGACACACAGGCTGAGGGCTAGAAACTTCCAAAGGCTCTTTATTCACATGTCTGGAGATTGATGCTGGGGGTCTCAGTTGGGCTCTACTTGAGACTTTCCAGATGATCTCTCCACACAGTCTAGTTTGGATTCGTCACAACATGGTGGTTGGGTTCTCAGGATCAAGTTGAGAGAGTCTGAGAGAAAGATGGTATCATTACTTTTGCCATAATTTGTCAAAACAGTTGCAAAATCTTGGTCAGAGAAAGGAAAATAGACTGTTTCTTTTTCTTTAATTTCCCTTCACCTATCCACCCCCTCCCCAAATCCCCGGTAATCACCAGTTCCTTTTTCTCAGTATTTATGAGTTTATTTCTATTTGTTTTGTTTTGGTTTGGTTTTTAGATTGCACATATAAGTGAAATCATTTGAAATTTGTCTTTCTCTGCCTGACTTACTACACTTACCAAAATGCCCTCTAGGTCCATTAATGTTGTTGCGAATGGCATGATCTCATTCTTTTAGGGATAACATTCCATTGTATATGTATACCACATCTTTAACTATTCTTCTATCAGTGGACACTTGGGCTGCTTCCAGATCTTCGCTGTTGTAAACAATGCAGCAATATACATGGACATGTATCTTTTTGAATTAGTGTTATCATTTTCTTTGGGTAACTAGCCAGTTGGGGAATTACTGGATTATATGGTATTTCTATTTTTAATTTTTAAAAGAAACCCCATATTGTTTTCCATAGGCTACACCAATTGGTATCCTACCAACAGCCCACGAGGGTTCCCCTTCTCCACATCCTCACCAACAATCATTATTTCTTATCTTTTTAATGGTTAGCTATTCTAATCGCTGTGAGGTAATAGCTTGTTGTGGTTTTGATTTGCATTTCTCTAATGATAGTGATATTGAGCATCTTTTCATCTCCTTTGATTATCTATATGTCTTTGGAAAAATAACTATTCAGGTCCTCTGCCCATTTTTAAATCAGATTATTGTTATTGGTGTTGAGTTGTATGAATTTTTCATACATTTTGGGTATTAACCCCTTATAAGATATATCATTTGCAAATATCTTCTCTCATTTAGTGGATTACCTTTTTGTTTCTTTTTCTTGCCTTTTCTTTCTTTCTTTTTTTTTCTTTTTCTTTTCTTTTCTTTTTTTTTTTTTTTTGGTTGGTTGTTTCCTTTACTGTGCAGAAGCTTTTTAGTTTGATGTAGTAGGTTCTGCCTCTTAATAGGAATGAAAAAATTATGAAAGAACATGTAGGACTAGAATTCTTGCGGTGATTTTTTTTTGCGAAAATGCAGCCTTCTACATAATCCACTAACCAAGAGGATAGATAAAGACATTGGGGACATGCAGGAATTTTGAAAGTTTACCACAAATAGCTATTCTCTAAAACATAATTTCAAAAAATCATTCATAGCAAAATACATGAATTAGGTCTAAGGAAAAAGAAGTTGGACATTTATTTTTTTAAAAATATTTTTACTTATTTATTTATTTGACAGAGAGAGAGATCACAAGTAGGCAGAGAGGCAGGCAGAGAGAGAAGGAGAAGCAGGCTCCCTGCTGAGCAGAGAGCCCGATGTGGGGCTTGATCCCAGGACCCCGGGATCATGACCTGAGCTGAAGGCAGAGGCTTAACCCACTGAGCCACCCAGGCACCCGAAGTTGGACATTTAAAAGAGGGGGAAAGGTAAGTTTAAAAAAAAACAGTAAATGTACAGTAATGTCTAAATAATTGTTAAAACCAATAATCTGCAACTAAAATTCCAGATGATTTTAATGTAAACATGTTAGATTTTTCCTTGATTGTTTTAACACTAATTTCAGATACTTATGGGAAAATAACATTAAACTATATGTTAGAAAATATAAGTGACTACTGGACAAACAACACAGCATCATAATACAACAGTAACAGGAGAAGTAATGAAAATTGATTTAATCCAAATCAGCTAGAAAGGTGTTTGGGGAGTGGAAACAAACATGATCACCCTGCTTGGAACTTTCCTGCGGAAGCCATGCCATCTGTCAAGTAAGGTCTATAGAGACCAGCAGAGGTTCCTGAGCTGTGTTTAGCAGCAATAGTGTTGACAGGAAATACAGTCAGGAGGCTGGGCTTCTACACCACATACACAGTCTTCAGAATTCACAGGAATTACATTCAAAAGGTGCCCTGGCTGGCATCATCACTGTGTTTATTGTCATTTGGATTTTAAGAAGAAATGCCATCCCTGAAAACCAGATTATATGTACACGTAAGGGGGAAAACACAACCAATTTCTGAAGACTATTATGAGAATGAGATGATTTTTTTAAAGTCTTGGGACAGGTAAGAAACACAGATGGTCATCATAATTTTTGTAGCCAGTCTCACAGTCTCTGAATTACAAGATTGCAGGAGTTTTTCTTTTTTGCCTTCTTTCTAATTCACATAAAGAACATATCGTGCTCCAAGAAGGAATATAATAAAAATACACAAATTGTAGGGAAGAAAAGAAACAGGATAAGTCAAAGCCATGTCAGGACAAGCTCAGATACTGGAGTGTTAATAATTTTAACATTGTTTACCTAAAATAACCTTACCTGTTTCCTGGGCTTCATGTTTAGGGTTTAACAAGAAAAGACCATTTAGGTAGCTTTCTTTTTTCAAAGGTATCTAATTTTCTTTTTTCAGTTAAATGATTTATGGTCAATTTACTTTATTTCATAAAGGGCCCAGACTGCCTCTTGAAATTTAGGCTGTAGAAATAACTGCAGCTGGGTATTATGATAAAAGACTGACTTTGAAAGCACTTGAGAAGTAAACCATTTTGATTATTATGGTAAAATGTCCTGTTTGATATATATCCCAGAGAGAGCCAGGCTGACATTACTGTATTATGTTCTTTCAGAGAAAAGCATAAGTTGAATTCCACAGAAAGAAAGAGAGAAATGAGGAAAGAATATATGGCTATAAGTTGATAAACTTTTAACATTTCCTTTTGAGAACTCCGTGCAGACCTCTATCAACCTGTAATCCATCCACCTCATCTTTTCTTCTAATTCCCCATGTGACCTCTTCCAGGCTTTTTGCTGATCCACTATCCCATCAGCATATCACTAAGGTTCATCAGGCTCTCTTTTCCTTCTGAATTCTCTCCCAGTCCAGCTTATTCTTCAAGGACTAGTAAAAGCCTATCTCCTATATGAGTTTTTCCAGACCAATCAGGCTTTCTAACAATAAGGGACAGTTGGCAAGCGCACTCATTTTGCATTTGTATGAATTTGCTAGGGCTTCCCTAACAAATACCACAAGCTGAGTGGCTTACACAACAGAAATTTATTTTCTCACAGCTCTGGAAGCTGGAAGTCCAAGAGCTAAGTGTCAGCCTGGTTGATACTATTCTGAAGCCTCTCTCACTGGCTTGCAGATGGCCACCTTCTCACCATGTCTCCATACAGCCTTCCCACTGTGTGTATGTCTCTGTTTTAATCTCCTTTTCTTAAGGACACCTAATCATATTGGATTGGGTCCCCCCCCCCCCACAACAACCCTCTTTTACCTTAATTATCTCTTTAAAGGCACTATCTCCAAATAAAGTTGCATTCTGAGATATGGGGGGTTAGGGCTTCAACATAACAAATTAGGGGAGACACAATTCAGCCCATAACAGTTCTTTACTTCACCTTGCCATTTCACCTTGCTGTTTTGTGTGGCTCCTAAATGTTTGTTTTCTGTATGATCCTTAAGAAGATGCAAAGTTTGAAGGACTAATCTCAAACATTTGTTTCATTTTACCCTTGCCAGCACTTTGCAGTAAGAAATGGACATCAGCGGGGTGCCTGGGTGGTCAGTGGGTTAAAGCCTCTGCCTTTGGCTCAGGTCATGATCTCAGGGCCCTGAGATCGAGCCCCGCATTGGGCTCTCTGCTTGGTGGGGAGCCCGCTTTCCCCTCTTTCTCTCTGCCTGCCCCCTCTGCCTACTTGTGATTTCTGTCAAATAAATAAAATATTAAAAAAAAAAAGAAATGGACATCAGTGTTTTTGGAAAGAATGAGTGGAGTTTTGGCTAGTTCCCCATTATTCCTTCAGATAATTGTCAGCTTTGGTGATACTCTTCTTCTGTTTTAATGTTGCCCCCTTTAGACCGTTACTGACTCTGTGGGTGAGAATCATAGAATGGGGGGGGGGTGGCCAGATCTTTATCTGGGGGATGCAGGAATGAAAGAGGACAGTGCACTCCTAGAGCAAAGAACTATTAGAACGGGTATATTTTTTGGTAGTGAAATCAGACTCACCAGTAATTATGTTCTCAATTAATTTTATCCTATCATATTCCCAAAAGTATCTAAAGAAGCTACCAAAGACAGCCTAGTTAATTTCTTAGAATGGAATTCCAAGATCTAGAGGATATTTTTTAAGGTAAAGCTTTAAATGTTTATTTTTATTGTTTCTCTATAGTTTATTTCTGTTGGAAACTGAGGCCAGGAGACTTTAAGCAAAACCTTAACAATATTCTGTGGCTTATCTAGTAGGGTTTGGGTGATGAGGGCCACCTAGGTCAGGAGCTAAGAAAATTTGGTGGTAGGTGTTCTTACCACTCTCTTGGTCCCATTTTTCCATCTGACAAATTCCTATTCATTCTTCAGTCATCCAAAACCTTTAGTGCACCTCTGTGTGGATTGTAGTTTATTTAAAATTTGCAGCCCTTAGCAGATTATGAAATTCCAAGGGCAAGAACAGTCTTACTCATGGTCAAATGAACACAGTAGAATGATGGGACTCTGAAAAGGGTCAATGGATCAGTAAAAATAATTGATTAATGGTAGACTGCATTCTAGGGCAGAGCAACTCAACTGCTTAATCAGTTGCTGAATTATTTAAAATACAGAACCCTTTCCTTTTAGTTACTTGGACATATTTCTAGATAATCTTAGATTGAGGTCCCATTCTATCTAATAAAATATACTTCTTTCAATTTCATTATATTTACTACTAATGCCACTAAATATTTTATTAATATTCCAAGAAAAGTTCAGTGCCTTTATATACCACCTTGTCACCTACAGGTCCTTCTCTCAAAGTGTGTAGAAGAATGCCTTCCTGTGGATCTTGCAGATACTCCGATTTTTATGCAGAATAGTAGAATAAGGTCAGGGACTCAGGAGTGTGACTGCTTGGTTTCCATCCCTGCCCCCATCACTTACTAGTTGTATGCCTCTGGTAAAATTACTTATACTTTCTGGCTCTCAACTTTTTCACATGTAAAATGAGGATAAAAATAGCCATCAATGCCTCTTAGATTTGCTGTGAGAATTAAGTGGCAGTAGATGGGACAGAGACACCACTTTATTTATAAGGTGATTATTTAAAATGCCTGGTACTCAGCAAGTCATACCAATTGTTTTGAGTGATTGGCTGTTTTGTCAGAGACCTTTTACATAGATAATAATCTATGTATACCCAAGCCTTAAGACTTTAGGCATCAGTTCCTCCTTGTTCCATGCCCAAAGAAGCCCTAACACTCTTTCTTCCCCAGAATCAGCTCTTGAGACCATAAATTAAGTTGGACACCCACTCTACAAGTTCTAATTTCCTCATTCAGTATCCTTGTTTCCTATCCTGCTCCCTTTCCTTCTTATCTTCATGGTTGTTTTGTTATGAAGCCTAGGAAGCTTTCTAGGATACAAAGGCGTTGTGAAGGGTGGGAGATAGGATAAGATAAGAGCAGGGAAGTTTGCTTCAAAGCCCAGGAATTGCCAGGGGTCTCTTTAAGACATTGCTCTTGCTTTTGATTCTCCCAGACTTAGGCCTGGGGTCTTACATCTATATTTTAACACTTCTTCTACATTAACCTGCCAAGAGACTCCTATCAGGATGATTTTTAAGGTAGAGCAGAGTCACCATTTTATGTCAAATATCTAAAGGTATTTATCCTTAACCTTTTTTAAAGGAGCTTCATTGTGGGGTGTGTGTGTGTGTGTGTGTGTGTGTGTGTGTGTGTGAATGGAATATTACACAGCCATAAAAAGGATGAGATCTTGCCACTTGTGACAATATGGATGGATCTAGAAGGCATTATACTAAGTGAAATCAGTCAGAGAAAGATAAATACTATGATTTTACTTAAATGTGGATCTAAAAAAAAAGAATAAACAAACAAAAAGCAGAATTAGTCCTATAAAAATAGAGCGCAAACTGATGGTTGCTGGTCTATGGGGGTGAGATGTACAAAAAGGGTGACAGGGAGTAGGAGATATAGGAATATAGTTATAGGAATATATGGTTATAGGAATAACTTAGAGGAATAAGTTACAGGAATAAAAGGCAGGGCATAGAGAATATAGCTGATGATACTGTAGTAGCATCATATGGTAACAGATGGTAGCTACACTTGTAGAGAGCATAGCGTAACACACAGAGTTATTGAATCACTGAATTGTACGCTGTTTTACGTCTGAAACTCATATAACATTGTATGTCAACTATATTCAAATTTTTAAAACACACTGAAAAGAAAAGGAACTTTAGAACCTGGGACCTTGGAAGGGCCAACCAGTGCTAACTGAATACATAATGGCCTATTTAATTAAAATAATAATTAAATTAATTTAATTTAATAAAAATTAATTTAATTTAATAAAATTAAAAAGTAATAATTAAAATAAATTCATACAACATAAGTTCATTTAGATTTAAAATTTTTTAAGAAATAGTTTTTATAAAGAGAAAAATTGACTCAACATTTCCTAGCAGAAAAAAAAAATGCTTATATATTTTCAGTCCAGAAGAAAACATGATTTAAGTGCTAAAAACAATAATAATGATCCTTCATATATGAACCCTTTATAGTTTCAAGATGTTTTTTCATAGTTGCCCGAATTCATATTGAACACTCCTTACACAGACAAGGCAGCCATCGCTCTTGACATTTTGCAGATGACACAACTCTAGCTTAAGTTTACAGAGAATTATATCCCAGGTCCTCTGACTCCTGATCCAGTGCTCTTTCTAATAAATCATACTCAAGTGAGAGAAAAAATGGAGTAAGATCAAGAAAAATCTCATTAATGGCATCACTCCCCTCAAAGGTGAGATCCTAAGAACCCAATATGTAAGTAGTCTACTGGCACACAGATGAGAAAGGGCTCTTCAGAAGGTCTTGAAAGAAACATCTTCCATTACACGGTTTCCTTCCACCTTGAAAAAACACAGGCTTCTAGTGACAATCATATTGTTAGAAACATCTACCCTACTCCAATTGTCCATGGAAATTATAAGGTCATTAAAGAACATTGTGAATATTATCAGTGATTGCTTGAGTTGCAAAGTAAGAAATCATGATGGGCTACTTTGTGCTCTGGGGGAAGGGGTGGTACTCTTTATGAAGAGTCATTATGTCAACAGAGTCCTTTCAGATAATACAAGACTTTAAAAGCCATGTGCACTCATATTGGTGGGGGGGAAAATACAGATGAATAACAAGCTAGGAAGAATGCAAGACAAGAAAATTTTCCTTTTTAAGAATTATCGATATATTTAAGAGCATCTTCGCTTTTAAATTAGGAAGTGCAAAAATGTGTGATGTGGTTTAGAAAAAAAAATTATCTTTTGGAAACATCTTCATCTTTGCAACTAATGGTGCCTTTCTGAATATGGCCAGAGATGTATGTACTCAAACGTTTTATGTCATTTAATGTTTTTAAGCTGACTTTTAAAATAAACATAATAATCATATTGAGTTCAAAACCACAAATTCAGCAAAACCAGCCAAAACATGAATCGTGCATAATCAACCTAGATGCTAGAGATATAGAAGCAAATAAGATACTCTCTTTCCCTTCCTGGAATTTGCAGGATTTTAGAAAAAAGACAGAAATAGAATAAGAAATTGGTGTTACTGACATTGGAGCTTGGTTAACAACCCAAAGTGTACAGGCTGCTATGGAAATCAAGGACGATTTCACAAGGAATACTGTCTAAGCTGAGGACCCCCCCAAACAGGAGGGGTCTGATGACCTTTTGAAGATGGATGACTTTCCTGTGATTATTTTTAATCTTAGCCTTTTATTTTCTTCCAGCTGTAACTGTGTGTATTGGAAAGAGCAGGTGGGCAGGGGACTAGTCAGGAGATGGCATGGGCATGATGAGAAGCTGTAGACTCAGGGTGAGGGATCCTGTACTTCACTCCCTTGAGATCAAGTACTTAGCCTGGTTTAAACAAATTTGGATATAGTCTTTTTAAATATTGATATAGCTCCATTTCTAAGAGCGTTTGTTTTTTTGTCTGTTTGTTTGGTTGTTGGGGTTATCCCTCTCTCCATACATTTGTAGAAATCAGTACACTCTATTAACAACTTTGGTAGAAATGGGTCAAGGGGTTTTGATCCGGTTTTGTCTCCAAAATAAGACATTTTTCACAGTTGAATGCCAAAGTAACACTATTAAAACAAGGGGGTTTAATCTGCTGTTTTAACACAGCACAGAGACCTCTAACCTCCAGGCAGAATGTCTTTACAAGCACCAAAAGAAGTTTCACAGTGAGTAATCAAAGAATCCACTCTTTGAAAACAGCCATTAAGTTAGTTAGCATATTTTTTAAAATCAAGAAATAGGGGGTCTATACTATTTCTCCTTGCTCTATGATTTGTCTGGTATTTTAAGCATATCTAGGAAGGAATTCAACTTTTTTCCTCACAAAATTTTTTTTTAATTTTTAATGTTTTATTTTTTTTGTGGAAAAATATAAAATTTTCCTTCTGAACCATTTTTAAGTATACAGTTGAATGTTAAGTACGTTCACCTTGTCGTGCCATTATTCTCCAAGACTTTCTGTCTGGCAAAACTGAAACTCTGTACCCATCCAGCAACTCCCTATTGCTCCTCCCTACCCACTGCCAACTACCCTTCTACTTTCTGTCTCTATGAATTTGACTACTGTAGGTAGTTGTATAACTGGAATCCTACAATACTTGTCTTTTTTTTTTTTTTAAGATTTTATTGACTTATTTGACAGAGATCACAAGTAGGCAGAGAGGCAGGCAGAGAGCGAGGGAGGAGGAAGCAGGCTTCCTGCTGAGCAGAGAGCCCGATGTGGGGCTCGATCCCAGGACCCTGGGATCATGACCTGAGCCAAAGACAGAGGTTTTAACCCACTGAGCCACCCAGGCGCCCCAATACTTTTATGTCTGGCTCATTTCACTTAGCTTAATGTTCTCAAGATTCACCCATGTTATAACATGAGTCAGAATCTCCTTCCTTCTTAAGGCTGAATGCCGTTCCATTGTAGGTATAGACCACATTTTGTTTATCCATTCAAGTGAATACTGGGTTGCTTCCACCTTTTGGCTACTGTGAATAATGCTGCTGTGAACATGGGCATTTAATTATTTAGGACACCTACCCCAAAGTGGAATTGCTAGATCATATGGTAATTCTATTTTTAATTTTTTGAGGAACCACCGTGCTGTTTTCCATTGGAAAATTTCCAAGTAAAACTGTCAGTGAAAGTAGAGTTAATAAAAAGTATATGTATGTACATATTATATGCACAATTTTTTGAATAATTCTATGGTTTCTAAAATATTCTAGAGGAATAATTAAATAAATTATATAAGACCTAAGCAATCATGTCTTTAGGGGGCACAGTCATTGAAGCAAATCCTATTTACAAACAAAACAAAACAGAGTACGTGGATTCCAAGAACGCTAAGATTCTCATGCAGATGAGTGGAACAGCAAAGGTGCCTGTTTGCTACACTGGGAGATTATACATGAGTGGGTTTCCTGGGAGATGGAGACTGGTGTGCAGGAAATCTTAAAGAAGTACACAGAATTAATACCTCTGGGTAAATGAAAGAAGCAGTAATGTGCACTGGATTAAATTGCAGTGACATCACAACAAAGGCCTCAGACAACCCCACGGATGGGGGTTGGATCCGGTACAGGTCTTTTGAATTGTCGCAAGTTGGCATAAGGGACCCAGCCTCTGTACTCCAGCAGTCATAGGACGTGGGCTGTTCTTCCGGAAGAAAGCATAATGACGGGTGAGGCTCCTCTCCTTGGTCTATAGCATGGGCCCAGAGAAAATCTGCTGAGAAGTGTCGGTTGCTACACTGCAGTCTCCTGATGGCAAGGCTGCTGGGCCCACCTGACCTTAGGACTCAGTGAGTCTCAGTTCTCGATGAGCAGTTCTGGGGGCCTTGTCTCTGGAAGTTCCATGGGCAGGCTCCATCGTTACTGGGGATTAGCAACATGCCAGGAGCTCTTTTGCAAAAAGTATATAGTTTTGCCCTGGAGTTAGCATGGATATGCTCCAGACCCCAGGGGTCTAAATTGTAATTATCCTCCTGGGGCTGCCATAAACTACACACACACACACACACAGCTGTTTTTTCCACACCTGCAGTACTTCTGCCGTGGTGTCTGCCAAGTTGTATGACCCTCCCAGCCTGGACTTGCTGGAGAGCCATTTTCTGCTCTGGAAACCACACTGAGCTGGCAGGCTTGTTTATCAGCTTGTGCGTGGGGTAGAATAGAGTTCCCAAGTATAAAGTGAGCTGTCTCCAGAAGTTAGAGTTGTGTTTTCTTCTTAGTGGTGAGAATTGCAAAGTGTAAATGTGGCTTATATTATTGAGGGGATGTCCCAGCATATATCAGACCACTGGACCACTAAAACCTTCCCTTCTGTGGTCCTCTGGAGTGTATGGCTCTTGTCCCATCACCCAGTGTGCTTGCTGTTTTGTGCTTACTTGGTCCAATTAACGTAATACATCAACAGAGAAGATTTAGTAGACAGACGCGATGTTCTGTAGGATGTCCAAGTGATCCCAACCATCTAGACTATATTATGGGAGGGAGGGGAGATGATCCCTGGTTAATGCAACCTATAAAACAGTTAATGCAAACTGTTTCTGATCCCTTTTTATAGTAGGAATGGGGAAGATTGCATTGATTAGATTAGTGGCGACTGACCAGGTACCTGAGCCATGTCACTGTGTTCCAACATGAGCACAGCTGGTTCAGTGGACTACAGCTAGAGTTTGTAGTAGTCCATTGTCATCTCCTTGAACCCGGCTGGCTTCTTGAAGGGTCTGGCCGGTGAGTTTAGGGATATATTGTGCATTTCCTGCATCCTTTAGGTTTTTAAGGCTGGCTCTAATTTCTATTTTCTCCAGAGAGTTCCTGACTTAAGAGGATTCAACCTAAGATTTCTTAACTTTACAGGGGGGGTTAAAATATTCAGTAGAAACTGTACTTTAATCTTTTGACCTTTACCCAGGCTCCCGACATGCAGTACAATCTTCACTCATGATGCTGAACCGCTGCTGTGAGCTGTGGCTCCCAGTCAGCCACCCAGTCATGAGAGTCAACAACTGATGTCCGTACAACCTTTCTACACCGCTCAATCATTCTATTTTTTACTTTCAGTACAGTATTCAATAAATTACATGAGTTATTCAATACTTGATTATAAATAGACTTTTGTGAGATAATTTTGCCTGACAGCAGGCTAATGTAAGTGTTCTGAGCACGCTGAAGTTGGCTCTGCACTTACTATGCCCGACCTACTGACATCACAGATCACATGTTCAGTAGTAGGTATAGTAAACGCATTTTGGACTTGCTATTTTTTCAACTTACAGATTTTTTTGGATGTAACCCCATTGTAAATTGAGGAGGATCTGTATTGTTTTGAATTAGTATTTTGGCTTAGGGGAGGAGGGTCATGGACTGTTTCAGAGTCTTCTGTTCTTTTCACACTATGATAGCTCTTCTCACTGACCAAGGGACCAGTGTTGGGTTTCTGGCAATTACAGAGTCTATCCATTCCAGGTGTATGAGCAGAACAGAAAGAAATGACCACTTGGTGCCCCCCCCCAATATGTTCACTCTAAGATGGAGCACTTACAACCCTCTGATGACACATATAAATGTCAGCTAGGACCCTGTATCCAGTTCTCCAAATGTCTGTATATTTCCTTTTCCCCATTACACCACTGATGAAGTAAATAATTACAGGTCCCTTTGGGAAAAGAGTGGCAGAATCATTATCATATGTACCTGCTGAGGTGTTTCATGTTTGCTCCTCCCAAGAATTTAGACTCTCCTTTAGTCAGTGGGTTCAGAATCTGCGCATCGTAGTGTGGAAATTGAACATGGCTTTTTGTTGAGGCAGCTCCCCTTCATCCATCTTTAATTTCTTTTGATGCATAGATTGGCCAGTACCTTAGGTCATTTTAAACAAATCCATTTTTTACAAGTGGTTGATAAATCTCTTAAGTCTCTCTTAATATTTAGGTTCCCCCGTACCTTTTTTTTTTCTTTCAGTTACTTGCTAAAAATGGTATTTTCTTCTGTAAATTTTAGTGTAGTTTGAATTTTGCTGATTGCCTCCTGTGATGTTAATATGTGCACCTGTTCCCTATATTTCCTGATAATTTCTAGTTACATCAGAACCACTTTTGAGTTTTGGAAGACAAGACTACTTCATAGGTGATATTGTGTACTTTATTTAGTTGTCTCTTTATGATGTTAGCTGCTGTACTGCCTACTAATTATGTGTTACCATGCCCTTCCCATGACATGGTGAGCCCTTCGGAGAGCAAATACAGTAGTATTCATCACTTTACCCCTACTACCTAGCACGGTTTCTCAAATATAATAAGTGGCCAATATTTCCTAAATGTTTAGTGAATCTAGGAACTCACAGTTCTGTTCAGATCTAACTCTTTGTAGATCATTGGAAAGACAGTTAATTTTTAATCTCATTTTCATTGTCTATGCAATGAAAGGATTGATTTAAACCTGGCCTCTGAATTTCCTTCAATAATTATATGAAATGGTCAAGAATATAAACTACCTTGCCACCACCAAAGGTTGTAAGAAGAAATAAAGGAACCCAGCCCATACACACATACTAAGAAATACTGTTTTTCTGGTTTTCTCTTTTTAAAAAAAAGCTTTTTACAGGAATGCATTTGCTAAGTAGTGCAACAAATTTGGAATAGAATATAATTTGTTGGTTGCATCTATCAAGCTGGGCCAAATAACATTCAATTAAATTAATTCCTTCTGTGGTGGGTGAGAATATACAAATACATGATCTCTGAACACATATGAATTAACAGTTTCACTGATGTATTCTATTGCTTTTTTTGTTTCTCTCTGCCATTTATTTCTACTCTAATCTTTACTAATTTCTTTCCTTCTGCTGGTCTTGGGTTTGTTTGTTTTTCTAGCTCCTTTAGGTGCAAGGTTAGGTTGTTTATTTGAGACTTTTCTTGCTTCTCGAGATAGGCCTGTATTACTAGTATATACCTGCCTATTAAAACCACTTTTACTGCATCCCAGAGGTTTTGAAACGTTGTGTTTTCATTTTCACTTTTTTCCATTTATTTTTTTATTTCTTCTTTGATTTCCTCATTGACCCATTCATTGTTTAGTATCACGTTATTTAACCCATGTATTTGTGGTCTCTACAGAATTTTTTCCTGTGAATGACTTCTTATTTCATAGTGTTGTGGTCAGAAAGGATGCATTGTATAACTTGATCAAGAATTCTTGCATTCGTTGACCTTTGTTTTTTGGGCTGATATGTGACCTTTCTGGAGAATGTTCTATGTGCTTTTGGAAAGAATGCGCATTGTGCTGTTTTAGGATGGAATGCTCTGAATGTATCTGTTAAATCCATCCATTTCAGTGTGCCATTCAAAGCCGTCATTTCCTGGTTGATGTTCTGTTTGGATGATCTATCTACTGTTTGTTGATATAATGATGTAGACGATATAAGTGGGAGTGTTAAAGTTCCCTACTCTTATTGTGGTATTATCAATTAGTTCCTTTGGGTTTTTATTAACCATTTTATGCATCTAGGCGCTACTATGTTGGGTATGTAAATATTTATAATCATTATTTTTTTTGTTGGATTGTCCCCTTTATTATTGTATAGTGTTCTTTGTCTCTTCTTACAGTCTTTGTTTCAAGGTGTATTTTGTCCAATATAAATATTGCTACTCTGGCTTTCTTTTGACATCATTTGCATGACAGATGTTTCTCCATCCTTTCACTTTCAATCTGTAGTTGTCTTCAGGTCTAAAATATGTCTTTTATATGCAGCATATAGATGGGTCTTGCTTTATGATCATTCTTCAACCCTATGTCTTTTGATGGGAGTGTTTCATCCCTTTACATTCAAAGTAACTATTGATAAATATGTACTTATTGCCATTTTCTTACTTATTTTGTGGTTGTTTCTGAAGATTTTCTCTGATCCTTTCTTGTCTTCCTCTCTTTCATGTTTTGTTGATTTTCTTGATTTATATATCTGGATTTCTTTCTCTTTATTCTACATGAATTTATTAGTGGGTTTGAAAGATGCTTACCATCTGTTAGTGTATAATCTCTTCCGCATATAACAGTCTATAGTAAGTTGGTGGTGATTCAAGTTTGAGCCCATTCCTCCCTTCTCTCCTCCTCACATTTCAGGTATATGTCATCATATTTTATATCCTTTTTTTGTGAGTTCCTTGACTAACTTTTACAGAAATATTCATTTTTACTTCTTTTGTGTGTCCTATATTTATACTGTCACTTTTGGTCTCTCCTTTCCATTCAGAGTCCTATTTAATATTTCTTGCAGAGTTGGTTTAGTGCCCACAAACTCCTTTATTTTTTGTTTGTCTGGGAAACGCTCTCTCCTTCTATTCTGAATGATTGCCTTTCTGGGTAGAGTATTCTTGGCTATTGAGTCCTCCCACTCAACATTTTTAATATATCACAGCACTGTCTTCTGGCTTGCCTAATTCCTGTTGAAAAATCTCCTGCTAGCCTTATGGGTTTTCCCTTGTAAGTTAAGGACTTCTTTCCCTTGTAAGTCAAGGACTTCTTTCTCTTATAAGTTAAGGAATTCTTTAGCTGCTTTTAAATTTTTTTTCTTTTTCACTGTATTTATAAATTTAATTACAATATGTTTTGGTGTCTGTCTGCTTTTATTGTATTTGTTGATTGGTCTCTGTTCCTCCTGGATCTGGATGTCTGTTTCCTTCCACAGAGTAGGTAAGTTTTTAGTTATTTCTTTCTTTGCATAAGTGTTCTGTCTCTCTCTTCTCTCCCTTCTCCTGGGACTCCTATACAATGTAAGTTACTACATTTGATGGAGTCATTGAGTTCCCTAAGTCTATTCTCATTTTACATAATTCTTCTCTTTTTGTTCCACTAATTACTTTTCATTACTCTGTCTTCTAAGTCACTAATTAGTTCCTCAGCTTCTTCCATCCTTCTGTCCATTCTATCAAGTTGTGTTTCTCATTTCACTTAGTGTATCCGTTGTCTCTACTATGTTACTAATTACCTGTTTTAAAGGTCTCACTCATGTCTGCCACTCTTTCCTCAAGTCCAGTGAGTATCCTCATGATCATTGTTTTAATGTCTTTATATATCAGGCATGTCCTTATATCTGTTCTGCTTAGATCTCTGGCCATGTCCTTGTCCTGTTCACTTAGGATAAACTTCTCTATTTCCTCATTTTGTCTGCCTCTCTCGGTCTGTTTCTCTGTGTTAAAAAAGTCAGCTGTGTCTTCTGCTCTTGAAAGTGGTCACTTTATGAAGAGGAGGTCCTAGTGTGCCCTGAAGAGCAGTGTTCCCTATTCACCAGACTCTGGCCCTTTAAGAACATATTCTGTGTATGTTCTTTACATCGTGCTATTGTGTCTGAGTCACTTTTCCTTTCTGTGCAGTTGTCTGCACTGACTCTCTGCCTATCGTGGGCTGTGCTTGCTCTCCATTAGGGGACCCAAGCAGATGAGCTTTTGGGGAGCATGATAGCGGGGAACTTGGGAGCAGGGCAGTTGGTGTTAGCAAAATGCTGCTGGGCCATTATTCCTATGCCAGGTTCCTGGTGGCTGGTGGTTGCATGCCAGTGCAGCCAGGGGCATGCAGCTGAGCATGATATGATGGTTTGGCTCATATTTAACTGTTTTGAATTATCTAAACACTTATTCTCTAGCTCAGTGGTCACAGAGTCAGTGAGGATATAATAGCTTCTTGGCACCAATACTCAAGAGTCCTTAGAGATTGGTTGAACTCATTTTGCAAACAGAAAGTTCAATTCATTTTTCTGTTCCAAACAAAACTATTTTTCCACCCTATGTTAAGAAACCAGATACATTTGCATCACTCATAGAAAGTCACAGTTCTATCAGAAATTAGAGCACCTGATGAGCACAAGAAAAGACAGGATTAGTATCTAATATTTAAAAGCAACAATAATCAATTGGTTTTGAAATGGGCATGTTAATCATAGACTTTCTGTCACCAAAACACAGAAATGTCTCCTTGTAATAAACTGCTCCCTAGGGTCAGAGCATTATTACTAACAATGTAGCACAACATCTAAGTAATCTTTTATTCTTTAAAGCTGTGTACGCTGTTCATACTCTTAAAAATCATCAACATTAAAGATAACACTAAAAACTGCCTATTGGCCAAAACACACAATATGCACAGGTACACACAGACATCCATACATGAAAGTGTCCTCCCAAGTTAAACTCTCTAATGGCAAAAAATACTGCTAAGTAATTGCTTTTATTAATTTAAGATGTTTCTATTCTAGAGAAGGTAAATATTATAAACATGATTAAGGCTTATGATTCTAACATCATTGTATGTTCCTTTATGAGTGATGTCCCATAGTTGAATTTAAATTTCTCTCTGCCACTTTAAAACAAGGTGATGCACACGTGACTCTATTATCCTTTGGTGGTAGACAAGCATGAGTTGACCCCATATCCAATTAGAACATGTTCCAGTGGGGCACCTGGATGGCTCATTCAGTAAGTGTCTGCCTTTGGCTTAGGTCATGATCTGAGGGTCCTGGGATCGAGCCTCTCATTGAGCTTCCTGCTGGGTAGGAAGCCTGCTTCTCCCTCTCCCCCTCTTCCTGCTTGTGTTCCCTCTCTTGCTGTGTCTCTCTCTGTCAAATAAATAAAATCTTAAAAAAAAAGACTATGTCCCCCGCCTTTAAGAATTTGGCACAGCTAAGATCATACTTCTCTAAACATTATAATTACCGGACAATCTCCTGGTACCCATTTAGTATGTTACTGAATTTTTACCCTGTTTGTTATTGTTACATTATATGTACACTAAGATTTTGGTTAAATGTCCCACCATTTTGGCCTTTTCCTATATCTTACAAATCGAGTTTACATTCAGAGTTTGGTGTTCCAAAGACCTCAGCTAAAATAAGAACTCACTTATCAGCAACATAAATATTGAATATGATTAAAATAACTTTCTTTTCTTCTCTAGATTTTCACAAACACACAGTTTTAGGAGATTTACAGAAGTTGTGATCAATATATGCCATTGTGGAGAACATAACACTTTTTGTACTGTACAAGATAATTTTTTTTAATGGAGATTATTTTCTAAGTGTCAAAGTAGGGAAAAGTAAAAAGTGGGGAAAGATAAATTATAGAAATTATTTTTAAAAAGAAAATGCTGCTTATGTTCAGGCAATTCTTAAATATAATAATTTAGTAATTTAAACTGACTAGAAATATATCTATTTTATTCCAAATATCTTTTCTTATCCACAGTGAAGTATTTGATGATGCATCAGAGACAGTCCAAAAAATGGTCAAAATTAGTATTCATTAAATAACATTGAGGCTGAATTTGTTTACTCAATGAGCAATTATGGATTTAATATCCAAGATTGGTTATTCTCTCATATTACTTGCCAGAATATTTAAAACCGGGTAGTTCTGCTTTGTGAGACAAAAAGTCATATTTATACATGGAAATGATTCAAACATAAACATTTGGAAAGGAAATATACAATAGAGTAGACAAACTAAAATTATTCCTCCCCCAATCTATTATTAGTTTTAAACAAATAAAATCACATTTTATGTAATTATATAGATTACATAATAAAGTATAAGCAGTATGTTCCAAACTAATCTGTTCCAACAGGTATAAAAAATAAAATAACATATATTTAAAAGTGACATTATCTGGTGGCAAAAAAAAAAAATCCTACATGATTTAAATTTTTTTTTAAAGAATACGATTGAGGCAGTCCTTCCAGTGGTAATATTCAAATGTTTTACTTAAATTAGGATGGTCAAATTCTTTGATCTCTCCACTTCAACTGGATATTAGCGTAGGCACTTAAATTGCATAATGCTAACAATTGCACATTATTCTAGCAATAGATTTTGGAAAAGACAATGATAGATGTTTTGCTATTCTTATTCCAAATCAAATGGTCTTGCATAGATTTTGCCTATCCAGAATTTCAGATTCCACTGAGTGCTTTGGAAAGAAAGGCATTTCCCCCTGATGTTATCATAGATACTGTTTGCAGCCTTACAAAGCCTCCAGCCTATGCAGTGAAATCTAAGATACAGGCAAGTACGGATGTTCATAAAATTTGTAAATGTGTCACTTAAAATGTTATTTCTTTTCATTTCTTTCAAGATTGTATTTATTTATTTGACAGACAGAGATCATAAGCATTCAGAACAGCAGGCAGAGGGGGGAGGGGGAAAGCAGTCTCCCTGCTAAGGAGAGCCCAATGTTGGGCTTGATCCCAGGACCCTGGGATTATGACCTGAGCCAAAGGCAGAGGCTTTAACCCACTGAGCCACCCAGGTGCCTCTATTTCTTCTCATTTCTAACCCTCACATCACCACTAGAACTCTGATAGACAGAGGGAAGGCTAAAAAATGATTACATTGGTAAGTAAATAACTCTGATAGATTAAAGAGGTTTAATTTAAGAGGTTTATAGCTGATTAACACAACACAGCAAATGTCATTGAATTTGTTTCCTTGAATAAGGCAGCACATGTTCGACCATGCTACCCACATACCAATTTGTACTAAGCAACAGTCATTTGACAAACAGTAATCTCATAGTCTTGAAAGAGTTAATATTCCACGGTACCAGTTTGTCCACTGGAAAACCAGGTACAACTGATTACATATTTGAATTTTGGGAGGGAAAAAAGCATGTTTAGCTAAGGACTTCCTGCTTATTAATATTATAGTGAGGAAGCCAGCGATAATATGTTGAATGTTTATAAAACTTCTACAGTGAGATTCCATTAGAGGAAATCTGAGAGTTTGACTTTGGTCTTCTTGAGTTGCTTTTTCATTGTCAATATTTTAACTAGATAGTATTCTGATGTAGGGAAGAACAACATTTCAAGACTTTGTTACATATCTGATTTTAAGGTGACATACTCTACTTGGCAGACAATTTTTAAAGGGCAGAGTTTCTATTAAGTATTTTTGCTATTGTATAAATTAAACAAAATTCTATAAAGAGCAAAGGAATATACAGTTAGCAACATAGTATTTTATCCCCAGCATCAAGATAAAAGTATCCTGCATTTTAAAAAGTTTAGGTTAACATGGCAAATTTTTTAAGGTTCAGTTATCTGAAATTTGGAACATAGTTTTAAAAATTATCTATACTATTTAGTGTTGGTTCTGACTAGAACATTTACACATAAATGACTTGATGGGCAAAGTTTTAGAGATAAATTACATACACACCCATACACGCACGTACGCGCACGCAGACCTTCCTCCCAGCCACAAACCATAATTTAGTGTTTCCCAAATACGCTTGATGAAACAGTTATCAGAGGAACTTTGTAAAACATATGGTAGAACTTTCCAAGGAGATTCGGATCATCTAGATATAGAGATATTCACAAATATATCCAGCTCACTTTTTACCTTGTATATATACCTCTGCAAATCACCAACTCTTTCTACTATGTAATAGTTCTGTTGAAGAACTTGAAAACACAAGAAAACATGGCTCTAATTTCCTGCAAAGCATTCCAGTAACAAACTTGACAGTGGTCCTAAATAGCTTTTTGGAGTAAACCAGAGCCATAATTTCTGAAACCATAGTTTATGTGTGCACTTTTTCTTCTCCTAGACTTTTAGGATTATTAGGGCAATCAAATACTGAAATGAATTATTAAAGAGTATTGCTTCGAAATATCTATAAAAGAAAAAGTATCTGGGTTAAATATTTACTTGCCCCACTAGATTATCAATCTAGGACACATTCAGCATTGTATATAAGGATCTACAGCTCTTTGATCCTTTATCAGTTTTAACCAAACTGATTAGATGACTTCATAAATTAACAGATCAGTTCAAAACAGTTTGTCGGTAACACGAATAATAATGATCTTCAGTGACAAAATAATAAAGCCAATGTCTAATAAAGTCAAGTAGAGTTTTATGTTTCGCTATTGTTTTCAAATACTGTGGTTATTGACATCCAAACAAGAGTTCCATCATATACTTAGCTTTTTATCTAGTTGAATGTGCAACTTTTAGTATTAGTAGAAAGAGACCACATTCATGATCCTGACTATAGTTACCCAATGCTACCAACTCCCAACTGAAAACTTTGTTGAGGTTGTTGCTATTATGTCAAGGTGTTCCCTGATTTATTTTCAGCCTTTCACTGTGTAATGAATCAATCATCCTACTTTTCTCTTTTTGTCCCATTTGCTTGTTTATAACTATGATACATCATTTGTTTTCCAATGAGAAATCCTCAAAAAGTGGAGGAAAAATCAATTCCTTTGTGATATTCATTTGCAATAAAAGTCTGCACACTCTTTCTCTACTTGAATACGTTTAGCAGTTTTAATTAAAATTACCGCCCCACCCTTGTCCCTGAACCACATTCTCAAATGAATGTGTAGCTCTCTGTACATTCTAAATTTCTTTTCATAAGCAGAATTAGAGACTTATTCAAAAGGCTGATAGCATATGAGCTCATAAACTAGAGGCAACCTCTTAGAGGTGTGTGTTTTCTCAACTATGCTGTGTTTCTAGGCATCTGTCAAGAAGGAAGCAAACATGAAAATGAGTAAGACCTTGGGCAGTGTGTATATTTTGCCAGCGGTGCTTTGTCTTTTAAACAGAGTCCACTTTTATTAGGTTATTTTTGGTCATTAATGGAGAGGGTTTGCACTTAACCCTATGTGATGCACCATTTGAAATATCGACAAAGAATATTCTGGCTGTACACAGTGAGACTATAATCCTTCTGTATTCCTTTCTGAAATTTGGGTTCAGTAGCCCATATATGATTGCATTGAGGCTGCTGTTGAAATATGCCATGTAGTAACTGGCCACAAAGAGCCACTCTGGTATCCGGGGCCCCATGCTGGCAGGGTCTGAAGCCACAGCAAGACCAATGAAGTTGAGAGGAGCCCAGCAAATGGCAAAAAGGACAAAAACCACAAACATGGTGACAAAATTCCTGAAGTCCTGTGGTTTCATTTTGGGTTTATTGTTGGGTTTCACCCTCTGTCTGACCTGAAGAACCAGGATCCATATTCTTAGGTAACAGAAGATGACTATCGTCATGGGAACTATGAAATGGAAAACCACCACAGCTATAGTGTATGCTGAACTGATAGACTGTGCAAAGGTGCAGGAGTAGACCCTTGGGTCATACTGCAGGGTTCCGGTACGCAAGTTGGGCATGACCGCCACAAGCGTCAGCGTCCATATCAGGAACACGTAGCAGAGGGAATTCTTGTTACTGTACAGCTTGTCATACTTGAGACTGTGGCAGATGTAGCAATAACGGTTAACGGCAATTCCAGTGATATTGAAGACGGAGCCAATGACACTGAGGCCCATCAGGAAACCACTGATTTGGCAGTGCAGGTAGCCCAGGTTCCATCCGTTGTTAAATATAGATGTCAGCACCAAGGGGTAGGGGTAAACAGCTACCACCAGGTCTGCAACTGCAAGGCTCACCACAAATATATTTCCTAAAAGAGAAAGGTTTAGAAAGTACAGGTTACCCCCTGTTTTATATGCATTGCATTGGTTTTCTTCCACAGTTCTTATTTTTTTAAAGAGCTGTTTCTGCAACCCCATTAACCTGGCATCACAGTGACTGCCATATTATAGCTGAAATGGAGACCATTTTCATCAGGAAGCAAGCCCACTGTTGCCCTTGTCAAGTCAATTCCACTGTTCGCAAATTCCCGCTTTCCTAAAACAAGGCGTATTTCATGTTCAAAACTATTATTTTTCAAACTATTTGGTTGCTGTTCTTGGACAGCAGTGAACCCTTGACCTTTGGTATAATAGTTAAGAAAAAGTTTTTTTCATCAACTGTCTGGGTTAGAATATTGGCTTCACCCTCTCCTAGCTGTCTAACTGGGGCAAGTTATATTATCTCACCAAATGTCAGTTTCCTCTTCTGTAAGATGGGGATAATGATAGTACCCTCTCCATAAGGCTGTGATGAGGCCAAGTTGAGGCATTCCACATCAAATGCTGAGCAGTGTCTGTCATATAAGTGTTCAATGAATGTTGTTGGTGTTCAATAACACTCTCACCTCAATCTAAAGGAAAAGGTAGAAATGCTTCTAGATTTCATAAAGAACCTAAAGTATAAAAATTAAACCCTAAATATTTTCTGTGTTAATATAATAACTCAACACATTTGAAAGTATAAAACAAGGAACTCTAGTCAAATTTTCTAAGATCTCTGCAAGTATGTTCTTTGCTTTTGCAGCTCATTTGCCTTTGTTTCTTACTATTCCTTCTGCCTTCAATGGCTCTTCTCTCTAATTTTTAAAATGCTACCCATTTTCCCAAATCCATCTTAAATGGAAATGCTCCAAGCCTTTATTTATTTGCCCAACTACAGGAAGACCTTCCTCCTTTGTAGGCTTTTAAATCACTTTATTTTATCACATTTAGTTGAGATTAAGTTGTAATAAATTACATT
This sequence comes from Lontra canadensis, assembly GCF_010015895.1. NCBI lineage: Eukaryota > Metazoa > Chordata > Mammalia > Carnivora > Mustelidae > Lontra > Lontra canadensis. The sequence continues at coordinate 1,868,509 of NW_022631096.1, read as the reverse complement.
CAATAAAACCTTATTAACTGCATTTAATAGGTACTGGCTAAACAGGAAGGAACAGCCAGGGATCCTATGATCCTCAAACTTAGAAAAACAAAATTAAAAGAGAGAGAAAGAAGTATAAGTGTATGTGTAGAAAAAGAGGCAGCAAGAAATGGAGTGAGCTAGGAAAAAGCAGGGAAGAACATTCCAGGTGGAGTAACTATATATTTTGCCTTTTATTATATTTATTTGTAAAGTTAAGTTTCCTTTATTTCTATACCATAGTGCCCTAAGAGTGTGTCCTCCTTGTAACAGGATCTTGAATAGTAGTTCCCAGTCGAGACTTTTGCTCAACTGCTTGATGACAGATACTAAAATGTGATCTCCCAATATCTGAAATAAAAGAGCCTTTGTATTTGAGTTTCCTATTTAATTAATTTTACTCCCTATCCCTCCAAAAATTGCAAAGAAGTGAAGTAAAAGAACAACCGTGGCTAAAAAAAGGGAAGGTTTTGTCATAGAGGTAGGAATTTCAGATAAATTGCTGTAAAAACAATTTCTTTGAAAAATGGTTACATGAGGCCAAATTAAAGCAATAAAAACAAATTTATTTTTCCCCAAAGAACAATTTCAATCACCACTGAAATATTTGAATTCCAAAGTGGGCTTGTTTTAATGAATTTTTAACTCAAAATGCATAATACTTTAAAAATATGTATAATATATGAAATTCAGCTACAAATTACCATCAGAGCAGCCCATTTTTATCCACAGCATCACGATGACAAACTGACATAAATAGAGTTATTTTTAAAGAGCTTAAGTATAAGATAATAAACAATGTCCTAGACTTCTTTCATAGCTTTACTCCTCTGCTCCATTTAGTTTATAGCAATTATGCTTCTTTTTGTTCAAGTCATTACATTAATTAAATCATTAGTTTAGTTTTCTTTGAACTAATCCCCTTTCACAAGTGTCTGGAGAAAGAAAAATTAAGCCATAGAATGTATGCAGATGTGGCTATCAGGTAGCTCAACTGGAAGCTTTGTCATATCTGCTAGGGGTGTGTGTGTGTGTATATGTGTGTGTGTGAGACAGATGGGGAGGAAGAGGAGTGATAACAGTAATTAAATAACATCATCCTGATTGTACACATTATAAGATCATCTCTTCCATCTCAGCCCTACGTACCTCCAGAGAGACAGTGATCTATCCTTTTTACAGACACCCGACACTCCCTACAACCAGCATAGCAATGCATTCTGAAACTTAAAATAATTCCTGTTAATGGCTAGCAAATTGCTTTTCGGTTGGATTCACTTCCACTCCTTACTGCAGAGCAATTATGGACTCCTAGGATGTTAAGATGGAGAGAAATATTAGGAATATGAGTGATCACACGGGATAATTCCCACTTTTTAGACGTGAAGAAAACAGAAATACAGAGTTAATCTGGATGAAGTCATACAGTTAACGCCAATACATCACCTGTGCTGGTTATTTGTTATCGTAGTGAAGAGGTAGGAGCACGCACCTCTTGGAATGGGCACTGAGTGTGAAGACACTTGTGTCCCTACAAACACTCACCAAAAAACAATCTCAGCAGAAGAGGGTTTGTTTTCATTTTGTTTTGTTAGCAGAAGAGATTCTTAACGACACAGCCTGTGGACATTAATCTTTCCTTGGCCATCACTGTCCCTGACCAACAAGCTCAAAACGTTATCATGCACCAGAAATAGAAGTTACAAATGGGCCCAGCCACATAGACTACGACTCGTGAAAATGATCTGGTTATAGCCACTGCTGTCCTGCAGAATCCCCAAACTGTCAAGAACAGAGACCAACACTGATATGCTGCCATTCCCCGGAAACATCAGCCAGATGATGGTGGTAGATTGACCACATTGGACCACTTCTGTCATCAGAGGGGGAGTACTTTGTTCTCAGTGGAATAGAAGCATATTCTGGGTATGGATTTGCCTTTCCTGCCCTTAGTTATTCACCAATCAGATATCCATAGAATCCCAAGGTGACTTTGTCTTTATTTATGATAAAAACATTGCTTCTGACTGAGTAACTGAATTTGTAGCAAAGGAAGCAAGGCATTGTGGTAGAATGGCTTATGAAGGTTTAGTTTCAGCATTAGCTGAATGAGCATAGGGTAATGTCACCCAGGGTGTACTATGTGTTATAAATCAAGGACTAGATTCATAGATCAGAAAATCAAGTATGGAAATGGTCATTTTTCCTCTCAGAATTATCCTAGTGACACTCTAGCAAAGCATTTGCTTCCTGCCTCCACAACTAGGTTCTGTCGTTCTAAAGTCTTGGTTTCCAAGAGAGGAATGTTCTCTACCAAGAGATATAATTGTGGTTTCCTTAAACTGGAAGTTGAGACTGCCACCTGGCTACTTTGGACTCCTCATTCCAGGAAATCCATAGACTATGGGGTCACTGTCCCAAGTGAGGTGGCTGATGCTGATTATCAAGGGAAAATTGGGTTGTGACTACACAGTAGGAGCAAGGAGGGATGTGTTTGCTATGCAGGTGCTCCCTCCCCTGGAGTGCTTTGGTACCACCATGCCCTGTGATAAAACCCAATGGAAGGGGCGCCTGGGTAGCTCAGTGGGTTAAGCCTCTCCCTTCGGCTCGATCATGATCTCAGGGTCCTGGGGTCGAGCCCCACATCGGGCTCTCTGCTCGGCGGGCAGCCTGCTTCCCCCTCTATCTCTGCCTGCCTCCCTGCGTACTTGTGATTGCTCTCTCTCTGTCAAATGAATAAATTTTAAAAATCTTAAAAAAAAAAAAAAACCCAATGGAAAATGAAGCATCCCAATTCAGGCAGAAATGCCAATGTGCTGGAGCCTTAGGAAGGAAGGTTTGAGTCACCTGGACAGGCAAGAAATCTATCTCCCCATCTAACATTATACAAAATTTGGGCCTTGAGTTTGTCTTCATCAACCTGTTTCTGTGGCTCTAGCTATCTTGTTCTTAATTCGGTAACAGTTGAATCTGTGTGATGATTTCACCTGAGGAGAATTCATTTCTTTGTGTGGACTCCTCTCAGAACTCTGGCTGGGGGTGCCCATTACCATGGCAAGCTGGTCTCTGGGTTATTTCTCACATCCTGTCTGTGTCAGAGGCCTTTGAGAAGATGCTACCAATACCTTTTCCAAGTGCCCTCTGCCAGGCTGGTGGACTTACTCCTGAATTTTGATGAGTGTTGGGTGCTTCCTTTTACTCGCAGCTGCCTCCTCCAGGGAATTGCCCTCGGTTGAGTAGACAATGAGTGAACAGTTGACAGTGGAGTATAAAAAAACCCAGCCCCTTTGTCTTCAGCGGTTGCAACTTTGTGGTTGGATTTGTACCTAGAGTCCCCGGCTTGTTGGATCTGGCCAAGTCTAGGCTTCACCTGAGATCCCATCCTTGTTTGACGCTTCCTCTGCCCTAGGCAGCTTCTCTGGGCCACTATAGGTTCGTCCTGAGAGCAGTCCCTCAATAAAGCATGAGTAGCAAACCTGCCAGATCCCTTTCAGGTTCTGTTTGTAGGCAACCTCACGTGGACCTTCAGCTCTGTGATGGGGTTAGGTGGTTTTCTAAAGTCAGCCACTTCTTAGAAAAAAAAAAGAAGAAGAAGAATTACTTATTACGTTATATGACAGAAAACAAACAAACTAGCCATGTTGGGTTGAAATTCCAGATTTATATCCTTTTTGGTCTTGCTCTTTATTCTTTTCATCCTTGCTATGTGTATGTATGCTTCCAGCATCAAAACAACATGAAACTCTGTGCAGGTGCACAGAAGTCTGTCTCCCTCTAAGACCTCTTGAGGTCCAGGACTCTGAAAGCACAGTACCTGGCACATAGCAGGTGCTCAGGAACAGTTTGCTGAATGGACTAATGTATCGGTAAGTCTCTATACTCCACTCATACAAAGGTGGAAGTTAGTTGCTTTTTTGTTCTTGTTTGCCAGGATGTTGGTTCTTCAACAAGTTAGTATTCATACCTTCTTTCATTTTAGCCTGGACTTGAACTTGGAAAGCAAGATTAGAGACCTACTGAATTATTGTTCATAATTAAAAAAATAAAATTCTGGGATGCCTGGGTGGCTCAGTTGGTTAAGGGTCTGACTCTTGATTTCCAATCAGGTCATGATCTCAGTCGTGAAATTGAGTCCTGCATCAGGGCTCCACTGAGCGTGGAGCCTGCTTGGGATTCTCTCTCTCCCCCTCTTTCTCTGCTTCTCCTCCTACCCCACTCATGCATGCTCTCTCTCTCTTAAAAAAAAAATGATAATAACAAAATAAATAAAACCCTGTCTGTACCTGAACTGTGCCTAACATCAAACAGATAAAGATCAGTTTGAACAGGAAAAACTTTGGCTAGTCTTGAAAACATTTTTCATGTGTTTTACACAGCAAATCCACAGACTTGGATCTAAAAAAAATTAGCTTAAAGAAGAATCTATTTATTTTGTACATCAAGGCTCATGGGCAATGTTTTACATTCTTAAATTTCAAAGGACTATATTTGAGAAACTTTTCTTTGCAGATTGTTAGAGGCAATGCAGACCTTAAGTTTAGAAACAAACATATCTGCATTCAGATCCTGGCTCTGACACCTGTTAAATGACCTTGGGTAAGTCATAGCTCCCCAGAGCCTTCATCTCTTAATATGTAATAAATCAAGATAATAAGGACCATGCTGAGAATTTGAGAGAGTGCGTGGAACACCTCTGGCTTTGGATAAATACTCATTCCTTCTCTTCTGCCGTGACAGAAAGCGCATGTCAGGTTTCACAGAAGGCTCCTCCCCTGGTCAGATAGCCCTTGCTGAGGCAACATGTCTGCAGGCAAGGACTCCTCCCCTAATCCTTGTCATCTTGCAGAGCTCTCCTTTGGCAAATAAGCGTCCTTCTATCCTCCTGTCCTTCTGGCTATCAGCCCTTTCCTTTCCCTTCAAACAATCCGATAGGACTGGCCCTCTGTTTCCTTCCCACCTATTTTAAATTCACCTTCCTGTAACATCTGGGTTCTACCCACACCACATTGCTGAAACTTCTGTCTGGTCATCGGTGACATTCTTGCTGAGCCTTCATCCTCCTTAAAGTCCTGAAACATAATATCTTGTTCATGTAACACCTGTCCACATACTCCCACCTTGTGTGAATAGTGGAAGATACTATCGTGTGGTACCTGATCACCTCTAGGAGCCTCGCTCTGTGGCCTCCTTCAACCCACTTGCTTCGTTGGCTCTTTGGTCTCTTTGTCTCACTTTGTCTTCCCTGTCCTACTCCTTAACTTGGCTTGGCGGTGACTCCCTAATACTATAAACAGAGTTGACTGATGTGTTGTCTTGACTGTTCTGGTACTGTAGCATGTATGCAATTAAAGAGGCTAAGAAAACTTTATAAGAAACTAACACACATAACCCTCTTGCTCTAGTCCAGTTCTCAATCAATTTTTAAAAGTGTGAAATCCTGCCAGGAATTCTCCTCATTTTCTAGATCTGGTTACTCTTTTCTCATAAGGGTGGCTTAGGGGGATGCCTGTAATATGTAACCATCCACATTACAGCCAGATTGATTCAGCCTTTCATCTGTAAGCTAAACACAAACCACTGATGTCATAGGGAGTTTGGGAAGATGGCAAAGTAGGAGGACCCTGAGCTCACCCTGCACCATGTTTGCAACTAGATACCATCCACATGCAAGTCAGTAAACCAGAGAGCGACCTCAAGACTGGCAGGACAAACTCCACAGCTAAATATGGAGAAGCTGCATCTGAAAGGTGATAAAGGTCAGAAAAGCAGAGAGAGGCTACCTGCAGGAGAGAAGGAGCTGCACATACGCAGAGGGCAGAGAAATGGGCCCTTGTGACAGGGAGCTCACAGGGGGAAACCTAATCTCCATAAGGTTTGGTTTTAAAACCAAAGGGGTTGAAAATCAAGAGTTTGTAAAACCAGCGAGACTTGGAGCCTGGGGCTTAAAATTCACCTAACTAAGCACTGGGTGAGCCAAGAGGGCAAGTGATAACCAGGTGACTGCCCTTAAAGAGACAGCAGCCCATATGGAGAGGCAAAGTAACAACAGCAGTTTATACAACACTGGAGGCAAACGGGAGACAGCTCTGTTCATAATGATTTTGGAGCATGTTGGGGGGTGTCTTTAAAAACAAAGAAGCTGGCAAGTGCCATTTTCCTCCCTTGACCCCCAACATAAACACAGAGTCTCTATCCTGCAAAGTTATCATTCAGAATAGTTCAGAATGTTCCCCAGACAAACAAAAGCTCAAGACCACTGAACCAGTCCTGCATGAAGTATTAAAGGGGACTTTGTTTTTTTTTCCTTTTTTTAAAAAATTTCTTTTCAGTGTAACAGTATTCATTGTTTTTGCACCACACCCAGTGCTCCATGTAATACATGCCCTCTCTAATACCCACCACCTTGTTCCCCCAACCTCCCACCCCCCGCCCCTTCAAGACCCTCAGGTTGTTTTTCAGAGTCCATAGTCTCTCATGGTTCACCTCCCCTTCCAATTTCCCTCAACTCCCTTCTCCTCTCCTGTAGCATGTCCTCCATGTTATTTGTTATGCTCCACAAATAAGTGAAACCATATGATAATTGACTCTTTCTGCTTGACTTATTTCACTCAGCATAATCTCTTCCAGTCCCGTCCATGTTGCTACAAAAGTTGGTATTCATCCTTTCTGATGGAGGCATAATACTCCATAGTGTATATGGACCACATCTTCCTTATCCAGTCGTCCGTTGAAGGGCATCTTGGTTCTTTCCACAGTTTGGCGACTGTGGCCATTGCTGCTATAAACATTGGGGTACAGATGGCCCTTCTTTTCACTACGTCTGTATCTTTGGGGTAAATACTCAGTAGCGCAATTGCAGGGTCATAGGGAAGCTCTATTTTTAATTTCTTGAGGAATCTCCACACTGTTCTCCAAAGTGGCTGCACCAAAAGGGAACTCTTTCAATGGAAAGGAGAGACCCAAAGTAATAATGTAAAGGTAGGAAACACAAAAGCAGTAAAAAAGAATATTTCTGTAAAAAAATCAGTCAAGAAACAATAATGTATACCTAAAATGTGGGGAGGAGAGGAGAAACAAATAAGTTCAAACTTAAATGACCATCAACTTAATATGGATTGCTTTATGTGGAAGAGGTTATATACAAACCTAATGGTAACCATGTATCAAAAACCACTAATAAATATGCGATGAATAGAAGTAATCCAAATGTATCATTGAAGAAAATCAGCAAAACATAAAAGAGAGGGGGCACCTGGGTGGCTCAGTGGGTTAAGCCTCTGCCTTCGGCTCAGGTCATGATCTGAGGGTTCTGGGATGGAGCCCTGCATTGGGCTCTCTGCTCAGCAGGGAGCCTGCTTCCTCCTCTGTCTCTGCCTGCCTCTCTGCCTACTTGAGATCTCTATCTGTCAAATAAATAAATAAAATCTTTAAAAAAAAACAAACAAAAAAAAAATAAAAGAGAGGAAGACAAGAAAGGATCAGAGAAAATCTTCAGAAACAACCCCAAAACAAGTAATAACGTGGCAATAAGCACATATCTACCAATGATTACTTTGCATGTAAATGGACTAAAAACTCCTGTCAAAGGAGAGTGACAGAGTCACAGAATGGATAAAAAGAAAAACAATAACCATCTACATGCTGTCTATAAAAGACTTATTATAGACCTAAAAGCACCTGCAGATTGAAAGTGAGGGGATAGAGAAACATCTATCAAGCAAATGGATACCAAAAGAAAGCCAGAGTAACAATACTTATATTGGACAAAACAGACTTTAAAACAAAGACTGTAAGAAGAGAAAAAGAAGGAAACTATATAATAATAAAGAGGATAGACCATCAAGAAATGATAATTGTAAACATTTATGCACCCAACATAGAAGCACCTACATACATAAAACAGTTAATGACAGACATCTAGGAATTAATCAATAATAATACAATAAAGTAGACTTTGACACCTTGTTTACATCAGTGGACAGATCATCTAAACAGCATCAACAAGGAAACAATGGCTTTGGGTGACACGCAGGAACAGATATGGATTTAACAGTTATATTCAGAACATTCATCCTAAAACAGTAGAATACACATTCTTTTCAAGTGCGCATGGAACATTCTCCAGAATGGGTCACATATTAGACCACAAAAGTAGCCTCACCAAATTCAAGAAGATCCAAGTCATACCATGCATCTTCTCTGACTGACCACAATGCAATGGAACTAGAAGTCAACCACCAGAAAAAATCCGGATAGACCACAAATTCATAGAGGTTAAATAACATGCTACTAAACAATGAATGGGTAATCTGGATATAAAAGAAGAAATAAGAAAATACATGGAAACAAGTGAAAATGAAAACACAATGATCCAAAACCTCTGGGATGGAGCATATGTGGTTCTATGAGGGAAGTTGATAGCAATACAAGTCCAGCACAAGAAGCAAGAAAAGTCACCAATAAACAACCTAAGGAGCTAGAAAAGAACAAACAAATCCTAAAGCCAGCAGAAGGAATGAAATAATAAAAATTAGAGCAGAAATCAAAGATACAGAAACAAACAAACACAGAAAAGATGAAACCGGAAGATGGTTCTTTGAGAAATCAATAAAATTGATGTACCTCTAGCCAGACTTACCAAGAAAAACAGCGAGAGGACTCAAAGAAATAAAATCACAAATGAGAGAAGAGAAATAACAACCAACATGACAGTAAGACAATCATAAGAGAATATTATTAAAAACTATATGCCAACAAATTGGACAACTTGCAAGAAATGGATAAATTCCTAGAAACATTGGAACTCCCAAAACTGAAACAAGAGGGAATAGAAAACTTAAACAGACTGATAACCGGCAAAGAAGTTGAGTCAGTAATCAAAAAACTCCCCCAAAAAACAAAAGTCCGGGACCAGATGGCTTCATAGGCACATTCTACCAAACATTTAAAGAACAGTTCATACCTATTCCTATACTATTCCAAAAAAAGAGAAAAGGAAGGAAACTTCCAACTTCTTTCTATGGGACCAGGGTTACTTTGATACCAAAACCAGATAAAGACACTACTAAAAAAGAGAACTATAGGTCAGTATCCGTAATGAACATAGGTGTAAAAATTCTCCATAAAATACTAGTAAACTGAATTCAGTAATACATTTAAAAAAATCATCCACCACAATGAAGTGGAATTTCTTCTTGGATTGAAAGGTGGTTCAACATTCACAAATCAAACAACGTGATACATCCCATCAACAGATAAAAGGATAAGAACCATACAAGCATTTCATTAGATGCAGAAAAATCACATAAGAAAGTTCAACATCAATTCATGATAAACAACAACAACAACAACAAAAAACTCAATGAAATAGGTTTAGAGAGAATACACCACAAGATGATAAAGTCTATCTATGAAAAACCCACAGTTAACATCATCCTTAATGGGGAAAAAGTGGGAGATTTCCCCCTAAAGTCAAGAACAAGACAAGGATGTCCACTCTCACCACTTTTGTTCAACATGGTACCAGAAGTCCTAGCCACAGAAATCAGACAACAAAAAGAAATAAAAGGAATCCAGATTGGTAAAGAAGAAGTAAAACATTCACTATTTCCAGATGACATGATACTCTGCTTTAGAAATAAAAATATATTCACCCACCTTAATTCTACCCAAATACTAAATAACAAAGAATAGACTTTCCCAGAACATTATATTTAAAGCACAATGAACTTTAAGTTTAGCAGTCCTGTAATCCTTACAGTATTAGTAGTGTCCTAAATTAAAAAGTGAGGAAATTAAGCGAGTAATTTGCCCAAGGTCACACCCATTGGATGACAGAGCCAGAATTTTATACCAGGTCCATTGGTCCCAGAACCCACATTATTCAAAGGGAACATATTGCCCCCAAAACTTGAGTCTGTAATAGAACTAATTTTCTACAGATAGGAATGTTTTACATATAAAGTGTTGTATATAAAATAACTTTGTATATGTATTGTACTTATATGTATTGTATTTTATAACCGATATAAAACATAACCTGTTTTGTAAATAGGCTTTTTAAAAAACACTTATGTGGTAAGGGGCACCTGTGTGGCTCAGTCATTTAAGCAACCAACTCTTGATTTTGGCTCAGGTCATGATCTCAGGGTTGAGAGATCAAGCCCTGTGTTGGGCTCCACTCTCAGAGGGAAGTCTGTTTAAATTTCTCTCTCCCTCTGCCTACCCCCAAAATAAATAAATAAATCTTAAAAAAAAAAAGTTTGTGTTGTAAAAGAATATAATACCTATACAAATGGCCCAAAATGAAAATAGCTCAAGGTATTCCAAACACAAATATAGGAAATAATTAAAAGTAAACTAATAGGATGAATTAAATAACAAAGGTATACATGAAATTTAAATTATTTTTAAAAGAATTTATTTATTTTATCTTTTTTTTTAAATTTATTTTCAGCATAACAGTATTCATTGTTTTTGTACCACACCCAGTGCTCCTTGCAATCTGTGCCCTCTCTAATACCCACCACCTGGTTCCCCCAACCTCCCACCCCCCCCACCTCTTCAAACCCTTCAGATTGTTCTGAAAAGATTTTATTTATTTATTTGACACACAGAGAGAGATCACAAGTAGGCAGAGAGGCAGGCGGGGGGGGGGGGTGGGGGGAAGCAGGCTCCCTGCTGAGCAGAGAGCCCGATGCAGGCCTCCATCCCAGGACGCTGAAATCATGACCTGAGCCGAAGGCAGAGGCTTAACCCACTGAACTACCCAGGCGCCCCTTAAAATTATTTTTTAATTGGAAAATAAAACTCTTAAAAGTAAAAATTAAAATTTAAGCCAAATTTTAAAATAAGAATGAATTAGTTGGAATAGTGTTTGTCTTGCCACAGAACTCTGTCTCAGGCTCCAAAATCATACTAGACCTGGCACAGAGGAGATATCCAACAGACATTTAAAAAAAAAGAAAAGAAAGGAATTAATGGATGAAGGATAAAAGCACATTATCCTTTTCAAGATCACATAAGAAAAGAGTTTTATATTTTAAAGTGTGTTAAGAAAATTATAAAAGATATTTATCATCTTCCACTTAATAACTATATGAGAAAATGTTTTAAAATTGAGGTTAGCAGGCTGGTTGTCAAACCTCCAAGTGGTATTTTTCCAGGCTGTATTACTTCCTTCATAAGATACAAAGCCAGTGTATTATTTGCCAATAGCTATGCTTTGTCTCCATTATTGACAATTTTTTTGAAGTTCTCTCCTTGATTCTGCCCCGTGTGAAGTAGCTTTCATATTTCCCTATTTTTTTTTTTACCTATTCTTTCACCTGGTGTTAATATTAACATTTTGTTTATGTATTTTTATTTTTTAAAAGATTTTATTTATTTATTTAACACACAGAGAAAGATGACAAGTAGAGAGGAAGGCGCTGGGTGGGGACAAGTAGAGAGGAAGGCGCTGGGTTGGGGGGAGCAGGTTCCCTGCTGAGCAGAGAGCCTCAAGCAGAGCTTGATCCCAGGACCCTGAGATCATGACCTGAGCCAAAGGCAGATGCTCAACTGACTGAGCCACCCAGGTACCCCTATTCATATATTTAAATTTGAATTTTAGCTACACTACAAATAACTTATTTTAAAATTATGTTATGTTAGTCACCATAGTTTTTGATGTAGTATTCCAAGATTCATTGTTTGCGTATGACACCCAGTGCTCCATGCAATTTGTGCCCTCCTCAATACCCATCACTGGGCTAACCAATCTCCCCCCACCCCCCTCCTTCTAAAACCCTCAGTTTGTTTCCCGGAGTCCATAGTCTTACATGGTTCATCTCCTCCTCTGATTTCTCCCCCTTCATTTTTCCCTTCATTCTCTTAATGTCCTCCACGCTATTCCTTCTGTTCCATTAGTAAGTGAAACCATATGATAATCGACTCTCTGCTTGACTTATTTCACTCTGTATAATCTCTTCCAGTTCCATCCATGTTGATACAAATGCTGGGTATTCATCCTTTCTGATGACTGAGTAATATTCCATTGTATATATGGACCACATCTTCTTTATCCATTCATCTGTTGAAGGGTATCTCTGTTCTTTCCACAGTATGGCTATTGTGGACATTGCTGCTATGAACCTTGGGGTGAATTTAGCCCTTCTTTTCACTACTCTATGTCTTTGGGGTAAATACCCAGTAATGCAATTGCAGGGCCATAGGGTAGCTCTCTTTTTAACTTCTTAAGGAATCTTAAGAAGTGTTTTCCAAAGTGGCTGCACCAACTTGCACTCTCACCAACAGTGTAAAAGGGTTCCCCTTTCTCCACATCCTCTCCAACATTTGTTGTTTCTAGCCTTGTCCATTTTTGTCATTCTAACTGGTATAACGTGGTAATCTCAGTGTGGTTTTGATTTGAATGTCCCTGATGGCTAATGAGGATGAACATTTTTCCATGTGTCTGTTAGCCATTTGTATGTTTTCTTTGGAGAAGAAGTGTCTTCACTTCTTCTGCCCATTTTTTGACTTGATTATTTGTTTTTTTGGGTGTTGAGTTTGAGAAGTTCTTTATAGATCTTATCAGCCCTTTGTCTGTAGCATCATTTGCAAATATCTTCTCCCATTCCGTGGGTTGCCTCTTTGTTTTGTTGACTGTTTCCTTTGTTGTGCAGAAACTTTTTAAATTATTTTAATTTTTTTCATTTTTAATTGAAGTATAGTTGACATACAGTATTAGTTTCAGGTGCACAATATAGTGATTCAGCTTTCACATACATCACAAAACACTCACCAGGGTAATTGTAGTTACCATCTGTCACGCAGTGTCTTTTAAAACAACTCATGAGTACTTCATCTACCAGCGAAGTTATCAAATATATCTTGAAAGATTTTTCTGCTAAATAAGCATGTTTGTAATCTTAAACCTTTGTATGCCATGTCTTATTTTTATTTGAAAAGAAAAGAATTTTAAGTGCCGTGATTGAAAGTAATCTCTTTGAAAGTAGGATCCATGTTTTACACTAGCTTAGTACATTGTCTTGTATTTTGACAAACCAACAATAATTTGCTGACAATTTATATTCCACCTTATAATGTAGGTATACAATAAATATTTATTTAAATAAATATTCAATCCAGTAAGCTCCCAAAGCACTCCAAGATCAGAGCAGGTAAGCATCCTTTTAAGCCAGAAACTCCACAACTCAAATTCAACCTAAGTAGCCTAAAAAAATATTCAGCATGAAGATTTATTTGTTTTTCTTTTTCTTTTCACTTTTTCTGAGACTGCCTTCAATGTGATTGCCAAAGTGGATAGCTCTGTAGAAGAATAAATCTTAGAGCACCTCAACCAGAAAATCCAGAATTTTATTCCCCAATTGTAGCATCATTGAATTTCACTGAAATTTCTTGAGATGTCACATAGAGCTGTCACGTGTCAGATCAACTTGGTTAGGCAACCTGTATGAAAGGTGAGAAACTTAGGATGCTGATTAAGGAAGTATCTTTAGACTCCTTAGGAGAGTCTAAAGTGGATGATAGGAGAATGGATGATACTGGTGATACCATTTCTGAGCATGAACAAGTGCCTCCTGAAAAGCAATTAATTGGGGCACCTGGGTGGCTGAGTCAGTTGAGAGTTAGACTCTTGATTTCGGCTCAGGTCATGACCTCAAGGTCCTGGGATCGAGCCCTGTGTCAGGCTCCTCACTCAGTGGGGAGTCTACTTGAGATTCTCTCTCCCCTCGTCCCTCCCCCTGCCTGCTCACGCATGCTCTCTCCCTCCTTTTATCTAAATAAATAAAACTTAAAAAAAAATCAGTTAATTGCCTCTGGTAGCTTAGAAAATCCCGAGAGTGTATGTATTTCATTTTTAGAAAATAGGGCATTTCTGCAAGCTAGGCAACTTAAAACTCCTTAGGAAAAGGAAGGAAAGTCAAGCTACCTTATAAAGACCTTAGTATTTACCTCAAATATTCCAATTATCCTTTTTTTTTTTTAAGGCTGCTAATAAAGAATGAGCAGAACAAGGTCCAGAGACTATAGATATTTTTCAAAAGAGGTATTTTTTTTTCAGTGGAAAGTGTAGCTGACACACAATGTTACATTAGTTTCTGGTGTACAATATAGTGATTCGGCAGCTGCATAAGCGATGCTGTGTTCACAAGTGTAGCTCCCATTTCTCCCCATACACTGTTACAGTACCATTGACTACACTCCCTATGCTGTACCTTTCATTCCCATAATCTATTCATTCTATAACTGGACTCCTGTACCTCTCATTCCCTGTAGCCATTTTGCCCATCCCCCATCCCCGTCCTCTCTGACAACCACCAGTTCTCCGTATTTATGGGTCTTTTCTGTTTTGTTTTGTTTAGATTCCACATACAAGTGAAATCATATGGTATTTAACTTATTTCACTTAGCATAATATCCCCTAGGTCCACCTGTGTTGTCACAAGTGGCAAGATCTCATTCTTTTTTATGACTAATATTGCATTGTGTGTATGTTTGTGTGTGTGTGTGTGTGTGTGTGTGTGTGTGTATCCAGATACACTACATATTCTTTATCCATGCATTTGTCAATGGACACTTAGGTTGTTTCCACATCTCAGCTGTTGTAAATAATGTTGCAGTGAATATAAGGGCATATATCTTTTCAGCTTGGTGTTTTTTGTTTCCTTTGGTTAAATATTCCAGAAGTGGAATTGCTGGATCTTATGGTAGTTCTATTTTAAAGTTTCTGAGGAAACTCCACACTGTTTTCCATAGTGGCTACACCAGTTTACATTCCCACCAACAGTGCACAAGGGTTCCCTTTTCTCTACATCCTTGCCAATCCTTATTATTTCTTCTTTTTGATAATAGCCATCCTAACAGGTGTGAGGTGATAGCTCGTTGTGGTTTTGATTTGCATTTTCCTGATGATGAGCGATGTTGAGCATCTTTTCATGTGTCTTTTGGCCATCTGGATGTCTTCTTTGGAAAAATGTGTATTCAGTCAGATCTTCTGTCCATTTCTTATTCAGATTGTTTTTTTATGTTGAGTTGTATAAGTTCTTTATATTTTTTGGATGTTAACTCCTTTTCGGATGTATCATCTGCAAATAACTTCTTGCATTTGGTAGGTTGACTTTTAGATTTGTTGATGGTTTCCTTTCATGTGCAAAACTTTCTTATTTTGATATACTCTCAATATTTCATTTTTGCTTTTGTTTCCTTTGCCTGAGGAGACAGTCCTAGAAAATGTTACCAAATGGCGAATATTAGAGAAATGACTGCCTGTGTTCTCTTCTAGGATCTTTATGGTTTCAGGTCTCACATATAGGTCTCTAGTCCATTTTGAGTTTATTTTTGTATATGGTCTAAGAAAATGGTCCAGTTTCATTCTTTTGCATGTAGCTCTCCAGTTTCCCAGCACCATTTATTGAAGAGACTATCTTTTCTCCACTGTATATTCTTGCCTCCTTCATCATAAATTAATTGATCATATAAGTGTGGGTTTATTTCTGAGCTATCTATTCTGTTCCATTGATTTATATGTCTATACTTTTCTGATTATTACAGCTTTGTATTATATCTTGAAATCTGGGATTGTGATACCTCTAGCTTTGATCTTCTTTCTCAAGATTGCTTTGGCTTTCGGGACCTTTTGCGGTTCCATACACATTTCAGGATTATTTATTCTTATCTTGTGAAAAATACTATGGTGTTTTGCTAAGGATTGCATTGAATCTGTAGATTACTTTGGGTAGTATGGACAGCTTAGCAATATGAATCATGAGCATGGAATATCTTTCCATTTGTGTCACCTTCAATTTCTTTAATCAATATTTTACAGTTTTTGAAGTGCATCTCTTTCATCTCAATTAAATTTATTCCTAAGTATTTATTCTTTTTGGTGCAATTATAACTAGACTTGTTTTCAATTCAGATATTTTTGAATATTTTCAAATCAGATATTTTAAAAAAAAGCCATCAGATGTTAATAAGAACTAAATGCAGGAGGTTTAATTTAGGACATTTTATCTTTGGTTAACTTTCAGATTTGACAAGAGAAAAGTGATTATGATAAGCTCCATCTTATCTGTGATTAATTTAATACTAGAAACTGCTACTTTTTTTTCCTTTTTCTTTTTTTAAATATTTTTATTTATTTATTTGACAGAACCACAGTGAGAGAGGGAACACAAACAGGGGGAATAGGAGAGGAGGAAGCAGGCTTCCCGCTGAGCAGGGAGCCTGATGCGGGGCTTGATCTCAGGACCCTGGGATCATGACCTGAGCCGAAGGTAGACGCTTAACGACTGAGCCACTCAGGCACCCTGAAAAATTGCCACTTTTGTATGAGATGAATCCTGGAGATCCAAAGATCAGATCCAAATTTAATCATGTAGCCCTCCGAATCAGTGATGTATTTAGGAGTCTTAATACACTGTCATGAGGTTTCTAAGCAATTCTGAGGATTGCTTTGGCAAATTTGGCTAAAATTTAGAGTTCGTTAATAATATACTACACAGACCAGAAAAAAGGTCACGAAACTTTAAACAGTGGCTAAGAATGCAAGGGGGAAAAGTCAATAAAATGTCTTTAAAAATAAAAAATTGCCTGAATCAATAATTTCAAATCTCAGAAAGAGCTACAGGAGGAAAATGTCAACAGTGCTGACAAGAACTCTGTCAGATTGAGGATTATATTAAACATTGATTTTGTTAGCTTGAAATCATTTTCCAAGTCTGTACATAGAGTCAGGTCATAACTTTTTGAATGTCAACGTACTTGTCTGAGAAATTTCTTGTAGCTTCCAGAGTTGATTCATTTTAAATTAGAGAACAGCTTGGATATTGAAATGATCAACCTCTCAAAGGCTGGATATTAAAACAGTCTTGAGACACAGTCCTACTTGCTGTGGAGAGAAAATGTTTGTTTTGAAAGGGAAAATTGTGACATCAGAGAATTTGTGTAATTTCCATAATGCCGCAAAAGAAATTTAGATCCTAAATCTTTAGTTTCTGACTGATTTCACTTCTTACTGTTAATATTGTCCATTTACTTAAAAAAATTTAAAAATTACATAAAAGCTACTAATTATAGAATATATTAATAATAACATTATAATGCCATTATTTCTGTGGTATTTTACCACTTCAAAGTGATTGGTTGAAGGACAGGTGGATGGATGGGCAAAATCTTAATCTATCCTCCTAGCAACCCTGTGAGACGGGTACTCCACTGGACAGATGGAGAAACTAAGGCTTGGAGAGATTGAGTAACTAGACCCCACACATAGCACAAATAAAGGTATTACAGACAAGAAAGACTCAGCCTGGGTCTGATTTTAATTCCTGTGCTCCTTCCACGGTCACACTGGGTGGGTCCCTGGAATAAGAAGTACTGATCATTATCTGTGAATTTGGGGGTTTAGTTTTTTTACATACCTGAGGAGGTTTTTTAAGGACAAATAAAACAAAATGTGGGAAAGTGCTTTGAAAACTGAGAACTGCCCTATATGCATAAATACAAAGCACTAGACTTTCCAAACAGGAAGTTATTTTTCTGCTTCATCTACAGGAATCAGATCAAAATAGCTATCTGTGAAAAGTAAACCACAGACTACAATTTCACCAATTTCCTACTTTAGTTTTCTCAAGCTTGAGAATGTTTCAGACACAACTCAATAAATTTTTTAAATAAAAACATAGGGTTGAAAAACTAAATTCCTTTAATTATTAGGGTGAGGTTGATAAGGATGCTAAAAATACTCATAATTTCAACTGGAAATGTTCACCAAAAGATGATCAGCTTTTGTAAAATCAGTTATGGATGGACCAGAATAATAAAAAAAAAAAAAGACTTAAGTTTTATCAAAAAAAGTTTAAGATTTTCAATCATTACAGCAGAGTGGATTGTTGGGGGAATATTGTCTGTTTCAATTGCCCATGTCCCAGAAGTTAGACCTTTGTTACAATTCTATTTACCTTATAGGTGATGTCCATGGATATTAAGTGAATCACAGGAAAGCATCACTTTAAGTAAGAAGAGATTGTAGGGTGCAAAATGAATCTTTATGGAGAAAGATTTCTGAAAAGATAAACTGCCTCAGTAGGATTGTCCAAAATGCATTTTCTTTTTCTTTTGAGACTTGGGCAATTGGCGCATGTACAGATATTTTGTTTTGTTTTATGTTTTTGGATGTAACGATCCCACAGAACACTGGTTTTGAAATCACCAGTAAATCATGTAACTAGCCACCTTTAGGACCTGGATAGAGACATCATGAGTTGATTTTGCAGGAGACATTGTCTGATTCTTTAATTTATAATGTGGTGAAGGGCTTATCTTCCATCCACTTTTGAACACGTAAGTGAGAGTGATGTGCTCACTCGTGTGAACCCCCCTGTTCTTTAGATGTGTGTTACCACAAATGGAATAGCCAAGCTGGCTGCCAATTTAGGCATGCTCCTCCTGAGTGGTTACATTTTGAAGGGGTCACTGCTGACAGACCTAGAAGAACCTGACCCCAGGAACGCTCCCTGAGGAGGACTGTTCACTCGCACACACCACACGTTAGCTCACCATGCGTGTCCCAGGCTCATCCCACCCAAACTCGCAAGAACCTGCCTAAGTCCCAGAGGACCAACCCATTGTTTCTGTGTAGTTGGTTACTTCATTCTCTTCCAAGAAGGGAGAAATCTATATGGGAAATCTCTAAAACTTTTGTACATGTCTTAGGAAATAAAACAGGGAAACCAGATGTCATACAGAAGTCTTTTTCTCTAGTAGATGTACGACAAGTGACCCAGGTAGTTTAGGACAAGTGAGGCACACTTTCATGAGGACACCGTTTCCTAGCTCTGTGGTGTCCGAAATCACTGCATGTGTCTGTCATTGTACCCACGGTTCTTATACTTCACAAGGAGTTTAATAACCCTGTAAACACAAGGATACCAGAATCAAAAAAAGGACTCACAGATTTTGTCCAGCACCATCATTTTACTGATGTGAAAACAGTACAGGGGAATTGGGGGATGATTTAGCTACAATTGTAAATCCATTCTGTAAAAAAGACCTAGAGTTCAATTCCTGGATCTATTCTCTTTGCAAGCTCCTGCTGGGCTCCCCTGTGGGATCTAATACATTTGTCCCCAGCACAGGATCCCTCGACTGTGTGTGCATGCATGTACTTACACTTGTTTCTATCCCATCTCTGATGCTAAACTTCCCGCTATCATCATGACTTGCCCCTGAACTCTGTCCTGACATTTTTAAGTTAGGAAAGGAAACTTCCATCTGCCCCTCCCACACCACTCTTCCCCATTCTCACAGGATCCCGAGAGGGTCAGAACTTAGAACTTGCTTTCAGGAATTCGTGAATGTCAGATGACCCAGCAGTTCGGAGGACTATTTCAGCTGTGTTGTTGGTCTGAATGATTTTGTGGGCCAGCCCTGAAGCCAAATGTCGTATCATATATTCTTTAAGACATTTATAAGTGAACTTCTGGAATATGTTTGTTAAGTTCAGGACTGTCTTTTTTGCTGATGCACAACAGACCCAAGAAACAGATACACATGTGACCTCTACTAAGGGATCAAACCTAATGATGGTGATTAAATGGTACTGAAGAACAGAGAGTAAGAAATAATGGGGAAGAAAAAAAGAGAAGGCAAAGGAAGAGAAAGAAAGAGAGCAAAGAGAAAATGAAAGCCAGGAGACCGTGAACAGAATGGCCAAGGGCTTAGTCAAGGTAGCTGGGTCCCCTTCACTGGGACCCAGTCTGGAGTACTGGTGGACTGATGGTGAGAGTGGCCACGGGTCACGGAGAAGGCAGTGAGCCTCAGCCTTCAGTATCTGAGCAAGGACTACAGAGAGAGAAAGAGCCAAGTTCAGTACAGACAACCATCTGCTTGTGGAGAGTAAAGGAGGAAAATGGACATTGGTGGTCTTCTGTACTTAGACTAGGCATAAGTTCTAGTTCAAGTGGTGAATAATAATAATACTACCATCTATCAACAGCCTCATTTCATTTCTCTGAAGTGATGGTCACATGTCTGTACATAAGGAAAAATACATTAAGCAGGGTCTTTGTTTTACGTACTCGATTGTGTGTCTTTTGCCTCGATTTAAAAACAGTGTTTTTTCAGTAGGCATGCACGCCTGAGACTGTAAGCATCTTAAAAACAGGCTTGGGGCATCCCAGGTTGAAACTCCGATCTCTGAGCCCTAAGTCCATGTCTCTTTGCAGCTTCTCTGAGTAGTAATGCAGAATGGAGAGAGAGAACACTCAGTGTCGGCCTGAAAGAAACAAGTGCAAGCGTTCTTGCAGCCAACGAGTTACACTCAAGCCCGTGGTGCAGAGCTGATGCTCCAGTCTTATAGCCATTCTGGGGAACTTCCTGATTTAAAAATAATAATAAACTCCTTTAGGTAGGTATCTTCCTAAAATCTTATGGCCCTGTGTTCTTAAACAGAACACAGTGGATGTGACTGGACCTTTCCTTGAATGCTCAGGATCATGATTAATAAATACATTATTGGACTATATGTTTTCAGGAGCAGTTAACGGTGAGCAGTTATTTGCTTTATGACTTGCCTCCCAAAGATTGTGCTTGTTTAGTTTTTCTTTCTTTTCTTTTTTTTTTAAATTTTATTTATTTATTTGACAGAGATCACAAGTAGGCAGAGAAGCAGGCAGAGAGAGAGGAGGAAGCAGGCTCCCTGCTGAGCAGAGAGTCCGATGTGGGGCTCAATCCCAGGACCCTGGGATCATGACCTGAGCCGAAGGCAGAGGCTTCAACTCACTGAGCCACCCAGGCGCCCCTGTGCTTGTTTAGTTTTTCAGACCAGCGTTTATTATTTCAACCCATGCGTTTGGCCGCATGTACTGTTCCTTTAAATGTATCAGTCATCCTCCTAATTTATGACATAGTCTGGACACTAACCTCTCTCTGTAGGGTACTCTAAAAACAAATCAGCTCTGAGAGAAAGCCTGTTATTTTTGGTTATTTTTATTTATTGGCTATATTCTAGATAAGTTTGATTGCCAAATAATTGAATTTTGAATATACAAGTTATGATCATACTCTTGCTTAATTTTTTTAATAAAAGTTTTAGTTAAGCATGATGTATATCGAGAAAAGTACACAGATCATAAGTCTACAGTTCAGTTGTTTTTAACAGATTTCAACCAAAGAAAAGGTTCTTTGGGAATGTCTGGGTGGCTTGGTCAGTTAAGCATCTGACTCTTGATTTTGGTTCAGGTCATGATCTCAGGGTCCTGGTATTGAGGCCAAGGCCCAGCCCGACTTCAGGCTCCATGTTCAGTGGGGAATCTGCTTGAGATTCTCTTTCCCTCTCCCTCTGCCCTCCCCCTACCCACATGCAAACGCACTCTGGCTCTCTAAAGTTGTTTTTGGGACACCTGTGTGGCTCAGTCAGTTAAGCATTTGCCTTCAGCTTATGTCATGATCCCAGGGTCCTTTCTCAGCAGGGAGCCTGCTTCTCCCTCTGCCTTCTTCTCCCCCTTCTTGTGTTCTCTCTCTCTCTGATAAATAAATAAAATCTTTAAAAAAATAAAGTTGTTTTTAACATAGCTTCGTTAGATATACCTAGAAAAAAGAGCACATAACATTACCTACTTTGTCCTTTTCAAAGTATGCATCGTTTTCCATATGCAAAATATCCTTTCCCATATGTGTGAGGTTAAGAAATAGATATTTTCTGTATTTAACATATGTGTAAAATAGAGGTTAGATAACTGATTGCTCAGATCACAGAGTAGAGAGCAAGGATAGTAATCCTAGTGTGCCAGGAATCTGCCCATTATTATTGCAATGAAATTTACTCAGATCACAGAGTAGAGAGCAAGGATAGTAATCCTAGTGTGCCAGGAATCTGCCCATTATTATTGCAATGAAATTTACTCAGAAGGAGCAAATAAGGTATTATCAATTCTAATATCAAAATTTGGACAGGAGAGAGCAGACATTCTGCTAGCGCCCAAGAGCATGGTGGACGTTTGAAGCCTGTGTCTGCTCTGACAGACCAGGGTCCCTGACATACAGCTGTTAAACATCATGGATTTCTTCTCTGGGAAGTCGAATGTCAACGTGCTCTCTTGGCAGTGGTGGGGAGGGAGGGTGGGCATAGGTGACCCTACCATTACACCAGATATCCAAAAGAGAGCTCAAAGCTTGAGATGCCTTAGCATTCTTACTTCCTTATCTCATTTCTTCTATTCTCTTCTTTGCATCTGTTATCCTTAATGCCAACACAATAATGTAACTAAAAGGGAAGGATTGAACAATTGTAAGAACTTTGGATAAGCATCCCAAAACTCAGTGAAAATCAGCTATTTCTCTTCCCTGTTTCAAATTACCATCCATTCTAGAAAGCCTCACATGGTTTGAACTGGAACCGTGGTACATCTGAATAAAGAGTCCCAATTACATAAATATGAAAGTTCAAAAGCTTCACAAACTTGGGGCGCCTGGGTGGTTCAATGGGTTAAGCCGCTGCCTTCAGCTCAGGTCATGATCCCAGGGTCCTGAGATCGAGTCCCACATTGGGCTCTCTGCTCAGCAGGGAGTCTGCTTCTCTTCCTCTCTCTCTCTGCCTGCCTGTCTGCCTACTTGTGATCTCTGTCTGTCAAATAAATAAATAAAATCTTTAAAAAAAAAAAAAAGCTTCACAAACTAAAACTCACTTCAAGTCTTCCTGTTAGCTACAGAAAGGCATTTTATAGACTGCCCTGCTGAAAAATTGCTTAGCACCTGAACAGAATACAAAATACAAAGTTGCATGGAAGGTGCATTTCTTCTAACTCGTTTTCATAAAACAGCAGAAGTAGAATTATTTCGGGCCTGTGAATATTTTTTTAGAGGAAAGTTTCTGCAAGCTTCAAACTTGCCAAGTTTTGCACTTGTTGCTACTAACAAAGCAGAATGAGCTCTAGGGGCAAGCTCTGTGAATTTTATGCCCCACTCCACCACTTAAAGGATGCCTTCAGTTCCTCCTTTGTAGAAGAGGCTAACAGTGGCATCTCTCACCACAGGGCTTCCCCGAGAACTCAGTTCACATAGCCTTCAGAGCTGTGTCTGGCCCACGGACAGCTGCTTTTAGTGCCAGAAGGGAAAGAGACTCTTTTTTGTCTTCACAAGGGAACAAAGGAATGCAATAGACGGGTCAAAGCAAAAGTCCTATTATCAAACCCTTATCCAAGGAATCAAAATAATCAGTAATGCAACACAGAGATTACAAAACAGATTAACCTGTCATAACAGAGTCCGCTTTCCCGGACCCCAGAGATAGAAGGGACAGTGGAGACTGGCAAGAAATCAGCCACGATGAGAAAGCAGCCTTCCCCCACAGAATCTCTCCTGGTGATGAGACAGATAATTCTTTTTTTTTTTTTTTTTTTTTTTATTTTTGAGTAGTCTTTACACTCAGCATGGGGCTTGAACCCACAACCCCAAGATCAAGAGTCTCATGTTCCATCCACTGAGCCAGTCACGTGCCCCAAGACAGATAATTCTACCATGCTTCTAATACTGTATTCTCTCATACCCTCCTTTATTCCCCACCCAATTTATTTAAATTAAACCCAAAGCAAAAATGACTCACCCATTTTTCTCATCCTCCTACCCGCCCGCCACCCTCTGGCAACCATCAGTCTATATCTATGAGCTTGTTTATTTATTTATTTAAGATCTCACATCTAAGAGAGATCATATGGTATTGGTCTTTCTCTGACTTAATTCACTTAGCGTAATACCCTAAAGGTTTATCCATGTTGTCACAAATGGCAAGATTTCATTCATACATACAAATAAATATATGTTTAACTTCTTTATATATGTATTCGTGTGTGTGTGTGTGTGTGTGCACGCATGCAACATTTTCTTTATCCATTCCTCTGTTGTTGGACACTTAGGCTATTTCTGTAACTTGGCTACTGTAAATAATGCTACAATGAACATGGAGGTGCAGATACCTTTTTGAGTTGGTGTTCTCGTTCTCTTTTAATGAATACCTAGAAGTGGAGTTGCTGGAATACATGGTAGTCCTGTTTTTAATTTTTTGAGGAACTTCCATACTGTTCCACAGTGGCTGCCCCAGTCTGCATTCCAACAATTTACAACAGTGCACAGGGTTCCATTTTCTCTCCACATCCTCGCCAACATGTTATTTCTTCTTTTTGATGGTAGCAATCTGGTGGGTGTGAGGTGATATCTTATGGTTTTGATTTTTATTTCCCTGATGATAAGTGAGGTTGAGCATCCTGTTATGTACATGTTGGCTATTCAGATGTCTTCTTTTAAAAAAAAAATATTGTCTATTCAGGTGCATTGGGTAGCTCAGTTTGTTGAGTGGCCAAATCCTGATTTTGGCTCAGGTCCTGATCTCAAGAGTCCTGGGACTGAGCCCCCGAGTCCTCTGCACTCCCACAGAGTCTGCTTGAAGATTCTCTCTCCCTCTCCTGCTGCACCCCTCCCCCATTCAAGCTCACTCGCTCACTCTCTTTCTCTAAAACAAAAAAAGTCTCATTCAGATCTTCTGCCCATTTTTAAATCAGATGTTTTTTTCACTACTGAGATGTTTGACTTTTGTATATATTTTAAATATTAGCCCCTTATCAAATGTGATTTACAAATATTTCCTCCCATTCAGCAGTTTGCCTTTTCATTTTGTTGATGATTTCCTTTCCTGTGCAGAAACTTTTTACTTTGGTGTGGTTTTCACTTCTTTATTTTTGCTTTTGTTGCTTTGGCTTTTGGTGTCAGATTCAAAAACACATCATGTAGACTGTGTCAAGGAGCTTACTGCCTGTGGTTCTTCAAAGAGCCTCTTTTTGAAGGCAGAATTCCTCTAGTTTAAGCCAATCATATATGAAATGAGGTTATTCAATGGACTAACTCAAATTCAGTTCATGGTATCAGGTGATAATCAAGTTACTTCTTAAACTACTCACTGTCCCAGGCATTAAAATGAAAAGGGGTCCCTCCCTGGAGAGAGCTAAAGAAAATCACAGCATTGATCAACTACTCTATTAGAGCATTTTTCCTTCCCCTCCCCTGCCCACCTCCAAAATGTCAGCTTCTAAATAAAGAAGTAGGCACTTAATCTAAAGATCTGAACATCCAGTGTCCTCTGGAAAATCATCCCTGGTCTTTCACCCAAGAGAAAGCTTCATTGCATTGCTTGGAGGATAAAGCAAGATTAATTAACTCAAACACAAAATTTGCTTGTGTAGCATATTATATGTAAGTATACTCTTTACTGTAACATTTCCTGTTTTAAAATGGAAACTTGTTTAACTTGGAGGAATAGGAATCATGTGTAGGAACCTTGGAAGTCTTTTTAAATTGCGTGCTAAAAACTGAAAACTACTCCAGACAACAAAACTAAAGTAAAGCTTCTCATTTCGCAGGCTTATTATTTTCTCCTTTTTTAACAAAGTTGTGAGGAAATTATCTGAAAAAAAACTAAGCAATTGACAAGTTCATTGATCTGATTCAGCAGGACTTCAGGAGGAACTTTCTGCATCCTGTATCTGATGCCTCTCAATCCAGTAAACCTCAAAAATTGATCCCTGTGCAGTGGGGCTTTCCCCTGAAGTAAAGAGAACCTGACTTTGGCCAAGTGTTCTACCCCTTAAGGACTTAAGATTCCTTGTTTCATTGTGAGGGGTGGGGAGGAGGGAGAGAAAGGAAAAAACAAACAAACAAACAAACAAACAAAAACTTACACAGGCAGGTTAAAGGAAAAGTAAATTGACGGGCTTCTCTCTCCTGTGGGAAAAAGAACTCAAGTCACCTTTTTTAGAAAAAGCTAATTGACCGCTAAGGAGGGGGCTGTGTTCTGCAAAGTAGCCAGAAAGGGGAGAGGCGGCCGCCGGGTGGACGTAGAGGGCTGCCCGGCCCCGGGAGCCCCTACCTGCATTCCTCAGCTTCTTGTTCCGATACACGGACAGGATGACTAGGAGGTTGCCCAGGACGTCCACCACGATGGTGAAGATGAGGATGAAGGCAAGGGTGCAGGCCACCCATGAGGGTCGCGGCTCTGCGCCCTCCCCGCCTCCGGGCGCCCTCTGAGAGGCATTGAGCAGCGTGCTGCCATTGCCCTTCGGGGTCCCGCCCGGCGCGCCCCACAGCCCGGCCATCGCACCCTCCGAGTGCAGGGCCACCCACTCCACCACGGCTAATGGCTCCTCCCGGTGCCACTCCCCATCGCAAGTGCTCTTTCCCCACCGCCCCCTGGCTCCCCCAGCTCCCTGCAGCGGGACTCCGCACCTGCACCTCCAGCCCCGCCCGGTGACACCTGGCATCCGCAGGAGTCTCCTTGGCCCCGGGGCTCCCGGTGCCATCCCCGCAGCCTGTGCAAACAGCGCCCCCGTGCGGCGGGCCTGCACCGCGCCGGAGCTAGAGTGGGAAGAAACCAAGGAACTTTCTCAGTGAGGTATCGCACCATTCCTGGAACAGAAATCGCATCCCTCGCTCCCCCCACACCCGCTCCCAACCCACAGAATGAGGAGGCCAGCTAGAATTTTCACATTTTTCCCCCAAAAGCTACTTTTCTTTTGATATTTCCTGAACACGGTCCTTAAAATTTTAGGGTACCAACTATATTTCAATTAAAAATAAATTTTCCAATTTAAAAATTCCAAGTTCTTGTCCTCCACCTCTGTGCATGCCTCTGGTTGCTGGCCCAGGTAATCAGAAGGAGAGCGAGGACACTTGAAATGTCAGCTTGAAATGACAGAATGTTCCACTGGGAAGCTGTGATTCAAAGCATCTCTAAACTTTTCACTTCAATTTCAAATGTCAGTGGATTGAATAGTTTCGAAGTAGCCACAGTCTTGCTTCACACCCAACACAGGCGGCTACTCTCTGGCCGATTTCTTCCAGGAGCAGTACAGATCCCAGACACCTTTAGCCACCACACCCTGCTCGTTCTCCCTGTAGACCTCTCGGCTTATGTGGGGCCCATACTCAGGCTCTAGTTTCTCTTCCTCCTCCTCTTCTTCCCCTCCGATTTTTTTATGAACTGAAGATATTTTTCATATGAACACCAACACATTCATCTGTTTGTAACACTATACATGTTAATCCAATGCATATATTCAGATAAATAAAAGACCCCATAAGATCAATTAAAAAACTAGTACTTCTATATGCAAATTTGATATAAATGACGCTCTTTGACTTTGGCATTTGTTAGTGGAAGATCTGTTTTTTTAGAGTCCCACTCTGGAGCTGAAGTTTATTTTACTTTTCATTTACAATGCGGTCTCTATTTTTTTTTTTAAATAATAGCTTTATAGAGATACATTTCACATGCCATACAATTCACCCATTGTAGAATTCAGAGTATGTGACTGTCATCATAATCAGTTTTAGAACATTTTCATTACCTTCCCTTCCCCTTGGCCAAATTCAGTCTCTATTGGCTATTACTCCCCAGCCCTCCCTGCCCTAGAAAACCATTTTCTGTCTCAATAGACTTGCCTATTCTGGACACTGTATATAAATGGAACCCTGCAAAATATGAGGTACTTTGGGACAAGCATCTTTCACTTAGCAAGATGCTTTCAAGGTTTGCAGACGGTGAAGCATCTGTTGGTACGCCCTCTTGTTTATCGTCATGTGAGAATTCCATCGATATGACACATTCGTTTATCCATCAGATGAGGGACGTTTGGGTTCTTTCTACTTCTTCTACATTGAATGTTAGTTTCGCCGTCTTGTGAACTTTATATGATGGGTCCGTACATATGTAAATGTTTGCTTTTATGTCCAACTTCTTCTGTTCAATATTAACTTTGTGAGATTGGGGGCTGCCACAATCAGCAGAGCACGTGACTCTTGATTCTGAGGCTGTAAGTTCCAGCCCTGTGTTGTCACCCTATAGCTCTTAAAAAGTTTCACTTGATCCGTGAAGGTGTCTAGGAAATCTGCAACCTCAGTATGTAACCACCAGCCACCAGGTGCTGGAAATCATTCGGAAAGAATCTGAAGTGTGGCAAGCCGAGTACAGTCTGGAATTTTTCAGTAAAGCAGCCAAAGACTGGTGGGATATGTACCAAGGAAATAAATAAATCCCCACCTATCTGAGGGTACTCCAGCTTCCACTTTCCCTTTTAGATCTCTCCTGTATACACGCCTGAGCAGGAAAGTCCTTGGTAAAATCAATTCCCTTGCATTCGTGAATGTACTTGTTCAGGAAATTTTTTACGTACGTGGCTCTATGCTCAAAACATAGTCCTTACCTTCCAAAAGTGGCGTGGGTTGGGGGTGTAGATGTGAGATGTAGAAGTGAAATGCAGAGTCCACAAAAAAGGAGAGCACGGAGGAAGGAATTTAGAAATGAATACATACATTAAATGATTGAATAAGAGGGTTTTTAATTAATAAACTTTACTTTTTAGAACAATTTTAGGCTTACAGCAAAATTGAGAGAAATTACGGGGAGTTCCCATATATGCCCATCCCCACACCTGCACAGTCTCCCCTGCTAACTAGATCCCACACCACGGTGGTGCATCTGTTACAATCTGTGAACCCACACGATTCATCATTGTTGTCCAAAGTCATGGTTCACATCAGGGTTCATTACGGGTGTTCTACATTCTGTGGGTTTGGACAGGTGTATCAATGACATGTATCCACCATCATAATACGTCCACTGACTAAGAATCCTCTGTGTTCTGCCTGTTCTTCCCGCCCTCTCCTCATCCCTCAGAACCAATGACCTTTTTAGTGTCTCCATAGTTTTTGGCATTTCCTGAATGTCCTCTGGTTGGTATCACACAGTATCGGGCCTTGTTAGTTTGGCTTCTTTCACTTAGTAATCTACTTTTGAGTTTCCTCAGTGCCTTTGCATGGCTTAATAGCTCCTCCTTTTTAGTCCTGAAAAATATGCCATTGTCTGGATGTACCATAGTTTATTTATCTGTTCACCTAGTGGAGACCATCTTCATTGCTTCTGAGTTTTGGCAGTGAAGAATGAAGCTGCTCTAAGTATCCATTGTTGTGTGGCTATAAGTTTTCAGCTCCTTTTCGTAAATACCAAGGTGCACCATTGCCATAGTGTACGTGAAGAGTATGTTTAGTTTTGTAAGAAACCACCAAACTGTCTTCCAAACTGGCTGTACTATTTTTTCACCCCCCCCCACCTAACCCCCAAGTGATAAATCCACATCTCCATCAGCATTTGGCGTTGTCAGTGTTCCAGATTTGGACCATTTTAGCAGTAGCGGTATCTTAGTTGTTTTAATTTGCAGTTCTCCAGTGATATATGATGTTGAAAATATTTTCATATGTTGACCTGTCATCTGTGTGTCTTCTTTGATGAGGTGTCTATTCCGGTCTTTTGCCCATTTTTTATAACACATTATTGGTTTTCTCACTGTTTTCAGTATTCTTTGTATATTTTAGACAACAACCCTTGATCAGATGAGTCTTTTGCAAATATTTTCTTCCAGTCTGTGGCTTGTCTTCTCATTCTCTTCATGAAGTTGTTCACAGAGCAGAGATTTTTTTATTTTAATAGCATGTACCTTATCAATTATTTCTTTCATGGATTATGTCTTTGGTGTATCCAATAAGTCATCTCCACACCCAAGGCCACTGAGGTGTTCTCCCACATTATCTACCAGAAGTCTTAACATTTTGCAATTTACATTCAGATCTGTAAACCATTTGAGCTGATTTTGTGAAAGGCATGAAGTCTGTGTATTTGCAGGTGGAAATACTATCTTTGTTCCACTGTATCTCTCTTTTGCTCCTTCTCAAAGATCAGTTGACTGTATTTGTGGGTCTATTTCTGGGATCAGTATTCTCTTCCATTGATGTACTTGTCTATTCTTTCACAAATACCACACTATCCTGATTACTCTAGCTCTATGGTAAGTCTTGAATTCAGGTAAGTAAGTACCATTCCTCTGACTTCATTCTTCTCAGCTAATACTCAGTTGGCTTTCTATCTTTTGCCTCTCTATATAAATGTTAGAATTGATGTGTCCACAGACACAAAAGAACTTACTGGGATTTTGATTCACATTGCATTGAATCTAAGATAAAGGTGGGAAACTGACCTCTTAACAATACTGTTTTCTAATGTACAAACACAAAACATGTCTTCATCATTTTTTAAGTTCTCCTTGGATACCTCTCAGCAGAATTTTATAATCTTTCTCATATAGATGTACATTTTTTTTTTTTTAGAATTGTACCTAAGGATTTCTTTTTTTAAGGGAACTAATGAAAATAGTAAAGTATTTTTTTATTTCAAATTTTGCTTGTTCATTACTGGTTGTGGGAAAGCTGTCTAACCTTGGAGTCTGTAACCTTGTTATAACCACTTATTAGTTCCAGGAATTTTTTCTGTGTGTGTGTATTCTTTTGAGTTTTCTACCTAGGCGATCATATAATCGTGAAAAAGACAGTTTTATGTCTTCCTTCCCAATTCATATACCTCTTATTTCCTTTTCTAAAGATAGAAAGATAGATTTATTTATTTATTTATTTATTTATTTATTTATTTATTTGATAGAGATCACAAGTAGGCAGAGAGGCAGGCAGAGAGAGAGAGGAGGAAGCAGGCTCCCTGCTGAGCAGAGAGACCGATGCGGGACTCGATCCCAGGACCCTGAGACCATAACCTGAGCTGAAGGCAGAGGCTTAACCCACTGAGCCACCCAGGTGCCCCTCCTTTTCTTATTTTACTGAATTAGCTATAATTTCCAGTATGATGTTGAAAAGCAGTGGTAAGAGGTCACATCCTTGCATTGTTCCTGATCATAGTGGAAAACTTCAGGCTTCTTACCACTAAGTATGATGTTAGCTATAGTTTTTTTGTAAATGTTCTTTATCAAGTAGAGAAAGTTCCCTCTATTCATAATTTACTGAGACTTTTTATCATTAATAGGTATCCGATTTTGTCAGATTCTTTTTCTGCATCTATTGATATGATTAATATTTTTTTTTAGCTTATCGATGTGGCAGACTACATTAATTGATTTTCAGATATTGAATCAGGCGAGTATACCTGGGATTTATTACATATATATGCTATAAATTACCCTTTAAGCACTCCTTTCAGCATATTTCACAAATTTTGATGTTTTCCTTTTCATTTACAATTATTTTTAATTGCTCTTAGGATTTCTTCTTTGACCCATGTGTTATTTAGAAATGTACTGCTTAATCTCATGCTTGGAGATTTTCCACCTATCTTTCAGTTATTAACATCTGGTTTAATTTCACTGTGGTCTGAGAGCAGATAATGTATGATTTCTATTCTTTTAAGTTTGTTAAGGTCTGTTTTATGACCTTGGTTTAACTTAGTAAACTTTCCCCATGTACCTGAGAAGAATGTGTAATGTGCTCTTGTTGGATGATGTCATCTGTAGATGTCAGCTATATCTAGTTGATTAATTGTGCTCTTAAGTTCAATGATGTCCTCACTGATTTTCTGCATGCTGGCTCTGTCCATTTCTGATCGAAAAAATGTTAATGTCTCCAACTCTAATAGTAGATTCATCTATTTCTCTAGTTTCGTCAGTTTATGCCTCATGTATTTTGAGACTCTGTTGTTGGGTGCATACATCTTAAGCATTGTTATTTCCTCTGGGCAGTTGAACCCTTTATCATTACATAATGCCCCTCCTTATCCCTCAAAACTCTGAAGTCAGTTCTAAAATTAATATAGCTACTCCTGTTTCCTTTTAATTAGTTTTAGCATGATATATCTTTAACACTTTAATTTTGATCTATATATGTCCTTATGTTTAATGTGGGCTTTTTTTTGGATCCTCTCTGACAATCTCTTTTAAGTGGTATATTTAGACTGTATGTGTTCAAGGTAATTATTGATACAGTTGGATTAATAGCTACCCATTCTTATGGTCTCTCTATTTTATTTTCTTTTGCATTTGTCCTTTGTTCCTACTTTGTCATTTGCTCTTTTTTTCTGTCTTTTGTTTTAGTTGAACATTTTATATGATTTCATTTTCTCCTTTCTTAGTATCAATGCTGCTGCTGCTGCTATTGCTTTTTTTTTTTTTATTTTTTTTTTACTTTTTTGTGGTTTTCCAAGAGTTAGCAATGTACATTTATAACTAATCCTTGGGGTGCCTGGGTGGCTCAGTAGGTTAAGCATCTGCCTTCAGCTCAGGTCATGATTTCAGGGTCCTGAGACTCAGCCCCACGTCCATCTCCCTGCTCAGTGGAGTCTGCTGCTGCTTCTCCCTCTACCTCTTGTGCTTTTTCACTGTGTCTCTGTCTCAAATAAAAAAATAAAATCTTTAAGAAAAGTAACTAATCCAAGTACACTTTCAAATAACACAATACAACTTCTGGGTAGTATAAGTACTTTATAATAAGAAAATATTTCTAATTTCTCTCTCCCATCCTTTGTAACATTGTTGTCATTCATTTCATTTATATATAGCCATACACAAGTATATATGTGTACATAAGCATGCATAATCAAATATATTGTTGCTCTTATTATTTTGAGCAAACTGTAATGTGTTAGATGAATTAAGAATAAGAAAAAGAGGTTGTTATTTTACCTTTATTCATTCTTGGATACTCTTCTTTTCTTTGGGTAGATCCAAGTTTCTGACCTATATTATCCTTCTCTCTAAAGAATGTCTTTCAACTCTTTTTTTTTTTAAAGATTTTATTTATTTATTTACAGACAGAGATCACAAGTAGGCAGACAGGCAGGCAGAGAGAACGAGGGGAAATCAGGCTCCCGCCGAGCAGAGAGCCCGATATGGGGCTCGATCCCAGGACCCTGAGATTGTGACCTGAGCCGAAGGCAGAGGCTTTAACCCACTAAGCCACCCAGGCGCCCCTTTCAACTTTTCTTATAAGGAAAGTCTATTGGCAATAAATTCCCACAATCTTTGTTTTTTGGATAAAGTCTTTGTTTTGCCTTTGCCTTTTAAGAATAATACCTCAGGGTACAGAATTCTAGGTTGGTGGTTTTTTCCTCTCAACACTTCTAATATTTCCCTGTACTCTCTGCTTACATGGTTTCTGAAAAGTCAGATGTAATTGTTGTATTTGCTCCTCTATAGGCAAGGCATTTTTTTCCTTCTTTTAATCTTTAATTTTCTGCAGTCTGAATATAATATGCCTAGATATTTTGGGCAGGCCGGTTGTTGTTATTGTTTGCTTATTTGTTGCTGGGGGTAGGGGAGTGGGGTTTGTGGGGCGGGTGTTGCTCTTAGCCTGCTTGCTGTTCTCCAGGTTTCCTGGATCTGTAGTTTTGTGTTTGACTTTAATTTGGGATAATTCTCAGTCATTATTGCTTCAGGTATTGTTTCTGTTCCTTTCTGTCTTTCTTTTCTTTCCGATATTCTCATTACATGTATGAGAATACATGTATGTTATGCTTTTTGCAGGTATCTTAGAGTTCTTGGACATTCCGGGTTTTTTCAGGATTTTTTCTCTTTGCTTTTCCATTTTAGAATTTTCTCTTATCATATCCTCAAACTCAGAGAAACTTTCTTTAGCCATGTCTAGTCTACTAATGACCCCATCATGGACATTCTCCTCTTCTATTACAGTGTTTTTGATAGCATTTCTTTTCTATTCTTTCTTAGAATTTCCATCGCTCTGCCTACATTATCCATCTGTTCTTACATGTTGCCTCCTTTATCCATTAAAGGCTTCATATTAATCAGAGTTTTAAAATATTCTGATCTGATAATTCCGGCGTTCCTACTGTTAGTCTGTTTCTGATGCATCTTCTCTTCAAGCTGGATTTGCCTTTTAGTATGTCTTGTAATTTTTTGTTCCAAGGCGCACATGATCTATTTTTATCCAATAGAGAAAAGGAACTGTGGTAAATATGCCTTTAGTAAAATAGCAGGAAGGTGTGGGGGGAGAGAAGTGTTCCATAGGCCTCTGATTAAGGCTGTTATGGAGTCTGTGCCCCTGAACTGTGAACTTCACTAATGTTTCTGTCTCCCCCCCACCCCTTTTGTGGGACAGGATGGCTGGAAGGGATTGAGGACTTGTATTTCCTTTCCCCCACGTAGAAGTCTAGAGCTGACTGGAGTAGGGTATTTCTCTCCCCGCTCCCAGTTAGGTTAGGCTTTGATAAACCCCCAGCAGCTTAGAATCTAAGTAAACAGTTTCTCCTGAGGGCAGATCTTGTTAAGAAGAATAGAATGCTCTGGCCTCTTTCAAAATGTTTTTTCCCCTCTGCCTGCTGAAAGCAGTAGAGAATTTTTCTGTGATACTCTCTGTGAGGGCCTAGAAGGGCTTCTCATGGTAAACTCACAGAAATGTGAGGGCCCTCTCTAATTGAGTCCTTCTAGAGTTTTTAACTCTCAGACTTGTCCACACTGAGCC
This sequence comes from Lontra canadensis, assembly GCF_010015895.1. NCBI lineage: Eukaryota > Metazoa > Chordata > Mammalia > Carnivora > Mustelidae > Lontra > Lontra canadensis. The sequence continues at coordinate 1,834,135 of NW_022631096.1, read as the reverse complement.
TCTACTAATTCAGTTACAGTTCAGATTTTCCTGTCACAGCTGGTGGGTTTCTGCTCTGCTGAGTTGTGATTCTCTGTATCTAATGTCTCTCTCTTCAGTTTTGGGGGCATTAGTGTGCCTGTGCCCTCACTTCTCTTATGGCTCTAGGAAGAGTTGCTGATTTCTCATCTTTAGATTTTTAACTTGCAGTTAGAATGGAGTGGTGACTTCTAAGGTCCTTATATGCCAGGAATAAATAAGTATTTATAAAAATAGTTTATTATGGTCAAATGGGGTTAATTCCAGAAACCAAGGGTTTGTAGAGCATAAAATATATTAATATAAGTTACTGTATGTATAGATCAAAGGAGATAAACCACATGATCATATTTATACATGTTAAAATGGTATTTTATTTTCTTGTTATGTTTTAAAGATTTTATGTATTTATTTGACAGAAAGGAAGTACAAGCAGGGGGAGCAGAGGCAGAGGGAGAAGCAGGTAGAGGGAGGGGCAGGCGCCTGCTGAGCAGGGAGCCCGATGCAGGACTCCATCTCAGGACTCCAGGATCATGACCTGAGCCGAAGGCAGCCACTTTGACTGAGCCAGCCAGGCACCCTAAAATGGTATTTTAGAATTCCCTACCCATTCCCAATTTTTAAAAGTTTCTATAACTTTAGTAAGAACAGAGTGAATACTATAAAGAATATTTCAAAATAATGTCTATCTTAAAAGAGAAATGCAAGAGTTATTTTCCTTTAAGTCAGGAAGAAGTAATGCCTGCTAACATCACACCTACTTAGCATTGTGCTAGGTGTTTCTGATAATGAAACGATATTAAAAGAGAAAAATGTAAAAATCAATATTTGCAGAAAGGAGTATATGTACTTTCTTAAATTCCAGGAAAAATGAGAGCACCTAATGAGAAGGTCTGATACGTAATAGCAATCAATGTAGAATTACTAGAAACTGGCTTCATCAGCAAAGTGCAGGGCAATGTGTAAAGAAATTTTCTTTAAAAATACCTCAGAACTTCACTGAGTATCTTGAAAGAAAACACAAAGGGAGAGACAAACCATGTTCCTGGATTGAAAGCTTGAAAATTAATTTCCCAAATACTTTTTGCCAGCCCAACAAAAATACCAATAGCAATAAAAAAAAAAAAATCATGAAGTTCCTTGAAAGAATGTGTAGAAAAAAGGATTGGAATAAATGAGGGGGAGAGGGTATTAGTTGCCAATATTAAACCATCCATTAAAAGTTACAATAACTGTGGGGTGCCCGGGGGGCATAGTGGGTTAAGCCTCTGTCTTCGGCTCAAGTCATCATTTCAGGGTTCTGGGATCGTGCCCTGCATTGGGCTCTCTGCTCAGCAGGGCGCCTGCTTCCCCCTCTCTCTCTGCCTACTTGTGATCTCTCTGTCAAATAAATAAATAAAATCTTTTAAAAAATTACAATAACTGAAATCATGTGAACATTATCAACAATTGAAGATAACACAAGATAAAGTTTTGATAAAGTTAACATTTCCCATCAGTGAGGGAGGGTTACATTATAAAAACAAAGATTCATTTAAAGAAAATGTAGGTAAAAAAAAATATATACATATATAGGTTAAAAAATAAAATGTAGGTAAATACTTATGTAACTTTGGTGTGAAAAGAACTCTGGCATGAAAAAGAAGAGAGGACAGAAAGCACTCATAACCATCGAAGGAACAGTAGTAGCTACTGTATGCTGCACACTTAACACGTCCCAGTTCTGGGGTAAGTATTCTCCATGCGTTCTCCTACACAATCTGCTAATGGTCCTAAAAGGTTGGGTATGGCTGGGAATATTTTATGGACGAGAGACTGGTGGCTCTAGAAGGTCATGTGATGCACCAAAGGGCCACAGCAGATAAGGGCTAGAGGCAGGATTTGCATTGTGGCCCCTCGGGCTCCTGAGAGGTGGTGTTTCTCAGCCAGGATAGATTTGACTGCCCGAAAATTAAAAATTCTTCTTCTTCTTCTTTTTTTTTTTTTTTTTAAGTGCCATTAACTAGTAAAAGCCAGTTAGACCAGGGAAATGATTTGCAACCTATCATATAAAATATCAATGCCCTTCATTATGTAGAGGATTTTTTTCAAATAAGAAAAATGATAGAATTATACTTAAAGGGCATCATTAGAGAATTAAAAACTAAAAACCTATATGCAGCTTCTCTCTGAGAAAACAAAAACCCAATGGATGAGAAGTTACCATTATAGTTACCAGCTATCACTTTTGAAAACATTAGGAGGAATGGTAGGTCCAAGTGTGATAAAAAAAATATGCATATTAAAATCTGAGAAAAAACATTCCTGGGCACTACATAAAAGTCTTGAAACTGAATATTCATTTGACCCAATAATTCCGCTGGTAGAAAATAGTGTATGGACCCATGGTTGTTCCTCACAGCATTGTTTGTAAGATTTAAAACCTAAACCTCCTATAATTGGGGTTTTGATAAATCAATATAATCAATAGGTGAATAGAGCAGCACAGATGGCTGTCTCCCACCGAGGGGGCGGTGGGGTAGGGGAGCGTGCATATGGAAAACCCCACAATCTTTCTGGCTGGGAATGAGGAAAGGCAACAGGAAAACCATGAATAGGCAAAGAATGGGAAATTCCCCAAGAGGAAAGAGCCAGAGGGGGGATTCCCCAGACTCCGACTGCCCCTGTCAGAAAGTGAGTGGTGTCTAAACCCACACATATAAGGAGTACACTCAAAGCAGTCCTATAGACAAGGGCTAACTCAGACTGGAGTGGACACCCTTCAACAATGCCCTTTGCTCCTTGACCTCCTTGACCTTGGCCTTTCCAGCCTTGACCTTCCTAACCATTCTTTCCCTCAGCCAGGGCGTCTAATCCAGCCTCCAACCCATGAACTTTCTCTCATTCCTCAAACATCCTATTACCCACTTCCTGTTTTCCATATGTTCCTTCTGCATGGAATGCTCCTTCCACACTCTTCTCTGGAATCGCTTTGCTTTCCCCATGAAGTCAGGCCCCCATCTTGCTTATCCTTTCCTCCTTCGTGCTCCTGCAGATCACAGTATACCCTTTATCCTAATACTTACAAGCCAACACCGTACCTGTTTTCTTGCTGGAGTCCCACAGCAAGGCTGGGAAGCTGGGCTGGGGGCTTGTTCTCAGTTGCATCCCCAGGACTGAGCATAGCATCTGGGCTACAGTAGACACCAACAATTTTTTGTTGAATAAAATGAGAGAATAAATGATTCCATTATTGCCTGCTGGCTTTAAGCTGATGTAATTTCCATGAAATTATGTCTTTCATCATATTTGGAAACTTCTAATTTATCAGAAAAAACATTGCTATTTGTCAGACTAATGGATTTTTAATGCATTTGTCACCCTCAAGTCATGAGACATTTTCTCTATGTTTCTCCCGTTAATAACAAGAAGTATATTTTTTCAAAGAATTTTTATGTTGCATTATAATAGAGGAGTTAATATGGATTTTATTTGCTGGCCTACTTTAAGAAGAACATTTTAGTTAGGTACTCTAGAAGTTTGTAAAACAACACAATAATTTAAATTTTATTTAGAGTATATATATTTTCGCTAAATGTAAATGTATCCTAATTTCAAGAGCTAAATATACCATTAAAGAAATACTTTTTTTTTTTTACCATTACTTTATATAATTTACAAAGTTTCATTTCATACTAAGATGAGAAATATTGCTTTCAGAAGAAAATAGTTCGAGGAATATTAAGAATAGTTGACATTTTCAATATATGATATATGTAAAAATACACTACAGAATCATAACTACATGCACCATGGCAGGGGTTATAAAATATATGTGCCCATGATTTTGGCTGGAAATCAGTGAAGTAAAGGGACAGGTACGTGCTTGTATGAGAACAGACCACCTGGAATTGGAATTGGAGAGTGAGGGGCTGGTTTGGCCAGAAAGTCCTGAGACTTCCCTCTTGACTCAGGGACCCCATGTGTGGACCCCAGTGGTAGCTATGGTCTGAGGCACCATACCTTTGTGTTTCTTGGGTCTTTAGGAGGCACGCTGAGAAGGCAGAAAAATGCCAGTCAATTCGTGATCAAGTTCCAAAGTGTGTATTATAACATTTCCAGTAGGAGGATGAAGGGGAAAACTGCATAGAACTAAAAATGCTGCTATTTCAGCGTTGACATAGTCTAGAGTGCTTTAGGAGTTGGGAGAAAGAGGCTTCAACTTCGTAGTCCAGTTTTTGGTCAATATATGTTGCTGCATGGAACACAGCCCTTGACCACACTGAAGTTTGTTTTTCCTCAAAGGCTACATGACTGCTCATTGGCAAGTTTTGTCCACTTTTATGTGTGCGGGGTATAGCAAAGGGTAGGCTAGACCAGTGTTTGTTAATGCAACCCAGAAGATAATTTGAACTGAATGAATGAATGAATGAATGAATGAGTGAATATATGGAAGAAAGGATGGAAGGAAAGAAGGATGGATAGAAGGAAGGATGGATGGAAGGAAGGTTGGATGGATGGGAGAAAGGATGGATGGAAGGAAAGATGGATGGAAGGAAGGAAGAAAAGGAGGATGGATGGAAGGAAGGAAGGATGGAAGGAAGGAAGGATGGACGTACGGATGGAGACAAGAGAGTGTGAGGAGGGGCACCTGAGCGTCAGGAGCACTACAGTTTGAATCCCAGGTGAATGGAGAGGATACTTTTATTTTGTTAAATGAAGCAGATAGAAAAATAAGACACAAGGGAGCAAGCTGTAAACGTGACCCCAAACACTCATCTCATTACTAAGACTGGGGACTTAGTCTTGCCCATCCTTCACTGCATGGCAAACACGATGCTTCTGGCCCTCATTGACTAGAGAAGATACTCAGAAACAACTTCTGGATGAATGAGCAGCAAAATTGGCATCTTTTTTTTTTTTTTAAGATTTTATTTATTTGACAGAGATCACAAGTAGGCAGAGAGGCAAGCAGAGAGAGGAAGGGGAAGCAGGCTTACCGCTGAGCAGAGAGCCCAATGTGGGGCTCAATCCCAGGACCCTGAGATCATGACCTGAGCCGGAGGCAGAGGCTTAACCCACTGAGCCACCCAGGCGCCCAAAACTGGCATCTTGAGACTTTACCTGGCCCCACGTCATCCAGTCTCCAGTGTGGAATGCACTGACTTCGTAGAAAACAATGAAGATGCAAATGGCCCGAACTCTCTTGGATTCGAGGTTATTAATCAAATCTAAACTGGGTTAGGAAGCTTCTTTGAATTAGAGCATGTTCTATAAAGGCACTAAGTCAACGAAACTTTGGCTCAGTTAGTTAAGCATCTTGATTTTGGGTCAAGTTCTCAGGGTTGTGAGCTTGAGCCGTGTGAGGCTCTGCGCTGGGCATGGATTCTTCCTCCTCCTCTCCTTCTGCCCACCCCCCAAATATGAAACTTCCATATGATACATCTTAAAAATAAACTATTAAAATACCTGTTTGAAAACTGGGGTGGCAGAGAGGGAGGAAAGAGTAACAGCAGTGAAAGCGTTTGGTGAACATCTACTTTGTGCCAGAATGCTGGTGAGGAGCTCTGCGTGTGCAGGCCGGTTTGCGTCAGTGATGCTTCAGAGGGAAGGCTGGGGATGGAGCTTTGAGACCAGATCAGGGCTCTGGATTTCAGTCCCAACACTGACCTGTGGAATGACCTTCAGAAAATTATCTCGTGTTGGGGTTTCCTGATCTGGAAAGTGGGAATGTTAAAGGGGAGGGGGGCCACTGGATAGATTCAAAGAGTTACTAATTGCAGAATGGAGTGTAAGCAGGTCTCCTAAGGACCCTCATTTAGATCGCTGGTTTGATTCTGTGGAGCTCCTGTGTGGCACTGACGGCTCACACCTCCTTTTCAAAGGAAGCACCTAAATACAAGTTTGTTCTTCATCATACAGCTAATGAGCGGCAGGACGCAGCTTTGAACTTTGAGGTCTGTGGCTCAAAAGCCAGCAGTATCCACCTGCCGATGCCGGAAGGCATGGGAGTTTGCAAGTGTACCCCAAGAAACCACAGTTTTAAAAAGGAGCCCTCCCGTGGAACGGAGTTAAACCGAACCCGAAATATGCAGAGCTACCTAAGCAGGGGTGCGGACTGCGGTCTGAGCCTGTCCTGGAATGCCCTGCTTCCCCGAGGCAGGGCATTCGGGGAAGCAGGGCACCTGCCGCCGGGTGGGGTAGCAGGTCTTGGTGAGGAGGGTGGGCTCTGCCCTCAGACCCCCCAGGCTGAATGGGCCTTTACCGCTTGCCAGCTTCGCGGCAGACAAATGTCTGTTTCTCTTACATAAACTGTAAACGATGACAAGAGATGAATGAGATCCTCCCCCGTCCCCCCACATGGGGTTTGTAAGGGTTATATAGCCACAGCTCTTAAAGCATGGTGCAGACACAGGTGTTCGCTACTGCTCTTAACCCAGTAAAGAAGAAACCGAGCTCTGACACTCATTAGGAGGGTAGTTCCAGAACCCCAGTGTGACTCAAAACTATGGCACAGAAATTAAAGGTCAGACCACAGTTTCCAATGACCAGAGTGTATTTTTAAATCTTTTTCAAAACGTTTTAAATCTTGTGAAATTCCCCATTAGAAGTAAAAACTTAGCATTTGAGATCATTATTAGAAAAAATCTCAATCCAGTAAGAGCTTTTTAGTTGGAGAACCTTTGTGCATTTTACACATTCGGTTTAAAGAAATTTTAGTGAGGTCTACAAATAAAATTTTATTTTGTTCCACCCTATCTTAAAGCCTCTACTAAAAGTATACTTACCCTTGAAAGAAGGGAAAGACTCAATTAAGGTAATTACCTAAAAACACAAATCACAAGAGCATCGTTGAAAAATGTTTGCCATCCTCATTGGCAGGGGCTAATATTCCGTATCTGGCAAGGAGGTGGGGCTGTGCTTCTCAGTCTCTGACAGGCCTGAAGAGGCTGACACAGCACCGGGGTAGATGAGGGTTTGTTCCTCCTCCTGTATTCTTCCCGTATCCTAAACTGTTGGGTGGTACTTACAAACATTACAATTAATTGAAGCAACCATCGTTAGACATTATGAGAATTTCTCTTTCCTCCTTTGAGACAACTGGGTAACGGCTCTGGTTTAGAACCACTGAGCTATCTGTCATGTCTCCTAGAGACCCTGCACTTGTAGCTCTTTGTGAGATCTATTAGATCTATTAGAGATTAGATCTATGAGATTAGAGATTAGAGATAGAGATTAGATCTATGAGATCTATGAGCTCTATTAGGTCCAGTGACATCTGCATTCAAACATTACACATTTTCTGTGTCTAGCATCCTTTGAAAACCTAGCCTCTTCTAGGGCCACACTTTCTGACAGCACGGGGACAAGTGTATTCATTCCCTAAGGGTTCACATAAGCAGAGGTTTTCTTGGGGGAAGAAATAATACTTGTCATTCTTTCCAAGTGGCTCATTCTGTTTGCAGTAGAGGCAGTGAACTGCCGTGAGGAAATGAAATTCTGACAAATAACTTGCTCTCAGCTGGTGCACTAATTGAAACTGAACCTGATGCTTCTGACGAAGAGCCATCAGAAAGTCCACGCCAGTCTGCAAAACAGAATGAGCAGCCCACGTTGACCTTCAGAAGGTTACAGAGCGGAGTCAGTGGGCTGGGAGAAGGCAGAGGTGGCCAGCGGAGGGGAACCCGGAACTGGAGCAAGGCTGGGGGTGGTGGATGGGCGCTGGGGTAGTTTTCCAGGTCTGACAGATTACAAACCTAACTGCTAGATGTCTATGAAGTCACCGAAAACTCAATAGGAATTCAAGCTAATTTTGCGAAGATGATCTAGTTCCTGACTACTTTAGATTTCACAGAAACCAACTCACAGGAGGAGGAGACAGAGCAGGATTTCCCAGAGTTCTACCAAAGCTTCCTCTCATCCAGACGCTGACCGCGCAGCCCTCGGGGCGGCAGGGAGGAGCCTGGGCCTCACCCCACGCAGCGCAGCGCGCACCTGTGGTTTTCAGCAGCCTCCCCTCCCCCCCACACCGCTGTGTATATGCCGTGACAGGGAGCAGACAAGGTAGGGGTTTTTGTCCTTTTGTGAACAATCACATACAGTAGGTGACCAAAAAATTCTTTTGGATAAATTAATGAAATAGCTTCAGATTTTGAAAAGTAAAATTAAGGCAACTGTTTCAGAAAAAGGGAAAGTAGCAAGGTAAATGGAAATAAACATCATGTTCTACACTTAGTGCAGCAGTGTTACCACCTCCAAAACAGTGCGAACCCTGTATGTGCATTAATCCAAAAGTCAGCGTTTAACTACATGGAGGTGGGTTAACAGTTACAAGGTCTTCCTTGAACATCACGCTGCATTAATATGCAATTCCTAAAAAAATTAGTGACCCCAGAAGCCTAACATAAGCATAAACATATGAACAGGGAAACAGGAAACTGCTCCGAGTTGCACCTGGGTACAGCAGAAGGTCTGAGGGTGCTGTTTCTCCGTTATCAGAGCCAGTCTGATGTTCAGACTATGCACCTGATCTCCTCTGGTAAAGCAAAGAAGGCATTTACTTCATTTACTTGAAGAAAGTAGCTTTCTGAAGTTCTGAGAGCGCCTGAATCTGTCCTGCATGTCATAGGACACAGGGCAGGTACTAAGTACCAATTTCACTGTATCCACATGGCAAATAGTTTCTTGGTTTCAGACTAAATCATACACAAGTAGGTGTTCCTCGATTACAGAAGATAAAATGCTCTATACTTTGTTTTTGATAAAGTCAGAGGTGAAGACCATAGAAGCCTTTAAATGATACCCAATAAATACTGAGAAAATGTACAAAGGAAAGTTTTCTTGAAGTTTTAATTGGAAAACACAGAAAAGAGCAGGGTCTTGGGCTTACACCTGAACTCTGAGCGGGCTCAAGCGGCCGTGTACTGCCACCTAGTGGCTACATCTGTAAGTACCACCTGGTTTGGCATCTGGGCCCTTCACATCGAAGGCCCCAAAAACCTAAGGTCTCTACACCCGTCCGGCGTTCTTTGTCAACTCCTCTTTAAATCCTAAACAAGGGTCTAAACACAGGAAAAACAGGCAGTAACGCTAAAGTATTTTATTAATAATTTATTGTCAGTAAGAAAGACTGGCTAATGGTAGTTTTCAGTAAAAACCTTTACATGACCGTTGCATCACAAATATACAGACACTATAAAAACTGTGTCGTGATGGTTTTGGTTCTAAACAGGTGAGCAGAAGGTCCCCATTACACTTTCCAGTAATGAAAAATGTTTATAATTCTAAAATACAGTAACTCATTTAAGACATGTCCATGTGGAAGATCTTTCCTCCTCCTATGTACAGCTAGAAATCAAAGACTATATTGAAATGTCTTAATGAAATGTCGTACTTCAGTGGAAGAGGACATATAATGAAACCCTGGTTATAGTAAAAAATCAGGGTGCTAGGTAATGACGCTAACACCACCAAATTTCGGTCAAAAACAAATGCACCAGATAGCTTGAAAAACCTAGTTAAAACTATGAGAAATCAAATCTGTACATAAAATTTACAAAAAAAAAGAACAAATCTATATAAATACATGAATCATGCTAACAAGGTGATAGGACTGATTTTTTGTTTCATTATTTTAACAGACACATGTAAATGCAGACAGAGGTTCGGAAACGGCACGGCCAAAGGAAACCTCCTCCCGTGACAGTGGGTTCGGACACCGGAAATGGCGAACTTGTCCAGAGGTGCGTGACTCAGTGCAGCCATGCCCATCGTAGCTCACCCAAAAAGAAGAAAGGAAGGAAAAGCGCTGAAGCACTGCTGCGGAGAACGATGCGCAAGATCACGTACAGAACCAGCTCCAGGTTTGTTCAGGTCCAGGCACTTTGGGGGGAGGCTGAGCGTCACACCTGCGTGTGTTGCTGCGCATCCAGCGGGGGCACCGTCACCTCCTCGAAGTGACCGTCCTCCCCGCTCTCGTAGTCACTCATCATGACCTCCGACTCCACGTCACAGCACGCCGACACGTCAGAGCAGGAGGCCGCGGAGGCGTACACGGACAGGGGCATGGTTTCTGCGGGCGGGGCTTCAAAGTTTCTGGGGTACCCTGGAGGGAAGGGGGCATAGGGTTCTCTGCACGGACTGTTCTCGCCGGCGCCTGGTTTTTGAGGTTCAGACATATCGACGGGGTAGAAATTGGGCAGATACTGATTCAAGTGGAACCTCTGCCGGTTTCGCGAGGAGGAGCCCAGACTGCCCGCAGCGGGCATGTCTCTGGGAGGGTGTATGGACTCGAACTGGTCGCTGAATTCCGGAGGCAAGGGCGGCAGTTCGTCAGGCGCGGGGAAGTCTTCTGGTGGCGGTGGGAAATCGCTCTCGATGTCGTAGCCTCCGGGGTAATAGTCTGTGTCGATGGCATTCGGATCTGCTGAGTAGAGTGGGGTCTGCTCGTCAATGACCTCGTAATTGGGAAATTCTTGTATATCAGGCAGAGGAACGCTCGGCATCCAATCCGACGTATCCCAGTGATAGCCTTGGTAGGAGAGAGAACAGATTTCAGTGTCTTTCCTCCCCGCTGTCTGTGCCAGTGCACAAAGAGCTCCGTGTAGAACAAGCGCAAAGGCTTCCCACGGGTTCCTCCCTGCGGAAACCTCTGCTCAATGCTTTGAGGGCCTCCCGCTGCCCGCCTCACCCTGACCGAGTTTTGACAACCTCTCTGAACTAGGCTCTGGTTCCAAAAGGGGGACCTACAGTTTCACGGAGGTGCCTAACTTTCAAGGAAAGCAAACAAGTCTGAACAGAAGCAGTGTGCCGGCATCTGAAGGACGGGTACTTTCCAACAAGCGCTTCCCATCAGCCCTTCAGGACCCACTGCTCTATCCGAAGGGGATCAGTTCAGGCTCAGGACACAGTGACATGCTAACATTACAAAATAAAATTCCTTTACAGACATTAATAAAGGTACGTAACAAAGCATGCTTCCAAGTCAAGCAAAATGCAACCCCAAACTGAAAAACAGCCCAAGTTTGGATCGATTACAACACCCAGTTTTTGTTACTTTTACAAGGACAAAGAATCATTTTGGACTATATTATTTTTTTTAGAAACTCCCCGATATGGGGATGCTCCCCCCGCCCCGGAGATTACGGAACTCCTCGGACACGCAGGCGAGGCGACGGGTTTAGAATGCAGCACAGACAGCTCTGGACTCAGTTACTGCGGCATCCACGGAGCGGACAAGTGAAGCAAGTCAGCCGTTGGGGCAAACCTTTACCAATTTTTTTTAGTGAGTATCAATGAACAACTGGCATGCATAAGTCACCTCTTGATTTGCTGAGGTCAGGAGCAGCCAAAGACTCTTGGTGGCAGAGTAGAGAGAAAAGAAAATATTTATAATTAAAACAGAAAGATGGCTGGAAAGGCAATCACGATCAGTACATAATACAATGCCCACTGTTTCTCAAGGCCCAGCCAGCCATGGACCAGCCTCGGAGCCGTGCTCCCCAGAAGGTCCAAATGGCTGAGAAATGCACGCGGCACAAATGAAATGGGACAGGGGAGGAGAGGAAAAGATTGGGACGATGAACTCTGCCAGGGAACTCAACATGAGTTTACTTTTGTTTTCTTTTTTCTGGCTATCTGAACCTGAACACACCCAGTTTGGTTAGGAATAGTCTATAAGCTCCAATAACACGTAAATTGAGAGGGAACTTAAAAGACACCTTCGTGATACTGAACAGTATGATGACACAATCCAAATACATCCAAAGTTACGTAAGACACACTTCACAGCACAGTATAGCCCTCAAATGTACGTTACATTCAGATAAATTCAGTATTGTAGGGACTCATGAATGGACAGAAGAAACTCTCTACAAACCCTGCCCATTCTGAACGTGACTTGATATTCCCATTGTTCCCTTCTCCTGGGAGAGAGCATGGGCTGTGCAGACTCCTGCCCGCACCCCAGAGCTGCAAAGCCACTAGCTCCTTCACACACCGTTTCATTCACAGAACTCCAGCACAGAGGCTTCAGGCCACAAAAGGAGAGGTAAATCCCACTTTAGTCAGGGCCACCGCCCTGGGCAGGTTGCTTACCCTGGCTAAGCTTCAGGTTCTTATCTTTGAAAGGGGAGTGGAAATCCCTTTACTAGAAGGATTAAATCAGATAATGTAGGTCGAGCCCAAACTCTTAGCTATTGTCATGATTCTTATTCTTGGAAAGTAGTAATCACAGTGGAAATAGAGTCATTTCAGAGCTTTTCTGAACAAAACCAATGCTTTCCATGCATTGTACAATTGTTCCCGAAAACCCATGTAATAAAGAAAGAAATCTGGAGCAAAGAGGACCAGACTGGTGGTTCTCTTCTAGGAATTTAAAGCTAAAAGTGAACCGACCATGGGGACGCTAAAAAATAAGCCAGTATTTAGTCAACGTGTAACTACAGAATTGTTTCTAAAGTCTACAAAAATGTAATTTCTTGAAGAGAGGATTTGACCACCTGTTACTCCAGAGGCACTAGATTCTTAAAATTCAAGCAAGCAGTCAACTTTAAATACAGTTTCTATTACTTTTCAGTGAAGGAGAGCCCATGAAAGAATGGTTTTAAGTTCTGCTTTCTAAAATTCCATCAATATTTATAACTAAAATCCACCAGACAAAATACAGATCACTTTACCATTGCCCAAGACACAGTACTTGTTCTTGGGAAGTTACAACCTTCTGCCTGGCCTGCCCTATCCTGAAACCATCCTCTCAACTCAATCTTAAAAACACACCTGTCTTCCCAAAGACGATCCCCTAAGGGTAATGCACTCTTGATTGTGTAGAGAAAGGTAAATTCTAAGCCCTCCCGGAGATGGGATTTACAATTTAAAAGCTACTAGGCTGTGCAATTTACATGTGATTACTCCTACCTTCAGTGCATTAATAAAGGGCTTATTTAATTTAAAGTAACGTTAGGTGCTGATCAATGCCCTTTCAGAGAATTTTAAACAGAGATAAAGCTTCATATTAATTTTCACTACACCATATAATGAAAATAATTACTTTCTGCCATGTTCTATCATTATCCTTAATCACACTCAGGTAATTATAAAAGCTGTGTGTTAGTGTTATTCCTATGAAGAAGATTGAAAAAAAGAAATGTTCAGCTAGAATGTAACTACTAAGCTTCTTAATACCATGTCATGTAAAGCCAAGCCGTCAAGATCCCACAGGTCACTTTTGATGTCTATATAAATTCACGACGAGTGGCAAAGAGTGACAAAGACGTAACATTACGTAAGGATATTTTTGCAACATATCTGGATTACGAATATACATACACACCATGCACAGAAGTACTCAACCCCCTCAAAACCACACACTTTTTTTTAATACACTACAACAGGCGAAAGCACAGGATTCTCTGTGGCAGGGACTATAAACACAAACATACAGCACACGTACTATGACTATACCTTCTTCATTCACCGTGTCAACGACAGCGTTGACAAGGTGGATTACGGTCACTATGGAAGCTTGTAAAAAGGTACAAAAGGAGTAAATTAGGAAAATCTTCAGTTAGAAAATAGTGCATGAAATAGGATTTCTTTATATAATTTCTACCTCCTAATTTAAAAATGTGAAAACTTTAACATAACACGTAATATAATTATGCATGACTCCTACAGTCTTGCTATTATGTATCTTAGATATTTTTCTAATCAAGCTATACGCAGTCGTTATTAATCAAAGGGCTAAAGTAAGCACACTATACTATAAGACATATTTTAGCTCTAAGTTTTCTCACAGATCTAGTCATGACAAAACAATCCTTATTTAAACATCTCATGGGCAAAAGAATTCACATTTAAACTGTAAAGTGCTTGCTAAGCCAATTTTCTGGGTTTATTTAATGAATTTGTACCTTCCAAGAAAAATTTAGTATTACATAATAAGATAAAATATGTAATATAAATACAAAACTGGCTTTAATTCCGTTCTATGTACTCCCAACTACAAATTTCTTATCTTTTTTTTGCAGACGGGCTAACAACTGGGGAGCTAACATACCAGCAGAGAAATGCAGACTGTCTGCCTGGCTGTTTCCTAGGTAAATTCCCTTTTATTTATAGATCAGATTGTTTTAAAGCATCTACGCCAAGATAAACATGTGTGCATGTGGTAAGCTGAACAATGGCCCTCCAAGATGTCCACATCTAATCCTGGGAGATGGTGAATATGTTACCATCCCTGGCAAAGGAACTGACTTTGCTGGTATGATTAAAGGTCTGGAGATGGGGAGATTTTCCTAAATGGTCTGTAGTGGGTGGAGGGAGCGAGGACTACAGAAGAATGGTCAAGGAGCGAGGCAATGCTGTCTTTGCAAGGAGACCAGCTTCTAGAAGCTGGGAAAGGTCAGGGAGCAGGTTCTCCTCTAGAGGGGGCAGAAACACAGCGGCCCTGCCAACACTTCCATATGAGCCCACTGACCTACGGTGGGATTTCTAAACTACAGAACTGTAAGGTTATAAATTTACCTTGTGTTTAGCCACCACCTTCGTGGGGATCTGTTATGAAAGCCTCAGAAAACTAAAAATATAATTTAAGTCCACGTTCTTTATCCGGACTTTCTGACTGATAAAAATTAAAATACAAACACTCCTGGATATGTTTTCTTTCTCATGCTAAATTTTCCAGCAATTAACTTTTGTAACTGATGGGCCACAGTTTATTAAAAGCTGTTAGCAGTATTAAGAAGAATGATATTCTGAGGAAAACACTGACAAGATTCTGAAATTTATTTATGAAGAGCATTTGAGGAACCAAAATATAAATTACATAAACTGGCAACACTAATGTTTTAAATTAAACCTAATGGAAGAAAGAATTCGTTCTGTTGATTTAATAAGCAAAGCTATGCTCACAGACTCCGTCACTAAGTAATAAGTAATAAACACAGGTGAACTCTGACACATAAGATGCTTGAAATCAGAAATGAATGGAGTAAACTTGTGGCCATCTTTACTTTGGGAAAAGACTGAAATATGATCTATTACTCTGGGTTTAGAAATTAATAATAATGGGTTAATTCTTTCCACCAAATATTTGAAATGGCTAAATACATTTTTATGCAAAAAAAAAAAGTCAAACTTACTAATTCTGAGCTGCAAAAATTTCTACTAACAACTATTTTATTACTGAATATTGACCATTTTCTCTACTGCTCTGTGTTATCATGGCAAAGCTGGTTACTGATGCAGTTTACCTAGAGAAATCAGATCAACAGAACTGGCATCAAAGATCCCACTGTCAAACTTTCTTCATTAGAAATATAATCAGACTTACTAGCAGTCTCTTAAACTGTGCTCTCAGTCAGTACGCTCTGATCCAAATGGGAGCTGGGGCCGCAGGGGAGTTGGGGGAAGAGACAAATAAAACCTTGTAATAGTGAAGGAGCTCCCCGAGCTGAACATTCCAACTAGACATCGCCTCCCAGGGGTGCAGCAGGAGGAGGGTGGGTGGGGGGCTGTGGTCAAGAAAGCTGCTGCAAGCATTTTTTTAGAACCCCACACCACCTCTAGAACATTTACTATTGTGGGAAAAAAAAAAACAACCCAATCAGAAAAAAATCTCTCCGTTAAGTATGTTTTCTTCCTATTTCCGACCGGTTGCTGCAGTTCAAAGACCTACCCCATTAGGAACGTCTGAAATATTCTCCCCGCTGCAGACGCTCATGCAAGTTGTACAAGGGGCTGTGTACTGGTGGTCCCGAGTGGGACGTGAACTGTCGGAGCCTCCACAAGCGCCCTGGGCACACCCGCGACACTCCACACGCAACGCCACGCCCACAGCGTGGCAAGCAAGCCTGCGCGGCGTTTCAGACTCTTTACTCACCATTGTCATCGCAGGACTCAGACTGGAAGGAGCTGAGGGACTGCACCTCTGACAGGCTCTCCCGGGCGCTGTATGGATGCGAAGGCTTTTCCTCCAGGGGCTTCTTGGACAGACAGGGATCGAGGTCCACGACTTTAGCTAAAAGGAAGAGGAGAGAACGATGGTCAGCCCCAGGAGGGGAGGCCTCTGCCTGGCTCGCCGCCGTGTCCTCACACAGGCAAGCACACCCGAACGCTGCCCGAGCCTGCCGGCCTACAGGAGCAACCGAAAGAAAACGGGGGAAGTGACTGAAAAACCGAAAACCTTCAAACCTGCAAGTATTCTCGCAGATTCCAAGAGAGAAAGTCTCCATAAACCCACCTGCGGAGATCATGAGACAGTATGGGGAATTAAAACCTTTTTTTTTTTTTTTTTTTTTAATTTGATAGACAAGTAGGCAGAGAGGCACGCAGAGAGAGACAGGAAGGGAAGCGGGCTCCCTACCGAGCAGAGGGTCCCATGCGGGGCTGGATCCCAGAACCCTGGGATCATGACCCAAGCTGAAGGCAGAGGCTTTAACCCACTGAGTCACCCAGGCGCCCCTTAAAACCTCCTCTTAAAAAGCCATTTTTAAAGCATCAAACGATACAGACTGCGGTTACAAATACTATGCTTCCCTTTTTAAAACATCATACAGGGGCGCCTGGGTGGCTCAGTGGGTCAAAGCCTCTGCCTTCGGCTCAGGTCACGATCCCAGGATCCTGGGATCGAATTCTGCATCAGGCTCTCTGCTCAGCATGGAGCCTAATTCCCTTTCTCTCTCTCTGCCTGCCTCTCTGCTTGTGGTCTCTGTCTGTCAAATAAAAAATAAAATCTTTAAAAAAATCCATCATACAAATACTCTTCCTAATTTGTCCTAATAAGCCCCCTAAATCCTGAGAGCCCATATCCATCCAAGAAAGAGATGCTCCCTCCTGAATATTAGTGTGAGGTCCTTGATTGACAGACCATCACCACCACGGCTCTCGGCCACGACAAGCACCTCACATCACACCCCCAGGTCCGGGAGCCCCAGCGCACTAATCCCTGCCACGGGCTCCACCACGTGACTGGGCCCACCGGCTGCTCTGGCAGAAGGTACAAGGTCACGGTTCAGCTAATGACATTTGATGCAGGTGCAAAGGGCCACGCTTACTGTCGTAGTCGAAGTCCCAGCTGGGCTTCTGTATGGAGTCACTGTCCGATGGGGAGTTTGAGGGCGGCGGGGGCGGCAAGTTTGGAGCCACGCTGCAGACGGCCACGGCTTTCCGGTGTCCGTGCACAGCCTCGGGGTTAAAGGTGCTGAACTCCGGATGCTCCGGGATGGCAGATCCTTCAAAGGAATTGCGGTCCAGGTTGTTCCTAGAGTCGCTTGGAATGCTTGGAGTGTAGGAGATAGGACGGACAGGCACCTGGGGTGGTATGTCTGAGTAAATGTTCTTATTGAGCTTGGCATCAAAATACGGTCTTTGCAAAAAAGCGGCGCCGGGGCCCAGGTGCTTGTCTTCGGGTTCGGCCTGGTGCTTCTTCTTCCGACTGACTATCTTGCGGCAGAGGACAAACAGCCCCACCAGCAGGAAGATCCCCGTTATAAAGACGAGAATGCCTATCCCCTCGGCCAGGCCGATGTTCCACGGAGTGGACACGTACTGATTGGGCGTGGCGTCCTCACAGTGTCGGCCCCGGTACTCACGGCTGCAGTTGCAGTGGTAGGAGCCGTGCGTGTTCTCACACAGCGCCCCGTTGCGACAGGGGCTGGCGGCACACTCATCAACGTCACTCTGACATCTGCCAAGAACGAGGACAGACACTTGCCACACACGTCTCAACAGGCCAGCCCCCCTAGTTCCCAGAGCCCAGGGACTGAACACAAACACAACAGCGTGAGTAACCACCAAAAAAACGCTACCAGCAAGTTATTACAGCGAAAAAAAACTCCTCATGGAGTAATTAGTCACGTGAGTCTACACTGGGTACCTCGGGGAGAGATGCATGACATCACGCCGTATTTAACTGCCTTTTTTTTAGAATGCCACAGATGATTAAACCAAACCCACCGGCTAAGCATTGAGTCTGTGTCTCATTCTCTTTGTTCAGAATGCACACTGGATACATGGCATGCTGGAAACTGTTCTAAAAGGCTAGCTTAGATCTCTAAGAAAATCTTCCTGTTCAGAAATAGGATGGTTGCATAAAACATGCAAAAGGTTAGAAATTTTCCATTTTAAAACATTTCTCCTGCTGAAAACCTCCCACATCCCCTCACCTGACCGAACATTCCCAGGCCGCTCCACCCCCTCTGCCTTTCCAAACGGGGGCCTGCGCAGATGTGCCCGACACTTCTCAAAGCCTCCCCACTTTTATAAAATATATCTACTGCTCTTCCCTGTACTCAACTGCCAGTCAACAGTTTAGACATTTTTGTCAAATATATTATCAACTGACTGGAATTAGGAAAGTCAGTTTAAGAACTAAGACCACAGGGTGCCTGGGTGGCTCAGTCATTAAGTGTCTGTCTTCAGCTCAGGGTCATGATCCCAGGGTCCCGAGATCAAGCCCCGCATCAGGCTCCCTGCTCAGTGGGAAGCCTGCTTCTCCCTCTCCCGCTCCCCATTCTTGTGTCCCTCTCTCAGTCAAATAAAATCTTAAGAAGGAACTAAGACCATGTGACTGATGGCAAAACTCACTACTCCAACCACCGCTGAAGCAGAAGCGTAGGCAGACACCCACAGGCAGCTCGCCCTCACAGCCTGCCCACAGGATGGACGGGGCACACCTCAGGGAGGTGGGAGGCACTGAGAGTCAACGTGCAGTTACTTGGTAAACCGAACAGTGAAAGGGCAACAGTAAAACGCCTGCCTCTTTCAAGGTGTATCATGAGCCCCTCTGTGCCCCATTTTCCTCCCGCAGAAAACAGCTGCTAGATACTAGATAAACGTGAGTTATGACATATTCTGAAGAGGGGTCACTGTTGTCCCACTGAAAAGACAGGTAACAACTCCAGGTGCGTCTGCCGTAACAGAACTACCGCTCCCCACACGCGTCCTGCCTGCAAGCACCTTGTTCATAAAGATCTCTCACGTACGTTAGTAGGCATTTTCAAGCACGACCTTGCAGTTACCTGCTCTGTATTTTAAACAGTGAAAAGATAACAGCTGCAAAGACCTAAGGGTGTAGAACGTGAGATTCTAAAGCAGTGTTGCCCCACATGAACAGAGCTCTGCTACGTCTGCGAATGGATGTGACAAGACGGAGAGGTACAAACACAGGTGCTAGAAGAAGCCAGTTACCTTTCTCCCCTAAAACCCGAATCACACTGGCAGACAGCACCATCCAAACTGTCAAAGCACGTGCCCCCGTTTTTGCAGGGCTCATCCTTGCAGTAGGGGCTAAGCTGGCACCTGCGGGAGGAGAGGGATAGAGGCATCAGTGTCACACTCGTACTGCAAAGGACAACACAATAGAGAACAAAAGGAGGCATTTCCAGGACTTTGACCCCGAGAGCTACACTGACCTCTGACCGGTGTATAAGCCTCTGCACTGACACACAAAGTCCCCGTTGTCCACGATGCATGTGCCACCGTAAAGGCACGGATTGGAGGAGCACGGGTTAACACTCAGCTCACAGGACGCCCCAACGTACAGGGCGCTGCACTTGCAGTAATAACCTGTAGGTGCGAGAGGGAAAAAAAAAGCTCATCCAGTAACTAAAAAAATCTATCTTAGTATAATACTGGTTTTTACTTTTAAGAGAAGCCCTTGTTAACAACCGTAAGACCCACAGAAGTTCGTACAATTCCCATTCTCTCTGGGTACAGTGTCGTCTGTATCAACAATATCTCACTTCCACTGTTGGTAAAAACCAAACCAGAAGAGCTGCAGAGGGAACCCATAATTAGCTTCAGTTAATCAGAACTTGTGGGCCAAGCAC
Organism: Lontra canadensis; assembly: GCF_010015895.1. Taxonomy (NCBI): domain Eukaryota; kingdom Metazoa; phylum Chordata; class Mammalia; order Carnivora; family Mustelidae; genus Lontra; species Lontra canadensis. The sequence continues at coordinate 1,814,309 of NW_022631096.1, read as the reverse complement.
AGACAGCAAAGAAAAAGTCCCTTCTTAGAGTGACCATGCGGACTGAGAGCACTTATGACCGAACACATCCCCGTTCATTTGCAGCTCCCAAACTTTTAAAGGCTGCGATAGTAACGTGAAAGCACTCGGGAGACTATGAACTACCATCGGAGAAGGGGACTGTCATGTGTGTCCAAACGAGCATAAACGACGTCAGATTTCTTGCAAAGACTGTGACAGGGGACAGCTCATGTGATAGACTTTTTCCAACTGTCCTTGGGGCAGGACTGCACTGCCCCGCTGCCTCTGAAGGTGGGCACGGCTGTGAGAGCTTCTCTAGCCAAAGACGCGATACTCTAAGCCAGGAGCTTTATGAGCCTGTGTGTGGCACCACGCTCTCATCCTCCTGCTGCTATAGGAATCACAGTAGCCCGTTTCAAGAAAATGCTTCTCTCAGTCCCATCCCTGAGTCAACGAGGACGGTGTCCCCGCTGACCCGATGTGGACATGGAACATGATCACGGGATAAACCTTCACGTGGCGTCCTTTTGTGGGGATAACCTCGCCTGTTCTTTGCATGTGTAGGGTATGCACAAACATGCCCCCAAATAACACCATGCCAAATCCTCTGAAATCCCACTGAAGCGCCATTCTCGTTTTTGCTCCATTCATCACACACAGCTCTACTGATCAGGCACCGTGACTGTCCTGTCCTTTCACGGCATCTATTACTGGGAAGGGAACAAAAAGGGGCCAGGTTAACAAACGCCACAGAGTGCTCTACTACTCTGAGGCTTCGGGACAGGACTGGTTCTACTCCAAGAGGGTTCGAGGCGTTCTGGAAAACCAAACCCCATCTGCAGCAGGGCTAGCAGTTCCTAGATGCTGAGCCACCAGACCTAAGGGGGCCCTTCGGAAGGACAGAGTGCACAGTTCTCAGTCCCGATGTGACTGAAGAAGCCTGTGCAAAATAAACACCAGAGGGAAGAAGAGGGCAGAGTCAGCTGTGGTTCACCGGCGGTTCCTGGTGTGGAACAAGGAGGAGGTGCTGAAGCCTGACTCGAGGGGGAACAATCCTGAGTCCAGCCTGCTCTGGGTTCCCTCAGTTCCCACACTGACTGCAGGATCCGACAGCATCGCTCGCATGGGAAGGGGAAAGAGAGAGACCCGAGGCTCCCAAGCGTCTCCACGTGTAGCGCTCTGAAGACGACTAGCGCGCGAGGCCTACCTCCAGCAGCAGACGGGTGGCAGACGCCCCCGTTCTGGCAAGGGTTGCCGGAGCAGTCTGCAGTAGCTGTTAGTAAGCACCCGGGAGAGACGTCCACCCATTCTTCGATGTGTGCATAGCTTCTCGGTTTGTTATTCAGAGGGAGCTCCTGCCCGTTCAAATAGATGGAGTCCATACAGCCCCGGAAACCGTTCCCGACTTGGGGGCTTCTCCCGTGCCTGGTGCCTTGCTGACGGATGTGGCCACCAAAAAACACATGGTTATCCAGGTTTAGGGTTTTCAGGGTCCCGGGGGCTGTGCCTGATGCAGTATGAACTTGGTCTAGAACCAACCTAGCATAGTTTCCATTCACTTCTAGAGACACGGCATGCCACAGCCCATCGTTGACTTGAATGCTCTGAACAGACACGATGCCAGGACCACTTCCACAGTCAAACTTGTACTGCAGCCTTCCATTATGAATCTGTGACAAAGACAATTACCATTCCATTACTCTTGCAGGATCGTCCGTGAGGAACTCTGATCAAACATCCAAAGGAGAGATACGTTTAGCGACTGAAGGGAAAAGTGAGTGAGACTGCCTTTAAGCACTGCAGAACACACGCTCGTCTCATCAGTGCCCGGAGAGTAAAAATGAACCTAACACAAGTTCAAGTGCCAAAGTGCACCTCCGAAAAGCATCATGGAAATCACCCACAATTACCTGTTAACCGAGTAACAACCAAAAATAGCATCAGGTAAAATCAAAAGTGAATCGTGCATTAAAAAAAAGATTAGCACTTTAGGCAGTTATGAATGCTCTCTATAAACTATCTCTATAACATTAGTAAGATGTAATATCACTGAGAGTGTGAATGTTAACTGTCACGTGACCTAATTGATGCTGTGAGAAACAGAAGTCAATCTCTGTATTATGGCAGAGCAAAAAGAGCTATTTAGCCCCAAAGTCGAAAACTTAGAGAGGTATCAAGGAACTATTTAAGTGTGGAATAAAACCATGTCCCTTAATTTTTTTTCCAAAAAATGGACAACATGAACATAAAACAGAATTTCGTGTTTTTAAAGTCTTCAGATACAAAAACGTACCTCTAAGATGCTGTAGTCAGTCCCGCGGGCGTACATCACGACCGCGTGAGCGGAGTACGTTCTGAGTCTCATGGTCAGCTTCATCTCCAGTCTGTTTTCATTTTCCATTAGACGGTACTTCACAAAGCTGTTTCCAGTAAATGTGACCGATGAACTCCCTGAATCATGAAGAGGAAAACATAAATCAGAACCAAGTTGAAGCATGTTTATAAAAGTGAGATTCTTCCCCAACAGTGATCAAAGTTTTTATCTAAGGTTACAACATTATAAAATTCAATTCAATGGAAAATGTTTATTTGCTTTAATAAAGAGCATAGCATAACTGGATTTCTTTTGGAAGAGGACTGGACTACTATGTCAGAGAGAAACGAATTCTAAAACAACGAAAGATCTAAATATAAAAAGGTTCAATACAAAATTATTAGAAGACAATTGAGGAAAATATTCACACAGCCATGGTGGTCTGGGGAAACTTTTCAAGCAAAGTATAATCCCCAGTCTCCAAAAATGATGAATATCACTCTGCAGAGGTAGAAATGGTTATGTAAAATTACACAGAACTGACAAAAATTAAATTTCAAAATGACAAGAGACACTGTAAACAAATCAAAACACCAGTAATAGACAGTGGGATGGAGGTAACGTTCATGCTCACGGCACACGGAATGTTCTACACACTGAAAACAAGACACAAATAATCCCGACAGGCAAGTAAAGAATAGGAACAGGGCAGTCCAAGAGAGGAAATGCTAGTAGGAATAAATAAAACTTTCACAGGAAGCTGGTGCAATGCAAACTAAAATAATTAGTTATCATTTCATGCCTACTGGATGGGGGAATTTGTTTTTTAATTGAAAACCTTATACTGACAAGACAATGGGCAGTCAGACGGTCACAAAGGGCTGTAAGTAAGGAACTGGTGTGACTTTCTGGGAAACTACCATAATAGAAATATTTAAAAATTAAAAGTGTAGTTAATCTTTGATGTAGTAAATCCTAGTTTTAGAAAGCACCAATAAAGGCTCTATGTATAAAGTACTTTTTTAAAAATTAAAGTACAATTAACATACGATGTTGTATTAGTTTCAGAACTACAACGGAATGATTCAATAATTCTGTCCATTCCTCAGTGCGTCACCATGATTAAGTGTAGAAAAGGATTCGTTTTTAACACGAGAAAAACATCTTCACAATCTCAAGCTCATTTATAATTAAGGACAAAGCTGACAACGATCCAGCCCCTCAGAAGCATTAGGTTTATGGGCAAGAACTTGGGAAGATGCCCACAACAGATGTTAAGCCACAGAAAATCAAGCAGGAGACTGTGAGAGGCGATGAGTCCAGTTTTTCTTTTCTTTTTTTTTTTTTTTAAGTAAAGAGAATGTGGAGAAAACCACTCTGAGTATGTACATGTGGGACTGTTATGTTGGCATGAGCACAATCAGAAGGAAGAGCGTCACTAGTAACGCAGCAGTGAGCTGTTACACGTAGAGAACGGAGAAGTGACTGCTGCTCTCAATTCATCTGTAAGCCTGACTTGTTATAATCAATGCGCTTTACATCTGTCAACTCCAATAAAGAGAACGATGGCAAGAAAAAGTGACCTCTATAAAAGAAACATGCTTCATCACTGAACTCTTACCCGGGCATGGACCAAACTTGCCACCCGGGCAGACGCAGGAGTATCTGTTGTCTCCTGGATCCAGGACACACTCAGATCCCTCAGGGCACGGACTGTCTTCACATCCACGATGGACAAGTGGGCATTTTCCCTCTTTGTTTAAAAAACAGAGGGGGAAGGGAAACTCATTAACAGGAATTTCAGGAAAACGGTCGTTACTGTGTAGACTTCAAAGGTTGCCCATGGAATGATCTGTCTCCCCCGCTGTCAGGGACTTGTATGTGTTACCTGTGCAGAGACACACGGCTGTTCGGTGGTGGCGCGGGGTCACAAAACTCAGTCTGGCCGTGCTATGTGTTGACATGATGTTTTCATCCATGGTCACCTTCTCGTCACAGAATTTCCATGGGCAATCCAGTCCTGCACAGAGCTTCTGGAATACGTCCAGTATTCTGACACCAATGATTTCCTCAATATCCGTCACAGAAGAATTAATCTTGTGCAGGAGCTGCTTGGTTGAAATGGGGGCGCTACCCGATTTCTCCACAAAAAGCAGGACATCCAGATGTGGAGGAGGCTCAGAGGGCTGCAAACTGACCATCTGTACGTCATTCCTCCTCACCCCCAAGATGTTCCGCAAAGCCCGCTGGAAGTTGCGCCAGTAGTCCCCAACAAACTCCTCCGGAGTGAGATTGGCAAAGCGGAGTGTGATGCTGTGGTTCAGCATCTCCTGTGTCACCTGCCGGATGTGCACAGTGATGTCCGCCACCGTCGTAAATCTCCCGTCGGTGACGCTGACGTTGAGGAGGTACTGCCCCACGTCCAGCTTTTTGTGGGCTATCAGCTTACCGCCGGTGCTGGAAACCGAGAAGAGCTTGTCCATTTGGGGATCCAGACTGTAGGTTAAAGTGTCATACACGTCTTGGTCTGTGGCATGAATCTTCCCAATGACACCACCTGAGTATTCCTCTCCAAAAGCCGTAATGAAAATCTCTAGTGGCAAGATTGCAGGCGGATAGACGCTCTCCTCAATGACCCGGATGTCAACATATGTCAAAGATGACAACGGAGGCTTTCCATTATCTGCCACCTGTGAGAAAATTAAAACAAAACCAAAAACATCTTTGTCTTTGTTTACAATTTCTTACTAAAATATATATACACTGTTCATGTTTCAAAAAAATTACCAATGACTAGATACTTATTTCTCTATATAAGAAGCCTATCTAGGAATATTTCTTCACAGCCTTTTTGCTAACTCGTAAGGAAGCTTAGCTCCGTCAAGGTCTAGGAAGTAACCAAATGAATAAATGAGACCCCCTCAGTGCACACTGGGATCAAAACAAAGGTATGGCAAAGAAGCCCCAAAACAAACAAAAAACCCCCACAATTCTACTCATTTTGTTTTCTCATGAAACGTAAGCTGTTCACACACAAGGAGACAGCTTCCAAAGGAGCGCTTCTCTAGGAATCCACAACAAAATCAGAAAGACTTTCATACCTTAACGTGCAGGAGGTAACGATCTTTCTCCTTCCTCTTTATGGCAGCTGACGTCAGCAGGACCCCTTGCTGGTTTACTTCAAAGGCCCCATCCTCATTCCCACTCACGACAGTAAAGAAGAAGGGCGGGCCATTATGCGAGGAGTCCCTGTCGGTCACAACCAGCTGCAGCACGCTGAAACCCACCGGCTTATTTTCCTGCAGGATAGAAGGACCAAAAGACACACGACTTTCAATAAGACCGAATCTATGTGGTAAGAGACACAGGCAGGTTTTCTGTAACGTGAAGTAAACAGAACACAAAGCGTTGCTGTGTCCCACAGCACAGGACAGAGAAGACGGGGTGCGGGTGGGGCAGTGATGTGGAGGGGGAGGGGTGAAGGGAGTGGTGGGGGCTTGGGGAGGGCAAGCTTGAGAGGAAACGATGCATGGGGAGGAGTGCGAGGGGGATGGAGTCGGGGAGGAGGAAAAGGGAAGACATGGATGAGAGTCTCTGACGCCTCTCCAATATAGGACAGCAGAAAGTAAGATTAAGGATCAAGCCAGTGAGAATGTCTTAAAAAGCAAAGCACAAAAAGAAGAGAGAAAAGCTTAGCTCTATCTTGAAAACGCTCATTTTGTAGTACTGACAGATGGATTTTACTCTCCCTGTTTTTCTAAAAAGTAGTTTTTGGGAAAGAAAGCTATTTCCAACAAACTGAGGCCGAAAGAAGAGCTCATTTCCAAAGGCAGGTGTTCGATGAGCCCTCTAGCATCCCCGAGATTACCTGGATGATGACGCTGTAGTTTTCCTTGGAGAAGACCGGGGCATTGTCGTTGACATCCGAAACGTCGATGTTCACGGTGGTCGTGTTGACCCGGGGCGGACTGCCGTTGTCAGATGCCTGAACCGTCAGTGTGTAACCTGAAATCTGTTCAGAGACAAGACAAAGAGAACACATGTCCACTTCACAAGGCCCAAACACAGGGTTTCATCAGACGTGGACCGGCAGCCTGGAAGGGCAGACCTGAGTAACCATCCTCACGTGCCGTACCTTGTATGCGGGCAATTCTCCGAACGACGACAAGCACGCTGCAAATACCTACACATCGGAATGTGTGCGCTCAACAGAAGCGACCACTGGTGGTTAGAGTTTCTGATGCACTCTAGACCTCCTCATTCCATGAAAGCATTCCCACTTTAATAAATAACAGATTAATGGAACTTGTAACAGAGAAGTAATACAATGAGAAAAACTAACAGAGCTGGAAGGCTGTTGCACTCGTAGTAAGAGGGATGGCAGCTTTCTCTAAGGCCCAAATGGGACTGTCTGCCGGAAGCCGAGGGAAGCCATCTTCTGGCCCCGAGGGTTTCCTCATCTTCAACACCTCAGGACACTCCAGATCACTCTCCCCCATCCCTTTTACACTCAGATTACAGACCCCTGTCCAAATCCCTTAGGGTGAGTTCTTTGTGACCCCCTCCCTACAAGGGAAACTACATCAAGTGAGGTGGATTCCGTTCGAGGGCAGGCCCCTGTGAAGCTCTCTTCCAGAGGGAGAGGTGGGAGATGCCAGAAAGTGGGCTAAACCCCAGAGTATGTTCTGCAGAAGAGGAGTCCTGCAGGGTGCCCCAACAGAAAAGGGCAAACGGCCTGGGACACACCACACACCATTGTCCTGAACATCAGTGCATTAAAGGAGCGGACAGGCGCGTCAGTCACAAACACTCAAATCTGTTCAGCCAGCAGCATGGCAACCGTAAGCCTAACAGTCGAGCTTCCTAAGCTCTTGCAAAGTCCCTGCTCAACAGTAACAGGTCACAAAAGGAATGGAAGAACTGAGACTTGAATGAGGTAGCTCATCACTGTATTCCCAGATCCCTCTCATCTTAGCTCTACCCGCTAGTGTTCTGAAACTATACTCCACGGTCACCAATGTCCTTTTAATTCACTTTTGGACCTTGTGACCTCTCCAGGCAGCTCCCTGAGCGGGTGAGTGGAGGGACAGAGGGACGGAGGTACAGCATGGCTTCCCTCTCCCCAGTTGCTCATACTAACTCACTACCTCAAGCTGACTCTATCATCCTCTCCAGAGGCCTGAGCCATATCTGTATTTCCAGCTTTCACATTTCTTAAGTTTGAATAAAATCTCCAAATACTGGCTGAAAATTTCTCCTTACATAAGCCACTCTCCTCCAAAACTCAACACATCAAACCCCATAGGCCACTGCCTCTCCTCCCAAGGCAGAGTCAACGGCCTCACGACTGGCTCTCGGAGGGCAGTCCCCAGGCCCAGATGGCGGACGACAACCGCCATCTCGGACGCGGCTACTTCCCACGCAGGGCCTTATCTGAGCTGTGCAGATTCAGATTTCTCCCTCACGGAGTCTCCACATTTGCCTTCTCACTCGCTCGTCACGGCACCTGCCAACCGGGCTCCTGTTGCCTCATGGTACAATAATGGGGGCTGGTCTGCCTGCCTCGCTGGAGGCTCACAGGCTGACCACCACTCACACCTATCGTGGCACTCACCTTCCCACCGGTCTCCTTTGAGAGTTACACCCGGGCTCATAACTGCTCACTAACCCCCGCTGCTTGCAGCATCCAGTCTGAGCCTCGGATGTGTTCCTTGCACACCATTCTACTGTGTCCCTCACTTCTTGGTAGGATTCCTCTATTCCAACACAGCCCAATACAGTCACCTGAATGCTACACACATCCTCCTGTCCCCATGCCTCTGTTGACGAAGTTCCTCACAGGGCCTCCCCTTCTCTCAACGACCATGGTTTTCTGAGTCTCTGCCATTATTGAAAACCTAGTGACTAGCTCCATGAAGTGTCTCCAAACAATGGAGCCAAGAGTAGTTTCTTCCTGAAGATAAACCTTTATTATTTAAACTTCTATCCGTATGAAACACATCTCTTACACTCTTGAGATTTCCCTACTGGAATTGCTTTTCAAGTGTTTGTACCTTGCTTGTCAGTGCCTGAACAAGACTGGTTCTACCCTTCCCATACTTCCCATCATGTGATAGACATGAGCACAAGGAACTTGTACGTATTGATTTGGTGATTTGTAAACAATTTAAACCAAACTTTTGCACATACTGTTTCCCGGTCCAGAAGCTTGGTCACTTTCACTTCTCCCCTGGTAGGGTCAATGGTAAACGGACTTCCTTGGTTACCATCTATAATCGAATAGCGGATGTGGCTGTTTGAAGGTCCATCGGCGTCATCAGCCATAACCTGGAAAACAGACTCCTGCTTAGGAGACAGCTAAGGAAGGGGCAGGAGTCTACTAAGCCCATTTCTGGTATCAATAGCTAGCTGTTATAAAGCAGTAATTTACAACAGACTTAGTAACTGACTGGGATAACAAAAGACATTTCCACATCTTCCAATTATTTTCGAGTAAGGCCACAACAAAAACACCACTGATCCTCCGAAATTTCCTGCAAAGATCCAGAAGAAGAACATGGTAGAGAAGAGACACACCGTGATGACAGACTGCTCGAGAAGGGCGTCCTCACTGATCACTGCCGTGTAGGTGTCTTGACTGAACACAGGGGAGTTGTCATTGATATCGGTTACATTAATGCTCACGGTTGCAACGTCACTTAAGGAAGGCGTGCCTCCGTCAGTGGCCTCGACAGTCAGGTAATATTCATGAGAGCTTTCATAATCCAGATTCTCAATGATAAATATGGCCCCTAGATGGAAAACAAAATGACTTTCAGGACTTTTAAGTGCTACCACTTCCTCCCACCGTGTGACGGGAACACACTTCTACACAAACCATTTCTGCCCCAAAAGTTTGCTTATCATTTATGCAGGTTTTCTAGTATCTTAACTTAGCAATTACAAATTATGAATCTGCCCACTCAGGGATGCTCATTTATTTCTCTGTGATATTTAAACTGCTTCCCTAGTCAACACTACCCACATCCCACTAGAAAGTGATTATATCTCTTCTCTCTTCCAAAACACAGTTTACTACAGACATCCCTCTAATAACATAAAAAGGAAAAAACTCTTCGGCTTTTATTTTCCTTCTCACAGATGTTTTTCTTTTAAAGAAATGTACATTTTTTTTTTAAATCTCCAGAATAACTATTCACATCCTGTCACTAAAAAAAAAAAATCACTTTTTGATTTAACAATTCCTTTAACACCCCCCTTCTTTAGGGCGCCTGGGTGGCTCAGTGGGTTAAGCGGCTGCCTTTAGCTCAGGTCATGATCCCGGAGTCCGGGGACTGAGTTCCACATCAGGCTCCTAGCTCCATGGGGAGTCTGCTTCTCCCTCTGACCTTCTCCCCTCTCATGCTCTCAAATAAGTAAATAAAAATCTTAAAACAGAAAACAACACCCTTCTTTATAATCCATCCTAAGAAGGAGCCCTAAAAATAGTAATTCTATGATATGCATTAAAAAAACGTTTTTAGGGCGCTTGGGTGGCTCAGTGGGTTAAGCCTCTGCCTTCGGCTCAGGTCATGGTCTCAGGGTCCTGGGATCGAGCCCTGCATCGGGCTCTCTGCTCGGCGGGGAGCCTGCTTCCTCCTCTCTCTCTGCCTGCCTCTCTGCATACTTGTGATCTCTGTCAAATGAATAAATAAAATCTTTAAAAAAAAGTTTTTAAACAGCATCATCACACTCCTACTCTTCATCTCAAACAGTCACACACAAACGCGGTTTGAAAGGCGTGACGTATTTACAAGGTTTGAAGACTTACAGCGGATGCAGACCACGGTTAACAAGACAACAAAAGTGTTTACGCAGCAAGAGTCACTAGCTGCTTCGACTCTTGACCTTGCCCATAGCCGCCACTCAGTTTGATTCAAAGGACTTCGGCTATTCTATATAACTAGCATAATGAAAACGTCAATTTTAATGAATTATCAGATGCCCCCTGTGGAAACGAAGATCAAAGAGGTCGAAACCACTGTCTTGCGTAAGAAGCTACTTTCACATGGGCTCGCTATGGGAGAGAGCAAGGGACTATTACGCAAGGTCCTCTTCTATCTTCTACTCTTTATCTTTATGCCATCTTGACAAAATCACTAGAGTGTGATTCTTTAATTTTCCACTTAAAGGTCTAAACCACTCTGAATCCCACTTAAAGTAACAACACAAAGAAAACTCAAGTTTTATCTTTTCAGAGTAGCCACAGCCGATTTCTGATCTCTTTGAAGCAGGTAAAGTGCTGGGGGAGCTAGCCTTTGGGGCAGAATAAAGGGCCTCCTCTCATTCACAGGGTAGGTTACCTGTTTTAGAATCTATGCTGAATTTTCCATGTTCATTTCCACTTATTATCGAGTAAGTGATTTCTGCATTGGCTTCAATATCCCGGCTGGCCGCATACACTTGAAGAACTTCTACTCCGATGAGAATGTCCTCAGACACGGTGGCACCGTATTCACGGTATTCGAACACAGGTGGGTTGTCATTTATGTCCAAAACCGACACAACGACAGTGCCCGTTGCAGTCAACCTCCTTGGCAAACCTTGATCCGTGGCTTTCAAAGTCAGGGTGTACACGGCCTGCTGTTCTCTATCCAAGGGCTTTTCTAACTGAATGATTCCAGATAATTCACTAATGGAGAACTGCCCATCAGCCGAGTCGATCAGGGAGTAGGAGATCTTCTGATTCAGTCCTGGTGATACAGGACCATATGTAAGACTTTTATTTTGAGAAATTTAAATTTTTTGAGAAAACATGTAGCATATTTTTAAAAGGGAAAACGCTAATACACATTACTTAGACATTCTTATGACTATCACCTTTAAAAAGCAAACGTTTTCATTAACAATTTACTAACTTAGGGGCGCCTGGGTGGCTCAGTGGGTTAAAGCCTCTGCCTTCAGCTCGGGTCATGGTCCTGGGGTCCTGGGATCGAGCCCCGCATCGGACTCTCTGTTCTGCGGGGAGCCTGCTGCCTACTCTCTCTCTGCTTGCACCTCTTCCTACTTGTGATCTCTGTCTGTCAAATAAATAAATCTTAAAAAAAAATTTACTAACTTAAACATGATTTCATAGTCACCTGGCTTTTTAAGACGATGCTCTACAGGAATGTGTGATAGAATACCCAGCAGCGCTTTTTAAATGAAGTCAAAGATCTGAGAAGCAACATTTTTGTTATTGCTCTAATTCTTCAGTACTAGTACGACTTAAGAAATTATTTTTATTCTCTGCTATGCAAATGTTATAAACATGTGTCCTACAGGATTGTACTCTCCATAAAATTATGAAAGGTCTGTTAAACTATACCAATTTAATACTTGCTTCTGCTCTGTTTCCACATTAACATCTCTGTGGTACTAATGGTTTATTCACAACATAACACCTCACTTCATTAATTCAAATGGATACGAAGATCAGTTAATATAGTCACTAACCATAATTTTAGGGACACCACAGATGTCCTACAATAGTTAAGTACATGGGGCACAATTTGGGGACTTCAAATATTCATTAAAAAATGAATTCATGGGACACCTGAGTAGCTCAGTGAGTTAAGCCTCTGCCTTCAGCTCAGGTTGTGATCCCACAGTCTGGGATCGAGCCCCACATCGGGCCCTCTGCTCGGCGAGGAGCCTGCTTCCTCCTCTCTCTCTGCCTGCCTCTCTGCCTGCTTGTGATCTCTTGCTCTGTCAAATAAATAAATAAAATCTTAAAAAAAAAAAAAGAATTCATTATTCTAAAGATTCCATTCCACTTTTAAAGCTGAGAAATTAAATAATACAAGTTATTTGATATGCCTAAGGTAAGGTTAAGTCAAAGAGGCTGAATTTGGGATGTGTTTTGGACAGAGGTCCCTGTAATCCTCGAGCACGTCTTAAAGACAAATAGCATCACCTAGACAGTACCTGCATCCGCATCCGTGGCCTGCACCCTGGTCAGCAGCGTCCCAGGCTCTGTGTTCTCAAACACGGTGATGGCGTATGGGTTGGCGGAGAACTCGGGGGCATTATCGTTCACGTCTTCTAATGTGAGCACAAGATTAGCCTGACAGAATCGGCCCCCTCCGTCTGTGGCCTTGACCAGGAGGTTATAAATTGCTTGCTCCTCACGATCAAGAGGGGCTAATGTTTTCAGTTCACCTAAAAACAAACAGAAGTAAACGAGCTCATTTGAAATGCTAAGATGTGAACTGCAAATGCACATCTTACCATTTCTCCCCCTTTTCTCTTACGGATGACAGAACTGGGGAGGCACAGTGGTATCAGTGACAGGAGTCAACAACTGCAGGAGCCCAGGGAGAGCTAGGTTTCCAGACCCTACAGGCTGCCAGCTCTTCAACACACAAAGATTTCGAGGCCAGCGCCTCTCAGATTATACATAATATCACAAAAACAGAAGAAGAAAAAAAAGCACTACTTAATTTACCAAATCTAAAATATTTTTAAATTGACTCATAGCTTCATATGTTTACAATTAGTTCTGGGGCGGGGGAAGCTGCCAGAAAACTGTAATTTTAACAAAATACAAATTATAAGAGGGTAAACAGTTTTAAAGATTTAAATACAAATAGAATACTACTAATCATTTTAAGGAGTATGCTAAATAATTTATGCCCACGAATTATAGAAAACAAACTATATACAAAATAAAGCAGAAAGTTTGAGAGATACTTAAATTTTTGAACTATTTTTTAAAAAAAGAAGTTGATACTAATCTCAATTTTAAATCCTTGGTTCAAGTAGGTGATGTTGTTAATTTTTTTTAATCTTTTTAAAATTTTTTATCTCAAATTTTACACAGCAAATTGCTGTGTAGATTTCTAAAAGATGCCAATTTTGTAGTATCAGAGTACATTTTATAGGAATAGAATGTAATTTCAAATTTTACATGGGACCTAAAACCACCCACATATATGAGACGACTTTACTGGAACATAGTTAATTTTGCAAAGCCCCGTCTTTACCTGTGTCTGGATTTAGTTTGAATTTTTCTGCGCCTGGACCAAACAATGTGTAAGTCATTTCGGCGTTGGAGCGGATGTCTGCATCTGTAGCAGACACCTGCAGGATCAGCTTCCCAGGAAAGGCGTCTTCCGGAATCGTGTCCAAGTATAAAGTCTACAACGATTTTAAGTAATGTCGTGAACATAAAACATGAAGGGTTAACATGACTGCCAAGGGAATATCGGAAAAAAAAATCATTTAACTTTAGTCACAGAAAACATGGGACATGACGGAATTTAAAATCCAAGGAGCCTTGAAAACTATTTTTCTTTTAAAACAAAACAGAGTCGTGTAACAAGTAACTCCTTTCTCTCACTGAGAGAGTCTAACCCGACATTTACGCACAGAAATCTGAATACTTGACATCTCTGAGTTGGGTTCATGTTCAACTTAAGTTCTTGTAAGAAAACATAAGTAGTATTCCATATTTATCCAAAAACTGTAGAGTAAGTGCCTGTTACATCATGTCTACTTCTTTTCAATACAGGAAATTCATTAGTTGCAATCGTTCCCAACACATGACCAGCTATAATTGCAGTTGAGACACCAGTGATCCCCATGTCTCGAGAGAAAACAGAGAATCCCCAAGGTCCCAGGGGGGGCGGGGGCTCTGGGGCTCTTCTCCTCCACCCCCTCCCTTCCCAGCTGACCGAACTCTAACATAATGAATGGTTAGTTCCACTTCCAACTAATCAGAAACTTCTGCCATAAACCAAAACATAAGACAAACAGATTAAGATTTTGTTGACTTTTCTCTCTCACTGTGAGCTCAGTTTTAGGTAAACGACATTTTATGGCTCATGAAACAGGATATTTTGCAATACTGATGATTTCAAATGATCTAATGTCCTAATTTTATTATTCCCAAAGATGACAAGGCATTGTATCCAAATAATATGCCAAGTATTTAAAAAAAAAAAAAAAGAGACAAGCAAGCAAGCAAGCAAAACAGATTTATTTTCTGTAAGACACAAAGACATCCTCCACTCCTCCGCCACCAACCCACGCAAAACGCTGCTGCCAGAAAGTCTGCATGTGGATTGAACTCTTCATTCCTTTGGAGCTCCCTTCCCTCCTGACGGCACTGTACTTTCGGGAGAATGGCTCTGTCCCCTTCCACTGCTGCGACACTGCCCCAGCTCCTCTGTCCCTCTTCAAGACCACTGTCCCTCACTCCCCCAGCCTTCCCTTTATCTACCACTCTTCATCCTTCCTCAGACTCCCCTCTTTCTTCACTGGCCAAATCCGTGTGTGTATGTTCACACACACCCTCTCTGTAGTCCGGCATCCATCCACATTAGGATACAGAGCCCATGGTCTCCAAGCCAATCTCTGAGTTCCAAAGTCCCGTTCCACATCTCCCTCATCTGCTTGGCCACCAAACCTCCACTCGCTGTCCTGCCTCCTAAAAATCCTCTCCTCCTGCGCTCTCAGTAACACTGCCCTGGTATGGTCCCCTCCACCCGCCTCTGCTTCCTCCTCCCCTCTCCCCAGGAAATACCCCTGCAGACTCTCTGTCCCTTTTTGTTATTATCCTCTCAAGTGGATTCCAAACGTTAGTTCATGGTAGAAACTGCCAAGTTTACATCTTGGCATCTTCAGTCTTGCCGTCTCTCTCAGCGTCTACAAAACCTATTCCAGAGTGTCCTGTTACCTCATACCAAGTCTGACCTGGACACAACATGCTTCCTCTTAGACCAACGCCACCCTATGCTCTATCTTTGGTCTTTCTCCCTCTTCTTGTAGCAAACAGCAGAGTCAATCCTGATCCGACATATCTGCCCTGCTGTCCCACGCGGGCAGCACCAAGGACACCGGCTTGTCCTTTCTCTCCCTCGGCCCCCTCTTCCTACCCTCCCACCCATCACCTACGTGCACCTGATCCCAAAAAACTCGTCTTTAAGGAACTCTTCCTTCACGTCCTCGCCACCTTCCAAGTACAAACGGGGCCTGAGTCCCGATCCCCTTGCTTATCTGAGCACCACGTCCCCAAGGCTGAGCTGCTGCTCCTTCCCCAGCTGCAGGGAGCACGGCCGCTCCAGGCCTCCCCCATGGTCCCGGACGGGAGCAGCTCCTCTCTGGTGTATTTGTTCTCCTAAGTCAACGGGCTCTACCGCTGTAGGAAAACCCTCATTTGCCTCTTCATTTTCTCAGGTGTGTGCGAGAGCAGGTGCCGCCCAAAACCAACTTGTGAAAGCAAAGTGGAGCTTTGCAGATGAACTACTGCTCGGGTGTCTCCCCAGAATAATCGCATCCCCCAAGAAAGGGAATGAAAATTTCTCAGAGCTTGTTTAGAGTTAAACTGTGATCCTGCCCATGATTTACAGTGTTTTTGAATGAGATTTTTAAACGACTTAGCATTCCCCCAAATAGTTCCAGAGCCACTCCAACTCCTGCTTCACTGAACACTCACCTCCGCTTAAACAGGAAGAGGTTATAATATGAAACGCATCTGAATCACACCCAGCATCCCATGACAGTCCTACTCAGAGAGTGAACAAGGAATCATAATATAGAAATTCATAATATAGAAAGAACAGCCCACCTTTTCACAAACTGGACTGTTGTCATTTGCATCAAGAACTTTCACTTCAACTATGGCTTTGGATGAGAAGGTCCCATCAGTTGCTGTGATGGTCAGAAGATAATTGTCCCTTTTTTCCCTGTCTAGAGGTTTCTTCACATAGACCTTCCATTCATTCTGTATGTTTTCAATAGCAAACTGTCCCAAAGGATCTCCTCCTATTAAATCATGGAAGAAAAGGACAGTCAAGTTTATTGAAATAAGTAACAGGAGAAAGAAACTGCTCAAAATATATATAATGTTATACATTATAACAAGAATTTTTACATTTTTACAAGAATTTTACATTTTTACAAGAATTACTTAAAAAAAAAAAAAACCATTATATTTAAATTTGGTATATTAGGTTTCTGACTTACCACCCCCTCCCCAAATCAAGGTATTAAAATGTATACTGAAACACAGTATAGAGCTAAGTAAAATGTAAAGCCTACTAAACAATACTTCAGCCTATGTTAAAACTATAGTTAATTATAATGTATTTGTCATATGCTAATTCAACAGAATGAATCATAAAAATCAAAAACAGTCAAATGGAACAAGTGTTCACTTTCCTCAGGCAGAGAACTTGAAATGTAGCTTAACAGATGTTATTTCTACTTATTTCAGATATAACGTTACTAAAATCATCCCCTTAACTCCCCATTTTTCCAAAACATGCACTTCAAAATGCGTACCTCTAGCACAATTTATTTTTAACTTACACCCTCGCATTTAAATATTTTACCTGTGATGTAATATGTAACTTGTCTGTTAATCTCCTCAGAATCAGCATCCGTGGTACTTAAGATGGCAATGACACCACCTGGGGGATCATCTTCACTCACAGTCCCCTTATAAATCTCTGCCGTGAACCTTGGGGGGCTGTCATTGACGTCAGTGACTGTAACATCCACAATGGCTGTGGAGGACATCTGAACCTTCTCACCGTGATCTGAGGCAACCACTTGAATCTGGTAATTGCCTCTCTTCTCATGGTCAAGTTCCTTCAGGGTTGTAATCCAGCCTGTGTCCACATTAATGGCAAAAGATTCGATGACTTCCACACTTTGTGACTGATCTAGACTGTACATGACTTGGCCGTTGGTTCCCGAATCGAGATCGGATGCCCGGATCTGGATGACTCTACTTCCCCCTGGCAGGTTTTCAACAATAAATGCCTCATACGGGTTCGACTCTAACACAGGGCTGTTATCATTGGCATCTTTCACTTGGATGCTGACATCCACAGAAGCCACCACTTCGTAGTCCTCATGAGTGCACTTGGCAAGTACAGAAAACTGGTACCACTTAGTTGTCTCATGATCAAGACTCTTCTCCAGTTTCAGTCTGCCACTCTGCCTGTCGATCACAAAGAACTCATCCCTGTTACTTTCGGGAGTATTCCCTTTGATTAGGCTGTAAAGAATGGTCCCACTATGTTCTGCTCGGATGAGATCAATCTCTGTCCCAATAGGCATGTCTTCTGAAACCGTGTAGGTATAAAATGGCTCTGAAAATTTTGGAAGTTGTATTTCTGGTGGAAGTATTTTCACATAGACAGGGACAACAGATTCTCTGGATGGAGACCCACTATCCACAGCTCTCACAAAGAAAGTGAAGAACTCATTTTCCAAGCCAATTAAGCTTTCTTTTGTAGTTATTACACCAGACAGTTTGTTAATTTCCAAATTCTCTTTGACACTTTCAGAATCTGCTTCGATGGCATAGGTGACATCAGCATTGGATCCCTCATCAGCATCACTTGCAAGAACTTTAATGACTGATGTCCCTTTGGGAGCACTGGAGCCAATGTCCACTTCATACCTGGTTGCTCGAAACTGGGGTGCATTGTCATTGTCATCTGTAAGGATGACGTTAATGGTGCAGAAGGCAACCTTTCCTCCAGCATCCTTAGCCATTAAACGAACCGAGATCACTTTCTCCGCTGGGGTTTCTCGATCGAGTTTCTCCAGAGTAAATATCTGTCCTCTCTCATTTGTGTAAAATCTGTCTTTGGCAAAGTCATTGACAATATGGTAAGTAATGTGACCGTAAATACCAGAATCCCCATCAGTTGCTTTGACCTCAATCACCAGGGTGTGTAAGGGAGCATTTTCAGCTAACTCCACTTCATATTCGCTCTGAAGGAAAACAGGGCTGTGCAGATTGCCTCCAATTACAGTTACGTGAACCTGAGCTGAACCCCTAAAAACTCCATCGGAAACAGAAACGTTAAGACTGTAAGACGGCTTCAAGGTGTGCCGGCGCAGGTTTGAGAGTGTGATGATCCCCGTCTCACTGTCCATGACAAAATTCTTCTGGTCGTTGCCAGACAGAATGGAATAGTCCAACTTGTCTACGTCTGAACTGTCTGCATCATAGGCTTTGACACAGGCCACGAAATGCCCATGGCTGGCATGCTCGCTAATTCTGGCTTCATAAACCTGCTGGTCAAACAGCGGTGGATTATCGTTGAGGTCTGTGACCTCCACGGTGACGATCACATCACTGCTCAGGGGGGGCATGCCACTATCCACAGCCCTCACAAAAATCCTGTGCTGCTGGAACTGCTCATAATCCAAAGTCCTAACGAGCGAAATGAGGCCAGTGCTGCTGTCGATGTGGAAATGATCATGGCTTCTGCTGTGATTCCCAAACATGTGGTAGGAAATTCCTCTGTTGGGTTCGGAATCTGAATCGGTCGCTCTGACTTGAACGACAGACGTGCCGATGACGGATGCCTCCGACAGTGCTGTGGCGTAAGCCTGCTGACTAAAGACAGGAGCATTATCATTGACGTCTTCCACGATGATGTCGACAAACACCTCCGCATGGGCGCCGGTCAGGGAGTCAGTCGCTCGGATGCTCAGCTTATACGCTGGGTGTGACTCAAAGTCCAGAGGAGCTACAACATTTAGGACCCCGGTGTTGAAATTAATGGTAAACTGGCTGAAGGGATCTCCATCGGCGATGCTGTAGAACACTTTCAAGCCTTCCGGACTGTTGGCTTGTACGTGGACGACTGGACTGTGCAGCTGAATGTTCTCCGGCACCTCGGCGCTGTAAAAGGGTTTCTCAAACACAGGCATGGCTTTATTCATAACAGTGATGGGCACGATCACTTCAGCGGAAAAGGCTGGGTTCCCTCCATCTTTTGCGACCACTGTGATGAGGTATTCTTTATTTAAAGTGTCAGGTTCAAATTGCTTTTTCAGTGAAATTTCGCCTGAGGCTCCAATCTGAAAATGTTCATGGTGCTCCTTCAGGTAGTAATTCACCTCCCCATTTCTGCCACTGTCTCGGTCCACGGCGGTAACGTAGCGAATCACATGGCCCACCACGGTGTCCACTTTGACAACGGCATAGTAAGGGAGGTTCACAAACACTGGTGCATTGTCGTTCTGATCTTCTATGGTGACCTTGACGACAACGTGGGCCACTGCCGAAGGCTTCTGTTCTTGGGTCACTTCTACCACCACATCAAATGCCTCCTGTTGCTCGCGATCGAATGGTATGCCCGTGGTTGACAGCACACCTGAAGTCCGGCTTATCTTGAATCTGCGGTCTGGGTTGAGGATCTGATAAAACAAGGGCTCATTGATTGGGTTCCCAATGGCAGTAATGACAGCTAACGTTCTGGCTTCAGTGGAATTCTCTTTCACTACTGCGGAGTAGAAATCCTGGGTAAACTTTAGCTGGCTTTCTTTGCTTTCTTTCACGTTAATTTTCACAGAGGTAAAGCTTACAAATCTGCCATCAGAAGCTCTCACGGTTAACTCGTACCGGCTCCTTAACTGAGTTGTGTTCTGTACAGTTATAGTCCCTGTCTGGTGGTCCATAGAAAACTTCTCCCCAATGTTGCCTTCGGTGATGGAGTACATCAACTGTGAGAACGCACTCGAATCGGCATCTGTGGCATTTACTGTGATGACTCTGACTCCTCTGTATGTTGGCAGCAAGACAGATGCTTCATATAGTGATTTGGAGAACACAGGAGGGCAATCATTAATGTCGATTACACGGATGGTCACGTTAGCTGCATACGCAGCAAATAAACGCGGTGTACCCATGTCGTGCACTTGTACGGTAAAGTGGAAAGTACTTGTTTCTTCATAGTCCAAACTCAGCACGGTATGAATAGCACCGGTGCTAGAATCAATAGCAAAGTATTTGTGTACAGACGGTTCAACAATGTGATAAACAAGCAAAGCATTGGATTCTTTATCAGCATCGGTTGCTCGAATCACTAACGGGATGTTCTTGTCAGTTAGCACCACACTGTTGATTGAAGCTGATTCGCTAATGAGTCCCGTATACTCTGCCTGCATAAAGATGGGCAAGTTGTCATTTTCATCTTGCAGGTGCACCCGAACAGTTGTGTTAGTAGACAAACCAGCCATGTTAGTTCCTTGGATGATCAATGTGTAAATGGGCAAAGTTTCAAAATCCAGGGCTTTCTGAGTGATGATACTTCCAGAATGTGGATTAATATCAAAAGCATCGGCTACATTTCCATCTTTTATTTCATACACCACCGATGACTGACTGTGGGCTGTGACCATCCCGACGAAACTCCCAATGCTGACAGTTTCACTGATTTCCACAGAGTATTCTTTTGATGTAAACTTAGGAGAGGCATTGTCCGCAATTGTGACAAAGATATGCACAGAAGTTATTTCACTCATAGGTGGATTGCCTTGATCTGTAGCTTTTACCATTAAGTCATATTCCACTTGGTTGTTTCGATCTAACTCTTTGGCGGTTTTTATAGAGCCCAAGATGGGATCAATTGTGAAAGAATTTCCAATATTTCCTGGGGGGGGCAGGGTGAAAAAAAAACACGTTAGAGAAAAATATAAGGACCAATACAAGTCACAGTTGGAGATACAGAGATAAAGCTATCCTCAGAAGTGATATTCTAAAATGAAACAGAAATTCAGGGGTTATCAACATTTGAACGGAACTCAATTTCATTTTTAGCCACCTATAATACAGTAGATTTTTCCGAGTTTTGTCCATAAGTATGAAAAGCAAGAAAGAGAAGAAAGATTACTCCATAACCTAAAGCCAGAACTCACTTGCTATTGGTTGAGCCAGATACTAGTTGTGGAACGTATGGTTGTCCTTTTGTAAGGTAAGGTAAGAATTTTCCACCAGTCCCGAAAAAACCCTTCGGAACATACTTCTGGTTTCAGCTTTTATCGCCTCTAAGTTCTCAAGATTCTTATTCATTATGAAAGGGAAGACGTCAATTCACTAAGAAACTTTAACAAGCTTCAAGAGAGTTGTCCCTTATTTTAAATATTCAGGGAATTGATGAATTACCTTGTGTATAATCTGCCCCACTAGGCAGGCTTCAAAGATTTCAGTCATACTCCCTTTTTAATCTTATTCGGGTGAATCTGCCCTCTGTGTCCCTGGTTCTCTCTACTGGGGGCGATCTCGCCTAGATGGACAGGCAGCCATGTGTAGACACATTTTCGGTTATCACTACCTAGAGTGTGCTGCTAACACCCACTGAGTAGAGACCAGGGATGCTGTTAAACATCCTACAAGGCATGGACAGCTCCCATAAGAAAGGATTTTTTACTCCCAAGTATCAGTAGTGCTGAGAGAACGAACACCCCATCCCCGCCTGGGTCAGAACAGACTGTGTTCCTTGCTTCTCTTTGGACCTTTTCCAGCTATACTGTATACACATATTTAGCTTCAAATGCAATTCCATAACAGTTCCCGGTTTTGTATCGTCACCGAAATCTTTCTGGAGACACCAGCAGTTGACTGAAGTTTAGCAGTTTACATCTCTGGATAGATTCAGGCAGTGCTGTGGGGTCCTCAGATTGATCCATCCACCCACACTTCATCCCTTTTCTGTTTCACACCAGAGTCCAGAATCCATTATCCTAGCCACAGAACTGCATTTATTTTCCCCAAATGAACTATTACACTTCCCCACAACAAAGCTGACTTGCCCCTTAACTGCTTTTTTAAGTTCTGTTTTCCTCTAGGTTTGCAACTGGGGGCGGTACACTTCAGAGGCCAGAACGACTTACCGAGTGATGTGCAAACCAGGAGATTGACTGAGCACCCCTTTCCCCACATCACTGCTAGTCAACACTTCCTCTACAGCCTTCATTTCCTTCTTTTAATATGTTTTCCAAAAATCTATGATACCATTTTTTCTGAGGCCAGATCCAGTCTGGTTTTCATTAAGCCTGCCTGGCTCCGCGTCTAGGCACCACAGTCTGCAACACAGCAGAGGCCCGGGCTGTCTCCAGGCCCCCAAGTTCCAAGCTGAACCCTAACGCACAAATGGGGTCACACTGCCTCTACGATGCCTCGCAGACCCCTAATTACTTCCTGTCTGCATTTATGAGTCAACAATCCCAGATTCTCACATTGTGCTTTAGCCAGTCATCGAAACTCCAAGGACCTCTTTCCTCCTACGTGGGCATCACCCCGTCTTTCAAAACCATGACCAGTTGCCTGGGACTGGAAGGGTCACCATGAAAACCTGTGGACGACGGTTTTCACCCGCACCCCTCAGGCTATCCTATGTCTGTA
Source organism: Lontra canadensis (assembly GCF_010015895.1). Classification (NCBI taxonomy): domain Eukaryota; kingdom Metazoa; phylum Chordata; class Mammalia; order Carnivora; family Mustelidae; genus Lontra; species Lontra canadensis. Next base: position 1,791,822 of record NW_022631096.1, on the reverse strand, counting down.
CTAATAGCAGCCAACCTACCACAGTTTACATTTAATCATCTCATCCCTTTCTCTTATTTTATACAGTGAAAACTTAAAGCTTCAAACATGCAAGGCCCTCCAGAGCGGAATGAATACATTCTACCTGTGTTAAAGCAAGCTGGTGGCTTAGAACTCGCCACCTTCCTCACAAAGTACTCGCTGCCCTCCAGCCTTGCTGGCTCCTCACTCCTCAACTGGGAAAACACATGCTCATTGCAGCATGACTGTATTTGGGAGGTCCTTTCTGGAACTGTCTTCCCTACCTATTCTCATTGCTCATTCATTCATTCATTCATTCATTCATTCATGTTTTACCCAAATATTCCTCTGCTTAGAGAATGCGATGGTGAAGCCTCCCGTTTCCTCCATAATGAGAACGGCTGTTTCTGCCCCCATACCCTCTTCTTTTCTTTATAGCACATATTGCAACCTTCTTATCCATTCTCGCTCTAGAACATAAGTCCCCATTTAAGCATGGCTTGTTTTACTCACTATTTATCATCTGTGCTTAGAAAAATGCCTGACACATAGGAGACACTCGGTAAGTGTTGAATTTGTTGTATGGAAAGATAATAAGGCACTATTTTTATCTGATTTTGTTTTTCTGCGTTTTACTTCTATCATCACCAGCAACCACTTGTTAGATTAAGCACTACAGTTGAAAGTATTAACAAAAGAAATGTCTACTAATCGGAAATTCCTGAGAAATTTTTACCAGCATGTAAAATTCAGGAACATTACTACCTGGAGTATTATCTTAATAAGAGGCTAAACAGAAACCCAGGCAGTCAGTTAGCAGACAGCTCCTACATACATCTCCACTGTGGTAGAACTCCTCGGGTTTGCAGATGGGCAAGCAACATGTTCCTGTGGCAGAACACGAAGGGCTGCTGAGTGGCTTATGCAGACCCCTGTCTGACCTAGTAACAGCTACACACATCGGACACTGAGACACACATGCAGTATTTGTGAGGGAACTCACAGCGCAAGCAGCAGAGTCTATACCAGCTTGGGGGCTTAGGCGTTCACTTTAGCTGGAGATACTGGTGATTTCTAAATAGCCTTAGATTGTTCTGTTTGAAGACGGCGATTATCCAAACATGTGAATCTGTACTCATTAGCAAGGGCTGTATGACACACATACACCCCAAAGGGCATGTCAGAGCTATGAGCAGAAGTCCATTTCTCCCCACTGGGCACACGCGGCGGATGTACAGTAAAGTGCTCCCTGCCTGACCACTGGCGGCCTCGAGTGGGAAACCTCCAGTTTCTACTGCAATTATATTTAACCTAAGTTTGGGGAAGGAAATCAATTCTAGTTATTAAGTTCAATTACTGACTGTCTTATTTCCAGGCATTGTGACAGTTTCAAAGTTACAATAATCTACTTAAAAAAAAAACAAAACACCAAACAATCCAGGGTATGGCCCTGATTGTCTCTAAACACACAAGTCAATTGTTACGAAAAATATCCTTTAATTAATTCTTTTCCCTAAAGACTCCTCATCAGACCAAACTCTTTGCTCAATAAATTGCTGCTAATTAAACATGCAGTGTTACAGCCTGAATCTATAACTAGTTTTTTGAACTTTACGAAATGTAATCTGACATAAATGAGAAGCAGGTGAATATAAGTAAGTTAAATGAAAGGAGGTATGACCATTTTACATTTCCTAATATTCCAACAGATTCACATACACACGCTTCTGCGTTTTAATGGTAGCTGCTGCCTACAAATGCTTTTTGTATTACCAAATCTATAAAGATTATCTTCTTAGGAGTCCGAATTCTGTATTGAAATAGGTCCTTGGTATCATCTATTCTTTGAGGGGAGATAGAGTTCCATTCTTGGAATACCAAATTACTAATCCCATCAGTCATTACAAGCATTTCAAGAATGCACATGCCTTCAGTCAGGCACCAACAATCATATTTTAACCACCCAGTTGTTGAAAATTATGTGAAAGCTAAGGGAAAAGTTTAACATTTTCTCCTACACAAACCCAGGCGGTTTGTGTATGAGAAAATTAGTTTGCTGAACTGCTCAGGCATGCACAAATGGAATGCACTGTTTTTTTTAACAGCTAAATTTCTAAAGCAGTGGAAAAACCTACATATTTGTTCAAGGCGCTAACTATACTACATTTGAATCCTGAACCCCAGGGGAGTACAGAAAATCTTATTTTGTAATTGACTAAATTTGGTTGTTTTCAGTGAAACAAATGAGGCTTCAAATGTATTAAGAAATAAAAATAGTTTAGTCACATAAAACACATCGATTTTTTTTTTTTAATTACTCTCCATGCTCAGGTTTTGACTCTATGACCTAGAATTGATGCCTCTACCAATGCTAATGTCTAGGAAAGGCACAATTTTTAAATATGCAGAGGAACGGACTTATGCAAATCAAGTGCATGATATTCTAAAATGATTGTAAAGACAAAAGAATGAGAGAGACTATATTCTTTGTACTAACGATCACCTTGAGAAACATGGAAAAATGGAAGCAGGCTTCTTGTTCCTTCATCACATACTCACTGCATGTGGCACGAGTAGGGAAGGTCCCCAAACAAACTGAATTCTGACTGTACAAATCATATGCTCTAAAGCAGATCCCTATTTCAATCAGAAGCTTCCTTTTTGCATGAACATATACAACTGGGGACCAATGATGGCCTCTACCTACATCCCACTCCTAGCACGGCATCTGACACAGAAAACAGGCTTCATCAGTACATGGAATGAGTAGAGGAAAGACTATGAATAGCATCATAAAAGATAAGAGAGAACAAAACATTTTACTTTGATCCTCTTTGTATCTACCAGCAAGACTCTGGATCTCTTGCCCGATCATATGAAGAAGAAATGTTCAAGGCCTTCCTTGCCTAACTCTCCAGAAGACTCATTGGGCTTTTCAACATCTCAACCTTGGGGGCCTACATAACAACCCAATTCCATGAACGAAACTAAACTGTTAAAGATTCAGGAGGGTGAAAGGGGCAGAAAAGCTAAACCTGGAAGGGGCAGCAGAGGCACGACACCCAGAACTCTGTCGTGGAAATTCCTACTATGCCCAAGAGAAAATGCTCTGACTAAAAGTGAAATCACTGAAGCCAGTGATTTCTTAAGAGTGTTTCACAGTTAACAAGTATTATGAAGGAAAATGTTGTATGGTTAAAAAAAATTGTGGAAATATTGAATTGAATCAAATACAGTTTTCTTCACTCCTGAACTTCTCAGGGCCTTGAACTATGCTAATAATGTGAATCTTTTTATTTAACGTTAAGACTTTCTGCTTTCTACGGAGTTAAAACCTTAAAAAAAGGTCTTCTTTCTCCTAACATGAAAAATGGTAGCTAAAGATTAACTTAAGCAATTTTTACGGCGATACACAAATGTTTCTATACACAGAACTAGTTTTAGAAAATAAATGTACTTTTTAATCTACTGAGTGCTCCAAAAATACCTGATTCGATCGAATACAACACTTCAGCATTCTTCCCTTTGTCCTTGTCGAGAGCTGTAACCTGCAACACAACTGAGCCAACAGCCGCTGATTCATAAACCCGCCCTTCATAGGAGGAACTCGTGAACCAGGGGGCGTGGTCGTTTGTGTCGCTGACATTAACAACAATCCGTGCAAAGTTTCGCTTTACAGGGACATCTTGATCCCGCACCTGAAAGAATCAATAGGTTATCAGTGCTGTCAGAGGTTTCCCGGTCATTGATTAAAGATCACTCGGGAAGACGTGAAACCCTTCAGAAAACAAACGGTGGCCAACGAATGAGCAGAAAGCCATACCATGACTGTAAGAACGTGCTGGTGGATGGCTTCATGATCAAGTGTTTCAGAAGTTGAGAGAGAGCCCGTTGCAGGGTCAAGACGAAATTTCTTGAGACTCAGTGGATCAATGCTGCTCTGCAGAGTATAGATCAGCTTGTTTTTCTCATCCTTATCCATTGCACTGATTTGCAAAATTTCTGTTTCTGGCACTGTGTCTTCAGGAATAACAACTTCATACTTTGATGTAGAAAACTGAGGACGGTGGTCATTTGTATCTATTACTTTGATAAGTACCTATTAAGGACATCAAGACTCACATTACAGTAATATCCTTAACTGTGATATTTTATTATTTACAGAATCAAGGGGAAACATGAGATGCGCATTGAAAAAAACCATTTTTTTAGCAAAATGAAACAATGAGAAATAAAAGAAACATCTAGAATAAAAAAAAATCTTTAAAATTTTCCATTGATATATTACCCAGATCAGTAAGATAATGAAGACCTTTCTAATTTCTTGAAACTAACTTTGAAGGGCAAATGTAACATCTTTCACACACTTCTTTCTGACTGCACACTTCATTTCTCTCAGGTTTCCACAGGAGAGAGATTTCTAGAGCACTCCTGTTAGGATAACAGAGAATTTACTTCAGCAGGATTTACAGAAGATAATTTCCTCTATCAGATCTGAATCTGCAACTACCAAGCAAACGAGGTGACTATGGTACTAGATAAATACCGTATTTAAATTTCTTGTTCTAATTGTTGAGACTCCAAATTCCTACCAATAAATTAGAAATGTGCTTTAAAAATCTTTACTACATTTTTACAATCACAAAACCTACATACAAATAGTAAACCCATTCATTTCCTAAAAGCACTTTAAATACACTAAAGATAAGCTCTCTTAAATACCTCAACATAGAATAACAACCTTAAAGGGGGGAAAAAGCCAATATTGAAAAAAACTCAGCTGAATTAAAAAAAAAATGTATCTTTTTTACTTAACACTAAGAGGATTAATTTTCAGACTGAAAAGACGTGTGTGGAGATAAGGCATAGTGGAAATCACTACTGACTACAAAGATGGTTTATGGTTACGAACAAGAAATCTGAGCTTCACTGGCATGTGTGGAATAAAGAGGGTCACTAGTCCTAACGGCCCAGGAGGCTGCAGTGTCAGGAACGCACAGGTGAAGCTATTATCCACCCCGGTGCAGGCATACGAGCTGCAGGTCTTTCCATGACGATTATACCAGTGTTCTCAGAAAACACTACAACATCAGTGATGGATTTGTAACATTAAATTTTATATACGTATTAAATGCATTTGCTAAACCAAAGAAAGGTTTTATGTGGAAGTTACATAAACATTTAAAACCACAGACCGTTTTTAAAGGTCGACGATGATCCACAAGTGATGGTTTTATAATTTCTCTAAGTTCAATCATTATATATTCATTTCCACTGTACATTTACATAGTACTTATCTAATGGAGTGTTGGGTAGAGGTAGTTGATTCCTGCTCTCAAGTCAATTAGTCACAACTCAGTAGGAACAAGGAAGGTAAAAACCACCAATTCTGATACAGCGATTCAAAGGAAGCACACTCACAGAGCCCTTACCCGCGCAGCACGCTCCTCCACGTTACTGGGGAGCAAGTACAATGAACGTACAGCAGTCCCTGCCCTCGGGAAGCTCTCAGGCTCAGCCGGTGAGGTCTTACACACGCCGAGCACGATGAGGCTGCACATATTACCAAGTGGGTTATCAAGGAAGCCTTTAGGAGTCCCGAGATGGCGAGGGATGTTCTGAAAACTTTTAAGGAGAAGGTAAGGCTTTGCCTGTGTAGGTCTTAGGTTGGTAATCAATATTTACTAGGATGGGGGTCGTGGGGGAGATCTTGGTCAGAGACAGGAAGGCAAGAAGTGGCATCAAACACCCTATCTCCTCGAGACTAGAGAGAAGGACTTGGAACTAAGGGATGGTAAGAGCGGGGAGAAGGTGGCGTCCAGTGCGCAGAGCCTGGACTCGCAGACAGAGGCTGGAGAGGTTCAGCTCGCGTACGCCCTAACTAGCTGATCAGAGGAAATTCACCTTTACCGCCTCTTCCCAACCGGGCAGACCCCTGTGGTAGTGGGCACAGCCAGGTGAACCGCAGGGACAGAGAATGGAGACAGGGAGGGGACTGAGCTGTCCAGCAGCGAGTGCACACCAGCGCGGCTGAGACCTCACTTACCCCTCAGAGGCCCTTGTGAGGACAAAATCACTATGCCCCTTTCCCGGTGACAAATGGAAGCCAAGAGGGTTACAGCCACTTGCCCAGGGACAGGGTAAGAGGCAGAGCCAACATTCAAACAAACAGACCTGTGCATAATGCTGATGCTCGAGAGAAACCAGAAGGAAACATGAAAGCAAAGCTGTTTCAAAGAAGAAAAAAAAAAAAAAAGCCATAACTGGATTTGGTAAGTGATCTTGAGATAGGGGTAGATGAAGCGACTTGAATTGATACTGGTCAGATCCCAAGCAGCAAACGGCAGGACAGGAACACAAGGAGCAGTGCTTTTTCAACAGAGCACAGGGACCCCCCCCGAACCTCCCCCTCTGCTGATGATGCACCGTGGCTCACGTGACAGTGCTCCCCAAACCTCTGACCTGCATGCAGTGACGTCTGCCCTGGTGCTTCCCGAGTTTTACCTACAAGCCCAAATCTACCCTGTCCTCCCATTCCTTAGCAATCCAGTTCTTATCTCTGTGTCGCCCTTCACATGCCTTTGCTGCTCCGTTCTCATCCCTGTTTGTATCGCCCTGTCCTCTGGCCCATGTGGAAATTGAAACCTAATTACTGACTGTCCCCTTTGTCCTATACCTTCACAGGGGAGTCTGGGCTCGGGGACCACATCTTTGAGACTCTGACTCCCCTTCCCTGCCAGCAAATCATGAGGATATTATCAAGACCCCCTGAAAATAACTCAAAAGAAGTTATAAGGTATAAAGGCAGCACTACAACTTAAGATATTTGTGTCCCTGGGAAGACTGCAATTTATTTCCTGGGTTTTACAGGAAATTTTAGTCAATCGACTTCACATTTCATATGAAGTTTTTAATGGTACTTGCTAAAAACTGCAATTATTTGGGAAGGGGCATACTGCTACTCATTCATTTATGTCATAAGCAATAAATGCTACAGGTAAATAGATCGTCTTCATTAATGAGAATGGTTGGCACGGACGGCCACTGCTACTGCTTCTTAAGATCCTTTTGCTGGATTTCTGCTTAGTAGATTATTTGAACTGGTCCACGTACAGTTATACTCTTTAAACCTTTCAAAATTCATCCTGTTAAATTTATCACAACTCCATGTTTTTATTCTCATTTTCATGCTCTAAAGTCTAATTTCTATAATGAGAACGGTTACTGACAGAAATGAAATTTTAATACTGTACTAAAACTTTTACATGACAATCTCAAAATGACCCCAAAGCATGGTACATATGTCAATTTTAAATACACTAAAAATCACAACCATGTGGAGAAAGAAGAAGGTCTTTTTCATAACTGGCTCTGAATCATCTACTCATTTATTAATTAAAAATACATCACAGACTCTTACTCTTCAGTGCAACTAAATGATTTAACAGATGATCTCTCTCATTTGAGATTTAAATTAGTATCATCTAAAGATAAAAAACTGGAATTCGGAAGCATTTTCTCTCCTAATATTTAATTTCGTCCTTTGTCTTTTAGGACACAGCAGATACACATGTAAATCTTAGCTTCCACCATCCTAGGTGAGCTCAATGAGGGTAGGACTGTTTCCCAGTATTCAGTTTCTTGAACAGTACCTGCCACAACAAATGTTCAACAAATTCTCACAGAGCCCACACTAAGAATCAAAGAGAATTTAAGGTATAGGATTTTAACATTTAAATTTGAAATCCCAGTAATCTGGCCATCTCTTAAATCACCACGTAGGAATAAAGATGTTAAAGGGATTACGAGAACAATTCTATCAACCATTTTATACAACTCTCAGTTAAAATAGCCAAAAGGGGAAAGAATTTAAAAAGTGATTTAAAACATGATTAATCACTTTAATGAGCTTTAACGAAAAGGACTTGGACACATTCATCCTCAAGAGCGATACAATTTATACTAATGCTGTTCAAAGTTAGTATAAAATTGAAAGATCTTGATAATCAAAAGTGGGTGGTTGTTTCTAAGTCTTCTTTCAGAATTTCCAAAGCTGGTTAATTACAGGCCAAACCTACATTTTCTTTCCCTAAATACAAATCCTTGGTGTGCCTCTACGTAAGCCCTATCAACACAGCAGCTGTGCCTGGGAGCCTTAGAGGGCAGAATCCCGTTGCCTGCGCACCCTAAAATCAGGTCGTTATCAGTCCACCTCTGATGAACGCATCATCAGTGATTCACTTACCTGTGTGAGGACAGCGGTGGTTCCGTCTGTAGCTTCAACTGTGAGGTTATAGCTTGATTTCTGTTCCGCATCAAGAGGTTTGGCAACAATGATGGTCCCAGTGCCCTTGTCCACATCAAAGTGGCTGTCATAGTTGCCACCTAGTTTAAGTTAGGACATACAGAAAAGTATGAAAACCTCTCACTTCGTTTGTGGCTTTCTAATTCTTCATGACAGAGGGAAAAAAAACCCACTTCTGATATACTGCTCAAGGTGATCTCAAGGAGCTTTCATTTTGGAAGACAAGAAAAGAAGGGCCAATGAGAAAGGCAGTGCCTACTAACACAAACTTGAGCCCTAACTGTCAAGGGAAGCTACTGAGAGGAAAGCAAGAAAGCGACTCTGAAGGTGGAAAAACACTGCTAATATTGCCAATGAGTTACTTTCCATTCACATTTTCGGGGGTTCTGGATAGGTCTTTAATTTATATATCCCAGTAGCTATATATCAAACATCCTTTACTAAACAGAGTCAGCCATTCAAATGCTTAATTACTCAAAAAGGATTCGTGACACCTGAAGCATACTCCTAAAAAGTTAACTATTAAAAACAAATGTTAACTCTGAGAAAAATCATAGCAGTTAACATCAATTAGTTCTGCCTCTTATATACTTAAAAAGACATTTTCCCCATTGTTGCCAAACACAAAGCTTAATGAATCAAAAGTTTCTGTGCTGCTGACATCAAATGCATTCCCAGTTATGTTCTAGGTACAACTCTTCCCACATCCACTGAACCAGAGATACTCTTATCAATGAAGTGATATGGAAATATGAAAATAAAGTCTTAATGTCATGATGAGGTTCTACTACTAAATCTTACCAAAAAGTGAAATGACACATTAAAACAAACCAAAAAACTTCAGTGAAATCTAAAACTAAGGATGATTTTGGGATGTCTTAGAAGTCAGCATGATGTGTGTAACTGGAATGGGTGACCATGGGCGCACCATGAAAACAAGGGGCAATGGAAAACAGTCACTAGAAATAAAAAAGGTTTTAAAAACTGATGCTTTTCTTTTAGATCCCATAATCTAAGGCAAATTATGGGATCTCAGCAGATACCTTCTGCTGTACAGTTCGGGTCACAAGTCATCTGAAAGATGGAAAACACTTCTCTAGCGAGTGTGTCTCCTGGCACAGCCACAAAGAAGCAAGCAAGCATGGAAGGCAAGCACAGAACAAGGAAGAGCGTCAATCAGACCAGGTCCAACGGCGGTCAGCGTTACACACAGCCCAGCAGGGGCCTGGCTCATCTGGAAGTTTGACAGGAGTTAACAGGGAGCCAACAAACGACTCTGATTGTAGTTCACTGTGAAAATCATGTTTCTTCTTTAAAACTGAAAGTGAGGGTTTCGGAGGTGTGGATGACCTCAACGATTTCATACAATGCCCGGAGCTGGGGACGCAGCCGAACTGCGTGCTGGGGGAAATGAAGAGGTGAAGCCCGCGCCGCCCACGTTGCAGCCGCCTCACATGCTGATACGACATTTCGTGGGAGGGTGGCTATGGGCTGAAAGAGGGAAGCAGGGATCCGCGGGACCAACTAGAGAGGAGTCACAACCCATACTTATGCTTTTAAAGATCCTGATGATTAACATAACATGAGGAAATACCACTGAAAAAACAAAGACGTCAAAGTTTAAGATGAATTTCTTTTCTACGTACGAGAGAGTAAGGGAATACGTTCTATGTCTAAACTCAATTAAATGAAAAACAAAAAACTCATGTAGGCATATAATCTTTATTACAGGGTCAATGAACCTCCTGAACCCGGCTTCCCACATTCCCAAAATGTGGTAAATAAAACACAGAAGGCCACAGATGGCACTCTCATTTTTAAGTTATACAATTAAATTTGTAACATTATTCCCTATAAAATACTGACATGTGACAGTCACAGTTATTTTAAGCATTCAAACTATATTCGCTAAAAATAACGATGTGCCATATGTTATGTAACAAGAAGGAAAATTTAAAAGTTGTGCTTTTGGACCACAACATTCAGGTTTCTAACTCCTTCATGCACTTCTGAAAACCTTATTTTAACATTAAGGGTATGGTACATGCATGGCAGCAATTTTAAAGAAGTTCAGTACATGGCTAGGTGTTATAAAACCTCTTGCGATCAAAGTACTGCAATTTAAGACAAATTCTCCACTTCTAAGTCTCACTTAATAATTTTAAATCCAGAGATACATACAAAAATCAGAAAACCAAAGATAGGTTCTCCTCAGTGTAACCTATTCAAGGACAATAAAACTCTGAGGAAGACTCACCAATGATGTCAAACCAAAGAGGCGTGCCAGGAGGCTCCACAGAGATCACGCCAATCATGTGAGCCACTGGATCGCTTTCCATGACAGTGAAGGAAAAAAATGGTTCTTCAAATGAAATTGGCTCCACTGATGGCTTTGGTTTGGAGATCCATTCAATATGGAGTCGAGTGGTTGACGACTTTTGGGGGCGACCATTATCAACTGCCTTAATCTATAAAATATAAGCAGAGGGGACGAAGGGAGCAAATTAGAAGTTACATCCCACAACTGAAGCACAGACTGGTTTGGTCTCAAACTGAGCCAATTTAAAACACTTCCTTTCTGTATTTGCATATTCCCCGTGTATAAGCCTTGATTAAAAAGAGCGACCTCTTCATGCCACACTCAACATACATAGTAACTGGAGTGATGGCTGAGAAGGGAAACCTGAAGCAACATTTCCCAACAGGACACACACACTGAGGCCCCTTCTTGAAGAGAGAGAAAGTTTTCAGAGAAGTGACATTAAGACCAGATGAACGGAAGTACGTGAGAAATTCAAAGATGAGATCCTAACTCACTGAAAGAATATCATATTCTCCAGCTCCAGAAAACTTCTTGGATGAAACCACTCCGGTTTTGGGCTCAATAAAAAATTTGCCATGTTCGTTTCCATCCTCAATGCTGTAAGAGATTTCCGCATTGGGACCTTCATCTTTGTCTGTCGCTATAACACGATAGATGGGCTCCCGCTTGGCGTTTCTTTCCCGCTCTGGTCTTTCCCGCTCTGGGAGCCTGATTTTGTAGAACTTCTGCAGGAACTGAGGTTTGTTGTCATTTTCATCAAGGATTTTCACAATCACTCTTGCAATGGTGGATTTGGGGGGAGTACCGTTGTCAGTCACAGTAACCTGTTTTTGAAAGGTAAGAGATCAACAGATGTTTTTAAAATATAACTATATAAAAAGTGACTCTCTTTCTAATTAATGATAAGCCACATTTGCATAGACCTGCAGAGTTCACACACACTATGACGCACACCATGTTCTCTCCTTTGACAAGAGTCCTGTGAGGAGGCAAGATGATGATGTGTCCTGTTCCAAACAGGGACAGGGGGAGCGACAAGGGCCCAGAAATAGGGTCTTCCCTCCCCACACCACCTCTCCCTGCACTACTGTACCTATAACATGAATGTTGCCAAAATGGTAAGCTATCAAAAACAGCTTACTTTTTTTTTTTTAAACAACTTATTTTTAAGCCAAGAAGAGATACATGAAGATTTTGCTTTTAAATAGAGTCCGGTGACAAAAAACATACACTCTATGCACTTAAAAATCAAATCTCCACATACTTCATTAAAAACCTTCATTTTTAGGCCTCAACTTTAAAGCAAGCTAAATCTTCAGTTTAAAATATATGTGAAGGAGCATGCCTTTTAATACTAGCTGTCATCATTTTGTTCTGTTTGACTCTTTTCTTGTTCAGAAGTCCTACACGTTTAGGACAGCAGATATAAAAATTTCCATTCAGACCCACTTATTAAGTAAGATTTTCAGTAAGAGAAATGTGAAGTAATGGTCATTCTCATTATTCATGTATTCAGCTGAGGAATAAAAAATCGGAGTCTTTTCCCCCGGAATCAAATGTCCACTTTTACTTTGGTGTGGACATCAAAAGCAATGACCTTAGGAATAGCTATTTTTCTCTCACCACATCCTCCAAAAATAATGGTTGAAATACTAAAAATATTAAAGTATACTGAAGTTTTCTGTGGAACTGTTTTATTATGTTTTTTTAAAAAGCTTGGTGAATATAAATCCTGTTGTTTATAGAAGCGTGAATATATCCTAATGGTACTTGCCAAGAATATTTAAGGAGTTGCTTAAAGTATATGATTTATGATCCCACACTTTAAAAATAAAACAAAATGTACACTTACTATCAATTTTAATCTCTCAAAACACTCCCTTTTGATCAGTGCTCATATGGTCTTAAGGGACAAGAAAAAAATCAAAGAGAAATAGAAGTGGGCACTATGTTTGTGGTAATCATACCAAAATGTTAAGGCTGGGTTCAATAATCAAAAGCCAGCAACACAGTTTTTAACATGGCATTGGGAAAAAAACCTCTTCTTTAAGACAGTCAAATCAATGCCAGTGTTGGCCCTCAAATCCACCACCAAAAAGGATTACAGAAAACATACAAGGTATGTAGGTCACAAACCATTACAAAGGCTTATTTCCCATCAACATCTTCATATTATCTACAAAGTCCTAAATATCTTATACTTGCTCCCATCCAGCCTTGGACTTTACTATAAAAAGGTGGCTTTGGAGGGAGGCACATGACGGACAGGTGTCCACTGCAGTTCTAACCAGGGTGTGGCCACAGCAAGATGAGAGTGCCTGGGACCTGCCACCCTGGAAAGCAGGCCACCTGCTTCCTTTCTTAGGGAACCATAGTCTCCTTCTGTCCCTCCCTACACTCTAGGGACCAAATCAAAATTCTGAAGTCTGCTCTAACAGAAGGAAAATGAATTTAAGGGAACTGTACGACCTAAGACTAACACTGAGATGTAACACATGAAGAGATTTACGAACTATAGGGGCACCTGGGGGGCGCAGTCAGTTAAGCATCGACTCCTGATTTCAGCTCCGGTCACGTTCTGAGGGTCCTGGGATTGAGTTCCATGTGGGGCTCTGGGCTCAGCAGGGAGTCTGCTTGAAGATTCTCTCTCCCTCCACCCCTCCCACTGCTCACATGCTCTCTCTGTCTCTCCCGCTCTTGCTCTCAAAATAAATTTTAAAAATCTTAAAAAATAATAATAATAATTACTAACTGTAATGGTGGCTGTGAAACCACCTTTTCTAGACAGGATATTCACAAGCACACACACACACTAAAGAGCTATAAAAAGTATTTTCCTGACAAAGAAATTTGGCCAAGGATGAAATGAAATTAAGCAGGCAGCATTATGAATAGCGATAATATAAAATGGGAGAGCTAAGTATTAATAAAAACAATCAACCACCGTTCAGGACTTTCCCAAGCACCCGCACTGGAAGAATGGAGGACTCGTGTGGGTATCTCACAGGTCAACAAACACTCGGTCTTCTCCGGCTCCAACGACCAACATTGGCTTTAACGTGTGGTAGTGGTTACCATACGAAACCTCTACATGTGGTAGAAACCTTTCTACGTGTGGTATAAAGTCAAAAGAGGTTATGTGTCCGCTCTGCTCAGTTTCCCTCTCCAAGGGAAACTCTCCCAACTGCCTCTTCTCAGCCTCTTCCTGACCTGGAGGCCCTGGCACCCAGCAATCGCCTGTGGCCTGACCTCCACATGACCCTCTACCTTCCTCCTCCTATCCCTGCTCCTGCAAGGTGCCTACCATCCACCAGCACGCCAGTGTAGGATAAGCCGCGTTTCTTTCAGGGACTAGACATTTTAAATTACCCATGAAAACAAGAAGCCTGTCAGAAGAGATCATTTTAGAAAAGCACACATCAGTCTTTAATCTTTTATTTCAGAAATGTTTAAAAATCACAAACTTTCTCTAGTTCAGTTTAAAATGCAAAAACAATGCAATTATTTGAGAACAACACAAAAGCCAGAAACTAACCACAGTTGAATGAAATCAATTAATATCATAAAAATATCATGAAAACAGAATACTAAGGAAAAAGATGTAGAAGGCATAAAGAAAAAGTATGTCTTATGTAAATACTATTGCTTCTAGTTTGTTTGCTCTGTATGTGCGCACAAAAATTAGAAAAGAACTTACACAGTGATCTTGTTTTGGGGAGAGAGGGATTTAAGGGGACATGAACTACACTAAAAAATGTTTCCTTTCCCCTTTACTTTTCTTTTTAGTAATGACCAGAAGCTAATATAACAAAATCATAATACTTATGAATATTAATGTGAACAAGAATGCTTTCCCATATTTCCAAATCTCTTAAATAATTAAAATAAAGAAATGCTTACTTCTAATATATGTTCATCTTGCTGCTCTCGGTCTAGTTTCCTTGATGTCGTTGTGATAAGACCTATAAAATGAAAACAATTCATTAATCCTTACGGATAAAACCAATTACAAAATACTGTCATTGAAACCACACTGAGTGTAAAAGTCTGAGCAAATCTTTGGATTCCAAAGGGAAAAAAATGATTAATCCAGGTTCAATTATTTTATTTACAAATAACACACTTTCTCATTTTAATGATTCTTCAACAGTGGATAAATGACAGAAGGATGAAGAAAATGGCAAAATTGCAATCAGTTACATTTTTTTGTTTGTTCAGTGGTTTGAATAAACATTTTGTCAGTAGAGATTTTTAAAAACTAAGATGAAGTTATCCAGGATTTCAAACTCCTCTAACTGCTGCAGTGATGATTAAGAACTAACAGAAAAATCTTCCATAACTGTATTAAATAGGACCACTGGAAAATCTAATGTTGACTACGATTTATTACCTTTAAATCATTTACCCTCAGAAGCGAAGAATGGTTATAAAAGTAATGTAATTTTCCAGGAAATACTGTTTAAGTATCAATTTCCAGTGAAAGAAAAAACATAAGTGATCCTCAAAGAAACCCTATATTCTTTGTTTCTTTGATCTTTCTATCAAACTAGAAAATCTATAGTTTCAATCTCTCTCTAGAACTTTAATCAAAATTGGCTGAACTGTCAACACACATTGGATTGTGGAAGACCATTAAAACTGATTAAATATATTCTGTACTTCTCCAAACACAAAATTCCCAATTAGGTTAATAGGGGAAAATCAATTATAGCGATAAAGTCTGTTCTTAAATATAAATTATTTGAAGTATTTGCTAAAATATCTGCTACAGCCTGTGTTGAATGACTCTGATGTCGAGCTGAAGCTCAGGTGGAACCGTACATAGCAAGACAACTGCCAAGGACCCTTCTCCTGCCCAGCTTTTTGTGTCCCCCCGCCCACCACAGGGAAATACTTCAAATAATTTATATTTAAGAACAGACTTTATCGCTATAATTGATTTTCCCCTATTAACCTAATTTCACACAACTACCAATTAAAGGCTATTCAAAATGCTTCTCTAAAATTTGTAAGATTTGTAAATTTCATGTAATTTGAAGTGTTTTTTTTTTTCCTCAAATAGTTAGGATCTCAATCAACATTATCTTCCCCACAATTCAACGAAGCAATGCGCTCTTGTTAATAAGAACAAAAGACTATATTGTAGACTAGAATCAGGGGGTTTTTCCCAAACCATACTTCTAGATTAAAAGGGGTTCCAGGAAATGCTTTACAGTGCTTAATGGTGTGAAAACGCTGCTTAATGTGGCATGGGTTTGATTTTCATTAGTAAAAACCTTTTAAAATTAATCCCTCTTTTTTCCTATCAAAAGTCTACAGTTTCTGATTGTAATTTTACATAGTTCAAGAAGGACAGGAAATCACCGTGATTAGTCCCATCTAATTGTCCTAGTGGGCCCTTCAGAAAGTTGTCATCAGTGGTGACATTGCAAGGGCAACACCTTAGCATGGGCACAGCAGAAGAGTGAGTGTCCCGCTTCCGTAGAATGTAATCATTCCTCGCACGAATATCTGTTAGCAAATAAGCTTCCATAGCAAATGAATAGCTCTGTTAGCAAATAACATTCGCTACTGTCCAGTTTCCTTACAGCACACCAGACAGCTCACAAAGGATGTGCCTGCCTCCCAGCTACTAATTCAACAAAGACAAAAAGCAAACCTAGGTTTGTTACTTGTGCTCTCCACAGGTTTCAAATTAATTCTTCTTTGTTAAAGCAAATGGAACATTAATTTCATTCGAGTACAATGAATTCTAATGTTCCTTCTACACATTTTCTTAGCCTGGATACTGCCAGCCAGTCCTTTGCCTCTTAGCTTGGAAACCACTTCTGACGCCTGCCCTGACAGGTACAGCCTGGGGTCCTGCTGCGGAGCTCAGGGCTCTGAGGTTTGCTCCACCATAACACACCCCCCAGTACTACAGGCACTCATCTCACAGTCTTCAAGAGGACAGAGACTCTGCCTTCCTTGTACATCTTGGTTATCCTGCTCTACTTCCACTGGCCTAAAAAATATACATAAATGTGTGAACACAAGAATTCCTTAAACCCATAAAACAGCGGCATTAAAAATAGGTATCTGAGTGACACAGATGCCTAAACTACACGTGGAAATAATGACACACATTTATGGCTTATACGTGCGCCAGCAGAAGACCACATAACATGCATCTGGAGACAGGGTGTGCCAGGCAGGCTCTGTGACAGTGGCGGACACGGAGAGACACAGGTCCCACGTGCAGGGGAGCAGCGGAGGTGGACAGATTCAGGTTACACCCCAAGAGGGTGGGAAGAGAAAAAGAGAACGGGGGGCCAATCTTACAGGGGCCGGCCATGTTCAGAAGCCATGAAGACGACGAGGAAGTGTTTGGCTCAAAGAAAACCATGTGTCCCAGACGCCTGAGGCAGAGGATTTGAGGAAGTCCCTTCTCCAGGTACACCCGAGACGCTTAAGAGAGAAGCTCCAACAAGAGTCAGGGAGGCAGGAAGGAAGGAGACCAGGGAAGGGTTTCTTTTACGAAGAGGAGACTGTCCTCACATGGAGCGATGTTCTGAGTGAGCACAAAACAGGAGGGAAGAAGAAGATCTAGACCCGAGCTAACCGGTCTGGGAGCCACCGGCCTTGTGAGGCAACTGGAAGTTAAGTTCCATATAAAGTAGCTCATGAAAACAAGACATTTCAGACTGACAAGATGACCTTTCTTTCTAGATTCACAGCACTCCTGCTCAAAGAAATCCTACCAAAAGCGCCTCAGTGCTTTCTTTTCCTAATACCACCCACCTGGGGTGCGGTGGGGGTCTGTGCTTGTGGAAGAGGGATGGCGGCAAGAGGTGCTGCGCCCCCTAAGAGAAGGGGAAAATTCATGCTTCTTGTGGAATTTGCATACAAGATGAACCCTGACCAGAAAAGTTTCCTAATGAAGCAGGACAAGGTGAGGAAAACTGCAGATAGTCCCGGGAGGTACCCTTTATCTTAGAGCAGTGGACAAAACCCAGAGCTACCCAAATATACCGCAGACTGACCACACTGACTCGGTGGGGGAATTCCTTATGCATCTCATTACGCTCACTGCCCCTGGAATCCTGTACCTCTCAGTCCTGCCAATCCTTCTGCCTGGCCTACTTGACAAACACCTGTGTCAAAAGATGGACCCAAAGTGTACTTTTCCTCCATACCCAGGACGTGTTATTAACCCTGTAGGTATTAAATAGCCTAATAAGTATATCCATTTCTTTCATTTTAAACAGTTGTGCTCATCTGTGATGTTTATTACAAAATCCTAGGAGGACATATATTTAACAGAAACAGCACGATTATAGAAACAGCAGGATACCTCAGAGCTACAGAGAAACCTTCAAGATTATCGAGCTCAGCTGCCTGAGCCAAAGAGAAGTGAAACGGTCTCAAGGCCACCAGCAAGTCATTATCAGAGCCGGGATTAGAGCTTAGTTTTCTTGAGGCCCAGATGAGAGTGTTTGGGATTTCTTTTCCTCCCCATCACCCTACGCTGCATAATTTCCTGCACTTTGGTATTTCAAGTCTCCACAAACTCTGAACTGTGACTTACATACAGTTTAACACCACACACACACACACACACACACACACACACACACACCCACCCCAGCAAGAGTTAATCATTATTCATTTAGTAGGTCAAAAAAGCAAGTGAGAAAGTAAAACAGAGTGGACAAAAGCAAGAAAAAGTTATGTAGGTGCTTGCCTTTTTTAATTCTATGCCTTATCTTTTCTGCATAGCACTATTAAATTAAAAATGGAAATGAAAAGTTTCTCTCCTTGGAGTAGAAAAACATCTCACTGTGCAGACCAATACTATTATAAATAAAGGTGAACTGAGGTAGCAACTAAATTACATTCTCACCCAGTCGCAGCTACCAATTTACCCCACATATGTAGGTAAAATTAAGAAACCAACATTTCCTGTGTTTGAGGATCATTAAAAAAACTCTTCATAGGGGCACCTGGGTGCCTCAGTGGGTTAAAGCCTCTGCCTTCAGCTCAGGTCACAATCTCACGGTCCTAGAATCGAGCCCCACATTGGGCTCTCTGCTCAGCAGGGAGCCTGCTTCCTCCTCTCTCTCTCTGCCTGCCTCTCTGCCTACTTGTGATTTCTGTCAGTCAAATAAATAAATAAAATCTTAAAAACACACACACCACCAAAAAAACCTCTTCATAGCTTTCCAAGGCCATATTAGAATTTAGAGGAAAATCCATTTAAGTAAAGAATGTTAGATTAACTGTTTCACTATAGAACTTTACTCTTTGACATTTCTTTATATCAATACCAAAAACCACCTCCAAGCTTCCCAAAGAGATCAAATGGACGTCGCAAAGCAGGTAGCACAGAAAAGCGAGCATCAAGAGGATCAGCAGGCGAGGATCGCGTGAGACAGTCCGCAACGGTGGAGCTGTGTTTCGGTATCCCGTCAAGTGTTCTGCGCACTGCACTAAGAACGCAGACATGATTAAGACAGAGTCTTGTTTCCAAGAAACAAGGGTGAAGGCAAAGGCCACATTCAGGAAACAACATGGAAGTTAGACTAGAATGTAGGGTTCATACAGAACACAGGGTGAGAGCTCTGTATTCCAAGAAAGCTTGAACTTGGCAGGATGATGAGACACCTATCATCTAGCCATCTACTGCTCCAGCAGATGACCAGCGCATTGCCCAACATCCAAGTGACGCCATGTAGGACCCGCCAGCCTCAGAGCCAGCCAGCCAGGGGACCACCATTGCATGAAAGATCCGTCAAGCCTGGAGAAACCAGAACCGCCCAGCAGAATCCTCCACTCAATGTGCTTGTTTTCAAGCCACTAAATTCTGGGATAGTTTGCTACACAGCAAGAGCCAAACCATGCATCCAATGACCTCATCTCTAATTGCTATCTGTCTTACTACACGCCAAGGTATTGTGCTGGAGATTTAAGTCCATTACCTCATTTAATCCTGATGTATAGAAATGGTGGTACCTGTATCAGAAAAAGTAAATTCTAACACTTTTACAGGCTCAGAGAGATGAAACTGCTTACTCAAGGTCTTTCAACAAGGTGGGGAGTTGGGAGTTCAATACTCCCAGGGCATCAGAGTCTGAAGTCTACAGTAAGAATGAGAAATGTGGGGAGGGACTGAAAGCTCTGGATTTATTAAAAAATGGTCTGAAACGTCAGGGCTGCAGATTTAACTAGACAACAGCCAGAGAAGGAGGGGAAAAAAATTTCTGAATAGGATTAAGGTCCAACCACAATGAGAGAGCAAATACTTGTGATCAGTAATAGGAGTTTTTAGAGAAACAAAATGGGGTGGTGGGAGGGAAGAGTCTTGGTTTCAGAGGCAAAAAAGTATGGCCTTGAGTTCACCTTGCTTGGCAGGAAATTTACTTTGAACCATTTTCCAATTACTCTACTTGAGAATAAGCAGAGGAAGGGGAAAGATCAAGGACGGGGGAGAAAGTCTACTCACCTAATTCACATTTCCCATTACTCTGATTGTTTTCCTCTAACCCCTGCAACTATTTTGGCTTTTGCATCCTTTTGCTCATTTTATAATAGTGCAGGAACTATAGCAACATATATTGTAGAAAAACATGTGTCCAGCAGAACTTTTTGTGATAAATGCTTCAATGTGTACTGTCCACTATGACAGCCCCCACAGCATATGTGGCCATTAAGCACTGGAAATGTGGCTGAATTTTTAAGTTAACTTAAATCATTTAAATAGTCACAAGTCATTTCTGCTCTTTTAGGGAAGATCCAATTTTCAAAGGATCCCTGTCAAAACCAAAAAATGACACCTACATACTAAAAATCTTTTTCTGTGGTTAGAATCCGAAGCAGTCTTTCAATGGCAAATATATTTGCTATCAAAATCTACGTTCTGTAAATATCTGTCTGAAAGAGTGAAAATCAAACATGTCCAAGATTCGGACATGCTGCTGGCTCCACAATGCTCCCTTCCCTACATTGTCCCTTTCCCCCAGTCTCCTTTCTCACTGGGCTCAGGTGGGGACAAAGAAACCTGGTCCTTGCTGGTAGTTTACAGCCTCACTTAAACACCTAAAAATCAAGAGCCTCTGTGATTAAAGACTTTGGGGAGGGGGAAAAAAAAAAATCAATATTCTACCAACCTATATTTTTGGTTTCTTATGATTTCTAAGAACTAAAAATTAACCAAGGACATGTGTGTTCATGAACAGTGATGACATTGTCATAGGCTTATGAACTGAAAGTCACCCACTTGTCCAGTCCATTTTAAGTTATTCAACCTATTTTTTCAGAACGTTGTCCTCCAACATGGCACTCTGAGACACACATGTAAAAGCCTAGGACAAGGCCCACGTGCTCAAAGGTGTGCAATTCATTTAAGGAAATAGCTCTCAGACCTAAAAGGTATAGACAACTATTAAACTATGGTCTCGGGGCGCCTGGGTGGCTCAGTGGGTTAAAGCCTCCAGCTCAGGTCATGATCTCAGGGTCCTGGGATTGAGCCCTGCATTGGGCTCTCTGCTCAGCGGCAAGCCTGTTTCCTCCTCTCTCCCTCTCTGCCTGCCTCTCTGCCTACTTGTGATCTGTCAAATAAATAAATAAAATCTTAATAAACAAAACAAAACACTATGGTCTCATAGCTCACTTTTTAGGCAATGCTAATGGTGTGCTTTTGAGGATTCCACTCTGGGTTAAGCATTTTATAGAGGTGAATAATCACAGCAACTCCACAGGGGAGCTACTAACAGACTATCTTAAGGTATTTGAGGCTTTTGAGGGGGTAAAGTCACAAGACTAGTAAACGGGCAAAGCAAAGATGTGACCCTAAGTCCATATGACCCTAGAGCCCAAACTCTTAGCTCACACAAATAACTCTCGAATGTATAGATCATAATTACATATTTAATATGTATAATGACCCAACCACAAAATTATTCAGTGAACACACAGGAGTTTCCTACATTATCTAGGGTTACCTCTAAGCAGCCAGTCTAGTGGATGTCCTCAAGACTCCGTATCCTTTCCACAATGCTTTACTAATCACGGTTCTATTGTGAGTAGCCCTTGACTGTAGGCATGCAATTTAGGTCTATTATTTTCAACCGTTTTCTCCACTGATTTTGCTGAAACACTTTAATATATATTCTGTTCTTTACTAAGTTTAAGAACTTTAATTGTGGCATATTTGGTGGTAAGACAAGTATTTAGTTTAAGACTTAGGCATCTT
Source organism: Lontra canadensis (assembly GCF_010015895.1). Lineage (NCBI taxonomy): Eukaryota > Metazoa > Chordata > Mammalia > Carnivora > Mustelidae > Lontra > Lontra canadensis. The sequence goes on along the minus strand of NW_022631096.1, from coordinate 1,769,964 downwards.
CAGTGAGGACAAGGTGATTTCTCATGGAGTTGTTATGATCTGGACTGCTACCTTTCTACTTTCAATCCTTACCTTAGCAAGAATTGCTCCCAGGACATTCAATGTGCTTTAATAATCAGCAACAATCAGCAACAGTAAGGACAATGACAATAAAACCATAATACCCTAGTGAATAGGCAATAAAAACAACATCGCTCAATCAAGTGTCAGACAAATGTTACAAAAACTAAAAGGGTAATATATGTATCTATGACGTAATATGTGTACACACCTTCATAAAAGGCTAAACCTCAAATTACTAGTGGATGACCTCTGAGAAATGGAACAAGAGATCCAAAGAAAGAGGAGAAGAAAAGGTACTTTCATGTTTTACTTAATACAGTTCTTTACTGGAAATCTTTTATTTTTAACAAGTACATTGTTTAAAGAAATTTAAACATGAAAATAGTTTAAAAATCAGTGTGAAAAGACGAAAGTGTTTATTGGTTGAAAACTAATCTTAGGCTGGAAGGACTTAAATAAAGGATTTTCTTTTTAAATCTGGAGTCTCTAGCCACATATATAATAAAAAATTAAGACTTGGAAATATGATAGTAGTATATCTTTTACCATTTTTTTCAATACTTCTTTTCATACAGAGAGGGGAGAGGCCAGAAGGTAGAGGGACAGAGATAATCTCCAGCAGCCTCCACACCCAGTGAGGAGCCTGATGCGTCAGGCTCAATCCCGTGACTCATGAGATCATGACCTGAGCCAAAATAGAGAGTCGGAGGCTCAAGCCACTGTGCCAACGTGCCCCTCTAACATTTTTTAACAAAAATTTAATGAAGTATGTCACATGTTCTAAAATGTACTCTTACTGTAAAAACTAAGCTTGCTAGAGCCAAAGAGTGCTTTAAAAGGAACAGGAAGCAGGCTCTCAGTTCTGGCAGGAACCTCCTAAACCACTCTGTTTGACAGCCACACGTGAGCTAAGTCTTCTTTTTAATTAATATATAAAATATGCAATATAACACTGTGTATCAGTTGTATCTTTAATATATTATTTTTCATATTCTTTACTCCTCCATAGTAAAACAGAGAAATACAAAGATGCCTAAATATTTTTCAGTAACCCTATTAATAACTACCTTAATGCCTATAAAATGTAAAGTCCTAATTAGAAAGTTGTTTCAACTAAAAACCGAGACAGAAAAAAACCTTTTATTCTGAATAAACCGAAACAATTTCTTGCTGCATTCCACCCTCCTCACCTTTTTTAATCTTCCTCGTTGCTCTTTTAAGAATTCATTAAATAAGCACCACAAGCCTCAGGGTACCATGAGAATAATAAGAAAAAAATGTTTCAAAAACCATTTACCCAGTAAAATATTCTTTATCAGAAAAAAATTTACCTGTGCTTTCCTTACATTTGCCATAATGATCCTTTCCAGTTTAGCCATAATGACCTCTCATTCCTCTGACATATATTATAGGTTAAGAAAAAAACAAAACAGTAAAATGCCTACTACCAGGAAAAATTAACATTAACTCTACAAAATAAATAGAGAAGATATGAGAGGTCAGAAGTTAAACAAAAGCATTTCAGAACTTTATGGGCTATGTATTTTAAATTCTGGGCTCCTGAATGATTTTTTTTTCTTTCTTAAACGTCCATGATGCACTACAGCCTGCTCTAAGTTCATTAAGCTACTAAAGAACTATAAGGACCAATCACACATATGGAGCATCAGGGAGGAAACACAATTAGTGCTTACTTTCATTTTTAAAATGAAGTATTAAAGCCAGGCAAACAGTGAGACAGGGAAGCAGAAGACAGTAACCGTATAATGCCATGTAGCACACGCCTGTCACTCAGTAAACGGTTTCCCATGGGATACTGTATCTGACAGATCTGTTCCCGACCAGCTTTAGGAAAAGGGAAATGTGGGTGCCTGGGTGGCTCAGTGAGTTAAGCATCTGCCTTTGGCTCAGATCATGATCCCAGGGTCCTGGGATTGAGTCCTGCACTGGGCTCTGTGCTCAGGGGAGTCTGCTTCTCTCTCTCCCTCCTGCTTGTGCTGTGTCTAATAAATTAAATTAAAAAAAAAAAAAAAAAAAGAAAATGAAAATGTTCTCAGGTCAAGGCTGATGACTGCAATTTACAAAGGTTCCTGAGGACTACCATGCGGTAGACAGAGGGAAGGAACCTAGACCAAAGACAGCATTTCTCTGTTCAAAACTTTAAAGACTCCCCTTCTAAGGTGAAATGAAAATCGTATGAATTCCACCATTTTTTCAATCTTTGTCAACTGTAAAGTGAATCTTAAGCAGGAACCACAGGTACCATGTGTGGTTCTAGGACTGGATATAGGAAACGAATATGGGTTGGTCCTAACTCTCAAGCCCTAAGCCAAGACTGAATGCCCACCCAAAACAGGAAGACAAGCACTCATGCTGACAAGGCAGAGAGGACTTAGAAAGACAGGCAAGGAAGCTGGGCATCGCTACCCCAGCTCCATTCTAAAAATACAGATCACCTCGCAGGCCAAGAGAGAACTTTCCATTTTTCCTAGACTTATCACTCAACATCCATCCCCTTGGAGCGTCAGACTATGAGCTCAGAGGCACTCTGAAGGACTGCGCCGTCTTTATTTAGGTGGTGTTCGAAGAACATGTGTAACCGCAGCCTGTCGAGAGCCCCTCCGGCAGCTGTGGCCATCTGAGCGGCTACTGTTCATCACTGCGATCCTGGTGCCGGCAGGATTAGGCTCAGAGCCAGAAATGGAATTCTATTCATAGGCTGTCAAGGCTGCAAAGGTCCTCGGTGCTCACTCAAGTTTTCAGAGTCCCAGGGAAAACCCTTATAAAATGAATCGAACGACCAATCTAAAGTCACACACAGGCAGTGGCTGGCTGGGAATTTATACCCTGACGTCTCCAAGACGTCTCTGCTGGCTTTAATGCTTTTACTGGCTGTTTCTTGTTGAAACTTCATGGTATTAAAACCCAAGGTAAACACAAGATCAAAAGCCCAATGCTATTCATTGGGAATTGCCCTTGACGTTCCTGTGAATGTCAGATACAGCAGAGGTAGAGAGGGAAAGAAGTCCATTTCATAAGGCTCACATCACGTTGACAAAAAAAGTCACGTAAATGGAAAATCTTAAAATGCTGGTGAAAAATCAAACAAACAAACAAACCAGAATACCCCTTAATAAAACTTATCTTAATGGGGTGCCTGGGTGGCTCAGTGGGTTAAGCCTCTGCCTTTGGCTCAGGTCATGATCCCAGGGTCCTGGGATCGAGCCTGAATCGGGCTCTCTGCTCAGTGGGGAGCCTGCTTCCCCCCACCCCCCGCCTGCCTCTCTGCCTACTTGTGATCTGTCAAATAAATAAATAAAAACTTTAAAAAAATAAAAAATAAAAAATAAACTTACCCTAAGATTAACAGATTTTAGGAGGAAAAGCGTATCTACTTCAACGTGTGCAAAAAAGGCACTGAATACAACTTTACTTCAGTCTCTTTTTTCATTTCACTGTAAAATAAAAAAATAATCTGGAGGAATAGGTAAGAAAAAAAATCTAAAGATTCTTCTTTAAAATATCTGCTCCTTTGGCAAAAGACTACGAATAGGTAAACTTTTCCCCCCTCCTTAAATGAATTCCTGCTTCTGTAAAGTGACTGGCCCTTTATTTCCTTCCTTTGTGGTTATCAAATGGTACCGGAAACCCTTGGAAGTTGTTTGCAGCTGTAGCTACTTCCTATTGCACTTTGTTCGGCCTCCTGTTCCAGCCACAATAAAACGCCATTGGCTTTGAGAAGAAGAAAAAAACAAAACAAAACAGTGGCCGTGTGCTACTGGACTAGAACACAGATGAGTACCCAGCTTACCTGCAAACCTGGGAGTCACAGAATTTCAAGTCTTTACCACATGTTAGGGATCACTACACATAAACTATACACACACACAGGCATATATATGTACCTGATTTATATAAACAGCACCAAATCTATCTGTAACCAAATAAATAGGTCTTATCCTGAATTTAAAATAATTCTACGTTACATAGTCCATCCTACATATAAATAAATGAATGAAAAACAGGGCCCTGTATAAAGCTGTCCTCTACAAAGCACAAGCCGTCCTCTGGTACTTGGGGCCATGAATATCTTAACTCAGAATGAGGGAAAGGGAACAAAAACGGAGGAAGTAGTCAAGATTTGATATGTAAACATAACAGTCAATGGTGAGAGCTAGAATTTCAAGCTCTGAAGTATTTCTAACAGGACACGCCAGCATCAAAAAAAAAAAAAAAAGGTGTGAAAATCTCAAAACTTGGAAATATTTTCTAATAAGAAATAGGTGTTTTTTTTTTTTTCCACAGAAGAGATCTCATAATCTGTCATCAACTTGCTAAATCTTACCTGAGACTTTGACCGTGATAACAAATATCCTAACTACTATTCTTTGAAGAATAATTTTAATAACACAGAGAAGAAAAACACAGATTCCGTTTTGTAAGTATTCACTGCTTAGCAATGGGAAAGATTCTCAAGTTTTACTTGATCAAATAGTCTACCCCTGAGAAACAAATCAACAACTTAAACTAGTCCAACTAGTAAATACATCAACGTATCAGGAGCCAGAAAACTACCTCAACCGGTTTTTGTTCGGCTTGCAAGCTAAGAATGGCTTCTACCATTCTTAAAGGGTTGGGGGAAGAAAAAGAACCCACAAGAAAAATATATTGAGACACATGAAAAATACATGAAACTCTAATTTCAATGTCCATAAATAAAGCTTTATTGGAACACAGCTGTGCCCATTCATTTCCATTCTGTCTGTGGTTGCTTTCACTCAGTGACAGACTGGATGGTCCACAAAGCCTAAAATATTTACTCCCTCGCCCTTTACAGAAAAAGTTTAACATCCCCTGCAATACGTGGTTAACGAAACTAAGTTTAAACATCTAGTGTTATTTAGAAACTTCATTCCTTTCAGTCTAAAAATATTACAGAAGTAAGATCAGCCTCAAAACCAACCATTATGTCACGCAGGAATTCCTCAATACAAAGAACAGAGAAGGTACAGAAAAACTGGCTCCAAAGCACATTTACATCCCAAACCCCAGGCCACAGCAAGTGAACAAGTGAACATGGGAGGGACGGTGCTTCCAGAAGCAGCAGTTAGGGGAGATGTGCCTTTCTGGTGTCAACCCCCAGGTGTCTTTACCTCTCTGAAGTCATGGGACGATGTGTGAAATGGGAAAAACACAAATGGGAAAGGCAGCCGGCTCTTGGTACTGTTTGCACTCTCTGGCCGTCTCACAGGGCTCCTTCTCAAGAAGTATGTGAGGCTCCCTGTAACCTCTAAAGCACAAGGCACCTAATACATAATGAGCTACACTTGTCACTGGCCCCTGCGACTTCTAACGAAAGTTTTGTCCCGGCTTGATCTAAAAGTGAGGTCAAGGGATGGTGGCAGGGTGGAAGAGGGGTCCAGGAAAGAACAGAGAACAGCACAGAAGGGGGCAAAAGAAGGAAAGCCACGTTTGCTGGTTTCTCTTTGGTGGTCTTTTTCAAGCTCAAAGCTAAAAGGCAACAGGCATGAGAGAGCCTGATGGAAATCAGCCCAAAGAGAGAGAAGCAGCAGGACTTACAAGATTCAAACTGTGGTATGTGCTCCAGATCCAATAATGAGACGAGATCAGCCTCCAAAAGACCTGAGATTTTAGCTCTACAAAATTGATAAAGGAAACGCTAAGAAAATAGCCGAAAGCCTCAAACTCTTTTTTAAACCATTTAAAATTCCAAACGGATCCAACACCTGTCAAAGAGCCTAACTAAACCCTTTTATTATGCACATGTAGACACACAGAAATCACATAAGCTCACATGCATATATTAAAAAATAATGCCTCTAGTTTTACTTAACAAACATTTCTGATGCATTTATTTTTAACCATAAAAATTGTTTTCAGTTTATTTGTTCCCAACAGGAAGACACACATCAGCAGATGAGAAGATCTAAAAAACATATTTACTAGACAGCACAGAACCACTGGCTCAGCAAAATGGGTGTTGAAATTGACGTGGATATGCACATATATTCCTGTAACAATGTGGCAAAGTCCATCCATAAATAAAACCACTTTCCTAAAGCACAGCATCACCTACTACAGAAAAGAGAAAAACCCAAGATGAATATCACTATGTGTCTTATGCTGGTACCTGTTTAGGAAAAGGAGAAAAAAATAATAGGACTTCTTGCTTGTATAGGAAGGAAAGAAACTGCAAACACTAGTTTCCTCTAGGTGTTTCAAAATGTAGATTTTATCATTCAAGTATGATGAGGCCAACAAGTCAAGAGACCACGGTCACTGAAGAGGTCATCTGTTACAATTCCCAGAGAGGGGACACACTAGGCCACACCATACCACAGGGCGGGCACCCAGGGACCCACCACATGGGCCAGGAGGAAGAAGAAAGGAGGAGAAAGCGTGGGCAAGAGATTCTGTTGTGGGTTCCACAAAATAAACACAGCAGCACAAACAGGTCAACTGGCTAGTTGCAATTATTTCAGTGGGCTCTGGAGCAGAGAGGGCTGCTCTCTGGGAGATGAAGGCAGGTGCAGAGAAAAGGGCTCGGATGCATAGCAGCTCTGTGAAGAAGTGATTCCAAGCAGGGTTCTGGATGGGCTACTGTGCATATGAAAAGTGGATCCTCTGCTTTCTCTAAAGCTAGCTAGTCGGTGAGGGAGTCTCTGCCCGGGTCAGGGGGGCCCTAGACACGAGAGCATCAAGGATATAGAAAATACGACACAGTTAACATACTAATAAAGGAAAGAGAATGTCTATGGAATTTAAAAGGAACAAAAATTTTCACTGGATTTTTTTTTTTTTTGGTACCTTCTGAATTTTGTACTCCGAATGCATTACCCATTTCTAACCAGTAATTTAGGAAGTAGGTTATATACACACAGGCATGCATGCAAGCACGGAAACTCAAACACACATCTGCTTTCCATTCTTAGTAAAGAGAACTCAGTGAGAACGACTGGTACCAGCCAGAACTTGAGAATCACCATTCTGGGCATTAGATACAATACTGTGATGCAATTTTGTGGACTGAAGTGTACAGTGATCTGTATCTCTACAAACTCTAGAAACATAGCCCAAATGTTGCTAAGTTTCTGCTTAAGATAAATCTAGAAACTCAATTTTCACTCCATAAAACACACACACACACACACACACACACACACACACACGGCTAAGAAGACTCCTACTACTTATTACATGAGATTTAATTTAAAGGTACAGAAATATTTATGGGAGTTCTAAAATTAAGTAAGCCGTTTTTTCCCCCCAATTAAAAAGCAACAGTTGAACTTCCGCTTCCAGCCAGGGGATCAGATTTACCCTCCACTAGGAAATATACAAACAAAACAGACAAAATAAATGAAGTAAAGGTTTATGGGAACACCAGGTATCAAACAAAGACAGCAAGCCATCCCTGAGGTGGGAAACAAACAAGGCAAGACCTACAAACGTTCCAGCTTACAGCCTCAAGACAGTTTCTAGATGACTGTCCACTCCCAGGTGAAAGGGACGAGAAATGGAGGTACAGGTCCGCAGGAAGACTTATTCTCAAATGTTCCGGGTAGCTTTATTTGTAGCAGCCATAAAGCACAACACAAATGCCCATCAACAGGTGACTAGATAAATTATAGTGTATCTCTGCAAAGGATATTCAGCAATAAAAAGGAACGTACTTTTGGTACTCACTCCCACATGCATGAATCTCAAATATGCTAAATGCAAGACACTTTACCAAGAAAAAAGAGTATACATTCTCTGGGTCTATTTACCTAAGGTTTTAGGAAATGCACACTCATACACAGTGACCCAAAGCAGATGAGCGGTTGCACGGGGATGGGGGCGAGGTTGGGACGAGGGTTACAGAAAGATACAAGGAGATCAGGGAATATTCTGGAAGAGTCAGACGCATTCACTGCTTGCGTGTGGGAATGGTTTCATAGTTGTATTGCTATGCCAAAACTTATCGAATGGCTGACTTTAAATGTGTGTCAGTTAGACTTCAGTATAACTTTTTAAAAATAAGAGCACTTCTTGCTTCGCATCCAAAACCTGAAAATACCAAATACACAGATGAGAGAATATAACTCTGGTCTTTTCTAAAGCACGCCCATGCACAAAAGTAACACTTCAAAATTATCTGCCGATTATGAAAGTAGCAGTAAAATTGTTAACAATGAATATAAAGACATTTTGCTCCGGTGATTTCAGTTTCCTGAGGCTACTCCTAAATCATGAAACCTATGAGGTGCACACTAGTTCCTTTTGCTCAGGACCCCCTTCTTCATTGTCCTTGACCCAAGAAGCCGTGAGGGGTCTGCAGGAGCTAGGGCTGCTGAGGCTCAGACAATCTAACATTCTCTGCTCTTGTCTGTCTCCCACAAGCAACGGCAGGATTTATGTTAAAAGAAGCGAATTTAACAAAGACTCTTGAACTTGAAGACAGAGAACTGATGGTTGCCAGAGGAAAGGTGGGGGTCAATTTGGGGGTAGGGGGACAAAAAAGTGAATCTACCCTGAAATTGGACATACTCAAACAAAACATGTTACAAAAACTCAGGTGGCAAAGAAGAGTGTGTGTGTGTGTGTGTGTGTGTGTGTGTGTGTCAGAAAAGGTAAATAGAGCAAGTCTCCTCTGCTTATTCACCGTGGGAAAGAAAAGCTCTGCCCTCCTACTTAACACAAGAACCATCCGAGATGGGGCGCCTGGGTGGCTCAGTCGGTTAAGTCTGCCTTCGGCTCAGGTCATGATCCCAGGATGCTGGGATCAAGTCCCATGTGGGGCTCCTTGCTCAGCAGGGAGCCTGCTTCTCTCTCTGCCTGCTTGTGCTTTCTCTCTCTCTCTGACAAATAAATAAATATATAAAGTCTTAAAAAAAAAAAAAAACAAAACCATCCGAGATGCAGAAGACAGTTCCTGGCACCATAATCAAGAGCGCACGCGCGCGCGCGCGCGCACACACACACACACTCTCACGAAAAAAAAAAAAACCAACCAACAACTTTGGAAGATTAAAAAAAAAAAAATTTTAAAACGTTCTTTCAAACGTGCTGTTTGAACCTAAAATTCAGAGTAACAAATCCAGTCCTAGGAAGGGTTTTTCTTTTTTGTTTTTCAAAAAAATATTTTGTCCTACTCTGACAAAAGGAGAAAAAAAGCACTGCGGACACATTTCCTTCCTCTCCAAAATGAGTTGGTGAGGTCATCTGATTCAGATGTTATCAAAAGTTCCAAAGAATTACAGCCACATTCTTAAAAATAGGTCATTATTTATAAAAATAGCATAAATACTGGGATGCCTGGGTGGCCCAGTTGGTTAAGCATCTGCTTTTGGCTCAGGTCATGACCCCAGGGTCCTAGGATTGAGTCCTGCACAGGGTGTCTGTTTCTCCTTCTGCCTGCGGTTCCCCCTGCCGGTACTCTCTCATTCTAACAAATAAATAAATAAAATCTTAAAAGAAATTAAAAAAAAAAAAAAAAAAAACAACCATACATATCATCTTCCAGCCGTTCTTCGGGTTTGGAAGGTTTTCCAGCACAGGCAGCCATTCTCCCACACATGGCTCTAACTTCATCGTGTGCCTGCTAATCATTATCACCATCAAAGTGCCCCCCACCAAGACAAGCACCCCGTACCTCTTCTCCAGCTGCCCACTTCCCCACCTTCAAAACCAGTGCAGTAACCTATTCAAGGGGCCTCATCCTCCTAACTACACTCACCCCATCAGTCTGTTTCTCACCTCCTCCGGAGGTGTCCATCTAAGCTCGGGGCCACGCTATCCCGTACCCCACAGGTTCCCCTTTGCCATTTCACTCATGCAGATGAACTTTCAAAGCATCTCTTAATGTGCTGTATACAGAAGAGAGGCTCAGGAAGCACTCGATGGAAAAACAAATGACTCGAATGACAATGAATTTAGGCTTTCTCGAGTCTGTTGCACATTCTGATACATCACCAGGGTCCTAAACTTATGTTTACCACTAAGGAGCAAGAAGATTCATTTTATTCCATCAAGTGTGTTTATCCTGGATCAACCTACCAAAACCTTGATTATCTTATGCACAGTGAACAGGGCAAATGTAGCCCGTGCAAATGGAAGGGGCAGAGACCTCTCTCCCATGAATGATTCTGAGTGGTCTGCACTGTGTGTAGACATCCCTCAGCAGGCGTGCAAAAGCTCACCACTAATCACAAGACGGAAGGACCTGGAAGCCAGTTTTCCCCACGATCCCAGAGGTGAGAGCCTCACTGCTGCCCAGATCTCTGGATTTCCAGCCCAGTGATTTTCTCACTCAGCCATTAATTATTAAGGAACATGATTTAGGGTCTCCAGGTGGTGTTATGGTCGGTAAATCATGGGAACTTCATTTTACTAGACTCTTTCATCAGCTTCCACAATCTGGCCTCCAATAATACCGATCTACCCATTAAAAACAGGTCTGCTCTGAATGTTTTGAGCAAGATGTATACTTTGAAGCATTGCAGTTTGGGCCCTGAGGATCAGGCTCAAAGTTTCTGGCTGTGTTGGGAGAACAGAATCATCTGGAGACAGGCCTTGTAAAGTTATATTTAACCTTTAGTAATGCCCGAGCTAAAATACACTTATTTCCTGATCTTTAGAGGCTTTACTCAACTTGTGAAATGGTTAGACTCTTTTACTAACCATACAGTTTGTAATATATTTCACAACAAAAACATCCTTGTGTTCTAACTACAGTTATTCCCCACTATTATCTATCTTCAACTCATAAAGAAATAAAGTCTCCTTGTAATCCTGAATTTGCTCCTGCCGTGCTGACAGCGGGATACATGGCTTCCCACCCACGGGCTCCGGAGCAAGCCGTGGACTCCTGGAAGGGGTCTATTCTCACTGAAGATCAAGAAGTCTCTGCAGACAGCCCGCCTAAGAGCTGTCAGGAATGAGAGCTGTAAGAGGAAGCCGCAATGCCACATTAATCACATTTCCGCGAGACACACCCACAGAGCAGTGGGATGGTCATTTCAGAGGCCCAGAGAGAAGCAAGGTTTCGAGCCTGTCCCACGGCAGCTCTAACCGACACCAGCTCTTTCAGCGTCTTTCTTCCTTCTCCTTAATTACACACTATGCCCAGACCCAGAGTCCTGGCTCAGAGATTCACACAGACATTTACTGCTCGTTTGTTTGCCTGTCTCTGCCCAGAGGACTCACCCTAATCTAAGAGAGAGAGAAAGAAGACAAAAAGGAAAGCATTTCAAAGTCGAATTCATCGAACAATTGTAAAATCAGGGGTAGTTCTAGTCCTGAATCATCGCCTCAAGGGTTTAACTTCTAGATTTCTTGTCTCCCAGTTTGACTCCAAAATCCTGTTAAATTTTTATAAACTTTTTTCTTAGATGTTTCATAGTGCCTTCTAATTTTTTGGCTTCATTTTCTTTCATTTTACTTCACCAAAATGAAGCTGAACTTGGTTACCACTTATGCGGTAAAAACCAGTCTGTAACTAGGCCGCTTCAACAAGCCTCTGGTGAATCATTTACAGATGTGAATTCCAGTCTCCATGTCCCTGTATAATCTCTTATTCCAGCCCTCCTCCCGGGTTCGGGCTCCTACACCCTCCTCCCAGCGCTTCCAAACAATTCTCAGATCCCCCTTCTCTCTTCTGTAATTAAATTCGTAGATGGCTCAATTATTCTTTTCAATTTATTTTTCGGTCTTTGTTCTGTTTCATCATGGTAAGTGTACTCTTTAATCCCCGTCACCTGTTTCACACATTCCCCACCCCCCAACATACCCGCCTGCCCTCGAGGAACCATCCGTTCGTTCTCTATAATTAAAAGTCTGTTTCTTAGTTTATCTTTCCCTCGCTCTTTTATTTTTTCTTTGCTCATTTTTTTTCCCCTTAAGTTCCTCATATGAGATAGTACAGTATTTGTCTTTATCTGTCAGACTTACTATATATTCTCTCTAGCTCCATCCATGTTGTTCCATATAGCAAGATTTCATTTTTTTTTAATAGTCGAATAATATTCCTGTGTGTGTGTGTGTGTGTACACATCACTTCTTCATCCGCTGGCCTATGGGTGAACAACTGAGTGGATTCTGTTGTTCAGCTATTGTAAATAATGCTGCTGTAAACATTGGGGTGCAGGTTTCCCTCTGAATTAGTGTTTTTGTATTTTTTGGGTAACACCCAGTAGTGCAATCGCTGGGTCATAGGACAGTTCTATTTTTTTTTAACTTTTATTTTTAAAGATTTTATTTTCTGAGAGAGAAAAAGAGCACACAAGTGGGTTGCGGGGGGACGAGAAGAGGGTGAGGCAGGCTCCCCGCTGAGCAAGGAAGCCTGAGCAACACTGATCCCAGGACTCTGGAATCCTGACCTGAGTGGAAGGGCAGATGCCCAACTGACTGAGCCACCCAGGTGTCCCTGTTTTTTGTTTTTTTTTTCTTTTGTTTTTTAACTTTCTGAGGAAACTTCATACTGTTTTCTAGAGTGGCTGCACAGTTTGCATTCCCACCAACAGTGCGGGAGGCTTCCTTTTTCTCCACATCCTCGCCAACACCTGTTGTTTCCTGTTTAGCCAATCTGACAGGTGTGAGGTGAGGTCTCATTGTAGTTTTGAACTGTATCTCCCTCATGAGGAGTGAGGTTGACATCTATCTTTTCATGTTCATGGGTCTGTTGGTCATCTGGATGTCTTCTTTGGAGAACTGTCTGTTCATGTCTTCTGCTCATTTTTAAACTGGATTACTTGTTTTGGGGATTTGGGATACTAGCCCTTTATCAGATATGTCATTCGTAGAGATCTTCTCCTATTCTGTAGGTTGCCTTTTCGTTTGGTTTCCTTTGCTGTGCAAATGCTGCCTATTTGATGCAGTCCCAACAGATTAATTTTGCTTTTATTTCCCTTGCCTCGGGAGACGTATCTAGAAAAAAGTTGCTATGGCCAATGTCAAAGAGGTTACTGCCGGTGTTCTCCTCTAGGATTTTTATGGTTTCAGGTCTCACATTTAGGTCTTTCATCCATTTTGAATTTATTTTTGTCTGTGCTGTAAGCAAGTGGTCCAGTTTCATTCTTCTGCATGTGGCTGTCCAGTTTCCCGACCCCATTTTTTGAAGAGACTGTCTTTTCTCCACTGGGTGTTCTTTCCTGCTTTGTCAAAGATTAATTGATCATACAGTTGTGGGTTTATCTCTAGGTTTTCTACTCTGTTCCACTGATGCATGTGTCTGTTTTTGTGCCAGTACCATACTGTTTTGATGACTACAGCTTTGTAATAGAACTGAAGTCGGGAATTGTGATGCCTCCAGCTTTCCTTTTCTTTTTCAAGATTGCTTTTCCTATTCAGGGTCACCTATGTTTCCATACAAATTTTAGGATTGTTTGTACTACTTCTATGATAAATGCTGTTGGTACTTTGAAAGGGACTGCATTAAATGTGCGGACTGGTTTGGATAATATGGACATTTTAACAATATTTGTTCTTCCCATTCATGATCATAGAATGTCTATTTCTTTGTGTCATCTTCAATTTCTTTCATTAGTTTTTTATAGTTTTCAGAGTATAGGTCTTATACCTCTTTGATTAGGTTTATCCCTAGGTATCCTATTATTTTGAGTGCCATTGTAAATAGGATTGTTTTATTTTTTTTTTTCTGCTGCTTCCTTATTGGTGTATAGAAATGCAACAGATTTCTGTACATTGATTTTGTACCTTGTGACTTTGCTAAATTCATTTACTAGTTCTAGCAGTTTTCTGGTGGAATCTTTAGGTTTTTCTGTATATGTCATCAGCAAATATGAGAGTTTTACTTTTTCGTACCAATCTAAATGCCTTGTATTATTCTTTTTTGTTATCTGATTGCTGTGGCTAGGACTTTCGGTACTATGTTGAACAGACATGGTGAGAGTGGACAACCCTGTCTTGTTCCTGACCTTAGTAGGGGAAAAGCTCTTACTTTTTCACCATTAAGAATGATATAAGCTTTCATATAAGGCCTTTATTATGTTGAGGGATGTTCCCTCAAAACTTTGTTTTTTTTTTTAACTTTGCATGTTTTTTATTATGAACAGATGTTGTACTTTGTCAGCTCAATCATTCTCAAATCATTTTTTTAAATTTTTTAGAAAGAGTGTGCATGCATGCATAGTGGGGAGGGGCAAAAACAGAATCTCAAGCAGACTCCATGCAAAAGTAAATCTCATACATTCAAGATAAATCTTGTAAAGTTTACTTTCAACAATCAGGACAGACTCTACGAATGACAAGAGGTTTAAAAAAATCAATATTTTAACTTTTTTTTAAAGAGAAAAAACATACACACTGATTTCTACCCGGTATCTTTGTACAATAGCTTTGGTACAGAGATACTAACTTCAAGCTTCTTTCTACCTCAAGAATTGCTTTGAGTTCGACAAAGAACATTAAAAAGAAAAGGGGGGGCAGTAAAGACTGGTAAGGAAGTAGAGAATACCTCCTTAATTCTGATTTTTGTATATTACTTCCTTAATGTATGAAATAGACAACCCAGTAACTAAACAGGCCAACTCCCCTAGAATTAGGAAAAAGAATTAGCAAAGACATGACCGGGGAATGTACGTGCATTTCAGTAAATCTCCCTCTTCAGAATTTTCTGTTAACCAGATTCTACTGAAAAGTACATCACTGAAACATCTCTATGTTCACAGGTCAGTGATCTATCTGGTAAGTTTTCTTTCCTACAAATAAACTGTCCTCTCAATGTCATACGGCGATTCTGCCTTAACTGTGATCAAGAAATCAGAGAGTATGATACAAATGGTAGTTACATGGAAGCTGTGTGTGGGGGTCGGGGGGTGGTGTGAGAGAGAGAGAGAGAAATGAAGCAAGACTGGAGGAAAAAAATCAGAGGTGCTGTCAAATGTAAAAGAACAAAGATTAAAAGTTGATAAAGATTTTGGAAGAGGATTTTGGAGTCAAGGAACTATCTATCCACTTACAAGCAGGGGGTCAGACCCTGGGGAACCAAGGAAAACTTGATGTGTCAGTTCAAGGAAGTAACTGCTCCCAATTTGAAAACTGTTTAATCTTGATCCCCTCCAGGCTGTAGAATCACAGCACTGCTTTATGAAAAATGCTAAAACAACACAGAAAAATACTATGAATTGTGAAATAAATTCCTTTGATAATTCTTCATAAAAAGCAGACTTCAGAAAATTGGAATACTTAGCAGCAACAGAATTTGCAGGGAGTTTAAGACAGATCACTAATTTAGGAGCTATTATTGAAACACTGTATTTGGTTTTTTTTTCACCTTAAGTGAAATTCTACTAATGAGCAAAGCCATAAAGTAAGCTCTATAAAGACAACTTCAAAGGGGGTAAAGAAAAACTTTTGGACTTAATTCTCGTCTGGAAATAAAGCCTTGTTCTGGATAACTCAAGAGGGAAATGATTTATCAAAATAAAGAAAAGTGGTAAATTTAGAAAATTCTTAACCTCCCCACATCAAGAAGTGTAAGCATGAACATTTCACACAATACCATTACCACATACCTGTTTTAGGATGTATTGAAAAAAACCCTTGTGGATTTCCACTTGTAATTTTGTACATCAGCTTGTCATTAGAGCTAGAATCTGGATCAAATGCCTCTATTTGAACCACAGATACATCCTTGGGAGAATTTTCTATTACTTCTGGATAATAAACAGGCTCTGACGTCTGTGGTGCGTTGTCATTGACATCCTCAACCTCTATGTAGATCTCGATAAACGATGAGAGAGGCACGACACCCCGATCCGCGGCATAGACAGTGAGCCAGTAGTGGGAGGTGGACTCCCGGTCCAGTCGCTCTGAAGTCTCTATGACACCTGTGAAGAAAGAAGATGACACATCAACAACAATGGACCCAAGGTCAACCCAAATAACAACTTTCATTTCTCAAGGGCTTATGTGTCACTTACAGCTGAGACACCTTGGACAAGTTGCCTAATATCACTGTGCCTCTGTTTCTTCCTATAAGATGGAACATATGTTCACAGGTTGATTAAATGAGCGAAGAGGCACATTAACAATCAGAAGAGCGCTCGGCACATAGTATCAGCCGTAAAAGTGTTCATCGTTATTAGCGTTAGGGGTCAGGCGCTATGCAGAACACTCTACAAAGAATGTGTCATTTAAGTCTCGAAACAAAGCAGGGAGATGAGCACTAAGAGATCAGCTAATGGCCCGATACTCTGTGCTTCCGAAGATGAAATGTATGACCACTTGAGATTTGCAGGTTTTCCTGGAGGTCCATTAGGGACCTCCAAATCAAAAAGCCATGGCCCAGATCAGAGTCCCCACAGCCTAGCAGCCCCTGCTTCCCACACTGCATTCCCAAGACCACCACTAGAGTTTAGATACGGAGGCTGCAGTGATGCTGCTCCACACATGGCAGTCTGGTATACACACCCTGCAGAGCACGGCACCTCAAAGTCCAGAATAAAGGTTTGCTCAAGTCTCTTGTGCACAGAATGAAACCCTTTAATCCCCTTAGGCTAATGGCAAGACAACCAGTGTGCTAAATAAAGTCTCCCAGGACAAGGTAAGATCACCAAGGGCAGAGGCCACATCCTTCTTGAGTACCAGGATAGCACCTGACCCAGGGCCAATAATATCAAATGAACAAACATGAACAGATGCCTTAACTGAAGTTGGTACAGAAAGTCCCTCCACTGGGACCCAAACTACAACACATTTCCTACTAAATTAACCAGTAAAAGGTGAATTACGGGATTACAAAGAAGTGGGTTAACGTGTCTGTCACGTTCTGGCCCAGCCACTAAAACCAGTCAAAACCTTACTTCATCCCAGGATTAATCACTTCTCAGGGTGATGATAAAATGAAAATATCCATTACTCTTAGGCAAATCCCACCTTTTTATTCAATAGTGTTATCCTGTCCTTTGGCTTTCCCAAAATGTGTCACTGTATTTTTTTCCTTGTGCATTGATCATTCTGAATGAATGCTACTTTTGGGGTTTCAACACTATGGTCCAGTTTGGACTTTGGAAATCCTACAACTCTAGCATTACAGGTTTCCCACTTAATGCAAAATAGTACAGGAAAAAGAACAAACATCAATTTAATCTGCACTGAGAAATGAAACAGTATTTATCTCAACCAAAACATAAATCTGTATTTCTTACTTTTTGATCACTGCATAAATGTAAATCTTTGCTTATGTGAAGTAATTAACACCTCAAAAACTCATTTGTTTTGAATGTCACATCATTATATCGAACACTTCCCAAAGGTTTGTAAGTATAAATACCAAACTTAACTAAATATTAAAATATGAAATAAATGATCATGAAATGAGTACTGCTATTCAGAAAGCATACTTAGTTACAACTGTTTCATTAAGTCTTAGCAAATGCTCAAGATGGATCTGTAATACTCTTAGAAATAATGAACAAAGCCTCACAACTCTTAAATAAAAAGGAGCTAACTGGTTTCCCTGTGCAACAGAGGTAATGGTCAGAAAAGCTCAACATGTTTTCCTTTTTGTCTGTTCCAAACATAGTCTATGCATACCCAATCTGTTCACTAAATTAGTAAAGTTCTACTTGTCTTTAGCCTGAAAGAAGAGCGTCCTTAGTGACCAAGGAAAAATAATCTCCAGTTTCTCCTTTCATCAGCCCCATCAATGGATACACAGAAGTCAGGGAATAACAGAACGCTCGCTATACTAGGATTGCATATTAATAAATGAATGTGCGTATGTTCCTCTGTGTTCTGCCATTAAAATGGAACATATTTCACTTGACAGGAGAAGTGTTAGCAAATCTCAGGAAGATAGCTACATGGTGCTTGTATTCACTTCTTTCTGGTTCTAATACTCAAATCATTCATGCTGCTACTGACTTTTTAAAATTGGGTCTCTCTAAATGCGATCTGTACGCATTTAATGACAATGATAATTACAGAAACAAGTCTGCTCAGTGCTTACTATATGCCAGGCCCTATGATAATGGTCCCACACATACCACCTTATTGAGCCGTTATAGCCAACCTGACTACACATGTGGCCTTATTATGCCCATACCACAGATGAAAACCTCAGATTAAGAGATGAGGACCTTTCCCAGAGTCCTAATAAATGTCAGAGCCAGAGTTCAAACTCCACAAATCTCTAACGTCAGTGCCATCAGTCTGTGGTAGTTTGACAAAGTGTAGTAAGCAAAATTTAATGTGAAAACTCTAAAAAGACAAAAGTGAAACCTCTTATTCATTTTTTTACACATCAGGATTCAGAAGAACTCTATTAAATGTCCATTCACATATAATAGCTTTCTCCAGTTTTGAGGTAGAAGGAAAACAAAGAAAAAATATATTTGCATTTTATAAATAAGTATATAATATAAAATGCAAATACAAGGTTTAAATCACAGACAAAAGTAGATATTTCTTTTCCATCAGGTTCTGCTTCGAGTCTAGTCTGTGAGCACCCAGACTGTAGTGTTCCAAGACACCTTCTGCTGGGAGCTACCCTTTTCTCCCCTCTTGCCTGGCAATTAGAGGACCAATGATCCCCTTCTTTGCATGACCTCCTAGCCACCATTAGGAGGGGGAAATTTCCAGATATTACTAAACAGGTAACTTCCAGTATTACTAAACATTAAAAGTTAGAGAGAAGGGGGCCTGGGTGGCTCAGTCAGTGAAGCATCTGCCTTCCCCTCAGGTCATGATCCCGGGGTCCTGGGATCGAGCCCTGTACCAGGCTCCCTGCTCAGCTGGGAGCCTGATTCTCCCACTCCCCCTTCCCCCTGGTTGTGCTCACTCACTCTCTGTCAAATAAACAAACGGAATATTTTTAAAAAGAAAGAAACGAAACAGCCCCGGTCAAGGGTTACGAGGTAGAAGTGGGATCTGAGATGATCTGACTGCAGAACTCAGGGTCTTCACCGCAGGCTATACTGTCACGATCAGGCCCAGTGTCACGGTCACAACCCCACAGCACCAAGGACACTGGTGGCCACCAGGAGAGGCTACAAGTTTCCAATTGCTTAAGTAAGGGTCCTCCCCACACTTAAAGGATATTCAAAGAGAGAAGATTCAAGGACTCTGCTTGGTCAACAGACTTTCAGGGGCAGTGCCCAAGTACTATTCTAACCGCTGATTCGAATTCTAAGCACTATTTTAAAAGCAGAAAGTAGGTGGGAAAAGACTACATGTATGCAAAGCTATTTTATGTTCTGCTTCTTCATCCGTCTGCTCAGTTGCGAGATGCATCCACGGAAGTCTCCCAGGCAGGAACTTGTGGAGCAGGCATAAAGTACCACAATGAGTTCCACCGGGAACCTCGGAAGAACAGACCGCACTGGTCCAGGACCGGCTAGAAGCCATCTACGTAATACAGCAAGAAAGACGGAGCAGCAGATCTAGCCTTGGCGACCTCAAAAATCAACAATGGTAGACCAGCAACCCCTCAGAAACCCAACAGTGCAACTCCCTTGTTTCTACAGAAAGGTGGAAGGATTTGCCACAGGCAGGAAGCTGAGTAGGTAAAGAGTTTAGAATCCAGAATGAGGCACCGCCTCGGTCAACGGCTCATCAGAACTGATCATTCTTTACAGGGTCTCTACATCTCCTGGCCTCTGAGATGACCCTCAGACCCACTGTCAGGAAGCCTGACCACAAGCAGGGTCCACTCTTCCAATCAAGGTGTCCACCGTCCTACCCATGTTCCCAGTCCTTCCAGGAACACAATCAGTATGGACACACAGATGTCTTTTGCAACCTTCATTCATTCACAAAAGAGAAATCTTCAAAATTCCACACGGGGACTTCTAGTTAGTTCCTTTGACACTGGTAAGCAGCAACTAGGTTCCCAGCCAGCCAAGGAAATGAATCTACGGTTTATTCTCAAAACCACCTCACTCCTCCTTCTCCCATGACCCCGCTTCCCATAACCACTTCCAATAACCAGCTTCCAATAACCACTGATTCCGCACTACGTTATAAATTCCCTTTTCCTGAAACAATTTGCTAAGGAACCATCAACAATTACAAATATTCAAACTCCAGTGTTTACGGTACTTCTCATTAACACATACCACAATAATACCGTACCGATGGGTACATACAGACACCGGCGCACAAACTCTTCCCTGTGGTCTTCCTCATGTCTTCACACTTCTTCCCTTCTTTCTCTGCCATCTCTCCTATTTTTTGATTCCGCTTTCACTTCCTGAGACAGCAACAATGGCACGCAGCTAGATGTAAACCCACGCTGTTAGAGTGAGAGGTGGGATCCCAGACCTCTCCCAGCAGTCCCTCCAGCCAGAGGAGGAGTGACCAGTACTCCAAGAGAAAGTAACAGTGAGAAAGGCAACATGAGAACGACACCTTTCTACTAATCATGACGCTCTGATACACGAGCAGTAGGTGAAGTAGGGGTGCTGCTTTGGGATTCTGCGATGTATATTTTGAGCAAGGAGACAAGTTTAGACAAGCCTGTTACATGCAACACTCAGCAATGTTACAAGGAATCATTCCTTTGCTTTAATGAAACATGACGGAGGCAATAAATGACTTGGCTTCCAACCTCAAGAGTACAATGAAGACATTTTCAAGAAAGGTTGTTAATAAGCTGAAAAATAAGAAAGAAGCCGGAAATCTGGAGCTATTGAAGTAAAAATATTTATCATTCCAAACATACTCTCCAGGATTTCAAAGCTACCACCAGATGTCACTAATGAAACTGACTTTAAATGTGCATACAGTAGAACAGCTAGACTGAAAGGGGAAATAAATACAATGTAATTGTTCAAAGAGCTTGACCAGTGCAGCTGAAAATGGAGCTCACAGCAAAAGGTCTTTCTGGAAGATTCACGCCTGACCATAAATAATAATTAGACACTGATGCTGTCTTTCCATAGCCTGATTATTCCAAGGTCACAGGGTACAGTATCAGTTGCTCAAGTAAATGACCCAAAAGTAGAGAAAGGTTTCCAAGAATAAGTAATTCCTACTACCCACCACTGATGGCTAATGATGTTAACCCAAATATCGTCCTGGAATAGCAAAGGCCAACATGTCCTCCAGCTGACACAGGTGGATCAGAATGCTTTCAACACACTCATTTTTAAGGCAAAAGTAAAATTATATGTAGCCACTATACTGCCAAAAGTATTTTAACTAACTCAAATTTCCATGGCCACAGAACATCTTTCTTTCTGGAATTTTCCTATTTTCTTTGTTCGACAGGTCTTGGCCCCTTATCAAGCCCCAGTGCCAGAGGTTTCAACAAAACCTATTTCAGATTCTTCAGCAACTCCAGCTCAAAAATACTTATCAGCAGTGGCCTGGCAACATAAATTTGCAAACTTTACTCTCCTTTCTGGTAATCATGCCACATGCATTTATTTATTTATTTGTTTTTAAACTTTCCTGGAACCAAACTTAGGACCGCCTCTTTAGTCAATCATGAGAAAAACTTAAACATGAAAAATAACTTTGTATAATATTTTTCCTATAGGGAAGAACCAACTGACTACTCCTTCCTCCAATTCTGTAGTCTCACACATAGAATAACTTTTCTGGAGTTAAAGGTCTTCCCAAATATAAAAATAATACTTAATCTAAAAAATTTTTTTTCAACAATATACACTTTAAAAGAATAGATACCTTCTATACACTAGAGATGCAGTATCTGTCTATAATTAATCCATAGTTACTCAATTTTTTCCTGCTAATTAGGGAAAAAACAGAAGTCCCACAGTTGTCACATTCAATATTAATGTGTTATGAACTAAATTTTAAAAAGTAGACTATAAGCTCCCTCTTAAAATTCAAAACCTCAAGGGCAGACATGTTTTGTTTAGGGCATGGTAACTGTGGGAGCTTGTTAAGCATGTGTTGTTGATAAAAGGATGTCCATCATCAACCAGGTAATTCTGAGAAACAGTCACAGCCAAGAGGAGTCCAGGAGGCAGGACTCAATGTAATGGAGCAGGTTGCGTAAGATCCTGGACCAGAAAAAGAACATTAGGAAAAAGCTAAGGAAATCTGAATGAACTATGCGCTCAATGAAGTACTGATAAGAATATAGCAATGTGTGTTCATTAATTATAACAGATAGACATACTAATGTATGATGTTACGAGGGTGAACTGTATGTGACACAGGGGCACTATAGGAACTCTGTACTATCCATTCAATTTTCCTGTTAATCTATTTGTTTCCTTCTTTAAGTGATAAAATTGTTCTGAATTTGTTTTTATCTGATTTTCATTAAGTACTAAATTTTATATATATAAAATTATAAACTATTTTACAATTTTTAAATTAAAAATTTTATATATATTATATATATACACACATATATATATATAACATATATATATATATTTTTTTTTTTAGTAAGCTCTATACCCAACATGGGGCCTGAACTCATGACCCCGAGATTAAGAGTTACAAGCTCTACTCCATGCTTTTGATAATAAAAAGATAAGATGAATCAACTACACAGCACCCCTCATGGGCCAAGCAAACTGCTGGGCAGTATATGGGCACACTACTCAGTTCAACAGATAGCTCTTTGCCCTCTTACAGCTAAAGACCGAGTAAGTCATGTTGTAAACTTCTTTCTCCAGTTTAACTCAAGACATGGTACTGATTATTACCATGACTTAATCTTTCAAAACCAATGACTTGCTATGTCATTTGATGGGAAGCCACTCGTAAGCGGAAACACAGCAAGTTCCATGAAAATGTTACTGAGGCTGCTGATACTATTATTACCAAAATACATATCTAGAGCTCATGATATGCCAAATACTAAACACCTCTCATATAGGAATTAATTTAATCTTTCCAGCAACTCTAAGAAGTGAGGTAATATGACCAACCATATTTCACAAGAGAGGAAACAGTGTCAACAACTTGCCCAAAGTCACCGTTTGTTCTTGGTGGAACTGGGATTCAGTCCCAAAGATGGGCTTCAGAGAATCATGCCGTAGCATCTCCCAGTCTCCGGCTGTGTCCTCTAATTAGAGAGAAGCACGAAAGCAACTGAACACAGCCTGCAGTTTCCAGAGAAAAACTCCTGGCTACAGTGGAATGTAAAAAATGTAATGACCAGATGGAAAAAAATTGTTTTTGCTGTCTTCAAGGCATTTGGGGATCTAGGTAAAGTATCTGATGTTATAGAAACCTTGTTGTTCTGTGCCATTAAGACATTAAGCACATTTCATAGTTTCAGGAGAAAAAGGAAACCATTTTAATACGTAATAGTATATATATGTAAAAGCTTTAAAAAAAAAACAAACGGTATGTATGTGGTCCCTTGGGTGCCTCAGTCGGTTAAGCGTCTGCTTTCAGCTCAGGTCATGATCTGGGAGTCCTGGGATTAAGGCATCAGGGTCCCTGCTCAGCTGAGAGCCTGCTTCTCCCTCTCCCCACTGCTTGTGCTTACTCTCTCTCAAATAAATAAAATCTTTAAAAAAAAAAAAAGTGTATATTCATTACATAGAAAAATATCAATAATATAAAGTATTACTTTGGTTTTGTTTAGTTCTGTTGTAAAAATAAAAACCACACAAACACATAATTACGTGTGTGGGGGGTGGGGAGGCATACAAATAAACAAGATGATGGAGGGACAATTAAGAAAATCAACCCACGAACCAATTTTTTTAATCCTTAAATTTCTTTAACAATGAATTTTAAGCCCTATTTAAAATGCACATGATAAAAAGACAAACTGTTAAGTACCAGCAGTCCTTTAAAAGTTTTCGCATTTTATTTTCCTTTTCTATTTTTAGATATACACTTTCTTTCCAAGTATTTATCTGTTCCATTTAATATAAACAGATGTGTAACAATGGACAATGTGACAGCAGCAACAACTAAAATTCTAAAGTATTTATATGTGAAACAACTGCATTACAAGTTTAAGATCTAGGAAATTCTGTAATTATACTGCCCAGAGTTAGGTCATAAATTAATGATTAAAGGGAAAGTTGTTTATGCCGTAACTGCCGATCTGTTTTTTCATTATTTAAACTGCCTATTTAAATCATCTTAATTAAAATGTAGATCTACCAACTCTTTCAATTAAGATTGTTGCAATAACTTTAAAATTAGCTAAGGAGGCTTTCTGACTTGCAAACTTACTAAAACATATTAATTAAGTTCATAATCAGATTTTAAGCATCATGTTTCAAGTCCAGGGATTTCTTCAGCTTTGCAGAGAGTCATTCCCATGGCAAGCTCTGCTAAACCATGTTTTCATGCCTTGTTGAGAAATGATTCCAAGTTCTGATTTCCAAGCCAGAATCATTAATATTGTTAATGAGGGCTTTCATGGATAAGCTCTCTTTAAGAGGATCATCCTTAGATATCAAAAGTAACATCTGAATACACATTAACTGGATAAAACTACATACATAAAACAACCTCTGGAGGCATTAAAATTCACAGGATATATTTCACAAACTTATGGCAATGTTTCTAGTGGTTTGCTCTGTATGTTAGACGCTGTCAATGTTGATTATTTTTTCCACATTATATTTACTGGATGCACATTGAGCAAATGTTATATGCCATATTATTTAAGATTTTATTTATTTGTCAGGGGAGGAGTAGGGGGAAAGGCAGAGAGACAGAGAGAGAATCCCAAGCAGACTTTGTACTGAGCGTGGAACCCAACTTGGGGCTCTTTCCCAGGACCCTGAGATCATGACCTGAGCTGAAATTAAGAGTCGGACACTTAACCTACTGAGCCATACAGGTGTCCCTAACCATATTATTTAATCCTCAATATTACTCTGTAAGCTTGGTGGTCTTTCCTCATGTTCCAGATGCAGGGGTTTTGAGCTGAAAAGTCACGTGTTCAAAGTCGTTTATTCACCACATAACAGGAATACATTAATCAATGAATTAATTAGTGAATTCCCTTACCAGTTACCTATCTTATCACAGCACTTATATTCAATAACTTGTTTAAGCCTCAAAAGTTAAATTGCCTTAAATTACCCAACTAGCTGCAGAGAAGAAAGAATCCAAACTGTGGCCTACTAGCTCCAAAGCCCAAACTCCTAAGCACCAGGGTGCTTTCCTCGACTTTCCTTATTCCTATGGGGTAGCAGAGCTGTGACTCAACAGGAAGGTCTGACTCTCAAGCTTGGCTATTTTCTTGCAAGCCTGTGTAGGTGATGTTCATTAATCCACTGCTATCAACGAGAAGAAAAATTAACACATAACAAAAGTTTACCAGCATTTGCCCATGGAAGAAGGAAGTACAGGACTTAAAGTATAAACCCAACTAAATGTGGGCCAAACAGATCCCTACACAAAGTGTAAGAATCTCATCTGACTATGTTTAGGATAAAAAGGGAAAAAGGACATGAAATAGCATTCAACACTGTTCCAGATTCAGAAAGTTACTATACACAGTTGACCTCTGAACACGGGTTTGAAACGCACAGCTCCCCACTTACAAGTGGTTCTTTCTCAACAAATGCGCTCTAGTGCTGTAAACCTATGCTCTCCTCCTTATGATTTTCTTAACATTTTCTTTTCTCTAGGTTTCTTTACTTTAAGAAAGCCATATATAATACGTGTAGCACACAAAGTATGTGTTAAATGGATTATGTTACTGGTAAAGTTTCTGGTCAACAGTAGACTATTAGTAGTTAAGCTCTGGGGGAAGCAGGTTATATTCAATTTTCAACTGTCAGGAGGCTGGGGATGGCAGCACTCCTAAGCCCCACATTGTTCAGGGGTGAACTGTGTTCTTCCTATCATCCTGCCAACATAAAAATTCAGACTGGATTTATATTACATGAAATCTAATAGGTGGTATACAAAGCGTTATATAATACTGAAGATCACTGTGAGATCATAATTGAACTGTGAACGCAGTTAATAACTTTAAAATACTGAGTGGTAGGCGGGAGATCCAAAATGCTAAAGGTTAAGCCATCTATGTAAGTTTGGTATCAAATAAAAACTGGTATTTTAAGAAATACCCCTCTTCGGAAAAGAAATCTCAGTGGCTTTTTAATCTACCCCAAAATGTAAGTAACAAATTTTTTTAAAAACTCTATCTTATAATACCCTCTTCATTAGAAAGGACTTTTATGTTGTTTATAGTGGTCTAGATCTTCCTAGACATTAATGTTGAAATTGGCATTACTGACTGACACTTTCTTTAATTCATTCAACAAACAGAGCTCCTACATTTTTTAAACCTGCATGTATAAAGGATGAATCCAAAGTGTCCTCAACAGAACTTAAGAAATGTCAGCAACGCAAAAGCAACCTTTCAGAGTGAAGAGTGATGGACAGGTTTCCTAAGCCAGTGGAACAACTGCCCGCAACATTTGTATTGCAAAGTATGTTTTAGCTTGAAGAAGACAAGGCGCTATTCAACGAATAAAATGTCAGTTGCAATGACGAAGCCTCATGCCAAACTCCTTCCAGCACTCCCTGGCTAAAGAAGGAAAGGAATGAGCTCCCGCCGCTACCAGCTACCATCGAGGATTACGCTGGCCATTGTATAAACACAGCTCTTTCCAAAAGAGACAGTTGTCTCCCAAGTCCTAGAATGCACCAGGCTGGTAGAAGAGCAAGTTTTCCTTTTTTTAACGTTTGTTTAGGCTTCCTATAAAACAGATTCTAAACACAGAACACTGCACCTATTTCTTTTTCTTAAAATAAAACCCAAGACCCACGTGGTTCAGCTCTGCCCAAAGGGAGGTACGTATCACATGAACTGAACCCCAGCTGAAGCAAATACAAACCTCCCCTCCCTTTCCTATCCATTCTAAAGTCACATTTCCCCTCACTTTCGATAAAAAAAGAAAAAAAGTTCTGTATTAAATTCTATTTTAACTCCAAAGCAGTTCTTAAATTTTAAAAATCCAAATTATTCTACAAATTTAAGAGGTGCAATTTAGAGGCAATATTAACTTTAAATATTCACTCTGTTGCCTAACCCAGTACATGTAAGAACTCAGAAACTCACGTTATGCCGCAATTTCCTCATACATAAAAATGAGGAAAACAAGATGTATTATAAGATGTATTATAAGGACCAAGCATTAGCAGAGAAACAAAGGTAATTAGTACTAATAACCTATTGTGATGCTTGAGAAACTCAAACAAAGTCAAGACTGAAGACGACTCTTACCAGAAGTGTAATACTTAATTCCTAACCTCTGTCCTACAAGGATGCTACTATCAGTCCAGGGAGTAAACTCGCTAACAGAAACTACATTATGACAAAGTAGTATCTGGAACAGAACTATGAGAATCACTTAAGAACCAGGTGACCAAAATACTCCTAAGTGTTCTGAACTGAATCCTGCAGAACCAAAAAAATGTAGACCACTGTGGCAACACTTTCAACAGACACAAATAATTTCCACTGATGGTATAAAAAATACGTTATGTGTGAACACCATGTGTTAATGCATTTCATGAAGCAGTCTTTGAGATCTGTTATTAACTCTCGGCCAAGTCCCAATAAAGTACAGAATGACTTTTATGAGACACCCCAATTTCAAATATGGCATGATAGTCAAAACCAGGAAGAATCAAATTAGAAATGTCTGGAGCAAAGAAAGTACATGTCTGTCTTTGCCCCACATACTATCTCCTTCCCCACTTATTTTCATCAAATTCTGATCAAATTTCAGGAAGGTTCCAGTGGTCGTTACAGATTTATGAGTTAAAACTAACCAAGTTCAACAGAAGTCACTGCTAGAATGTACTGTGATCACTAAAATAATTTTATTTGAAGCATAAACCTTTTATCTATATACAGTTAACCCTTTGTGACCATATGTGGGAAATTATTAGCATCACATGGAGATGAGACACATCTGAGTGCCCCCTTAACTAAGACCTGGGAAGAAAAACCCAAGACCCGGGTCCACTCAGGTACAAGAATATGAATCATATACTTCCCAAGATTTCTCTCAAAAAGTCATAAGTGTTGCTAAGTCGAAGTGTTTTATAACCTATATGTTCAAAGACTTTTTTTTAAAAAATAAAAAAAAATATGCTTCTGAGAGAAAAGAACTGGCTTTTAATGATTTCCTTTATACATAGTTTAAAACTGCACTCTCATCCAAGGGTTTTTATCCAAAAGAAAAAAAAAGTCTATTACCAAAGGGGAAAATTGGTTTGGCAAACCATCAGAACTGACAGGCGTGGAAAGAAAAAGAAAGACTTTTCCTTGCTTTCTGCTTGTTACTAGAATGATTACCTGCTATCACAGGGGTCCCCAAGGAGCCAAGTGTAAAGCCTGGACTGGGAAATAAAATGAGCAAGAGGGCTTGCAGTACAGTGACATCCGCCGGGGGGGCGGGGGGGGGGGCGGGGAGCATCTACCACAAAATTGGAGGGAGACAAGCTGCTGGTACCCCTCCCCTGTAAGGCAGGGCTACTCCCTTCCCTGGGACCAACTGCCCTGGACACCTCCCCGCTCCCCCCGCCGACATTCACCTTCAGCTGCAGACCACGGGCCTCCTCATGACTGGGCTCTTGCCTTTCTCACCTACCTCATCTCAGCTTCTAGCCACACAGGCCTGTTCATATTTTGGGGGCTGCTCTTCCTAGGATCAAAAATTGCCCTAAAAGGCTGGCTCTCCACTCTCCACTCTGTCATTCAAGTCCCAGCTTACACTGCCTCCTTAGAAGTCCTTCTCTGACAAGACCGGTTCAAAGAAGGTCTCATCAGCAGCCTACAGAAAATCACCATCATGCTGCCCTGTTTAATGTTCTCCATGGCACTTCTAAGCTTAATGTGTGTGTCTGCATCTTCTTCCGCATGTGTTTAATCAGCGGTCTCCTCTCTCTAGAAAGGCAGCCCCACGGAGTCCACAGGATTATGTGTGTACCTTGTATGGTGCAGAAACCCCAGCACCCACATGCTGGTGTGTGGAAGGCAGTCGCTAAATGGTCACTGGCAAAACAATAAAAAATAAACATAAATAAAGAAATGGTTGTCAACAAGTGAATGAACGAAGGAATTCATCAAGGCCTTTTTTCACTGTCTGAAATCTTGCTTCTGTGAAATTCTCCCAAAGCTTCACTTGCAAAGGCCACTGGTGACTTCCCGAAAGTCCTCATCCTTTTGGGGAGCCAAGCAGGATCTGAGAGTGCTGGCACAAAGACTCGCAGGCCACAAAGACGGTCCTCCCTCTCCTGTTCTCCATCCCCACATTCTCATTTCCCCACATCCTCCTGCCAGGCTTCTAGGAGAGTCCAATAAACTGGTTCTTCTCCCTAACAAGATCAAAGATCCACCAAAGATCATGAGGGCTTGTTATCTGGTTCCTCATTCTCTCTGCCCACCCTTTAGAGTTATTAATCCTGCTAGCAAGCAGAGAGTCCCTCTGAAGATGGTCATATTCCCACAGTAACACCCAAAATCTTCATTGAAAAAAATTTTAATATAATCTAAATACAACTTAACAAAATATTGCATATAGAATTTAATAAAACTGTATTTTCCTGTTGTTTTCAAGAGTTACAGCACAGTAAAATGACTATTTAATTAATTCCACTAAACACACACGCATTCCGTAATTCACTTAAGCAAATAACTGAATAAGTAATTGAATGAACAAATTAATAGTTTAGTAAAATACTGATATATACTTACCTACTTAAGAAAATAAGCTAAAATTAATCATGTTTATTTTTATTTAAAAATGTATTAAATCTAGGAGTGCCCGGGAGGCTCAGTCAGCTAACAGGTCATGATCCTAGAGTTGAGCCCTGTGTAGGGCTGCTTCCTGTTCAGCCTAGAGTCTGCTTCTTCCTCTGCCCCTTCCAACCTCCTCCCACCCTCTGCACCTGTGGCCTTTCTTGTGCATGTTTTTTTCTTGCTCTCAAATAAAATCCTTAAGGAAAACAAAAATGAATGCATTAAATCTATAAGAAATTCTTCATTCTGTAGAGCCTTATCTACTCCACTCAGGTCATTAGAACCATGGGTATTTGACAATAATAAACTAGATCATCTCCTTTAAAAAAAAAAAAAGAATTTTTAAAAGATGTTTTTAATTACTTTTTTTTTTTTTAAAGTCTGCAAGCTGGACTGAACCCCCTCTCCAATTACATTCTCCCCACCCCAGATGGGAGGTTCCACCACACAGCGTTTTCAGTGCTTTGTGCTGGACACGGGAATGAGTCTATAGCAAGGCCAGAGTGTTTTTGCAAATTTCCTGCTGATGCTCATACAAGACTCACTGACTACTGTTAACTGTGCTTTGTCCGGAGAAAAATGTGCCTGCCCTCCACACCTGAACATTCCAACGCACAGAACGTAGAACTGACACTTGGCCTCTTTCCAACAGGATGAAATAACTACGAAACTTCTTAGGAAACTTTAAATAATTACCATGTATTTTCCAGAGCAATCAATATTTCTTTTCACAAGTCAATGACTGTATGTTAATCATCAGTTTGGGGTTAGCAAGGGGAAAAATAAATAAATAACACAGGTCCCTTTACCCCACCACTATTAATCCCTTCACCCCACCAGTATTAACTGCAGCAGGTGACACTTTCAGATACATAATTTAAATAGGGTAACAAAACAAAAATGTAGCAAATCTAAACTTACAGGGTAACCCTCCAGATAGTGTAACATAGTAAATATAAGAGGTGGGGTTTTCATTTACCATTCTGTGTTCAGTTGGACTAACTGAAAATGTTAATCTCTTATTGTTTTTGGCAACTTTCTTTATTCTAAAAATCAAGTCATGAATTTCAGGAATTCAGCAAGCAAAGCCTCATCTGTGCATAAAACACTGTATCTAAAAAGAAGAAAAATCAACCAGTGTCCTAATCCCTTGGGAAAAAAATATAGACAGCCAAAGTCTCAAAACCAAAATGACTGAGAAGTAACCAAGAAGCATGCACCCTTCTCATTTGGCCTGTGATTCACCTCACCTTTCTTTCAGTCCTGAAGGGCTTTCCAAGGGCATCATCCTTAGATGAAACAAAGCATTCCAAAAAGGCACGGGCATTCACATGAAGCACTTTTCACAGGGACAGCAAGAACAAGTCTTACATTTCATGAATGAATAAGCTGTAATGAAGCATTTCTGTCTGTCCTTAAATAAAATTTCAAATAGCTGATGGCGCGTGGGATGGCAATCAGAGAGCGTTAAATGACCACGACGATGAGAAAACTAATAGGAAAGCCAAACTTCCCTATGTTTTAGTTAGAAAATAAATTCTATGAAGACCTAGAATTTTACTTCAATTGAAAACTCTTCATTGAGATGTTCTTAAAATCACAGATTGACAACCAACAAACAGAGGTCTGGGGTTGCTTGAGAGCGTCTAGTTATTCCTCATGTAAGGACTATGTATTTTAAAAAAAAATGTTTTTAACTTCAGTTAACTTTGCCTTTGAATACATCTCAGAGGTTCTTTTAACTTCCTGAAGGATTTAGCCAGTCATATCCAACCTGAATAATGCTTTCTATATATGGGATTCTGTAATTAACACAGATCTCTGATTTCCATAAAGCCAACCTACATTTGGTTACTTTAAAAAACAGGGAAAACTTTGTTAACTTCTGCAAGAAACTACTTTACTCCCTCCAACTTAGGTAAGAAGCATGGCGCTCTCTCCTAAAAAAGAACACAATGGCAGACCCTGTTCTGTCTGGTAGGTAGGCTGCACCATCAACACATCCAAGTTCACCGTGTGCATTTGTAGACAGGGGTCCATTTCTAAGCAACCAGGCTGGAGGAATCTGTTGCTATAAGGAAATCTACTTCCCTTAGTTAAACAGTCTAATTGTAATGTCACAAAAACCCCAAATTAATCAAATCCCTACTCTAAATTCTTTGACTCTCTGACTCACTTTTAACAATCCCTAAAGCTTGAATTCAAATATGTACAGGAAGTAAGCACTGGAAGCATTGGGGGAAAAAAGCCCTAAAGAGCTGTAATCAACCAACTGTTCCATTAAAACAGACAACCACTGTCTGGTTTAGAAAAATAATGGATTTCTTACTTCCAGATGATTAAAGATGCATCCATTCAGTACGGCGCCTTTAGAATGAGTCCCCCAAGGCAAGTAAGGCAGAAAGTTTGTGTACCATAATTATTTGTGAATCCTCTTCCCTACCCAAATTTGGAAGAAACCATGTAGAGATTGTTTTGTCTCCATACCTCCTCCCATCTTCATCATTTTACCAGTAAATTGGACTCTAAAATATCAGTTTTTGTAAGTTACTGCAATTATAAGTATGCAATATGAAGCAAATAAAAATAAAATATTACTGGATTTCTCAATGAGGATTCTTTTTTCCCAAGGGCTCAATAAAATTACCTCAGTATATTGAAATCAATGTACTAACCTCATAATATCTGGGCCTATATTATAATTTTAATATTTAACTCTTAGATTCATTGCCTAAATCATCAAAACTTTTTTTTTTTTTTAAGCTGTTATTTGCCCAATTACGTTTTGAATAGAAACCTGTGTGTTTTACCTGCTTCATATTCTTTCCTGGGTCCTTCCCTTAATAGCTGTCAAGAACTGCTTATTGCCCGATAAAAGATCTTTGATAATTTGTTCTGAAATCATCCCATGAATAAGATAATTTGTCTCAATTCAATCACTGTGCTGCTGAGTACATATATTAGCTATGGAACTTGGGTCATATCAATTCACAAGGACCACTTAGGGAAGAAAAAGAGAAGAAACTGTATTCTTGGTTGTAACAGTAAAAATTACTTTTTTTTAATTACTTTACTCTAGTTGACATGCTCATTATATTTTAGCTTCACATGTACAACAGTGACTTGACCATTTCTATGCTTACCACACTAAGTGCAGTCACTGTCACCATTCAACATTGTTACAATATCACTTGACTATATTCCTTATGCTGCGCTTTTCATCTCCATGACTAATTTTATAACCGGACATGTGTACCTCTTTACCTCATTTTTAATCCCATTTATTATTTGGAAACCCTCACAGCAGCTCAAATTAGAAATTCAGACTAAACAGAGGCTTTTTTGAACAGTAGCTAACCGAGTGAAATAAAAAGCCTCCATTTTCACAGGTCTTCCCCAAAGGACCTTTCTCTGGCACACATGAGACACCTATTTTTTTTAAAAAAAGACAAGTTAAAGAAATAAGCCTTACGAGGTCACTGGGTACAAAAATAAAACAAACAAACAAACAAAAAAAACCAAAAAAAAACTAGGCAAATCAGAATATGGTCTCAAAAAGCTGGTTTATAAAAAATAAGAATTTTCAAACACACAACCAGACACCTAACTAACAACCACCATTTCAATTATGACAGTTCCCTGAACGAAGCAAGTTTTTTCACCAAAAACACTGGCCCCTTTCTAGTTTCTTATTCTTAAATCTAAACAGTTACTGTCAGCAAGAATGCAGTGGGATGAACATTCTCAAACTGCTAATGAGACTTTTGTTTCTGCATAAAAATGCAGCAGTTTGTTTTGTATCAGAAAAAGCTTTTTAAATTTTTATTTTCTCTGACCCGGTAATTCTGCTTCCTGAAATTTATGTGAGGGCAAAACAGAAACACACCAACAAGGAAACAATTTAAATGTTCTAAATTGGGTGTTATTCTAAATAATAAAGTTTTTCTCTCTCTGATGACATTCCATATAATCAAGAATCACGTTCCATAAGAATACTTAAGAATCGTAAAAAGCTGTGGATATGTTAAAAGGATGTCAACATTATATGTGCACCATGTATTTACTTTTTTTTTTTTTTTAATCTAGTATCTGGAGATGTAGAGGGGGATGTGTGTGTGTGTGTACAGTACACACAATTTAACAAAACTTCTAGGGTGCTCTGGACAGTAGAATTTTAAGAAGTTTCTTCCTTCTTTATATAATAGTCTACATTTTCCCAGACTTCTACAGTGGTGATATATTGTTTTATTGGAAAATAAAGCTCATTTTAGAATGTGGGTTAGGTCTCTGCCCATTTTGCCCAAATGCCTGAACAGAAAATCAACTCTTCAAAGAAAAAAATTCAACATTATATAATCATTTTCAAACTCCCCTTCCATGACCTTTAATGGGACTTCTAAAGCTAACAGAATCCCCAGCAGGAAATAAAGCTGCTGTGGAAGGGATGCACCCACAGAGACAGGGCAGGGCACGCTGTCAGTGGCTTTGGCAACAATTTCCTTTTATTATTCCTTCGCTCCCAAGTGCTTTTCAATTCCAGGAGAAGCCTGAGGAAGTTAATAGGTCCTTAATACGGGCTCTGCTGCCCGAACGGATTCCTGTTCACAAGGTAATAGTTGCGACCCCCACGGGGCCCTTTCACACGGGCTTTAGCAACCCCCCCCCCCCCCCGCAGTGAGGCGGCCCCAGGGCATCTCTGTTTTCCAAAGACCAGGCTGTGACCTAATCAATGGGGTCCCCAGCAAGACAATCCCTACATTCAACAGTTCTGAAGAAAGGAACAGGGATGGGGAAAGAGTTCAGGCTTTACAGAGGAATGCTATTTACCTGTCACAGTGATGGTTCACCCTACAGGGGTTTAAGGGGGAAAAAAAAGGAAGAAGGAAAGAAAAAAAAGAAAAAACCTCCAGGCGTTTCAGCAGACTTCTGGCCAGCAGCACAAAATAAACATATTTACTTAAGCTTCATTCACAACTTTTGATGTGAAACTGTGGAAGCCCAAATGGAAACAGGTAGATCCGTGATCTCCAAGGGCGGGAGTGTGAGGACATAGTAGATTTTAAGAGTCTGTGTCCATTAAAATGCCAATAAAAATGGTCATGACTAGAATAAATACGACTGCAAAAGTCATCTCGGTGTGCACGTCCCAAAATTTACACAGAAAATTCCAAAATCTAAAAATATGACTTTTTAACTCAGAAAAGGACAACATCAAAACAACACAAAGAGCAAGTTTACGTAAGAGGGACTTCTCTTGACTGCCCATATTTCCAAAGAGAAGTATAAAAAATAAGGGCTTTGAATTTCTTATACAGGTTAACAATTCTGTAAACCCACAAGAACTTATCTGTTAATGACTGAAGGCTGCTTTCACTTGGAAATGGCAGACTGCATCTAATCAATTCTTTTGGAAAATAACTGCAAATTTGTCTTGAGACATGATACTTTCAGAAAAAGATTTATATCTCATAGGTCAAATCAAATTAGATTTTCCACCAACCCCAAATATGCCTGCAAAAAAAGCAATATGAATGGGCAAATTAAATAACAGATGTATATCCTGGAAAACAAAAAAGGCACTTGATTCACTCGGAATTTTATAAAAGCTATCACTGGACAATTTTTAAATTGAAAACAAAATTCTAATTTGAAATTAACTGTTAGGTTGTTTTCCGACATCCATTAACACAAAGCAAGAGAGAGCCCGAGTCAAATGATTGCAAAATGAGTTTCCATCTGCCTCTGACACTAGTTTAACATCACAAGAATTGCTTTACTGTAATATTTTAAAAGCCATGCCAGGATCTAGGCCATCAGCATCTTTGACAAAGAAATTTTCTGCAACACCAGCATAATGCGTTTCTAACATCCTCAGTGAATGCCATTAGAAGAGGGTATCTGCCTCCCACCAGAACTGAACGCAACATGCAAAATCACTTAACCCTTTCCACCTCCCCATCCCGCAAGGGCACGCCAGCCAGTCTTGCCAGAAGGGACAGACCACGGGGGCCACCACCTCACCCAGGTGACTGAACCTCGCTTTTCATCCACAAATATTCTTTAAAGCGGCTGAATTCTACACAGATCTCTAAACCTCTGCTGTGGTAATGGACACTGGAAATGGGGCTAGTCCAAATTGAGAGGTGTTCCTAAATGCAAGATACACACGGATTTAAAGATGTCACGTGAATACAAGAATGTAAAAGATCTCATTAGTACTTTTCTATGTTGATTTCAGATTGAAATGACCCTCTTCCATCTGCTGGATTAAATAAAATTTATTATTAAAATTAACCTCATCTGTTTCCTCTTTAGAGTGGCGACTACAGTATTTAAAATTACATATGTGGACGGTATTACTGAGCAGTGCTGCTTTAACCTGTTAGCACAACTCCTTTGGAGATTTGGAAAATAAAAAGCAAAAGTAAACACTGGAAGAATTTATACAATTGTGCTAATATAAACTGAAAATCAGCTCACGTTTTCACATGGATACTCGTATCTAACAGAATCTAAACAATGGAATACTTCCAATAAACGTTTTTACAGTACATTCTGGGACAGGAAGTGTTTTGTTGTGTTTCTTTTCATGTATACAGGTTATACGGTTTAGGTACCTATAATTCAGGATCATCTCTAATTCCAAAACAGAATTTATGACTGTCACTCTCTAAGATCACTGGTCTTCTGTAGTCTATATTCAAGATTCACTATTTATTAAAGTATCAAATTTTAGGTCAGCACCTCTAGATTAGGTTTCTCATGAAACCTGTATTTCTGTTACAGAATCTCTATTTCATCCCATGAAAGAATTTTACTTTTTTTAAGATTTATTTGAGAGAGCATGCGCACACAGCAGGGAGGGAGAGAATCTTTAAGCAGACTCCTAAGCCCCAGGCAGAGCTCAGTCAGGATCCTGACATCATGACCTGAGCAGAAACCAAGAGCTGGTCACTTAACTGACTGAGCCACCCAGGCAACCCCTCATGAGAGAGTTTATTAGAAACTTGACCGTTTCAATAATGATCACTGAACTCTCTTAAGCAGTAAACAACGGCAAACACTTACGCTTTACTGAGGTCGCTTGTTTTTCTCATCTCTAACAGCGATTTTTACTTGCTTTTCTAATGTCTTTGAGGTTAAAAAAAAAAAAAAAAACTAACTGGGGTTTCCTTATATCTTCTCTAAATGAACCCTGTGAAAGATACAAGTTTCCTTTTCCACATACAAGTCAATGTGTTCAAAGACATTAACTCTTCCAAAATTCCCAGACAGAAACGTTAGAATATTTAGTGCATCAGTATAATTAGGAATTTCTGCTTCAAATCCTGTGATTTCTATTTCAACTCATCACAGAGCCTTATTTCCTATTTATTCTGTTGCAAATATGTCCCCTAACAAATCTCATACAAGCCAAATTTAACACATAACAGTAAGCAGCACTACAAAATGCATCTTTATTTTTAATACATTGCCATTGAAGCTGAAACTCAGCAGAGACAACAGGGATGTGTATGAAGCCCAAAGACACCAAAGCAACACTGGTGTTCTCCCTCTATTCCTGTTTCTATCTTCACCTTCACGTTCCCCAAATCTTCCACCTCCTTCTCATGCCATTTCCCCCACATCTTTCCTCTTCTAAGAAAAAGCAATAAATGAGTGAAATAATTTGTGACAAATTAATTAACAAGAAAGGTGGTACTAACGAGCAAAAACAGGATCCAGAAGCAGAAAGCCATGGTGGAGAACTCCCTGCTGCCTTCTACTCCTTAACCCACCTCTTCCTTCTGCATTAAAATGCAGTTCAAGAACTGGGATCCTCCCAGGGGCAAGAAACTTAAGAACTCTTTGTGATAGAAACTGAGATAGAGAAGGAAGAGAGGGCTACTATCTAGATATCCGCCAGACCTCATGCAATCCTCCTGGTATCTCTTAAAGGTCTAGCTTAAGTAGAAACGTATTAAAAATAACTTGAAAAAGTACTTTAATACTAGTAAATGTTTTAACAGCATTAAGAATCTGAATATATAGCTGAGTAAGGTGTAAATTTTTTAAGACACCACAGATATTTTCCCCATTTTCAAAATCCTTTAAATTCTTGTGCACATTTTATATCCAAAAGGAATGTCCTCATCAAAGGGGAAAAAAAAATCAGATAAAGTATCTCTACAGTAGAATAAAAAATGAACCCCAAACTTTGTAACTCCTCCCGTCAAGACGGGCAGCCTATTTTCTTACCTGCTGAATCACCTTATGCGGACGACAGGATGGGGGAAAGGAGTATGTAGGAGTTCTGAACCTAGGCCATGAGATCTAGCTACTTCTCTTGTCCAGCTCTTGGAAGCCTGACATCCATCCAGGCTAGGCAGCTGAACAATGACAGACACAGGCCCCAGGAGCCCCTGCCTGCAGCCAACATCCAGCCAACTCCCAGAAGCCAAGCCACCAAGTTTATCAGCAAAGGACCTTATGGGAACAAATCCAGCTGAAACTAGCAAAGGACAAACCCAGCGTGGGTCCAGCCCAAATTGCCAACCAAATGAACTGTAACCCAAATAAATGGTGGCTGTTTAAAGCTGCTACATTTTAGGGCAGTTTATTTCCCAAAAGAGGCTAAATAATACAATTCTCTCTAAAATTTCCTCCACAGTGCTTATTATCAGCCCATATAGAGTAAAAGTTACAACTGAGCTTTGGACATCTCTGCACAAAACCCATCAAGTTTTCTAATCTCCCTCATCTAATGTAGAACCTAGCCATCATCTCCCCATTTGTGTAATTCTCACCTGTTCTCAGGTGTCCAGTGTGCCTCCTCAAACAGATCTCTACCCAAATATGCAGAGAGAACTTCCACAAAGGTTTTCAGACCTTCCTTTAGTCACCCAAAGAATTCTTTATAAATTAGAAAGACAGAATTAACCTAAGAAGCTACTGCTGTCTATTCACATGGATGAAAGGTTCACAGAATTAGAGACCAGGGTAACAAAGGCAGACGAAGGCCAAGCAAAAGTTTTTTTTAAAATTTGCTATTCAGATGCATTCCTTTATGTGAGAAAAATACTCTTAGTTTTCGCATACTTTATTCTCCTTCAAACAGCCTCATCACTGGATTTCCCTTAATTCAAGTAGGCTTTAAAAGAAGGGTCTGCTTATCTGTAAATAGCACCCCATCAGCAGAAACAACAAAAGACTTAAAATAAACACAAATAGCTTTTTAAAAGGTTACATTTATACCGCTCAATTTAATCCAGGAAATGGACAGTTTCAAAGACTCTGTGAATCTCTAGAGGTAATTACTTCTTTGAAGCTTTAGGAAATTCACCAATAGTGATAATAACAAAAATAGATCCTACTAATCTGAGAGTTTTTCAAAAGTTGAAAATTTTGCCATATAATGTATAATGTAAATGGATATTCATCTATTATACTTAGAAGTAGGGGCGACTGGGTGACTCAGGCGGTTGGGCAGCTGCCTTTGGCTCAGGTCATGATCCCAGGGTTCTGGGACTGAGTCCCACCTCGGGCTCTCTGCTCAGCCAGGAGTCTGCTTCTCGTATTTCCTCTACTGCTGAATCACCTTATGCAGAGGACAACAAGCTTATCAGCAAGGGACCCTCCCCTTCCCGCGTGCTCTCGCCAGAGCACCTGTGCGCGCTCTAAGTGGATAAATAAAATTTAAAAAAAAAAAAAAAAAAGGAAGTATTTTCCATTCCAGGGGATGCTAGAGGCAATAGCCCACTCCACAGCCCAACAAAACAGCAAGGCCTCACCCACTATTTTGCACCTGAAACGTCACAGATTTTAAGATTTTTAACTCTAGGCTTTGGTACTCAATCTGACATATTAAGTTGTTTCCTCATAGAATGAAATATAAACAAAAGGAAACTGCACTGCTACTGAAGTGTTATGGATGTTGTTGTAATTTTCTTGTTTTTAGCTACTTCAGAGGTACAGAACGAGAGGGCATTTGAAAGGCAAGAGCAGTTTTAACCGCATTGAAAGAACAGGCAGTCCTTAGGCACGTACAACACTTCGACTGGATACAGAAAGGAAATTCTAATTGGGAGTAGAGAACAAATTTAAAACGTCTTTCCCAGTAATAGTTACTTATGGGTTTCCTTTTAATATTCTGGAATAATCGAACTCACGTTCAAATTGGACCCATCCGTCAAGTGCTAGCTGGGGGCCTCCCACACACGTGCCAGGAACAGTTCCAGGGACCAGCAATCTAGAGCAAAACAAAACAAAGTCCCTACCTATGCTCATAAGGCTTAGATTGTGGAAGAAAATGACCAAAGCAGATTTTTAATATGCTAAAATCACTCTTGACATACACTACATGTAAAACACCACTGAAAAAATTATGAGCCTTAATTTATAAAACTTTATATTCTGTAGATGTGATGATCCTTAGTTTGACTTATTTTAAAAATCAACAGCACTGAGCTAATTAAAACCAAACATGGGTATTATTCATGTTCATGCTTTCCCAATCAGCTTTCATCTTCTACATGAGGCTCACACACTATCAAGAAAAGATACTTTTTTTTTTTTTAAAGATTTTATTTATTTATTTGACAGAGATCACAGGTAGGCAGAGAGGCAGGCAGAGAGAGGAAGTGAGGCAGGCTCCCTGCTGAGCAGAGAGCCCGATGTGGGGCTCCATCCCAGGACCCTGGGATCATGACCTGAGCCGAAGGCAGAGGCTTTAACCTACTGAGCCACCCAGGCGCCCCAAGAAAAGACACTTCTGGGAAAAAAAAAAAAAAAAAAAAAAAAAAGTATTTAGATCAAGCCTTTAAAAGAAACTGAGTTCTACTCTGATGCTTCACCCAACAAACTAACTCAGTATTACACAGCAAATTCATCTTTTTTCCATTAAAAATGTAAACACCTTCAGCTGAGCAAAAGATCAAAAGAACAACATTATGTGACAAACTTTTCCTGGGTTTATCAAAAGATGAACATCACTGAGTAAGTATTTACTAAATACCAGCTTTGTGCCTAGCACTGTCAGCGGACAAAGAAAGATGTCTGGGACTGCCTGATGTCAAGCAGCTTTAAGAGTAAAGGTGCAAATAAAAATATTAAGAATTAAAAGCAAATGAATTTCAGAGGAACTTTTTTTTTTTTTAAGATTTTATTTATTTATTTGACAGAGAGAGATCACAAGCAGGCAGAGAGGCAGGCAGAGAGGAGGAAGCAGGCTCCCTGCTGAGCAGAGAGCCCGATGAGGGGCTCGATCCCAGGACCCTGAGATCATGACCCGAGCCGAAGGCAGCGGCTTAACCCACTGAGCCACCCAGGCGCCCCTCAGAGGAACTTTTAACTAAGAATTTACAGTGGGACTGCTTTAAAACACTTTAAAGTTAACCCAACTTTAAAGTCATTTTCCAAAGAGCTGTTCTTGCTTTCAACTAACCAAATGTCTTCAACTTACGAAAAAGAAAACGTAACTTCCTGAAAGATTCCAGAATAACTGTTTACAAAGACTCATTTCCATGGGTCAAAAAACATACTGACTTGAAGGGATAGGAGTATAATTCGCAGATCAGAACATTTTGCCACATATACATTTATTCCATCTGTCACTATAAAGTTGTTCACCGCTCCTTTTACAATAGGAGAAAACCTCCTTTTCATTATGAGAAGAGCACCTGTTAACAGATAATAAGCATTATCTTTCATTTTTTTCTTTTGTACGGAATAAGGGACTCTTGAAACAAAACTAAAATGGTTTATTAATTCCCAAATTCTCTGATTTTTGAAGCCCATTTAAATAAAATCCAGTCTGAGAAGAAAGTTAACGTTATGATTAGAAGTCTGACAGATTATTCTACCTTAATAAATAAAAGCATGCTAGCGGAGCAGCAGAGGTTTCCATGGTAAACTGCCAACACAGGAGATCAGATCCTGGCCTAGAGGGCTGCTTCACTTAAAAATAGATGTATTATTAAAAAAAAAAAAAAGATATATTGTGTATTGTGTGTACTGCAATTATTTTACTATAATTGTCTTGTCACTTACACAGGAGACCAGGCTGATGACACAGGTTTGTAAAGAACTACAGGCCACCGCATCACTTGGAGGCGACAGAGTGTTCTGAATCATCTCAAGCACCCACCCAAGTATACAGGAAAGTGGCTGCTACTCATCTACCGTACACTGGATCTACCTTATTTATAAAACAGCAATGACACCCACTGTGGAATAAGCACATGTTAGACTAAAAGCCATGAAGTGTATACAAAGAGGTGCAGCTGTTGAGCCTTTTTCAAATGCCTGTCACTACGACAGTCACTGTTGTCATTACCATTACCATCACCACCACCACCACCACCACCACCACCACCACCACCACCACCACCATTCTCCTTGCTATCTGATGCTCCTTCAAGAGAACTCATGAGGACTGGCAGCCCTGGAACTCCCAGAACAGAGAGAGATAAACCCAGAAATCCCGGGACATGAAGATTCAGCTCTTCTTAAGCCTCCCGCTACGACAACCTAATTGCAGTCTCTGAAGACAGAATGTACAGTTTTCCACAGATTTTCAGAGGTTCCTATGATGTCAGAACTATTAAGACCCAGTGCCTGGAAGTCTAGAAATGGCAGGAGGTAAAGGAAAGGTTTCCCTCAACCTTAGGAGTACCATCATTAAAGTGGTACAATCGGTTTGTTTGTCGTGCAAACAAGGGCTACACGTGGCCCTGTCGGCCACTGCGCTTAGGAGAGGCTAGAAAAGGAGACAAGACTACTCTGTCCTTGAGTTCTGGGAGACAGACAAGAAAGAGATAAACACCACCCTGACATGTGACAGAAGAACATACAGAAAGTGCTCCTGGAACAAAGCAGACTACCTGTTCCAAGAGAGGCAACAACGGCTTGAGAGGCCGACCTAACCGATGTTTACTGGGTGCCTCTTTTGTGAGTCCAGTGGTTAAAGATTTAGCATCCACACACACAAGAAGCTCACAATTTAGGGGAAAAAAGGACAAATACATATTCAAACAAGAGTGATACTTACAGTAATATATATTTAAAAAAAAAAGACATACAAAAAAAGAAGAAAAATGAGCTCCCTAAGGAGAAGGCTTGTCAGGAGATATTTATTATGCAGTCAGGGTTAATAAGAGCCCATCTAGTGGTCAATGTGTCACCCGAAGGCAGGGAGACAGGACACAATGGGGCAGAGCAGGGCGGGGAGGGCCTGGCTCCATCTGGCTGAAGCAGAGGGGACGGATGGAAGCCAAGGAGAGAACACGGACTAGTGGCAGAGGGAGGCATGTCAGCCTACATTGAAAACTTCGGGCTTTATGGAAGGGAGACACCAAATGGTTTTAAAAAAGATCTAATGAGAGACAGAAGGCCCCTGTTTCAAGAATCAGGTCTGTATTACCACAATACCCTCAAAGCCCACTTCAAACCACATCAATCTTTATTATACCACTTTTCACACACACACATACACACACACACACACACACGAAGACTGCACAATTCAATGGCACGAGGTCAGTATGTACCATCATCCCCATCACTCATCATATCTTTAGAATTTCATACAGGCCCTACATGAACACAGCATATTACCGTCTAATTTTACTCACGAATTATTGGGACGATCTAGGGAGATAACTTAGTAAAAGAACTTGAAAACAGTGCTGGTTCACAACAAGCATCCAATTAATGTGACCTATCATTACATACAGATGATGACAGAAAAAGCTCGGGCACCTGGGTGGCTCAGTCGGGTAAGCCACTGCCTTTGGCTCAGGTCATGATCCTGGAGTCCTGGGATCGAGCCCCACATCAGGCCCCCTACTCAGTGGAGAGTCTGCTTCTCCCTTTGACCCTCTCCACTCTCAAGCTCTCTCTCTCTCAAATAAATCTTTAAAAAAAGAAAAAGTTCATCAGTAGTCCAAAGATAATACGGGTTAAATAACCACAAATGAGAAATAATTCTAATTATTTCTAATAAGGAAACTACGGAAACGAATAATTTCTAATAAAGAAACTACGGAAACCGCTAGGTAACTTTTTTCAGAAAGAAGAAAAAAACAATCATTGACGCTGAAACTAAAAAGACGACAATCCTGACAAATCTCTTCAGACAGGTCGGCTCACTCAGCCATGCAGAAGCCCCGCCATGCAGCGGGTTCCGCACCCTCCTCAGTTTTTCCGGAGCGGCCACCGTGTCACCCGCAAGGCAACTTCACTGGGCAGGCTGCCCCAGCAAGTGCAGGTGTGAAGAGTTCCCTGGACCTCCTGTCTGCCGTTACACCGGGGACCTGCCAATTCAGCAAGTACAGGCATGTACCTGTGAAGAGGAAGCTTTCCAAGCC
Organism: Lontra canadensis; assembly: GCF_010015895.1. Classification (NCBI taxonomy): domain Eukaryota; kingdom Metazoa; phylum Chordata; class Mammalia; order Carnivora; family Mustelidae; genus Lontra; species Lontra canadensis. Next base: position 1,725,867 of record NW_022631096.1, on the reverse strand, counting down.
CATTTATTCCCGGGAACAAAGATATGAAAGACTGTGCTCCATGGCATGCTGTCTTGGGCAGGATACACTACTTATAACCAACATTGCTTGACTTCTTTTAAAAAGTGCCATGAAGGTAACTGCAAAACAACAGTGTACAACATACAAGCAAACAGATAATAAAATCCTGACAAACCCAGCCTTACGAATGAAAATAACCCACAAACTGGGACGCCTGGGTGGCTCGGTTGGTTAAGCCGCTGCCTTCGGCTCAGGTCATGATCCCAGGGTCCTGGGATCTAGTCCTGCACTGGGCTCCCACATCGGGCTCCCTGTCCAGCAGGGAGCCTGCTTCTCTCTCTGCCTCTGCCTGCCACTCTGCCTGCTTATGCTGTCTCTCTGACAAATAAAAAATCTTTTAAAATCTTAAAAAAAACAACCCACAAAATCAAAACAACAGGAGCTCAATGGTTAAAAACCAAAATCCAACAAGGGACAAAACACTAAAATGTTTTAAGATCCACTCAATTTCCATAATTGGGCAAGGTATGCAATAGGAGGAAAAACAAAAACAAAAACAAAAACAAAAAAAAAACCAGGCCAGATATTAGCCGAGCATTAGATGTCTACACACAGAGGCCACTCATCAAGTTATGAACACTCAAGTCTTCAGCAAGTCTTGGAACATAAAAATTGTCCCTTGTCAAGAGGGCTGAGAAGGAGAACAAGTTCACTGGCACAAACCAAATGGCCAGTGAGGACAGATGCTGAAGCCAAGACCTGCAATGAGGACAAGGCCAGAGAACAAGGACTATCAGGACCGTGATTCAGTGGAGAAATGGGGGACTGTTAAGTTAACGTCAGCTATTCATTCCGTGGGTTAAAATTAGTTTTAAAGGTTAGCCAGGACCCTAACAACCATCTAAAACACTGTTTCAATGAGAAAAAGTTCCAATTAACATCCTGTACAGTTCACACAGCAGCATTTTTATTTATGAGATGACTGGACCTTCACAATTATAAACCAGTCCGTCTTCACTAGGGAAAACTCACTGTCTGTACTCAGCACGAGTCCCCCACTACTAACCACTTCACTGGAATAATCTTAAATTGCTTAAATGCCACCCTACATATTTCTAAAATCCTATTCACTTCAATGCTAAAGACCAATACATCACCTTGAGAAAAAATGGTGGAAGAAGACTGTTAGAGTCAATACTCCTTCAAGACCAAGTCTCAAATCTAGGATTCAGGTCTCCAGCCAGCTCCACTCAACCCAGTTCAGCCCAGAATCCCACCCCACTAGTTTTTGGGGGCAACTGGGTGGCTCACCATTAAGTGTCTGCCTTCAGCTCAGGTCATGATCTCAGGGTCCTGGGATCGAGCCCCACATCAGGCTCCCTGCCTCTCCCTATGCCCCTCCCACTGTGCTCTCATAAATAAATCTTCAACTAGTGGTTTTCAAATGGGCTCCCTGAGGGCATCTCCAGATCACTCTGTAAAGGGTGAGAGGCAGTGAAGTGTAGTGTTGGCAGGCCAGCTGGTTCTGCTACTTAGTACCCAAGTGGTCCTAAGCAAATGACTTCACTTCTCTGTGAATGTCCCCTCACCAATAACACCGGGATAGCTACCTATCTGGTAGTTGTGACAACTAAATTAATGGAAACACAGAGTGCTTGGAACAGCCGCCGGTGGTGACAGTTGTCTGTGGTTTATTCTAGGACGCCCTTCATCCTTATCATCATCATCACCGAAAGCACAGAGCATATTTTCAGTTGTTTCTACTCCATCCTGGATCTGGTCCATACACATCCTTTAGGATTATATAAAGGCAATGCAGAGCTCCCCCCACATTCTGCAGAATACCACCTGTATCTCAGCCCCAAGAGATTTACAACCCAACTCCTCCCCCAACCAGTACTCAATCAGGACCTCAAGCACCAACTTGCTCAGTATCATACATGTAACTAAATAGAAGCGGATCCTGTTTTCTCTTAAAACAAAATGAACTTCTTTAGGATTCCTAATTAGATTCTATTTTCACCTTAACATCCTCCAGCTTCAGAGGAGGAACCTACCCCTGACAGAAATGACATGCCCTCCCTGCCTGGACTCAGACAGACATACAGACAGACAGACACACACACACACACACACAATTAGATTCTATTTTCACCTTAACATCCTCCAGCTTCAGAGGAGGAACCTACCCCTGACAGAAATGACATGCCCTCCCTGCCTGGACTCAGACACACTCAGACACACACACACACACACGCGCACGCCCGCGCAGACTGTTACTCCTAAACCCAGCAACAGCACATTATCATCACATAATTTCTGCCAAGCCCTGATTTTCATTCTCACTGTGGCTAAGAAGTCGGTTCCTTTTCTGTTCAACTTCTTGAGGAAGAGAACAAAAAGAACAAGACAGGAGCCACTGCATAGGAGACAGGAAGGAGATGCCCACACCAAAGCCCCTCCAGCGACAAATCTGTGGCCTCCCTCACGCGGCCTCCCCCCAGTCCCTGTTCCAGTCCGTGCTGCCAGACACTCTAGACGCAGCTCCAGCAGTGGGAACGGGTCCCTCCACAGACACCACACTCCTCAGAACCGCCCAGCTGTTAGCCATCTTACAGACTTTTTGGTCCCAACACTTGAGGTCATTAATATCATTCTTTGCATTCTATGTCCTGTCATGCCAGCAGGCCCTAGGAAAAAAACCTAGGCTATATGCATGATACCCTACTTTAAGTTGGGAAAGTGTTTTGTCTTAACTGGAGTAATTAAGATAATTAAAATATTCAGACTTCTGCCAGATCAGAAATAAGCCCCGGAAACATCTGCCCTCTCACTGAGGTCAACAATAAGGTTAGCCTGGATTGAGGGGTGCCTGGGTGGCTCACTGGGTTGAGCCTCTGCCTTGGGCTCAGGTCATGATCTCAGGGTCCTGTGACAGGGCCCCCGCATCGGGCTCTCTGCTCAGTGGGGGGGCCTGCTTCTCCTTCTCTCTCTCTCTCTGCCTCTCTGCCTATTTGTGATCTCTCCGTCAAATAAATAAATAAAATCTTAAAAAAAAAAAAAAAAAGTTAGCCTGGATTGAAATTCCCTTCTGGTCCCACTATACAAATCTGTTCCTTCTGTATCCCCTAACCAAGGAGAGCCAGGAGCCAGTCCCCAGATAGGTAATCCAGGAACCAAGCAGTAACACTCCCTCGTGGTGTGAATGCAACCATGGACTCTTGTGCCTCTTTTCCCTCCCATACTTCATTATCTTGTTGTAACAGCTGTACTTCCACATTAATTCCACATTAATTCTTCCCAAGTCTTTTCACCAAAATGTAAATTTCAATTCTGAAACCACAACTGGGATTCTAAGAGCAACACGGCATTAGTAAATTTAGAAATTTGTAAGTTTAGAAAATTGCTCTTATCTTAATGAAAAACATGGTCTCCCCAAATAAGTAGAGAAGTGTAAGTGGAAAAGGGCAACCCTCTTACTGGGATGCATTATACTAACAGCCAAAAAATGTACCAGAGTACTCTAGACCAATGAAAACATACTTAAGGCATCTCATTACAATACATACATCAGGGGACTAGACCCCAATTACCAACAATTAAAAAAAAAAAAGAAATCTTTTGGCCAAGCATGTTTCTAGGCATTACCTTAGGTTAAAGGCCAACAAGAAGCTGCACCTTTTTACTGATGCTCAAGTAATAATTAACTTGATGTGAACCTATCGGCCAGGAACACCAAGCTGAATTCATTCCCGAAATCTGCAAGAGGGATCCTCCAGATTCTGTTCTGCTCAACTCTAAAGCTGACAACAAAGCAACTGGGCGCATACGTGAACTGAAAATGGGGGTGAATGCTGAGAAGCAAAAAGTCGGACAAATGAAAATCTAAATGTGAAATTACACATGCTTCAGAGATCTTCTACTAACATTTGTTAGATCTGCTTTATGACCAACCCTGTAGATTTTTCAGGAGACAAAAGGGAGGGGATGATTTTAATAAGAGCCCTGGAGATTGGCTCTCTAACAAGACCTATTTCCCAAATCGTTTTTCACCGAACCTCCAAACCCAAAACAGACGAGCCATCATGTGGGCACAGATTTGTCAGGACAGTTCACCAACATCCAGAGGCCACTCCAGGGAAAGCATGTGACACAGTGAGAGATTATCAGAGGAGTCAAATGACAATCACCCCCACGCAGGGATTCCATTTACCTCCTTGCAAAGCCAATTAGCAAAATATGTACAAAATGCAGAGCTAACAGGAGTGTAACATTTGCCTACATATTTTAGGTTGTTCATAGAATTTCTAGTTAAAAAAAAAAACTAAAGAACTACTTTTCAGGGGATGTTTCAAATTTAAGTAGTTTTTTTAAGAACAGGACCATAAAAATAGTAAGAACTAAATTCAGATTGCTGATTATATTCTCTGTTCTATGAAAAGAATGCAAATGATACACCTATTTGACAATGCTGAAATAGGTACAATACCCAGAAAACTTACTTATATTACTCAACCAACACTATTGTTTAAAGTTAAGTCAAAGGCAAAAAGCAAACAGTTAAGTGGGCAAGTTCATGGTCCTACACAGGCCCTCCCTTGGCAATTAGCCCAGTACAACATGTTACACTAGAAAACAAAGTAACAGCATGAAAGAAACAGGGAATAAACAGCATCTGAAGTTCTAGAAAGCTGCTATTAAAGCTGACCTGAGCCAGGCCATCTTCAACTCATGCTGACTTCATGTCCTATGGGCGCCCCCGCCTGTGTTCCTGAACTTCTACTTTTCTTCATCTGACGGGTACCTCTCCACACTTTTGACCTGCACTAGGAATTCGTTAGACAAACCCTCAGAAAAGAACATACCTAATTTTACTATTTCTACTGCACCAAACATACTGACTTTTCCTGAAAGAATTCTGTACCACAACACCAACTGTCTTGCCAAGAGTCTCTAAAATAACTTGGGCTGATAATTCTATTGCCAAAAACACATCTTACAATGTGTAACAGGCCAATGTGTAAATACTACTCGATAATTTTGATTCAATTCCAGAAAAACAGATAAACATTAATCTACTGTGTTATTAAGTACATTTTTCTGTAAAGTCAAAGACTACACAATAGATGACCAAGAATTTCCAACTTTGCACCTTCAAATCTCAGTATTTATAGAGATACTCAACAGTTTCTTACATACTCACCAACCCCACTGCCCAGTCTCACTTCCTCCCCTCATCCCCCTCTAAGTACCACCAGGAAGCTCTGACACCGCCATTCAGCTCTGAAAACTACTATAGATTTCAGAACACGGACCTGTTTGGTTGGTTGTTTCCCCTTTTTTCCAATCTCTTAAATTTATAGGCAAAAAAATACTCATTTCTAAATGAGTCTTTAGAAAGCAACAAAAGTGGTGCCTGGGTAGCTCAGTGGGTTAAGTGGCTAACTCTTGACTCCAGCTTGGGGAGCCCCACACCAAGCTCTGTGCTGAGCATGGAACCCGCTTGAGGTTCTCTCTCCCTTGCCCCTGTTCATATGTGCTCTCGATCTCTTTAAAAAATAATACATACACATATAAAAAGCAACAACAAAAAAAAAGCAATTTTCTAAACTTACAAATTTCCCCTTGAAAGAAAAACCCAAAAGGCAGTGCTCACATAATTTAATTCATCAGGTAATGTAAAGTAAGACTATGGTTCTATTTTCTGTCTCAACTTTAACTTGTACCAATTCTTTTTAGGCTTTCAAGAGCAAAAAGGAAAAAAGGAAAAAAAAAAGGTAGGAATAATGGTCTTTAGGAAATTCACAAACATAGTCATTGTTTCAGCTGCAGTTCTTTAAATTTTGGGTATCTTGCATGTACCTGAAAATTCAAATTAATACTGGATAGTATGATATATATATATATATATATATATATATATATATATATATATATATATATATAAATAAAAATTTCTCTTTAGGTGAGTGACTAAAAGAAAACAGCATAACCAACAGCAGTCAGTTAAACTATTATTTAAAAATCTGGCTCTAGCAGCCATCTTCTGACCCCAGGGGTGAGCACCTCGTCTCAGCTGGGCCACTGGAGACCCACGCTGAGCACCAACCCTACTCCCCTGTCCCTATGTCATCCCCTGCCCCTGCCCCTGCAGTCCCACCTCTGCTCCAACAAGATGAGAGATATGATGGTGAACCAGGAGAAGCTGGCCAAACAGTGAACACAAATGCACATCGGTGGGAGAAGACATGCTCGTCAAAAGAAGGTAGTTCACAGAACAGCTACAGCAGATAATAAAAAAAAACAACTTCCATTTTGCTTGAAGAAGTTAGAGGGAAACACGATTTCCAGTATGAAAGGAGTGACTGTGCTCAGAAACCAAGGAGCAGGGATGCGGCTGGCCACTGCTGCCATGCAGGCCTACCCCGCAGAAAACACTCGCGGTAACCACGCTGAGACATAGCCAAGACAGAAACACTACCCGGCATCTCAAAGCAACTAGGTGCAGATGGTCTGACCAGTCCAAGAAGACGGGCTGCCGCTCTGCCCACACAACCTGCAGATGGCAAAGCCCCACTTACTGCTGGAGACCAGGGTAACGGGGACATTCCAGATCGTGTGCCAGTTAAGAACAAAGCAAAGTGAAAGGAGTCAACTTCTAAAGAAAACAGAACCTGAGGAAGTTACTGACAAAGGCTATCATGTATGAGCACTCCTTTTTAAAATGTGGTTCTGGGGTCCAATAAAATCTAGAGCCCCAAAGTCCAAGCCCCGCGGACATGCAGCTCTTTTCAGTTTTTGCTTAGACACAATTCATTCTTTGCAGCTAATTATGCTGAAGAAGCTGGGAATAATGTTTGAAACAAGGCTAATAAAATTCTTTGCCTAGTATACAGTTTTATTTTTTAGGCCATGGAGACTAATTTGTACATAAAAGCAAAGTGGTTTATAGAAAGCTAATCATGGCCCCATCATACAGCTGACAATCTCATGAAATCTGATTAAAGATTATAAATGGCAGTATAATGTAAAAAAAAATAAAAATGTGGTATTGTATACATTACCCTGAAATTAAAAAGTTAAAAAAAAAAACCCAAAAAGAAAAAGTAAATCTCTAGAAACTAAAAGAATAAGTAAAAAATGAAAAATAAATAAAAATCTGGTATTTTAGATGAGTGGCATATAATCCATAGATACATCTAACACAGGTGAGTGGTATATAACTCATTAGAAAAAGAATCCCTTTAATAAGCAAAAGTACATTAAAATATAATAGCCTCCAAAATAACTGATTTCTAGGATAATTACATGGTTCTTGTACTTTATACATATTAGATGTACACATGGTTGTTGGGGTGGGTGTTAAGAATTTACTTGTGGTATTACTGAATATAAACTTAAATTTTCAATGTATTAAGAAAAGCATCTTTTTTAGAACAGATATGTTCACAAAGGAAACATCAAGATTAATAAACTGAACTCCATCTAGGGCAGTTCACCTAGCCCTGTGATTACTACCCAGTTTCCTTCTATTTCCACTATCATTCTCAGAGGGCAGGACGTTCAAAGCCAAAATAATCATTAATTTACTCATATGTCAGTTTAACACTTAATGAGCAGTTTCTACATGCCTGATACTTCTTGCGAGGGCTAAGGACAGAAAACACAGGCGCTAAAAGCCTCTCCTGGAAGGTGGTATGGGGCTGATTGTGTCCCCCAAAATTCATGTGTTCAAGTCCCAATTCCCAGTACCTCAAAACATGATTTGGAGATAAGAACTTAAGAGAGAAATAAAATGAGGTCATCAGAGTGGTCCCTAATCCAACAGGACTGGTGTCCTTATATGAGATCAGGACCCAGACACACACAGGGAAGACAATGTGAAGACAGAGGGAGAAGACAAGCCAAGGAGAAAAGACTCCAAGAAAACCATGCCCACACCTCCAACTCCGACTTCTAGCCTCCTGAACTGTGACACCACCAGTGTCTGTGGTTTAAGCCACCCCATCTGTGCACTCTGCTACAGCAAGCCCTCTCCATCAGGGAGACGGACCCATAACTCTAGTGTCTGTGAAAAGCAGCTACATTAGAGATCTGCACAAAGTACGAAACAATACACACTCTAGCCTAAACTGGCTGTCTTGAATATTCTGGTTTTAGGCTCTTACTCCAGGTGGAAGAGTCCCATAACAAAGCATTCCTACCATCTCTAAGACACGAACAGACTCTCTAACACGTGCTGGGAAGACTTCACATGTTATTTCACTTTATCGCCCACTCATCTTGCAGGCATTTTGAGTAAGCCCATCTCAGAGATGTTTCAGAGAAGATAACTAACTTGTCAAGATCACCCTGAAGAGCCAAGTTCCCTCCATGCAACACGGCCCTGCCCTGCTTCTGATCCTCAAAAAAAACCTGGAGGACCTCCTAAGGATAGCAGCCCACATCATGGAAGTTTCAGCAGAGCGTTCTCTGTGCACTGTGTTGTCTCCTAGGGGTACAGTAATCTCTGAGAGGTGTGCTGGGTAGTGCGAGGGGCTGTTCTAAGTCTGCAAAGAGTCTGGAAGGGTTTCTCAAAGTTACAGCAAAACCACAATCAGGCCTCTGATAAAACAGAGCACAAACTAAAAGATCAGTATCAGTGGTGATGATGACACTTTTCTCCTGGTTTCTTTTTGTTTTGTTTCATTTTTTTGTTTGACTCATTTTATGCCAAGTCATTCAGGTTCCTTAATTCCAAACTCATTGCTTACTACACAGAGAGACACCTATAGAAGGACAAAAAGCATGCGATGTGTACCCTGACAGAGATCAACGATAAAGCAGCTAGCACCAGGCAGAAATTTCCTTTAGGCAAACCAGAGTAGTAAGAACATATTTACCTGTTTCTTCATCTATTTTGAAAACACCAACACCAGAACCATCTCTAATGGAATAGCGGATCTCCCCATCTCGTCCTGTGTCCTCATCATGAGCAGATACTGTCAATATGGAGGAACCAATAGGGACATCTTCTTTCACGACACCCTTCTCCACGAAGCTGGAAAACACTGGTGGGTGTAAGTTCTCGTTCACATCAATGACCTCCACTTCAACATAGCAAGTGGAAGACAGAGAAACTGGCTTCCCTTTGTCTTTGGCCCTCATGGTGAGATTATAGACTTGCTTCTTCTCAAAGTCCAAATGGTGTACAATTCTGACCGCTCCGCTGAGTTTATCCACATCAAAGTGTCCTTCTCCATGGTCCAGAAGACTGTATCTCACTTGGCTAGACTGGCCCAAGTCAGGATCATAGGCCTCCAACCACATGATTATGGTTCCTTCCGGAAGGTCCTCTCGAACTTTCACACGGTAATTAGGGGGGATGAATCTAGGTGGGTTGTCATTAACATCCTCTAAGGATACCTTCAAAAGCACAGTGGAAAACAACTGGGGCTCTTCTCGGGCTTGATCCCTGGCCTCAATCTTTAAGTAATGCACATGCTGTACTTCTCGATCCAACGGGTACACGATTTTAACAACTCCCGTCATGCTGTCAATGGAAAATTTATCTGTGTCTGTCAGAATAGAGTAGATCACATGTCCATTGGGCCCTAAATCTTTATCTGTGGCTTCAACCTGGATGATTTCACTATTCAGCTCCTTGTCCTCGCTCACTTCAACAAAATAGCTCTCCTGCAAAAACTCTGGGGGATTATCATTGGCATCCAGAACTCGGATGTCTAGGAGACGCCAAGCAGCCTTCTGTGGTATACCAAGGTCAGAGACTGTAATGTTCAGGGTGTACTTATCTGTTGTTTCACGGTCAAGTGGTGATAAAATTTTTAGCACTCCAGTTTCCATGTCGATAATGAAGCAACTGTCCTCATTTCCTCCAGAAATAGCATAGACCAGTTTTCCATTGAAGCCAGTGTCAAGGTCAGTAGCATTCATGAAAATTACGTTGGAACCCACCCGATGGTTTTCTTTTACTTCAATGCCAGTTGGAAGGGTGCTTCTGAACTGAGGCGCATGCGCGTTGACAGAGTGGGAATCGAAGAAAATATCCTCGGCCTCTCCCTGACTGTGTAACTTATTTGCCTGCAGGAGCTTCTCCGCCAGCATTTTGGCAACGCCGGTCTCTTCACACTGCAAGTGCACTGGCTTGCGCCTGGCAGCCACGGTTAGGTTGATGTATAACGGGGCGGCGAAATTTTCTCCATCGGTAGCTGTGATTCTCAGGCTCTGAAAGGACACCCTGGTCCCCACGCCATCCAGGAGCGACTGCTTCAGGGACAACACCCCAGAGTTGGGGTTTAAGCTAAACAGATCTAGATCATTTCCAGCTTCAATCTGGTATTGGACCAACTGAAGTTCATCGGCATCGATGGCGGAGACTGTGGTTATCTGCTCCCCGACACCTAGATCCCTGGGAATCGTCCCCTCACAGTTGATTTTCTCAAACAAGGGTGTGTTGTCATTCAAGTTATTCAGAGTCACCGTGGCAAGGACTTCAACTTCCCGGCGGTACGGCAAGCCCCAGTCTGATGCTCGGATCCTCAGAGTATAAATTCGAGGCATCAGTTCGTAGTCCAAGTCTTCTGAAGTGCTCACAGCACCAGTGAAATGGTTAATGACAAACGGCACGTGATTTAAGTTTGCAATGCTGTAGGTCACATACCCGTTCTCACCCTCGTCAGGGTCTACCGCACTCACGCTCAAGACCATCGTCCCAATGGGCACATTCTCATCAAAAGAGGCTTTGTAAGCAGTCTGGGTAAATTCAGGGGGATTGCTATTCGCACTTAAGACTTTAACCAAGACTCTGGTGGAGGCTCTTCTATCACTTGTTGTTACCTCGAGTTCAAAATGGGATGCCTGCTGTCTTTTAATTGGTTCTAAAATGGAAATGAGACCAGTGTTGGGATTTAAACTGAATTTAGCTTTTCCGGGTGTACTTTTAAAAACATACCTCAAATGAGAGTAACAAGGAGTGACTTTCACCATGACCACAGGTGTATTGGAAGGAGCAAATTCACTGATCTCCGCTCTATAAACATCTTTTTCAAACTTGACCGGGCCGGCTTTGAACTGAGGAGAAGTAACACGAATGACTTTTACGGAAGAGAACTGGGGAGGAGTCCCTTTATCTTTAGCCTGCAGTGTCAGATTATAGCCAAAAGGATGACTGTCCCAGTCGATGGCACCCACTGCTTTGACTTTATATTCTTTGCTCCCCGGGGAGGACCTCACTGTTCTAAACTGTTGAAGGAGGTCGCCGGCCACAATGCTTAAGGAAGCTATTTCCCCGTTGGGACCCTGATCGCAGTCCTCCACGGTTACGATGGCATACGTTGGGTCCTTGTCCAGCTCTGACGGGGACAGCGTCACCGCAGTTATGACAGGAGCACACCCGTTGGCCTGCTCCACGTGGACGGTCAGCTTGGCCATGCTGCTGATACCACTGCTTCCGTACAGTTTCATCCCACGGTCCACAGCAAGAATCTCCATTTCATAAAGCCTGGTCTCTGCATAATCGAGTCTACCAGTTAAAACTACCACACCGCTGGTTGGGTGAATTGCAAACATGTCTGTTCGGTCTTTGAAACTGTAGTAAAACTCTCCATTGGTTCCTATGTCTGCATCCGTGGCACTGACTCTTGCAATGCTGGTCCTTATAGCTGTGTTTTCAGGCAAGGAAACACTGTAGGAGGTGGGTGAGAAGAGAGGTCTCAAGTCATTTGTATCCAGCACTTGTACCCTGACCTTTGCTCGGGCTTCAGCGTTAGTATTTTTTTCAATGGCTTTGACTATCAGGGTGTAATGGTCTTTCACTTCTCTATTCAAAATAGCTGTATTTCCTCCTTTGGTCCTTATTCTTAAGAAGCAAAAGTCCCCAAGAATGTACTCTTCAGCTTTGAAAAGGTTTTCGTTGTCTCCGGAGACAATTTTGTACCGTAGCTCCCAAGATGGATCTGTAAGGTAAATACCCATCTTCACAGGATGCCCCACATAGGTTTTCGCTGCAGAGTTCTCGTGCACCGTGACATTGTACTGGAAATGTGTAAACTGGAGAGGCATCTGGGCAAGTGTTTGGCTTCCGTCACCATCGTCAAAATGCTGGAGGAGGAGGAGAAGAAGCGGAAGCAAGACCAGGGGTCTCCCCATCGCTTATCCCTCAGGAACCTAAAACAGAACAAAGAAGTAAGAATCAAGACCTCAAAGAAATGAAACAAACAATGTAAATTTGTTCTGTTAGTTTGTCTGGGACCTTACATCTTAATAAAGTATTGTATATCTGTATGAAGCGTAAATAAATGTAATAGTTATTAGGTTTTTCCCTGTTTTCCAGGTATCAATTACCTCTAACATGTCTGGAATTACTAGGTTTAGGAGAATCTTTTTCTCATTCTTAGATTCAAGTTAAAGAATCGTAAGGCGCGTCAAAGACTGCCAACTATTAACAACTAAGTTGTATTCTGATATTTAAATCTTCAAGACAAATTGTTAACAAAGGGAGACATCAAACATTTTTTAGGTTTACTCATACACAATAAATTTAATGCCCCAAACCTCACAAATTTAATGCCACTATAGTACCCTAAGCTCAAGAAGCTTTGAACAATTAATTTAGGACAAAAACTCTAAAAGGTGGTTTCCTATGACCTCCCATAATGACATAATGTAATCTCCTTTCAAAATTTATCCTGAAATTATTTCTTTATAAGAGTAATTAACTTCACTCCCTACAAAATTTAAGGGTTTATTGTCTTGCTTAGCACTACATAACTACTTAAGGGTATTAAAATAATTATAAAATAATTACATCATTTTGATACTGAGGTCACTTTTAAAACAACATGAGTCAAAAAAAGAGTCCACTTACAAATGGGAAACCAGTAGCTTAATGTCAAAGAGAACTTTTCCTAAGTCAGCAAAGCAAATTTCACCAACCACGTCAATGTGTTCTCACCACTGCTGTCAACGACCCGTGTTCACTACTGAAAACAAGACATGCACATACGCACACAGCTAAAGCTTCTAAGCTAAACACATGGAGAGGGCCCGATCAAGGCGGCAAGAAGGCGGGCGCTGTAGGAAGGTCAGAGAGTGAGATGGAAGGCAAGGGGGCATTTGAGACAGGACTGCCTTTAACGCAGGAAGGCAGGAAGGCCACTGGGCTGGCCTACTGGGTGAGCAGAACAATTATTTTCAGACCGACTGCTCCTCTACATGCCAACAAATTCACCGTGCAAATCAAGAGAGCCTCACAAAACATCCCAGGACTCAGTGGAGGGCAAGACTGCACCTTGGCAAAGTAACTCTCAGATGAAGACTCACTGAATGGGAGCCCCACCCAAACGTGAAAGCAGCAGCGGACTGGAGTGCGGGATCAAAGGCCAGCTGAAATTAGCACAGCGCCATTAATTTACAGTATCTTAACTGCACCACTGCCAACTTTGCCCCATTAGTCATTTTAGGAGGAGGAAAAAAAGAAGCCCTGATACGCGCAAAGGAGTAAGAAGCTTCACGGATACGGAATTACGCTGCGGCTGGGCACCCTACCTTGTTCCTTAGCTATCCTGCCATATCCTCGGCCAATAAAGTCAGGAGATTACATAGATTTTTAGCTTCCAGGAGAACAATCATCATTTAAACAAAGTATGAAAACGATTTTCTCCCCAATCTCTTCAACTGGTCAACAGTTCTAATATCCAGGGAAATTTTAATTACGTAATGATCCAATGATTTTATCAAAACAAGGGAAAACTTCAACTTAATCTACAGGTATTGGGAATCTGCTATCATGTAAAGTACGTGGAACTAAAGGTCATTTCCTGATCCTGAGGCATTTACAAACTAGGAATTTTATGTGTGTGTACGTGTATATATGTGTATATAAATATATGTATAGAAAATGCTTTTGAAAACACTTAAAAAGCTGATGTTTAACAAGCACTGTCTTTTGTTATATGAGATCTATTACTGCTATCTACTTTACAACAGGGTATTATGCCAGGATTCTACTGTAAACAATTGTTTTTGCTATATTCTACATATAAAATATTATACAGCCACTAAAAGGAATAAGACAGCACTCTACATGTTGCTCTGTAGAGACCATCCAGATATGTTAACTGGCAAAATGAAACTGACCCCAATTATGTTTGTAAAAAGGGACAGGAGATGAATTGTGTGCGTAAGACATGAATGCGCTGAAAAATGAACAGAAAAATTCTGGACGGATAAAAAATAAACTGTCAACAGTGGTAACTTCTGGAGAATGGGCAGCTGAGGGGGAATGTTCACGCTCCACTTTCACTCTTCTACCTGAATTTTTTAGCACAGGTCCATGGTATCTGTATTAATCATTCATTCCCCTCACCCAATTATTTGATTCATTCAGCAACTATGTAATGAACACGTGCTATGGGCTAGGAGTAGTTCTAGATGCTGGGGATACAAAAGTGAGCCAAACTGGCCACAAAGCCTCATGGAAGACACGTTTCCTGGTGAGAAACAAGCAGAGAGTGTATCACATGCTGATGAGGAGGCAGTAAGCAGGAAAACAAAGAGGGGCAAGCAACTGTGGTCAGGAACCTGAAGGGAAAGAGAAAACCCTAAATTCGAAAGGCCCAGGATGCATGTTAGGATGTTTAGCATTATCCTGGTCTCTACCCGACTAAAAGGCTGTTGGATCTCATCCATCTCACTCCACACCTCCTCATCCGAAAAAAGTTTCTAGACACTGCCAATGTTCCTTGGGGCCCCAAATCACCTCCAGCAGAGAAGCAGGAGTTAGAGAAACAGGAGAGACCACTGAGACTGAGGCACACTGGTTGGGGGTTGGGCAGTAAGGGAGATTTTTTTTTTTCTATAAATTTTTAATTTTAGAAGCATTTTTAGATTTGCAGAAAATTTACGAAGATAGTTTCCCCTATTGTTAACATCTCACATTATTATGGTACACTAGTCACAACTAGTGAACTAGTACTGATACACTGTTATTAGCCAGTTAGAAAACTACTGCACTAAAAAAGTGACAGGCCTTGGTGGCTTAGCCTAGAAATGCTAATACTGGAGGTGGGGAGCAGCAGTTAAATTCTGGATGAATAGGAGGGGCAGGGTGTGGGGGGAGTGGAGGGAGCAAGAGGAGAGAGAGGGGACAAAGGAGACAGGTACCAAGATTCCAAGGACTGGGTGCTGAGCATGCAGAAAGGAGCTGCCAGGCACTCCGAGAGGAACGGGATCTAGTGATTAAGAACAGGAGTTCAGTCTTGGGAAGTTAAAGTGGAAATGCCCACTGTCACCCAACTAATGATTTCAAGTGGGCAGGGAGATGTGTGGGAGAGGTCCAGCCTGGAGACAAAAATTTGAGAGTTGCCTGAAAATACAGAAGATGCTATTTAAAACCAAAAACTGAAGCAGATCACCCAAGGAGAGAGCACAGATGGGGAAGCAAAGAAAACCAAGCCCTGATGCTCCCCAAGATGTGGAGGACAGAGGAGGAGAAGAACCAGCTCAGGAGACGGGCCACTGTCACTGACGTAGAAGCAGGAAACGGTGGCACGGTAAAAACAGGACAGGTCCAACAATCTCTGAAGAGCTGAAGCCCAACATCACAACTTGGAAATGACCCATAAACACTGGCTGGCCCCACGCTGCTGCCTGACCCCAGATGCCTTCTCAGCCAGTAACCCCCACCCAAGGCGAGACCCAACACATCACTTCACTGATTCTGTCCTCCCTCCACTGCAGCTCAGCCACTCGCGCTCTGCCCGCACCACTCCACTCTCACAGCCCCTTTCCAGACCCTGGACCACCTTCCTCAACCCACCCACCAGCTCTCCTCAGGGACACCTCAAAGCCGAGGACACCTGACGGACCACACCCATCACAGAAACCTTTCCACCCCGGAACCGACTCTGGCAGACCTGGCTGACAGCATGCCGCTGTGATTACAATCAATCGTTAAAGGCAATCCTTTGGATCAGGAGAAGAAAAAATCCATTTTTAATACTCCTACTTACTGTTAACCTTTAATAACATAACCCAGAACCGTGAACTCAGGTTCTGCTATAAAATGCCACGACCCAAGAAATGGTGGCCGTTCCTCTGCGCCAAACAAATCATAAGGTTGAAGGGGAAAAGAAAAAAAACCCATAAAGATACTAGTATCATTTCAACTGAAAAGTACATTACCTAGAGTTCAGGCTCATGAAAACTACAATGATTTTAGCTGAAAACTATATTTTGGTATTTGGAAGGTGATCATACTCCTTGAACTCACAGTAAGTTAGTTCTGCTATGCATTTTCCAAAGTGAAAACCAAGCGTGTATGCTCAGTTCAGCCCTTACGGAAAAGGACCTCAGGTCCACAGCTGAAAAATCTTTAGCACAGATTTCTGGAAATCCATAAATGAGAGAAAGATAATTCTTCTAGTAGAAATCAGATATTAACATGCTCATATTTCTTCATTCAGGAGACCTTCACGTCAAGTATTCCGAGTCAATGACTGTGACCTCACATTCTTCACAAAACAGAACACGGCCTGGGCGCTGAGACCATAACTGCATCAATTCAAATACTTAGGTCTAAGCTGAAGATTCAGGCCTGTTTCGTGAGCTCCTGAGACAGGATTAGGTGGGCTGCAGCATTACACATGCATAAATTCTATAAAATGCTGTACATTTATTATTTAGAGGTCCCAATTCTTAATAGCCTGTTAGTCCTCCACGCCATAGGGAGACAGTATCAATTCCACGCGTGGTGACAAAAATACACAAAAATATTGACACGAAGAACTCTGTGTTCTCCCTCCCCGTGCTCTCTCCCACACACTCCCATTTTGTATCAGCAGCAGTAAGAGCGTCACTGGAGTTGAACTTATTACGGAAATTCAGAGCTTAATGCTCAGTTTGAATAGTGTCACATTTTTAAAAGTATTTTTGATGATGTCTAAACTGCAGGGAAGATACCTACCTTTTCAAAGAAATATGTCACAAAGATGTCAAAGAAAACATGAAATGTAACTGACTCTTGTTTTTTAAAAATATAGTATATTAAATAAACGTTTAATGGCCTCTAAAATCATTCAATAAGAGCCAGAAAAAAGACTGCATCCTACTAAGGAAGTCTGTTAATACAGCTATGACCAATTCGCAGCTTCATAACATAGACAAGAGAAAAAAAATAATTTTCCTAATAAATTATAATAGCCATGAACAGGACTCTTAAAAGTTTTTATTGTTACACTGAAAAAATTAATGGGTGGGTCTCTTTATTTTCTAGGTGCATACCAGATTTTTTTTAAGCCTTGTTAAGGCATCTGTCAGTAAAAATGGGAGTGGAGGGCCCAGCTATGATGCAGAACTGAAGAGCAGCCTTAGGCTCGGTATGTATCACTTAACTGCTTCTGGTAATTCTGCATGTTGTTAGTTCTGATTGGAGCTGCAATAAGCCTGATTACTCTCGCAAAGACATGACTTAGATACTTCCTTCAAACGATCAACAAGTGATTCCAGTCTACCTCTGAGCAGTCTCCAAACTACTAATACTGACAGCTGAGAACTCCACATCTCTCCCCTCAGCACCTCAGAACTCTTCTTCAGGAGTTAAAACCTTAAGAAAGTTAGAGACCTCCTAATGTTTAAGTAGCTTCCATATAAAATCTGCTATGTGATTTATCTCCTATATGAATCTATAAGATCTATAAGTCATGTCTGCGGGTATCTCAAGAGGATGGTCTCTGGCTGTTCCTAGCTACTGTGACATAAAAAGAAGCCAGGAGAACGCCAGCGGCATACACATTTCTGGCTGTGCTAGAGATGCCTCGCTCTTCACTTCTCTCCTCTTTTTACAGACAAGACGTGACCACTACCTGTTACTCACCTCCAACCACTTTCTCCTCACCCACGCTCCAGGGCAAACGTTGCTCAGAGAGGCTCCATAAACACAGTTTACCCCCTGTGATTTAAGATCATTTCACCTAATGTATTTTTTTTCTGCAAACAGAAATCACTTAAATGACACGTTGGCAGGGTAGCCAGTAATTAACACTGGCCACTTCCTTTACTCCCAAATTAGTAAAGTTTTACTACTGGCCAAATTATAATTAGAGTTATTTTCAGATGTACGTACAGGTATTTCACTAAATAGATCAGGAATGTGAATAGTTCCCTGTATGGTAAGAAAATGCAAAGATTGCGGGGGAGAGTCCCTCCTCTTCTTCTCCTTAAAATGCTCTCCTCCCCTATTCTCCCTTCTTCCCACCTCTTAGCAAAGATGGGATCCACCCCAGCTACAAATAAAGACACCCTGTGAGGCCAAAACATTCTGCCTTTTCTGAAGCTCCTCTCTAAATTATCACTCCCTCTCAAGCATCACACTCAAATAAGTGCCGTTCTCAAAAGGCCCCTCTGTGTACACACACACACCCCTTCGTCCCTTCTGGAAAATAAACTTCATTCAAACCTTCCCCTCCTTCAAACTCACACCTTAGATTTCACTTTCTTGTTCAGAGGAAGTTCTAAAACTGAACCGGCTCTGGGCTACCTTGACCTCTGTCTCCTGTAAAGAAGACCATTTCTCCCCCTCAATGCTCTCCAGGGCCTCACAAACAGCTTCTCCTGGTGTCACAAGCCAATGGCAAATCAGATGCCCTTTTCTCAGCACTCCCTGACTCAAGGTCACACTACTCACACCCTCCCCAATACCGTTGTGTCCTTTATGCATCACAGACTACCTAAAACATGGCAATCCACAGCACAACACGTGAACGATGAATGACACTAAGTTGTCCTGATTCTCTTCAACACTCTTTTGCCTTCAAGTTTGTCATTATAAACTTGTCCTTCCGACTGCTGGCACAAGGTATCATCCTCAAAGACCTCACCCACTACCTCACTTTGGAATCCCACATTCCAGCCTTACCTCCCTTAAGAGCGGGAACACCTTCCCGAGATACCATCAGACCTGTGGGGACCCAGCCTTTCACCCACTCCCAATTGCAAAACACCAGCCATTGCACTCTATTATTCCACTGCACTATTTCTACGCCAGTGAAGAGTTTCCCCACTTCCCAAACCACAGATCACTCAGGCTTGCAACCTAAGAAATCAAGTAAGAAAAAATGGGCTGTTAGACATAAAAACTGTGATCTTGCCCAGGCTTCGTCCCTAACCAACTCTGTGGGTTGAAGGAAGTTACCTAATCCTTGGATTCCATTTCTTTATTCGCAAAGCTAGAGACTGTACTAAAATCTTTACAGCCTCCTCCCTCCAGGGAGACACTTCTCTCCTCCTCACCCTGCCCCCACCACTTCCCTCTGTCTCGCTCAGGTGCTCTCTTTCTTTCTCTCTCTCTCACTCACACACTCCTTTTATTTCTAACTACCAAACCTTTCTATCTAAAGTTATCGAGACTGGACGATCCCCCCTCAATTTCTGAAAATTGTTCCCTATTTCTGGTGCTGCCTCCTAGTTCTTGTAGTTGCTCAGGCACAGCATTTCCTAGCTTCCCAGTAGTCCGACTTTCTGGCCCCCACACTATTTGGCCTATCAACCACACTCTCACAAAAACTTCTTTGCGACATTAGTCCCTAGTTGGCGAATACTCAGTGTTTCCCCTTAGCCTGCTTATTAAGTATATTCTTCTTAGCCTCGTATTAAAGACCTCTGATAATTTTACTTCTACCTACTTTACTAATTGAATCTCTAATTAGCTTACTTTCTATTTCAAACCAAAAAGTCATACTTCCTATAGGTTGGGAATAACCAAGCTGTCCAGAGCACATGACACCACCTGGTGGTGAGGGTTCTAAACTTAAAAAATCTCCACCCCACCTTCTTATATAAAAGATAAGCTAATCATTGTTTTTTTCTGCCCTTTATTCCTCACATTTAGTTATTGTCACCTGTCTTCTACATTTCTTTCTTTCCTTCCCTTTTAACGCCTGCCCCATAAAAAAACTATCCCTCCTGTCTATAAAACAACGTAAGCCCAAGTCATGGATTTTCTATTTTCTCCTTGTGCCAAAAAAAAGAAAAAAAAAAAAAGTATAAGTCATAAGTCATATAAAAACAGAATCGAAGAGACATCTATAATCCACCAACCCTTTTCCTAACAATAACAAATCATGTCACAACTAGGGTTTCTAAGATCTGCTTTGCACATGTCATTTAGGGTCCTTGCATTATTCCCTTCTGATTCACTCTTCCCCCAGAACTCACCCTAATATCAACCTCTCCATCCCTGCCCAGCTCACCAAGATGCTCGGATGAACTACCGTGTTTTTATCACAGTGGATATAACCAACTGCTTATTTGTCCTTCTCCCCCACAGGACTGTAAGCTCTGTGAGGGCAGAAAATGTGATCTGTTCACCCTGTATCCTGTGTCTGGCCCAGTGTTTGGCAAAGAGGAGATCCGCAGTTGCTGAGTTCATGAATGCATGGAGACTGGGAGGCAGGGGTCAAGTAGGGGACGGAAGGAAAGGAGGGATAACATGGGAAAAAGCACATCCATCCTTCTGAAAATCCTGGTGCAACCACCACCAGGCCAGTAACAACAGTGCAGATGGCTGCCCTAGAGATGGCTCTGATTTCTAGCAGCTGAGAAAGAGGTCACCACCCACCTCAGAATGCTTCCAAACCTGCTATAGCAGATGCCAGATCAGTTTCTGCGATGCAGAGCTTATCCTAAAGCTCTCTGCTTGAATAGTCTATGAAGGGTAAGGCTTCAATTCTGCCTCATTTTCCTAAATAGTTCACAAAGAGACACTGAACTATAGATATATATCCACACATAAAATAAACCTTTGGGATTAAACAAGAATTAGGGGAATATATTTAAATCTGGAACTTAAAGAAAGGTAAGTTTTTTTTCCTTAAAGTTTAAAATGTGAAATATATAGATTCTTCCTCTGATGGACTACATTTGAAATCAGAAGACAAAATAGCAATGTAAAGATCTTAAACGAATAGCCTGGATCACTCATTTCAAAAACTCCTTTTCAGTGCCTAAGGATAAACTAACACTTGCAAATTGACCAATTAAGTGAGACAAAAAAAAAGTTTGGCTTCATCATTTATACAATTGGTCAAAAGAAAGCTTACCTACTGCAATTTCCCACTCATAAAGATTAAACAGACACCTAGCCTTATGGCTTCCTGCTATTAAGTCAGGTCCTTTAGGCCACAAATTAGGCCACTGAGACAACATTTAATGCAACAATAATGCACTAATTTGATTCAGTTTACTGAATCTATGTAAAATCAGCCAAACTGGGGTGGAAAACAGGTGGTGGCAGACTTGACAGTGAGGTTAAATGACAGGTAAGATCCCTTTCACCTCTAACATTCAAAGAAATAACTGCTTCAGCGGTGGCTCAAAAGCTAAGTCTACAGAGATACACAAGAGAGGCAGGGGAGCAGGGGATGGAAAACTGTATTAGTTTACACATAATTTTCAGATTCCCCTTTGGCACCTGTCCACAACATGGATTAAATGATCTATTAACAGGATGATAATCCACTGGGGGAACTTCTAGTGACTAATTAAAAGATACAAGGAATATACAGGTGGCCTGAATGCTTTTATTAAGTCCTCTAACAATCCTGCTTCTGCTCAGAGTCACAAAAGAATGTGGTTCATTTAAGATGTTCCTTTTTAAAGAAATGGGTACACAAATGCATACTTTATTCAAGTCAAACCTTACTCTGAGCTTGTTAAATGCCATGTTTAGCTTAATTAGAGTTATGTCAACTGTTTTTTTAAAAATTATGCAATACTTTAAATATTTTTAAATCCATCTTAAGGTTTGATAGTACAATAAGGACAGAGGAATAATAATTCTAGTTGTGGAACCAGAGCCGTTCTTTTAAAACCCAAAGATAAAGCCAAATATATTTCATGTATATTAACCTATACAACCGCAGAAACACATTTTGTAACAACCACAACTCTAAAAATTGGAAAAAATACTACCATAACCTAGTTTTAACACGTGCAGATATCTCCAACTATGGAACCCATGTCTGAACGGACCAAGCCTTAAGAAGCTGCCTTTATTAAAGATAAACAAACGAAGATCATTTGCCTTTTACATTTTTTCCGATTTTAATATTCACTGTAAATATCTAATAAAAAAGGAAAATAAAATCCACTCTACCAAGCACCAGAGTGGTTTAACAAAAGCCACTTAAACCGTAGTTCAAACACATGCAAAAAAAAAAAAAAAAAAAAGCTTAAGTGCATAAAAAATGTTCGAGTTTACTTTCCTAAAGCATACAATTGCGTCCTTGTTTTTAAAGCTCTGCAACTCACATCACTGGGAACAAAAAATCTCCCGGAGACAACAAAAAGTTAGCTTCCTAGAAGAAAGCACTGCGAGTAAGAGAAAGCAGTGAAGAATGAGAATCCCTTCTTAAAAACAAAACAAAACAAAACAAAACAAAAAAAACCTTACAAGTTTCTCTCCTGGGGGAAAAAAAAAACCAAACTAAGAAGCAGCACACTTTTGCAAAGCTTTAGCCTCCGCAAGTTAACCAATCGCACCTATTCTATCTACATTTAACCAGTTAGTACTTAACCCTCAGGGCAGCGATCCCTCGGGGCACAAAACATCTGAGAGAACTCCGGGACTCCATTTCAAAGATCCCATCTCTTTGGCTACCGGCCTCTCCTTTCATCTCACCTACGCCGGGACTCTCAGAAATTGGAAGAATTAACCTAGGGGCGAGATCAGTTAAGCCATTAGCAGGCACGAGAGTTACCGGGGAGAGCGCGCGGGGCGCGACGGAGAAGTTTCCGAGCTCCAGGGTGCAGCGGAAGTCCTCGTCCTCCCGCCGCCCGGTAGCCCCGCGCCGCGGCCGCCGCTTTGATTTCCAGCAATGGCTCCAGCACCGGACCCGCGCAGCCCCGGGCCGCCGCCGCCACAGCCCGCAGCCGGCTCGCAGCGGCACTTGGGTAGGTAATTACCATTCGGCGCACGTTGCAAATTATCCCCCTCCCACCCTCCGCCCCCACGTCCTCCCCGCCGCCGGAATCCCGAGCCCGTCCCGAACTTTCCAAGCCGGCAGGCGCCGCGGCACTGTACCACCTTCCCGCGGAGCTTGCTTTCATCCCATCTCCTAGAGCACCGGCCCGAGCGCCGTCCTGGGCTGGACAGCGAGGGAGAAGCACCCAGGGAACCTAAAGTCCGCCACCCCGAAGCAGCAAGTTGCATGCCTCCTGGGCGCAGACGGCTCCGCCCCGGCCGCGCACCGGCAGCCCCGGCGCCTCGCTGCGCCCCCCGTTCACCCGGCCCTCCAGCCCCAACTTCGTTTCTATCAAACTTACAGCAAACTTGGCCCCAAGTGGCGGCGGCACTCTCGGGGACGCGCGCCTCGTCGCCTCAGCGCGCCCCCGAGCGGGGGCCGGGTCCTCCGGGGGCTTCACTGGGCGGGCGGGTCCGCATAGTGGCGGCGGCCCTCCCTCGCTCCCCGCGCGCCCCGCTCCGAGGCCGCTGCTCGCCGTCCGCGTACCCGCTGCGCGGCCGCTCTGCTCGGCACCGGCACCTCACGCGCCCGGCGCGGAATATATCCCTCCGCCCGCAGCCACGCCCGCGAGTGCCGGCGCTCGTTTCTCCCGCGCGGAAACTCGATCTGACTTTCCCTGGCGGCCAGACTCTGAGCTCGCGGGTCCCGGGCAGCGACTCCCCGCCGCGGGTCAGTGATCCCCTGCCGCTAGAGCGGCTCACTCCGAGGAGACAAGCGAGTGCCCAGGGTGCTCTTGCGACACTCCGAGAAACGGTGTGGGGCTTGCTGTAGTGCTGCCGTTAGTTACGGCTAGTACACAGATTTGTGCAGGGAATTAGTATGGAATATTTCCTGCTAGGAAAGGGGACAGTTTAGCTTTAAAAGGGGGGGGGGGCAGCTAAGGCTAATAAGGCTTCCCCCGACTCCCTTTAGATTCTCTAGAACCTTCGGAGAATTCCTAAATCTGCATTTGAAAGCCTCTGTTCTGGGTCTACAATTGCTCGGTGGAATAAAATCTTCCAAAAGGTCTCAAAAAGGAATGCAGTCGGATCGGATCTACTTCCTTCTTCGGTCTACACGAAGATCCAGGGAAAATGAAAGCGCTTCCTCCGCCACTTCATGGTGCAGAGCTAGTTAAATAACCTCCCCGACCCGGGTTACGAACCCCAACGCCGGCCTCTTCCGGCAGACACCCCACACTCCCACGTCTGCGGGACAAAAGGCTGCTGTGTCGCCTCGTGCGCTTTCCCAGCCGCACAAACTGTGAACCCATTCTAACGTGGAACTACAAGTTCCCTAGGGAGAAGGGGAAGCCCCGGGAGCTGGACGCCCCACTCGGGGAAGCCCCCCTCCAACCCACGCCCGAGCGAGCAGTCCGGGGTCCGGGGACTGTGGGCCCATCCTCAGCGCCGGCAAATCTCCAGACGCAGACTCCGCATAGCTGAGCCTCGGCCGAAGCCCGGGGTGCCCCTGGGCATTGGAAAACAGCCCAGAGAAGAGGGCGGACATGACCTCGGAAAGTTTGTGGGACTCGAACATTTAACACTGTGAAGACAAAGAGATCTGATTTCCCCGGAACCGGTGGAGGGGGCTGCTGGGGGAGCTGCGAGGCAGATGCGGGCGGGTGAGTCTAGGGTTAAAGAGAGAAATTCCTTGGTTCAAAGTTAATGCAGTCTCTTTTTAAACCATCCCAAAGAATGTGCTTGTAAAAATAAAGGTGTGCAGCAGGTTATGGCTGGGAAGGAAAAGATAATGCCTGCAGAATGAATGTGCTGAACCGTAGTACTAAGAGTATGTGGCGTATTCCCTGCGCATTATTTGGAATACACATAAATCCACACACCCAGAAAACACCATCCTCCAAACCCTTGGCCATGGCCATAAATGCGCAAAGTGCTCCTGGAGTTACAGGTCAATTTTATACTTCGAACACGTAGAAAATAGGTGACCTGATCTCCAAGCTCTACCGGCTTGCGCCCCTTGCTGAATTCTAACTCTCAACAAATCAGTCACACAAGAACGCCAACAGTTTGTTGGCGGAGGAAGGTAGAATTGGAAGGTAAAGAATAGTAAGTAAAAAGACATCAACCCGTAACATAAAATCACAAGATGTCTTAAATGGCACAAAAGAACTCCTGAAAAAAACTACCATTCATTAGTAAGTAAAAACCCTCACTCGAGCTAAAAACATCTGCTTGGGAATCCCGATTTTCCAGGCTCACTGCGAAACCTAACTGCCTGGAAGAAGTTGCACTTTTTCGCCACAGGAACAGCCGAGAGCCAGAGATGGAGATTTCAGACCCTGGCGCTGCCGCGTTTTTCTGCTCTTTTAGCCCTAACGAAATAGAGATGCCTCTTTGCCACCATCGAATTACCTTCACAAGAAAGAAAAATGTAGTTCAAGCTCCACCTTTGTCCTTTCGGTCGTTGGCCCTCTCTAACCCTGTCCCCAAAGGCTTTTGGAAATTAGGGGAATAGGGGACGGTTCCAGGAAAAAAAAAAAAACAAACAAAAACGCTTTCCTCCCGTACGGCCTCTCCAACCAGTCCACCCAAGCTAGTATTTGAAAATTTGATAGCGAACGGGCCGGGGCGGATGGTGAGTGAAGGCTGGGAGCTCACGCCCAAGTCCCTGGAGCGCCCGGCAGGTCCAAGTTCTCGGTCCGCGCGGAACCCACCAGGGATCGCGCGCCTTGCCGGGTGCCCAGACTAGAGGGCGCTGCGCCACTGCAGATAGCGCGGCCCCAAGTTGCGCCCTCCCTGGGCACCATTTCTATAATAAGTTATATTCAAAATAATGCACAAACAGTATAGCTTTTCAAGTTCTTTTGAACAGTGCTATGCATGTATTTTATGAATTCCAAAACCTGTGCAGACTGATCTTTCCATTCCCGAGCCATGTACAACCAGAGGGGTGTGCAGCTCGCTAAGAAGAGAGCCTGTAGGATGCACACGCTTCCGTGCACTAGCAAAGGGCCAAACACCCCACGTAATTTCATTTACGTTTTAAACTTAAATACAAAAGGCTTACACTAAACGAAGAACTCACCAGTCCAGCCGCTCGAGTCCTTGGGTGCTGGCTTTAAAGTCCTCGGCAGCTCCGTAATCCCCACGCAATTTGGGTATTTGTTAAAAGCCGTATCTGAAGTACCAACTTTGCCTCCCTCCGATCTTCAGCATGTCCCTAACGAGAGTGCGATCCGCCCGCGCTGCCGGGACCCAGGTGGCCACATCTCCGGAGGCTCCCGTCCTGGGTGGAAAGTTGAGCACTAAGAGGAGGCGAAATGAGAGTGAGCGAGGGCTACGGAATAGGGCCGAGGAGAAGCCAAGTTTGTCAGGACATGTCCAGGCAGCAAGCCGCCCGGGTTTAGGAGTTGCGGCCGAGAACTGCGGCGGATCACTGCCTTTTCCCCCACTCCCTCCCTCTTGGAGAAGGTGGGGGAGGGGAGGTGACGTCAGCGCCCCGCCTAGCCCCCCGCCCCGCGGCGCGGATGGGATTCTCCTGCGGGGTCCGCCTCCCCGACAGTAGCTACGAGCGTGCACCGGGCTGGGGCGGCCTCCCCTGCCGCAGAGCTGTGTACCCAAAGGCGCGTATCCCTCTCCACCGTGCGGCGTCTCCCCAGCTCCGCCGAGCGCTGGCTTTCTTCGCACTCAACACCCGAGCGGCCCTGGAGCCCCGCGGCGCGCACCTCTCTGGTGTTCTTTCTTGCAAGGCCCCCTCCCACAGCGTTTTCCCACGCGTCGAACTGCAGGTGATGCTCTTCCTCTTCTGCAGCTGAAATTCGTCGCGACGTGTCGCCTGCCGAGTTTTTGCAGGGCGGAAGCAAGCACAGTCTCTGCAGACTGGCCTGGACGACTTGTACTTTGTAGCCCTCCAACTTCTGGATGTGATGTATTTTAAATAATTCTTGTGCTCTAGCGCTGTTTGTGGTCTTTGTGTTGAAAATCACAGAGCCTTATTTTAATTTTCAAATGCTTTCCAAACGCGCCTACGTTTTTACACGGTACTCCGAAACGTAGAAGGTTCCGAGGGGTGTGGGGAAGAGATGGAGGAGGAGCCAATTTTTAATGTGTCTTACAAATCATACATAGTGATAGGGGCCAAGACACAAATCAGTCGTCTAGTCGTAATGTAGACTAAGACAAATGCAAACACTACTGAAACTCAATTTATAAATGAACGCATCGTTTTTATGTAGGCGTCCAGACTCCAGGAAAAATATCTACTGTGGAGTTTGTGTGTGTGTGTGTGTGTGTGTGTGTGTGTGTGTGTGTTTTAATGCCGCTAAAGTACCAAAATAAAATCAGGAGAGATCAGCGTGAAATTCCCAGGGAGCCATTTCTGTGAGTTGACACTGTTCACAGAAGGCTGGCATTAAAATTCAGAGAACCCTGGAAAGGGCGAGGACGCTGGGAGCGGGTTCTATCAGTACATTTGCAGCCATTGATGTAAATCTGGTCTGTTGAGCTGGTCGTTCTCCTTGCTGGGTAAAGAGCAAAACCCTGAGGACACAGGAAACAAGGCAAGGAGTTAAACAGTTACCAGACAAGGAATATTAAATGTTGGAGTAGTGTGTATGAGGAAGCCGTGTAACCTCTCTAAATTTCAGTTTCCTCATCTGTGATAAGGAATCGTATTTATTTCACACGGTAAAAATGCATTCGTGTATTTATCCATTCAAAAAAAATTACTGAATGCCATGTATTTGCCAGGGAGATAACATTCATTCATGTGGGCAACACTTTCACTGAACACCATCTAAAATGTCTAGCAAGCACACCAGCTGTCAGTCAGTAGCCCTTTTCTTACCCTTCCTATCCTTTGCAGTGGGTCAGCTTTCTCATTTCTAAAATTCAGAAGAGTTATCACAAGTAATTCAAGATAGCTTTAGATTTAGAAGAGAGGAGAGGGCAGTGAGGAGCTAGGAGACAGAGAATTTGGGGAAAGGACCTTAGGGGCCTCTGCAGACCAGAGGGCAGCCAGAAGGTGCAAGATTCCTGAGGAGGGAGGGGGCAATCAAAAGAAAGACTGGTTTGGGAGGCCAGCCTGTCAGTACAGAGGACACACTTCTCAGGCTTCACTATTTCAAGTTCACAGGCTCACTCCTTTTATGTTAATAGTTGAAGTTAGAAATTGACCACATAGTACAAGTTCTTACTAATGAGGCACATACATTTTTCCCATGATGCTGCTGTGCAAGTCATTTGATCTTTAGAGTCACCATAGGCAAATCAAAGTATTTCCATTTTTTTTTAAAGAAAAAAACACAAAAGGAACTTATCTAGAATTGATGGTACCAATCAAAATAGCTATTTTTAAAAACAAAGGGAGAGGGGGCAGAAAACTCTTAACCTCCAGACCTGCATGCTCCATCCAATACCATAGGTATTACTAGGTAGATACACAAGCCACAAGTGGTTGTTTAAATTAATTTAAAATTCAGTTATTTTTGTCTCACTGGCTACATTTCAAGTATATGATGTCAGCTTGTGGCTAGTGGCTACCTTTTGTTCAGGGCCAATGAAAGAATATTTTTGTCATGACAGAGAATTCTATTGGACAGTATTATTATAGACTTTGCTATTGTTTTTGGAACGCTACATCAAGTATTATAGTTTTTCATGGACCCAATATTGAGTCACTTCCAAAGTAAAACAAAAACAAAACAAACAAAAAAAACCCAACCAGAATTATAGAAGGATTCGCTCATTCTGCAAATATTTATCAAATACCAACAAAATGCTATGAGAAATTATAAAGGACTCGAATTTTAATGAGTTAGATATGTTTAGTGATTAAGAAATATTAACACGACCTAACATGGACTTTTAGTTGTTTGCTTTCATTGCCAAACACTAAAACCAGAGAAAATCACTAAACTTAAAGCAGAAAAGAATTCTAAGACACTTCTAGGTCTAGTCCTAGGATTAAATAATTCTAAGTAGTCTGACTGACTTCTCTGTTCCTTGTCCCTGCTCTCACGTCCATCTACCTGAGCTCCCTTTCTGCCTACGCTTCCTGGAGGTAACACCCTCTTCCGCCCTCTCTGCTTCCCCAGCTTTGGAATTATTTTACTCTTTGCATTCAAATACAGCTCTCCTCTGGGATCTGCTTGTACTCTCCAAGGGGTCCATTAGAACAGACAACTACCCAATCTGATAAGAATCAGTAGTGGTTAACTAGGGGTGTGAATATGTTAATATTGCTAGTCCCTTCCAAGTGCCTTGTATCAAGGGCTTTCTTAAAGCTAAAACTTAATGGCAAAATTTTATTCTAATGGTGAAATTCCAGATGCCATAGCCAGTTGGGCAAATATTTGGAGGCATTACAGATCACTTATGGGATGGCTATTAAAAAAAAAGTGTACCTTCATTTTAGGAATAAATACATAGTAGAATAGGCTGGGTGTGAACATTCTGTCCCTACAAAAATAAAATCAACATCCCCAAGTGGTTTGGAAAGGGATCTTGCTGGATAAATAGAATTCTTACGATGTTTACTCAGCTCAGTGACTGAAGGATCCCAAGTCTACCTTTTTGAACAGTAAGCAATGAATCTTTTCAGAAAATGTTAAAACACTTTCTCCATAAAGGTAAGGGAAAGAACACTGCACTCAAGGTCAGTAGATCTGGTTTGAGTCTAGTCTTTGCCATAAAATCTAATGCTTGGTTATTACCGAATTTGGGAGTCTCACTTTCCTTTACAAAGGTGCATTTCTAAGAACACCAGGGGGAAAAAAAAATAAAAACCTCCCTTGACAGTTGTGAGATACCAATAAACAGTGTTGATAATGACTATAATATCAGTATTCTCAAATTTCTCACCCTGTCACTTCATTCCAGCTATGAGGCTTTCTAGACCCAGTAGTAAAAAGTAACCTTGATTTGGGATGCCTGGGTGGCTCAGTTGGTTAAGCGGCTGCCTTCAGCTCAGGTCATGATCCCGGGGTCCTGGGATTGAGTCCCGCATCGGGCTCCTTGCTTGGTGGGGAGCCTGCTTCTCTCTCTCCCTCTGCCTGCTTGTGCCCTCTCTCTGTCTCTGTCAAATAAATAAATAAAATCTTAAAAAAAAAAAAAGTAACCTTGATTTGAAGCCAGTTGTACCCCAGACCCTGTTTCATAAAGTCTTTATGAAGCCATAAAGACTTCTTTGTATGTATCATCTCCTGTAATTCTTAGGAAATTCTACATGATATTAGTAATTAATACCCTACTACCTTGTTCCAGATGAGAAACTAAAGTTTAGGTAGATTAGGTAATACTCTTTATCAATTTAATACACTAATTCCTATACCCGTTATGTCATTTGAGCCCTTTATGAACCAAGGTGGTTGTTACGGTTTGAGAAGCATCCTAAGAGAAGCACAAAAATCTATCAAATGACGGCTGGAGGAAGATGTTCCTTTGTAGCAGCTACATGGAGTATGGAGAAGAAATTGCTTAAAAGTGGGTTCTTTGGGGCACCTGGGTGGCTCAGATGGTTAAGTGTCTTCTCCCGTAGTGATCTCCAGGTCCTGGGATGGAGCCCCAGCCCCACTGGGGCTCCCAGCTCAGCAGGGAGTCTGCTTCTCCTTCTCCCCCTGCTCATGCTCTCTCTCTCTCTCTCTCTCTCTCTGTATCTTTCTCAAATGAATAAATAAAACCTTTTAAAAATAATAATAAAATAAAAGTGAGGTCACAGAATGAGAGCATCACTGATGGGCTTTAAGAGTATTTCTATGTAATACACCCATTATTTGCTTGGCTTTCCTAAGCAATAATGTGTAAAAAACCTCTTCTCTTCTCCTCTGTTTGGCTTTCCTATTTTCTAGATAGATATACATACTCTTAAACACATTTTGATTCAAAATCATTGTCTGACTCTTAACTTGTTTAGTCTGAACAGCACAAAAATACACACAAATCGTTCTCAATGAATTCTGGTAAGGACTATCTCACAGGACTTCCTGATCAGCATTTCAGTTTATACTTCACTTTTCCTTTTCCTGATCTGCAACCACAAGTGTGTCCTTTCTTTCTTTCTTTTCTACTTTCCTATATAACAATGTGGGAAATTCCATTTACAGATACTTGTGGACAATTATGATCCCATCACCTTTATCTGAGAGAATTTTTTTGGTCATAAAAGCTAATATGAGACTGAAAGAATCCCATCTGGGAAATGGGAATTGTAATAGTCCCCCAAAATCCTTTCTCTAAAAAATGATCTATCTAAGCCCAAGGGGTAGTTCTGTAGCCTTGGTCATGGGTATGTGGACCAACTGCAGCCAATGAGATATTAGAGAAAGTTTGCCGGAGGCTTTCTTCATAAGAAAGATCCATAAGAGACATTATGTCTTTCTTTGGACAATGTCAGATTAGAAATTCATGCCTGGGACTATTATAGTTATCACACTTGCTGAGGATGAGACCTAAACCAGGGAAGGCAAATAAAATTCTCAGTGACATTGAATCAACCATCTTTGAAGGCCATCTTAACTCAAGATTTGTTTAATGGGAAATCATAAATTTCCATCTTATTTAATCTGGACTGTGTCAGGATTTGGAGTGCTTGCACCTGACATCATCTCCCACAGCTAGATAATCCTCTTTAAAATATAGTAGGAATTGTTTGGAAAAAATAAGTGGATGTTCCTCCCCAACTCATTGATCAATAAGAATTCAGCCTGACTCTAATGACAAGATGGAAGGACATCTGGAGATTTTTCCTTAATGGTGAGAAAGAAGCTTTTAGATACAAAATGATTCAATCTTGCACACTATCTATTTTTCTACCATGAGGAAGATTAATATAAGGATATGAAATTTTATCTATTCAACTAAAAGTTTTCCTTCATTCCTACTGTTCTCTCCTTGCAAGTGCCAAAATCTTTTTAGCATATTTCCCAATATCTTGGTAATGAACACCCAGAAGTAATTTCTTAGAATCTACAGTGAATGTTAACCAAACTAGGATTTCAAATAATTATCAGAGGATAAAACAGTCAGCTGTATTGCCCACTAGCAGTAAATCCATGACATTTGGAATTTGTATCTATTTGTTCCTCTGATTGCCAATACCCCAAGGCCAAGCCCAAAAATGAAATCAGTTTATATTTACCATGGCCCACTCTGTCCACACTTTGCCTTTTATTGAAATGGAATCATTAAAAAAAATTTTTTTTTAATTAACATGTGCTATGGTTGAAGATATGGTGATCTTTAAATCAGCTTTATTGTTTTATATGTGTAGGAAAGGAGATAGTCTGCCTCTGCCCCTTTCCTAAGCAGCAATGTGTAAAAAAGCCTCTTCTCTTCTCTGTACGTAGAAAATAACAAAGCAATCTATGTAAGGTAAGGGGAGTGAGAGAGGAATCTGGCCAAATGAATGGGGCAGGATTCTTGCTGAAGGCAGCCAAGATGTGATCCAATATTACCTGGGAGGAGATGGGGATGACGACATTTGATCACATATCCAAGGTGGGGGATTCTGACTAAGCCAACTTAACAGATTTCTTGCTACAACTGAGTGTTACTGGCCTGACAAGGACAGATATCAAGGTCAAAGCCTAGAGGGCTTAAAGAAGCCTTTCTAGAGTTTGGCCCAGGAGAGTCTTTGTCAGTAGCAGGCTCCTTCGTTCTTTCTACTCTCCTGTAATCATTTTTCCTGAATCAAGCAAAGAAAAGAGAGGAATAACTGTAAGTAATCGAGCCTCTAAGACCTTCTGAATCTCAGCTGTAATGTTTGCAGGTTAACATTATTAGTCTGTGTCACTGGTTTATAAAAATGCCAGACTGTTTGAAGAGGTTGAGATAGTGCCTAAACGTATGAAAGCAAAGTACTAGAGAAGAAAGGAGTTAAAAGTCAAAGGATATAAGGGAGAATTTTGCCTCTAACATTTACTGGCAAGAAACTGAGCTTCATAAATAGCCATGTGATTTGCTGGACTACAAGATGGGCCCCATGATCTCCATTCTGACTTTCACTTTTTTGTGCGTGTAATCTCCTCCCACATCTTACCAACCAGGGTCTGTGACCGTAGAAAAAGCTTTCGTGATGGTATGTCACCTCTGAGATTAGGTTATAAAAGACAAGGAGCTCTCTTTGCCTCTCTTTTTCATTATTTGCTCTGGGGCAAGCTCCAAACCCCCATAGTGAAGAACTGAAGGCTTCTTCTGACAACCACAATTCCAACCAACCTGGAACCAACCAACTTGGAACGCCAAAGCTGAGATCGATCCACCAGCCCCAGTCAAACCTTCAGAGGTGTGCAGCCCCTGGAGATAGCTTGATTGCAGACTCCTGACTGACCCTGAGCTAGATCACCCAATGAAGCTGCTCCCAGACTCCTACTCCACAGAAACTATGTGAGATAATAAATGTTTGTTATTTTAAAGTGCTGTGTTAGGGGGACTTTGTTGCTCAGCAACGGGTAAAGAAATTTGGAAAAATGGCTTCCTACCAAGAACACAGTGAGGACTCAGTATTATCATGGATGAGAAAACCTTAAATTATACGTGAATGTTAGAGCCATACAAATACAGTGGGAGAACATGTCTAGAGCACCACTATCCAAAAGAACTTTATGTGCAGGTAGGAATGTTCAATCTCTGCTGTTCTGTATGTGCTCAGTACTTGACCTGTGGCTAGTGCAAAATGAGGGATTGGATTTTTTATTTTATTTACTTTGAATCATTTAAATTTAAATAGTCATAGGTGGCTAATGGCTACCATTTTGGACAGAACAGGTCTAGAGATTTCTAATCCAACAAATGACGGTTCTTTTTTTTTTTTTAAGATTTTATTTATTTATTTATTTATTAGACAGACAGAGATCATAAGTAGGCAGAGAGAGAGAGGAGGAAGCAGGCTCCCTGCTGAGCAGAGAGCCCAATGTGGGGCTCAATCCCAGGACCCTGGGATCATGATCTGAGCCGAAGGCAGAGGCTTTAACCCACTGAGCCACCCAGGTGCCCCAGCAACAAATGACTATTCTAAAAAAGAGTCAAAAAGAACCCAGTATATAAAAATCACAAGCATACTATCTTTACCAGTTATGAATTTCTAAAGAACGATTTGTGTTTTTATGAAGTTCAGAAATTATGGGTTGAGTTTAAGTAATATTTCCTTCCTTGCAGGAAAAGAAATAATGCATTTTGTAAAACTGGGTTTTTTGAGACGTCAGATAGATTTCCCTTTGTGTGTATGTATGCAATTTATTAAACATGAAATTATCAATTCAATGGACTCGCTCACACAACTGGCTAATTTGCATGGTTGATTGAAAAGGTATGCAATGAACCAAATGTGCCCACTGTTCCCTTAACTACACAGGGCACTGCTGATTTATCCACATGATGGGTGAGGAAGGGTTAATGACCTGAGTGTTTCTTGGCACCACTTTATTTAGTGAGGTCGTTTGGTAATTATGAGACTCCAAATGCCAAAACAACTACTGTAAATTACTTGCAATGATAGTTAAATCTAACGAGAGATAGACTTAAGTGTATACAAGATCGTATTAGTTGAGGCTTGTAGGACGCCATGCATGTAATGTTGTTAGTAGGTCAGGAATGTTCATCTGGATTTTCTTATTCTTTCTAAATGACATATGTTGAATTGTGCTCTGTAATAAAGCTGATGTCGTTTAAATGTTGATTATATCCTTAACATAAAATCCCTTCTCATGTCAGATCATGCCTTATAGCCTCAAGCTTGCAGTCCACTGCTACTCCTGACACTGAGACAGGATGAAGGTGAGTGGTTATCCCCCTCCATGGAGAAAAGTAAAATTAGATTCTTAGCTCAAGCTATGCACAAAAGTTTTCCCTTGGTGAATTAAAAACGTAAGGCTCTAAGGCCAACTAAAAATATTTAGAAGAAAATATAAGAAAAAAAATTATTTGGGACTATGGAAGGATTTACTAGATAAGACAGACGATGTTCTAACCATGAAAGAAAAGACTGAAAAATTCAATTCATTAAAATTAAGAACCTCTGTTTATCAAAAGACACCACTTTATTTATCTATTTATTTAAATTTATGTATTTACTTTAGAGAGAGAGGGACACAAGGATAGGGAGAGAAAATCTCAAGCAGACTCCATGCAGAGCACAAAGCCCAACTCTGGGCTTAATCTCATGACCCTGAGATCATAACCTGAGCCAGAACCACGAGTCTGATGCTTAACTGACTACACCACCCAGGCACCCCAAAATACATAATTTTATTATCTACTTATTTATTTTTAAGGATTTTATTGATTTATTTGGGGAGGGCATGAATGGGGGAGGGAAAGAAAGAGAGGGACAAGCAGACTTCCTGCTGAGCGGGGAACCCCACATGTAGCTCTATCCCAAGACCGGGAGATCATGACCTGAGATGAAGTCAGATGCTCAACCAAGTGAGTCACTGAGGTGCCCCCAAAAGACATAATTTTAAAAAGTGTAAATGCAATCCACGGGTTGGGATGATGTTCATTAAATAAATATAATTAACAAAAAAATTAGCATTTTTACTATAAAGAAGTCCTACAAATCAAAAACAAAAAGACTCAATAGAAAAATAGAATAGATTCAATAGAATAATGGGGAAGATCACAAACCTGTAATTTGGAAGAAGCCATGAATAATGATTATACAAGTAGTGGGTAAATTGTGGCTTGCAAAATATCTTTCCATGTCTGGTGTGCCTGGATGGCTCAGTGGGTTAAGCCTCTGCCTTCGGCTCAGGTCATGATCTCAGGGTCCTGGGATCAAGCCCCGAATCAAGCCCTGCATCAGGCTTTCCTCCAGAACCATCAGACTGCTTCCCCCTCTCTCTTTGCCTGCCTCTCTGCCTACTTGTGATCTCCCTCTCTCTGTCAAATAAATAACTAAAATCTTAAAAAAAAAAAAAAGTCCTAATCCCTAATCCCTAAAACCTGTGAATGTGACCTTTTTGGAAAAACAGTCTTTGCCGATATAATAAAATTAAGAATCTTGATCCTTTCAATCATCCTTGATTATTCAGGTGAGCCTAAATCCAGTGGCCAGTGGATAGGGTGAGAGACACATGGAGCTAAAGACCACAGGAAGGCAAATGCAGAGATTGGGTCCATGCAGCCACAAACCAAGGAATGCCTGGTGCTACCAGAAACTGGAAGGTGCAAAGTAGAATCCTTCCTGAGAGTCATCAGAAGGAGCACAACTCCACCGACACCTTGATTTTGGACTTCTGGCTTCCAGAACCATGGGAGAATACATTTTTGTGATTTCAAGTCACCCAGTAATGGTAATTTATAAAAGACAGCCCTCAGAAACGAATACAGTGCATAAGAAGAGAGACTTGCATTCGTTATTAGAGAAATATAAGTTAAGTCCTCAGTGTAATACCCTTATAGACAAACCATATCGGCAAAAATTAAGACGTCTGATCGTATTCAAGGTGATGAAGCTATGGTTCCTATGAAGCTATAGGAACTCTGGTATGATACTGGTAGGATTCTAAATTGGTGCATGTAATTGCAGAACAACTGGGTCTTGCCTTGTGAAGATGAATCTACACATAGCCTCCTAATTAAGCTATTCCACCACTAGGTTTAACACACCCCAAAGGCACTCTAAAACACACACCCAAGAGATACGTATAGGAAAAATTTGTTTTTTTTTTAAAGATTTCATATTTAAACAATCTCTACACCCCACGTGAGGCTCAAACTCACAACCCTGAGATCAAGAGTCAAAGGGTCCATCAAATAAGCCTGCCAGGTGACCCCCAAATTTATAGCAGTTTTTTTCATCCTGACAAAAAACTGGAAACTGTACACACAACAAGAGTATGCAACATGCTAATAAAAAAATAATTTGCAGCATGTTGGGAAAAATGAATGTGCTATTGTTACATGTAACAATATTTATTGTAATAACATGAATGATTTTTAAGGCGTACGGAGGGAGAAATAGAAATTGCAGAAAATTTGTTCAAAATCCAGCAAAGCTAAATAATATGTTGCTTAGGAAAACATGTGTAAGATACCATATTTGTTTTTAAAAATGTTCATGGCTACTTGAGAGAAGGCTGGTGGATGAGATGGGGAGACATATTCTGGTACAGAATATTCCAGTCCTGAAATGGAGGAATGAGTTCCTAGATGATTATATTTGTTCTGTGTTTATTAACTTAAACATTTTATGTAAGCTCTTCTTAAAAATATATTACAATTAAAAATACGTAATACTGGGGCACCTGGGTGGTTCAGTGGGTTAAAGCCTCTGCCTTCAGCTCGGGTCATGATCTCAGGGTCCTGGGATAGAGCCCCGCGTCAGGCTCTCTGCTCGTCCGGGAGCCTGCTTCCTCCTCTCTCTCTGCCTGCCTCTCCCCCTACTTGTGAGCTTTGTCTGTCAAATAAATAAATAAAATCTTTTAAAAAAATACGTAATACCAAAATGAAATGAGCAAAGGAAAATGCTATAATATTCAGTGCTACATAGAGAGCATCTGTAACCCAAAACCATCAGCATGTCTGTTGAATACCTTTTGACAGATATTTGGAGAAATGGAAGGTTAACAAGAATGAGTATAACCTCAAATTTAGAAATGGAGAGAAATAAAATGACCCTGTGCACATGTGTTGAAGTGAGAAGAGGCTGTTAGAGTAGGCAGTAGGGAAATGAGCCATAGCTTAGAAGAAGGGAGACAGGACTACCTAGATAAAAGTCTGACCCATCACAAAAAGCTTTCCTAGACACTAAAAATCTTAAAAGTCATGCTTTGAGTAAAGATGAATTAGTGGGATCAAGAGGCCAAAGCTACCAGTTACTCTTAGGGAAAAAACAAACAAAGTTGTAGCATATACAGCTAGGGTATCTACCTTGGTCTTCTAGCCAGAGTACAGATGTAACCTTGTAACTTGACCTTGTGTCAGCTCTTTTAAATGAGTGTGTGTGAAGATGAGCAGAGTTCAGTTTTTTAACCTGTGTGCTTCGGTCTTTGGTACAAAACCTCAGGGCCTAACAAGCTTTGCACGTTCACTTATTGGCTGTAGGGAATTACCTTATTTGAAGTGTGCCATCTGTTTCCAGTTGGGACCCTAACTGATACAAGCAGGCCTATTAATTATCTCTCTCAAACCAGCTGTTGGCAACCCTGGGCGTGGTTTCCTGGCAGCCATTACCATACACCATTTGCCCATACCCTTTGTAAACAAAGGTGTCGGTATAGAGCGGTGATTCTCAAAGTGTGGTCTCCTACCAGCAGCACCAACATTATTTGTTAGAAATGCAAAGTGTGGCTGCACCCAAGACCTACTGAGTCCAGACCTCTGGTAGTGGGCCAAGCAATCCGCTTTAATAAACCTTTCAGGTGATTCCAATATGTGTTAAAGCATGTGAACCATGAACCTATGGGAATCACAACGGATACAGCAGCATCCTGCAGCCAATAGCAACTGAACGTCTATTTTTAAAATAAAAGCTGGATATGTCTACAGCATGATGCTTCGATATACATGCACATAGAAAAAGGATTACTAAAGTCAAACCAGTCAACATACCCAGCTCCTCGGGGCTCCTGGGTGGCTCAGCGACTTAAGTGTCTGCCTTAGGCTCAGGTCATGATCCTGGGGTCCAGGGATGGAGCCCTGCATGGACCCCTGCTCCATGGGGAGTCTGCTTCTACCTCTCCTTCTGCTCTCGCCCGCCCCCCTCAAGCTCACTCTTTTGCACTCTCTGTCTCTCTCAAATAAAATCTTAAAAAGAAAAAAAAAAATAGTGATCTCACATAATTACCTTTTTTGTGTGTGTGTGCTAAGAGCACCTTCTGAGATCTACTATCTTAGCAGATCTCTGCTGTACAATACAGTACTATTAGCTCTAGTCATCCTGGTGTACATTAGATATCTAGAATTTATTCATCCCACAAACTTAAACTTTGTACCCTTTGACTAATATCTCCCCATTTCCTTAACTCCCCACCCCTGCTAACCATTGTTCTACTCTGCTTTTATAATTTTGACTTTTTGTAGATTCCACACCTAAGTGAGATCATACAGTATTTTTCTTTCTGTGTCTGGCTTATTTCACTTAGCATAATATCTTCCAGGTTCATCCGTGTTGTTGCAAATGGCAGGATCTCCTTTTTAAAGGCTGAATAATATTCCTATATATGTAAACCACCATTTCTTTATCCATTTATCTACCTATCAATGGAGACTAAAGCTGTTCCATATCTTGGCTGTTGCAAATAATGTTGGGCATGCAGATATCCCTTGGAGGTATTGGTTTAATTTCCTTTGGCTATCTGCCTAGAAGAGGGATTGCTAAATCATATGGTGGTTCTATTTTTAATTTTTATGGAGAGAAATCTCCATACTGTTTTCCATAGTGTCTGTACCAATTTACATTCCCACCAACAGTGACCAAGGGATCCTCTTTTTCTCCACATCCTCACTTCATTTATCTTCTTTTTGATAACGACCATCCTAACAAGTGGGAAGTGATCTCTCATTGTGGGAAGTGATCTCTCATTGTGGTTTTGATTTGCATTTCCCTGGTGATAAGTGATGTTGAACATCTTTTCATGTGTCTGCTGGCCATCTGGATGCCTTCTTTGAAAAAATGTCTATTCAAGTCTTCTGTCCACATTTTTTAACCATCTTATAATTACTATCATTATTATTCTGGCTGTTCAGTTGTATGAGTTCCTTATATATTTTGGATACTAACCCCTTAGCAGATATATGGCTGGCAAATATCTTCTCCCATTCATTAGGCTGCCTTTTCATTATGTTGTTTTCTTTGACATGCAGAAGCTTTTTAGTTTGACGTAGCCCCTGTTTACTTTTGCTTTTGTTGCTTGTACTCTTCATGTCATATCAAAAAATTCATAGATAAGAATGTCAAGGAGTTTCCCCCGTATATTACAAGGAGTTTGACCCATTTTGGGTCTTATGTTTAAGTGTTCAACCCATCTGGAGTACATTTTTGTGTTTGATATAAGATAAGATCTAATTTCATTCTTTTCCTTATAGATATTTAGTTTTCTCAGCACCATTTACTGAAGAGACTCCCTTTTAAACCCCACTGTATATTTTAGATGTCCATGTTGAAAATTGGTTAACACTGGGGCACCTGGCTGGGTCAATCGAGCACGCAACTCTTGATCTCAGGGCTGTGGGCTCGAGCCCCATGTTGGCTATGGAGATTGCTTAAAAATAAAATTAATAAAAAAGAGCTAACACTGTGTGCTTGGGTTTATTTCTGGGCTTTCTATTCTGTTCCATTGGTCTGTTTTTGTGCAAGTACCATAGTGTTTTGATTACTATTAATTTGTAATTTAATATAATCTGAAGGGAGGAGGGAAGAGGGGTGTTCCTAGAAAACAGAAGACAAGAGTCAGGTTTAGCCACCTTGAGAAAGAAGTGACTTGCCTTTGAAGGACACAGGCAACCCAAGGTAATGACACAGGAAGGGAAATAGGGGACAAGCACCCTGACTTCATAGCCTCCCTCCCCTAATTTCCATCTGAGCGCCTCAGATGGAAACCAAAGAGCAAGGAAGGCCATTGATATAATCCACAAGGCCCAATCTCCAAGACAGAGAGCCAAGTGTAGAAGGGTAGCAGGTAGAGGGGCAAGTGAAAGACATTAGGTTCCTGCCAACTCACATCCCCTATTTAGCGGCCCTAACTGCAAGTGAAAGTTGACGGTGAGATGATGGGACCAGAGACAGGCAACACACGTTCGGGGTTCTTGTCCCAATTTTCTGCCATCATGTCAGGAAACAGCACAGTCTGAGTCTGGCCGACCGACATTTATGGAATTATCCAACACTGCAGAGGTAGAAGAGGT
Source organism: Lontra canadensis (assembly GCF_010015895.1). NCBI lineage: Eukaryota > Metazoa > Chordata > Mammalia > Carnivora > Mustelidae > Lontra > Lontra canadensis. Next base: position 1,685,063 of record NW_022631096.1, on the reverse strand, counting down.
TAGAAGGGAAGCTTAGACACCAGGAGAAAAACATTCCCTCTAGATTAATTTAATGTGGGGTGAGTCTCAGGGGATCATTACTCCATCGTGTTCTGTGACTCAAGGCTATTCCGACAATATCCTAAATAGAGTACTTTATTGGAGATTAATGAACTGAAGGATCCTCTTGAAGACAGTTGTGTTAATGGGATCATCCTCTAATTCTACAGCTCATACCGTCCCCAAATTTCATAGTGAGTGGGAAAAACAAAACAAAACAATTTCAGTGTGTGATAATTACTCTCCTTGCAATAACAGGGTAGAGGCAGGCCAGAGTCTAGTAGCTCCAGCTCAAGGAAGAACTTGCTAGCTTATTGGATGTTTACTATTTTTTTTTTTTAAGATTTTATTTCTTTAGTTGAGATAGAGAAAGAGAGGGTGGAAGGAGGAGCAGAGGAAAAGGGACTGAAGCAGGCTTCCCACTGAGCAGGGAGCCCGATGAAGGGCTCTATTCCAAAACCCTGGGATCATGACCTGAACTGAAGCAGACCCTTAACCAACCGAGCCACCCAGGTGCCCTGGATATTTACTATGTTAATTTTATGAACTGGTTATTACTAAACAGAAAGCTGTGATGGTGGGGAGAAAAATGCCTCTTACAGCAGGATTTACCACTGGAGAGGGGCCTTCCAGGAACCTCAGCGCCCCCTTCTACATTTCAGTACATCGTGGAGAAGCGACAATCCAACAGTGTGAGTGGATGACATCATTGTGTCTGGGAGACCATTATGAGAGCTCAAGGAATGGTTCTCTAAAGTCCTATACATCTTAGATAATAACTAGAAATGATCCTACGAAAAAGTAGTTTTGTCATGACCTCATAAATCACTTATAGCCTAATATTCCAAGATTGCTACCAGTACCACCTGGTCAGCTCCAAGGAAGTATGATCTTTTAGGGGTTCAATATTTAATGTTTCCTGCACAGCGCATAGCACCTATGCAGAAAACCTATCAAAAACCTCATTGCTCAATCTTTAATTTGGTGAAAGTTACGAGTTATTCATTTTTAACATTTCTTGCTTTTTTTTTTTTTTTGGAAAGCCTCCTTAATCATGTCATTTAATGACTCTCTGAGGTAAAGTGCATTTTGATTAAATAGTCTGCCATAAAATGCGTTTACATTGTGCTTCATTTGGCACTGACTCCCTGATATCATATTGCTTGGATATGAAATGAAAGGTTCTGGAAATGAATACTTTGACTACAGAAGCTAAAGTAACTGGCTTACCTCTGTTTGTTTTTTTATTTTTCCTTTTTGAGCTTGTACATTTGTCATCTGTGGTCTGTTTATTTTCACTGTGAAGAGACAACGAAGATATAGGTTCTAAATTTTGTCTGGAATGAAGGAGAGATATATAATATATAGAAAGATATTTATATATCATATATGCGGTTATATATTAAAAATTATATATTAAAATATATATAATAATTCTATATTAACTATATATTTAAAATTATGTATTATATCTATTTAAAGATGTAAGTTATATCTTATACAATGATATAAAGATTGTATTGTATATTATGTATATATATTTATGAAGATACCCATTTCCCCAGAAATGTTCTACTTCTGAAATGTCTTGTTTAAGTAAAAATGTATATAATTTGCCTTTATACTATGTGTATGTATTTTGGACAGGTTTAGCCATGGGAATGTATTCTGGACTACTTCAGGTCCGGATACTTCCTATTGAATAGTGATTTTTTTAACAGTATTTTTTTAATAGTGTTTTTATTTTAGTGCATATTTTAAAAATACTAAGTGTTTCTGTTAAGAGTGCTAACCTTTTGGTAGACTTTAGTCTACCAATTCAAGTAAACCCATTTCTGAAAATCTTCAGGATGCCCTGAAACTCTTTCTTTGTAAATTTAATGTTCTTTGGAAATGGACAAAAAGCTCATTTTTGAATTCCATTATAAAGGCAACTTCTATTAGGTATTGCATTTTATTTTAACCCTTTAGTCTGCCCAACTTCAGTTTCACAACTCGCCATGGGAAGCAAAGGTCTTATTAATAACAGCAGGATTTAGATCGCTGAGTATCTGCTTTCCCGGTGCTGTCCCAGACAGGCCTCGTGCAGAGGACACAGTGACTCTGATCGTTGGTATTTCTTGAGAAAGGACAAGGCAGACACACCATCCAGGAGAGTGGCCACGAATCCTTGGCTTCTTTCATTAAGCAGCTTTTTCATAGCAAATTATGCTACTGTGATCATTATCTTGGCATGCTGCCCTAATTCACTCTTGGACAAGATTCCATAGCCAAATGTAGAGAGCTAATTTGAATGCTTTTCATTCAACTTTAAAAAGTGGTGAATGTTTTTACACATTTTATGAACTTACCTACCAATTACCTTTATTTCAGGCTCAGATTTGACCCTTTGGTTGGCTAAACTCGTGCTGCACTTTCCATGTGCGAAAACTCCTTTTTTCACGCACCTACCCGGTCATTATTCTTTGAAAGTTCATGGAAAAATTGTTTTTGCTTAAGTATACAAGTGATACAGAGGAAAGAACATGGGATTTAGGCTGCCGCTTGTAACGTGAGACAAGTTATTTCACGGCTCGGAGCCTTAGTTTTCCTATGTAAACACTTACATGATAATATTTAGCCAATAGATTATTGAAATAACATGTGTAAGTACCTGAAAAAGTCTGAAATGCAGCATGTCCTCAAATATAGGTTTCCACTTTCTCCCTTTTAAAATGTATTTGTTATCTATTAACTGTTGTAAAATGTATTCAAATTCTATTTATTTGAGCAGTAACCTAAAAGTCTGTTTTATATCTTTAAAAAGCATAGATTAGAAAATTGTTATATAGGGAATTTTATCTCCCAGCATAATACAACTCTTATGCTGAACTCTAATACGCTTTCTTCCAAAGATTTGGGTCTTTAAACTATCTTTAGCCCTGTTATCAGTATTTCAGATAGGGCCATTTGGATGCAAATTAGCCAGAAAATGAACTCTGGTAGAAGTATTCATTTAGAGACCAATATTGTAGTACTCTGATCCAAAGAACTTCCTCACAAAATGGGATCACACAAAGGTCAGTTGTAATAAAACAAAAGCATAAATCAAAGTAGAACCTTCCTATAAATCAACAGCAATACACTCCGTTATGACATCAATCAAGATTATTTATAAATATGTCGATAGTGTACCATCTCTTGGTTTCTCTTCATGTTTCATAGTTTATACAATGTGAATATTTGTTAGTGTAACCCATAATGTGAAAGAGAATCCCATTGTTTAATAAACACCCATTCATTCACCTACCCTAAGGGAATTAAAGAGAAACTCCTCTAGGAATTTAATTACTGGTAATTCTTTATTTTTCTGTGCTGGTGGTTCTCAAACTTTATCAGGCATCAGAGCCAGGACGAGCTGATTGAAACACAGATTGCCAGACCGCACCCACAGATCTTCCATTCAGTAGGTGGGGTCGGGGCCTGAGAATCTGCATTTCCAGCCGGTTGTTGGGGAGTGCGGAGGCTGCTCTCGCTCAGGCTGGGAGCGCAGGAAAGGGAATGCGCATGCTCAGAGAGGGGAGCGAGCCCTGCCTTTTGTTTTCTTCTTCCCCCCCCTTTTTTTTTTTTCAAGATTTTATTTATTTCCTCGACAGACAGAGATCACAGAGATCACAGAGATCACAACTAGGCAGAGCAGCAGGCACAGAGAGAGGGGGTAAGCAGGCTCTCTGCTGAGCAGAGAGGCCGATTTGGGGCTCGATCTTAGGACCCTGAGATCATGAGCAGAGGCTTTAACCCACTGAGCCACCCAGGCGCCCCTTCTCTTCCTTTTCGGCGGGCTCTCTTGCCCCCGTCTTAGAACGGAGCTAGAGCCAGACCGCTGTCCCACTGATAGAAAAATAAGTGTTTTGTGTTATGAGCCTCTGAGATTTGGAGGTTGTTACCCCAACAAAAGCTGACCAAGGCGTACCAGTTTGTTGTGGCGTTGTTTTACCAGGGGCATTTGGAAATGGTCTAACGATTCTTTAAAAAGAATAAATTGTAGAATATTCAGAGTGGAGTAAAAGTTAAATTGAATGAACAATCGCCTTCTCTACAAATATATAAATCTTGAAAACAAGGTTAAAAAAAAAAGCCACCCTGCACAAAGCTACATATAGCATAATATAATTTATAGAAATTTTAGAAAATGCCAAATAGGATTCCATGTTCCTTATAGATATATCTGTAGTGAAACTAGTGTAAGGTGACTAGAATAATAAATTCCAATTTCAGAAAATTGGTTACTTCTCAGAGAAGAGTGAATAGAAAGATATTGAGGGGTAAAGAATAGAGAGCTTCTCCTAGATCTATAGTTTTGTTCCTCAAAAAAAAAAAAAAAAAGGGCGGAATAAATGTCAAATATAGCAGATACACTGTTCTACCTGCTTTGCTTTATGATTGGAGTTGTTTCGCACAACAAAAGTATCTTTTAAAGAACAGTGCTTCTGTTAGTGCTGTTTTATTGACACCTCCTTGGGTCCAGCAGCTGTAGGCGTGTGGTTGATGAGTGAGGCTGGGATTTTGAGATTCTCAGATTAGAAAACTGACACAATAGAAATAAGCAGTTTAGACTATTTGCAGGTTGGGCCTTGTATGTTAAACATGGACAGATACCAAGCCGTGGAGTGTCAATAAGCATTCAGGACCTGTTATTTCCTTTTTCTTGAATGCCGTTTCACTTACTTGGTTGGAAAATTTGATTTGATTTGAATTCAGTAGAAATGCTCGGCTAGGCTTTGAGAGATTGCACTGGAAGCCCAATTTCCCCTCATTTGTTTTAAGTGAAGATAAGAAAAGAGAACTACTGGGGTGGGCGTGATTATTTCTCACCCACTCCTTCAGCCACTCCTTCCCTTCCCTTCAGGAGGAAAGGGGTATAGTGTTGCCTTCAAAACCCTGCAGCAGGGGTGGCTGGGTGGCTCAGTGGGTTAAGGCCTCTGCCTTTGGCTTGGGTCATGATCCCAGGGTCCTGGGATCAAGTCCCGCATTGGGCTCTCTGCTTAGCGGGGAGCCTACTTCCCTGAAGCCTCTCTGCTTACTTGTGATCTCTATCTGCCAAATAAATAAATAAAATCTTTAAAAAACAAAACAAAACCCACTCTACAGCATGTCAGAATAATCCGGAGAGCTCCCGGGAAGCCTAGTTTTCCAGGTCCCACCTCAGATCCTACCAAATCTGGATTTTCCAAATATAAGGCAGAGAATCTTTTTTTTTTTCTTTCTTTCTTTTTTAAAGCTTCCTACAATTACTGTTACCTTCAAGGGATCACAATCCCCCAAGTCTCTACCAACTGAGTTTCTCTTCTGGATTTGCTCCTCACTACTGGATACTATCCATTTTATTTCTTGTATAAAGCAGTAAGCAGGTGTTAAAAACAGAGCAAACCAGGAAATGCAAAAGTATTAACAAAAGTAATAACATTATATAAAAATTGATTTGCACAAGTATTATAAACTTATAAGGGAGGAGAGCAACCCAGTTACAGAGTTACCCTACTGAGCCTTGGATTTCAAGTTTCATTTACAAGTTGTCATGTATGAAAGATTTTCTCACAGCTGTGCTAAGGGTATTTGTGTTCCCTGGGTATGAATGTCTTCTACCCAAAGTATGTACCATAATTCCGACTCAAGGTGGGGGATATGAATATGCAAAGTCAGGGAGAACATTATTTTGGCAACTGATATCTTTCAAACTGAAATATTGTAATGATAACATTTTACTGGTTTTCTTTTCAAGATCTCTGTGCTCTCAGCTGACAATGCCTTGCTGGCATTTATTAAAATATTAATATGTTTTTATCTTTCAAACCTCTATGCTAACTCTTACTTGATGTGTGTAAGTGTTGCAACCCAGGGAAGCAAGCGTAAAAATGAAACAGAGAAGCAACAGAAAAAGGAGGGAAGTAAATACAAGATAGTATATCGCCAATTAGCCTCAGTTCTACTAGAAAACACAGCTGGTTGTCTGGTCATGAGGGATGGCTTCTGAGAGGTCATACGAAACTATTGCATCTTGGAACAATGTCAATGAGGAGGAAGGGTAAAGAATTTGCCAGCTCCTTTCCTTCTCCCTTCTTGGGTTGGTCAGAGTTCCCCTGAGTCCCTGGTTCTCTTACCAAGGCTATTCAAGGAGCCTGGGTAGCAGAGCCGCAGGACACAAGGCGAACTCGTGAGCAGGTGCAGTTTACGGCACCACTGTGTGAAGCCGGCAGCCTCTAGGCCCGCTAAGTGAGCAGGGTCACTTGAGTGATGACCGAGAAAGTCCAGGTGGGAGGGTAGAGGCATGAGGTCTGAGGCATGAGGTGAGGCGCTGTGGGGTCGTGCCCCGAGTGACTTGGAGGACTGGGAGCAGCTGCTGCAGTGAGCCCAACTGGGCAGTGACGGGCCTCCACCACGCAGCTGGTGATGAAACTCACCGAGCCTGTCCTCACCCGAGCCTCTCGGCGCTTTAACGCTGGCTTGGCCTTCTTGGACCATCTTTAGTAGCACTGAGCCAAAACCTCACAGACAAGCAAATGCAGGGAGGCACATAAGTGGGGTCTGCTACATCAGATCTGCAGGGCCAGTAGCAGAGAAGATGATTCTGGGGCATCTTGTGTCAGAAAGTAAGGAGGCTGCCACAGCCAGGTCTTGCCAAAAGGACACAGGGGCCAACTGGAGAGAGTCTGTTGGCCAAAGACATGATAGTTTCAGCAGCAAAAAGAAGAGCAATGGATTGCAACACATCAAGTATATAAAATAAAAATTCCCAAGTTAATAGTGATACTCCAAAAAAAATTATGGTTACTAGAGGCAAGGGTGGGGGGTGGTGTAGTGGGTGAGGTTGGTCAAAGGTAAAACCACAGTTGTGAGATAAATAAGAATTGGGGACATAAGGAACAATGTGACTACAGTTAATGCTGCTATGTAGTACAGCTGAAAGTTGTTGAGAGGGTAGATCCTAAAAGCTCTCATTGCAAGAAGAAAAAATTTGTAAATATGTGAGGTAATGAGTTTGGATGAGTTACTGTGATAAATGCATGTCATTTTGCAACACAAGCCTGTCAAGTCATTATGCTGTACATTTCAAATTTATTCGGTGCGATATGTCACTTATGTCTCAATAAAACTGAAAATAAATAAGGGAATTAACTAATAAAATGCAGAAGAAATAATAGAATTTGAGAATGTTCATTTTGCAAACTTTAATAAAATAATGGATCTAGGCAGTAAAAAACACAGGCTCCTGAAATCATTAGGTAGAAACTTAAAGGGAAAACTTTATAAGGGATGGAGCAGCCTGATAATACCTGAACCCATGGATCAGTCTTATCACTAAAAATGGAACGGAACAGACAACCAGATATTAAGTATCTCCTATGTAGTATTTGTGTCTCAAAAATTGAACCTGAATCTAATTAAGCATTTTGATCCACTAATTTATAAGAAACATGAGGGAAAGAGGAACATATAAACTGATACTTTGAGGATGAAATCTGCCAAATTGAGAATAAGGGAAATCTTCAAAGATAGAAAAACCCATTTTTCAACAAACAAATGGCATAAAGAAAATGAGAGTGGGGACAGGAAGACAGTACATATCTAAAGAGGCTTAGAAAACATGTCAACCAAATACCATCCTAGGATCTTATTTGGATTTTGATCCCAACAAAACAACTTTAAAATACATCTTAAAAAAAATCTGGGAAAATCGAACACAAACTGGGTGTTGGATGATATTAAGGCTTTGCTGATAATTTGTCAAGTGTGAGCATGAAACTATGATTATGTTTTTTTTTTGTTTGTTTTTTAGAAAGTCCTTATCTGCTAGGTATATGTAGCTATCTCTGTGGGTGAAATGGATATGGTGACTGGAATTTGCTTTTAAAAAATCCAGAAGAGAGCAAAAAGAAATGGGGAACGATAAATAAGAAAATATGGACAAAATGTGGCTGGCTGTTGAACCAAGGTGGGAACACAGGGCATTCATTCTATTGCAGTCTCTCCTTTCGTGCACGTTTGTAAATGTCTATAATAAAAGGCTAAAAAATTAAAATACATGAACAAGTTCTGTTTAAACAAACATACAGACTCCCCAGTTGGTTCCAATGAACCAGCCAGCTTCGGGAATCATTTGGGTAGAGAAGGCCTTGGAAGGAAAGAGAGGCAAGTGTAGAGAGGCTGAAACAGCACCCCTCTCCCCCGCCACTGTCCCCAGGTGCTTGTCCACTTCCTGTGACAGCTCTCCCAGGGTCGGTCAGCAGGTCATTCTCAAGGACTCACAATCTCAGTGATGAGAAGACAGTGCAAAAGAATTCAAGATGTTTGATGGGAGAGCTAGTGGTTCTATTAAAATTCCTTCTCAGATATAAGAAAAAGATTAATGAGTGTTCATATTTAGCTCCTACTTCCATGAGAAAGCCTGTGGAAAAGCGTCTATGGTAACTAATCTGGAAAATAAATCAAATTAGTCACTGTTGAGGCTGGCATTACAATCCAAAATAAGATATATTTTGTTGTTGTTGTTGTTGTTGTGTGGCTTAGCTTGAGGGTAGAAGTTTATGGTGGGGTTTTATGACACAAAATTTACTATTTATTATTTCAGAGTTTGTTTAGTTCATACTCTAGTATAATTCTATGGAAATAGCCCTGAACTGGATGTCTTGAGACCCAAGTTTTGATTCTGGATTTTGCCCTGACAAGCTTGTGACTTTCTTCAGTTTACTCCGTCTGAAGCTCAATTTTCTCATTTCTAAACCAAAGAGGTCTGGGGTCCTTCCAAGCTTTAAAGTTCAATTTGTGAATAAATTCCTCATTCCTCAAGGAATCTATTTTGTAGAAATGCTCTTATTGTATCTTACCAATGATGATTTGTATTGAGGGCAAAATTTTTATAATGGTTAGAGAAATCCAATTTCCCTAATGTTTCATTTCTCATATTCATTCCTCATATAATTGAATTAAGTTTTCTTTAAGGTTGGGAATTTAGATTATTTACAGTTTGTTTTCACAACTAATACCAATTTCAACATTCTTATGTAGACCTTAGATGTTTCCTTAGAAAATAATTTTATCCTGGAATTGTTGGGTCAAAGTATGTGAATATTTTCAAGAGCTTCTCACTACTAATTTGTAAAAAAGAGGAGATTTCACAAAATCATTACCAATGCTTACCATTATCATTTTAAAAGTTTTTCTTCCGGGGCGCCTGGGTAGCTCAGTGGGTTAAGCCTCTGCCTCTGGCTCAGATCATGATCTCAGGGTCCTGGAATCAAGCCCTGCATTGGGCTTTCTGCTCAGCGAGGAGCCCGCTTCCCCTCTCTTTCTTCCTGTCTCTCTGCCTACTTGTGTTCTCTCTCGCTGTCAAAAAAAAAAAAAAAAAAAAAATCTTTAAAAGAAAAAGTTTTTCTTCCTCTAAAAGCAATTAAAAATTCTAATAAAATCTAGCTTAAAAAAATGTACTCATTCCTTTGCATGCACTGTTTCATTTACTCCTAACAACAAACTTGTACCACAAGTAGTTTTATTATTTGTACTCAACAGATGTAGAAATAGAATTAAAGAGAATAAAAATCTGATAAAACAGATTCTCAATAGATGCTGAACAATGAAAGTTTAGGGGTGCTCCAATTTTTATTCTCACAGAAATATCCAGTCATTGACTTTTCATGCATGGTAGTGTTCATTTTTAGTAGTTGAGACTCAAAGGATTAGACATTTGAAGTCTTTTGAAGCTCTGAAACATTAAAAAAATTGGATTTCTCTAACCATTATAAAAATTTTGCATCTCAATACGAACCCTCATTTGTAAGACACAATAAGAGCATTTCACAAAACAGATTCTTTTCCATCTGGATTTGTGTGCACGCATGTGTACAAAAGTAAATGTCTTAAAATTTCAGGGGAATCAAGTGAATCAATAGTATGTATTAGGTCTAAGATGTCTTAAAAAATAAGTGAAAGTTCTCTAAATTTAAAAAGATGAAACTCATCCATGTAACAAGTATTTAGTAAGCGTTTACTATGGGCCTCTTTATTCTAAGTGACTCTGAACCTTTAGTGTGTCTCAAGACCTACCTGGATAAGAGTGGGGTCAGCTCTCATGGAGGCCCCATGGGATAGAGCCTGGGATCCAGGTTCATTGTCCTTTAGACCACACACAATGCATTTTGGCCCTGTGAGGCACATCCCGGCATCCACAAGAAAGTTCGAAATGCCAGACCATTTGTGCTCTAGAACAGAACACAGAACCTTGCACATAATACAGGTATGCCGTGAGTCAACACTGAATTAAAGATAGCATGAAGATTTGCTTCTTGAGGAAAAAAGCGGCCAAATCAAAGGCCATTCTAGCAGGTGGGATTTCAGATGGCAATATATAAATCATGTTATTAGCATAAGGGCAATGCATATCTGGTTCTTTGTGGCTTTTCTTGTGCCAAACCAAACCTGCACTGTTCTAAAGATTTGATTTCCTCAGTGACAGTGAGAGTAAAGATAGTTGTTTCTCACTTGATACACTTTTTTTTTTTTTTTTTTTTTGGTTTCTGTTAACAATCATGGCTGAGCATCGACTGTGACTATTTTTTTTAAGAAAGTATCAGTGACTGGCTGCATGAGCTGATTTCTAGAGATGATTGCTTTCTCTCTTTTTTTAAGGTTTTATTTGACAGAGAGAGTGAAAACAGGGGGAATGGCAGGCAGAGGGGAAAAGGGAGAAGCAGGCTCCTCACTGAGCTGGAAGCCCAAAGTAAAGCTCGATTCCAGGACCCTAGGATCATGAACCAAGCCAAAGGCAGCCGCTTAACCCACTGAGCCACCCAGGCACCACAAGAGATGATGGCTTTCTAGGCAGCTTTCACGCAGCCGCCCCTGTGGCTAGCACCAGGTGTACCTGGAGTAAAAGAAATAGTGTCTCTAACCTTGAGGAAGTCACCACCTCACTGGCATCCAGTCCCCTGTGGATGAGCCACAATGAGAGGACGCTTTTTGCAACTTTTTATTTCATGCTTGTGAAAGCACTTTGGTTCTGTTATCTCCTTTGATTTTTAATGTCAATTCTTTTTTCTTTAAAGATTTTGTTTACTTATTTATTTGTCAGAGAGAGAGACTGAGAGAGAGAAAGAGAGCACAAGTAGGGGGACTGGCAGGCAGAGGGAGAAGCAGGCTCCTCACTGAGCAAGGAGCCTGATGTGGGACTTGATGTCAGGACCGTGGGATCATGACCGAGGCTGAAGGCAGACACTTAACCAACTGAGCCACCCAGGTGTCCCCTTAATGTCAATTCTTGAATGACACTTGCAGGCAAGCGTCAGCTGAAATCTTATGTGGAAGATGGTCCAACCTAATTTTTTTTTTGTGTGATAGCATTTTCCTGCAGAGAATTAATGTCACAGAAGGAATAGAAGAACACAGTGAAGGTGGCACTGGCTTACACATTATGTGAGCAGTGTACAGTTACAACACTGACATTGTTGGCTAAAAAAAATCCTGAAATCCTTGGTGGGGGAGACTTCTTTCATGCTAATGTCACCTATTAAGCTCTTGGATAACCTGGTGAACCGGAGGGGACCTTTGAGGGCTGTTAAAATGGAGGAGAACTTTGAGGGCTGTTAAAATGACAGGCGTGCTACTGTTTTAAGTTGTATGACCAAGAAAATTATAAGTCTTTACAAAACCAGTTTTCGAATTTACAGTGCATTTTAATAAGCATAATTCAGTTATTTAACTCCCAGTAACACAGAACAGAAAGTAACACTGTAGGTGGCTGATTAATAATTTGTTTATCTTTAGTAACTAACCATGTCACCATGCGAAGATGTTCTGAAAGAAACATCACATTCAAAACAGACTTCCTTGGCTATGTCATTTTTTTGGGATAGTTCATTTTTCAAAGTGTTCATATGAAAGCTTTAAAAAATGTGCTACCTATCCCAATGGTATTTGTACCATATATTTAATGCAATTTATATAATGGTTAAGGATGGAAAATTATCGACTCAACAACTGTTTAAGGAAATTTCTTTCCTGTTATCTGCTCTATTGATAGTTTCTTCTTATACAGTTTCTTCCAAAGCATATTAAAGTCTGAATGTCTTTTTGAATATTGTTTAGATCTTCAGACTTTAATATGCTTTGGAAGAAACTATATAGGCCCAGGTCATTTCCTTCTAAATTTCTCAAAGTTATTCCAGATTTTCTATTGAGTTAGCAATAAGCATGTTATTATTTTGTCTTGTGCCATCATGTCTGCCTAACTGATGTGTTCCCAACCCTTCACAAGTTGCTGGGTGCATCTGATCTTTTTTCTGGTGATACATACCATTTAATAGAAGGTTTGATCTTTCTTAAAGGAAGCAACCCCATCAGTGTCATCACTAAGATGATTTAGGTAAACTTATTGACAAGAAAGACCATATTTTATAAATATTTATAAAATATTCCAAATATTTAACCACTGATAAGTCTAGGATACTGACCAATCAGAATAGACCTGAGCCATAAAGCTGAACAAAGTCCAGCAGGGCCCTTTAGCGATAGATGTGAACCCTTTGGTTGTGGGATCCTGAGAAGGTGGGAGGAGTGGTGAGCCAAGCAAGAGGCAGAGGAGGGAGAGGAAACTCGTAAAAGGGGCTCGTAACAGCGACTACACGCCAAGGGTCTGGATGTTTGACATTTTGAGACCAATGATTCTTTGTTTTTGGGAGCTGTGCTGTGCATTATAGAAGGCGTAACTGTGTCTCTGGTTTCTATCCACTAGGTTCCATTGTCACTTCACCCTCAGCCGTGGCAACCAGAAATATCTCCGGATATTGTCAAACATCTCCCAGGAGGCAAAATCACCCTAGCTGAAAACCACCGTTTTTTTATGCCATCTGGTACAGAAATATTTTAATATATTAAAAACTGTTACATTCACACCATCACCCACAGTGTCTTGAACTGTTGCCTGCCTTATGGTGCTTAACAGAGATTTGATGAACAGACAGATGACTCATGCAAGTAGTTAAACCAGTGGGAATAACCTTAGAGGAAAGGTCGACCCATAAGTTGTCTCTTGTGCTTTAAGCGAGGGTACATCTTGATTTACGACTAAACAGGTGTTCAGTGAGACCCTTCAACATGGCGACCACAGCATTTGACACTGGGGAGGCTTCTGGAGTGTGAGGTTGGGGTGCGCTGTCTGCAATTCTTCTCCCTCTGTACACTCTGGGTTCTTTCCTCCACTGTCCTGGTTGTCACTGACGCGCAGGTAGAGTCTACATGTGTACCTCTATGCTTCATCCTCTTTCTGAACGTAAGCAGCATGTCTTCCGGCCTTGTGCGTATTAGACCCTATGCGTGAAACCTAGACAACTGACCTCAGCTTTTGCCTCCCTTCCCCGTATCCATACAAACACCATGTCCTGTTTTGCTTAAATGAATTAATTAGGTCATTATTGCCTCCCTCAGGTGGTGATTTAGAGAGAACACACACTCTCTCTCTCACAACTCCTACCTGCAAACGATAATCATCAAGTCCACTAAACCCAGCAAACAGCCTGGATTTTCTTCTCTTATTCGCTGCCCATTTGAATTTGTTCTCGTCTCTCCAGACTGGTCTTGCAGGCTCTGGTGCGTTCTCTCTCAAATTCAAGCCTCACACTGCCTCTGGTGTCATCTCTCTAAATGGCAACTTAAGGCCAATTAAAATGCTTCTGTTTTCTAAAGGATAACATCGAAGCTCTTCTGCACCTCTCTCTAGACCTGGCCTCTGCTGTCTCAGAGCTTCCGACGTGGCCTTTCCTGCTCTCGCAAATCTGAGCAGCTGTCAATTTGCTGCGACTCTAGGGTCCACTTCTTCTTTTGATCTGCAATGTCCTCTTGACCCTTTGTCACCAAACCAACTCCAAATCCTTTAGTTCAGGTGACACCTCTTCTGGACAGTCTTTCTTGAATTGCTTATCCTGGACTCAGAGGCTCTTTGGTTTACTGTACTCCGAGGCCTCCTAAATTGTAGCATTATCATCCTGGGTTGAAATAATCTGTTTAACTATTATATGGTTTATCACTCAAGCTGAGACTATGTCTTATGCATCTTTATATCCTTAGTTGCTGCCATAGGGGCTTAAGAAATGTTTCTGGTATGATCCCAATGCCGGAAGAAAGGAAAAAGCTAGATAAACAGAAAAAAAAAAAAAAAAAGACTGGAAGGATACCCATGTAACAATGCCAAACTCTATACTTTTGACATTTTATTGGAACTTCCTCCCACCTCGGCCAAAAGAAGTGTCAGTGTGAGGCTTACGCACATGATCACATGACACAGAAAACACAGTTGCTTTGCAAACCTAGGGAAGGCTGGAAAGAAATGAGGTGAAGGGGGAGAAAGGGAAGAAGGAAACAGCAGCAATAATAAAAGCATAAACTTTGTTAATCGTATCACAGTAAATCCAAACCTATAACCCTACTTCTAGCGAGAAAAATTTAAAAAGCAGAATGCAAGTCCAACTATAAGAGTTCTGTTCACTTCCTTTGTACATTGTGAACAATGCCCACCCTTCCCTTCTCACCATCCTGCATGCCCCCCTCCCCAGATCAACTTTACTGAAATAAAAATTAAGTTTTGTGATTTTTTTTTTTCCTGCTGTTTTCAAGGACTCAAGCTCAATTGAGGACATAAGGCTAGCAGATGGCATAGTTTTAAAGAAGTTATAATATTTGGTTGAAATTCCCTACTCTGTTAATTATGGCCCTGAAGACTTCTTGTCACAAAAGCAAAATTTTACAACCCCTTGACATTAAGAATGTCTATACTCAGGCCCTAGTGCAGCTGCCTGTGCATGAGGCCAACAGATGGGTGTAGTGTTTTTAAAGAAATAAAAGGCCGCGTTGCTAAGGTTTAAATTCTCTAATCCAGTCACCGAGGCTCTGTTAGCTCACTGCATGAAAAGAGGGCTGCTGCTTCCTCATGTGAAGAACCTACTGGCTCTTTGGGGCCCTTCCTGTCCCAGCCCAGCTTCCTACTTGGAGCCACTGGGAGAAGAAGGTTAAGAAGCCATAACGAACTCAATTAGTGTGTCATGGAAGACATTCCCTCGGTCAGCTCATTACCATGAGCCCACCCTCACCTGGCGCTCGTCTGGAGGAACACTTAGGAATGGGGATAAAGGCAACAATGTGGAAACGCCACGCATTACCATATTTCCACATTGTTTCTAGAACATGGAATTACATTTGCAACTCAAAGGGGATCTATCTATAGTCCGCCAGCAAATAACAAGATAAGCGCCGCAGACCCTTTTATTTACAACAGTCTTGTAGAAGAAACATTTCCATGCAGTCCACGTGCAAGTTGACTAAGCTTGAGGAATATCACAAAATATGGGATGATGAATATAGAATCGGAATGTCTGCCACCTAAAGGAAGCCCAACTGAATTGCCAGAGAAGCCAAGTTTTTGCTTCAGCAACATGGTGTGGTGGGAAAAGCCCACCTTTTCAAGTGGTCTGGCCTCAGCTCAGATCGGGGTTCTGGCACATACCAGCCCTGTGACTTTAAGGGAATCACTGCATCTCCTGACCCCTGGGGTTTATTCATATGTAACACTGGAGAAACCATACCTCCCTGGCAGATCTTTCTGGGCTTGAAAATTTGAGTTTAAGGTATTATTGCTCATTAGCTGGGGCTTCTTCTTGATGAAGATTCAATTTGTTCACCAGAGGTTCACACCCTGTCTTTCAAAGGCCCAGTGTGTGACCCTAAGGCCTCACCACAACTTCTGCTTCACATCTCCTCTTCCTTGGCATTGGACCAGAAATGCAGTCATTTTCCTGTTCTTTTTCACCCCTGGTTCTGTAGTCTGGGGTATGGTATGCTCTTCTGCACTGGAGGGGTGTTTTGGATGTGACCATCTATTTTTATTTTCTGTTTTGAAGGAAGTGACAAATATCCAAGGTAGGAATTTTACTTATTTAGAAGAAGATAACGTTTGCTCGCCCAACACACTGATATTACATTCTGAAGGGATGAAACAACAAGTGTTGTTGAGGACATGAAGGAAAAGGAACCCTCAGGCCCTACTGGTGGGAATGCAAACTGGTACAGCCACTGTGGAAAAATATACAGAGGTTCCTCAAAAAGTTAAAAATAGAACTAGCCTATGATCCAGGAATTGCATACTGGGTATTGATCCAAAGGATATAAAAAGACTAATTAGAAAGGACATATGCAACCCTACATTTATATCAGCATCATTTACAACAGCCAAATTATGGAAGCAGCCCAAGCATCCAGTGACAGATGAATGAATAAAGAGGATAATGGAATATTATTCAGCCATAAAAAAGAACAAAATCGTGCCATTTGCAACAATATGGATGGAGCTAGAGAGGATAATGCTATAATGCTAAGCAAAAAAAGTCAATCAGAGAAACACAGATACTGCATGATTTCATTCATATGTAGAAATTAAGAGACAAAACAAATGAATAAAAAGAGAGAGAGAGAAAGAAACAAATCAAGAAATAGACTCTTAACTATAGAGAACAAACTGATGGTTGCCAGAGGGGAGGTGGGTGGGGACATGGAGGAAATAGGTGATGGGGATCAAGGAGTGCACTTGTCTTAAGGAGCACTCGGTATTGTACGGAAGTGGTCAATCACTCCATCGTGCAGCTAAAACACACTATGTTGACTATACTGGAATTAAACTAAAAACATTTAAAACATTTTTTATGGAATGAAAAAACTAGCTATGAAAGAAGTCTGAAAACATTAAAAACCACAGATATTCTTGGGATTAGTATAGAATATTAATAAATTAAATAAAAAATAAATTAAAAATTAAATAATAAATTAAGTATTAAAAATATTAATTGAACATTGCATGGATATTAACTGGGACTCTAACAATATTGACGGAAGAACCCCCTCATGGCAGACATACCAGTACTGGACTGCCTGCCAAGTGGTTTTAACATTTGTGGGTGGCCAAATGCAGTTTGCTTTAGTTAATGAGGTGAAGTACAGTGTGGGGGTGGGGGAGGAGAAGAATTAGGGAAATCCTTTGTTCTTACTGATTCTAGAAGAACAAGCTGCAGCAAGCCCCATTTATTCTTTCCAAGAGTAAGTTTATACTTGAGTAGGGTTGAGAGAGAATCAATTTCTATTAATCACCCAATGAGGGGAAGCTGTGGGATTGACTCTGGGGGCTTGGTTTAAGGAAGAGGGTTCAGAAGCCTCATTTCTGTTGACTCTTGTGGACTGATTACCAGCAAGATCTGCTCTCCAGACACAGTTCCCTCTCCCTGTGGAATTACTTTGTCCCTAGAGGATGGAAAACCAAATGCAATTCTCTTAACTTACACACAAATCTAATTTAATCTTGGCTTTATACCTCAGCATCTTCTCATTCCTATTCCACCAAATCTGCTGTCAAGGTCTAATGCTTGAACATCCTTAATGAAGACACTGGTCTTTGGGCCCCCAGCCTTTATTATTGTTACTCACCCATTACCCCCTCTGGGTTGCATTTCTCCTCCTCTGTCACCCCTTAGTCCCAGAGCACCTGTTCTCCACTGCCAGTTTCTAGAAACAATCTGAGCTCAGCAGTGCATAATTTAATTTGAATTTTAAAGTTAGAGGGGATCAGAGGTACTTGAATACCATGCACGGGGCCTTGTTGCGAAATGCAAGGCTCTCCCCTCTGTTAATGGAATGTTAGGTGTTAGCAAGCTGTATGGAAAGGTTTTTATATTGGGGTGGTGGGAAAGAGTGGGTGAGAAAATGGGATCTCCTGACTAATGAAGTGACTGAACACAGATTTAGTAAACATTGGGATGCATGGTTTGATGAACACAATTATTTTGAGAAGACAGTGGAATCGAACTTAGCCTTTCTGAATCATCTTCTGGGAAAATTCAGAATGGGGAATGAATGGCATGCAATATACCTGGACTTGTTCTATCAAAAAGATACCATCACCGACGATGTACATTCCTCCTTCCCTAAATTTACATCTGTTTTCTTTCTCCCCATCTTTCCTGTTCTTCAAAATCCTTCATTTAGAACCAAACCTCAGCCTTGAAATATTTTTTTCTTAGTTGTACAGAGAAAAGTTTGTTCTGAGTTTGATGCAGTGACCTCTGCATGTGCTACCTTTATTCAGTCATGTACTGGGTGTTCCAAGAAAGAGCTTTCTTTGAGATCTCCACATGAAATCGATCGTAAAAATATCAAGTGTTCTACTGAGGCTCATTCCCCTTGGGTGTGGCCTTACCAGTTCCAGCAAGTGTCAAAGATAAATAAAGGGCTGCTTCCCTAACTGTCCTTTCATGGGAGGAGGCAATAAGAGAAGCAGCAACAGTATTAACTAAATAATAAACTGCTGCTCGCTGAAGGCCTCCCAGGTGCCAGGCACTGTTCTAAGCACTTTCTGTGAATAAATGCATTTACTCTGCATGACGATCCTATGGGAAGGTACTCGTTCGTTACTCCTAAGGGACAACACTGAGGACTGTGCCAATTGTCCACTTGTCTAAGGAGGTGGCAGCTTATGTGTTGTGCCTTTGGCCTAGCTCAAGAATAGTTCCCTGGCAAACAAATGCCAACACTATCCCCTACAGGCATCCCCTACCAGAGGGTGACCCTGAGGCTTGAGGCCAACGTGGATTTGCAGACAATTTAAATTAATCCTCTTCATGGCCCCTGAACACATCTTTTTTCCTACGAAGAACAATGGATTAAAGGAACTAAAAGAGGGAAGTTAAATCAGATCCAAACATCTCACAAAATAATTAAATACTGAACATGACCTATTGAAGGCCAAATATGTCCATAATTAATACTAAATGAATGTCTGCAACACATTTCTAAAGTATGGTTTGTTTTACTAGCCACTGTAATTGGATTCAATTCAGTGATTCACTTAACTTTTTCCTTAAAGAATGGAATTGATGTGTTGAAGAATTGATGTGTGTTCTAATGATTGTTTTTGCTTAGACTTTTGCTATTAAAAACCAAGTAATGGAACAAAATATTTAGTAAAGAGCACGTCCTACAGATTTTATTATAAATTGAACCTACTCCATTTCCCCATGCACTCGTACCCTGGGCTGCTATAGAAAGTCTGTGTTTTGACCTTGGGAAATCTGGCCTCCACTTGCATAACTTTGCTCAGTAGGAGGGGGCAGCCTTGGTTGGTGGCGGCTGAAGTCACTGCATGTTGGCCTGACTCAGATGAGTGAGCAGGTACAGGTGGAATTCGGAATTATGGGTTGAAGTGAGCAAGGATTTGTTAAAGACTTGAAAGCTCTGAAGCTGAAGATTGGGCCTTCTCTTATCACAGCTGAAGAATGAAATTCTCTTAGCAAAAACACATATGAGTGATAAAATAATTTAGGTTGATATTTCCTACCAGCCTCACCTTCTACCTTTGAAGTCTGAAAAGCAAAGAAAAACTGGCCAATTGTGAATCATGACTTAATTATTCATTAGGTATATGGTATATGTCAAAGAAAGGGATTAAAAATGGTTGATGTAGGGGCGCCTGGGTGGCTCAGTCAGTTAAACATCTGCGTTTGGCTCAGGTCATGATCTCAAGGTCATGGGATTGAGTCCCGCATTGGGCTTCTTGCTCAACAGGGAGCCTGCTTCTCCCTCTCCCTCTGCTGTTCCCCCTGCTTGTGCTCTCTCTCTCTCTGTCAAATAATAAATAAAACCTTAAAAAATTTTAAAAAAATAAAAATGTTTGCTGTATTCTGCCCGAGAGACAAATATTACTATGGGGTGTATTTATTATCAGGTAGAGAAGACAAAACAGGTAGCAGTCCTATGTTCTAGGCTATGGAAAGCAAAGGATGAAAGTAAGTATTGTCTCTTACAGACTGAGCAATGCTTTGGGATAGGCATTTGTACTCCTCTGCCAAGCAGGGGGCTGCCAAATGTTGTATGAAACCTAAAGACGATGGTGGGTTACCAACCTTTGCCCTTTCTGATTTTTCCCCAACATCTGGTATAGTTTCTCCTTGCAGGTGAACTTGAAATTCCCACTGTTCAAGTTTAGGCCAATGGAGATAAATCAGAACCCACTTTGAAAAGAATAGGAATATGGCTCAAAATACTATCCCGATAAGCACCCACTGATACGTCAGCCTGGATTCTGACTGTCAGATCAGTGGTTGGGATCCCTGCACCCAGTGCCGCAGTGGAGGGACCTCTCAGAGAAAGCTGGGCTCACGCTGCAGGAAGCCCGGGGGCAGGGCATCTAACCCCACTGTCTCAGCATCGCTGTGAGGTAGTGCTGTCACTCCGTGGGCCTAGAGGGCAAAGCACTGACCCAAAGAAGATTATTCCTGAGCCTTAAGATCTAATGGAATTTACCTTGCTTGGGATCCATCTCCCTTGGTTCTGTTTTCCCCTTTGAAATGGGAATGTCTGTCCTATACCTACCCCATCTTTGCATTTTAGGGGCATGTGATTTGTCTGGTTTCACAGGTTCACGGCTAGAGAGGAATTTTGCCTCAAGGATCCTATCACAAGTCTCCTCCATATGTGACTCAGATGATATTTAAACGAGGCTTTGGATCCTAGGCTTAAAGGGGCTCCTGGGAATGAGTTAAGTCTTCTGGGGCTTTTGGGATGAAATGAGTGCATTTCACATGAGAGGACAAGAATTTGGGAAGAGCAGGGGCTGAATTCTAGGCACTGAATTGTGCCCCCCCCCCATATTCATGTGTCGAATCCCTAATTTCCAATGTGATGGTATTTGGAGATGGGACATTTGGAAGGAAATGAAGTTTAGATGAGGTCATGAGATTGGAGCCCAGATAAGAAGAGACATCAGGGGACTTGCTTCCTGTCATTTTCTCCCCACCATCTGCCAGGACATTGGTCTTGCATTTCCCAGCCTCCAGAGCTGTGAGAAAGAAGTATTGCTTAAGCCACCCAGCCTATGGCGATTGGTTATAGCATCCAGAGCTGACTAAGACAGCAGGCTTCGTAGCTTTAGGCCTTAAAGACACGGGATCATGTTAGCATTTTTAAACCTAATAATTATGACTATAATAGTAATGGCCAACATTAACTGGGTGCTTACTGCATTCCAAGTGGGGGTGTAGCTGTGGGAAAGTCTCTAGACCTGGCCTTGGTGGAGCCTTCCTGCAAGGACTCTGGGAGACACGGAAATGGGGCCATCTATAGGAAGCAAGGTGTTGAAATGTGATTTCAGCTGCGTCACAATTTCCATAGGGTAGGACAGATTGTACTGTGTTTCAGAAGAAAAGAAAAAAGTTTTGAGATCCAAAATAATTACATGTTGACTTAATCACTAATCTTGATGAAAATTTCATTTAAACACTGTGATTTCCATTTCAGGTATGATAAAAATGAAGTAGGTCTCCCTGCATGACTTGTGAATAATAAGCTTTTGAGTACCAATAATTTGACAGCAATGGGCTGAACAGAATAAGCGTTTTGATCTCTAATCAGAGAAATGAACACCTGGGAGAATAAGAATAGAAAGTCATTGTAGGATCCACATTTCCAGAGAATGTAACTGTTTAGGAGGAAGAAAAAAACCAACCTAAAAATTGCTACAAATCAGTGTTTGTCTGGTAGATACAGAATTGCTTTAGAATTCCTAGCCTTTAATTTTCTATTTTCTATAAAAAGTGTTATTTTTAAAGCAAACAATGGAAAAAAGAGAAAAGTTGGAAAATTTTCAACCCAGGCAGAGGGGAAGCAAGCATCCTTTGTTTTGCTGTAATATTTTAAAACCACCTGGATATATTCTCCAAATAAAGGAGAAGTAGAGAGGGTGATATTAAGGAAACATAAATCAACCCGGAAGTATATAATTATTGTGAAGTAGGACTTTCCTTTAAAACTTCGCTGAAAAAAATATAAGAAATAGTAAATACTTCTAAATTATTTATGCTCTCCTAATAGGCTCTGACTTTCCATCTCTGCTTTTAGATTTGATTTTATACTGTTTATTTTTATTTACTGGATTATGGGATAATGAGCACTATCATCATTGCACAAGTGACTTACACTCTTCTAAGCTCTCTGTTGGTGACCAGGGCACGCTTCAACATTTTTAAGAAAGGCTCAGTGGATAAAGTTGGAAGTGCTAAGCATCCTGTTACTACCTAGGACTTCAACAGCCCCGAGCATGCCCGGCTCCCAACATGTGTGGATTCCTGAGGGCTTTTTAGCAGGGGTTGGTGGTATTTGTTGCCTCTGTCAACTCTGTGAATTTGTGTGGAGCTGGTCTGGCCGCAGCTTTGCCTCAAACCTCCGTCCCACCCAAGGAGTGGGGCTGGGGCCTCCAGAAAAGAAGTCTGTGAAGGAGGGTTGTGCTGCACGGTGCTGAGGCATATCTGAGTTCCAGCCCATGTCATCACATATAAATTAAGATGACTAGCCATTTCCACTCTCTGGTATGGTTTTGTTTTGCTTGTTTGTTTTTTGTTTTTTCCTTTTAAGAAGGAGAAACTATTTTTGAGCTTTCATGTAGCTGATGCAGATTTGTTCTAAAAAATGTAGCACATTAGATGAGGTAATTTCATTCTGCTACTAATGATTAGGATGAATCACTACATGATTGACAGAACTCCATGGCCTGTTTTTTCATTCTGAAACCGTCAGGGTTAACTCAGCCTAATCATGTTTGTTTTCTGCACCATCACGGTCTGCTTGGCCCTTTGTCCTCTCCTATTCCGTCTTCTTTTTTGATGTGCTTGGGTGTGCTTGTGGCGCGGGCTGTGGGGCTCAGGACCGCACTCCTTCCCTTCACGCTCAGTGTCCCTGCGCCCTGCGGAATGACAGGCCTTCATTTGCGCCCTCTGTGTGCCCTCGCTCTCTTTGCTCCTACCGGAGTCCTAATGGGAAGTGGCCTCAAATCCCTGCATTCAAGTTCATTGAAAGCTTTGTTTCTCTTATGTAAGCAAGGCCTTCAGTCTCTCATTGATCAATCTACAGACCAACCAAGCGACTGAGAAAAAAAAAACTCGTCTTCGTTCTCAAAGGTTCACAGTGTTTGGAAACTACTGAACAGGTGGTAGACACTTGCACTAACAAAAGGCAGAGCACCTGCCTAGGGTTGGGGATGACGGAGGATAAGGATATGTTAAGGCCACCCCGGGCCCCCCCTCTGGCTGAAGAGAAACCAGAAAGCACACAGACTCCTAATCAGTAAATGATGGGGATACTAGCGTTTACCTTCTCAGGGACCAGATCATGTTAGGAGCTCTTGGTTAAGATCCCTTATCTGTTTTTAACTGCTTACCATCTTGATTCTCATTCCTGCACCCACCCCTGTGGGGAGAGACTGTGGAGTGCACTAACTGATATGATCTAAATAGATCCTTTCATCTAGATGGGCAGAAGCTATTAAAACATATCTATAAAAGCACTGGATTCAGAAAAATCAAGGGTGTAGTACACTCTGTGATATAGGGAATTTTGACCTTGGAAATTGTCCCATTGTTCACCTAATTATTTGGGGATATTTTATTATTAAGATTTTATTTATTATTTGAGAGAAAGAGAGAGAGTATGTGTGCACAAGTAGGGGAAGTTGCTGAAGCAGACTACTCCCCTAAGTGGGAAGCCAGATGTGGGGCTCTATCTCAGGACCCTCAGATGTGGGGCTCGATCCCAGGATCTGGGATCATGACCTGAGCCAAAGGCAGCCAATTAACTGACTGAACCACCCAGTCCTCCTGTTTTGGGATATTTTAAAGACTAGTCCTACCGTGAATTGACTTTGACCATTAAATGGCATGATTAAAAGTAGACAACCAGAGATAATTCAATACCTTTAGCTTTGGCCCCTAACCAGGAAAATTACTCATTGCCTCATGATTTCTACCATGGTTTTGTTGTTTTTGTTAAGGAGCCTGTGGGAAGTGTATTAACATAGGTTATCTCATTGAATCAATCCCAATATTATTATGAGATGGATATTATTTATCACCGTTTTCAAATGTGGCACCTGAGAAGACAACTTAAACTTTGTCTCGCATAAAGCCATGCTTCTTCCATTACTGCAAACGCTCCTGTCTTGAAATGGGAGGAGAGCATAAGAAAGAGATCCACAGACATTTAGTTTTTTTCTTTAAAATTATCCCACTGCTTATTTCGGTTTGGTTCCACCTACAGGACAATGTGCTTTGCTACCCGCGTTATGGTCCTCCTTACCACCGCAGAGCCATGGCTTGGAGCTCATCCTAGCTCTAACAATGTCTCTGTTGAGTTAATATTACTATTTTCAATCTCAGATTTGTACCATTTTAATGGATGTTTGTCCACAGAACCTGACTCCTAAAATGAACTACTTGGAAAACCTATGGTCCTTTTAAAGAAGTGCACACCCTAAAATAAGTAGGTGGGAAGTTAGTTAAATGGCAACTTAAACAATTCTGTTTAATGGGATTCATGTAGCAGAAAGTTCCTCGTTCCCTAAACATTTGTTCTCTCCTTAATAATAATCCAGTTTTCCTACATGCAGGGTTGCGAAGCTGGAGGCCCCATGTCATGTTCTCATGGCAACTAGGTTCGGTCATGTGACTAAGTTCTCACTGATGGAACTTGAGTGGAAGTCATATGGACCACTGCTCTATCCCTTCTCCAAAAAGGAATCGCTTGCCCTCCATTTCTGTTCTCCTTTCCTGAACGCTGGATTGTGGGTGTGGCATTGACTCAAAGGCAGGCGAGGTAATGCCCTGAGGCAGCTGTTCTCAATCTGCTGTCTTCAGACCTCTAGGGATCCCTGAGACATTTTCAGTGGGTCCACATTGCCAAAGCTCTTTCAGTAATAATACTAGGATGCTATTTGCCTTATCCACTGATCCACAGAAGAAAAATGACAGTTTCATTAAAAAACATCCTTGATGAAGCAGTCACACACAGCAATGAATATTGTTAAATCAAGGACCTTGAGTTCATAAGTTTAATAGTATGTGTGAGGAAATGAAAAGTATGCCTAACACACCTGTGTATGCTGGGGTAGGATCGTCTTGAAGCAAATATCTTCTGCAACTGTTGAGTTGAGAACCGAACCATTCACTTTTTTTTCTAATGTCACACCATTTTTACTTGGAAAAACAGCTGGCAGACAAACCATGGTTATTCAGACTTGGGTACTTGGCAGACATTTTCTTGAAAATGAATGAAGGAAGCTTATGGCTTCAAGAAAAAACAACTGACAGTGTTTGTTGCCAGAGAAAAGATTCAAGTTTTAAAGAAAAAAAAAAAAGAGAGAATTGGAAAAGTTATATCTGCCTCTGTGATAGCTTCCTAATGTTTAAAGAATTTTCTAATGAGATTTGGTCGTGATGTTCACAAATGTTGTTTAATGTTGTGTAATAAAGTGTTCTAATAGTCAAAAGATACGCACAGTTCAGTGAACTGATATTTGCCAAATGATGAATTTATGATGTTATGAAATAATTCATGTGGAAAAATATTGAAGTGAAAGCTGGAACAGTGGATTCTCATGTGACAAGAGTATGAAAACTACATTAATACTGTTTTGGGCTACACGTTGCAGCCAACCTTTAATAAAATACCACTTGTCAAGTTGTGGTGTAGTATTAAATAAACCTACCCATAATTATTTGAGAGGTCTTTTAAAATGCCCCTCCTTTTTACAGTTATAGGACTGTGAAAATGGATTTTTTTCACAGACTTCAGCCAACATAACACATTACAACAGACAGAGTCAATAGGTTTCTGCTAAGCAGATCTCTCATCGAAGAGATTGGCAAAATGTAAAATAATGTTATTCTTCTCACTCAACTTTACTTTGAGTTCTGAAAAATACACTTATTTTTCATTAAAATCTATCTTATTTATGTTAAAAATGATGATTTCATTGTCTGTGGTAAGCTGAATAATGGCCGCCTGAAGATAGCTACACCGTAATTGCTGGAACCTGTACGTAGGTTCCTTTAGAGACGACTTTACAGATGTGATTGAATTAAGGATCTTGAGATTGGGAGAGGCTGTGGTTATATGGATGGGCACCACGTAATCACTAGGGTACTTACATGAGGGAGACAGGAGGGCCAGGAGCAAGGAAAGGAGACGTAATGAAGGAACTGGAGATTGCAGTGATGTACCTTGTAAATAAAGGAAAAGCCATCATCCATGTGATGCAGGCAGCCTCTGATGCTGCAAAAGGCAAGGGGATGGATTCTCCTTGGAAGCTTCCAGAAGTAATGCTGCCCAGCCAAGATGTCCATTTCACTCATGGCTTCCAGAACTATAAGAAAGTAAATATAGTGTTTTAAGTCCCTACTTTGCCATAATTTGTTACAGCAGAAGTAGGAAAAGAATATAATGTTATTTTTCAAAGAATTAAATAAACTTAAAACATTTCTTGGTCTTCATTTCGCAGGCACTAAATACTGATAGATATGATGCATACAAACAAAAGCTCTTTGGAGTCCCAGAAATTTTCCAAAAGTGTAAAGCATTCTGAGGACAAAAATTTGGGGAATTGTTGTGCTAAGAAATGGCAGAGCACCAAGATGGAAGAAATATGAATCCCTGAATGAATGTGTAAGCTCAGTTGGCTTGCCAGCCTGGACTATCAGCCCGTCTCTGGATTGCTATTTGTGTAAGAGATAAACTATCTTAGTTAAATTACTGCATTTGGGGTCTCTGAGTAACAGCAATCCAGCTGATACTTCAATAACTAAAGTTTCCTTGTTTTCTTCTAAGTGCAGAATCCCATTTAAAAACCAATTATAATTGATTTCTCAAGGATTTTTAATTTTTATCTGATCTTTAATTTAAAAAATGGCCCAAATAAAATGAGAGATAATTTTAGAAAAATTTATCCTTTCCCTATTAAAATCTGTTTCTTGCTAATACTGAGACATTATTTTCTCAGCTTTAGAGGGAAAAAAAAAGTCTTTAATATGATTTTCCTAATCCTTAGAATGAGATGAGAACTTCTACCAGCAATTATTGGTATGATCACTTGCTGTTGAGTTTTTCGTTCATTCTTGCTATTCTTTGGAACTATCAGCAAACTAAAGTCATTGTGAGAAATTAAAATAATGATGTTTATAATTTTGCCTCTGAAAGTATCTTGATTTTTTTTAAAATTTCTAATCACCTGATAAGGCAGGTTGGGAAGATGTTATTAACACATGGCAAGTGAGGATAGAATAAGAATACAGAAAAAGTAAGAGACTTGAGTCAAATGACAGAAGATTCTCATGGCAGAGCCATCCAAAAACCAATTTTATGCAGATGTACTAAAAGAGCACCATTTTGTTGATAACATACAACTGGGTATTTTCAGAATATTTGGTAGGTAACTGTTTGAATTAGAAATAGCTGGTTTCCAAATAGCTTTTTAAATGTGGAACCCCATCTTATCAAAATTCCATAGGCAGTTTATATAGGTAATAACCATTAGAATAACAATTTAAGCACAGTAACAAATATTAGCACAGTATCCTCAATTGTGTTGTTTACCTAAGAAAAGACTTGAGGTCCAGAAGCTTTAAGTGAATAACATGGAACCCAAAAAAGTTACATCAATAAAGTAAAAATAAGCTAGAAGACTGAAATAGTTAGAAAGACCACCAAGTCTGTATACATAAAAGGAAGCAGTGAGAGTAGACAAGATGTCACATCACAAAACATAACTTTGTGAGAAAAAGCTAAGATATTCAAAACAACAACGTCAGAACGAACTTGCATATATTCACACGGTACATGGCATTATGATTATTTTCTTCTGACAGAAATAAATCATATAAATAGGACATCAAAAGGAGTATGTAGCTTTGATCTCATTTCTAATTAATTTCACCCAGAGAATTTTCAGATCACATAAGTGTGGGATAGTAAGTGTTACTTATGTCAATAATTAATAAGCATCTATGATCTATTGGGCTTTTATCTGTCCTTCCAAAGGGGAAAGTTAGCTACAGTGCAGCCAGTAAGAAAGAAACTCATCAGTTAACTCTCTTCCCTAGGCTTATTTCTTTACAACTTGGAGAAATTTCCTCAGAAGCAAAGCCATTTCCATAATCTTGTTTAGAAGAGCATTTTCTAAAGCACAAGCTACAACTAAGTGTTCCTTTCTAAACATAAGAGAGGCAAGGAATTTTTGTTTGCCACCAACATCTGAGCTCTTCTTTTTCCTTAGAGATAGAATCATAGCTAGCTTGTAACTGCCCAGCAAGGGACATCATTTTCTAAGTCCCCAACAATGAGGTGTGTCCATGGGACCATAGGATGTAGCAAAGGAATGTGAATGGAAGTGAGGTCTTTACCACCAACTAATTTCCTAAAGAGGAAATTTTTGTTCCTGGACAGCTGTTGATGCCACCATGAAAACCATGTGTTAAAGATGGTGAGTCTGTGGACACCTTGGGTCCCTGAACGACTGTGCGGAAACTCTCTCTGACAAAGAACACTCACCTCACACTAACGAGAAAGAGAAATAAGCTTCTTTGTCACTTAAGCCCCTTGCTAATGCACTGCTGAAGAAATTAAATGGAATCAGATGGATTTTAAATTTTTTCTAATCCTTAGCTATACTTTGTAAGCTCTAATCAGTCTAATTCTGCTTCTGTGCAACACGTGAAATAGACCTATGGAATTGGATCTTGGTGATTTTCACTGTTTGGTGTCGATTGTTTTGGGAGGGGCAAGAATAAAAATTGGATCCCTTCTTTTTTTTTTTTTTTTTTTTTTAAATAGGCTCCAAGGTGGTCTTCAACTCACAACCACGAGATCAAGACCTGAGCTGAGATCAGGAGTCGAACACTTAACTGACTGAGTCACCCAAGCATCCCTGGAGCCATTCTTCATACATCTTCAAATTCTCTCCACTTCAAGATTTCTCTGTTGGAGCTCCTGGGTGGCTCAGTCATTGGGCGTCTGCCTTCAGCTCGGGTCATGATCCAGGGCTTCTGGGATGGAGTCCCGTATCAGGCTCCTTGCTCCGTGGGAGGCCTGCTTCTCCCTCTCTCACACTCCCTGCTTGTGTTCCCTCCCTCGCTGTGCCTTTCTCTGTCAAGTAAATAAATGAAATCTTTTTTTTTTTTAAAGATGTCTCTCTTTATATATGCCATCTTTCTATATTCTTTTCACTGAAAATCTATCTAATGCCCTTCAAGCACTGGCTCATATGGCTTTCTCCCTCTGTCTTGGTTATCATATTTTTTATCATATTTTTTTTCCTTTGGTCTTTTCCTCTATGCACTGAGATATACTTGGGTCTTCCATATACTATAAAGCATTTTCTTTTAGTTGTAACTCTATTTCAAGTTATCACCTTATCTTTTTCTGTTCCTCTACTTTCTCCTTTTGTCCCACTAAGTTTTTCTCAAAATTCCTTAAGGAATATATAATCCTTTGTGCCCCAGTTTCATATGACTAGTTTTCCATTACATTCTTATACAAAAACTTCTTTTACTCACTATACATGAATCCAATTTTGTCTTTGTTAATGTTATTCTTTCTAAGGACGCGTACAATCCTGACTGATATTATCTTTTTATTCTACTTCTTTGACCATTCCTCTGAAATTTCTACTTTGTCTCATCTCCACCTGGTTCAGCAAGTGTCTGTAACTCCCAAAACCTGCCCTTTAACTTCTCTTTCTCCCTCTTGACTATCATCTACCACCATGGAGTGTCTTATGGGGGTGAACCTCCATCTATTATGTATTGGTTTTGTACATTTATGTGGATGACTTACCAGCAACTCAAGCTCAACATTCCCCAAAGAGTAATCATCTTCCTCTCACACAGATCACCTCTTACTCCTGATGTCTACATTTCTGCTCATGGTTACATTGCCTATCCCATACTCAGCCTTGAAATTTCACAATACATTTTTAACAAGTCTCTCCCTTTTCATTCCCAACATTTAGCTATCTGCTGTGTCTTTTGTCTTGTCTTTTTGTTTCTACTTTTGAAATAATCTTCCCGTTCATTCTTTTGTTGACCTGCCCCCACTAATACTCTAATACAAGTTCAAAGTCTTATTTTTCCTAGGCTTTTGCAATATTCTCCTCATCTCTAAACCTTTTGTCCTTCTGTCTCATTCATATGCCACTGTCACAGTAATTTTTCTGGTGTGCAAAACTCAGCATATCATTTTTCTCAATAAAAAAATCTCTACTAGCTCCCCATTGCTTATTTTTTATTTAACAACTTAATTAACATATTAAATGTATTATTAAAGGAAGGTTTTTGTTGCATTACAAGATCCTTTGTATTCTGATTTTAAGGCACCTCCTAATCCTATTTTGTACAAGATGTAACCCATAAGCCAGACAAACTGATCTCTCGATCTCTCCCTGACATGTCCTGCCCTTTCCCATCTCTGTGGCTTTCCTTATGTAATTCTCTTTCCTGGAATGCTACTGGCCTTGTCTACATTGGACAAATTCTTACTCCATCTTCAGGCTCAGCTTTAATGTTACCTCTATCAACAGAGGAAATAGTACCCTTGTTTAAACATTATAGGAAACCATTCTCATGTCACCCTTTGATGCTGGTGGAGCTCTTGTCATTTGGGGCAGGAGAAATAAGAGGATAAATGAAGGGTGACAATAGCTTCAGTTTCGGCTCATCCACTGGGCGAGCAGGTTATTTTACCTCCCGAGTCCATTTTCCCATCTATGAAAAGCAGATAAAAATATCTATTCTACTTCAGGATTTCTCAGAGGATCATATTAGACCATGTATGGGATAGAATTCGGCAAATTATTAAAACCTTATAAACATTACTTGTTATTATTATGATTATCTATTATTAGAATCTAACTTCTCCAAATATTTTTAAGCTTCTCAGAAATAGGATTAATGTGTCGCCTCCTTCTTCTCCCCTGATATAATTGCCAGGGTGAACTTGTACATAGAATTTGCTTAATAGGTTATTTGTTGAACAGCAACAACAATAAAAACAAACCTAGAATTAAAAGGAGAACTGAAAATTAATGTAAAACATTCAAATGATCTGCCTATATAATAAAAATTCTACACCTGATCATGATGACACAAAGTTTTTTATTTGACAAGTCATGTTATTTACATTGCTTAAGATTCAAAAGGACTATACACATTAGTCTGCAGAATAAGGAAAATAAGTAGACACAAGTGTATTTTTCAAATATTAAAATACCCCTGAATACTTTAGAATGATTTTCCTCATCTCTAAACAAAACAACAAAAAAACCCAAAAAAACAAAGAACAAAAAAACCCCCCAAGGATTTAATGTAGGTAGAAATGCCACAAACGAACATGCCAATTTCTTTAGAACATTAGGTGGATGGTATTCATTATTTGCAGGCAAATCCGTGCAAGTGAAATCATCAGGCAAACATTTGTTGATATCACACAGTGATTTGTATAAATCAAAACAAGAAAATCTCTGTTCAGACAATACATTCCTCTGGAGGTTGATTAGAAAAAGAAAATTTTTAAAGAGGATTAGAAGATAATTTTCAGCAGGAGGCCCATAACATATAAAAACATAGTCATTAGCATTCTCTGAGGATGAATAAGAGTTAGACAAACTAGAAGAAACAAGGCATTCTGATCTCTGCTAAAGGGCTTCAAATTAAGAGCCAGAACTATCTTATTGGAGATGGAGTGCTTTGTGTATAACTATCTTACCAATAGATTTATTTCAAAGAAAACAATGAATAGATTCATATATCCTCAAATGAGAAAAAAAAATATTTTTGTCCACATGAGCATGTATTATTATAAGCAACTTAGAACTTTCACTATATTTTTCTAACAAGAAGAACTGTGTCTAACATTTGAAACTGAGGCTACATGGATGACTATTGATTTATACATAAGTCTTTCAAATGGCGGTAAGATTGGCATTCTCCCACACTTCTTGCTCACCCCTACCCCTCAGTCTTCCTTCCCCGATGGACAAAAGATGGTCAAAGCAGAAATCCACAGACTCCCCTTTGTGCACCCATCAGGAATGTTGTTTATGAAAACCTCACCTGCTCCTTGGGTCCGGGTGAGGTTGCTCCACTGTGCAGGGCCCCCTGTACTCCTTAAACGTTCTTCCAGTGTTCTGTACCAGGCTTGGAATTCTCTGGAATCGCTTCTGTGAACTGCTGTTAACAAGGTCCCTGCATTATTCCCCTGGGCGTTTCTCTAATTTTATCCTCCAGATTAGCAGCACCAAAAACACAGAAGAGAAAGAGCAGCTGGACCTTCCCCAGTGGTTCCAAAAGAGGTGCCTTGCAACAGATTTTCAAGGCAAAATGTTGACATACGTTGACATAACCATTGTTCAAAATACAGTGAAAGGTTAGAAGAAAAAATGTGAACATGACTCTGGAATCTGCATAGAAAGGAGTTTTGGTTGTTATCTTTTTATATATGCAGACTGCTAATGTAGGTGCATCTCACCCACCCCTCCCTGGGCACATTACTCTGCTATTAGATTCTCACTTGCTCTCTGAGCAACTCTACCTTTCTATTGTGTGTCTCTTAGGCGCCCAGTCCCCTGATATCTGGCTATACCTTATGTTCGGAAGGGCCAAGGTGAGGAGTATCAGTTTCCTTAAGCAATACTGAATGTAATTCTCCAGGTTCCAAGCAAATGACAAACCTAAACGCTCAGTGGGCACAGGCTGTGCTGGTGAGCGTGATTTGGCCTTAAACAACAAGTGTGTCCTTCTCCTTTCCCTTCCTAGACTTGTTTGAAGACATCCCCCTTCCTTCTTTTCTTCCTTTCTTTCTTCCTTCCTTCCTTTCTTCCTTCCTTCCTTCCTTCCTTCCTTCCTTCCTTCCTTCCTTCCTTCCTTCTTTCCTTCTTCCTTTCCTTTCCTTTCCTTTCCTTTCCTTTCCTTTCCTTTCCTTTCCTTTCCTTTCCTTTCCTTTCCTTTCCTTTTCTCTTTCTTTCTTTCTTTCTTTCTTTCTTTCTTTCTTTCTTTCTTTCTTTCTTTCTTTCTTTCTTTCTTTCTTTCTTTTTTGGCTTGATGATGTTGTGAGCTCCCTAACTGCACGTCGTGCACGTCGTATCCCAGATCCCATGCAAGGCTGCCTCCGGGTTCGGCCCTCCTGTCACACACTCATTTGGTCGTTTATGCCTCTGCTCCAACATTTGGTGGAAACTTCATTCACGAAGAGAAATACAGTATTTCATGTCATTGAGAAGAATGCTTTTGGCACATTTAGACTCAAAATAACATTCTACTTGGAGAAAAATGCATACATAGGTACACACAGACCCCTGAAACATTTCATATATTTTAATACAAGCTTCTTTATTTTCTGGCTTTGAAGTTAATATATTGCAATTCTTGGGGGATAAAAAAAGTGTGGCAGGGTCATTTTTGATGTTCCATTTGGAAAGTTTTCTCCACTTAATGTACTGGCTCGGATCTGTCAGTCATTCATTTCTTTGTTCAACAGTGTGTGTTTTTCTACTGCCTAGTAAGGGGCAAATACTAGACCCTTGCAGGTTTGGGGACAAGGGGGTTGGCCTCAGAGTGAGAAGCCGTGGTCTATAAGACATTAGCTGTGCTGTGGGGGACTCATAACTTCATAGAACTTAAGAGAGCAAAGAGATGGACATGTAAATAATTAATTTTACCTCAACTCATTAAGTGTTGCAATAAAAGTAGATATAAAGTCCTGAGGCAGTAATTACCAGGGACTGTGTCTCAAGGAAGCAGGAAATGCCTCAGAGACTAGCCTCATAATTATGATGCTTCTGCTGTACTTTGTACCATTGTTTAAGATTTATGCCAAATCTAAAACCATATAACCTATTCTTTTTACTTGCTTGTGGCTCTCCTTGGGGAAGATGATGAAGGGAAGGAAGTAGAAATTACTTCAGCTACCTTTCTGCCCCAGGACAGCAGCCCTGACTTATTTTTGTAAACTTTCTGATGTTTTGTAAACTTTCTGACATGTCCTACAGAAGAGAAATTTTATGCCTGGGGAGGTGGTTGGAGATGAGACCCAGGGTTCAGTGTGGGGATCCTGGATCCCTCACCATGTGCCAAGGGTTGTCCTGGGGAAACATCTGAGGAAGTAGAGAAGATAACATGTTCCTTGAAGGCAGAGAACGTTCACCTGGTAAATCCTTTTTTACTCCCTTTAGGACTCGGTTGTGTGTCTGCTGTCTCTCTCAGGTGACTGCCTCAGAGTGACAACAGGTGGGTTGTCCTCTTGGTGGAATTAGGAACTTGCAAACAAGCATCATTCATCTTTTATGGGAGTCTCTGGGTTTTTTGGGTTTCTTTTTGTTTTTGTTTTTTGTTTTTGTTGTTGTTGTTTTAGCATTTCTTAGGCTCTGATGTTTCCTGAAGTAGTCTTTTCAGAATATTCTGCCTATCCAGCTATACCTTACACAAGGCTTCAGACACTGCAATGCACACGAAGGCAATCTGTCCATTGGTGAATCCTGAAGGATTCAATCCATAAGTATTATCTTTTGCTGAAGAGATCCCCCTTTGATGTCAGCATAAACCACCCATGTTTCGGGTGGTAAGATAGAAATATCATTTTGCAAACAAGTTCTAGAAAGACTCTTTCTTCTCTTGTCTCCCTTCTGATCAGAATGTGGTCACACATCTGCTAGCCAGGCCCCAGGGCTTTTTACTCACTCTCTTAAGTGATTTCTGGGGCAAAGCACAGGGATGAATTTTTCTTGCGTTTGCTTCTTTACAATTTTAACACCTTTCCTAGCTTGCTGGGATTTTTTCCCCTCTGGAAGTTTAAAAGATTTGTTTTCACCTACAGAGGACAAATGTTTATCTTTTTTCTTTCTTTTTTTTAGCCTTCCATTTGTCATTCAATACATTTTCAATCTTTCCTCCATTATTCCAAATTGTTTATTTTCCCCCCAATAGAAGAGAAATGCCATTCCCTGTTGGTCTTGTTGAAGCCTGTCCCTCTTCCTGCTCACAGTACCTCAATTGTTACGAGAGGTTTGCGTTCCTACATGTCTTTTTTGAGTCACAGACCGCAGTACTTAACTCGGGAAGATCATTGCTGTCACTGTGCAGGAAATGGAGAACATTAGTGAAATTCCTTTCATTAAAAGAGCACATAAAAAAGGAACAGCATATCATTTTCATTTAATTATCTGAACACAGTGATTGTTCACTTACCAAAGCCAAACAGAAGGCCTTTCAAAAAACTGTTGTTTCCATGAACCTGTATTTGATTTCCTTTGGCTCATGTATGACATCTCAAGTTAGAATGGGTTGGCTGTCAACTTGCTGATCTATTTTGCATTGTCTTGGTGCTTTTTAGTTATTGGTTCAAAATATCTTTTTTTTTTTTTTAAAGATTTTATTTATTTATTTGACAGAGATCACAAGTAGGAAGAGAGGCAGGCAGAGAGAAAGGAGGAAGCAGGCTCCCCGCTGAGTAGAGAGCCTGATGTAGGGCTCGATGTGGGGCTCGATCCCAGGACCCTGAGATCATGACCTGAGCCAAAGGCAGAGGCTTAACCCACTGAGCCACCCAGGTGCCCCTGGCTCAAAATATCTTTTACTCCTTACATATTTTGAAAATTTTCAAGGTAGACTTAGCATCAAAATACTAGAAAACTCTGTATCCGTTTCTTTTCTCTCTGTATTCCATCACTTTGTTGTCTGTCCACCGTTTCAGTGACATGTTTCAAAGGAAGTTCAATGGGCATTTAACTTCCTTTCTTAGATGCTCAGGATTAACTCTGTAATGATAATTAATTTTGGCCTTTTTTTATCTGCATTTTTAAATTGTGTTATGTTAGTCACCATACATTGTTAGGTTTTGATATAGTAATTACAGTAACCTGCTAAGAAACAAACTGCAGGAGACACTATTGTGTTGTTTTTACCTTTTCCTCCTTCTGCTTACTATGATACACATTACATGTGGTGATACACAAAGCGGCTAGTTGGAGGTCAGTTCCTATTACTTCCATGGATGCTGCCAGAGGTTAGCAACTGTCACAAAGAGAGTATTTCCATTTCCACCAACACTTCCAGCCACAACTCTGAATTGCTTTCCGGTAGCAGGTTTCAATGTAGTTACATAGCTGTGTTTCAGTTAGTAAAAATGATATCACTCCTCCGCCGACGGTGCCAGTATGGCAAATGTTTTGAATGTAAAGGAGATGAAAAATTATATTTAAAGATCCTCAGAGAGCTGTTTTGTGTGAAAGGAAGGAAATAGCTCTGTTTATGGTCAACACAGATTCTGGGATAGAATGCTTCCTCATTTCAGACTGGATTTTGACATCCCCTTCTCTCTCATTATCTCCAATTTGCTTCCCCTTCCTCATGAATATTTGTCTGGGGTCCTGTCCTATTCTCTGAAGCTCCAGGTAAGCATATTATGACTAGATTACTTGATAAACTAACTTCATTGTTAATATTAATGACTCAGCTTGTTTCCCATACAATGTCTGCCTTTAAAAAAAAAAAAAGATTTAGGGGCCCCTGGGTGGCTCAGTAGGTTAAGTGTCTGTCTTCGGGTCAGGTCATGATCTCAGGGTCCTGGGATCAAGCCCCATGTCAGGCTCTCTGCTCAGCAGGGAGCCTGCTTCCCCCTCTTTCTCTCTCTGCCTGCCTCTCTGCCTGCTTGTGATCTCTTTCTGTCAAATAAATAAATGAAATCTTAAAAAAAAAAGATTTATTTATTTGAGAGCAAGAGAAAAAGAGAGAGAGTGTGTGTGCATTTGTAGGGAGGGGCAGAGAGAATCTTTAAGCAGATTCACTGCTGAGCGTGGAGACTGATGCAGGGCTCAATC
Source organism: Lontra canadensis (assembly GCF_010015895.1). Taxonomy (NCBI): domain Eukaryota; kingdom Metazoa; phylum Chordata; class Mammalia; order Carnivora; family Mustelidae; genus Lontra; species Lontra canadensis. The sequence continues at coordinate 1,648,276 of NW_022631096.1, read as the reverse complement.
CCACAACCCTGGATTTAATCCCACAACTCTGAGTTCATAACCCTGCGGTCACCACTTGAGTGGAAACCAAGAGTATGATGCTTAACCAACTGAGGCCCCCAAGTGCCCCACAATATCTGCCTTGATTCAGGGTTTCAAATCAGAGGAATGATCAATAAGAGAATATCAGACAAACTTACCTAGGTATTCGTATTTAAGTATTTGCAGGATCTTTAAAACTTTAAAAGGAATAAGTAATTCAGCATTGGAAGAAACTTCTTCCTACTGTTTCTAGGGACTGCCACAGCCTAGAGTGTGGCAGTCTTACTCGCTCACATTTATTCACCCCAGAGCTTTTGCTTCTACTTTGTGTCTAGTACTTTATGAGTTATAGAGCAATGAATAAGGCAATAAGCTCAAAAAAGTGAGGTTTTCCCACCCTCATATGTCAGAGGCCAGAGGTATCATCGAGAACTCAAGCTCTTTTTACCCTCCTGTTCTACCATCACAATGTGAGTTTCTTCCTCATGGTCCTAAAATGTTGGGATGTCTTCCATTCAGACATCATGGGTCCAAGGAGAAAGGAAAGGGAAAGACAAAGGCGGAGGGCAAAAGGCAAAGGTACATGCCAATTGAGTCTTTCTCTTTAAAAAATCATTTTTGTGAGTCCTACTAGGAGACTTTCAATGGCTTCTTAGGACCAGAACTAAAACACATGACTTCTGCTGCACAGAAAGTGAGAATTTGGGCTGGTCACCTTGCTGCATGAACACCGTCTAGTTTCTATTGTTATGAAATATGGGGAGAGTGAATTCCACATAAGAAAGTAGCCATGTTACCACAGGAACCTAACCAGCTTGAGAGCTTGGGAAGGCTGGTCTTACAAGTAGTAGTATCACAAATACTACATGAAGAAGTGGCCAGACCAAAGCAAGAGTGAAGTTCAAGCTGAAAGAACAGTCTGGAATGAAGGTTAAGTACTAGGATGGCTTGGAGCTTGGTACCTCAAAGAGTGTAAAGAAAAACACATTGAAAATAATGCTGGTGGCAAGAGAGGAGCATAACTCTCTATGAAGACTAGTAGGAGAAACAAAGGTCTCCTTTCAAGCAGCATTAGAACTTTTAGAGTTGAATCTGTGAGTACTGGAGAGTACTAATGTACTTTAATGAAGAATTGGCTTCATGAGTTTTGCATTTTTCAGAACACTTTGGATTTTTACAATGGTGACTAATCAGGACAGAAGGGAATATGAAGCACCAGTTTTCCTCAACAGAGGAAAGAGGTGGTGTTAGCCTGGACTAAGCTAGAAGCACAGAAATGGGAGAATGGTAGAATCCTTTAGAATGACAGGACTTGGTGGCTGTTTTGGTATGGTGTGTAACAGACAGAGGGGACCTGTGAGAAAGAATGAAGAGCCCAGGACAATGCTTAGGTTGTTGACCCAGCAACAGAGTGATGGTGATGTGTGCTGAGCCGAGGAATGCAGCCTTTGGGGGAGAGTAGACAACTATGAGTTCCATCTTAAACTCTGGTGCTTGAGGTATCTGCTGAGTATTCAAGGGGAGTTCTTTAATGTACAGATGGATGTTACAGTCTAGAATTCAAGACAGAGCTCTAAACTTGGGTTAGAATATTTTGAATATAAGGATTATAACTGAAGCCATGGGAATGGATGAGATTGTTCTAGAAGAGTGGGTTGAATGAGAAGCTCAAGACAAAACTTCTTGGAGTTTGCATGGAGGAAACATTAAAGAAGGTGGCTGGAGGGACTGTGGTAAGTTGAAAAGGCAACTCCAAAAGGAGGACAGAGGTGTGAGAGAGTTTCCAAACGGATAATGTAACAGCATCATGTTCTGATGCTTCAGGAATTTCAGCAATCAGCCGGCACTATGGACCAAGCCAAGTAGAGAAATCTGCCACGCTAGGGCTAACTCAGGCAGCATTCAGGCCAACACACGTTGTGCTCATCCAAGTAGAACACTGAAGACAGCAAGTGCATTTACATATCTCCAAGTTCCATCACTAAGGAGAGAGGTGGGTCCTCAGGGAAGCTATGAAGGACTTGAGCAAAGATCATGTCTCATGCCTTTGGTCTGCTCTTCCTCTTTCCTGAGCTCCGGTGGCCTCCCTGCTCCCCTTCCAGCTCCTATTTTGTGTTTAGCTACAGAAATTTCTCTCAATTAAAATAAGACAGGCTCTAATTATAGTTATTTACTCTTTGTAGAAAGTGTGTTTATGCCAACATGTTATTTTCTAGGCTAAAAAAAAAAAACCCCTTAAATTCTAATTGAACAATAAGATTCATTTTATTTTAAATCTGTAAATGAGAACTGCAGATTATTGGGACAGTGGAAGCTTAGAAAACAATCTTTCAAAGAATGCTCAGGCGATCAGGTAAGAACATTTGATAAATGTTCCCTCCCCTTCCTCAGTCTCCCCACTTGCCTAAAGAGGATGATCTCTGCATACAGGTCCTGGGGTTTTAGTGCTAAGGGCTTGGGACATGTCTGCCAGCCTTGGCTATATTTTTAAGCTATCACTATAGACTGCTCCCTTCTTGCTTCTCCACTCTGGTCTTACCACCCTGTCTCTATCCCTCTGCCTCAAGATTCCCTGATGCCAAGAGACCATTCTCTTGGGGTCCTTCTCCTCTTTCTACCCTGCTGGTCATTGGCCAGGATTTCGCACCCTCCAAGCTGGGAGACTGGACTACTGCCCAAAGGGTGTGTCAGTTGGGTGTGACAGAGAGAGAGACATTGGATGGGGACTTATAGCCCTTTATAAAACACAAAGAATCTCAGCTGGGCTGGGGGGGCATTTAGATATGACACCCCATGCAGAGAGTTGTAATTTCAGCTACTGAGAAATTACATTGGAAGATTTTGCCTATTTACATGTGGATAACTTGTGTGTGTATGTGTGTGAGTGGGGTAAATGGGAGTTAGGATGGGGTGAATGGGACTGGCTGGTGCCAGGTTGACCAAGCTAAATTAAAAAAAAATACATGGTTTCAGATTTTACATATTAGACTCAGATTTCAGACACCGGAATATGGGGGGAAATGCCTAAAACTCTGGTTCATGTTAAATTTTAATTTTTGTCATTAATGTGAACCCTTTTTATGCCTAATAATTATATAGTATAAGAAGAAGGCATAACCTATTGTATAGACAAGGATATGTAAGCATATTTGACATATATGAATTGAATACACATGCATATATACATCTTTGGCCAGTTAAGAAATTCTGTATCAGCTGCCCCCTTCTCTTTATTTCATCAGCAATTTCCTTGAGCCACATCATTTTTAAATAGCTGACTTCTATGGCATTATATATGGAAGGCTCCAGAGCAAATATTCTACCCCCTGGTAACAGGTCCATAATCATAGAGTTGCATTATTAAAATGCTGCTGTCACTTTTTTTTAAACAAAGTTGCTTGAAAACCAATATAATAAAATTCCTTGTTGTCACCTCAAACAACCTAAATGAGAAATAATTGACAATGTAGAAGGAATGCAGAGGAATTTCCTTCTCTTCTACAGAATGGTGGCCATGGAGGGGACCATCTTTACTTTTTCCGAAAGCCAGTCTTTCAACGGCATTCATCTGTGATGATAAATTTCAGGCTTACACCAACAAAGAGAGTAGAGAGAGAAAAATGAAACCCTTTGCCAGAGCTAGGCTGGGCAGCTGTTATTTTTTTGTTAGGGATATTAGAGTTTAAAGAAAGTGCCCCTTAAGGAATGGAAAGCTTCTATGTACAATCTTTACAGAAGAAAGTCCTATGGAAAAACCTACTGGTAGAATCCTATAAATAGACATATGTAGAAACAGATGAGGAGGACCTATGACCTAATATAGCTTCACAAGCCAGCAGGGTGCAAAATCACCCCACCTTCTCCCATTTTCCTTTCAAAAGTCATTTATTTCTATGTTTGTCTTTTCAAATAATGCCATGACAGGTCCTGACCTTGAATCTCTCAACCTGAGATCTGCAACTTCTCTCCTGGACGGGCTGCTTCTCTTCATTCCCATGGGGCCCAGAACCAAAGCTTCGGCCTGTTGAACCTCTGGTGCTTTCAGAATGTGCAGATTTCCGACTCCCTGTCCAGCATTCTGATTTCACAGATCTGCGAGGAACACAGGAAGCTGCATGTTTAACAAACAAATCAGTGAATTTTCATACAGGGGGTTTAGGGAATCCCACCAAGTAAACACTGCCCTAGGGCTAAGCTTGTTATTAATTAGTTATTGTCAACTAAAAACATTTCTTCACTAGCGATGAGAAACAAACCCAAACTTAAAGCTTCAGGGAAAATTGCAAATTGACAATTATTTTCTTGAGTATTGTTTTGACCCCAAATTTCAAGACCACCATCCCAGAGAGTATTATTCTCATAGAATAGTCAAACATTTAAGTTCTTTATTTCACTTTGAAAGAATTTTAGAAAGGTTAATTATCAACAGGCGAGACCTGAAGTTTCTGTAGATTCAGTTTGTGCCTTTTTGCTCTAGCTCCAAACCCAACACGCACAAGTGATGTTCGGAATTCTGTCTCTGAAATTCCACAACGTCTCAGCAGCAGGTGCCCTTAATTATTTACTGAGGCTGAGTTCCTGAAAGTGGAATTTCTGGATCAGAGATGTTTAATTTAAATGTTTAATCTAAAGGCTTTGTATGTATAGCCAGATCAGAATATGAAGAAGTAGGGGCACCTGGGTGGCTTAGTGGGTTAAAGCCTCTGACTTCAGCTCAGGTCATGATCTGAGGGTCCTGAGATCGAGCCCCGCATCTGGCTCTCTGTTCGGTAGGGAGCCTGCTTCCTCCTCTCTCTCTGTCTGCTTCTCTGCCTACCTGAGATCTCTCTCTGTCAAATAAATAAAATCTTAAAAAAAAAAAAAGACTAGTCATTGACTAATATGTCTTTATAAAAAAAAAAGAATATGAAGAAGTAATCATCATCCTGAAATCAAACATATGAATGCTTACAATGTGCTAGGTGCTGCGTTTGAATCTTTACTATGACATTAAGATTTAATTTTACCATCATATCCATTTTAAAGATGGTTTTTAAAAAATGAGGCCTAAAGGACTAAAAAAAATGGCCAATTTCACATATGCAGGAAGTAAGAAAACAAGAACTGGGACTTAGGTCTTCCTGAGTCCAAACTCTTGTTGCTCACCATTAGGCAATGCTGCCTTTTTAAAGGCTGTGGTAATGGACACTCACACTAGAAGTGTATGAAAATTCCTATTTCCCTATACCCTAGTCAGCTTTGGATATTACTTTTCTATTTAAATTGCCAGTTCAGTGGGAACAATTATTGGTTTAAGGAATGAACTATTTTTTTTTAATAGTAGTTCTAGAATTCAAGTTATACCCATATACAGAGACTAATTCCTCCCCCTCAAATTTCCTACTGTGCAGTTGCCCTAGAAGGCCAGATGCTAGTCTTCAAATACTTGGTGGTAAAATGGTTCTCAGACCCTTTTTGAGGCCATGTTTAGTTGAATGAAGTGCCATGGTGGGACTGGGAGTGATGGTGATGTGCCTGTCACTGATTATGTGACTTTAATTGAAGAATGGTGATTGGTTTTACTATAATCTATTTACATATGACTTCTGAGCTCAATTTCTCCCCACACGGATTTGATAGTGTTTTGAATCTTTGAGTACATAATAAATAGGACAATTCAAAAGAAAACAAAAGGACTAATTTTAGTTAAAGGAAAAGAGGAAATAAATATGGTAGGTGTAGCGTTATGATAGAAGCCAAGTTCTAAATTTAGCTGAGTTCTTGACAAAGGAAACATAAAATGTTCTGTAGTTCCCATTGGCCTTCCCAAATGGAAGCACATAGGTTTTTCTGGAGAGCAAGCTTTCTGGCTCTAAAGTAAAGCCTATGACATAAGTGTCCTTTGGTGGCACAGTGGGTTAAGGGTCCTACTCTTGGTTTTTGTCTCAGGCCTTGATCGAGTTGTCAGATGGAGCCCTGTGTGGGGCTCCGTGCTTAGAGTCCTCTTGGACTTTCTCTCTCCCTCTCCCTCTGCCCCTCCCCTCCATGTGCATGCACACTCATGCTCTGTCAAATAAATGAATCATTAAAAAAAATAAAAATAAAGGATACTAGATAAAACAATGGATGATAGCTTCAGGCAACAGTGTTGTAACAAAAAATCTTCAAAGGAGTAGTTTTCGTATGTGATGCAAAAGAGATGCATTTTTTAATAAAACCATACTTGTCAAAATTGTCTTCTAAAAGTTTAAGAAAATGGGGTGACAACCTACTGCAAGTGGGAAATAATGACCCCAATGATTCAATTTCTACATGATTTAATACTATCGGTTTTCTGATGCATGAACGTATAGCATTTCACAATCTAAGCTCTTCTTGGTTATTGAGTAAGACACTGAAAATTATCTTAATATGGGCCATTCATGCTTCAAAACATATTAACTCTTGAAGCTTTTAGATGTACCTGAGTGTTGAAAATTCACAGCTTTTTCTCTAATCACAACAAGCTTGTAACTTCTGTACGGAATCCCTCCAAAAAAGACCTTACCATGCAGAGCTATTCTTAGGGACAATACAACAGAAGTATATTATCTAGGCATAGGTCTAAGATTATTTATATATTTTTCCAAAGCCTAAATTTGTTATTAACACAATCAGAATTAGAGTGCTCGCAGTCACCATTTTAGTTAATTTACAAAGTGGTTTAAGCACGATTATTTTGAAGAATCAGGCATACCTTCTTTAAAATATAAGGTTGAAAACTTTTGACCTAGTATTTCTACTTTGGGATATTCATTCTATTCAAAATGTGGGGAAAATTTTGATTTTTAGTAGTGCTATATGGAACATGAGACATTATGAGGCCTGAATGTCCTCCTGATGGCATGGAAACATTTTTAATATGGTACCCTGGAGTACTTAGCTCTTGCTTATGGTTTAGAGAATGCTTCTAATAGAAGTTCCTTGAGGAAGGTAATTTTGTTTGTTTTGTTCTTTCCCATATCCCCAGTCAGAAGTGCTCATTATGCTTTCATGTGCACTCAATAAATATTTGTAGGATGAATGTGTATTTAGTCATTTATTAACTAAGTCTTAGTCAGCTAAACTTAAGTAAGTACTGGCATTGTTCTAAGTACTTTAGACATATTAACTCTTCCAATTCTCACAACAAAACCATGAGGTAGTTACAACTATTGTCTTCATTTTACAAATAAGGACAGAGTGACCCATACATTTAGAGAACATGTTCAGGGTTACAGAGCTGTTTCAGCTGGCATTAGAACTCATGCGATTTATTTCCACTGTCCATGCTCTTAACAACTATTGCCTGGTTTAATGATGTATATTAAAATGGTAGTTTGAAAGAAGGGACAACTATTCTAATCTTTTAATTTGGCTTGTTGGGTGGACTATAAAATATTCCTCCTTATCAGAACAAATGACAAAATTCCTTCTTTATGTCCAATGTATGGCTTGTCATGAAGGACCAGAGATAATGACTTTAAAAAGCTGAGTTGGCAGACACCTGTGTGGCTCAGTCAATTAAGCATCTGCTTTTGGCTCAGGCCATGATCCCAGGGTCCTGGGATTGAGTCCCACATTGGGCTCCCTGCTTAGTGGAGAGCTTGCTTCTCTCTCTCCCTCTGTCCACCCCACCCCACCCCACCCAGTCCCTGCTCTCTTGCTCTCTGTCTCTTTCTCTCTCTCAAATACATAAAAATAAAGTTAAAAAAAAAAAAAGCTGAGTTGGTTAGCTGAAACTGTTTGAAATAATATGTTAATATAATCTATTTACACGATTCCTCTTTCACAGTTGCCTAGAGGTAAAAACAAGGTTACTGCAGTAGAAGCAAAATAGAGTTTCACTGACACCCTAGCCTTCCTCCATGGAAATCCCAACCAACTCAAATTCTACCCCCAAATAGTTTTGAGATTCCTTTGGGGATGTTTTGGTGAAATACCATGATTTGCCCTAATTTTTTTTTTTTTTTTTCTGGACGATTCTTCCTCTTTGTTGTGATTAATTCTGCTAAGGGGGTATGCCTGAGTGGTCCTTTCTAAGGGTCTCTGACTAAAAAGCTTCTCCTGGATTTCCTGGCACTGGTGGGGCCAGCTGCCTCCTTCAGTTCACTGAGTTCTCAATTCTATCACTCTAAGATGAGCCACACTCACAAAAATGATTAAAATAGTATTGTCTAGTAGTGATTTTGTTCTTAAAGGGATTGTAATTTATGGCTTTTTTGGATTTAATTGTTTTCTTGCATCTCCTCTTCCTAGAATGTAAGCCTGGTGCCCCTGTACTCAAGAACATGTAAGAGACAGAAACCATCTTGTGCTCAGAATCACCTCTACAATGCACTCTGCTGTTCTTTCACTAAACATGTGTATCCTAATGTCCCCCTTAAGATGAATATATTTCAGAGCGCTTGGGTGGCTCAGTGGGTTAAAGCCTCTGCCTTCAGCTCAGGTCATGATTCCAGGGTCCTGGGATCGAGCCCCACATCGGGCTCTCTGCTCAGTGGGGAGCCTGCTTCCCCCTCTCTCTCTGCCTGCCTCTCTGCCTACTTGGGACCTCTGTCTGTCAAATAAATAAATAAAATCTTTAAAAAAAAAAGATAAATATATTTCAAAGAATCTCCCTGCCTGTTATTTAAATAGAGCCCTGCCAGGTTGACCTGACTAGTCTTCCAGATATGCCCCGACATGTCCAATACTAGGTTTAACAGATCTCAGGTTCAAACTGGATTTCATACTCACTAAGATAAAAATGACTACATTTTGCAGATAGTCTTGTTAGATTATTCCTGGTGGTGTCCCCTTCAACTTGAAATTTTAGGTAAAGTTTGCCCTCCAGAAAGTTAAGCTGTAAGATCAATTCCTTAACTGATCATCTTGCATCATAGGAGAAGGGACAGTGACTTTGGGGTCTGTAAGACTGTCACTAGGTTAAGGGTGTTAGCATATCTAAGGGAAGAGTAGCAAGGATATGACCCAAGAGAGGCTGGGCACGATGGGAAGCCTAGAAAAATGAAAGTTGAACAAGTAGATGATGGCAGAGCCACGGCCACTCTCAGAAGGAGAAAGTACTTCAACTATTTCTATGCTAATCATAAGGACATTCCTAATAGAACACGTTGCAAAATGTCCTTCTGTACAGACTATTTGAATTCCATTGGCAACACCATCCTACTTGCAAGAATGATGAATCAGATTATCATGCCTAATGCCATGAAATATTTAATTCAGTTACTTTCCCTTGTTCTGATTCATGTACTTTAATATTACAACTTTTCCTACTGTGACTACTACTGATTCTTTTGAATGCTTAATGTTTGACAGTATTCCAGTACTTTTCTCATTTAATCTTCTGATCATCCCTATGAAGAAGATGATGATCATTGTCCTAAAGAACTGGGTGAAGAAACTGAGGTTTCAAGATGTGAGTACAGATTTGCCTGACTAGGTTCAGTCTTTACCTTGAGATTTGACTTCAACAGGTGTCTGTCGCAGGAAAATAAGGGAAGACCAATGGGGCATTAATTTGTCCTATATAATAACTAAATTCTCCTTTGAGGACCAAGTGAATTACAAGCACCAAGCATCAAACACTGTATATTCTCATTTAGGCCAAATACTTGCCTGCATTTTCAAAACATAAGATTTTATTTCCTTTTAATTGGATTTTTTTTTAGTCACAATTTTGTTTCTCAGATGTTATTTATTGTTTTAATAATGGTAGAAAAATGTACAGAGTATAAAATAATCCAAAGCGATTTACTATTGAAATTGTACCAATGGATCTAGGATTTATTGTTTTTATCCCCTAAAGTCCACATTTTTCTATTCTTTGGCTTATGGTTCCTTTCTGCCTCCACACACTTCATGATTATTTTGCTTTTAGTTCCTGTACAAGGTTAAAATTGATTTTTCAGAACTTCCAATAACAATTTATAAAGGCTATAACCCCAACAGTGGCATTTCCAGGCGAACTGCTTAGTTTATATCTGTTAATTTAATATCACAAACTTCTTTCTTTAGCACAATAATTTATTTCTTAACAGAGGATGTGTGAAGGACAAAAAGTGGGCTAAGTTAAATGGTACTATTTCTGCCAAAGTGTTCTTGAGACATTGACATTATATATGGAATGTAATAGCTACGATCATTAACTCAGAAGAGCTTTGATGTGAAGGTAGACCTCTCCTAGTACAGACTTAACATTTACACCATGCTCCTTCTCCAAAATTCAGAATTCTTTATTGAATTCCATATCCACAGTTTACAAACAATAGTGTTAGTAAACAATAGTGTTTAACAATATAACAATAGCGTTTTAGATTTGCTCTTTCATATGCAATACATGACCTTGAGCACATGACTTCTAAATTTTTAGTGTTTCTTTGGTCCTCTTTTTCTTTGAGGTCACTGGGCTATGCTCACTGTCCTTATTTTAATATCTTGAAAGGCTCCATACAGACTGAACTGCTTTTCTAATCCTGTCTATTGCTCAATACTGGTATAATGAAAGACATTAGGAAAACCCAGTGCAAGAAGAGTCTTATCTATAGATTCCCAGTGTTTTTCTCCTCTTTCTTTTTTTACATTTTAAAAAAAGATTTATTTATTTATTTTAGAGAGAGCTGGGGGAGGGGCACAGGGAGAGGGAGAGAGAATCTTAAGCAGACTCTGCCCTGAGCATGGAGCTAAGATAGGGCTTGATCTTATGACCCTGAGATCAGGCTCTGAGCTGAAACCAAGAGTCAGTTGCTTAACTAACTATGCCACCCACACAGCCCCACATTTGTGTGTGTGTGTATATATACATATACATATGTGTATATTTAACATATAACGTATTATTGGTTTCAGGGGTACAGGTCTGTGATTCATCAATCTTAGAGAATTCACAGCACTTACCACAGCACATACCCTTCCCAATATCCATCACTCTGCAACTCCATTTCTCCAGCCTGCCTCCCCTCCAGCAACCCTCAGTTTGTTTCCTGAGGTTAAGAGTCTCCGATGCTTTGTCTCCCTCTCAGGTTTCATCCTGTTTCATTTTTCCCTCCCTTCCCTGATGATCCTCTGTCTTGTTTCTCAAATTCCTCTTATCAGTGAGATCATATGATAATTGTCTTTCTCTGACTGACTTATTTTGCTTAGCCTAATACCCTCTAGTTCAATCCACATCTAAATGGCAAGATTTCATTTTCTTGATGGCTGCATAATATCCCATTGTATATATATACACCGCATTTTCTTTATACATTCATCTGTTGGTGGACATCTAGGCTCTATTCATGGTTTAGCTATTTCGGACATTGCTCTATAAACATTGTAGTGCATGTGCCCCTTTGGGTCACCACATTTGTATCTTTAGGGTAAATACCCAGTAGTGAAATTGTTGGGTCGTAGGGTAGCTCTATTTTCAACTTTTTGAGGAATCCCCATATTGTTATCTAGAGTGGCTATACCAGCTTGCATTCCCACCAACAGTGTAGGAGGGTTCCCCTTTCTCCACTCCTCACCAACACCAGTCCTTTCCTGACTTGTTAATTTTAGCCATTCTGAATGGTGCAAGGTGGTATCTCACTATGGTTTTGATCTGTATTTCCCCGATGCCAAGTGATGTTAAGCACTTTCTCACATGTCTGTTGGCCATTTGGATGTCTTCTTTGTAGAAATGTCTGTTCATGTCTTCTGCCCATTTCTTGATTGGATTATTTGTTCTTTGGGTGTTGAGTTTGATAAGATTCCCAATGTTTTTCAATCATACCACCAATATTTTGTTTTGTTTTCCCTTTTGGCATGTTCTTCATATAGGGTAATAATTTTTTTTTCAATTTTTAAAAAAGATTTTATTTATTTATTTGACAGAGAGATCACAAGTAGGCAGAGAGGCAGGCAGAGAGAGAGAGGGGAAGCAGGATCCCTGCTGAGCAGAGAGCCCAATGTGGCACTCGATCCCAGGACCCTGGGATCATGACCTGAGCCGAAGGCAGAGGCTTTAACCCACTGAGCCACCCAGGCACCCTCCCAATAATTGTTTTTATGATCAACTAATATGATGGCTTAGAAACATTGCAGCAATGACCAATATTAAAGTAGTTTTTGGACTTAAATGCTAAGGGAAAATTTCTGAACTCCCTGGCAGTGTTGTTTAAAGATATTCATAATCATGCTTTTCTTTTTTTTTCTTTTCCTTTCTTTTCTTGTCTTGTCTTATCTTCTTTCTTTCTTTTCTTCTTTCTTTCTAAAACATTGCTCTGAGTCTCTATTGTTTCAGTGTGACTACTGGTTTGAAGTCATTGTAGGTCAGGACTCACCGTGGTATTCACAATGCATAGGACCTGGCCCTTGCTGTCATGTGACATGGTAGGTTTTGAAAGAATATCAGCTGTAGGTAGACTTGGGTTCACCTGAAAACAAGATCATTGATGTTCTAGAATCAAGTATTATGTAGTACCAGCACTTTTCCTCCTGGATGTATTTAAGAAAGGCCATTTAAAAATCTTTATTAGGAGCCTCTCAAAGAAGGCTATAGCATTATTAAGCCCCAAAGACATTAGGTCTGTTTTATTATTTGCCAAGAATATGAGCAACATTCTAAAATAAATATTACAATATGCTCAGAAATTTTTGCAAGTCTTCTGAACTTTAAGCTAAGTGTGAGGGTTTTATGAAAGCTTAGTGAGTTGGCTGTGTTAGCTATCTAGCCTGGAGCAATGGAGAGACATGTAAATAAGAAACTAACTCTTAATTCTAGGGAATAAGCCTTTTTAAAAATAAGATATTCTTTGCCCACTTTTGTACTCTTACTAAGTTTTCCTTGAATTCTTTGGTCTTCCCTCCCTTCCTCTCCTAATTACTAAATGAGGTAAAGACATCACCAACCCATTCTGAAGTGAGAAGAATTAGTGTAATACGGTAGATTTAAAATAAGGTTATCATTTTTTCTTTTTGAAATACTGTTCTTTATTCTGAAATTGTGCCCTTCCCGCTATTTTGATATTAGAACATTCTTTTGAAATATGGTTGCTGTTCTAATGATTTTTTTTTTTTTTTTGAGAGAGAGAGAATGTGTGTGCATGCAGGGGGCTTGGGGTGGGCGGAGGGAGAGAGAAAATCTTAAGCAGTGTCTATGCCCAATGTGGAGCCCAACCTGGGGCTCCATCTCATGACCCTGAGATCATGACATGAGCTGAAATCAAAGTCAAATGCTTAATCGACTGAGGGACCCAGGTGCCTCGATTTTTCCTTTTGAAAGGAAAAAAAATTCTTACTGGGCAAAAGTTTTAAAGATTGGTGATGCTATGTTAATCCCCAAATTTATATTTATATTTGAAAGTTTATCAATTTATGAAGTTGAAAGTTGGCAACTTACTATAGACACAATCTGTTGTGTCCGTATTTCTCTGAAAGGGAACACACTTAGCAACAGATTTTAGAAATGCTTTCAAGAATATGACAGATGATTTTTCACATCAACTAGGTGATGAGTCATCACCTGTCAAGTTTCTACCTGACCATTATCTTTTATCTAACATCTACCCTCACTACACCTCTAATACATCATGGCTTTAGAACTTTTATGTTTACCCTGAAGACAGTCACCACTTGGGTCAAAATCCAAGAAAAGAAGACTACTGGATCTGTTTCGTCTTGTGGTTCTCATCTCATTTCAGGGTGTGATTTACAAATGATGCTGCTTAAGGCTGGATGCGGGCTCAAGCTACAACATTAAGAGATGTTTTTAATATCTTTTCCCAATTTCTAAATAATTGTTTCAATATGACTAAAGCAGAGTTTGAGGACTGCATCACAAAGTTTGGTTTTGAGTTGTGGTTTAAAATGAATTGAGAATATATTTTTCTCTACGATTTTTATTAGAAGATCACTTGGTAAATCTCACCATCTAACCAACATAAATGGGGATTTTTAGTCCCAAACATCCCATTAAGCTGATATTAGATCTTTTCTCCACCTAGCTGTTGGGTGTAATGTACAATGGAATAGACATAATGTGTAGTTTTGCCAAATGCTAGTTATGGAAAAGGACTAAAGGTAGAATGAGTTTATAAAGACTGGATAAAGAAATGTTATTTTCTTTTTTTAAAGACTTATTTATTCATTTAGAGAGCATGAGGTGGGAGGGGCAAAGGGACCAGGAAAGACAGAATCTCAAGCCGACTTGAGACTCCACTGAGCCTGGAGCTGAACATGGGGCTCTATCTCACGATCCTAAGATCATAACCTGAGCTGAAACCAAGAGCTGGAGGCTTAATCACCTGTGCCACCCAGGTGCCCCAAGAATGTTATTTTCAAATATGAAAAGTAACTCCTAAATATAACAGGTAGAAGGGGGCTACCATCCAAGGTATCAAAAAGTATAAAAAGATTATTTTGTTATATACCACTATGCCTTACACATGAAAGGCAATAAATATCTTTGAATGATTGAATGAATTGTTTCTATCAGTTTTATTTACCATCACAAAATATACCAAACTGTATGATATAAAAAATCATACATTATTCAATACGAATTTATAATTTGTCAAACACTTAAAAGTCCATAGAGAATCAAAGAAAGCATTATATAAGATCTATATTTTAAATCATTTTAAAGTTATTTTATTACTAGAGTTAAGTCACATATAATTTCATATTCACCTTAATTTTATCCATAGATAATACTTAAAAGAAAGCAGTAAGGAAAAGCAAATTTTGAAATGAATTTACAATAATTTTGCATAGTCTAGGTACTGGCAAATGTTGTCTTTCAATTTTTTTTTTCAAACACATTTTAAGCTCTGTGTCTAGTTACCATAAATCACATAACAATATATAGAACTAAGTTTTAAAACCTGAGGCAGTTTATTACTGTGTTAAGTTATGGAATGGAAGAAAGAAGCCCTGAGGTCTAGTTCTGCCTTTTCTTCTATGAAGTAAGGCAACTGGATTATAACATCTTCAGCTTTATATGTATATATTTTAAGATTTATCTATTTTAGAGAGAGAGAGCATGAGAGCGTAAGAGCGTGTGAGTGGGGGGAAGGGGCAGAGGAAGAAAGAGACAGAGAATCCCACCAAGCAGACTCCCTGCTGAGGGCAGAGCCTGATGTGGGGCTCAATCCCAGAACCCAAAATCATGACCTGAGCTGAAATTGAGTCAGGCGCATAACCAGCTGAGCCACCCAGGCCCCCCTACAACTTTATATTTCTATTTAAGAAAGACATTCCAAACATTAGCTGAAAGGGTAGTAAAAATTAGCCAAAGGTTCATTTTAAAATATGAATGTTAAATCAAAACTACAATATGATACCACCTCACACCAGTCAGAATGGGTAAAATTAACAAGACAGGAAATAACAAATATTGGCGAGGATGAAGAGAAAGGGGAACCCTCTTTTGGTGGGAATGCAAGCTGGTGCAGCGACTCTGGAAAACAGCATGGAGGTTCCTCAAGAAGTTAAAAACAGAGCTATCCTATGATCCAGCAATTGTACTACTAGGTATTTACCCCAAAGACACAAATATAGTGAACCAAAGGGGTACCTGCACCCCAGTGTTCATAGCAGCAATGTTCACAATAGCCAAACTATGGACAGAGCCTAGATGTCCATCAACAGATGAATGGATAAAGTAAATGTGATCCATATATACGGTGGAATATTACTCAGCCATCATAAAGGATGAATACCTGCCATTTGCATTGATATGGATGGAACTGGAGGATATTACGCTGATTTAAATAAGTCAACCAGAGAAAGAGAGTTGTTATATGGTTTATATGGTTTCATTACTATGGGGAACATAAAAAAAAAAAACAGCATGGAGGAGCGTAGGGGAAGTGAGGGAAAACAGAATGGGAAGTCATCAGAGAGGGAGAAAAACCATGAAAGACTATTAACTACAGAAACTGAGGGTTGCAGGAAGAACAGTGGATGGGGGATGGGGTAACTGGGTGATGGGCATTAAGGAGGGCACATGATGTAGTGAGCACTGGGTGTCATACAGAACTGATAAGTTACTGAACACTCCACCTGACACTAATGATGTACTATAAGTTGGCTAACTGAATTTAAACAAAAAACAAAATATGACTGTTATTCAATGTCTCTTGAACAATTTGATTAAATACTTTCCGTCTCAAGTTTGGCACCTCCTCCCTATTCCTTGTCTAATTTGCACAAAAATTCACTTAGAGTTTTTTAAGGAACCGGTAGGGTTTTGTGTTTTGTATTTTGAATATGATGACACGTGTACATTAGCTGTCTTCCCTCCCAAAGCACAGGGACTATACCACACTTTGTTCAGCTTTGTAATCCACATGATGCCTGGCATCGTGTCTTACACGAAACGCTAAGCAAACACTTATTAAATAATTGATTGAACTATTACAGGAGGTATTAGCCAGAGCTTTACTGGACAAGCTACAGCATTCAAATTATTCATTCATTCATTCATTCAACAAACACTTGCTGAAGGTTTACTGTGCGCCCTACGCTGGGCTGGGGGCTAAAGAGAGAAGAGTAAATAGAGTTGCTGGAAGTATGAGATCTCGTAAAACCACAGGCTGACATTCAATAAATAAATTACCATACAGTGTGATACAGCAACAGCAGAGGGAGTGATGGTATACGGATGACAGGAAAGGGTCCTTGGGCTAGAGAGTGTTATCTCTGAGCTAGGTGGTAGAGGATTTCTATGTGTTTGTGAGGTAGACCTGTGTGCTTGCAGGGTGGGTGTGAGTGTGTGTACAGATTCCAGGGAAAGAGAACGAGCTGGGCCTTCAGAGAGGTGAGGAACAGCTTATGTCTGGGGCAGGCTTGGTGGAGGCGAGGGTATACAGCACCGAGGCTGGGTAGAGGGTGGGGACAGATGAGTCTGAGTGGTTGTGGGCAGAGGGACAACTGTAGGTGATGGAGAGACAATGATAGGCTTTAAACAGGGAAAGTACCCATCACTCCGCTGGCTCTGTAGAGGATGGTTTAGGGTCGAAGAGAGTCTAAAAGAAGGAAGACCCACTTCTAAGCCCGGGTGAGAGATCCTAAGAGCCAGAGCTCCGCGGGCTTCGAGGTGGTGAAGGGCAGCGAATGGCTGGGCAGCGGATGGCTACCCAGTTGCTTATCGCTCTGACACAAAGAACTTTAGATTTTCACTTGCATTGACTCATATGGGTTTTTTTTTTTCTAGAAAAACATTTGAAACTTAAACAATAAAAATTATGACCAAGAAGATGAGGAAAGAATCCAAAAATTATGCTCACGGGAGAGAAAAAAATTGAAGAAAGAAAGGCATGACTATATCCCTGCTAATAAGTAGAACCTGTAGGACATGGTGGAAAGGTTTCCTTTTATGTGTCTATGTGTCAAATCTGTCATAACAGAACATTTCTGAAAGAATTCAAAAGGTACCTCTTCAGCCGAGTTCACTTGATTAGATAGGAACTGTATTATCAAGGTCCCCGTATTTCTTTGTGAGTGTGCGTGCGGTTATTATGGGACTATTTCACCCTGTGACTGTATAGGGCTGCATCCCTCAAACACTTGTCCTCTGGGAGGGGGCAGTGAGCCTCACACGTTGGGGAAGCTTTATCAAGCAGGCGGATAGAGGCCGGGGTTAATAGTTGTGCGACTTTGGAGATAAAATCTAAGAGTGGGATGGGGAGTACAGAGCTAGTGGCTGCTCTCTGTTGGTGTTTCCTGCATAGATCTCTGGCAGGGAAATCCTACCCCTCCTGGGAAAGAAATGGAGAAGGGATGGAGCTCAGTGCTGTTGAACTTCAGGGAAACTGCCTGATGCAGAGAAGACCCAGAATAAGTTATCTGAATAAAATTTAGGTAAGAGTACGTGAAGGATTCTATTTGAAGAACAAAATACAAATCATACTGGAAATGTGCAGATAAACACAAATCCTTTATGTCTTGAGCTTTATTAAACAAACCTAAATAGGTGTTTGTTTGTTTTAAAGTAACTGTTTATTGCTGCTAGCCAGATAGTGAATTCTTTTTTTATGTAAGCTACTACCAGAACTAATTCTATACCAAAATAAATGAGTTATGTCTGTTACTTTTACTTTTCACTAATCATTAGTAAAACTAGTCATAAGGAGGCACCTTATTTTACATGGTATCCCATATATATTTTTAACTTTTTATTACAGAAATTTTAAATATCTACAAAAGTAGACACAGCGCAATAACCCCAAAGTGCCTATCATCCAAGGTCAACTTTCATGACTTCATCATAATCTTGCTTCCTCTTACCCTTTTAGCCTTTCTCTTACTATTTTTAAAAATTTTTTACTTTTAATCAATTTTTCTCCCTTTATTGTTTTAAAGCAAATCCTAAACATTTTATCTTTTTATCCTCAACATTTCAGCATGTAACTCTAAAGATGGGGATTCTTCAAACAAACAAACGAACAAACCTAGATAGAGTGGACTTCTCACTCTTCAACATTAACAGGAATTCTTTCACTGTCTATCTAGCCTAGGCTCAAATTTGTAACTCTCTCTTCCTATCTCTGTAATTATCTCTTAATACTTAATAATATGTCTGTCATGAATAGACTTTTAATTGTTTGAGTCAGGACCCAAATAAGACACACATGTGCAGTTGCCTAATAGATTTAAGACTTTATTAATCTATAGGTTCCACTTCACCTCACTATTTTTCTTGGGTATATTTATTTAGTTAGGGCACTGGGTCATTATCTTACTGTTTCTCCCAATCCAGATTTTGTGAGTTGTCGCCCCATAGTGTGATTAAACATGTTTCTTTGCACTCTGTATTTTCTGTAAGTTGGTAATTATACCTAAGGTTAGACCAGATCCAGGTCAATATTCTTATTATTATTTTAATTATTATTATTATTATTTTTTTTTGGCTGGACTTCTTCATGGATGAAGTTGTGTTTTTTTCATTAGGAGATTCCTAACTTCTGGTTTGTTGTCTTATAATGTTAACAGCTGTTGATACACATAGCTAGATCTTCACATACATATTTTAATTTTGAAAGTTTTGATATAAAAACTATTCAAATGGATTTTCTGAACAACTAAGATTTGTTGAGAGAGAATAGGGAAGTGTCGCCTGAGATTAACAACAACTAAAAAAAACACTTCTAAAAAAACCGTGAATGCAAATAATTCCTAATGATCCCATCAAAGGTTTGTTTCATTTATCCAAATTATATGCCATGGATCAGCAAGCACCTTGACAAGGAAACTTCTTTATGTGGGATATAAATCACCAATTGCTTCCTTATTTAAAAACTGGATGATGATCACAGCTCTGTGACTCCATAAATTTGAGTTTCTAATATTATGCAGAAGAACATAAAACCTGTTTATGCATTATAATGCAGCAATAATGTATCTTTTTGCAATCATTGGCATAACTAAATCTACTAACTTGCCTATAGCATGCATAATGACAAGTTTGCAAAATGATCAGAATTTTAAATTTTAATTCACCTGCAATCCAAATCCCCACAGCAATTAAAGAGAAAACCATACATATCAAGCCAACGAATGCCTTTAACTGAATAAGACACAATTTACAGGGGAGAGTGTTTTCATAAGCCCGTTGAGGCTACAGCAAAACTAGAGTCCAACAAATATAATTGTATATTAAAATAAGTCCTGATTGAAATGATTTGCTTCTGCATCTTCTTTAAAGTAAAGATTTACTGAAGTTCAACAAAAAGCATAATGCTAGTTTGGGCTGCCCAAGGGGTTATTTTCCCATGTTTCTGGTTACTTCTATGGAAGCAACAATAAAGTGAAGAGTCGAGATATTTATCTGGCTCAAGAACGGGCAAATTTTCTTCTATAAATGTCCAGATAGTAAATATTTTAGGCTTTGTGGACCATCTGATCTCTGTTGCAACTACTCAATTATGCTACCATAGCAGAAAACAGTCTTAGACAATACGTCAATAAATGAATAATAAAACTTTATTTATAAAAAACAGGCAGTAGGCCTTGTTTGGCCTGTGCATCACAGTCTCCTGACCCCTAATCTGGATAATTCAAGGCAAATCTTACTGCTAATTGAAGAAAATATGTTTTTCTTCCTCTAAATAATTGAGGTTGGCTGCCTACACTAATTGAGTTCAACAAAAAGTAGCTTAACTCTCCCCTTCATTTGATATGTGTAGACACAGGTTTTGTTATATTTTTAAAGCAAGTCCTTTGAGAAGGCCAGCTACCTGTCTGAGTTTATTAAAATTAATGAGGGATAAGAATGGATCGTCCTGTGTAGAACAAAAGAAATCTGTCAGAAGGAGGTTCAATACTTAATGGAGGCATTGTGCATTTTTACTTGATTTCATAAAGCAACCACTTCAAAGTTGAAGACCAAAGAAAACTTGAACATCGGAAAAGATAGAGAGAGGAAAGGATTTTGTCAGGGTCAGAAATCAATCATTAACTGTAACATTAAACATGAACTTTGTATTCCTGTTACTTCAAATAACAATAACAAGAAAAACCTCACAATCCATTTCAAGTTGGCAACTCACTTTAAAGAAGCTGTATGAATTGTTCCATTGTCTCGAAATTAAAAATGTTCACTCTATCTTTAATTTGTTTACAATTAACTTCTGTTATAACACTGATTACGCAATTGTACAAAATAATAATTCCTTGCAAAGAGGTCCTACAATCTTAAGGGTTTTAAAATAGCACACTTTTAATATGCTTTATAAGCCCAAATGAATATATTCCATAGAGCAAAGATGATTTGTTTTAGTCTGAAATTGAAATAAAATGTATCTATAATTTGTCTTGAGCTTTCCAGGATTAATTTTCGGATGAATTTAGTAGAACTTAAATCAAAGTTTCATTTTATTGTATTTTAAAATCCATAGAGGAGCCTAATGAGAACCTTAAAAGTGACTTTTAAGTTGTGATCAGTTGCGATGCACTGAAACATAGAGATCTAGAAGGAACTTAGATTCCTTAGCATCAAGTGATTGTTTTCTTTGCTGGGGCGCACAAATACTTGATTCCGAAGGACATTTTCTGGTGGTTGTCCAACTTGTTTTGCTAATGTTAAAAAGATAATTCACAAACATTCAACAAATTATCTAACTCTTGCCATTTGCACTTTCGTTAATTCTACGAAGTGTCAAGTAAGACTGCTCCACAGTCCACAGGCATTATGTTCGGGCTCAAGGGAAAATTCAACTTTTGAAACATAAGGAAAGATTTTACAGTGTGTGTCTTTTCTTTCAAATGAGGCTTGACATTTGAAAACTTTAAGATTGAGGACACAGATAAGTGATCTTTTTACACACAGAAGGAAGAAAAGGAATTGGTAAACAAGCTTATAACTGCTGTTTATAAAATCTGCTAATGATCCTGCTAATGGGAGACAGATTAAGGAATGTATTTTCCACGGATTTATCCCCGTAGCAGCTACAGTGAAGAACTGCGATTTTGGCATTCTGTTCCCAAGACGGTCTTTGTAATGGGGGGGAAAAAAAAAGCAACACAGATTACACAGGGATGGACAATGTATGTTAATTAGTTAATTATATTTACATATTCATAGAGAGGGTCTTTAAACTATTTTAGCACAAACTTGAGTTTGGATATAAAAACAGTGTTTTTATGTAATGATGAAACTATAAATATAGACCGTGTCCCCAGTACTCATTCTCGCTTGTATGCTTCTGATCTCATCTCAGCAAGGCTTGTTTTGAGGGAATTTCTGGCTGCACTGTGCTCATTTGTAGTCTTAGATCTGATGACCTTTAAATTTATGACCTCCTACATAATCTTCTTCAGCTTTGGAGGAAAAAGAGATGGGTCAATAGAGTTTTAATTACACAATTCCTGGCAGTGACCTTGTTAGTAGAACACAGACTCCATAGTACATAATGCAATGTAGTCATCTTTTACATTTATTTACATTTTGTTCTACCCTAGCATGGTACCAATGGAAGAAATACAGTTTTTAGAGCAGTGTGATGAGAGATGGCTCATCTCATTAAGTCTGAGAATATCCTTGTGCATCTGTTTTTTTGTGAAAGCACATTTCCCATTTAAAGATACATCGTGGTTTTTTAAGAAACGTATAAAGTGGTTTCTGGAAAATTGAGCACATGATGTTATCTATAGGGCAGCCCTCACTCTAATATTTTGTTGTGAATATGTTTAGGTTGCAAGCATTTCTGGTTTCACTACATTGTTACATACAAGTGAATCATTAAGTTCTGACCCTGTGAAAGTTTATACATCCCTGAGAGGAGGAATTCTGACAGAGTGTCAACAAGTTCTCACAGATCCAGATCAAGCCAACTACGAGGGGGATAACAAAATCCTTTCATGATGTTACGAATGGATGATTTTCAGTTAGAGGCTTTTAGTTGAGGATTATAGTGCCAGGCAAAAAATGACTAAGTTGAAATGCTTTGGAGAAAAACTCTCATCTCTGTGTTGTCATTTGCCTTCTAGACATTCTCCAACAGGTTTGGCTGTGGGCTGGGATTTCCTGTAAAATTCAAAGGGGTTTAAAGGAATGTCTTACTGGATAATAGGAGTACCCTCCACAAGAACCCATCTTTGGGGAAGGAAGAATTATGAGAGGTTTTTATCAAGTGAGGAGGAACTAAGAGCAAGGCAATGACATTGTGGCTTGGATTAAGTTGTTGGCTTTGGTAGATAAAAACCTCAGGTATTGCTTTTGGAAAAAGTTGTTCCTGATGAATTTGTTCCCCGTTGGAATAGTTTAGGTTGTAAGTCAGTTCTCTGGATAATTGCGTTGTGTCTACATAGTTGGGGGATTCTTTGGAGAATTTAAGTCAATTTAGTTACTTATTGTTTAGTTTTTGAAAACTCTTCATTGTAGCCCACAAACAAAAGTGCACATTTTCTGAATGTATATGGCTTACAGATGGTCACAATTGTCACTATGGTGTCCAGCCTCCACATCAAGAAACATAACGTTACCAGCCTCTGGAAGCTCTGCTTATGTTTCTTTCCAGACACGTCTCCCACTCCTAAGCTTATTCTATTCCTTATTCCTCAGTTATAGATGACTTTTGATTTTTCCTAACTTTGTATAACTTGAATCATAGAGAATATATTCTTTTGGGTCAGGCTTTTTGTTTGATGTTGTATTTGTTAGATTTACTAGGACTAGTTTTAGATTGTTAATTTTCATTGTGTATTTTGTTGTGTGACTATATCGCAACTTATTTATCCATTGCACTCTTTTGTGGATAGTTCCCAGTTTTAATGATTAGGAATAGTGCTGCTATTGGACATTAAAGTAGATGTTTTTTGGTGACTGTGTCTATGCATTTTTCTTGTATATATTTTTGCCTTAAAAAGTACACTTTGTTATAGTTATTTAAAAGTATTTGCCAACTCCGATATTCAGATCATCTGTGGATCTGCATCTATTGGTTTACTCTTTTCCTCTTGATTATTAGTCATATTTTCTTGGCTCTTGCACGCTTAGTAACTTCTGATTTTATGCTGTAATTTAGAATTAAAAGGCACACAGAAGGTCCCAGTGGCTTTGTCTTCCACCAAAGGGCAGGCAGACAGACAGAGAGTAAAGGAAGCATCACCTTAATCCAATCAGAGATTGCACTGGGCTAGGGCTGAACGGGTGGCAGTGTTAGTAAAAACTAGTGACATCTTGCTTGCTTGTATTTCTTGAATGTGGTTCTATGATATTTTGATTGAAAGACCATTTGTCATCCTTCCTTTCAGTCTTTCCTTAAAGACTGCAAGAGATCCAGCTCTGTGCTTTGAAATTCCTCAGTCCAGTTCTCAAGCCACCTTTCCCAGGCAACTTGGAGAAATGGCCAAAATCTTCAGGCCACGACCGATCCTATAACTTGAGATAGAATCTTCCCCTGGCAGGTGTGTTCGCGAAGCCCTGTGAAACTTCGGGAACGCTCGTTCTGCCTTTTAGGAGTTAGAGTCCTGGCCCTACAACCTCTTACAAAACCATGTTGTCCTCTAGCACTATATAACTGCTAAATGCTTTTCTGGTTTCTCTTTTCCAAGCTCAGTAGCTCTAATCAGACCCAAGGCTATACTCAACCTAAGCCTAGACTAGTAAATGCCCGACTGTCACCAGATATCCTTATTATATTTCTATGCCCCTGAAATTTTAGCTGGTTTACTCTTTGTTGTTTCCACAGCTCTCTGATGGCTTTACAAACCTATTATTCTTAAATATATCTTTCTTTTTCTACTTTGGCAGCATAGAAACGTTGGCCCCTCACGACCTCCTATATCTCAGAAACGGAGGTCAAGTATATTCATTTTAATTATAGTTTGTCATATAGAATTCTTGCTATTTTACAGAGTAAGTACATAATCTCAATTTGTATTCTCACAGGAATTCTATGAATTAAGCAGATGTGCATCAGTCTTTCTATTTTATGGATTAGGGACTAAGGTCCAATAAATTAAATCTCTTGCAAAAGATCAATCTGCCAAGGGGCAGAGAAGAACCTTTTATCTTTAAATTCCCTAAAGTTCAGTGCTATTTACTGCACTCCACGATTATTTTTAACACATAAATACAAACATAGTCACAAATACTTCAGCAGACATTTACATATCAAACACAGATTTGAGACCAGTAGGATATTTTTATATGTCGTTTTTAAAATTTGATACCAGTGGGGGAAAAACAAACACAACCGGAAAATGATATACATGGTGGGGTTTATAGGACACCAAAAACTATAAAACCCTCACCTCCCAAATTCATCCTGCCCTGTCATGGGTAATGCCTGACATGTCATCATTTTGACTTTAAACCTTTGGGTAAATAGAATCTTCCCGAGATTCCCCGTCAAAACAGAGATATTCCTGTTTTTGTTTTGTTTTGTTTTGTTTTGTTTTGATCATGAGGAGAATGAAACTTTCAGATGGAAACATGCCGTAAGGAGTGAGCCAGAGTGGGGGCACCTGGGTGGCTCAGTGGGTTAAAGCCTCTGCCTTCGGCTCAGGTCATGATCTCAGGGTCCTGGGATCGAGCCCCGCCTCAGGCCTGCCTCTCTGCCTGCTTGGGATCTCTGTCTGTCAAATAAATAAACAAAATCTTAAAAAAAAAAAAAAAGAAGAAGAGAGCCAGAGTGCCGAAGTGTACAAAAGTGAAAAGAACAGATGACGCACGGATGGATAACGTGTTCATCTCAGAAAGCCTACACAGGTGCAGGTGAACTGCGAACAGCGGGATGGTCAGAGACCAGTATGGTGAGGGGTCAGTTAACCATAAAATGGTAAGTGTCACAGGTGAAAGAAACAGGATGGGCAGGCTGAACCGTCCTGTAGTACAAGGGAGAGAATAACAGACTGAAAGTCGGATGGTGCGGACCTATCTGCTCAGGCTCACAGTATGTATAGCATTAGAGGGCAGCAGCTTTTGGCTCAATGCTGTCCCCCAATCTTCCCATTACCTTTTGTTCATCGGTGTTTCCTCTCTGCCTCTTGAAAACATTTGTGCTTATAACCCTTGACTAGTTAAATCATTTTATTTTATAGATGAGATCCTGAGCCTGGAAAGTGGCATAGCTAGCTTAATGAAGCATGTCCTTCTTGTCATTATTCTCAGAAAGCACCTCCTCATATTAGTTCAAAACCTATTCATCATGAGTTTACCCAGTGGTTATTTCACTGCACAATGTGCTTTTTTCTTTTTTTTAAATACTTTTATTTCCACTAGACTGTCTCTTCCTTCCCCTACCCATAAAAGAACAGACATCTTTGCTTCAGATGATTGATATAAGGCCAATGGGTAGAAAATATGAAGCAGATTTCAGCCTACCTATAATAATTAACACTCTATAAATTTCAGTTGTCTCAAAAGGGAACAGTGGTTTTGAAATAACACACACTCTGTCATTGGAAGTGTTCAAGCCAAGGTTAGGGATACTGAAGAAGGAATTCCTGTATTGGATGGAAGTTTGACTTCGAGATCTCTAAATTGCCTTCCAATTTAAGAAACATATGTAAGTCTTAATCTGGATCTATAGCCTCTGTAAATTTAGCATCTGTATATCTACATTGGAATCCATCTCTAGTTCCAGAACTACATCTTTAACCATTATAGCTCTGTGTCTATCTCTATGTGACATAAAACATATAAACTTGTTTATGCATCACATATTTGTTTAATATATAAATGTACTCCGTATTTATTGTGAACAATACAGCATTTTTGGTGCTGTTGAGGATACAACAGTGGACCAAAACAGTGTTGTTGCCAGAAGTAGCCACGGCCAGTGAGATTGTTTAGGATTAAAGAACTCAATTTTGGAATAAACTAGCAGTGAAAGAAGTTGAGGATTCTATTTGACATCTTTGATTTAATCTGTGAGTTTACAAAACATTCCCATGGAATATTTCCTAGGGTTTAGATCTCTATCCAAAGCCATCAGAGGGCTTGTATTCAATGAGGTTGTGTTAACATAAGCAAACCATTGCTGGGTCTGGGCAGAGATTGCAACCATTGAACTGGATGAGAAAGAAGTGTCCTTTCCAGAGATTTTGTATTTATGTAAGCAAAGAAAGTTAAAGGAGTTTAAGATTTTGCTTTTTTTCTCTTTTCTTTTTCCTTGTGAAATAGAGAAACAAAACACTTTTTGTTCCATTATAAAATTATAACTAATGAAATGTTTGGAGACCCATAAGGCTAGACAATATGGCAAGGCTAATTGAGTTTTTAGAAAACTTCATTTCTTTAAGTAAAAATGCACAAACACAAGGAAGAGTTTGCAAACTTCCTATAATTTGGAAGCAACTACTTTCTTGGCTCAAAATTTCAATAGTTTGTTTTCCTACAACTAATGTGACAGATTGAAATGGAGAAAAGAAAAGTAGAAAGAGCTAGTATTAATCCTCTGGTCTGAAACCTTCAGGAACTCGAAGGCTTTGGAATGTAATACAAAGTTCTAGATTATTTTACTACTTTCTTATAGGAAAAGTACTTTCTGGGGAAGAAAACAAACTTTTTGCCTCATGAGACATCATTCCTTTTCCAAATACTTATAAATATCAGCAAATTTCTTTCTAACATCTTGCCCCATGTGGGATTTTTAGATTGTAATATTTCTATGAGGTGGGGGTTAAGTCAGTTTATCTAAGAATCCATTGCCATATCTGAGGTTGTGAATATTTACTGCTATGATCTATTTAAGAGTTTTATAGTTTTAGTTTTTATATTTAGATTGTATCTATTTTAATTTTTCCATACGATGTGAAGTAGGGGTCCAACCTCATTATTCTAGGAATGGATATCCAGTTGTATTCTATTACTTAGTATCTTATTGGGAAAGAAAACTAAATTATTGACCTATCAGAAAACCATTCCTTTTCTAAAAAGCTGTAATTATTAACAAATGTCTTTCTAATGTGGCTGCTACATGAAAGACTCTTATACCACGATAAACTTTTAAAGAAGAATGCTTGAGTTATAAATGTTGAAGTGTGAACTCGCCTTCTATCAGTTGAGAGGCTAGTACATTTCAGGATATGTAATAAGTTAGCAGTATTTAATAATTATTTGTTAAAGGAGAATTATTGGTGATGTGAAATGTACTGAGAGGATATGTCTTGTTTTTGAATTCAAAACCAAATTGCTACCACACATTTCTATGACAACAAGGGAGTTACTGAACCATTGTGAGCTTTGTTTTCTCATCTATCAGATAAGGACAACAGTATCTATCTCCTATGATGTGTTATCATGATCAAATGTGATAATATATGTAAAACTGCCTTGAAAAAATAAGAGCTCAATAAAAATTTATTAGGATTGACTTGGCTCTAGGATGAATTCATTTTGGGATGTATATATTCTTTTCCTAGAGCTGCTTTACTGAGGTACAATTACTATTATAAATGCACACTTTGACATTAAATTGCAGATATTTAAAGTGTACCATTTGATACATTATGATGCATATATCCATAAAAGGCTCACCGCGGTTAAGATCGTGAACACATGTATTACCCACAATAATGTCCTCTGTCTCTGTAGTCACTCTTTCCTGCCCCTGCTGGTTCTTCCTTCCCTAGGCAGCCACTGATCTCTGATCTGCTACTATAGAGGAGTGTGCATGTTCCAGAGTTTTCTATAAATGAAATAGGCAATATGTATTCTTTTCTGTCTGGTTCCTTTCACTTAGTATGATGCTGAGACTCACGCTTACAGTTGAGTGTGTCAGTAGCTCACTTATTTTTATTACTGTGTGTGTTCCACTGCATAGATATGCCATAGTTTGTATGTTTATTCACCTATGGATGGACACTTCGTGTGGTTCCATTTTGGGGGTACTAAAAATAAAGATGTAGGAAGGAGGAATGAGTAGGTGAAGCACAGAGGATATTTAGGGCAGTGAAACACTCGAAATACTATAATGGTAGCTATATAGCATAATAAATTTGTCTAAACCCATAGAATGTACAATACCAGGAGTGAAAGCTATTGTAAACTATGGACTGTGGGTGATGATCATGGGTCAATGTAGGTTCATTAACTGTAACAAATACATCACTCTGGTAGGGATGTTCGTAATGGGGGAAGTTACCTTTCACTCAATACCTAAACCTAAGCCTAAAACTGCTCTAAACTATTAAGTCTAGGGTGGTTCAGTGGGTTAAAGCCTCTGCCTTTGGCTCAGGTCATGATCCCAAGGTCCTGGGATTGAGCCCCACATCAGGCTCTCTGCTCATCAGGGAGCTTGCTTCCCCATACCCTCCCCACCGCCTCTGCCTGCCTCTCTGCCTACTTGTGATCTCTGTCTGTCAAATAAATAAATGAAATCTTAAAAAAAAAAAAATAAATAAATAAATAAAATAAGTATTAAGTCTATTAAAAAAATTTGAAACATCCATGCACAGGTTTTTATATGAACATGCGAATTCAGTTCTCTTAGGTAAACACTTAGGTATAGGACAGCTGCAACATATGGCATGTATATATTTAACTTTTTAGAAAACTACAGAAATGTTTTATGAAGTAGTTGTACTATTTTTATTTCCCCCAACCATGTGTAAGTTCCAGTTGCTCCATAGCCTCACTCTCCCTTGGAATGGTTAGTCTTTTAAGTTTTACTCATTCTAATTGGTGTGAAGTAGTATCTCACTAGGTTTTTTTTTTTTCCCCATTGGATTTTAATGTGCACTTCCCTAGTGATTAACGATACTGAGTACTGAGTTTTTACTTATGTGCTTGCCATTTGTACACCTTTGGTGAAGTGTCTGTTGAAACTCTTTACCCAGTTTTTATTTGGTTCTTTTGTTTTCCTGCTGAGTTTCGAGAATTCATCCTACAGTCCAGATACAAGTTCTTTATCAGATATATGTTTGGCAAATATTTTTTCCCCTAATTTGTGGCTTGTCTTTTGTTCTCTTTTTTTTTTTTTTACATTTTATTTATTTATTTGCCAGAGATCACAAGTAGGCAGAGAGGCAGGCAGAAAGAGAGAGAGAAGGGGAAGCAGGCTCCCCGCTGAGCAGAGAGCCTGATGTGGGGCTCGATCCCAGGACCCTGGGATCATGACCAGAGCCAAAGGCAGAGGCTTTAACCCACTGAGCCACCCAGGTGCCCCTCTTTTTGTTCTCTTAATAGTCCTAGCAAAGAACAGAAATTTTTAATATTGATATGGTTAAATATGCCAATTTGGTTTTTGTTGTCGTTGTTTTTGTTGTTTTTTTTTGTTTTTTTCTTTTGGTGTTGCATCTAAGCAATTTTTGCCTGGCCTAAGATCACAAATATTAAGTTTCTTGTAGAAGTTTTCTAGGTTTTACATTTAGGTCTATGATCTGTTTGATATCTTATACGTGATAAAAGGTACGTATCAACATTTATTTTGTTGCACATTTGTATTCCAATTATTCTGGTACCGTTTGTTGAAGTGACTTCTTTCTTCTCTGTATGGTTTTTGCATCTTTCTCAAAAATTAGTTGTCTATCTAATAGGCTAAAGGCTATTTCTGGACTCTATCCTGTTCTATTGATCTACGTATCTACCTTGAAGCCAGTAACAGTGTGCCTTGATAACTGTGATAACTTTTAATAAGTCCTGAAATTAGTAGTATAAATCTAGTTTTGTTCTTCTTTTTCAAAGGTCCTTTGAATTTCTGTATACATTTTTGCACCAGCTTGTGTTTGTTTTTCCCAGATTATGTTGAATCTATACTTCTATTTATTAAGACTCAAATCTTAATACTGGGTCTTTTGACCCATAGAACAGTACATGGAACAGTGCTTAGGTTTTCTTTATTTTTCTCAGCAGTGTTTCCAGTTTTCATTGTACGGGTACTTAACCCCAGGTATTTCACATTTTTGATGCTACTGTTAATGGAATTCCTTGTTAAATTTCGGTTTCCAATTGTTCATGACTAATCTATAGATATAACATTGACTTTTGTATATTGATCTGGTGTCCTGCAAACTTGCTAAAATCATTTATTACTTCTAGTAGCTCTTTTGTAAATTTTCTACATAGACAATTTTGTCATTTGCAAATAAAGACAGTTTTACTTCTTTCTGTCCAATCTGGATGCATTTTATTTGTTTTATTGAAATATAGCACTGGCTAGGACCTCTAGTTCAATGTTGAATAGAAATGGTGAGAACAGATGACCCTGATATAATGTTCTTTGTGTTTCTTGAGCTTTGTGTTTACCGAACTCCTTGAATCTGTGGTTTTATAGTTTTAATCAAATCTGGAAATATTTGACTTTTATTTCTTCAAATATTGTTTTTTGTTTCCCTCTTTTCTCTCTTTTCCCTCAAGGATGCATGTGAAACATGTATCAGGCTTTTTTTTTTTTAAGATTTTATTTATTTATTTGACAGAGAGATCACAAGCAGGCAGAGAGGCAGGCAGAGAGAGAGGAGGAAGCAGGCTCCCCACTGAGCAGAGAGCCCGATGCGGGGCTCTATCCCAGGACTCTGAGATCATGACCTGAGCCAAAGGCAGCGGCTTAACCCACTGAGCCACCCAGGCACCCCTGTATCAGGCTTTTTGATGTTGTCCCACAGTTCATTGATGCTCTTTCATTTAACTGTTCTTTTGGGGGGGGGCGCTTTTTTTCAATATTGCTTTTTCTTCAAGTTCTTAATAATTTCTTCTGCAATGTCTAGTCTGTTGTTATTCCCAATCAATGTATTTTCTAAAGTCCCTTCCCCTGTTTCCCCTACTAAGGCAATACCCTTCTGAGTATTCTACCCAATGCTTGGAATTATGTTTTCCAGTATGGCTAGTAGAACAGGAACTACTTTTTTCTCTGTGTGAAAGCCTGGATGTGTTCCCTTCAATCCTTCTAATTGTTTCTCCCCTCTCCTTGGTGTGGTTTGGTCACTGATCGGTGTTCTCCTGGATACACAAAGGGGTTCTCCACCAATCTCCAAAATCCTCTCTCTCTTAGGCTTCTGTGCAAAAGATACACCTTGCAGAATTATTCACACTTTATAAACCAGGGGTCAGCAATCTTTTTCTATAAGGGGCCAGATGGTACATATTTTAGGTTTTGCAGGCCATATGGTCTCCATTGCAACTACTGATTCTGCCATTAAAACATTAAAGCACTTATAGTATGTAAATGAATGGGCATGGCTGTGGTCCAATAAAACTTCATACATAAAAGCATGTGGCAGGCCAGATTTAGCTTATGGGCCTCAGTTTATTGACTAATGTCTGCCTTTTGGATTTTGTTTTATTTTGTTTTTGCAGTTACTATCTCTTGGATGGAATTTAAGACAGAAAAACTCATTCCATATTCAAAGTAGAAAGAAGAGTATACTGCTATTGAAAATGTTCGGATTGGTGTCTGCTGACACTTGGATTCATTACTTTTGTCTTCTGTTTTTGGAATGCTAAGCAGTGCATCGTTTGATTCTGACATTTAAGCTAATTGCTCTTTAATGTACATTTGACATATGAGGCAACATATTGCAATCTAAAAATAATTAAGATAAATCATTTGCTTATATTGCTGTGGAAAAGACAAACTATGTTCCATCTCCCTCCCTCATAGTGTCTGAACCAGAGGATGCTGCAGTCAAGACAGAGAAGGGGTACTTGCTGCTCATGCCACACCTCAGCGTCTCTGCACAGTAACCAGGACCAGCATGTGGCAGCTTCCAGAATGCTCTCTCTGTCATCAGACAACCTCTCCAGATGGGGCTGCATTCCAGGCTTTGCTCTCCTGAATTCCTCTGGAGTGCTTTGGCAGGCAGCCAGCATGCTATGAAGGATTAGATTCTGCTCCCTTCCTCCTCCATAACCCACCCACCCGCCCCCCAGAGGATTTCCCTCTTTAAGTTTAAAAGACTGGCTCCAACCAGCAGGTCCAATAAGGGGGCCTATTTATAAGTTGAATACCTTGGGAATTAGGCTGTACAAACAGGTCACAGTTGAATATGTAGCATGTGCAAATTGACTTTTCTCTTTGGGGCGGGTGGTGGGAAACCCTCATGGTTTTCTCTAGGGGAGTTATACCATCATATAACAAACTGTCCCAGGGGTACCATACATGTTTGAAGGGTACAGATCATTTGTTTCTATGGGCACCCCACTTTTAGTTATAAAGTTAACTGATCATATTTCAAAAGCATGTTATAAAATATGTTCTTGACAGGAAACCTTTTCTCTATGCTAAGCAAGGAACGGTTTCCAACTTTATTCTATATGATTACATATTATGAAATCAAAAGTCTATCTGTTATTTCTATACAAAGCCAATTTGTTCATTCTTTATAAATACAGATTTTTGGCAAGCTTTCAAATAAAATGCACGTGCCATTTTTCTATATTGTAATTTTTCAAAAAGAGGTCCATTCTATGAACAGATTTACCACATTTAATTAAATATGCATTTATTTAACACGTATTATATATAATGTGTCTTTGCTAGAAAGTAAGCTCTACGATAGCTAGAACTATGTGTGTCCTCTTTATCACTGTATCCTTAATGACTAGAGTAACTTGACACACAGTTATATCACTAAATGTTTGTGCAGTAAATGAGTGAATGTATATAACTGACCCTCCTGGGTGGGGTGACTGAAAAACTACTGGAATGATAAAAGGTAAATATGTTTACAGAAAATAGTAACTTCATTTTTATAGTGCTTAAAGGTGGGGGTCTTCTCTGTTGAGGAGAGCTTAACAATGCAGTGGAATCTCCCAAGAAGGTCTTTGATGGCAAGACATTTTATAGAGAACATCAGAGAAAACAGTTCTATTTCTAGAACAATCCTTTTTGTTGTTATTGTTACTAGTTTCTATCTATATTGAGCTGTGGTTAGAAAATATAGTTTGTATTATAGTGGTTCTTTGCAATTTGTTTTATGAATCAATTTTTGCCTGCCTCTGCAAAATGGATTTCTATCCACCCTCTACCTTACCCTGTCACTGATGCTGTGGGCTTTCTGTGTTCTGGTCTTTGGCAGGGATCTCAGATCTTATACAGACATGAAACCAAAGTTCAAGGCCACCAGAAACTGGTAGATGCTTGCCTAGGACTGTTTTTACTTCATTTCTGATCATATAGTTGCTTCTTATTTTTTTTCCCTGAACTCAGCCATTCATATGTAAGGGAATATGAATATTTCACGTAGCATTTTCATCGGGTTCACAATGGAATCTCCAGATCTCTTGGTGAAATATTGTGAGATACAGACATCTTTTCTCAAGGTTAAAGTTCTTTCTTCCCATGTCTTTAGGGCCAGGAAGAAGGGGTAAAAAGTGAGAAAGTGAGTCATAAGCCCTTGGTTTTGACATCACTATCTATTCCATTGGAACAAGGTTTGATCATGGTAGAGGTTGATAATACAGGAAGCTGGAAGACAGACATTTGGTTCTGAGACTGTGATATATCTTAAACTAATTAAAACTTCTTGATTGTGTCCTAATGGTCAGCTATCTCCTGTGCAGGATAGGAGTGAGTCTAGAGCCATGGATTTTCAACTTGGCTTGCAATGTTTAATGTTGAGCAAAGTGCCATTTTAAAAATAATCTTAGAATTCCATCAAATTTTATCACCTTTATTCTTTGTTGGGACTAAGAATTTAAGTTGTTTATTGTAACATATTATACACGCTATCTTCTTATTCATGTGAAATAATATAGTCTATTACTATGATTTACCGTTTTACTTAGAGTCATTACCTTGCAGTGACAATAAAAAGATATTGTTCTTGTCTTCCAGAAATGGTGACAGTGCAAGTTGAGCTGAAATTGAACCATTATCACTATAGACCAGGCTGTATGGGTAGTATACTTTCTGTATATTAACATATTCATTTTTATGCCCTTTGTTTGCAAATTTTCATATACCTTTCCCAGTGTGTATGTGTACTTATTTTCCAAGTTGATACATGAATAATAAATAAGGATGACAGTAGCATAGTCAGAGAGCAATGGAATTCCTTAGGAATTTTAGGAAAACATATAGTTTACATTTTACTACTAAAGGTGTAAGTGAAAGATACTGGAAGACCCATATAGCAGGAGTTAATAAACCCAAATTCTAGCAACTCAGCAACTACCACTCCTCTATAATACAGATTTTGCACGCACAGTTCAAGTGGCTTAAATTTCATTATTTAGTTGTTACTTAGTTGTCATTCCTATGAGAGAGTGAGTCATGAAATTTTTGTTTCCATCATACTTAAACTCGGAATTTCAGGCAGTTTTATGAAACCTACATACTTTTATGATATTTTACCTCCTTTTTCCTTACTGTTTACCTTGGTGAGTGTTTAAAGCTGCTTAACTTACTGCCACGTAATCAAGTTCATCTTAAGGCTGAGGCAGGTAACAAGTTGCCAACCATATTATTTTTAAGGGCTTTATAGAAATGATCTAACCCATATAGCATTAAAAAAAAAAATCACACAGACCAAGAATCCAGGCACTGGAGTATGTGAGGAAGAGCTTGGGATTGGTGTCCTGGGTACACTGGCTAGTCACATCAAGTTGTAGGTCAAAGAATGTAAAATGCCAATTATATACAGTTCTCCCTAATCTTATCTATGTAATGCTGGCATATTTCTGAACCTCACGAACTTCAGTTTTGTCCATTTCAGTGATGAAGTAGCTCTGCACAGAAGATGGTTGTCAGGCATAAACAAAGTAGTATATTTTATTGGCTTTAAACCATAAAGCACTATAAATATATGCATTACGCATTTTGTAGAGTATTGTGGATTCTAACTTGCATTTTCCCTTTAACCCCTATGATTTTAATTTTATCTGGAAATTACCCTTATATGGTTTGGGAGATAAAGAAATGTGAGAATATTGGAAAAGTAAAGGTTAGATCACACAATCAAAGGAAATGAAAGGTCACTTTTTAGGAAGGAAAAAAATTAACTATCTGTGAAATTTAGTTTTTTTGAGATTTTAAAATAAATTTTAGAAGTGATGGGCTGTTCTTTAAGCAACTGGTTCTCTTCATTATCATTATCATGACATCCTTACCCTTAGCTTCATTCACAGGTAAAAATAATAAAAAAATAATAAAAATTAAAAAAAAATAAAGTATTTCCTGAAAATGGTAAAAATAAACTAAAGTAGACTCCTTCATTAACAATGTGAATTCTTGATTTGGTGGAATGAAGGGATTCTCCAAAAAGGTGTACAAAGAACCAATAGGTTTTCTAGAACTCACTTATGGGAGAGTTGCTATAGAGGTCTCGCTTTCCCCTTGCAAGAGGAGGTCTCTGCCCAACATCTGGCAACAGGGTACAATAAAACTGTTCACATCCAGGCTCTGAGATACTTATGGATGAGTATTAAGAGGTTTTTGATATTGTTATAGAAACTAAGGCAAAAGTAGAAATTCATCAAATGCAGGTAGGTAAGTATTTTTGAAAAAAAAAAAAAATACAGCAACACTGCTCATTTCCAAATTTGCCAAAATTAAGCAAACTACAATCTGGAAAGCGTATTGAACTCCATGTGTTTCCCATACATTAGCAAGTCTGAAACAATTCCTTTGTGTTAAACCAAAAAATGCCTGTCAGGAAAGCAAGGAAGTATCTGCCCCCTCACAGGGCTGGAGGAAAAGGCCACATGAGCACAGAAGCTGACGGGGTTGTTTACAGAGTCTCAGACTGGTGGGCATCTCCCCAGGGGAGAGGAGCCAGGGAGGGGAATGGCAGCAGACCATAAAGAAGAGCGCTGTCTGTTACGATGGAAGCCAGCTGGCACACTGAGGGAGCCCTGAGCTTAGGCTGCTCCCAGGCATGGTGGGTGTCTTCGATTGTGATGTCACAGCTGCCTTGGGCATCACAAATTCCCAATTTCATGCTTTTTATGAATAATGGCCCAGTGGTTAGTACCCAGCCAGAGGAATTCAAAATAAAAAATGTTTTGCTGCTTCTGACACTTCTTAAGAGAACCACAGAAAGGAGAATTTTACATACCCTCCAGTCAATGCATTGTCTACTAATATACCTCATATGAGTCTGAGAAAAAATTCAAATGGTTTTCAGAACAGAAATCTGAGGGTCTTGAGATCTGAGGGCTTTGAATATGTTAAACTGACATTTCTGGTATTTTCCAAAGAAAGCCCAAGATGGGAGCACACAATACATAAAGATTAGAAATCATATTCAATTATTTCAACTTGCTTGTATCTTATAAACATATATGAATACATGCATGTACACATTCATATACAATGGAGTGTTGATAAACATATACAATTTTAATTAGCCCCTCTGATATTATCAGTAATATATTGTCTATTGCCCCTCAAAGATTTTGTTAAAAGAAAAGATAAATAGAAGAAGAATCCTATAATAAATATGAGTTTTATGACTTGCTTATCCTTAATTTAAAGGTAGTGTAGGTAAGAAACAACCTTTGGAGTCAGAAAGAATGGAGTTTGAATTCTAGCACTACCATTTTATAGTAATAATGAAAACAAATTGAGTTAATATTTATAGAATGCTTACTACATACAAGGTGCTCTGTACCAGGCATTAGCTACTACATTACTTATTATCTATAGAATATTATTTATCATCCTTACAGCAATCCTATGAGGTAAATGATTGGAAAATGTATTTGCTTTTATAGCTACATCTTCTAGCTCCTCAAAGAGTTCTCAATTATTACCCCCGGACTCCATATTTCTCTGTTTCCAAGCTTCCATGTCTACTTGGCTGACAGGAATCCCAGCATTCTGTCAAATGCAACACATCAAATGCTGAATTTGTCAGCTCCCCCTGCTTGCATCGAATTAGTGCCCCATGCCGCCAACTTCCTTATTTTTATGGCACGTGCCTTATTTTAATGAAATGTTACTCGTCTCCTACATGGGATTTTGCCCTTTCCCTTTCCCTAAATATTCATTCAATCCAAGTTGCCAATGTGTCTTTTCATCTTGATGCTCTCTTTTCAATTCCTACTGCTCTCAGGCTTAATAACCACTGGGCTTACTGGTCTCTTTATATTCTTGATTGTGGACATCAGCTAAATGCTTTGTTTTGCATGGAAATGTTGCCACATCTACTGCATTCACTTTTCCACTCATTTGTCTCTTCCCAAACCTTCAGCGCCTATAGCCTTAGCTTTACACTTAATTGATGCTGACAACAGGAGCAGTCCCAGGGGACTTCCAGCCTATGCTGTCCCCCCTTGCCTGTACAGCACACCTGCATACTCTGCTTCCTATCCAAAACTTACAGAGATGTTCCTGGGGAAAGTGAAGTAGTCCTCACAGAGAGAGCTATTACCTAATCACAACACATGTGAAATAGTTAGCTTATATGGCAAAAAGTAATTTCACAGATGAAATTAAGGTTATAGACTTCAACGGAGGGAGATTACTCTGGACTTGACCCCTTAAAAGCAGAGAACTTACTCTGCCTGAAGGAGAGTGTGGAAAGATGAGGCAGAAATATGGCAGGAAAAGCTAGTGGAATTCAATGTCTGAGAAGGACTCCATATGTTGTTGCTGGTTAACACAGAGGGGGCAACATGACAAGGAATGCCTATGAATTTAAGGAGTTGAGTCTCCTGTCAGCCAGGAAGGAAATGGGGATCCTAGTCATAGAACCACAAGACACTTAGTTCTGCCAACAACTTGAATAAGCTAGGAAGTGGATTTTCTCCCACAGTCTCCATATTAAAGCCAACTCTAGCCAGCACTTTGATTTTGGCCTTGTGATATTCTGAGCAGAAGACTCAGCCATATTCTCCCAAACCCCACACACTCTGACCTACAGAACTTTAGAGATGATCAATTTGTGTTGCTTGAAGCTGAAAGCCTGTGGTAATTTGTTATAATAGTTGGAGAAAACTAATGCAGGTCCCATTTCTGTTTACTTACTCAATGATCTTGAATTCCACAGTCCTTCCTTCCCTCTTTATTATCATCAGCTTTTCATCTCATTCTCATCAGCATATGAAATGACATTTTATCTTCCATCTTAAAACAAACAAATCTCTCTTGGGTCTACTTTCCCCTCCAGCTACTGTTTTATTCCTCTATTCTCCCTATTTTTCCCTATGTATATTCCCTCTCTCTCCTTAACATAAAACTGAAAGAATTGTTTCTTTTAGTACCTGTGTCTGCACTTCCGCTCTTTCCATTTTTCTCTTCTCACTATCATCAGGCATTCCACCCTCCACAACTGGTACACAAAAAACCTACTTGGAAGAGTCACTAGATGCCTACATGTTGCTAAATCCAAAGGTTTAATCGTCTCATCTTCCTTGAACTAAATCCAGAATTGACACAAGTAATAACCTCCTCTTCTTTGAAATACCTTTTCACTCATCTTCCAGAGCCCTACAATTTTATTTTCTTCCTGACTTACCACTTCTCCTTTTAAATTTCCTTCTTTGGTATTTCGTCATTTTGGGGAGTTCTTAATATTGTATTGTCATGGGACTTAGTGGTTCTCAGACCTCTTCTTTATCTATACCCATTCCTTTGGTGTCCTCAACCAATCTTTACGTGTTATGTACATGGTCAACTCCCATATTTCTCTCTCCAGCCTGGACCTCTATTCTGAAGTTCAGACTTGTCCATCTATTGCCCACTTGGTATTTACACTTAGGTGTCTAATAGTCACCTCAAGTGTAACAAGTATAAGACCAAACTCCTGGAGTGGGAAGGGGAGAAACAAAATAAGTAAAGGAGATTAATCTTTCAGTTATAAAATAAATAAGATGTGGGCATGTAATGTTCGGCATAGGAAATAGAGGCAATAGTATTTTAACAATTTTGTATGGTGACAGTAACTAGACATATTGTGGTGACCATTTCATAATGCATATAACTATTAAATTGAATCCCCATTTTGTACTCCTGAAACTAATGCAATATTACATGTCAATTATTCTCCAATTTAAAAAAGTTGAAGGTTGTTCTGGTCCAAGGTGGCAACAAAGGAAGGCTCAGAACTCACCTCTTCCATGGACAGACCAAATCTACACCTATCTATACAGCAATTCCTCCTGAAGAAGAATGGAGGGCTAACTGAACAGCTTCTGCATAATAATGAGAAAAAGGGAGATTAAATAGAGAATGGCAAGAGAAGTGATGACATAGTAATGAAAGGAACCCACACACTTGACACGGCAAACAACAGTGGGGAAGAATAGTATTAAGGGACCATGAACACATTCATCTGTCCTGGGGTACAGAAGAAAAGCTGTGATTTAAAAGGACAATCAGAATACAAAGGAACCAGCCCTAGAACCCTGCCAAATGATAGGAGAGCTGCTGAAATTATCTCCAGGTCATAGGGACTGGCGAGCATAATGGTTTATATTCCCCCTTCATCTTGAAAGCATGGGCAGGAATAGGGTCTGGGTACACTTGCCACGAGTCCCTAGCCCACAACAGGCCAAGTCCTCCCACCAAGGTGGCATCAGTGTGACACACGCTGGACATACCTAGTTAGAATTCATTATAGCTGCAGTTGTCTCACCAAGGTGACACAGGCAGAAAGAACCCTGGAACACGCCAAGCCTGCACTACTTCAGCTCCCAATGACTTGCTGGGGTATCTCTAGTACAGTGTGCTCTGGCATCTCTGGGCTCATGACTAATTAAACTCCAGCTGCCCCACCAACTCATGCCCTACACAGAACACCACAGAAGACCCTGGCCTGCACCCTGCCTTGACTCTAGCTGCCTTACCTGGTCACCTCTTGTTTGGAGAGTCCCGTGATTGACCAGGCCTGCATCTGCTTTAGCTTCCACTGTCCTGCCAGGGTCCTCTGTGTACCCCAGGATACCAGTCATCTTGCCAAGGCACTGTCTGCATAGAGAGTACTGGAACCACCCTGGCCCATGCCCACTTCAGCTACAGCCATCCTGGTAGGCAGTCCCAGCGTTAAAGTCTCGGGACACCTAGCCCATGCCAGCCATAGCTCTAACCAGCCAAACAAATTCACCAGGCATATACAATCTACACAGGAATTGGCCATACACAAGACCATTCTTTCAAGGTTAGGAGAAATAGCTGCTCTGACTAATTTATGGAAACAAACACAGAAAGTCAAGCAAAATGAGGGGGGAGCGGAATATGCACCAAATGAAAGAGCAAAACAAAACCTCAGGGGGAAAGAAAACTAAATGCAATGGAGATAACATATCTACTTAATAAAGAGTTCAAAGTAATGGTCATAAAGTTGTTCACTGGACTGGAAAGAAGAGTGGATGAACTCAGTGGTACTTCAACAAAAAGATAGAAAATATAAAAAAGAACCAGTTAGAGTCGAAGAATATAATGACTGAAATGAAAAGAATACTAGAGTAAATCAAGAGTAAATCAAAGGTTGAAGAAGAATGGATCAGTGATCTGTAAGACAGGTTAATGGAAAGCACACAAGTTGAACAGCAAAAACATAAAA
This sequence comes from Lontra canadensis, assembly GCF_010015895.1. NCBI lineage: Eukaryota > Metazoa > Chordata > Mammalia > Carnivora > Mustelidae > Lontra > Lontra canadensis. Next base: position 1,607,398 of record NW_022631096.1, on the reverse strand, counting down.
GAATTTTTGAAAATGAGGATATGTTAAAGATTGTCTTGAACATCAAGTGAACAAACATTTGCATTACAGGGGTCTCAGAAAGAAAAAAGAGAAAAGAGCAGAAAACTTATTTGAAGAACCAACAGCTGAAATTTTTTCTAACATGGAAATGGAAACAGACATCCCATTTCAGGAAGTGCAAAGAGTTTCAAACAGATGAACTCAAGGAGATCCACACCATGACATATAATTAACTATTTAAATAATTAAAATGTCAAAGATTAAATATAAAGAGAGAAGTTTAAAAGCAGTAAGAGAGAAGCAATCACATAAGGTTGTTAACCTATTTTTCAGCAGAAACTTTGCAGGCCAGAATGGGTGGCATGATATACTCAAAGTGCTAAAGGGAAGAAAACCTACAACCAAGACGAGTTCACATAGCAAGATTATCATTCAGAATTGAGAGAGATAAAGAGTTTCCCAGACAAACAAGAGTTAGAGGAATTCATTCCACTGATTCAGCCTTATAAGAAATATTAAAGGAATTTCCTTAAGTGGAAAAGAAAAAGCCATGATTAAAAGTAAGAAAATTATAAAAGGAAAACATTTTATGAGTAAAAGCAAACATACAGTAAAGTAGTACATCAATCACCTATTAAGCTAGTATGAAGTTTAAAAGACAAAAGTCAAATCAATTGTATCTAAAAAGTTAACTAAGGAGATTCACAAAATAAAAAGATGTAAAATATGATAACATATGAATAAAACATAGAGTAGGGAGTAAAAATTAAGTTCTTTTAGAATGTGTTGAAATTTAAGTGACCATCAATTTACTACAGACTGTTATATTCTCAGGCTGTTATAAATGAACCTCATGGTAACCACAAACCAAAAACCTATAATAGATAAACAAAAAAAAAAAAAAAAAAAAAAACAAAGAGAAAGAAAGCTAAGTATAACACAAAAGAAAGTCATCAATCACAAGGAAAAAGAGCAAGAGAAGAAGAAAAGAATAGCAAAGAATTAATGACAAAAAAATTAACAAAATGGAAATAAGTACATACCTATTAATAATCACTCTAAATGTAAATGGTATAAATGCTTCAATAAAACACAGAAATTGATAGAGTAGATTAAAAAAAAAATAAGACCCTGTATGCTCCCAACAATATCACTTCAGACCTAAAGACCCATACAGACTGAGAGGGAAGAAATGAAAAAAAGATATTACATGTTGATGGAAGGAAAAAAAAATGTCAGGGAAATTATACTTATATCAGATGAAAAAGATTTTAAAACAAAGACTGTAACAAGAGACAAAGAAAGACATTACATAATTAAATATCAATCCAACAAGAGGATATAACAGTTGTAAATATCCATACGCCCAACCCTGAAGTACCTAAATACATAGAGCAAATAATAGCAGACATTGAGGGAAAAATCAACAGTAATATAAAACAGCAGGGAGCTTTAACAACTCCACTTATATTATTGAATAGATCATTCAAACAGAAAGTCAACAGGAAAACGGTGGCTTTGAATGACACATTAGACCAGATGGACTTGACAGATACATATGGAACATTCCACCCCAAAACAACAGGATACATATTCTTTTCAAAGGTACATGGAACATTCTCCAGAACAGATCACACATCAGGCCATGAAACCAATGTCAATAAATTTAAGAAGACTGAAATCATATCCAGCATCTTTTCCAATCACAACAGTATGAAACTAGACATCAATTCCAATAAAAAAAAAAAACCTTGAAAAAACACAAACACATGGAGGTTAAACAATATGCTACTAACCAATAGGTCAAGAAAGAAATCAAAGAAGAAATAAAAACATACATGGAGGTTACTGCCTATGTTCTCCTCTAGGATTCTGATGGATTCCTGTCTCACATTGAGATCTTTTATCCATTTTGAGTTTATCTTTGTGTATGGTGTAAGAGAATGGTCGAGTTTCATTCTTCTGCATATAGCTGTCCAGTTTTCCCAGCACCATTTATTGAAGACACTGTCTTTTTTCCACTGTATATTTTTTCCTGTTTTGTCGAAGATTAATTGACCATAGAGTTGAGGGTCCATATCTGGGCTCTCTACTCTGTTCCACTGGTCTATGTGTCTGTTTTTATGCCAGTACCATGCTGTCTTTTTTTTTTTTTTTAAGATTTTATTTATTTATTTGACAGACAGAGATCACAAGTAAGCAGAGAGGCAGGCAGAGAGAGAGAGGAAGTAGCAGGCTCCCTGCTGAGCAGAGAGCCCAATGTGGGGCTTGATCCCACAACCTGGAATCATGACCTGAGCCGAAGGCAGAGGCTTTAACCCATTGAGCCACCCAGGCGCTCCAGTACCATGCTGTCTTGGTGATCACGGCTTTGTAGTAAAGCTTGAAATCAGGTAATGTGATGCTCCCAGTTTTATTTTTGTTTTTCAACATTTCCTTAGCGATTCGGGGTCTCTTCTGATTCCATACAAATTTTACGATTATTTGCTCCAGCTCTTTGAAAAATACTGGTGGAATTTTGATTGGAATGGCATTAAAACTATAGATTGCTCTAGGCAGTATAGACATTTTAACAATGTTTATTCTTCCGATCCAAGAGCATGGAATGGTCTTCCATCTTTTTGTGTCTTCTTCAATTTCTTTCATGAGTGTTCTGTAGTTCCTCGAGTACAGTTCCTTTACCTCTTTGGTTAGATAACCTCTTCGATATCAGCCACAGCAACTTCTTTCAAGATATGTCTCCAAAGGCAAAGGAAACAAAAGCGAAGATGAACTTTTGGGACTTCATCAAGATCAAAAGCTTCTGCACAGCAAAGGAAACAGTCAACAAAACAAAGAGGCAACCCACGGAATGGGAGAAGATATTTGCAAATGACAGTACAGACAAAAGGTTGATATCCAGGATCTATAAAGAATTCCTGAAACTCAACACACACAAAACAGACAATCATGTCAAAAAATGGGCAGAAGATATGAACAGACACTTCTCCAATGAAGACATACAAATGGCTATCAGACACATGAAAAAATGTTCATCATCACTAGCCATCAGGGAGATTCAAATTAAAACCACATTGAGATACCACCTTACACCAGTTAGAATGGCCAAAATTAGCAAGACAGGAAACAACATGTGTTGGAGAGGATGTGGAGAAAGGGGAACCCTCTTACACTGTTGGTGGGAATGCAAGTTGGTGCAGCCACTTTGGAGAACACTGTGGAGATTCCTCAGGAAATTAAAAATAGAGCTTCCCTATGACCCTACCATTGCACTACTGGGTATTTACCCCAAAGATACAGATGTAGTGAAAAGAAGGGCCATCTGTACCCCAATGTTTATAGCAGCAATGGCCACGGTCGCCAAACTGTGGAAAGAACCAAGATGCCCTTCAACTGACGAATGGATAAGGAAGATGTGGTCCATATACACTATGGAATATTATGCCTCCATCAGAAAGGATGAATACTCAACTTTTGTAACAACATGGACAGGACTGGAAGAGATTATGCTGAGTGAAATAAGTCAAGCAGTCAATTATCATATGGTTTCACTTATTTGTGGAGCATAACAAATAGCATGGAGGACAAGGGGAGATGGAGAGGAGAAGGGAGTTGAGGGAAAAATCGAAGGGGAGGTGAACCATGAGAGACTATGGACTCTGAAAAACAATCTGAGGGTTTTGAAGGGGCGGGGGGTGGGAGGTTGGGGGATCCAGGTGGTGGGTATTAGAGAGGGCACGGATTGCATGGAGTACTGGGTGTGGTGCAAAAAACAATGTATACTGTTACGCTGAAAATAAATTTAAAAAAAACATACATGGAGACAAATTCAAAGGAAAACACAACAGCGCAAAATCTTTGGGATGTGGTGAAAGCAGTTGTAAGATGAAAATTTAATTTGATACAAGCCTATGTCAAGAAATAAGAAAAATCACAATCTAAACTTACACCTAAAGGAACTAGAGAAAGAACAAAGAAAGCCCAAAGTTAGTAGAAGGAAAAAAATAAAAAGGATTAGAACAGTAATAAATGAAACAGAGACTTAAAAAAAGGATAACAAAGATCAATGAAACCAGAATATCTTTAAAAAGATAGAATTGATCAACTTTTAACCAGTTACCTCAAGAAAAAAAGAAAGAGGATGAAAATAAACAAAATCATAAATGAAAGAGAAGTAACAATCGATATCACAGAAATACAAAGGATTGTAAGAGACACTTACAAAAAAATCTATGCCGAACAACTGGACAACCCAGGAGAAATGGATAGATTCCTAGAAACATACAGTCTTCCAAAACTACATGAAGAAATAGAAAATCTGAACAGACTGATTGCTAATAACAAAATTGAATAGGTAATAAAAAAACTCCCAACAAACAAAAGTCCAAGATCACATGGCTTCACAGTGAATTCTAACATACATTTAAAGAAGAGTTAATATCTGTTCTCCTCAAACTATTCCAAACAAAAGGAGAGGAAGCAAAGCTTTGAAATATATTATATGAGGCCAGCATTACCCTGATATCAAAACCAAAGACACTACAAAAAAAGAAAACAACAGGCCAATATCCCTGATGAATATAGATGGAAAAATCCTCAACATAGTATTAGCAAACCACATTTAATACCTTAAAAGGATCACTAACAGTAATGAAGTAGGATTTATCCTGAGGATGCTAGGACTGTTCAATATCCATAAATCAATTGATGCGATAAACCACACTAACAAATGAAAGATAAAAATCATATGATCATCTCAATAGATACAGAAAAAGCATCTGATAGAATTCAACATCCATTCATGATAAAATCTCTCAACAAAGTGGGTTTAGAGGAAAATACCTGAAAATAAGAAGGCCATATATGAAAAACTCATAGCTGCCATCATACTCAATGGTGAAAAACTGAGAGGTTTCCCTTCAAAGAATGGAACAAGGATGTCCACTCTTATGACTTCTATTCAACATAGTATTGACAGTGTAGTCACAGTAACCAGACAAGGAAAAAAAAAAGGCATCCAAATTGGTAAGGAAGAAGAAAAATTGTCACTATTAACGATGACATAATACTATACGTAGGGAACCCTAAAGACTCTACCAAAAAAAAAAAAAAAACCCAGTAGAACTAATAAAGGAATTCAGTAAATTTGCAGGATATAAAATTATAATATACAGAAATCTGTTGTAGTTCTATACACTAATAATGAAGTAGCGGAAAGAGAAAATAAGAAAACAATTCCATTTACAATTGTGCCAAAATGAATAAAATACCTAAGAATAAACTTAACCAAGGAGGTGAAAGACCTATACTTTAAAAACCACAAAACACTGATGAAAGAAATTGAAGATCACAGAAACAAATGAAAAGATATACCATGTTCATAGACTGAAAGTATTTTTTAAATGTCCATTCTACCTAAAGCAATCTACAGATTCAAAGCAATCTCTATGAATATAGAATTAGGACAAATTATCCTAAAATTTGTATGAAACCACAAAAGACCCTAAATGGCCAAAGCAATCTTGAGAAGATTAGCTGGAGGTATCACAATCCCAGATTTCAAGACACAGTACAAAGCTATAGTAATCAAAACAGTATGATACAGGTATCAGTGGAACAGAATAAAGAGCCCAGAAATAAAACCATGTATATACGGTCAACTAACCTATGACAAAGGAGGCAAGAATATACATTGGTTAAAAGTCAGGCTCTTCAATAAATGGTGTTGAGAAAACTGGAAAGCTACATGCAAAAGAAGAAAACGGACCACTTTCTAACACCATACACAAAAATTAACTCCAGATAGATAAAAGACCTAAATGTGCGATCGGAAACCATAAAATTCCTAGAAAAAAAACACAGGCAGGAATCTGTTTGACATCTATCTTTTTTTTTTTTTTTTAAAGATTTTATTTACTTATTTGACAGAGGGAGAGATCGCAAGTAGGCAGAGAGGCAGGCAGAGAGAGGGGGAGAAGCAGATTCCCCACTGAGCAGAGAGCCCGATGCAGGGCTCAGTCCCAGAACCCTGAGATCATGACCTGAGCCGAAGGCAGAGGCTTAACCCACTGAGTCACCCAGGTGCCCCTGACATCAGTCTTAATAGCATTTTTCTAGATATGTCTCCTTAGACAAGGGAAACTAAAGCAAAAATAAATTATTAGGACTGCATGAAAATAAAAAGCTTTTATATAGTGAAGGAAACTACCATTAAAAGGAAAAGGTAACCTACTGAACAGGAGAAGATATTTGTGAATGATATATCTGATAAGGGGTTAATATCTAAAATATATAAAGAACTTATACAACTCAACACCAAAAAAGGGGGGGAGGATCAGATTAAACAACAGGCAGAGGACCTGAATAGATGTTATTCCAAAGAAGACATACAAATGGTCAAGAGATACATGAAAAGATGGTCAACATCATTATCAGAAAAATGCAACTCAAAACCATAAAGACGTATTATCTTACAAGTATTAGAATGGCTAGTCTCAAAAAGACAGGAAATAATGAGTGTTGGCCAGGATGTGAAGAAAAGGGAACACTTGTGCCTGTTGGTGGGAATGTAAATTGACACAACCACTGTGGAAAATAGTGTGGAGGTTTGTCAAGTCATTAAAAATAGGAATACCATACAATTGCATAATTCCACTACTGGGTATTTACCCAAAGAAAATGAAAACACTAATTCAAAAAGATATGTACTTATGTTTATTGAAACATTATTAAAACAGCCAAGAGGGGCGCCTGGGTGGCTCAGTGGGTTAAAGCCTCTGCCTTCAGCTCAGGTCATGATCCCAGGATCCTGGGATCGAGCCCCGCATTGGGTTCTCTGCTCAATGGGGAACCTGCTTCTCCCCCTCTGTCCTTCTGCCTCTCTGCCTACTTGTGATCTCTGTCTGTCAAATAAATAAATAAATAAATAAATAAATAAAATCTTAAAAAAAAAAAAGAAAACAAAACAGCCAAGATAGGGAAGCAGTCTAAGTGTCCATTAATAGATGTATGGATAAAGAAGATATGGAACAGATTTACAATGGAATATTAGTCATAAAAAAGAGTGAAATTATGCCATTTGCAGCAACATGGATGGACCTAGAAGGTATTACCCTAAGAAAGTAAATTCAACAGTGAAAGAAACACCATAGGATTTTAATTATATGTAGAATTGAAAAAACAAATCAAATGAAGAAACTAAAAAGCAGAAACAGACCTATAAATACAGAGAACACACTGATGGTTGCTACAGGGGATAGGGTTGGACAAAATGGGTGAAGGGGAGTGGGGAGGTACGGGCTTCTAGTTACCGAATGAATAAGTCACAGGGATGAACAGTACTGCACAGGGCATAGAGTCAGTAGTACTGTAATAGTGCTGTATGGTGTGAGATGGGAGCGACATTTATGTGCACAGTATAAGGTGTAGACTTCTCCAGTCACTGTGTTGTACACATGAAACTAATGTAACATTGTGTGTCAACCATACTTCAATAAAAAATAGAAAAGTAGGGGTGCCTGGGTGGCTCAGTGGGTTAAAGCCTCTGCCTTCGACTCAAGTCAGGATGCTAGGGTCCTGGGATTGAGCCCTGCATCTGGCTCTCTGTTCAGAGGGGAGCCTGCTTCCCTTCTCTCTCTCTCTGCCTGCCTCTCTGCCTACTTTTGATCTCTGTCTGTCAAATAAATAAATAAAATCTTTAAAAAAAATAGAAAAGTAAAGATTATATAGGAGAATCAGAAAAATGCTAAATAAAATTTTATTTTTGTCCATTTAATTCCAACTATTCAATTTAACTAATTAAAAAAATAGAATTACTTCATTGAATCAATCAATTCAGTCCATTTTTCTTAGCATCTTATATACAAAATCCTATTCTCCCTTCAGTTCTTCATTTCAAATATTATATTCGAAAGAGGACAACTAAGTTAATAATATGGAAATTCTTGCCTGGGTAAACAAGCCTGAAGAATTTTGACCTTTAGACTGATGTGATAAAGTTACTCTCCAAATAAACCTATACATTGTGATGCTAGATGACAATGAACTTGTTATTTGTGGAAAGAGCTCAAGAGTCAAAACTTGCTTCAAATTCCAGCTCAACCACTTATTCAACATGAGCTTTTTGAAAAGTTATTTAATTTGTAAACTTGTTTCTTCTTCTGTAACAGGACAGTTATAAAAACTGCTACCACATAGAATTAAGACAGCTATGCACGGAATTCTGAAAACAAGTAAATAACACATGAAAAGACCTTAGCAGAATGGTTGGGGCTTATGTAAATACTTATTTTAACTTTTCATTGTTGTTGTTCCTCCATTTATGTTTGCCACAGCTGAATGCAAGAAAAACCTCAATTATCACAGAATTTGTAATATGTCTCAGCAACATAACTTAATAAACTATGTGAATACTAGTCTTTGAAATTTTTTAAACAGACAAAATTTAAATATTTAGACTCTTATTTTATATTAAAATAATCACTGGTAGTGTTATCATAATAATTTCTCCAATACTCTTTTTATTCAAAATGACTAGCTAGCTTATGTGCATATTTTCAGAAGTTTAATAAAAAAAACCTGCACAACAGGGACGTCTGGGTTGCTCAGTTGTTTAAGCGGTTGTCTTCGGCTCAGGTCGTGATCCTAGGGTCCTGGGATCGAGCCCCACATCTGACTCCTTGCTCAGCGGGGAGCCTGCTTCTCCCTCTCCCTCTGCCTACCTGCCTGCTGCTTTCCTGCTCGTGCTCTCTCTCTCACTATCTTTCTCTGTGTCAAATAAATAAATAAAATCTTTTTAAAAAAAGAATTTAACAAAAAAAGCCACAATAAACAGAATTGTGCATCTTTAAAAGCACTATACAAAAATATTTATCAGAAAAAACCTTTTTTTTTTAATGCACTCAATGTCCTGTGGCTTATTTTTAGACATTAAAAATTTAGTTTTATGCTATTAAAATATAATTAATTTATCATTATCTATAACAAATGAAGCATATCTTTAGTTCTTTTATTCATATTTTAAGATACATAAAAGAGTTGCTTTTAATTCTTAGCACTGCAATGTTTGAAGAAATGTTTATTAATTAATTATGTAATTTTTTTTTGAGAGAGAGAGAGAGAGCATGAATGAGGATGGGGAAGGGAAAGAGGGAGAGGGAGAGAATCTTAAGCACATTCTATACTAAGTGCCGTACCCGACACAGGGCTCAATCTCACAACCCCCAAATCGTGGCCTGAGCCAAAATCAAGAGTCAGATGCTCAATCAACTGAGCCATCTAGGCACCCAGAAATGTTTGCTAACTAAATTGAAGACAAGTTTAGAAGCTTTATAAGTAAAAATTTAGAGAAATTATAGATTTAATTGAATTGTGTGATCAAATTTTAAAATGAATAAAAGTAGATCAAGGATGAAAGAGGCAAAATGCATCAGAAAAGTATTATCACCAAAGTCCTAGATAACATAGGAATATACTTGATTGTATGATTCTAAACATAAATGACATTAAATTATCTTAATCCTTTTTCTTTGAATTTTTCAGGCAATTTTTTTATATTGACTTGTTTACACTCTATCCCTCAAAGCAGAAATAAATCAATGGGCAGCCTTTGGGAAAGGAATTCTCTTCTGGGGCTGATGATTCATACAAATAGTAGATTATGAGCATATCGACATAGGGTCTCTGCTCTTATAGTTTGTTAAAGAACTATTTTAGAGGGTGTGTATAGAGAGGTCATGGGTATATACCCAACATACTTCTATTGTAAGATTTCCTGACAGTCACAAAGAATCTATAACAAAACAATTTTCAATAATACTATGAAATTATGTTCTTGAGGCAAGAACTGAATCCTTATAAATAACATTTACATCTCCTTGCTCCCTCCCTCCTTTTTTTCCCTTTTTTCCTTCTTCTCTTCCTTCTTCTATCTGATTTCAAAAATAATTTATCTCTATACTAAATGCTCTTAGAAAAAGTGAACTTTTGCTATTCATTCTGTTGGATCCATATTCTTTGTTAAAGTGATTTGAAAAGGCTTTATATACAACAGATATACTGATTTGCCACTGATGGTAAGAAAGAATCAAAACTATTCAAATAAATTAATTTTCTTATAATTATTAATGGAATTATCTTATTTGAATTCACTCAAGTCCTCACTTTGAAATGTTGAAGAAATAAAATATACTGGAAAAACATGAGTCTTGATAAATATTAGAATAGAGGGTTCAAAGGAAAAGGTTGAGACATCAGCAAGACCTAGTTTCTCATCCTGACTCTGATGTTATCTAAGTGGGTGACCTGGGGCAGGTCACCTACCTTGTGTGGGCTCTAGTGTCATCACTTGTAAAGTCTGGAGGAAGGAATTCATGATCTCTAAGGATGTTTCCTGCTGTAAAGGTGTCATACACAGTCAACCTAACTAATGAAAGGAGGATATTTTACTTTGATTTATGAAACCTAATGTAATTCATTGTATTGTCTCTTTTCTCTGATGAAAGCCCCATGAGAACTGTTAATGAGGAGCCAAAGTGCCTCATAGAGTTCTATCTTAAAACTCTATTCTTTGAGCCCCTTATCTTCACATGTTAATGAATAGGTACAAGGCTAAAGGAAGAGAAGCAGAGAAGCATAAAATGAGAAAATGGTAGAACAAGGAGTATGGTTAATCTATAAACTAAAAAGCCTGCTGTAGGACAACTGGGAATGGAACATCCACTGCAGCTAACTGCATTCTAATTGGCTGTAGTCAGAAGAAGGTTTTTGTTTTTAAACTTTTTACAAATTGGGTTTATAAGAACTGTGTATAAGGACATGGGAAAGGATTGTTATGTGCCTTATATATTATTGTTTTGTATTAGAATCCATAGTATATAAGGATTGTTTGGAGCTATTTTTCCTTCCCTTTATTTGTTTTATACTTGTTCATTCAATTTGGATGAAATCTTCTCAGAGGAAGTGTGAGAGTTTTTATATGCTTCAGAAAATGCATTTTTTATGTGTACTTGTATATAAATAAGTTACAAATTAGTAACAGAACAAAGTGGGAAAGTGAATTAAGTAAAGGATATTTTATTTCAGAGCATATACTCAGGGATCTAAAAATACATTTTGTGTTTAATGAGTATAATGACATGTATTATAAGTACACAGTGGTTTTAGAATAACACTACATTTGAATCTATGAAAAAAAGACTCTTGTATAGTACCCAGCATGCAGCTGGTGAATGAATGAATGAATGACTGGGGGAAAAGAGAGGACGAGAAGGTCACTTTGTATCAGAGTCATCCTAGAGACTAAATTAATGATTGATCATACAATGTAAAATTCTCCATTATAGAGCAATGGTTACCAACCATTTTACCACCACAGATCTTGAGGTCTGAATTTTTTTTTTTAAAAAGATTTCATTTATTCATTTGCCAGAGAGAGAGAGAGCGCATAAGCAGGGGGAGCAGGAGAGGGAGAAGCAGGCTCCCCACTGAGCAGGGAGCCCGACGCGGGACTCGATCCCAGGACCCTGGGACCACGACCCGAGCCGAAGGCAGACACCTAACCCACTGAGCCATCCAGGTGCCCCTTGAGGTTTGACTTCTGTCTACTAAACAGAATAAATTTATTTTGCAGCAACTTATTTTTCTCCTTTTTAATAACAATGACAGAGAATAATAGCACTGACAGAAGTGATTGCACATGAGACTCATTACGTATCCCGGTAACAGAGCAGAGTGGTTGAGAGCATGGATTTGTCACAAACAGCCATGGACTGACTCTTGACCAGATTGCCCTGGTTGAGGCTCCAGTTCGCTAGCAGTACGGCCTTAGATAAGTTTTTTTAAAAACTGTTTCATGTCTTAATTTCCTCATCCTAAACAGTGGGATAACAACTGGGGCAACTTCACAATGTTGTTGTGAATGAATCCACGAAAAGCACCTAGAACAGGGTCTAGAACACAGGAAGCACTCCGTATTACGAAACCCAAGTGCTTACACAGACTATTCCCAGTACTCACAGGAACATACCACAGCATTATGCTCAATTGACAGATGAGAAAACTGAGGGCAGTTGAGATGAAAATTCACCCAGTTTAACAAAGACTGCTCAGGTCTAGACCTCAGTCCTGTTCCTTTCCTCATGTCTCTCTTCCTTCTCCCTTACTTTGCCTTTTCTCTAGAACAGCAGTCCTGACCAGCAGGAGATAACCAGTGCTGCTAAATTACATTAACATGATTCCAGGCAGAATCAAAGGTGCCTGACCTTTCAGTTAGCCTGTGCAAGTTTATTGAAAGTGAATAGCCTGGAGGACAAGAGGAGATGGAGAGGTGAAGGGAGTTGAGGGAAATTGGAAGGGGAGCTGAACCATGAGAGACTATGGACTCTGAAAAACAATCTGAGGGTCTTGAAGGGGCGGGGGGTGGGAGGTTGGGGGATCCAGGTGGTGGGTATTAGAGAGGGCACAGATTGCATGGAGCACTGGGTGTGGTGCAAAAACAATGAATACTGTTATGCTGAAAATAAATTTAAAAAATAAAAAAAAAAAGAAAAAGAAAGTGAACTTGCAATTTCTGTTTAACGCTCAGAAATATTGGAAATAGCTTAAGGAACTCCTCCATTTCTTTCAGATTAGGAACCACTGTGACAAGTGGTTTATATAAACGAGAGCCTCCAGTTTGCCATTTTATAAATCTTACCACTTCACTTTTAGGGAAATCACTTAAATATTGCCATAAATAAGATTATAAGGGGGGAAGGTCTCATTTATTTTTTAATTTTAATTTTATCATTTTCCGAACAGGAAGACACTGATGTTTTCAAAAGTCAGTCGCACAACTGCCTTGCGGTGCAACAAAGAGACGTTTTTGCAAATGATGACTTATTTCATAGAAAGCCCAGGACGTGCATTCCTTCTGTTTCTGTTTCAGAAGAAAAGAGCACCAGCACCATGGCCACTGCTAGTCCAAACGTTAACAGTGAGGTTTATAATCCATTTTCTGGCTTTTCTGGCGGCTGCTGTGAGGAAGGCGCAGGCTGGGCGGGCTCCAGGGCCACACACAGACAGCGTTCACATGTGACAGTATCTTTTATGGAGCAGAGCAAAGAAAGACACACCCTCAGAAAGGGAGGGAGGCCAGAAATGAAGCAAAGCCACAGAATACCCCTCATTATCCTAACCACCCACAGCACCAGGAAATGGCATTGCAAGTCTTGGCTGAAGACAGATGAAGGCAAAGGCTGAATGATGGATAAGCCCTATGAAGTTAAAATATGGTGACTTGAAGAATACAAATACTTTTTTTTTCTTTTTTTTTTAAAGTAGAACCTACTTATTCATGTGTCTGACTTTTGGGAATGGTACTTCATCAACCCTGTCCTTACAGCTCACCGCTGGTTCTGTGCTTTAAGAAAAACACCCTTTGCCTGGAGGCCCTTACTGGGTCTAAACTCCTGCCCCTTCTCCACTCCCTGGCGGGCAGTTGCTTTCCACCTTCATGTTCCTGAGACTCTTCCCCCTCATACAGATCTCTTCAGTATTGTTGCTTCCCTTTATTCCTTGCCCCCTCACCTCTGCCCCGTCCCCACCTTTGGGGTGTTGCTTGCTTTTCCCGTAATTTGGCCAAACACTTTCACTTTTGTCGTTAGAAAGTTTTTAGGTTCCACTTCTTCTTCCTTTGGGACCTCTCCTCACTGAGTGAAACAACACGGCCATCCCCACCTCTCGTGGACCTCACTGTTACCTTCCTGAAGAGCGGCCTGGCCTGACCCCTGGCCTCACTTCGTGGCTGCCTTTGTGGTTAGCAGCCCTGTTCCCCATGCAGTTCCTGCTGGGAGACAGTCTCTGGTCTCTGAAGATGCCCCATGAGAACTTTACTGTCTCTGAGTAGTAGGTTCAAGTGCAAGTCCCCGGTAAGGATAAAACCATTAATTTATACCAAAGCCGTTGATGCTTCTCAAATCCCAAAGAATTCAGAGTCTAATATAATCCTGCTGCATATTGAGTCAACACATGAACACATGGGTGAGGAAGGAAGTGGCATGAGAAGTTGGAAGGATACTGAGGATGGCTCACATTCCATGCAATTTCACTGGGGGCTGGCACGACTGGGCAGAAAATAAATTCTTAACCCCCAATGTCAATGCCAAGTGCATTCATTAAATAGCTAGATTTTGGCTACCACCTTCCCAATGTCTTTGCTGCTGTCATTCTCTGGCTATAAAAATTTTAGAATATTTTTTATTGATTTTTTTCTTTTTCTTTTCTCCTTCTTTTTTTTTTTTTTTTTTTTTTTTAACAGAGCCTTAAGCTCTTTGGAGTAAATGTACTACATGAAACTACTAAATCAATCAAAATGGCAACACAACTTTAAGGAGTATTTTTATAAGTTATAGAGTTCATTCCCCCCCCCCCCACCAAGTTCTATGAGTTCTGAGATGAATCTGGAAACTTTTTCCTTTTTTTTTTTTAAACATAATTTATAAAAATAGTACATGTTCATGGTAAAGTCAAACAAACAAAAATAAACCAAACTGTTCAGAAGAGGAGAGATGAACCTGAAAAGCTCCCCTCCAGCCTCGTTCCCAAGAGCAGGGGTCCTCAACTGTGGACAGTTTTCCTTCCAGGGGGACATTTTGAAATTTCTACACACGTTTCTGGTTGTCATAATGGAGAAGGGGCCGTGTTGCTATTGGCATTTTGCAGAGGGGTACAGAGTTGCTACTAAACATCCTGCAATGCCTGGGACAGCCTCCTCAGCAAGGAATTACTCAGCCCTAAGTGTCATTAGTTCCTCTACTGAGATACCCTGGCCAGATTGTTATACGTCTATTTTTTTCCATTTCTTTCTTTCCTTTTTTCTTTTTAACACAAATGGACTGAGTGTATCCCCCATAATTTACAACCTCCTTTTTTTCACTCAACAATGTCTTGGTTATTTTTCCATATTGAGATGTTCAATTTATTTCATTATTTTAAACTGTTGAAGAGACTCATTATACCATAAAATATTTAACCAGCTCTCAAAAGGAGATAATTGGGTTGTCTTTCATTTTCTTCATCATAAAGGGACCTGCCAGGAAGGATTTGAAGAAAAAGAGAAACTGTACAAAGGGCTGAATTTTCCATGGTGCTTTTGCTTGCTTTACTTTTGCTCAACATCTGACTTAGAGGTTACATCATTCACAGTGAGAGGGTGAATCAGTGTCTGCTTTTCAAATCCCAGTTTTCTCTTGATTATATCACACAGGAGTGTGGGAGGAGGAAATATGAACGACAGTTTTTTATTTTTATTTTTTGTTTTTTCCAACTACACCACGGTGGCGTTTCTCCAATAGACATTTTTAATTCAGGCTCACAAGCCAGCAAATCAAGGCAGCTGTGGAAATGTTAGGCTTAGGGGGCTTGCCATATCTGAATTATGTCCAAAACTTTCTAAAGAACTCGGATTAGGTTTAAAATATGCTAGAGAGGGGTGCCTGGGTGGCTCAGTGGGTTAAAGCCTCTGCCTTCGGCTCAGGTCATGATCCCAGGGTCCTGAGATCGAGCCCCGCATCAGGCTCTCTGCCCAGCAGAGAGCCTACTTCTCTTCCTCTCTCTCTGTCTGCCTCTCTGCCTACTTGTCATCTCTGTCAAATAAATAAATAAATAAAATCTTTAAAAAAATAAAATAAAATATGCTAGAGATTTAGTCTGTCCCTGAGGTTACTAAAGAAGCAACTAACTCAAAACCAACCCCTGAGTTTTTCTTCTTTTTTTCCTTCTGAAGGAGGTCAGCCCAGGAGTTCAGTCAGTTGATATCTTTTGCTGCTCTTCTGTGTCTGCTCTTATTCCGGATTATAAAATTGGGTCTTGAACATGTTACACTGATTGCAGATGACACAGTATTGCTATTTGTACAGGGATGCTCACGATGATCATGTAAGGCAAATGTTATTTTCATGACCCCAAAGAGGAGGCTCCCACAAGGTAAATACTAGGTAACAGATTTCCACTTTGCAAGAATAAAACTGACCCCAAGTGTTGTACGCTTTAACTCTTAAGCTACGTGGACTTCCCATTTCACCTCAGTTCAAGCAGCATGAATTTTATTTTCTCTCAAATTTGTCTCTGTGACTTGGGCAAAACTGGCCAAAGATTATAACTGAAGGAATTGCTTTGTAAGAAGAAACAGCTGTTTGAACAAACTCTTGCTTCCCACCTATAGGTGTTATAACGTTTCTTAAAATGTAAAAACAAAATAGGAAAACTGTTTTTGCATTGTCTCTTCCTCTAAATATATTTATATCAGTTGTTAAGCCTTGACCTGTTTTCCCCTTTCTTTAGCCTCGCTGCCTTTCACCCATGGCAACAGTCAGCCATCCCCATATAAACAGCTTCCTGCTTTTTCCATAGAGATAAAAATAAAAAAGTAAAAATGACCAACTGTCTTATAAGACCTCAAATATAAACAGGATTCTTTTTAAGGGCTCTCACAGAAACGTCTGGAAGTAGCCAGAGGTTGTGAAGGGCTGGTACTGGGATCACTGGCTCCCTGGTTTATGATTTTGCTGTGAATTCCCTAAGGGCTCTCTCATGGATGAAATGAAAGGCCACACAGGAAGGGTAAGCAGGGTCCAAAAGTCGGTTATTCCTTCCTCTGCAAATGATTCACTAAGTGACTTTGAGTAATTCACTCATTTCTGCCATCTGATGAAGTTATCTGACATGAAGGAGAAGTGACAAAGTTTTCTGATCTTCTCAGGAGCCAGAAGCGATCATGACAGGGCTGGAGCCAAGTCTACTCGCAATGGTTTCTCCGTCAGCCTTTTGCGAGGGCGCGTTTACAAGGGCTCAGCTGTTGAAAGACAACCAGCAGGGAAAGGGCACCCTTGTGTAGGTAGCAGAGTGAAGGGGCAAAATGGAGGGAGTTAACACAAGAAGACCTATTGGAAGAGAACAGGAATGTGGAAGATGTTTTCTATTGGTCTATGAGCTTTTCTTACCTTTGAACAACTTCACGTTTTAGATGCCATGGCAGAAGTTGCAAAGGGCAAGAAGACTTTAATGATGTCTAAAAAAGAACTATTCTTCTTTTAATCCCTTTCCCTGGGGATTAAAGTAAGGTTCAGGAAGATTCTCAACTGGGGACACACACAGTGTTCAGTCCACCGTTCCCTCATCCTGTTCCTCTACCATGTAGTTTCCACACATCTTCTTCAGCTGACTTTTCTTACAGAGTAATTGATGGGTTATTATAAAACTGTATAGCAACAGTACTCAAAAATTAATTATATTTGCTGTATTTCACAATTCTTAGGTGATATTAAATAGCTCAAGTGACAGGACATTCTCTTCCCAAAACTCTATATCATAGTTCAAATTGGTGCCTTGCACATTAGTTAACCTCATTAAAATTAATGTCTTCAAGTTTCAAAGAATGATAAGAATGAAGAACAAAAAGTGTAATTTTTTTGTCCTGTTTCTTGCCATCACAGCATCATAAAAAAAAGAATAAAAGAAAAAAAAGTATCCTTCATTTTTCACTTGAGTGTTTAGTGAACTGAATTGTTAACAAAACAAAACAAAACAGAAAATAATTTATTCGTGCAATACAGGTTTTTAAATTTACATGCCTAGAGAGTTACATAAAAATAGTACAGAGCTGAACCTCCCAGAGAAGTTATTTTTTTCTAGTGGGACAATTACTGAAAATTGGAACTAAAATTATAGTTTGTACATTGTAATGCACTGAAATTCCCTTCTACTTGACTCTAAAAGGCATTGTACTATAGCCAGTTGTGGGGATGGAATAAAACTACCACAGGAGATTTCTGATATCATTCTTCAACCAAAATACTGCCTGTTACACATGGAAACTCTATGAATGGGGAAAAGTAGGAAACCAAGGTGACACAAGTGGAGTTAATGCTTTGTGGATTATGACCCTTCTTAATAGGAAGGAATATTCCACTTTTTTATATGCACTAAAAGTATGTGTGTATGTATTATTTTATATATATATATATATATATATATTGTATTTTTGTAAGTTTACTCACATAATTTTGCTACTAAAAGCTGTGTGGTCATGACATATTCCTACAACTTTTTAAAATAAAAAATTTTGAGTCAAAAGGAACTTAAAATCACCTTTTCTCTCCCAAAGACAAACCAAATTTTTTATTATCATGAACCAGTTACTTACTTATTTTTAAAGTTTTAGTCATTTGAGAGAGAGAGAGAGAGAGAGAGAACATATGCCCAGGCATGCGTGTGAGTGGGGGGAGGGGCAGAGGGAGAGAGAAATCTCAAGACCCCTGGCTGAGCACAGAGCCTGACTTGGGGCTCCATCCCAGGTCTCCAAGATCGTAACATGAGCTGAAATCAAGAGTTGGCCACTGAACTGATGGAGTCACCTAGGTACCCCCTGAACCGGTTATTTATAAACATGATTACTAGTGATGTTCTGGAAAAGGAATCTAGGGGAACTCAAATTAGTCTTTGAAAAATGACCCCCAATTTATTATATCCTCCCTGAAACTATTAGCAACTTGCTTTTCCTTAATATGCAAATCTGGCTATCTCCCAGAATTTCCCATAACCATTTCTCTTTTGTTCTGCTTCTAACAGTGCATTTATTTTCCTATTTGTCAAAAGGGGCTAATGTGAGTATATGCTCTCTCTTTAAATATCATACATTTCTTATATTTGGTTCATTTTTTGGTAAGCTTTCATAAAAATCTATGCATGTATTGCTCACTTCTTGATTTACTGATGTGGTTCAAATATACACTTTCCAAAGTGAATGTTGTCAGGAATGCGCCAGACTAGCAGATGCCTCCTGATAAGATCTTTTCTTGTGGCATTTCTGCTTAAAGTACATTATCTTGAATCCAATCATGAAGAAACATCAGATAAGCCCAATCGGGGAAACACTATATAAAATATGTGGCCTATACACTTTAAAATTAGTGGTAAAACACAAAAAAGGCCAAGTGACTCTTCTGGGTTGAAGGATACTAAAGAGACATGAGCTTTACATACAGTGGCTAATCCTGGCTCAGATCCCGGACGTAAGGGACAAAGAAGCTATAAAGGATATATTAGCGAGACAACTGGCAACATCTAAAGATGGATTATAGATTAGGCAATTGCACTGATGTTACATTTTCTGATTTCAATAATCAGAAAACATCTGATTATATAAGAGAACATCTCTGGTCCTAGATATCCTATGCTGAAGTGTGTAAGTGAAAAGGGGCCTGATACCTATAGTGTGCTCTCATATGATTTGTAAAAAATTATATATATCTGTTATATATAATGACAGAAAGAGAGAGACTTTTGCAAAGGGGGTAAATTTAACAATAAGCCTGTGTAAAGTGTACTCTGAAACTCGTAATATTTTCTCTAGGTTTGAAATAAAATATGAAGTATAAAAATAAAAACTTAGTGAAATGAGTAATAAATATGCCCCCTATTTTATTATTTTCTTACCTTTCTTAGAGCATAACTTGGGGCTTTCTGTTGTGAGGAATAATAATCCTTATGTTCATATATTTATATATATATATATATTTTTTTTTTTTCCCCCTACATCTGTTCTTGGGGTCCACATCACATACCACAAGAGCTCCAGCTTTTCCAAAATCTCCCACTATAATTAATGAGGAATCTGGTACAGTGTTAATTTTGAATAAAAAAGATGTGGGTTGAATGACAGCACCAGCTGATGGGAGACATTAATACTGTTTGATTCCATGCAAGCAGAACACGTCCAGCTGTGGGGGTCTGGGAGGCCCGGAGGAGAAACATTTGAAAAGAAGTTTTACAAAATGTCTGTAGTCTGGAAAATAAAGAATGCTAATTATTTTTCAACAATATTGGAGGCAAAATTAAGTTCTAGAAAAAGCATAGAAATCGGAGAGGAAAGAGAAGCATGTGAAATGTTAAGACTCATTTCTCTAAGCCGTGGTCTTTTCTGTTATTCTCTAGTCTTTTCTGTCTTTTCCTTTCAATGCAATTCCTTTAAATGCAATTCTCTATTTCACTTATGAAATGTTCAGTCTTTTTGACATGTTAGGGTGTAATAATTAAGAATATATATACTATATGGTATATGATAGTATATATATCATTCAAAAAACATTGGTTGAACTGACTCATATACAAGCCATTGAGCTAGATCCTAACGAACTCCAAAAGTACAGAGACTAATAATATAAAGTCTGTATTTTGCAGGAACAGTGTGAAGTTCAGAGTGTAGGGGACAAACAGTTACATCGATCATGAGAAGATTAAAATTCTGTGTCGACTGAGTGCTGTAGGGCCTGACAGAAGGGAGCATTTGGAAAGGAGTAGTTATGAGGGAAAACTCCTAGGAGAGTTTTAGGCCCAGGGCAGAATGAAGAGAAGTCCAAGGAGTGAGAGAGAGGATGGTTGGCATTTCTTCACTTTCTACTTTGCTGACCCCTTGGAAGGCATAATCAAGGGATTTTGGATTACTAGATCTATAATTTGAGTTCTAAGCCCTTAGCAGTCAAATTGTAGGCATTCAGCATCCTCGTGTTCTTTCTGAGGTCTTGGCAGACTTACCCCAGGATTTTTCTGGATCTGCTACTTGGCATCACTGTGACCTCTGAAGCCATGAAACTTAATCTTTTCTGTCCCATGGCATCCATACCTGCTGCCCTGTGGGGGTTCCTGGGACATTGTTGGACACCAGTCCAGCCTAATTAAGGAACTACCCCTTTTTAAATGACAGGGAACTTTTAATGAGTGTGGCTTTCATTATCCGGGGGCTATCTGAAGCATCCATGTGTTAAGATGCCATAGGGCATTCTGCTTGGGGAGACTCACCACTTAGGATGTACTCTGTCATTATCTCTAATATTGCCTCTTCAACTGTTTTTGAGCTATGATTGAACATATGGTTGACCTTGCCTTACTCTTATTGTCTCCTAAACTCTTTTTTTAAAAAATTTTATTTATTTATTTGACAGAGATCACAAGTAGGCAGAGAGGCAGGCAGAGAGAGAGGAAGGGAAGCAGGCTTCTTGCCAAGCAGAGAGCCCGATGCGGGGCTCAATCCCAGGACCCTGGGATCATGACCTGAGCTGAAAGCAGAGGCTTTAACTCACTGAGCCACCCAGGCGCCCCTCCTAAACTCTTTTTGATATTTTTCTTTTTCACTTCTTAGCTGAATTCAGGATAACTTCTTTGGATCTGTCTTCTAGTTTACCAATTTTCTCTTCAGTTATATCTATCCTCTTTATTCTGGCCACTGATCTTTTAATTTCTAAGATTTCTATTTGATTCTTTGAAAAACATGCTCCCCCCCCCCTATAGTTTCATGTTCTTGGCTATTTTCAAGTTCTTCATTACTTTATGATTACAAACATAATTATGCTATATTCTGTATCTAAAAATTCCAGTATTTGAAATCTTTGTTGGTTATTTTCTTTCGTCTTCCTTTTTGGTTGACTCTATATTTTATTATTTCCTTGGATGTTTGTGACTCTTTTTATTAGAAGTCCATATTCTTTTTAATTGTGGAATTTCATTAACATCCAGATTGAAGTAATATTCCTCTGAAGAGAGTCTGCATCTGTTTTTTTCAGTCATCTTCACATACTCTCTAACTGGACACTTTAAATAAAATGTCTCTGCTAAAACTTCTGAATCATATAGGTAGGTGAATTTGAACTTCAATGGTGTAAATTTTTCACATATCCTCTTCTTTTCCTTCTTTCTTTCTTCCTTCCTCTCTCCCTCCCCCTCCCTTTCTTTCTTTCTCTCTCCCTTTCTTTGTTCCTTCCTTCCTTCCTATTTATTTATTTATTTTGCTTTGCTGAAGAGTTGGGATAGGCAAATTTTTGTGCTCTCCATTTCTATAAAGTGGGTTTGTTTTTCATTTGTCCTAAGACTGAAAGTGTGTAGCTCTCATGGCACTCTGTGGACATAGCTTCCTATTGACTTTCCCACCCTGGGCATGTATTTATCTCCTGTCCTCTACACCTCATGTAGCTGTCATGGTGGAAACTCAAGGTTTCATCACTTAGCTCAACCTCTCAGAGGGACATCTGGCTTTGGCTCTTGCTTAATTCTTGGGTTTTGTTTTTTTTTTTTTTTTTTCACTTTAATTTTGGCCTCTGTGGATTCTATTCGTTTGTGCCAGCTTAGCAATGCAATTAAAGATGTATTTTTTTTCTTAATTCAACATTTTAGTCATTTTCATTGGCAGGGTCTTTCAAAATATCTGGTCTATCATAGTGCCAGAAACAGAAGTTGGCTTTATGCTGTAGAACAGGCACCAAGAAAAGGGAAATCTAATCAATTACATGGTCACAGGGGCCAGGAGAAAAATGGTTCTCAGTTGCTTTGGAGAGATACAACAATTTTTGGCACAGAGGCCAGACTGGGATATTTCCTCAGCAGACACTCTAACAGGCACCACGGTCTTTCTTACGGCTTGGATGGTCCAGAAGGCTGTCTTTGGAAGTGATGTCCTTTAGAGTGCCAAGGCTGGGTGGGTGTGTGGCAGTGAAGAAGATCCAGGAAGATAAATTACTCTTTTTGCATAGTGTTATACTCAGTACAGTGGGTCCCAAAATGATGTAGCTTTTTCAAGAGGCTTCTGAATCATTATGCCTATACTTATAGTTTCTTAGGCATGCTCAGACAGATTGGAATCTCTCACAGACAGGCACAGAAGATAATTTTTTACTTCAGCAGCACAGAGTTGGCCTCTAGATGACATGGGTGGAATGGGTCTGCTACCCTGTAGTAAAACTGAGTCATGGCATCTTTTATAGCCTTTTTTATGGCATGGGCCAAGCATCTAAAGACATGTCTCTAGATAAGCTGAAATCAAAGATCAAAATGTTTTGCAATTAAAGAATACCTTCTATAATTGTTAGCTATTGTAAGTTTTATATCCTGTTCTAGTTATACTTGAGCACAGTTTGCTGGTAATTAAAGTGTATAAAGTGAAAGAATACTTACTTGGTTAGATGGGACCTCTAAGATTAAAGAAGTTAATTATTAGTCACATCGAAATTTGGACAGTTGTGAATGTTAATTGGCTAGACTTGTTTTCTAGATTAGTGAAAGGATTACATGGCAAATGAATCCTAAATTTCTATTTCAATTTAAATGAAAATATGTGGCAATATTAACAGAGAAATCTATTTGCAAGGCAAAGCCTTGGGCTCTTGGGTTTTACACTGAGAACAACCCTAAAAACATAGTTATTTCAATCTTACACAGCTGGGAGAGTTGGGAAGGAACGACTTCATATTACAAAGTAAGAAAAGTTCAGTGAATTGGTAATAGAAATTATCAAGAAGGGATTTATGGCACGGGAATAAACTTCAGTCAAAGAAGAAATGATTGCCTTGCAATTTTAGCTGGATTTTAGGAAAGAAACAAAGGGTTGAAAGCAATTGTGTGAGTCCCCTTATCTTGTACAGTGAAAGCAGAACTAATGTTCTTGTCATATCTCAGAAATAGTAAAAATACTGTAAGGATTCCATGAAGTGAATTTGCAAGTCTGTGAAATAAACCATTCCTTATTGGATAGGATCACTGCTTAAGAAAAGCCTTTCATAACAGATGGTGATTCTGGCCACATTGTGAGTTTAGCAAAAGCTCTTACCTATTTCTGAAACTGCTGGGTTCAGTAAACTTACTAAATTATACTCTTTGTCTTAATTTTTAACCCAGCTATTATTGTTCTCTCTCTCTCTTACAGCATGGACAATAATAACAACTTGAAATTTATAGTCAAGTCTTTTATTTTTCATGGTTTCTATGGTGGTTTTTCTGTCTTCTAACCACTTTTTCCTGTCTTAGACAAGTTCTCCACAATGGCATAAAGGTGACACAGCAGGTAGAATATATGGATTCCTGCCTTTTCTTCATAAACAGGAAATTACTGTTGTTAGGTTCAAGGATTTTTCTCCCCCACCCTCAAAAATAAGAAATCCTGTCTTGCCAGCTTGAAGAGCTCTATTCCTAAGCACCAGAGGTCAATGTGAATGTTTAAGCTCATGAGTAAATTCTATGTCTACAATTTTGTCAAAATTTAGAGAAAGAGCTTGAAGAATAACCATTTCCTTTCTCATCTCCACTCAACTGGAACTGAATCAGTCCCTATAATATTACCACATTGGTTTCCCACTGACTGTTTTCACATGAACTTGGAAAGCACACAAAGATGTAACTGTTTACTCAAAGATGTTTTAGACTGATAGGAGAGTAAAGGTAGGAATGGCTTTTAGTTTTGAACATAAGTGCTTATGTTATTTTAAGAAAGGGAAGCAGGGGTGATTATAATTATACTCAAAAGCATGTTCTGTAAATTTCAAAATTAAATGGAAATACTATTTTAAGTTTATGAAGTAAAACGATGTGGAATTCCTCATTCACTTATTCATGCAAGTGATGAAATTTCATTGGGTGGTAGATTTATTGGGATAATCTTTTTGACATTGTGGAAATCCTTTCTCTAGGGCCTGTAGTTTGATCAGGAGAGCAGAAAGGGTGCAGTGGTTGGTGGAAATGGAAGTTTTTATCTGCTTGGCATCATTCCCCATCCTCCTCTATCTAGCCTTCCCCATTCTTAGTGGTCCAGGTGGTGATGTCAATCAACCCCACTTAGTGGGTAAGCATGTGATCAGGGCTAGCTATTGGAGTGCCCAGGATTAATGCAGGAATGTGCATGTGACTCAAGAAAGATAAATCAGTGTCTTTTCTGAGATTGATACAGGGTTTTAATGGGTGGGGAACATATAATTCCACTGCGATTGCAAAGCAGGGCAAATGTGCATGTGGGGCTGATGAACGCCATCATGTCTGACACACACAGAAAAAGCCGGCCTATGATGGAACAACTGGAGATAAGCATACTGGAAGGTGGAGAAGGAGAGAGGAAGAACTCCAAGCACATTGTTTACCTGTGGATCCACCCATAATAAAAGATACATCTACTTCTCTGACTTCCCACACACACAGACACTATGCTCTCCCTTTCTGTAAGCCAGTTTGAGTTGGGTTTCTGACATGTCTAACCCAAGACGGTCTTAACTAATGGAGCCCCTATTGCAGAACGTCTGTGGAGATTGGACTGCAATCCTGCTAATATCTTTCTATCACTCTCTTTCTCTTTCTTTTTTGCCTATACTCTGACCAACACCCACATAAGATATTCCAAAGCTTTTATTCTAATCCGAACAAATTCACCAGAACACAAAAAGTGATTTCACAGTGCAGTTTAAACCTAAATTCCTCATCAGGAAAACATAGGGATGTTTGCAGTTACCCATGGCCTGTGCAATAACTTTGGGTGTAATGCTTTTATTTACAGTTACTGTTGGGTAGGGCTGTAGGCACCCTGGGAGTTAACCTGAGGGACAATGCGAAGAGGAACATATATTCTTTCAAGGCACTTGTAGCTGTCATTTTATTTTTTGAGAGTTATGAATGGAGGTATTGTTGCAAACAGCTGTACTGTGAAGGCATTTAAGCCAGTTATTACTGCCTGTGGTGTCTGCACTCAGAATGTTGCAAACACTGAAATTATGATTTACAGAGGTAAAAAATGTAAGTTTTATAAGCTCTGGCATGCCTCACTCTGTCTCTTGATATTACTGGACAAATTCTTTTGTAATGATTCTAAGGCTGACTGCTTGTAATCCCAATTAATTCAAAAGAGATGGCCAGGATATATCACAGAACTAGTAATACCATGTTAATAGGGAAAGCAATATGGCGACACCAATGTTATTTTTAATGTATTTAATTATTTCTCAATATGTTATATTAAACCTCTATTACATGGAACATAATCTGAGGACAGAATATAGTAAAATAATTTTTAAATGTTACAGAGCTTAGAAGATGATGAATTTGCTTGAACTGAACTGAAATGACAAATATATTTTGGGATTGGGAAAAAATAATTTTATGTTTTCTGGACGAAGTCTTTGATATATTGTCTGACAGTTCACTTCCTTCCACTAAAAGACCATCCTTAATATCTTTACATAAACTGTCATACCCAGTTCAGTGGACTAATCTCTGGTAAAGTTCCTTCTCATTTTGCCCAAGTCATGATGTTACCCTACAAACTCTCCCTTTGGTTGAGACTGATAGAGCAATTCAATAATTGGGTTGCCCTTATAGCATAGTAAATCCCATGCCATTTCATGTCTTTTGGCTCTTGGGCTAATTGAGAGTTATTTCCAGAATTATTTGCCAAAGAATAGCTGATAGAAAATTTCCCAATTAGTTTATGAGTTAACAGAAGATAAGATTTCTGTTCAATTTGTATGCCGAGCATTGTCCAGATATTACTGTGTTAATCCTTTTTAACTTAAAAAATTTTAAAGATTGCTGATTTTCTTTTGAAAGGAAGGCATCTCATAATTCATCTCAGAAAATACTCTCTGTTCACAGGTGCCTCAGTAAGGATGCTTTGTGTTGTGTGTAACACAAAACTGACTCAAGCTACCTTTAGTGAAAATGGAAATTCTGGGGCTCACATGCACTGAATGTTCTAGAAGACCGAAGGAACTTTGTCCAGAGCTCAGGCTCTGACTAGGCTCAGCCTTCTCTCTCTAGTTTTTTTGTCCTGTTTCTCGGTACAGACAACAAAATGGGGCTAACGGCTCCTAGCCACATGCTTCCTCACACTTCCACTAGGAAAAAGAGTCTGCTTTCCTGATAATTCAAACAAAATCCCCCAGGTGAGTTTTCCTGGCCCTGATTGGCTCAACTTGAGTCACATGCCAGTCTTTCTTTTGAATTAATCTCTGTGATTAATGGGATTGGATTTGCTGAATGGTTTAAGGCAACAAACTTCCAGTCCTGGAGCTGAAGCCAGGATCAATCCTATACTAATGCCATTGCAGGGAAATTCGGGTTGCCGTCTTGGGTAATGGATGCTAGGTTGTGAGAGAGAACCCAAGTGCCTTGGCCCAGTCATATACTAAGCAGCAAAGCTGCATCTGGAACCTAATTCAGTATCAATTGTTTGTCAATAAACATATATGAACAACTGTATCAATTTATATGCTAAGTACTCTGTGATGGTAGATTTGTGGAAACACTGAGGGTGTCTAGCCCAATCTTCATCAATGTGTGTTCTGAGACTCACTTTATAAAAGACATTGGGTGCCTGAGAGGAATGCATATTCTGGGGCCCCATCCCAGATTTGCTGAATCAGAATTTGTGGGGGTGGGACTCAGGAACTTGCATCTTAAATATGTCTCCTTAGCAAATGCCCTGTATACAAAAACATACATTGCATATATTGTCATGTAATCTGTAAGCTGTTATGGTTAACAAACGTCCTACAACTTCTTTACTATGGCTGCATCTTGGACTGTATTTGGAAGTATTTTCTATAACATTTCTCTGTATTGACTTTCTAGTTAAGATTATAACTATTTCTAGGGGCGCCTGGGTGGTTCAGTGGGTTAAGCCTCTGCCTGCTCTCAGGTCATGATCTCAGGGTCCTGGGATGGAGACCTGCATCGTGCTCTCTGCTCAACGGGGAACCTGCTTCCCCCTTTCTCTCTGCCTGCCTCTCTGCCTACTTGTGATCTTTCTCTGTCAAATAAATAAATAAATAAAATCTTTAAAAAAAAAAGATTATAACTATTTCTAAACAAACATCCAGTCATCAGCTCTGTTAAGAGGATTGTAAGGACTTGCTAAATTTATCAGGTGAGGAGGAAAATCTGTCGAACATTGATAGGCACAGCTGAGATGCATCTCTGGGCTACACTGGAAGGGAGTGCCAGTGAGTGTAAAAATGGTGATGTTAGGACCAGCAGAAAAAATATAAATATATTTTCTATGACAAATGGCATCAAATAAAGCATGCTATTACTCACTTATGTATATTATTTACTTTTCAGACCTCTTTCTAAATTGTCTTCAGAATATGATCGATACCTTAAAAACTTGCTCAATTTGTGATACTGGATAGTAAAAGTAGGGTGTTGACAGCAACTATTGAAAATCATATGAATGCTGATTGTGACTTTTAATAGAAAACACAACATTCACTGCACTGCTTTGCCAGATCCTTGTTTTTGTCTGACAGCACAGATCCTGAGACAAATTTCCCACCAGCTTCCTAGAAACGACCTATACAGGACCTGTGTCCTCCCACAGCTCCCACTGAGAGCCCAAGATGACTTCCGCTACCTGATAAGCAGTTTCTTGGACACCTATTGGCGGCTGATTATCACCACTGCTTTGAGATGGTAGAGTGCTTGTGGAGGAACGGTGAAATTAAGATTATTACCACAGTAAATCTGATTTTTTTTTTCATTACACTTCTTACAATGCTGTAGATTCTGAGATGTGATATTGAACCACTGTCTGTTTAGGATGTTGGCATAATTTTTATGTGCTGCCTGAGGAAAAAGTAATGTAAATAGAGTAGGGAAATAAAACCATATAATTGGAATATGATTGGAAATAAAGTATCAAGGGTGCCTGACCAACTCAGTTGGTAGAGCGTGCAACTCTGGATCTCGGGGTTGTAAATTTGAGCCCCAGGTTGGGTGTAGAGATTACTTAAAGATGAAATCTTAAAAAAAAAAAAATGAAACAAAGTATCAGTGGAATATAGTCTCTCAAAAGAATAACAGATAATACAGTATATTCACAGTACTGAGTCCTCATACTGAGTATACCAAACTATATGCTAAGCAATTTATAGTGTGGTAATTTATTTAATCTTTAGAAAAACCTAGGAGGTAGTTTTTGCTTTATACCCATTTCACAGATGAGGAACTGGGGTGGGGGGTGATGGGGAAGTTGATAAATTTTCCTCAGTTCATATGTCTAATAAGTTAAGGAGTTGGAATTTAAATCCAGGCAGTGTGGACCCAGGTTCATATGCTCTTCACCCTCAAAGTATAGAATGGTTATGTATGATTTTAATGCATCATAATAGATCAAGAATTGGATAAAATTTCCCAATATCTCTTAACAATAAGTTCAGTAGAGCAAAGGAGATAGCAAAAACATAGCAAGTAGTATTAGGCAGATATAGTAGCATAAAGATTTTATGATTATAATTTCAAGCTATGCTCAATCACTGATAAATGAGAGATTTGGTTAAAGAAAGGCCTCTGGCATGTGCAACAAGAATTAGATCTAAAATATATGGACCACCAGCCTCTATGCTGACAATGTCATCAATCTACCATCAGCCTGATAGTCCCTTTGAGCTGGTTTTACAGTAGTGCCTATGATTTATTTAAATCATACAGATTTTTTCATCTGATTCTGTTTGGCCAATGTAGCCAGTGTGTGATAGGATGGACCAACATTAGGAATGCCTCTATGTTGTGAAACTACACATGATCACCCCAGAATTTCCTCGGTACCTAAAACCCCTGCTTTGTTTGCCTAGCACTTTTTCTAACCAAAGGGCAGATGCTGTGTGATGACAGCAATGCTAGATAGCTATGAGTGTTTAAAGTTTGTGTTACCTCTCAAGTAAGTTTTTAATATCGGTGATGAAAATAAGCTTAAAATCTCACCCATCGCCGCAAACAATTATTTGCAATTTTTATGTATTCCTTTCCAGCCTCTGTCTTTCTACAGACAGAATTATATTTGTTTATACTATTGCTGTGTGTATAATTTTTTGTCCTGGTTTTTACTTAACATTTCCCATGCTCCCATAATTTTTATAGTTGTTATCCCAACGGCCGCACAATATACCATTGAGTTCATTATCTTATTTCATGAAACTATGTTCCAATTGTTGAGACTTTTGTTTAGATTTTTCCACCATTTGCCATTAATAAACAACACTGTGAAGCTGCGTTTAGGCCACAGGCCAAATCCTAGCCACTATGTATTTTTGTAAATAAAGTTTCATTGGAACACAGCCTCGCATACTCATTTACATAGCACCGATAGCTGGTTTCTTACTGTAATGGCAGAGGTGAGTAGTTGCAATAGGAACCAAATGGCCCATGCACCCTAAAATATTTATTATCTGGACCTTTACAGAAAAAAGATTACCAATCCCAAATGATGATGGTGGTAACCACATTTCTCCTTTATTTTGGATAATTTCATAAAGGTAAATTCCCGGGATTGGGATTACTTGGTTCAAGTGTATGACTATCACAGGATCTCAAAAAGATGCTTGTTCTCCTTCAGTTGGAAAAAAGCTATTTCCCTATATTTATTAGTTGTTTTTTCTTTTATGAAATGTCTGATCATGTTTCTTCTATGCTAATCTATTAGTCTTATTGCTTCACTTGTTAATTTGTATGAGCCTGTGGATGATTTTCTGACTTACATTACAGGAACCAGCAATAAGATATGTTGGTTGATAACCGACTGCACATAGATACATATAATTCATACCAGCATTCATTAAAGCAGATACAGGAGTCAGCTCATAATAATTATGAATGCTACCTTTTAAAGCTAGAATATTTGTGTTACTGGTGTAAATAATACCAGTAGTTCTTTTATTACTCTCTAAATCTGTAAGCTGAACTCCTGTAAAAAAAAATGTCTTCTTTATGTAATGAAAATATTTGCTTATGTAGTATTAAATTTCTCATTTGTGTATGACTCATTAAAGTAGACACCAACTCAGCTCGGTCCTAAATAAAAAAGAACTTGTTACAATGTTCTTTTTTCTCAAGATGCAAAATGTTGACAAGCTTGAGTCTCTCCCACCTGGCTCCAAAAATTAAACAGGGCTATAATAAAATTACTGAAGGCAAATCTGTGACCAAACACAGGACCAATTCCCCAGGCTTAAAGGAGGAACAGCCTCTCAGGAGAGGGAGTTAAGAATTTGCTTATAGTGTATATAACCCTAAGGAAGGTTTTTAGGCACATATCTGTTGGTAATATCTTGAAGGTATTAAATCAATGCCCTTTAATTTCCCCTTTAACATCACGTTCCCTTCCAGCTTCCTATGTCTACAGATGGGTCTCGAAGCCCATCATCCCACAAAATAAGGGACAATTTTGCCTACAACAAAGATAGGATTGATCAGATTTAGTCACAAAGCTGTATTTCTTGAGATGTAACTGAGGCAATAATTTTGAAACCCAGGCTTTGGTGAGAAGGATATTCCTTTTCTAAATTTCTTTAGCTTCCATTAGCATAACAATATGGTTGAGCGTCATACACAAAGTGTAGCTGGAAATCAGAACTGGAGACCAAGAGAAAGGAGAAATACTTCCCTTTTGATCTGAGAGATGAAGTAGCAGAGTGAGAGGAAGACACAGGACGTGATGACTGGTATTACAGTCATTCCTCCTTATCCCTGGGAAAAATGTTCCCAGACCCCTAGTGATCTCCAGAAACTGTGGATAGTACCAAGCATTATATATACTATGTTTTCCCTATACACACACGCCCCTGATAAGGTTTAATTTATAAATCAGGCACAGTAAGAGATTAACAAAAACCAATAATAAAATAGAACAATTACAACAACATGCTGTAATAACTGGTCTGTGAATGTGATATCTTTCTCAAAATATCAAACTGTACTCACCCTTCTTCCTGAGATGCTGGGAGATGATAAAAGCCACATGAGGAGAGGAAGCAGTGGATGACGCAGGTGTGTGACGTAAGATTCGGCGACTCTTTGACCTTCTGTTGCTCTGTCAGAAGAAGGAGCACCTGCGTCTGGACGTTGGCTGACTGCATGCAACTGAAACTGCAGAAAGCAAAACCACAGATAAAGGGACTGCTGTATGGGGGAGGACACAGCTCATGGCTGTGTTGGTCAAGGTGTGAAGGAAATAGTGCCTAGTGATTGAAGCACGATGTGCCTGAGGGAGAATTCCTTGCTCTGTTCTTTGCCCTGGAAGGACCACGTGGGACCTCCAGGAGTTCTTCACTGCTTTAGAGAGGAACAGAGAGAAGCTGAGAGAGCTTGCACAGAGGACTAAAGGGCCACAGTCTGTGGAGACTAGAGTGTCCAAACACCATGCTTAGGGCCATGGAAACTGGTAGTCATTGCAGCTTGATGATGAGAGGGGACCCACTGCACCTCAGCCTTCACCAGCCTAGGGCTCAGATGGGACCATCAGATGGTCAGAGACTGTGAGGATCTAAGGGACTCATTTCTCCTAGTCCTCTACACACCCAGCTTCTTGGTGTCAGCCAAATAATGTGGCTAAGAGCACAGGCTCTCAAGTCAGGCCACCCAAGCTTGAATCCTGATTCCAACATTTATTAGATGTCTGATCCCAGTAAAGTTACTCATTTTCCTCATTTCTCAAATAAAGATAGAGTTGTTATGACAGTTTAAATAAGAAAACGTTTACAAAA
This sequence comes from Lontra canadensis, assembly GCF_010015895.1. Taxonomy (NCBI): domain Eukaryota; kingdom Metazoa; phylum Chordata; class Mammalia; order Carnivora; family Mustelidae; genus Lontra; species Lontra canadensis. The sequence goes on along the minus strand of NW_022631096.1, from coordinate 1,575,080 downwards.
TGTTGGAAAAGGTGACTCACACAGATTGACCCCTCACTTGTCCTATTGATGTAGGGTTTCTTGGGGGAGGAACAGAGCATCAACTAGAAAGAGGCTGACTCACCAAAAGAGACAATGTAAGCTAGAAGAGAATGAGAACATCTATAATTATTATGTTTACTCCACTCTGCCCAGTGGAAGATTAAATTAGTTACAAGAAAATAAAGAAGTTACATTTTCTTTGCATGCTTGAGTGCAGTACTTGTGAATGTGATTTCTGCAAAGAAACCCTGGGCCAAGAGTTCTCTCTCATCCCTTGAATGCCTCTAGCCACTGCCTCTTCTTGACCATAACCACACCTCTGGAACAAGTTATGTTCATTCAAAATCTCCATTTTCCCCTCTTTTACCTTCTCCTCCCCCCATTTCTCAGCTTCACAACCTCAACTCTGTCCTGTGATTCCATCCAAACTGCTTTTAGGCACTGTCAATGTACTGCTGATTCATAACCCAGTGAAGAATTCATGAACAATCTTCTAATCTTCTTTACCTACTGCTGTAGCCATTCTTATTCTTGGGTTCTGTGGTGTGGCTGTTTGTTGCTTTAGTTCTTCCTCTCTAGCTGCTTCCTTAACCTCTTGTAGCCACTCCTCTTCTCTTGGTTCTTGAAATATTATTGTCCTGGTGCCATACTTGGCTCTTGGTTCTTCTCACTCTCTCCTTTTCCTAGCCTCCAATGTATGACATCAGTTGCTACTTGTGAAAGCAGGCACCTCCGAATCTTGAATCTGGACTTTGTTTTTGAGTGCAAATACCATATATTTAATTACCTATGAAATGTTTCTTCTTAGTTGGGTGTCTCATGGATTCCTCAAAGTCAACATGTCTCCAGCCGAACTCACTTTCTTCTTCGCTCCCTGCTTCCATTTCCAAACTTCTCCATCTGTATGGCAAATGACATTCAAGCCAGAACCTGGTGAGTCATTCAGAACCCCTACCTTTCTTCCATTTCCATCAACGGTATCAGCTGCTAATTCTGTATCTTCAATATCCTTCCTATCAGACTTCTTCCCTTCAGATCCTATCCTCCCTCTACCTGCTTTGCTGCCCTCATTGAATCTTGCCTGGATCACTGCAAAACGCTCTACATGTTAGACCTGTCTTGAGTCAGCGCCCCCTCCACTCCCTCATCAGAGAGATCTTTCAAAATGTAAATCAGAGCATTTCAGCTTCTCATTTAAACCCTTTTAGTGGATCCACATGTCTTTTAGGAATGGTTTTAGGCTGGAAGTCTGGGCTTATCACACAAAATCCTTGTTGTGGCAAATCCCTTAACCCCTAATTTTGCCTAATTTCCACTCTAATCCAATGCTTTAGTGCTATCCTGCTACTGAAACTTATGCTTTTTTATGCATCTGGCCCTTTGCACATGCTGTTCCATTTTCACAAATGCTTCTTTTAGATAACCACCATATGTCTTTCGAACGTCAAATCAGTGTCACCTTTGGAAATCTTTTAAACTGCCCTTAGTTCCCTATCTCCCTCTCTACCTGCCCCCACCCATTATACACACATTATGTAGCTGCCTAGTATTCTCTATGAAAAACCTGATCTTTATGGTTTTGTTTTCATCCCTACCCTAGGGTAGGGTTGCCTCTTTGTTTTGTTCACTGTTTCCTTTGCTGAGCAGAAGCTTTTGATCTTGATGTAGTCCCAAAAGTTCATTTTCACTTTTGTTTCCTTTGCCTTTGGAGACATATCTTGAAAGAAATTGCTGTGGCTGATATCAAAGAGGTTACTGCCTATGTTCTCCTCTAGGATTCTGATGGAATCCTAGAGGATTAGTTACAAGAAAATAAAGAGGTCTCACGTTGAGGTCTTTTATCCATTTCGAGTTTATCTTTGTGTACGGTGTAAGAGAATGGTCGAGTTTCATTCTTCTACATATAGCTGCCCAGTTTTCCCAGCACCATTTATTGAAGAGACTTTTTTCCACTGTATATTTTTTCCTGTTTTGTCGAAGATTATTTGACCATAGAGTTGAGGGTCCATATCTGGGCTCTCTACTCTGTTCCACTGGTCTATATGTCTGTTTTTATGCCAGTACCATGCTGTCTTGGTGATCACAGCTTTGTAGTAAAGCTTGAAATCAGGTAACGTGATGCTGCCAGTTTTATTTTTGTTTTTCAACATTTCCTTAGCAATTTGGGGTCTCTTCTGATTCCACACAAATTTTAGGATTATTTGCTCCAGCTCTTTGATCCCTACCCTAATGAACCTTAATCTTGAGGGCAGAGATTCCTGAGTTATTTCTTGAGTGTCTAGCAAATGGTAGGCACAGAGTTAGTGTTTACTGAATAAATTGATGTATGAGTGAATGAGTGTTGCTTAATGCAGGTGAATGGATCTCTGGAAAATCCAGCTGTGTGAGATCAAAGACTGATGAACATGGTTATGAAGAGTGAAGACGTAATGGGCAATAGATTTAAAAAAAAAGCAGTATAACAATACAAATGCTGTTAGCTTTACAAACCTTTTTCATCTTATTTGTGTGTATTTATATCTACTATATATTATTTTATTGTATATTTATAATACATATCATAACTTATTATATTATTGTGCACAGTAAGTATATTTTTTTATTTTATGTTTACTATATAGGCCTTTTTTGTAAGCAAAACCCTATCCCATGTTCTTGTGAATTTACTTTTTTTTTTTCATTTTATTTTCTTTCTTTTCAGTGTTCAAAAATTCATTGTTTATGCACCACACCCAGTGCTCCATGCAATATGTACTCTCCATAATACCACCACCAGGCTCACCCAAACCTCCACTCCCCTCCCCTCCAAAACCCTCAGTTTGTTTCTCAGAGTCCACAATCTCTTATGGTTTGTCTCCCCTTCCGATTTCCCCCATCTCACTTCTCTACTCCATCTCCCAATGTCCTCCATGTTATTTCTTATGCTCCACAATTAAGTGAAACCATATGATACTTGACTCTCTCTGCTTGACTTATTTCACTCAGCATAATCTCTTCCAGTCCCGTCCATGCTGATACAAAAGTTGTGTATTCATCCTTTCTGATGGAGGCACAATACTCCATTGTATATATGGACCATACCTTCTTTATCCATTCGTCTGTTGAAGGTTCTTGGTTCTTTCCACAGTTTGGCGACTGTGACCATTGCTGCTATGAACATTGGCGTACAGATGGCCCTTCTTTTCACTACATCTGTATCTTTGGGGTAAACACCCAGTAGTGCAATTGTAGGGTAATAGGGTAGCTCTCTTTTTAATTTCTTAAGGAATCTCCACACTGTTTTCCAAAGTGGCTACACCAACTTGCATTCCCACCAACAGTGTAGGAGGGTTCCCCTTTCTCCACATCCTCTCCAACACTTGATTTAATTTTGGCCATTCTAACTGGTATAAAGTGGTATCTAAATGTGGTTTTGATTTGAATCTCCCTGATGGCTAATGATGAACATTTTTTCATGTCTGTTAGCCATTTGTATGTCTTCTTCGGAGAAGTGCCTGTTCCTGTCTTCTGCCCATTTTTGATGTGATTCTCTGTATTGCATGTGTTGAGTTTGAGGAGTTCTTTATAGATCTTGGATATCAGCCCTTTGTCTATAGTGACATTTGCGATTATCTTCTCCCATTCCGTGGGTTGCCTCTTTGTTTTTTTGACTGTTTCCTTTGCTGTGCAGAAGCTTTTGATCTTGATGAAGTCCCAAAAGTTCATTTTCACTTTTGTTTCCTTTGCCTTTGGAGACATATCTTGAAAGAAGTTGCAGTGGATGATGTCGAAGAGGTTACTGCCTATGTTCTCCTCTAGGATTTTGATAGATTCCTGCCTCACGTTGAGGTCTTTTATCCATTTCGAGTTTGTCATTGTGTATGGTGTAAGAGAATGGTCGGGTTTCATTCTTCTACACATAACTGCCCAATTTTCTCAACCCCATTTATTGAAGAGACTGTCTTTTTTCCATTGTATAATTTTTCCTGCTTTGTTGACGATTATTTGACCATAGAGTTGAGGGTCCATATCTGGGCTCTCTACTCTGTTCTGCTGGTCTACGTGTCTGTTTTTGTGCCAGGACCATGCTGTCTTGATGATCACAGCTTTGTAGTAAAGCTTGAAATCAGGCAACGTGATGCCCCCAGTTTTGTTTTTCTTTTTCAACATTTCCTTAGCAATTCAGGATCTCTTCTGGTTCCATACATATTTTAGGATTATTTGTTCCAGCTCTTTGAAAAATGCCGGTGGAATTTTGCTCGGGATGGCACTGAAAGTATAGATTGCTCTAGGCAGTATAGACATTTTAAGAATGTTTATTCGTCTGATCCATGAGTGTGGAATGGTCTTCCAACTTTTTGTGTCTTCTTCAATTTCTTTCATGAGTGTTCTCATGAAAATAGTTCCTTGAGTACAGAGCATTTACCTCTTTGGTTAGGTTTATTCACAGGTATCTTATGGTTCTTGGTGCTGTAGTAAATGGAATCGATTCTCCAATTTCTCTTTCTATATTTTGTTAGTGTATAGGAAAGCAACTGATTTCTGTACATTGATTTTGTATCCTGCTACCTTACTGAATTGCTGTATGAGTTCTAGCAGTTTGGGGGTGGAGTCTTTTGGGTTTTCCATATAAAATATCACATTATCTGCAAAGAGAGAGAGTTTGACTTCTTCATTGCCAATTTGAATACCTTTTATTTCTTTTTGTTGTCTGACTGCTGTCACTAGGACTTCTAGTACTATGTTGAACAACAGTGGTGAGAGTGGACATCCTTGTCAGGAAGGGAAGGCTGTCAGCTTTTCCCCATTGAGGATGATATTCACTATGGGTTTTTTCATACATATCTTGCAATAATCACCCTCAACATGAATGGCCTAAACACTCCCATAAAAAGGCACAGGATTGCAGACTGAATAAAACAATAAGACCTGTCCATATTTTGTCTAAAGGAGACCCATTTGGAACCCAAGGATATATACAGACTGAAAGTGAAGGGGTGGAGAAGCATCTTTCATGCCAATGGGCCTCAAAAGAAAGCTGGGGTAACGATTCTCATATCAGATAAATTAGATTTTAAAATAAAGACTGTAGTCAAAGATAAAGAAGAACATTACATCATTCTTAAAGGCTCTATCCACCAAGAAGATCTAATAAATGTAAATATTTATGCACCCAATACAGAGCAGCCAACTACATAAGCCAACTGTTAATCAAGGTAAAGAGTCATATTGATATGAATACATTAATAGTAAGGGATCTTAACATGCCACTTTCAGTAATAGATCATCTAAGCAGAAAATCAATAAAGAAACAACAGCATTGAATGACACATTGGGCCAGATGGACCTCATAGATATATACAGAACATTCCACCCTAAAACAACAGAATACTCATTCTTCTCAAGCGCACATGGAACTTTCTTCAGAATAGACCATATATGGGGTCACAAATCAGGGCTCAACTGATACCAAAAGATTGATATTATTCCCTGCATATTCTCAGAACACAATGTTTTGAAACTGGAACTCAACCACAAGAAAAAGTTTGGAAAGAATTCAAACACTTGGAAGCTAAAGACCACCCTGCTTAAGAATGTTTGGATCAACCAGGAAATCAAAGAAGAACTTAAACAATTCATGGAAACCAATGACAATGAAGACACTTCAGTCCAAAACCTATGGGATACAGCAAAGGCAGTCCTAAGAAGGAAATACATAGCCATCCAAGCCTCCCTCAAAAAAACTGAAAAATCCAGAATACAGCAGCTCTCTTTACACCTTAAAGAACTGGAGAATCAACAATGAATTAAGCCAACTCCATACACAAGAAGGGAAATAATCAAGATTAGAGCAGAGATCAATGAGATAGAAAATAGAAACACAGTAGAACATATCAATGAAATTAGAAGCTGGTTTTTTGGAAAGAATCAATAAAATCGATAAACCATTGGCCAAACTAATCCAAAAGAAAAGAGAGAGAACCCAAATTAATAAAATTATGAATGAAAAGGGAGAGATCACAACTAACACCAAAGAAATAGAAACAATCATCAGAAATTATTATCAACAGTTATATGCCAATAAGTTAAGCAACTTAGATGAAATGGATGCATTCCTGGAAACCTATAAACTTCTAAAACTGAGTCAGGAAGTAACTGACAACCTGAATAGACCAATATCTAGTAACGAGATTGAAGCAGTGATCAAAAACCTCCCAAAAAAACAAGAGCCCAGGACCTGACAGATTCCCTGGAGAATTCTGCCAAACATTCATAGAAGAAATAATACCTATTCTCCTGAAGCTGTTTCAAAAAATAGAAACAGAAGGAAAACTTCCAGACTCTTTTTATGAAGCCAGAATTATCCTGATCCCCAAACCAGGCAAAGACCCCACCAAAAAGGAGAATTTCAGACCAATAGCTCTTATATGGATGCTAAGATTCTCAACAAGATCCTAGTTAATAGGATCCAACAGTACATTAAAAGGTTTATCCACTATGATCAGGTGGGATTTATCCATGGGATACAAGGGTGGTTGAACATTCACAAATCAATGTGATAGAACAAATCAATAAGAGAAGAGAGAAGAACCACATGGTCCTCTCAATTGATGCAGAAAAAAGCATTTGACAAGATACACCATCCATTCCTGATTAAAACAATTCAATGTATAGGGATAGAGGGAATATTCCTCAACTTCATAAAATCTATTTATGAAAAACCCACAGTGAATTTACTCTTTATTGATACTTTTTAGATTTTAGCCATGTTTCCTCTGGTATTACTCAGTGAATCATCCTACAAGAGTTTACATGAACCAAAGATCATTGTGCAAAATATAGTAATTACACAAGTTAATCTATAAATCTGAGCTAAGAAGGACAGTGTCTGGGCATATTACAGGATGTCTTTATGTCCGTTGTTTGGGACAGCAATTTAGCTGCCCTATAATTTATATGTCATTTTCATTTTTCTCAAGCCCCAGGGATGTGGCATGATTTCATTTTTGGGAATTGACACTTTATTACTTCCTCCTGGAATTCTTTCTGCCATGATTGGCGATGAAATGGAACTTTTTTTTTTTTCTTTCTCAATAATCTCTCCCTTGATGGCCCAATAAATAAGTTGAGAAACCTAGTTCTTAAAACCTAATCGTCTTTCTTAGGTGTTTTTGGAAGGTTTTTTTTGTTTTGTTTTCATCCAGGAATCATCCAATGAAACGTTCAGTGCCCTGGAAATCTGTTTCTTATCTCTTCTCTGGATAGAGATATCCCAGTTGGCCTCTGAGGACCTAGGAGTGAAAATAAAACTTCCTCATTGGGTTTCCCTCCAAATTTTTTCCTGACGCTTCATACAGGCCTACATGCTGTAGAAGTCTGTGGAAGTCACCTCCTTCACTCCTAGAAAACATCTCTTTCTCTCCAAGCTTGGAAGCTTAGCCTTCAAATATGGTTCAGTTCTCTCTCTTATTCTGTGTTTGTTTTCTTTCTGATTTTTTGATTTTTTTTATTGGAGGCAATTGACATACCATTGTATTAGCCTCAGATGTACAACATATTGATTTGATACTTGTATGTATCACAAAATGATGACTACAATAAGTCCAGTTAACATTGATCACTATATACAATTACAAATATCTTTATGTGTGAGAACATACAAGATCAATTCTCCTACCTACTTTGAATATGCAATACAGTATTATTAACTATAGTCACCAGGCTGTACATTATATCCCAAGACATTCATTTTATAACTGGAAATTTGTACCTTCTGATTCCCCTTCACCCATTTTGTGCACCCCTCACTCCCCACCTCAAGCAACCACCAATCTGTTATCTATATCCATGAGCTTAGTTTTTGTTTGTTTGTTTTTTTCTACCTATAAATGAGATCATGCAGTATTTATCTTTTTCTGACTTATTTCCCTTAGCATAATGCCCTCAAGGTCCATTAATGGCAAGATTTCATTCTTTTTTATTGCTGAATATTTTTTATCCTGTAAAAAAAAAAAAAAAAAAAAAGTATTTCCTAGTGAGAATCAACTGATTCTCAACCAGGGGAGATACTACCTAATTTCTGGGAATATTTAAAAGCTATCAAAGCAATTTCATTGTCACAGTAACTAACAGTTGTTATTAGTATTTCAGAGGTGAAAGCCAGGATGAAGCCTCCAGCAATGTAGTGCATAGTCCTACAGACCAAAGAATGGTCCAGCCCCAGATGCCAACAGTGCCCTGTTGAGAAGCACAGAGGACATAGCTATTTCTGCTCTTGAGTAATGAATTGATTCTTTCTGCATTTAGATTGATATCTAACTCTAATTCCACTCAAGGTTGTATAAGGGATATGGGTTTAATATGTTACAAAAGTATCTGAAATATTTGTGTCCTTTTTTTCATTTTATTTATGGTATACTTTGATTAACAGCTATTCTTAATATTAATTTAGTTGATTTCATCAATTACTTTTCCTTAATCATTTTGTTTAAGAAAGTCTTCTTCCTCCAAAGGTGCTAATAATATTGCCCTCTATTTATTGTTAAAGGATTTAGAACTTAGCCTTTTGCAGTTAAGTTTTTAATAAAATGAGAATTGATAACCAATTACCCAGGTATCCTTTATTTTATTATTTTATCTTATTTTAAAAATTTCTTAATTTTGAGAGAGAGATAGAGAGCAAGTACAGATGTGGGGAGAGAGACAGAGGAAGAGAAGCAGACTCTCCATTGAGCACAGAGCGGGGAGGGGGGGCGTCCACCCCACAAAGCTGAGATCATGACCTGAGTCGAGATCACGACCTGAGCCAAGATCGAGTCTGATGCCCAACTGACTGAGCCACCCAAGTGCCCCAGAATTGACATATTTGCAAAACTAACTCTTCCTCTCCATGAATATGGTATATGTCTCTATCCTGGATACTTCTTGTACACCTCTGTGAGTACTCTCATTCTAGGTATAGGTGCAGTGATCAATTCCACGCACACTTCAACTAGCTTCACATATGTGCAATCGGAGAGTGCTTCTCATGTCAAGTCTTTTGCTTACTAGGCAGGGTCTTTTTTTATTCTAAGATGTCTGTGGGAAAACACTCAGGACATACATGTCACATCCTGGAAGACAGGATAGTGTATACCCTCTTTGGCAACCTTGATCATTGGAGAATGGAAATCAATAGATAAATGAAACTGCATTCATTCACAAGGAGGAAAGTCCTGAGACGAATTTTCATAAAATTTTTCAGATGATTCCATGACAGCAAATATCTAGTTGCCTGTAGCAACAGCCAATTCAGTAATGTATTCTTGATTTGACTCTCTCTCCTTCCCTATTTAGCTTTCTTTATCCTTCGTTCCTTCCTGTAAGATCAGACTCTTAATAAATAACTTTTACAAGAGGTGTTTTCTCAGGTGTCTCCCTTTTAAGGGGGTGGAGACACCCAGACTAAATCAAGACTTTTTAAAATTATGTTTTCTTCATTGATTTTTAATACAGATTAATAACATTCTGCATATATATCATATCTTTTGTTAGGCATTTTTCTTAGGTGTGGAATATTTTTCTTGTTATTGCAGATAGTACCTTTTTTCAAAATGTTTTCTATCAATTGCTAATGTATAGACATGAATTTAATTATGCATATTGATCTTATATCCAGTCTCTTTGCTAAACTCTCCCATTTAATTAAATCTGTTTTATGTCTTTTGGGGATTTTCATGTAGACAAATATATTTTCTCTAAATAATGACTTTTCTTTATGCCTTTGCATTTTATCTGCGTCTGTTATATCTTTTATTTTTTTATTTGTCTTACTTCTCTAACTTTAGTATTAAATAGGTGTGGTGAAATTAGGCATCTATCTGTATCTGATGCCTAAATTTAAAAGTAGGCTTCTAACATTTTTCCTATCAAAAAATGTTTTCTGAAGGATTTTGATAGATACTGTTTTAGGTTGATAATGTGCACTTCTGTTTGGATCTTGAAACTTTTTTAAATCATGATTTAATATTAACATACCTAATGCTTTTTCTGTTTCTATTAACATGATTTTAATTTGTTTAACAAGTTAATGATGTTTATATATTTAGTACTTTTAAAAGACCCTTGCATTTCTATTTGGTTATTGTGTTTTATTATTTTTATATATAACTGGGTTTGATTTGCTATGATTTTGTATAGGCTAATTATTTCTACATTGATGAAAGAAATTGGCTTATAATTTCCCTTCTTCTTCTCTTACAGTTATTGTGTTTTGTTGTCAAGCTATATTGGCTTCACAGAATGAGTTGGTTAGTAATTCATTCCTTGGTATAATTTAACAGATACGGTACAAAACTGAAAATACTGTGAAGACTTTGTAGATTTTGACTGTTATAAGCATTTGGGCTCAGTGCTGTTAAAGAATTTCTTTCTTTCTTTTTTTTTTTTTTTAACACTGATTCCATTTCTTTAATTGTTAGGGAAATCTGTGGGTATTGTAGGTCTCCCTTAGTTTTGTTAAGAAAAGTTCTTAGAAATTTGTCAATTTCATCCAAGTTCTCAAATTTTTTGGCATGATTACTTTCATATTCTCTTGGAACTTTTGCTTTGTCCCATTTTTATTTCAAATATTTTTTGTGTCTTCTCATCCTTTCCTTCTAATTGCTTCGGAAGTTTATTCATTTTGGAAAAGACCAACTTTTGGCTTTGTTGATGTTCTTTCTTTTATTTTCTTAAGATTTTATTTTTAAGTAATTTCTATACCCAACCTGTGGCTCGAACTCACAACCCCAAGATCAAGAGTTGCATGCTCTACTGAGCCGGTCAGGTGTCCAATATTTTATCTTTTAATAATTTTATTAATTTGTTCTTTTCTAATTTTGAACTCTTTCCAATATTTGTTAATTTGTGCATGTAGCTCATGACTTTTTACCTTTTATTCTTTTTAAAATATAAGCTATTGTTATTTTTCAAAGTACCACTTCTTCTGTATTCCACAACACATTTCTATTCTGAGCGTTTAAAAAAATGTTTATTCTGATTTCACCTTTGAGAAATGAGTTACTCAATAGTGTGTTTTAAATTTACAATCAGGTTATTTTCCTAAATCTTTTGTTAGTGACATCTAATTAATTTGCATTGTCTAAAGAGAATGAGATCATAATATGAACCAAATTTTGAAAAAGTTTTGAGATATTATTTTTGTCAATAATGCAGTTAATTTCACATTGTGCATGAGAAAAATACTTGTTTCCCAATTTGGGGATGTAGGGTTGGTAAACTGTGTTATGCAGTCTTTTATATCTTAATTTCTTTTTTCTTGACCCAACAATAATTGAAAGAAGTATGCTGAAATCTTCCATTAGATGATAGTATTATCCATTTCATCCTACAGTTTTATTAAATTTCACTTTATAGATTTTGAGGTTATATTATTAGATGCATATAAATTTATGATTATGATTCTAGGTGAATCTTTTCTATCCCTAATGATTGCTTTTTATCTTAATCTATTTTTTTCCAATAATTATTTTAGGCTTCTATGTAGTTCAGAATTTATATGGTGCAACTTTTTCTTCATTTTTTAAGATTTATTTATTTTTTGAGGAAGAGAGAGAGTGCATGAGCAGGAGGGAGAGAGAGAACCTCAAACCGACTCCACACTGAGTGAGGAGCCCCACAGGGGCTCACGACCTGAGCAAAACCAAGAGTCGGGTGCTTAACCGACTCCACCATCCAGGTATCTCATGTAGTGAAAATTTTTCTTCTAGTATTTATAAACTTTACCTGTTATTAGGTTTTAGGCATGTTTATTCCAGCAATCTGGCAATCTCTTAACTGCTCTGTTATATTTATTTATATTCATTTTCAATATATGTGCTGCTGAGGAGGGCACTACATTCATTTTCATGATTGATGTTTTAAAGTTGCTTTACTCTGTTTTTAGGATTTCTAAATTATCTTACTTCTCTATTTCTTGTTTATTAAATCAGTTAACTGAATTAAATACTTTATTTCTATTATTTCATAATTACCTCTGAAGTATTGCCATGCATAATAAAATAAGCCCCTTCTTAGATAGAACTAGGATCTTAGAACAATTTACCTAAGATTAACCATTGCGACTTTTGTTCTATTTTGTCAAAATTTTAATTCTTTTTAAAACTTCATAAATTCGTAATATTTTTTAAAGATTTTTATTTATTTATTTGAGAGAGAGAGACAGTGAGAGAGAGCATGAGCGAGGAGAAGGTCAGAGAGAGAAGAAGACTCCCCATGGAGCTGGGAGCCTGATGTGGGGACTTGATCCTGGGACTCCGGGATCATGACCTGGGCTGAAGGCAGTCGCCCAACCAACTGAGCCACACAGGCACCCCTCGTAATATTATTTTATAGAGACATTATCTATTTATATTTATTCATGTATCTCCTTATTTTTTACTTTCCATTACTACTTTGATCTAAGACCAGTCTTTTGGAGTAATTTTTCTTTCTCTTCAACTATGTCTCTCTTTTTTCTTTTTCAGTATAGATCTGTTAGTAGTTTAAAAAAACTTCATTTTTTAAAATCTAAAAATATTTTCATTTCACCCATGTTACTTAAAACATCTATTAATGCATAATTCCTATGTATGTAGGTGTATAAATCATATATACAGCTAAGTAAATTTTGCATATAAATATATTATAATGTCTATATAAATATATTAACATTTTGCATTTACGCACACACACACTCACACATACACATTTTTAACCACCCTGCAAATCAAGATATAGAATATTTCCAGCAACCTAGCAGGTTCCTTCTTCCTGTTTCCATTTGGTATACTTCAAAAGTACTGTTTTGACATCCATCACTATAAATTATTTTTAAAACCTCACATTAAGAGAATCTTACAATATATACTCTTTTTAAAGTATGGCTTATTTTATTCATCATTTTATCTATGAGATTCATTCCTATTGTTCCACATAGCTATAACTCATTCTTTTTCATTGTTGTAGAGTAATGCATTATATGCATATGTCAGACCTTACTCCTTCTATTGTTGGTTGGTATTTGAGCTGTTTGAACTTTTTTGGCTATTATGAATAAAGCTGCTGAGAACTTTTTCTACATATCTTTGAGAGGTCATAAGCCCTCATTTATTTAGGAATGGAATTGCTCGTCAATAGAATTGCTGGTTAATAATAATATATAATAGGAATAGGAATGTAATTGCTGGTTAATATATTTAAATACATATAAATATTATGTATTTGTTTACTTTTAGTAGATATTGCCCCAGGGTGTCCTAAAATGGTTATACTAATTCATATCATAGAAGCAATAATAAGAGTTTAAGTTGCCTTTGTATTCTTGTCAACACTTGGCACTGTTTATCTTTTTAATATGCCATTCTGATATGGATGTGGTAAAATCCCCATGTAATTTCTGATTTGCAATCCCCTAATGGCTAAAGATTGATGAACATCTTTTGCATTCTCCATGGTCATTTGGGAATTCTCTTTTGTGAACTGTATGCTCATATCTTTTGCTCACTTTTCCTTGTTTTCTTATTACTAACCTATAAGTTCTTTGTATATAACACTTGTTCTTCTTTTTCTTTCTTTTTTTAAAGATTAATTCATTTCAGAGAGAGACTGAGAGAGCAGGTGTGTCAGCAGGGGGAGGTGCAGGGGGAGAGCGAAAAAGAGAATCCTAAGCAGACCCACTGCTGAGCACGTAGCCCACGACAGGGCTTGACCTCAAGACCCTGGGATCATGATCTGAGCTGAAATCAAAAGCTGGGTGTTTAACAGACTAAGCTACCCAGGGGCCCCTTGCCTTTGTTCTCAAAAAGTAATTTTGTTGGGTACACAATTTTCCTTTAAATTTTTCATCTTTTTATACTTGATGGTCCATAGTCTCTAGATGTTGTTTTCTTTTTTATTTACCTTGGTAGGCAAACACTGTGTTTTACGAATTATAGATTTCCCTGATATTCATCTTTCGTATGGTTCTCTTCCATTCTCTAGTTCTTCATTCAACCCATCCAGTTAGATACAGACCTCATTCTATTGTTCCTATGTCTTAACCTCTTTTTATATCTTTCATCTCTGTGACTCGCTTGTTTGCATTCTTCTTATTCATAAGCTTTTTTCACCCCAGTCCACTGATCTCAATTCATCTATATTTGCTCTTTAAACTATCAACTGAACTGTTGACATTTTTTTTTTTTTTTAATTTCTGAAATTCCTTTTGGAGCTCTTTTCCAGTGTGTTTAGTAATTTTGGTCTTACTCAGTCTTGTAATTCAAAACAATTAAAAAAAATTCTCTAATAGCTCCAAGCCTAAAGACTTTAAAGATCTAAACTGGCTGTTTCTGCTGACTTCAAGACATTTCCCCCCCCATGTGTGTATGCTGATCTTTCATTATAAATTTATATTGCTGATTTTAATCCAGGGTAAACTGGGAGTTTAGAGAATGTAACTGACAGCTGAACTTCTTGTAAGAAGTAGGGAGAAGCTTGTTACAATTACAGAGCAAGCTCTTTTGCAAAATCTGAAAATTACTAACAAGTCAGGTAACGTCTTTGGGTGCGTTTTAGAAAACAGCCCACTTGTGCCAGATGCATTATCTCAAGTTTCTCCATGGAGGATTTGCATTTGCTCCCGCTAAGATTCAGTGGGCACTAAACATTCTGGCTTTTCTAGAAAACACATTCTAAAAATGTGTAAGATACACGTTTCTCTCTCTCTTTTTTACTCAGTCAAGTAAGTATTAACTAGACCCCGCCAGCTTCCATCATTTCTTCCGTCTATGGTTCAGCTTTCTTACCTTGCTGCCGTGCCAGCCTGAGGCTCAGCCTTCTGGCCACAGAGATGAACCTGGCTGTTCCCGGCACATCACCACTGCTTCTCTCTTCGTCCACACTGGTAGTTGCCCTTTGCTTTGAAGGGCGTGGGGAACCTTTTGGAGACTTCTCTCACTTCTTGTGAGCTCAGCAATTAGTTACTCTTCATGCAGAACTCTTCTTGCTGCCAGAAAACAGAAATCATCTTTTCTCCAGGCAGATTGTAAAGAGACCATTTTCACAGTGTTCCACTGTTTTGGACATCACTCTTGGAACCCTCTGGGCCACCGTGGTGGTGACACTGGTGGTGTTGACGGTGAAGGAGATGAATATGATTGGAGTGGGAACAGAGAGACAAGGCCCCAGGCCCTTTATCCCAGCTTTATATAACATTTTTCATGTGGTCTGCATATGGGATTTTAACGACAGAAGCGTTCCAAATCTTTAACGTTTATCCAAATCAAATGAATGATTCCATTATTCCCAGTGGAGTTTATCCATTCTGCTCAGCCCTAAAAGATTTTGTGATGACTTAATGTCCTTTTAGAAGTACGGGTTTTTAACAAAATAGTGTAACCACACAGAAGCAAGAAAAGAAAAATCCAGCAAGGGAAGAAAGAAGTCACTGTCTCAAAAGAGGGAAGAATGGACAGAGAATTGATTGGAGGGGGTAGAGGGTTTTAGGTGAAAGACTGTGCTATTTTAAGAGACAACAGTAACAATAATAACTTCAAACGTCTCATAAACTGTGGTGCTTCTCTGTTTAATTTTGATTCATAGGAAACTATTCATGCCTTCAGATTCATTTACTCATGATTTCACAAATATATATTAAGAATTGCAGTTTGTTCAAACATAGTCTTCTTGGAGATCTGCCTACAGGTAAATTGTTTTGCCTGATTTTCATTCAATCCATTTTTATGAGTCTGTACCCAGTCAAAACATATACCGGAAAGACAATTATATTAAAGATTTGTATCAAAATAGTACCCTGTCTCTGAGAGCTAAGCTTGCTCTAAGACATGTGGAGAACTTGCTACAATTATAGCACAAGCTCTTTTGCAAGATCTGAAACTTACTAACATATAAGGTTACTTTTTTTTTTTTTTTTTTTTTTGGTGTATTTAGGAAAACAACATGTTTACTGGGTGCCAGACATATTATCTAAAGTGTGTCGTCCAGGTGTTTTTAACCCTCACAACAACTGAGTAATTTTTGTACACTTCATTTTAAAAATATGGGGCTGAAAGAAGTTTCACAGCTTGATTCAAATCTTATAGATTGTAAGCGGTGGAACTAAGTTTGAAGCTCATGTCTGTCAGGTTCCTAAGCTGGTGTGTATGTATATGTATATGTGTATAAATATTTATGTGTACATACATGAATGGGTACACATACATCTTATTCTGGAAAACCTATTCTCAAAATATAGAGGATGAATGTTTCTTGGTTTTTCTTAGTTAAATACAGTGTCTTTTTTTTTATTTGGTTATCATCACCCATAAATGTAGTTGTCACAGTGGTCATGATTCAAATTTCACAGTTAAACAGGATTCCTCTGCATCTTATTTTATAAAGATTTCTGCTATCCTAATATTTTGTGTGCATAGAATCTTATGAGATTAGTTAACTTTGCTCTCTAAATAAAGAAAGTGGAATACAATAGTTTGTGTGAAGTCACAATAGAGACCAGGTTGAAATGACAATCTCAAAGGTCCTAATCACATTAACACCCTTGGGAAACTTCAGGGCTCTCTTTTCTTCTCACTGCAAGTATTTTACATTAAATTGTCAAGGTGAACCCACTTCCGAAATTATTTATGTAAGGTAAACCTAGCCTTTTAGGTAGAAGAGTGGGATCTCTAATCCTTTTTTGGTGCTATCCTTAACAGCTCCAAAAAACCTTCTTAAGTGCATACCATAAATACTTTTGGAGTACTTGCCCTTTTTTAGGACTGTCAAATACATTTTATTAACTGACTCGAGGAGCATATGGATAAACTCTGTATAATGGCCAAAGAAGCATAGTAAATTGTTTTGAAAAGTAGAATGAAACCTTGCTATTTTTGCATATCATTTTTCTTTGTCCTGTATTTTACAGTTTTCTAATCTATTAAATGAGCAAAGTGCATTGCAATTTTGGTGAGGTCAACACTAGGATACATAAAAATGTCTTTTTATAATGGTTCATGTTGATAGTTTTAGGTGCCCAAGGAAAGTGACCAAGAGCCTTCTGGTTATGTCATAAAACTAAAACAGTCTCTATTTATAATTATGATTATAAATTAAATTCTTAAATATTTAAATATAGAACATAAATTTACAAAAACTAAAATTAAAATAATTGTAAATTTAAAAAACCGTAATGATCATGTATTTTATGAACAAGCAGGAAGAATACAAGAAGAAAGTAGGGCGAGTGAGGAAGTTACTTGCCCAGGAGACAGGACACCAATGCCTTGGGTAAATTAATTAAGCCATTTGGCACTTTTTAAATCTTTTCAGAACAATGAGGAGATTGTACCCCAATAATTGGAACTTTTATGCTGATGGTTTCAGCTGGCAAACCATTTATACCGATGTTAAAGGTAAAAATCCAATAGCAGTAGACTACAGGAGTGTGTGTGTGTGTGTGTGTGTGTGTGTGTGTGTGTGTGTGTGAAATGTGTTGAGGAGCTATAGAGTCTGAGTCCTTCTCGCCAGGAAACCTCTGCAGAATTCCTTGTACTTTCAGGACTATAATTTGAAAATTACCTAGAGAATTTCTAAAATCCAGCTCTGTCTATTGTTTTATGAATTCTTCTTGGCTAGTTAAAGAAGACTCAGACACTTGTAGAGAGGGAAAATAAATCTAGAGTTACCTAACATATTTTGCTTAGAAACTAGCCATTGTGATTTCTCAAGTATAATGTTAGGTGGTTTTCGATATTCATGTGTACAATATATTCAACTGTAAATCAAAGAAAACACTAAAGAATTTTACATTTTCTTATGGGAAGTAACTTTAAAATTGTAGTAGGAAGGTCAGGAAAACATGAATTGCTTCAGGAGTATAAATTAGGCTCACAGCCATTATCACAATCAATTATACAGTTTATGTAACTAAGGAAAAGCTGCATCTTATTTTATAAAGATTTCTGCTATCCTAATATTTTGTGTGCATAGAATATTTTGTGTGGGGAAAGAATACATCCTATGTGGAAAAAAATACATATTTCCCAAGAAGAGAGAGGGGAATAATAATGAGTGGATTGGGAAAGTTATTTGTTATAGAATCAAGACTAATATGCCAAGAAAGTGAAACCACAAAGATTATGCTTGAAAGTAGTGTCAGACAAGCTGGCTTGGCCACTCTCTGGGAAGGCTACTGTGGTTGAACATCTGCTTTCAACAAAAAAGGGCAAATATTATGGTACCAACAATTCTAGGCATTCTACCAAGGGGTCTCTTTGCTCACGCTAATTCATGTTAGATGTGTATTTCTAGTTTCTGCTGGAATTCTAAACAGTTTGTTGGTTTGGTCAACAAGCTGATGGCATGTCAGATCAGATGTAATCAGATATAATCAAATGGATATCTATCCTCCCTGGGTGATTAGGAAAGCAGGCTACTCTGGAGGCCTAAAGGGATGCTCCTGGATACATTTCAGAATGACCCAAGACAGAAGGAACAGCTGCAAGACTGAGCCCAGATCTTGCAGGTCTGAACACCAGAGATGGTTTAGATATTTTAAAAGCACACTAAAGGCTTTTTCAGTCTATTCCGCTTCCATTACTCAAGGATGCAATTAGAAAGCTGGTAGCCGATTTCAGACTAGACTTCTACTACTAGGAAAAACTCTTCTCACACAAAGCAGCCTTTTCCAACATTCTCAACAGTCACTCACGTGGCAGGCCGGGCCACATTTAGATGCTATGGAAACACATTTAGAAAACTATGTGAGAGGAACTGTGTCATTTTGCAAAGTTAACACAGTGCGGAGACATGAATAGCAGATAAAATCTTCACCACATTTTAAGATTTTTGTTGCTAATACACTTGTCTCAATTCTGCTGCCTGATAACGAATGCTCAGGTAGTCTACCAAAAAACTATAATAACGATATTAATAATAACTGCACAACTATTAAGATTCTCTTGGACACTGAATAGCAGCACAGTCAACTTGCCACCAAGTCTACAAATCCATCTACAGATATTTGACCTAAAACTGACAATAAGCAGTCAGACCCCCATGCATGAGGATCCCAAAATTCAAAAACACTTTATTAATATCACCAACAAGCCACTCTCAGGATGAAATAGAAAGACAAGCTAACCAATAACGGGCTGTGAGCTGGGGAGAGCATCAATATTGATACTGAAATCAGATTCCTGTGGTTTAACTCTCTTAAGAGGTCCTGGCAGGTAAGAAAAGAGATGAAAGAACATTCTCCAACCAGATCTGGAGCAGTGGGCTGACACCCAGGCAGGAAACTATCTATATTTCCATGCAACATCCATGAGTGTAGGTTGTGAAATGCAAAGAAACAATAGTAGAGGAACCAACAGGCCGCATGATAGGAACAAATATTGGGAAAGAATTTTCAAGTAACCTCTGATAGAGCAAACAGGCTAGTTGTTTTTTACTTATAAAATTTCAGAAAATGTGGCATTTGTTTGAGTCAAGAGAGATGCTTTACTTTTTATTCTAGATGGTCCAAAATACCTAGGGAACTTATAATTGATGCCCTAAGGACCCCCTCTCCCTTTTTCCCCCGCCAGTATAAACACCTTTATTACCCCTGGATGTTCCTGGGGCTACTGGCTATCAGTTGCTCCCACACACACGCAGAACACCTTTTTCTCCTGCTAATCTGTCTATTGTCAGTTAATTCACAGGCCTTCCCCTACCGCCCACCGCCCACCCCCCACCAGTCAGACTTAAGCTGGTGGGGATGTTTTCCGTTCCAACACTGAGAATCTCACAATCGCCTCTCCTGGGCACTGTGGCTTGTCCATCACAGGTCACCCTATGGAGTAGCTGCCTTCAAAAACAGGTATAGCTGCCGCCTCAGTCTGCCCCTCACCGCCTCACCCCCTTCTGCATGGCTCTTACTCTTCCATGTGGTCAGCTTGAGAGGGAGGGGAGGGGTTGATGAGTGGAGTCCCCATCGTGTAGCTGACCACTGTGTGCCTAGCCCTCCAGCGGCCAGGTCAACAGTTGGGCATTTTCAGTTTCAAGTAGTAACTGGGCGCTTTTTCTCAAAAGGTTCTGGATACTTCTTCAAGGAAGAGATTTATTTTATTTTATTTTATTTATTTATTTACATAAAAGAATAAAATGACCCTCCAAAAATCACTGTAGGAGGCTTTGAAATCTACCAGACTTCTTTACCTAGTTGCAAGGGAAGAGCATTTTTTTCCTTTTTTTTTTTGGCTGGACACTTAGATGCACTCTTTCCCGCTCACAGAAGGAGGCAGTTCAAGGCATTTAATCTGCAAGGAGGCATTCAGCCCTACACAGAATTTACGTATTAAAGACCCTGCATATTAAGGGTAAAGTTTACAAGTCACAACAAGATTGCTCTAACTGCCAAATTAGGAGCTCAGGGTGCTATGCTCAAACCATTTTTGCTTTAAACATCATTACCAATAATAATCTGCGGGATCTGAGTTGGGCTGGATGTTTGGCGGCTGATGTGTGAGGGGGGAAAGAAAGCAGCTGCTGGCTTGTCAGCTCTATGAGCTAAGCATTGCTAAGCAGCAGAGACTTGCTTTTATGAGCTTGTCCAGTATAGGTCTATATAATTTTATTTAGCCATTTATGAGTCAGGAGACACATAGGCTGTCTAATTAAAAATGCCCTTCTGTACAGGCTCTTTTCAGACCCAAACCACACTTTCATACAAAGGAATGCATAAATATACATGATAATTGACTCTAATGACAGGAAAAGAATGTGATGAAACATTTCCTGATAAAATCTAGTCTCAGGCATGCAAAGGGGATCAAGACTCCTCTTCAGTCACTGTGATTTACAACATAAAGGGAGAAATTCTAAAGGGTGAAGTAATTTTCTTCTAAAGGCAGAATATATGTATGAAGAAAAGCAGAGGGCCTTTGTGTGATCTGGACAAGGAAAAATTATGAATGTTTTCTAGATGGAAGAGGAAAATCCCATTTGACAAGCCAGCCTTCCTTCATGGCCTTTTTAGTTTCTAGGTATTGAGTCCATTTTTCAATTCCTCTCCCAAGTTTGCTGTGCTTCTGATTACAGAGCAGTTAGGCTTAGTAAGCAACATGAAAAGGACATTGTTTCTGGGCTTTCTTCCATTGTTTTTTTAGAGCACGCCTCTAGACACACTTCCCCTCTTCTATTATGAATCCAGCATTCTTCAGAGATATGGAATGCAATTATAATGATTAAGGATCTTAGTGTTTGAAAATGAATCTTTAAAACTGGACACAGTTGTTAGAACACAATTGCAAGGCCTTCCATAAACATTCCATGCATCTTGGAGGTACTGAAATTTACAGAGACCTCCTTGCACGCAATGCTATGTATTAATAAAGCCGAATGTGATAGTTATCAGATGGATAGTTTATCTGATTTCTTATCTTAAAGTCATTCAGTGTTGAGCTTCTCCCAGAAATAGCTTTAGGTCTCTAAAGAATAGAAAATGAAAAAATACAGGAACAAATAAAACTCGAGAACAAGAAACAAATATTTCATCGGATTCAAAATAAAGGATTTTGGCAATCAAAAGGATGGTCAACAGAATAGCTTGGTTATTTACTGCATTAAATAGCAAGCACCTGACAGATTTAGCATTTACAATGCTTATTATGTAAGAAAAATAGGCAAAATCACGTTTTGCACAGGAGTGCGCTTCCTTTGTAACAATTAAAATACTTTCAGTAAAGGATATGGAAATACTCTTAGCCGATCTAAAGGATATGTTTTCAAAGAGCCCAAATTATTTACTGAAACAGAATTCGTTAAAACAACAACAACAACAACAAACCATGTATTTATTTTAGAGAGAGAGAGAGAACATGTGTGAGTATGTGAGCAGGGGGTGGGGGTAGAGAGAAAATCTCAAGTAGACTCTGCGCTGAGTGCAGAGCCTGACACAGGGCTTGGTCCCACGACCCTGAGATCATGACCTGAGCCAAAATCAAGTCGGACATTTCACTGATGGGGCTACGCAGGTGCTCCTGAAACAGAGGTCTTAAACCAAGTGCCAGGACCAGTAGCTTACTACTCTATCAAAATGATGGATAATCTTTTATGAATACGCATGCACACTGAACATTCATTCTCTTACCAATTTAAGGACCAGACAGATAGGACTTTTTAAAATGGCTATCTGTGGTCCCAGGGACTCCCTGTCTTACCCTTGAACCTGCTTTCCCCACCTTTTCCCCTTTTTCCCCCACCTTTTTCATGCTAACAACTTTGGCAAAGGAATGCCTGGCTTCCTGGTTGACATAAAAGGCTCTTGTAAGGTGGCAAACAAGGCCCACTGAGCTCAGAGCGTGAGCGCAAGGGATGGACTGTGGTGGGGGAGAGAAAAAGGTTCCTGTTGCCTCACAGAATTCCAGTGGCAAGCTGGAAATAGAGAATGTCTCTAACCTCAGCACCACATCCTTACCTCCCTTTCTCTCCTACATTATTGCTCTGTCTTTAGATTTCCATTGATCCCCACTCCCCTTCCCTTGACTTGAGGAAAGCCTACCAGCCAGAACACCCTCTGTGCGACTTCCTCCATCAGCCTTGTGGAGGACAGCTTGCTTCTAAGTAAGATTTTAGGGAGGGAAACTTTGACAGAATGCTTCACTAAAGCTGTCTTTTGGCCCCCTTGCTCTTCCCAACACATTTCTTTCCTTGTTCTCATTCATTCACTGAATGGGGCTTCCTCTGTCACCCTTTGGGGCTCCTCTGCCCCAAACATGTTACAGTTCGCCCTCCCCCAACACACCCCCCATAGTTCTTTCACTTCCTACTGCTCTTCTCCTTCCAACGCTCTCACTCGTGACCCTATCCATGCTCATGGTTCCAAATACTCACCCTACCTCTGGCCAACACCGTTTTCCTGAGCTTCAGATCCATCTCCAGCTCCATTCTGGAAGTCTTCATGCAATGAATTGAATGTTTCTATCTCTTTAAAATTCAGATGTTGAAATCTTAATTCCCAGGGTAATGATATTAGAAGGTAGAGCCTTTGAGAGGATAAACCGTCATGAATGGAATTAGTGCCTTTATGTAGAAGAGGCCCTAGAGAGATCCCTTCTCTGCAATGGGAGGGCAGAGTGAAAAGACATGGTCTACAGAACTGGAAGTGGGCTCTCACCAGACACTGAATCTGCCAACATCTCGATTTTAGATTTCCTAACCTCTGGAAATATAAGAAATAAATTTCTGTTGTTTATAATCCACCCAGATCATGGCATTTTTAAAGAGCGGCCCCAACAGACTCAGGTCCTTCACCTTGCTATCCTTAAATCATCTTAAACACAACTTTCTCTGAACAGAGTGCTTTGGGGGCACCCGGGTGGCTCAGTCGGTTAAGCCTCTGCCTTTGGCTCAGGTCATGATCCCAGGGTCCTGGGATCGAGTCCTGCATCTGCTTCCTCCTCAGAGGAGAGTCTGCTTCTCCCTGTGCTTCTCCCCCTGGCTTGTGCTCTCTCTCACTCTCTCTCAAATAAATTAAATAAAATCTTAAAAACAAAACAAAAGAAATGGAATGCTTTGTATGCTGCATACCCTTGCTCTCCTTCTGGTGCTAGTTGGTGGCATCTACATGGTCACAGGAGAGGGAAAACTGATGGAGAAGAAACTTAAACCCAATTTCTAACTGGGAGAACTTAAACCCAATTTTCCTGGGCAAAGTGAGACATGGGAGGGCCGAGGCCGAGAGAGAGCAGGGAAAGCTCTTTGTTTTTGAATTTGGGTTTTTGGTTCAAAGTTCTGCTTGACTGCCATGGATGATAGCCCTTAATCCAACTGGCTCCCGAAAATAAAAAACTAGAGACCAGGAGTGGTAGAGAGAATGGGAGTTTAGTTTCTGCAGTGAGGGGAGCCATACCAGTTAGTGGCAGTTAGTTTGCTGGTAAGAGAAATCTGAAATGATAATAGCTTCAGTAAGAAAGAGGTTCATGTTCTCTCAAGGAAGAGGCACAATTACGCAGTCCAGGGCTGTTGTGATGGTGCCATGATGACTTCAATGTTCCAGGCTGTTCTATTTTTAACTTTTCCATCCTTAGCAATTCGTGCTCATCCTCAGGGTTACTGCAGATCTACAGAAAACGCTGGTGACGCTCCAGCCATCAGACCCACGTTCTGCTCAGGAAAGAAGGGAGAGGACCAAAGGGACTTCCAAGCAGCTATATCCAATGCACTCTACTAGCTTCTCCTTGGCTACCTCGAGAGGGAAAAGTGGCTGGATTTTTTTTCTGCCCATAATAATGTGCAAGTTCTATCTGGTAAGAAGATGACTTAATGGAAATTAGGTAGAAAACTAGCAGAAGCTGGTACTGGGGGTTCTAAAAAAAAAAAAAAGGTTGAGCTTTTTTTTTTTTTAATATTTTATTTGAGAGAGAGTGCGTGTGTGTGAGAGTGCACATGAGTGCGTGCATGGTGGGGGAGGGGCAGAGGGAGAAGCAGACTCCCTGCTCAGTAGGGAGTCCTACACTAGCTCAATCCCAGCACCTTGAGATCATGACCTGAGCCAAAGGCAGTCACTTAACCAAATGGGCCACCCAGGCGCCCCCAAAACTTGAGCTTTTAAAAACATTCAAATGCTTGGGCCCTCTAGGTTCATGTCACTGGCCGAAGCCCTTCTAGTGTTCTCTGGCTGTCCTCACCCACCACACTGAATTAGTTGCCAAGACCTGCCAATTTTAATTCCCTGCATCTAACTTGAAGCCATAGCCTCATCTTCCCTCGTGCCACCACTCCCCTAGTCCCGCCCCGGCCCTTCCCAGATTGATTACTGCAACCACCTCCTGGGAGATTTGATAAGACAGTCTCTGGAAAGCACTTGCACAGTATCTGGCTCACGGTAAGCACTCAATGCATGTTAACAATTGTTACTATCGTGCTTTAAAAAACTTCAGTTTGTATGCTGTACCAGAGCAATTTGTTTAAATAGCTGATTCTCTTACTATTGGGTGGCTAAGGGCAGGGCCGGCTCTAGCTCATCTTTTCTTCTCCAGCACCTAACACAATCACTAGTGCGCAGTAGGTTCTAGAATGCATGAGCACTGATATTTCTGTAGGACTGATACCCTGCAGACAGCAGAGCAGATTCATGGAACTCCACAGATCACACATACGGATGGATCTCTTATTTCTACTTATTAGTCTGCTGTCAGCAGCAGGCCAAGTGTCTCTAGTTCTCATATCTTTTTCTCCAAGCTTAGACTTTATTCCCATTTTGGGCTCCTGATACGTCCCCTTTGAATTTTTTTCTAATCCTATAGGAGTCTATCTTTCTTCCTATCTAGCTAGCTATAGTCATATATATATATATGATATTCTGTGATGTATATTATATATTTTCCAGGAGTGGTATTTTTATATAAGAACATCTATAAATTATAGGATATATACATTCCTCTTCATCTTCATATTCCTTTATTTTTCCATATTTCCTTCATATTTCCATATTTATACAAAAACAACCTACCTGGCAATAATAGTAATAATGATGATAACAGTTAATATTTTTAGCCCTTGAGTTGCACCAGAGACTTCTCACAGCTCTGTGAGGCAGTCAAGTTTTCCATCTCCGTGTTCCAGAAGCACAGAGACGTCTGATACTCTGCCTTAGGTCTCTGGCTTGTACGTGGGAAAGTAGATGTTGACTTGGATATTGTTTGAATCTCAGTCTCACAATTTTCCCCCCTTCAGACTTTGATTTCTCCACCCCCCTGCATTTCCAAGTATGCCAAACTTTCCATCATACAGTGTGTCTTAATTTATAAATCACTGGCACATACATTATTTTACTTATCTTCCTAACAACTCTCAGGGGTGAGTTAGGAAGATTTTGTGACTTGCACTTGACAAATGGGAAAAATGATGCTCATAGACATCGCTATTTAGATGTATAAGGTATTAATTCTGGCCACGTATAGTAAACAATATCTAGTCCAGCCCACTGGAGAGAAGGACATGGAGCCTCAGAGAAGTCACTGGCTTTCCCTGGTTCCCCCAGCTCGTTGCTGTACCTATAGCCTGTCTTTGAATTCATTGCCAGCCCCATGATGTGGAAGATATATTGACTTCGGAGCCAGTGATTGAATTTCTCTGAGCTACAGTTGACTCAGTTATAAAATTATAAAACGGGGGATTTTATTAAGACTGCTGTGAAAAATAAATGCAATTAATATGGAACGGCCCTAACACAACCCAGGTACCTGGAAAGTATTTACCAGACACCAGCGGTTTGGCTTCCTCCTTTCTTTCTAAGGTTGTTGTGAGGCTGTAATAGAGAAACTTCCTTTTCCACGTCACGGACTGTCTCCCATACCACCGAGCTATGAAACCGGAACTCCCCATCCTCTCCTCTCCCAGGCGGGTCTCAACTCGGGCACCCTGCCGTCTGGGTCACCGCATCCCTTCCTCGCCTGCAATCCTCTGGGGACACAGGCAAACCTCTAGGCTCCATCAGGTCACTTTTCCTTTTGCCAGGTTCCATTTCCAGCCCAACTCTCTGGTCCATCACTTCCAATCACTCTCTTGCCACTATTTTTTTTTTTTTTTTTTTTTTTTTACTCCCTTGCCGGCTTTGCTCCTCCGGGCCCCCATCCCAAACGCTGCAGGAGAGCCCTAGTTCCTCGCCCTGTTGCCTCAGAGCTTCCTGGGCCCACCGCAGCACCCCTGCCCACCCCCATTCCATGAGCAGGGGCTGCCATTCTAGCCCAGGGCCCTCCGTGTTCACCTCCTTCCTCCAACCCCTCACTGCCCTCTCACCTGCCCCTTTGCGCAGAACACAGTGCGCTCCATTCTGCAGAGAAAACCAAACTTGTCCGGATGCCTCATGGCTAACATCCGCTGAGAGCTGACTGTATGCCAGGCACTGTGCGAGGCTTTGCTTCTCGTCTCCTCATCTCACCTTCCGCGGAGCTTCCCGCGGTAGACGCGGTTATGACAGCCCCACTTTGCAGCAGAAGCCCCAGCCCCAAACCGGAAGCCGAGAGACGTTGGCTCATTTACCCGGGGGGAGCAGCTGGGGGCCCGCAGCGGGACGCAGACCCCTGAACTGACCTTTAAAGCATCAGACAACAAATTCTCCAAGTTTCTCCTCTGTAGACCAGACCTAATCTTCATTAATTTTTAAAAATTGGGTTTAACATTTTTCTTCTCAGAGCTATTCATGCACATAATTTAGAAAGAAAAACAGGTATGTAAAACAAACACCAAAAACCGCCCCCCAAAACAAAAACTACGCAGCAGCCCCTGACCTTTGCATCCTTCATTTCCTCTTCTCTCCAGAAACAACCACTTTTAGTTAACTCTTTGGGCACTTTTATGCATATTTCTAAATATCATGCCTATGTTGCTACTTACTGATCTGTCCGTGTTAGCCACATTCTGTTGAGTTCCCACAACGAAGCACGAGGAATTAGCTATTATTTCCCAGAGCAATGCCTGGGCCCCCTGAGCACATACGCCGCGTTGTCCTACCCCATTCAGCTACAGGTTATGTTCATTTATATATAATAAAATGTAAATGCCAATCACGACTAAACCACAGGTGGCTTACAAATACTTTCCCTTTCCTGAATGCTGGGCTGTAAGGTCTATCATTAAAACGTAGTATTATGTGCTGCCTTGACATCTGGGGAAACCAGGAGGCGTCAGATGGCTTCACCGCATGCTCCCCCTTCCCCACTCGGCTCTCCTGCCTAAGGTCCCCCAGCTGAACAACTCTCCTTATCAAGGGGACCAGGTGCTGCTCCTGCTTATCCCTGAGTAATGAATTTCAGTGCCCTGCTAGCCTTTGGAATTATTAAAAAAAAGCCAAATACATCATCTTGTGGGGAAGGAGGAGTCACTTTGCTCTCTTGATACTGCAAAGAAGGCCTCCCACAGTCCCTGCTGATTCATTCCATCCCAGAGCATGGCCTCTGTGTGGGCCTGCCTGGCAGGGCGGGCCTCCTCCCCCAGGGTGTATTTGATGTTAATAAACTACTGTCAGTCTCACTGCCCAGTGTCCGGGGTGGTGTGTTCAGCCATCCCATAACCCTAGGATGAGAACTCATCCTCACCCAAGAGATTAATGGGAGGCAATTAAAACACACATCTCTTTGTGTTTTTAGGACTGATAACCTTCTGGGTTTTCCCCAGGCCCTTCCCAGTGATGTAAATTTCCTCTCCATCCCTTCAAGTCTTCATGTTCATTTCCTCTGCTTGCCAAAGTCCTTCATGGAGCCCCTGCCCTGTTCCAGTCTGGCTGGGTTCATTACTTTGTGGGCTCAGCAACCATCATCTTTTTGAGATTTTGCATGCCTGAGAATGTTGTTATTCTCACATGTACTTGATAGGTTAGCTAAGTTTCGAATTCTTGGCTGGAAATGATTTTTCCTTCGAATTTGGAAGCCACTTTCCGTGTCTTTCGGTTTCCAACTTTGCTGTTGAAAAGTCCAAAACCACTCAAAACCCTAATCCTTCTTATGTGACCTGTTTTTCCTTTGCATCATGGAAAAAAAAAATCCTTTCTCTCCCTCATCTCCCCCTCCTTATTTGAATTTACCAATGAAATGTACCGGTGTAGTTCTATTTTCATTCACTGAACTTGGCACTTGCTAGGTCTTTCTAATCTGGAAACTCACATCCTTCAGCTCTGGGGAAATTTTCTTGTCTTATTCATTTGATTTTCTCCATTCCGTTTGCTTTCTTTATTCTCCCTTTCTGGAACTCTTTTTATATAGATATTGGCTCTTTTAAATTGTACTCTTATTTTTTCTTTTCTTTCATGTTCTCTCTGTTCTTCTAAGATTTCTTCTGATTTCTAGATTTCTTCACCTTCTCTTCCAATCCTTCTATTGAGTTTTCCATTCTGATTGGTATAATTTAAATTTTAAGTTTGTTTTCCTGTGTTCTTTTTGGGCATCTCTGTGCTGCTGGTTGGATTTTATTGATAGTGGGCTTCACTGTCTGGTGATTTGGCTGGCTGTTTTCTTGCAGAATCCCCAGTGTCAGTATTTCTGGTTTTTTCTTGTGGGTGGGCCAGATTTCCCAGGGAAAGCTCTTCGAGACTCTTGCCTGGAGGAATGCCTGGTGCCGCCAGCATTCTGCAAGAGGGTCCCTCCAATTCTTGAGTCTTCTGCAGTAGGGGAGATGTACATTGGGTTACTTTCTAGCTTTCTCTACTTTCCCAGGTCTGCTAAGCCAGTTACCACTCACCCATCCCCTTTTCAATTTTTAAAACTGCACTGCTGGTGTTTACATTCCTTTTGCATTTTTATACTTTCCATGTATTAATTAGCTTTACTGCTCTCTAAATAGGATTTGGGAAAGAATTTGAGGCTAATGCATGTGTTTAATTCTTGTCCCTTTATTTCTATTTCTACCATCTTTTCCTCATTTCCTCTCATTTTAGCTAAAGTCTTTTTGAGTCTAAGGCTCTTCACTGAAATTTGAATTCAATGTCTTACTGTCTCTCTAGAGTTAGTGCTTCAATACTCATCCATCCCTGTCTTGTACTTTTGAATGTGTATTGGCTTTTTCTGTCAGCTGTAAACACACTGACATAAGGCCATCTCTAGACATTCTTTTGAACTGATATCTTCTTCGTATGTTTCCAACCATATTTCTGCTTCCTTTAAGAATCAAGCTTTTTGAAAGCAGCCTCTGTGCTTTTTCCCTTTTTCTTGTTTTAAGATTTATTTTTTAATTTTAGAGAGAAAGAGAGAGTGTGTAAGTGGGTGGGGGAGGACCAGACAAAGGAGGAGAGAATCCTCAAGCAGACTCCCTGCTGAGTGTAGAGCCTGAAGTGGGGCTCGATCCCAGGGCCTTGAGATCATGACCTGAGCCAAAATCAAGAGCTGAATGACTAACTGTGCCACTCAGACACCCCTCCTCCATGCTTTCTATTTCTATTTCCTCTGAGCCCATGTACAACTCTATCCATGGAAAAAGACTTCTGGTAAAATCATCAAATGACTTCCATATTGCTGAACTCATAGATACTTCCTTGCTATGAGTTTAAGGCTCTGTGGTACTCTTGGCTACGTTGACCTTTTTTCCCCCTCTATCTCTCTTTGAGAAGATTTTATTTACTTATTTGAGAGAGAGAGAGAGCAAGACTGGGGGTGGGGGTGGGGGAGGGAGAAGCAGACTTCTGCTGAGCGGGGAGCCCAACATAGGGCTGGAGATCACAGAACCCCGAGATCACAACCTGAGCCAAATGCAGACACCCAACCTACTGAGCCCCCCAGGTGCCCCTTGACCTTTCTTTTTATCTTATTAGTTCTTATTTTAGTATTAAAAGTAATACATATTCATTACATAAAACTTAGAAAATAGGCAGAACATAGGAAGGAAAAAGGAAATCCAATCCCTAAATCTACCAAATAGAGATAACTCCTATTCAACTTAGGATGTATTCTCCCAACTTTTGCTCAGAATATGTTATTTGCCTAACTGTGTGTGTGTGAGTGTGTGTGTGTGTGTGTGTGTGTGTGTATATATATATATGCCACAAACTTAACATTTTCAAAGAGTTCTTCAGAAAATTGGTTAATTTTACATTTTCTATCTCAATCAACAATACAGCCAGAAGCCCATGTGACGTCCTCACCTTCTCCCTCTCCCTCACCTCCTGCAGTGAGTGAGTCACACAGTGTTTGGAATTCTACCTCGAAGAGTTTAGCCACCTACCTCTTCCATCTTAACATCATCACTTTAGGTTAGGATCTCACCCTGTGTGCCTGAATGATTTCATTTACCACCTAATTAATATCCTTGCCTTTCTTTTAAACTATTATTCAGAATGCTGTCAGAATGACTGCTATAAAATGCTTGCCCTATCATGTCATTCATGTGCATAAAAATCCTTTGACAGTTCTCCATAGCCCAATGAATAAAGTTCAAATTCCTTAGCCTAGGAATCATGGCTTTTGTGTGTCTTTCAGAAGTGTCCTGTCTCTTTCCCTAGCTTTATTTGTTCCTTTCCTCCAATTTTCTCTGGTATGGAAACAGTGGGTCACGCTGTTTCTTTCTGTTAAAGCTTCTTCATCCTCTTCTCTTTTTCCCCTTCTTAACTTCCACAACATGGTTCAAACATATGAGCTTCACTTCTTCAAAGAAATCCTCTTTTATCTCTTAACCTAGTTTAGAAATTTCTTCTCTGTGCTTCCGTATTACCACCTGGAGACAGCTATCCTACACTGAAATGATTTGCTTTGCTGCTGTTCCTACTAAAATATATACATCTTCAGAGTTAAGACTCTGTTAGGTCTCAGACTTTCTTTTCCTAATGCCTTATCTTGTGCTTGACAAAAGATAAGATAGCAATGTTAAAGGAGTAATTTTCCATTCTGATTTTCATATGGGTAGTCTGTTTTCAAGGACAGCCTTTTTTACTTTACAATACCCTTAGGAATCTGTAAGGAGAGACTGTTACGCGGGTAGGTGGGAAGAAAAGAAGGGATATAGAATTTACAGATTATCACAAAGGATTATTCTAAATTATCCTTAGGTTTGCCATCCCGGTTTTTAGGATAGACCTGGAATGCAACCACAGTATAGAGGTAGGAAGAGATGGGACGTTACCTCATTTGAAAGTCTAATGCAGGCGCCTGGGTGGCTCAGTGGGTTAAGCCTCTGCCTTTGGCTCAGGTCATGATCCCAGGGTCCTGGGTTCGAGTCCCACATTGGGCTCTCTGCTCAGCAGGGAGCCTGCTTCCCCCTCTCTCTCTCTCTGCCTGCTGCTCTGCCTTCTTGTGATCTCTGTCTGTCAAATAAATAAATAAAATCTTAAAAAAAAAAAAAGAAAGTCTAATGCAATGTCTTGAATGTTTCCAACAGGAAATCATTGCAGAATAATATCATTAAAATACTTTAATAGATAATTGTTTGTTAGTGTTTGTGTGTGTGTTTACTTGCCAAATTACATAGTAGGATAATGAGAAAAACCCTATCATTTAAAATTACACACTCAAAAAATATTGAATTCTAAAAAATCACATACGAATTGTCTTACTAATAGTTGAGTTGTCATTAATTTTCCAGGTAAACGTTTTTTCATTACAAGGTAAGACTCCTTCCTTTCCTTCCCATGGTGCTTCTCTCTCAGTTCACTTGGATAATAAAACATTTCACATTCAGACTACATTTTCTTCAATCATGTTACCTCAAGATGAAAGGTACTTGGCTTCAGAAGTAAGCCATCACATTGGTCCTGAACATGATACCCTATTTATTTCCTTGGCTTTATCTTTTAGAGCAGTTTTAGGTTCATGGAAAAATTAAGTGAAAGGTACAGACATTTCTTATATGCCTCTTGGTCCCACACATGCATGCCCCCCATTATCAACATCCTCCTCCAGGGTGTGCATTTTTTACAACTGAAACTACATTGACACATTGTGATCACCCCAGGTCCACAGTTCACGTTAGGGTTTACTCCTCGTGTTGTGCATTCAATGGGTTTGAACAAATGTATGATGACATATATCTCTTGTTATAGCATTGTACAGAGTAGTTTCACCTTCTTAATAATCCTGTCTTCCATATATTTATGCCTTCCTTACAAACCCTTGCAACCAATGATCATTTTACTGTCTACATAGTTTTGCCTTTTCCAGGATGTTATATAGTTAGAATCATACAGTATGAATCCTTTTCAGATCTGTGTAACATGTATTTAAGGTTCCTTCATGTCTTTTCATGGCTTGTAACTCGTTCCCTTCTAGTGCTGAATACTATTACGTTGTCTGGACGTGCCACAGTTTACTTACCACTCACCTACCGAAGGACGTCTTCACTGTTTCCATGTTTTAGCTGCTAACTAATTATGAATAAAGCTGCTAACTAATTATGAATAAAGCTGCTAACTTTATTATGAATTAAGCTGCTAACCATGTGCCGATTTTTGTGTGGACATAGGTTTTCATTTACTCTGGGTAGATATCAAGGAGCATGATTTCTGGATCACATGTCTTCAAAGCGTTGGTACCATTTTACATTCCTACCAGCAGTGAATGAGAGTTCCTATTCCTCCACGTCCTTGTCAGTATTTGGTGTTGTTAGGGTTTTAGATTTTGGCCTCTCTAGTAGGTGTGTACTGATACCGTTGTTGCCTTAGTTTACATTTCCATAATTTTTTTTTTTTTTGTCTTTCAAGTAAGTCATTTAATGTTAGAGACAAAAGAGATCCTAGATATGAATCTAATCCAGAGAGTATCAGGAAGTGGTGGGAATGAAGTTGGGGATGATTTCTATCAAAAGCATCTCCAGAACTTAAAAAAAAAAAACATCTACCGCAGTTTCTTGGTTTCCTCCTTCCTAAACTCTTAACATTCTTGGAAGCTTGGTGTCAGGCATGAGTGTTAAATCCATATACCTAGTCTTCCAAGCAGTCATAATATCTTCCATCCCTCTGAGGTGACAACTATTGATTTAATGTAGCTTTTATTTTCCAGAAAACTGAAACTCAGTTGGTTCAAGTTTCAGTGTCTTTCCTGAGTCATGGAGCTAGTTAATGGCAAAAGCAACACTAGAACCTCTGTCTCTTGCTCTTTGCAAAGGACTTCTATTCGGTTTCTTGCCGATTTCTTGATCTAGTTTCAGACCTACCCCCTCAAGAGAATGCTGGTGTCCAACCTGTCAGTAGCCAGCGGGGCTTCCCAGGAGGACAGCCCAGCTCTTCTTGTGAGCTGTCCCCGGGGCCTGGTGGTGGTGGTGGTGGTGGTGGGGTGATGGGGGAGGGGCGGCAGCCAGGCAGGTCTCCCCTGGCTGCCCAAGGGCGTGGCTCCATGAAGCTGTTAGGTCTCAGCATCCTGTGCAAAGAGAAGCCCAAGGTGGTGCTGCTCAAAGCCATGGATGGCATGTCCTCCTTCAGCTTCTTCCAGAGGTTCAATGCTCAGGAGACTATCTGTGCCTCTATGTGTGGCACAACAGTTTTGCAGAAATGGTCATAATGGACAGTGAATATCCATTCCAGGGGGCTGTGGCCTTGCCAGAGAAGGTACAAGATGAATTCTCCAAGCAGGTCGACAAGACAGAGTGGCCAGTCGGATCCCCTGCTACCGTCCTAGATGGCCACCTCAGGAGATCTCAGAACCTTGGAGAAACTGACCCGATGTCCAAGGCATGGGCTGAGCTGGAGGTGACCAAAATCGTTCTGCACAACACCACGGAGCCTCTGTTAGAGTGAGGGGAGAAGCTAGATGCCTGGTGTCCAAACCCGAAGTGCTAGAAACAGTCTGAAGCCCAGAAACAGCCTGGAAATAGGACTTGTGCTGTGCAACCACATGAAGGCAGCCGGCGGAGCCCCTGTGCTGAAACGCCACGGTCATTCCCGTCAGAACCACAGCCCCTGGGGAAGTGGAGCCATGTGGAGAGACCCTGCGTGGGCTCACTCTCATCTTCCACTTTGGAGCTCCCTGGAGGAACTGAGCAGCCGTGGAAGGGCCCTGGGGCCAGGGCACCGGCAAATCTACATGTCCAGTAATTTTTGAAAAGATAAAAGGCGTAGTATTGGGCCCAATGAAACCATAAGCTCTGAGTGACTTACATAAAACAAAAACAACCTCTTTAGATCTGAGGAACCCTTATCCTGACAGTTCTGACCAAGCAGCTCTAAGGACAACCACAATATCCTTCTGCTGGGCGAACTGTCCAGCATCTCCTCCCCAGCAGTGGGCGTGATAAGTGCCATTGGGATTGCAGGTTGTGTAGCCTTCATTTCTCCCAGGAAGCGAGGGGCACAGAACTGCAGACAGATAACTGGGGAGAGCATGCCCTTGTAAAAGGAGAAGATGGAAGGGATGTGGCCACGTGGAAGTTAAGTGGCCAGACTACATTCAGCCTGGGATAAAAGGCATTTAGGAATGGCTTCGTCAAGTGCTGCAAATAAAAGACAACTGTAGTCAGTAGGGAGGGTGGGGCAGGCGGGCTGGGCTGGGCTGGAGACAGCAGCTGCGCTTTCTACCAGGACCCAGGAAAGCAGACTTGAAACCTCACCCTAGATGCATCCTCCCCACCCTCCAGCCCAGATTCACTAATCCATATACACACACTATAGAACATGTCTTTACTCTGGGCTAAAAATTAATAAAGCAATAAGTAACTGCACAGGGAGTAAGTTCTAGAGTCAGCTGTAGCAAGCTAGGAAAACAACAGATGGTTGAAAGTTTGCTTATCCTGCTTACAAACCGCGTGAAGGAGGGCGGCGGCGAAGCTGTCATTTGATTTTTAGGAGTTTGTTTTGAACAACTTGGATTCAATTCAAATGGAGTTTCAAGTTGTGTGGATTTGCAAGTATATTACTGGACTTTTTCTCATTATTTGAGCATCAAAACTGGCAGCTCTTGAATTCCTTGGAATGCTCACATCTGAAAATAGGTGGCAGGACAGACTCTGAGGCGACACAGGATGGCCTTTCTTGCTGTCCTCCTCCACCTCCCAGGTTTAATCGAGTACCATTGTTTTTTTTTCGTGGTAACTCCATTGATTTTCTCCTTCCCCATCACTCTTCCAGAATACCATTTTCCAAACTTGCTGTCTAAACAGAAGAATGACCAGTGACCAGCTGTTTTCCCTCCAATTAAACCTTCCATTCAGATCATTCTGAGCTTCTCAGGGAGCAAATCTTTCCTGTACTCAAAAGCCTTCAATACTCCCCTTTATTTGTATAATAAAATCACCTCACACCTGTCAGGATGGCTAACATTAACACCCCAAGAAACAGAAAGTGTTGGCGAGGATGTGGAGGAAAAGGAACCCTCTTGCCCTACTGGTGGGAATGGAAACTCGGGCAGCCGCTGTGGAAAATAGTATGGAAATTCCTCAAAAAGTTAAAAATAGAACTACCTTATGATCTAATAATCATTCTACTGGGTATACAAAAACACTAATTCAGAGGGATACGGGACTCCTCCCCCACCCCCCGACACTGTTTATTGCAACATTATTTACAATAGCCCAACTATGGAAGCATCGTGAGTGCTCATCAATTGATGAATGGATAAAAATGATGTGGTGTATATATACAATGGAATATCATTCAGCCATAACAGAAGAACGAAATCTTGCCATTTGCAACAACATGGGTGGAACTAGAGAGTATAATGTTAAGCAAAATAAGTCAGTCAGAGAAAGACAAATACCGTATGATCTCATATGTGGAATTTAAGAAACTAAACAAATGAGCAAAGGAAAAAAAAAGTGAGAGAGAGAGAGACAAACCAAGAAACAGGCTCTTGACTATAGAAAACAAAATGATAGTTACCAGAGGGGAGATGGGGTCGGGGTTAGGGGAAATAGGGGATAGGGATAAAGGAGATATTTATCATGATGAAATAAAATAAAATTAAAAAAAAATCCAAATCTGACCCAGCCTCTGCCTCTCCCTCTACATTGTGAGCTCCTTGAAAAGGGCAGTGAGCGAAGGATAATATGAAAGGACAATGGAAAAAATAGGATTAAGACTAGGAGCAGACAAAATTATAATAGAGCCAAGAGAGCTTCAAATGTCACCGCATTCGTATCTACTGGTGATTACAATTCATTTTACATACAAAATCCAGTATGTATAGGGCTTATACATCTTCGCTAACACTAAGGCTCTATCTGTAACCAAATGTTCCATAACACACGTAAATATGTAATGCTCAGCTGAAAGTAGGTTATGTCCAGGAAAAATAGTCAGATGTTATCCAAAATAGGGATATAAAAAATTAAATCTGTTAAAAATACCCAGAAAACCATCCAAAGGATTCTATGTAATCACTGACTTTTAATCCTTGGAGAAAGAGCGGAAGAATAAAATCAGACCAGATTTAGTACAATGGGGCTTCACTTCCAGATATTCAGAATGTCTTGTCATCTGTTTAAGTTCCTTATTTTAAAAGAAAGAGAAATTTTTACTTACCACTTCTCAATATTTATTTATGCAGATGAGACATGAGTCACAAGGATGTAGAGATGAGCCCTGATTTATGACAACATCAGGAAAATGGCTAAAAATAATTGTGTCTTAGGATGATTCAAAGTGCAATAAGGGAATTTCCAATGATTCGGTAACAAATGTAGCAGCCCAACTCCATTTATTTTTCCAGCAAATAGTCCCAAGTAGCATGAAAAATGACAGCTGCATAATCGGAAAAGCTAATTTTTTCATGTGAGTTGATTCAACCTTTTGTGTCATGAAAAAAAAGAGAGAAAAGGAAAAGAAAGAGAGGGTGTGAGTAATCAAGTTTGTCTTTTTACAACTTGGGAAATACAATTTCCAATCATCTATCAGTAGCCTAATGTTAATGTTCTAGCCATTAAGCCTAATGGCACAGAAAAGATAGAGTAAGCAACAGGATGAGGCCATGATTTTGGTGGGCTAGTAGCTAGGTGAGAGTCACAAGTGCAGAACCCTAGAATTGAAAACAATATGAGATATCACTGAACTCAGCCTCCTGCCCTGAGCAAGGATTGTCTCCAGAGAATTGCTCTCAGAAGCAGAATCCAGCCTGTTAAATACTTCTAGCAACGGGAAGCTCACCACCTGTGTTTTAATTTCCTAGAGCTGCTGTAACAAATTTCCACACATTTAGTGACTTAAAACCACTAATTTATTATCTCATAGTTCTGGAGGCCAGAAGTTTGCAGGTGCTCAGCAAGACCATGCTCTCTACAGAAACTCTAGGGGAGAAGCCATTCCTTGCCTCTGCTAGTTTCTGGTGGATGCTGGCTTCCTTGGCTTGTGGCCACATCACCCCAACCTCTGCCTCTGCTTTCACATCATCATTCCCTCTCTGTGTCTCTTAAAAGGACACTTGTAATTATATTCAAGAATCAACCAGATATTTCAGAACAAACTCCTTGTCTCAAGATCTCTAACTTAAGGACATTTTCAAAGACCCTTTTTCCAAAGAAGGGGACAAATTCACAGATTCTGGTGGTTAGGACATGGCCCTATCTTTTGGGGGACCATCATTCAGCCTACTATATAACCTCTAAAAACAATCCCTTTATTTTTGGTCAGTTCTTATTAGAGGAACTTCTGTTGTTTTGAATAGTATCTACATACCTTTACTACGGGGAAGTAATTCCAAGGTAGATGTGAGGTAAGGCTCTGTCTCCTACTACTGAGCTGAAATGGGGAAATTCTTCTCTTCTTAGACCCCGGACTCTAGGGCAAGAGTGAGTGCATAAGCAGAGCCAGTCAGATGCCCATGTACTGTTCCTACCAAGCTCCTCCTTCTGCCTTCAGCTGTGACCCCAACCTTCACTCACACTCTCGTTACTCCCACTTCCAGGTCTCTACTCTTTTGAGACACTACCTCAAGAATACCTTTTTCTCTTCTTCTTATCCTCCTCCTTCCTCTTCAAGTAGACTCCATGCCCTGTGGAGCCCAACATGGGGCTTGAACTCATGACTCTGAGATTAAGACCCGAGCTGAGGTCAAGAGTCGATGCTTAACCGACTGAGCCACCCAGGCACCCTGCCTTCTCTCTTCTTTAGACCTATAAATTAGACCTGTATTACTACCTTACCCACTGCTTCCCAAATACTGATCATGCCTTTCAGACAACTGCCACTTTTTGCATTTGGACCACATGCATTTGACTATAGTCAACCTGGAACATTAGAGTAGGCTGTCTAGGATATTTTTTCCTAAATTGATTTATTTGCAAGCCTTACCTACCCAACAAAACTATAGACTCCTAGAGGGTAGGCTTTCTTATTTCTTTAGTATAATGGCTCAGAGGTGGTTAGTGGGCACAATAGACATTTAGTTTTTCCTGTTTATGAGAGAACTGAGAGACTTCAAGACATCTGTAATTTTCCTAAGCAGGAAAGTTATATAAGCTCTTGAAAAATAAATTTCCTTGAATTATTCCATTTTTCAATCCTGCTTGATTTTAAGATTTTTAAAAATGTATTTATTTCTTAGAGAGACGAAGAGAGAGAGAGAGCACACAAGCAAGGGGAGTGACAGGCAGAGGGAGAAGCAGACTCCCCGCTGAGTAGGGAGCCCAATGCAGGATTCTATTCCAGGACACTGGGGTCATGACCTGACCCAAAGGCAGACGCTTAACCCACTGAGCCACCCAGGTGTCCCCTACTTGATTTAATTTTACCAAAATTAAGGGCTTCATGTATAATCTTTCAGAAAATTGATTTCAAACCCAAGCACAGTGGCTTTTTAAATAAATACAAAAAAATTATATGCATTCAAAATATTCTTTTACAAGCACTGCCAAATTATGTCTTGAAAAGTTTGTAGGAACTAAGAATTTGAGTTTTTAAAGACTGTAAATTTGGTGGGCAGGGATGAGTCACTTAACCAATGACAAGAACCAGCCTCACTTTCACATTCCAGGGAGGCTGGGGACTCTGCACCCATACAATTATAGACCATGAAGTATGCATTTATTTTTGGGAGAGTTTCTCAGAAAAGAGGACAATGCTATTGCTGATGATAGCAATGGAGAAAAAAAAATAAATACGTCTTAAAAAGTGCTGGTTTTGGTCAGAAAGTAAAAGTTTTTTTTTGTTTTTGTTTTTGTTTTTGTGAGAAAGATAAATAGAATGTGATAATCTGTTTACAAATCTCAAAAGCCTCCTGATGGGGATGTTAAGGGTCTTCTGTCTTCAAGTGAATGGAATTTAACTTAGTGACAAGGGAGAAACGTGAACATAGCATGCTGTTCCATGAATCACTGATAAACTATTGACTATTAAGATTAAATAAATGTATATATACATATAAAATATATTCTTTCCCATAATTCAGCTGTGCCGGAAGTATAAAATTTATGACTAAATTGCACAGCTTCTAATATTCATCCTGAACCCATTTATCATTTTTAAATGTATCTATTATTTGCATGATATTTGTTGTTAAAAGTCAAACAAAACTGAAATATATAACAAATAACTGTAAGGTCCTCTGATATTTCACCCATCTGAGAAAATGGATACTAATATTCTGGTGTCTCTAGAGTTTGTGACATGCTTTTCATGTCATAGAATATTTACTTAGTGGTTAAATCCATAACTTTTATAAGTTACTTTTATAGGTTTAAAATTCTGATGAATTGGGAAATCACTTGTTTATTTTAGAATGAGGAAAGAAATGGTTACTAAGTTAAATTTCTTTTAAATGGATAATCAAATACACTATTTGCTGAATAATACTTTTTTCTTCCTATTATTTTGCAAACCATTATCACAAACTAAATTCCATATATGATCAGTATAATTTTGGACTTTACTTTTCTATTCCTGAGCTGGGAATAAGTTTTACAACAGTAACTTTTAACATCAAGAAATACTTGCCAATTTATGAAAAAACGACATTAAAGTGAATAAAGCAGAAAGTGAAAGTCTTCCATATAATCCTACTTCCCAAAGATTGATGCTGTTCACAGCTGCATATTCTGAAATTTTTCCCACACAATATGCATAATGTAAATGTAATCATATTATATCCTGATGTATAACTTTTTCCACTTAGCAATCTATTGTGGGTATTTTTCAAGTCAGTATAGACAGGTACATCATATACTTTTAACTGAATATGTCATTGTATAGCTATGGCATCATTTACTTATTCAATTTCTTTTTTTTTTTAATGATTTTATTTATTTATTTGAGAGAGTGAAAGAGCGACAGAGAGTGTGAGAGAGCATGAGCAGGGAATAGAGGGAGAAACAGGTTCCCTGTTGAGTGGGGAGCCTGATGTGGGGCTCATTCCCAGGACCCTGGGGTCATGACCTGAGCAAAGGCAGATGCTTAACAGACTGAGCCACCAAGGCACCTCTACATATCCAATTTCTTATTGAAAGCATTTATGTTTTTTTTCCCCTAATTCTAGTTGTTTTTACCATTACCAAGGATACTCAAAGCTTTTCTATCATGTATTGTTGTGTGCTCTATTTCTATACAATAAATTTCTAGAAGTAAGGTTTTGTGGTACAATTTTTAATATTAGCAGGTATTTCCATATTGTTTTCCCCAAACTTTAGTTTTTGTTTGGCAGAGCAGTGAGCAGGAGCTCACTTACCTCTCCAATGCCCTGGGCATTTTTAGGGGACAAAGGGATGCAAAAGAGAGGTCAAGAAGATATAAAGACCGGGGTACCTGTGTGGCTCAGTTGGTTGAGCATCTGCCTTTGGCTCAGGTCATGATCCCTTAGTCTAAGAATGGGGCCCAAGCCCAGCTCTGCAGGGAGCCTGCTTCACATCTCCCTCTGCCTCTACCTCTCTCGGCCTCTCCCTCTGCCTCTCCACCCTGCTCCTGCTGTCTCTTTCTCAATCAGTCAATCAGTCAATTTCTTAATCAGTCAATTTCTTAAAAAAGAAAAAGACGATACAGAGACTAAGAGCAGAGTTGAGAAGGTGGGTTGAAAGTTATAGCTTTCTCTCAGACTGCATAAACAAGAAAGATGGCATTGGGAATAAAGGTATGTTAGATAAGAGATGAGCTCTCTCCATAGAGCCCCCATTTTGGAGTCTTTCAAGTGAGTGAAACAGGAGAGTTACAATATTTATTGAGGGAGAACTTCTCTGAAAAACATCCGCATAATAACTGTCTGTTAAGAATCTCTTGATTTTTTCCCCCATAACTGTGGAGGTTTTGGTATCTTTAAGAAAGGATTAATAGAAATTAAAATAATAATGATAAACACACAAAAGGAAAAAATAACCACTTTTCTCAATGCAGAGGTAAAATGTTTTTCCAGTGTGT
Organism: Lontra canadensis; assembly: GCF_010015895.1. Taxonomy (NCBI): domain Eukaryota; kingdom Metazoa; phylum Chordata; class Mammalia; order Carnivora; family Mustelidae; genus Lontra; species Lontra canadensis. The sequence goes on along the minus strand of NW_022631096.1, from coordinate 1,533,355 downwards.
GTAAATGAGAGGAGTGTTCAGCATCAGGAAATGTTAGACTTCACTGAGTAAAATCTTATCATATAAATAAATGAGTACAACAGAATTATTATTTTAATTTTTGATAAGCCAATGACCATTCAATATTGTGAAATTATTTGATAGAAATATTTGAATTAAGACCCCATCATTCAAAGTTGTATTCAGCAATAACAGATTTTCATCTTCCTTCTTTTCTTTCTTTTCCCCTTCTGGTGGTACGGGGCGGTGGGGGGGAGGAGGAGGGGGCCGTGGGGGCTGTTGTAATGTGTGCTATCTCCGAAGAACCCTAATCCAGATGTCCATAATGTTACGATGGCACTTCCTACAAACAAAAAGATTGTGAGGGACTCTGGGGCTTATTTTGTAAATTGTTCCATGTAGAGATTTGCCTGTCCTGGCATCAAGCCCTGGATGGAAGCCAGAGAGAGGGTTACAGAAAGAGATTAAGGTGTCAGTGCCAGAGGCAGGAAAAGAATATTGGGCAATGCATTTGCCTGGTTTTACCACACACCTCATTTCCAGCCTGATTGTGAACATCTTATAGTGGATAAAATGCCAATAGCTGCTCTATTATGGTAGTAGGTTTTCGAGTGATTTAATCCCTGCATTTTTCAAATTTTATGTAATGTCTTATTGTTTTTGTAACAAATATTTCTGAAACATTTTCTGGAAGATGTTTGGAGGTGCAAATAGCATAAAATACATAAAGTATGTAATACATAAAGTAAGATATAATTTTATGCATATTGAAACAGATTAGTGTTTTTTGAGATTAAATACTAACACAGTATTACCAATGATTGCTGGAAATTATTTTAACGATGTGAATATTTAAAAATTAATCCAAATCCAAATGTATAGCATAATCAATATATTCTAAATAATATTTAAATTAAATTTTTTAAAATTTAATTTAATTTTTTATTTTAAATTTATTTATTATTTTTATTTTAAATTTTAAATTTAAATTTTATTAATTTATTTATTTATTGGAAGGATGGAGTCAGTTATTTAGGCTTAGGTTATTTTGAATGTCCTACACATTATACAATGCTAGGTAAAAAGGAAGAATTTTCTAACTAAGAGTATTATTTAAGTATAAAATTAGTCTCACATAAGGCACACTTTCCCTTCAAGTTTATTTTGATAGCTCATTTTATGGATTTTTAGCAAAATTATTAAAAAACTAAGATTTAAAATCTTTCAGTGTTACATATTTTAACTCTTAGAAAAACTTTTTTTTGGTTTGTTTAGGATTAAAATTCATCTTTAGAAAGTAATAAATATTATAAGTAAACCTTGACCAATTAAGGAAGACTAATGAGAAAGTCAAGGCATTCTAAGTGTAGGCTTTGTAGAGTATGAGGACCTCAGGGAACAGATATGAATTCCTGGTTGTAGGAAAACAAAACAGTGAAAATAGGGTCTCCATTTTGCTGCTTTGTAGCTACGTGGTCCTAGAGCAGTATTCCCCCTCCTCTTTCATTCCTCTTTTCTCCTTTTCCTTCTCCCTCTTTTCTCTCTCCCTCCTGCCTTCCTTTTTTCCTTCCTTCCCTCTTCTTCTGTGACATTCTCCTCCATCAGCCCACCCATCCCTTCATTGGCTCATGGGGCTTTACTGCTATTCCTCGTTCAGACTACATTTAAAAGTCTGTACCTCTAGCAAGAGTTTCCTGGTAGCACATGTCTGGTTTCCTGGGTTGCTTCCCTTCCTTTGTGCTCCCCCAAAGGCGGCCTATGACATCATGCTATAATTGCCTTTTCTCTTATCTGTCCCCTTGCAATGACTATGTCCGCCGGGTTCACTTCGTGTGGTCCAGTATGATATTTATGACTAGTGGGAGCTGAACGCTCCTTTCCAAATAAACATCAAGCAAATAATAAAGAAGGAATCAAACATGATTTTTTAACTTAAGAAGGCAATGTAAGGCATTTGTTCACCTATTTACACATTGAATGTTTATTAAGCGTGTGATGGTTATCTGAATATTTACATCAGGAATTCGGTAAAATTCTATTGAAAAGAATGAAACCATGCATTTAGATTTTTTCTTATTTTTTTTCACTACCACAACTTCATTCACTTTCCCCCCCTCAAACCATTACTATAAAAGATACAGAATATTTCAAATTATTCTGTTAAGCTTTTAGAAAAAGACACTATTTCCTTTATTCTATGACATAATATTTTTGTTTGACCACTGAGAACAGGTGGTGGCTGGTATTGTTAAAGAGCTCATGGCCTTATCTAAGCTGAGTGTATCCTGAGGTGAGCAGTTATAAATCACATGTCTAAAGAGAAGTGACTCATATTTACATGGGTGGCAACTTTGGGTAAGAAATGTGGGAGGTAGGCAGAAAGGAAAACAATGCTGTAGGTATTTTCTCCTTAATGTGTGAGTATGAAAGCTTTTACTGCCAAGATCCTGATGATTAGTGAGTTTAAAAGGAAATGTACAAAGTTGTAAAAACACTGTGCTAAAAAAAGTGAGTGGTTTTTCTTACTGTCTGCACTCAGCTTCATCACATTTAAACCCTCCGTAGCTGGTAAAGTATAGCATTTTCATATTAAGAAGAGGTTTGTAGGCAATAAATACATTCAATGCTGAGAACAAAAACGTTAAAGACTTTCCTCTTTCGTTAGTCAAACCAGAAGTGGGTCCTGGATCCTCTGTTTTACTACTCAAATTTCTCTCACAGTTTATAGCCTAGTTAGCGTGACTAAAAGCAATTTACAAGTGGTTTTCTATGGAGTGCTCAACCCAGAGAGAGGCACGTGAGACCCTTTGAAATGAATTATTCAGTGCTTCTATCTTAAATGGTGGATGACTTCAGGAACAGATACCTGAGGGACAGTCGGAAATAGCAGTTCCATGAAATGTCTGCAGAGCCCTTATCTCTGAGATTAAGGCAATCAAGGACAAGGTACAAATTCCTCTCAAAAAATGGTATCGTGCATTATTGTGCTTAGAGTACTATGTATACCTCAGCTAGATTAGACCAAACAAAATCTCTGAATCAAACTATCACCAAGTTACTCATCTGATATATTCTTCCAAAGTCAATAAAAAGAGATGATAAAATAGTGTGTTCTTACCTCTGGAAGAAGGATGGGAAAGCAAAAGTGCTTGTCTAAAATTCAGCCCTCGAAACTACTTTTTACCAGAAATACTCATATGTTAGAACGTTTTTTTTTTCTTATGTAAGAACTGTCCTAGGAAACTCCATCAGCTATGAAGTTCAAGTGCTCTGTGCAAGACCTCGTACAGAGAACACCATGTGGAAGGAGACAGACTGGGGCTTGCTGTGAGAAGAGATGGACGGTACCACCATGGGACAGCTCTCCCATGATGCACTGCCTACCTCTCCTGGTCTTTTCTTCTTTACTTTCTCCATCCGTGTTCTTCCAACAATGCTGCTGTGTCATCACATGGGCTTCCTGAGAAGTCCATCTTCACCTTGTGTAAAAGTGCTGTTGAGTTATTCCCTTAAAGGTTTTCCATTATCTTTTCCCTAAGATTGACCCTAAATATGTGTGCATGTGTTTTCATACAGTGGAGACGCTGGAAGGCTTTTTTTTCTGTTCCGTGTGGAGGAAAATGTGGGTACAGAAAAATAAGACAGAAGGAGCGAGTTAAGGACAGGGGGTACTTCCCACATCATAGAGCAAATATTGTGAGTTGGGAAGGGGAGGGCTGACGTAAAGGGTTTGAATTTAATGGGCACATGATAGAACTTACAGTTATAAGTTAAGATGTCTGCTCTATAATGGATAGTATAGCATAGACTACATAGCACAATAGTTTAGTATCTGCTAGGATCAGTGGACCCTGACATGTTGACTGAATCTAAGACTTAATCTCTCAATTTATTCATCCACAAACTGGGAGTAACAACAGTAACCTCATAGCATCATTGTGAGACATCAATGAGACTATCAGACATAAACATCTGTTAATCAGGTAACGGTTTGTACTTCCTAAAGATTTATTTACTGATTTGAGAGTGTGTGCATGCACTGAAGCAGGGGAGGTGTTGAGGCAGAAGGAGAGAGAGACTCTCAAGCAGACTCCCTTCCCTGTTGAACGTGGAGCTGGACTCAAGGCTCGATCCCAGGACCCTGAGATCATGACCTGAGCTGAAATCAAGAGTCAGGAGCGCAACCTCTGACTGAGTCACCCAGGCACCCCGACTTTGTACTTCTAAATGATAGTTATTACAAAAATAGATATTTTTATCAAGCTCTCTAAATTAAACAATATATTAGCCCCTCAGGCTCATTTCCTTGACACCAAAGGTATTTGGAAAGTTGCTCAAAAGTTAGACTCTCAGTTTTGGAAGATTGAGAAGATAGGGTTTGGAGGCCCATAGTATTCATACCACTTGTCCGAGGCAGATCTGGGGTCCTCTTGGTAGGTGGAACGTGTTGCCAGGATTTTCTTTTGCAAATACTCGGCCCACCTGCCTTTAGTTCTGCTGGTAGAAACTGGTGCTTACTCTAATTCATTGTCGCATTGACCACTAGAAGAGTCTTTGCTCTGGACCTTAGGACAGGGATGACTCCGTGTGATTCTGCTTGGGGCTTACATTTCTGGGCATCCTCAGGCCAGTTGAACTTCATTGTTGCATGACCTGTTGCTGCAGGTGACTTTGATCTGTCTTGTTCCCTGCATTAACTCAGGAAAATCTGGCATTTTTATTTAGTTCCTGTGCTTGTAGCAATGACCATAAATGATCATCTGCCTGTGGATTTAAAGATTTCGGTAGGTCTCTAGGAATTGAAGAAAGTGTCCAACCCTCTATCTAACTCAGTGGTTCTCAAAATGGGATTTCTAGATCTTTCTCAGATGTGTTTTTTGGGATCTGTGTGTTCTCCACAAGAACTGTTTTTAAACAGTGTTGATTCATTTGCTTTGTTCTGTTTTGTTTCCAAATGATAGGCTAAAAAATTAATCAACTGTAGTGTGTTCTGCACTATCTTGATGCCCTCTTTATAATTAAATCTCATTTCCATCCCTGCTTCTGGCTTTGTTTACTAGCTTGCTAGAGCTGCTGTCATAACAAAGTACCATAGCCTGGGGACTTAAACAACAGAAATTTACTGCCTGCCTCACCATTCTGGAGGCTAGAGGTCCAAAACTCAGGTGTTGGCAGGACTGGTTCCTTCCAAGGGCTGTGAGGGAGGGATGTTGTTACATAAAATTAAAGCCCAATAAATATCAGAGGGCATGAGGTTTTTCCAAGTTGAAGACAAAGTGTAAGCAATAGGAAGAAAACTTGACTCGTGCTAAAGTGATCTTTACATTGATACAAATGAGTGATACCTAGCATTTCTTCATTTCCATCACTGGTTTGGTGGTAAAGTTTATGCTGAAACTAGAGATTCTTTTCACGATCTGCAAGAACTGAAAACTAATTCCAGACATTATTTTCCTGATTGATTGCAACAATAATTGGATTGGGTTCACATTTCATGCTGATTTCAATAATTTCACCATGGTTTTCTTTTCAAAAAGAAAGTTTAAATTAATCCCAAGAATCTTTTTTTTTTTTTTTTTTTTTGCTTTGGAAGTTTCCAGCACACTATTTACGTTTGTGAACCACTACTTGATAGGAATAAGCCAGTTATTCAAGGGGACCTTTCTGTCCCTTACCTAATTTTGTGATCCTAAGACAGTTGGACCCTTGAAAAGCACTCTATATGTCATATCTCTATGGCACTGCATCATTTCTGCGATATAAATTTGCTTTCTTAAAATAAAGACTTCCTCAGTGGGGTAAGAATTAGAGGATAGCTCATATGCTTTGGAAGAGGGATTTAGAGGATTAAACTCAGACATTTGGGGATAAGTCAGATGTCAGACCTCAGACTAAGACCTATTTCCTAACAACTGTGAGGAACTGGGAAGCAACCCACCAGAGATCTTCTCGCCTCCTGAAATAGCCGATGATCAGAGACACCCACCTGTGTCTTTATATCATAATATAATAACCTGCTGATTGCAAAGCTTGAATTAGGCCTGTCTGCGATTTACTCATAGCTATCAGATTTTTCTCCCAGTACCAATATCGTTAATTTTATTGTTATCTTGTGTTTGTAAGCTAGTCCAGAAGTAGCTTATGCACGATAGCATAATTTTATTTATTTTAACTTTAGTTTTTTGAGTACTAACATAATTTTAATGTAATTAAATGCATGGGAATTTTTGAATGCCTAGCAAAGCAATTTACGGTCATTTTAACAACCTATGACAATGTTAATGCTGTTCTCTATATATAGTAAATCAAATATTACACATATATCTATGAACATATACAATATGTTTATGAGGAAAATGGTCTTTTACTTTATGTCATGGTAGAATTCTTAAAAGCTTTGTTTATACAAAAAATTGAGAACCATATTATAGTAGATACCCACGATTTGGTCGGATCATGGTACCCTAAGTTTTAATCTTAGAATCTTAATCTTGCTAATGATTAAGATTCTAAGTGATGGTGAAGACTTGCCTAGGAAGAAGAAAGTAACTTTATGTCATAACAAGTTATGTTTGTTGATAAAGCACGGCCGAGCTCAGAGGAAAGGCTTTTATGGAATTCTGGCTCTAGCACTTTTTGTCAAAATAAATCAACTAACACAGAAAAGTTGAAGGGTCTCTCAATGCAGTACACTTTTCTGAATCATTTCATTTGCTTTCCCTCTTTTTTCTTTTTCTTCAGCCTTTCTATGGATTTTGCAGTCTCTCGGTGCCATGTTTTAGCTACATTTTAGAATAACTCAGCCTCTTTCTGTAGAATTTAGAAGACTCTCGTGCATTCAAAATATATTTGTTAAGGACCTATTACATGACATCTGCATGTTGGAGGATAGAGACATCAAGTAGAGAATCCATTGTTCATAGTCTTTGCTTTCAAGAAACACAGTGCACGGTGAGCAAGGGAACATAAACAGATTCAGTACATAGGACAGTTCAAGGGGCAACTCAGAGCCCTGCCCACATTATTATGGGGACACCAAGGATCCTACTTCTCACGGTACCTTGGGAAAGCAGGCAAAGCTTAACAGTGGATAGTGCATTTGACCAAGCTTTCTGGGAAAAGTAGGAATTTAGCAAATAACAACAAAAAAGGGGAGGGAGTGAAATTCTACCCAGGTAGAGGCCAGCACTTAAGCAATATCCTGGAATTCTGAAAGCCTATGCAGCATCCAAAGACTCCCAATAGCCCAAGAGCTGTCCTTCCTCTGCCATGTGAGAGAGAGAGATGAAACCAAAAAGGAAGATAAGAATAAACATAGAGGTATAGAATGCATTTTTAAAAATAATTCAGGGGCAAAAGGAGGAGATTAAGTGTTCAAAAACAAGAGAAATATCGCATCCTAAGCAACAGTAAGTTTTAGCTTGTATTGACATACGGAAAAAGTAAAAAAAAAAAAAAATCACATTTAGGGAGGTAATATAAATAAAAGGAGCCAAAGTAAAGAAATAGATGACTGATGTTTGGGTAGAGTGGGAACAAACAAGCAGAAGTCTTTTATGATTGCATGGTAGTAATTACTAACATTTATTGAACACTTACCATGTAGCACATTCTGGGCAAGCACTTTATTATCTTATTGAATCCTCACTGGCTTTTAGTAAGTACCACTCAATTAATAGGCATTGTTAATATATCCACTTTATGGAAAGACAATTGAGGATCAAGGAGATTAAGTAACCTCCCCAAGTTCATTTCTGTATAAAGAGGCAGACGCAGGCTATGAACCAGTCCGTCTCACTCCAGAGTCCTGAGGGTGTAACCACTACATAAACTGCCTCTCCCATGAAGTGAGATGACCCCATGAGTGGCAGACTCAGATTTGCAGTGGGCACGTGGATGCCACAAGGAGGCAAATCTTGATGCACAGAATAAATACAAAATAAAACAGAGGAAACAATAGCAACAATAACATTTAGCAGAATTTGGACATGTTGGTTCAAAGGAAACCTGGTTGAAGTAGTCATAAAGTAAAATGATGAGGTCAAAATACAAGATTTTGGTCAGAGTGGAATAAAAACATCCAAGTTTTATAGTAACATATTCTCAATGGAAAACTTCTGGGATTGGGGGATGGGGGATGATACGATGTGAATTATGACCTGTGATAAGGATCCTTGGAGGAAATAAAAGGAAATATGCATATAAGTCCATGCATTGTCCACCTCTGGATGTTGCTAGGTTTTCTCTTATTTTCAGCAAGTTTATCCTAAAAAATGATTATTTCTTTCAATCATGTCTAGATCTCCTTGTTATTCTCTCTGTAGGCCATCTTTCCTTTTTTATATTTTTCCCAAGTAAGCAATGCATATTAATAAGGATGCATTCCTTCAGCCACACATCTAAGATTTGTAGCTTTATAGAATGTGGTGGAGAGTCATATGCAGGATAGTAAGAATGTTCCCACTACTGGATGATGGTGTTGGACAGAGAAGGAATGGGAGGTGAGTGCTTTGTTCTCTGCCAGAGAGGAGAACAGAGAGGTGGCCAGAGGATCCGAAACCTTGGGAGGTTATCCCTTATTAAGACTTACATTGTATTTCCTTCATACAAAATATATTTCCTGTAAATTTAGACAGGAAGTATATTGCCTCTCATGTTGGTCAGAAAGCTTAAATATCATTCAAGACACAGGTTTGGGGATACAATTCAATACCCAAAAACAAATAATCCAATTAAAATTGGGCAGAAGGCTGAACAGATATTTTCTCAAAGAAGACATAGAGATGGCCAACAGACACATGAAAAATGCTCATCCTCACTTATCACGAGGGAAATGGAAGTCAAAATGATAATGAGATATCACCTCATACTAGTCAGAATGGCTTAGATCAAAAAGCACAAGAAGCAGGGCACCTGGGTGGCTCAGTTCATTGAACATCTGTCTTTGGTTCAGGTCATGAACCCAGGATCCTGGGATCAAAACCCATGTGGGGCTTCTTGTTCCTTGGCAGGGGGTCTGCTTCTCCCTCTGCCTGTTGCTCCCCTTACTTGTGCTCTTTTGCTCTCTCTGACAAAATCTTAAAAAACAAAACAAAACAAAACACAAGAAGCAACAAGTGTTGGTGAAAAATGTACACTTGTACACTGTTGTTGGTGGGAATACAAACTGGTCCAGCCAATGTGGAAATTCTGAAAGGCAAATTCTGGAAGCATTCCAAATGTTCATCAATAGATGAATGGATAAAGAAGATGTGGTGTATATGCACCACAGAATATTATTCAACCATAAAAAAGAATGAAATCTTGCCATTTGCAATGACTTAGACAGAGCTTGAGAGTGTCATGCTAAGTGAAATAAGTCAGTCAGAGAAAGACAAATACTATATAATTTCATTCATGTGTGCAATTTAAGAAACAAAAGAAATGAGCAAAGGAAAAAGAAAGAAGAGACAAACCAAGAAACAGACTCTTACATAGAACAAACTGGTGGTTCCCAGGGGGGAGGTGGGTGGAGGATGGGTGAAAAAGGTGAAGGGGATTGAGCACACTTATCATGATGAGCACTGAGTAATGCACAGAACTGTCACTATACTGTACACTGGAAATTAATATAACACTATATGCTAACAATACTGGGATTAAAATAAAAAACTTAACAAAATTAAAAGAAAAAAAAAGATACAGGTTTGGCGGTGTCACATACCCAGAGGATCAGATTGTGAACAAGGCCTTTGTGGGCACGTAGTGTGCAGCTTTCAAGACTCAGAACTTCTAGAGAGTCAATGAGAGGATATGCCTGTGGGAAGTGCTCTGCCTGGCCCCATCCCATAACCGCATCTGGTTTAGAGTGGATTGGGGTGACACAGAGGGTAGAAGCAATACAGAAACTGATCCTAATAACAAATAATAACTCTTTCCAAAAAAATGCCATGTATAGAAATCATAATGGGGATTTGGCCATCTGACAGGGGGTTCATGGGGATGGTAGGGAGGAGGAAGAGAGGGATGAGCATATACAAAAGAGAAAGTTCAGTTCCCTTGAAGAATATAGCGAGAGTGTAGCCTAGCAGGCCATAGGACATGATGCTATAGATCTTCATGCCCTGGTAATCCCAGACTTTATCAGTAAAGGCGACCTCTAACTTCTTGGATTCCTGGTGATCCAAACAAAAAGGTTGAACAGACAATTTACACGATTTTTACTAATCATAAGGGGGAAACACACTAGGATGTCAAGTGTTAAAACCACTTTTCATCACAGTTCAAAGGAAACAAAGCAGGAAGGGAGCAGAAATTGCTCAGAGGAAAATTAATTAGCATAGGACCTTAATGATACCCTTTGTTTACTGGTGTTTTAGAAAGAAATCCTCAAAAGTTACTTTTCTCAGAGTTTAAAAACAATAGTATATTCCCATGAGTTCTAATAAACCAACCTGAAAAATTTTCATACATGTGTAAAGGTGTCCTAACAACTGTATTCTGTATATATAATCAAGTCTGATTTTACTAGACTTTGACATTTTGGTTACAGAAAAGATTCATCCACAATGAAAATATACTGTAGATAATAGATTTATAAGCACGTGGTTTCTATTTGTTAGTATTAGTGGATGGAACAAGTGCAGAACAGAAAGAAAATATACATTTGTCAGGGGAAAATTCTCACGAGGCCTGTCACATTCTGACATGGAATGTAGTTAATTTCTCTCCTTTCTCAGTTCAGCGAGTTTGTTTTCTTAAAATCCATTCTCTGAGTTAGTTTAAGGAACTAGTTTCAATTAAGTGCCATATTGGAAGTAGCTCAATAAATAGCCAAGGCTAAACTCAGGAAAAATGATATCCATAGATGAAATTCAAGTCAGGGAACTGGAAAGAAGAAGAACAACAATAAAGAGCCGTGTATCACTGAGAAAATGTGGATTCATTATTGTTTAATAATTAAATGAACTAATGGACAAAGAGTGCTCACAGGGCATGCCTGGGCAAAGGGCTTTTGCTTTTATCATTCACACAGAAAGAGCTATCATGAGATCCTCAAAGGCAGCTCTGGTTTCTGGACCAAAATGCAGTGAATGCTGTTATTATATTGCTCTTTGTAGTGAAATGCAAAAATAAAAGGAGTATTTTATTGGTCTTTAAAAACAGTTTTCACATGGATGTTCATGGACTGGAAAGTTTCAAAACCTAGAAGATTGAAATGCTTTTCTTTTGAGATGTAATAGAAATCTGATAGTACAATTACCCAGATTTGTGTCGATTTACTTCAACCCATCAAGTAGTCACAGAGATTATTTATTTTGAAATTGGAAATAATAGAAAGAGACAAAATAACATATCTGTTTTTATTGTTCAGTATGACTTGCCTGCATAAAAGTCAACGCCTTGAAATATTGATCAATGTGGAAATTATTATTATTTTTTTAATGCGCTGCCGTACGGGTTATCAGACACTGCAGACTTTCCGAGCAACTAACAAGAAACAAGATCAGGTGTGTTATATAACCATTGATTTGTCCACGATGAATTCATGTAAAATGGCATAATTAAAATCACACAAACTCCTTTTCAACCATTTTTAAAAAGCTAATCTGCCTGGGTTTATTGTTTATTGTTTATTGGGTTTATTGTTTCAAAGTATCCACTTCTGTGCACTGGTACTCAGATAAAGCAGGTTAAATGCCTTACTACTACTAGGAACTTGGTAAGAATGCCACCAAACTTCCTAAGCCATGGTTTTCCTACACTGGAAGAAATCATAAAATGTCAAGTCGATGTAAACATAAGGATTCATCTATTAAGAAAGATTCAGGCTCTGTTTATTTTCTTTGGTTATCAAATCGAGGAAAAATGGCAGGCATCACAAATGTTGCCAGCAAGAAGACACATTTTGCGGTTAAGTGGAATAAATACCTTTATTTGAAAAAGAACTAGCACTTTCATTTTTTTACAGATTTTAAATCTTGGGTTTTTTTTTTTTTTTAATTGGTAAAACTCTATATAATTTGATTCCAAGGTATATTTGTAGGCTAACAGGACTGACCATTAATATGGAAAGTTTCTCTTGCCAGATTTTTGTACACTTGCAAAGAAATGGAACAGAAAGTAGTAGAACATCCTAGGAGTTTCAGATAAATATGAACTTTTCTTGCATATGTGTTCATGCTTTAGTATCATAATGATTTCCAGTCTCATTGTTTGTTTTTCTTTATTTTTACAAAATGGCTTTTGGGACAAAACTTTGAAGACCCTAAATTTATTCTTACTAAGTCAATTTTCTTCCCCCCATGGAGTGTAGTTTTTATATATATTTCACAGTTCAGTGTGGATGAGAAGTGGCAAGCTCTAATGAAATTTCCAGTTTCATTTCCTGTCTTTCCCTGCGTCACATTTTACATTGTGCGCCCAACCTCAGCAGGCATGACACATCCTGATGGGCCAACTGCTCCTTTCCACAGAGCACAGGACAAACAACTTTGCTGTACCGAGGAGGGAACTCATTCAGATATCATTCATCCCACAAGGGGCTGCCAGAGAAAATAATCTTGCATCTGCCAAGTCTGAGGGTGAAGTACAAAGCTGCAGAGAGTAGGACAAATCAAGATGTCCCTCCTTTCACATTTACTTAAGTCCTCACTAGTATCAACCCCCTCTAGTATCAACCCTTACTAGTATCAACAGTTACTGATCCCAAGAGCAGGGGAAAAAAAAAAAAATTCAAACTACCCCATGCCTATTCTAAAGAGTTTGAAGGGAAAATTCCCTTCTGATTTCAAATTTTGGCAGGCTGTTAAACATAGGAACATGATTCACCAGAATCAAGCATATAATACCATTTATAGTCTGAAATCTCAAGTGGATAATAAAGGAAGTCACATATTTGAAAATTATGTCCTATTATTTCCTGCTTGTGAGGTGGTAGACTTCAGAATGAAAAATCTGTTTTAAGAATCAAATACTTAATATTTTACCCTATGCTATACTTCTAGACTTGATGGTACTACATAATACACTCTAGGAATTCTTTGTTTTACTTTGCTTTCCAAGTACAATATAAGAAATAATTTCTTTGGAGGCAAGATACTGGTTTTATGAACATCCTATAGGCTGTTGAGGTTTTTTTTTTTTTTAAAGATTTTATTCATTTATTTGACAGAGATCGCAAGTGGGCAGAGAGGCAGGCAGAGAGAGAGGAAGGGAAGCAGGCTCCCTGCTGAGCAGAGAGCCTGATGAGGGACTCGATCCCAGGACCCTGGGATCATGACCTGAGCCGAAGGCAGAGACTTTAACCTACTGAGCCACCCAGGCACCTCAGACTGTTTAGTTTTTACATATCTTTAGGATCGCTGGCATATGATATGTGCCGACAATGTGATTCTTATTTGTCTTAAATACACCAAAGTGTATGTGGAAAGTGTACAGAATATAGTCAGTCAACTAATATTCTATAACGAAGAACATTCTTATTAAGATTATCCCTTGGTTCCATTAGGACGATATATTATATTACTAGATACAATAAGTATTTTACACTATTCAGTTCGAAGTGTTAAGTCCATTGTATTTATCAACAATGCTGAAGACAGAGATGGGGATGAAGATGAAGAATGGAAAGAATTCAAGTCCTCACATACCTTTACTTCAATATGGTTTTGGCAAATTTCTACTTCCTATATCATTGTTTCAATTATCTGCTTTAAACTGTCAATCAGTTTAACAACTTAAATAAGTCTGAGTTCAAATTAATGTTGGTTTCTTATAAATCACTGAGGTAAATAAAACTTTTTAAAAAGATGTATTTATTTTTAGACAGAGAGAGAGCGGGGATGCGAACATGAGCGGAGGAGGAGCAGTGGGAGAAGGAGAAATAGGCTCCCCACTGAGCCCAATGGGGGGCTCGATCCAAGGACCCTAGGATCATGACCTGAGCTGAAGGCAGAGGCTTAACTGACTGAGCCACCCACATGCCCTGTAAATAAACCTTTTTGCTATAATCCATGTTTTTTACCCAGTTAATTCTATGTAAAAATTTAAGTGTGTAGTCCAAAACTCTGAAATTCACCATTGTTTCACTCTCAAAAATTATCACATTTATCAATTAAAAGTGTTTATTTGCAGTTTATATTTGTAAATTTGGGCTTATGAAATGCAATGAGAAATGCAATAGGCTAATTTTTCTGTTTTTGAGAAAAACATTGTCAGTACATTTTATCTGACATAAATTGCAGAAAGCAAAATGGTTTCATGAATAGAATACTATCATTTCATAGTTGCTGATCTCTCTTTATATTAAACTTTATCCTTTCTTTGAGTTTGTGGCTTGGAAGATAGTTATCCCAGGACATAGATTAGACAATAGATTCCACCTGAACAACTTTTCTTTCAGTCTACAAACGTTCCATAAGGCTTTTTTCATACGTGCTTGTTTTGTTTTGATGAAACTTTTCATAAAGGCAAAAGAAGTTCAATGCCATCATTAGAAAGAATTTAAATTTCTTTTCAAGTTCTTGATTTTAAGAGTACAACTTTTATTAAAAGAAAGCTATACAGGTAAGTTAGAATCAACTTTGGCGTGAATTTTTTATTGAGATGATTGAGAATATGGTGTTTAACATTCTAAAGGACGTTGAGCTGTATCATCCATATTCTTTTCACAGTCTCATTTGAACAGAAAAAAAGATTGATCTTGGCTGACCCATTGTTGAAAAAAATGTGTGTATGGGTGTGTGTGTATTTTATGTGTGTGTAAGCTTCTAGACTCCAGAACTGGAAAATTCACTTTCCCTATTCTAATTGAGTGATTTAGAATATGATCCGCGTATTTGTTTTTTGAAAGGAAATACTATGAACTGTAGAAGATGGAATTTTTTGGATATAACTCAAATCTAGTATTCAGACTGAAAAGGGACTATAGCCAGCAGAATCCCATGTGTTTTTTGAATAAGAATAGATTTAACTGTTTGTCTTCAGGAGTCTGTTATAGTATATACTAACTCATACATTTATGAATTATGTTTATTTCAAGGCATATAGGCAAAATAGGTCTCTGTTCTTTCTCAATTCTATGAGGAGTTACCACACTAACTAAGGTTTTAATTTTAGGAGAAAACCATGTCTGGCATAATAAAACCAGTTTTGAAGCTTAATTCTTTCCACATTATGCAACTCAAAGAAGAGGCTTTATTTAATAGTATTTTAGTTCATTACAGGCAAGGGATTCAGTTACTGAAGTCTGATGAAGATTGGATTCTCAGTCTCTCGAGAATTGAATTCCCTCTCCGTTCTCTACAAGAAGATATTTACCTATTTCTTGGACGAAGAAATGAGCAAAGTGGAGTTTAGAGAAAGTTACCAGAAATTAGGTGAGACTGAAAACAAAACAGAATAAAACCAAAAATTTCTTGAGTTAAAACACTATTATTCAGCTTTCTTAAAATAAAAATTGAAAAGTAGGGAAAAAAATCTGAAGATGGGGCACCTGGGTGGCTCAGTTGGTTAAGTGTCTGCCATCAGAAAGAATGAATATCTACCATTTGCATCAACATGGATGGAACTGGAGGGGATTATGCTAAGTGAAATAAGTCAGGCAGAGAAAGACAATTATCATACGGTTTTACTCCTATGTGGAACATAAGGAATAGCATGGAGGACTATGGGGGAAGGGAGGGAAAACTGAATGGGAAGAAATCAGAGAGGGAGACAAATCAAGAGAGACTCTAGATTCCGGGGAACCAAATGAAGGGTTACAGAAGGGAAGGGGGTGGAGGGATGGGATAACCAGGTGATGGGTATTAAGGAGGGCATGAGTTGTGACAAGCATTGTGTATTAAATATAACTAATGAATCATTGAATACTACATCAAAAACTAATGATGTACTGTATGTCGGTTAATTGAACATAATAATAATAATTTTTTTAAAAAGTGCCTTGGGCTCAGGTCATGATCCTATGGTCCTGGGATCCAGCCTCTTGTTGGGCTCCCTGCTCCATAGGGAGCCTGCTTCTCCCTCTCCTTCCTGCTCATGCTCTCTCTATCTCTCTCTTAAATAAATAAATAAAATCCTAAAAAGAGATCTGAAGACAGTAAGAAAGCTTTCTTTTAGTATGTATTTTAATAAAAAGTGCTGAGGTTTAAAAAAAAAAAAAAAAAGCTTTGACTTTTAGGTAACCTCTATTCCCAATATGGGACTTGAACTCGCAACCCTGTGATCAAGAGTTGCATGCTCTACTGACTGAGCCAGCCAGTGACTTCAAAAGTATTGAGATTTTTAAAATCCTATTCCAAGTCTTAAGTTTACCTTTCATATTCTTTTCTTCAGATGTATCCTAAATTATCACTATTAGTAATACTATTATCAGTAGTCATATTTTGTGCAATGACATTACACCTGGAAGAACAGGACGTCTTCTAAATAATATCACTTACTTGTGGCTCTACCTGCAGTAGTTGCCACCATCTGAGCCTGTGCTGGGTTATGGGGGTCCTGGGAGCTCATGGGGACGGGTAATGTTTTACTTAATTGTTGTGTAGTTAGTGAGAAGAAACAGAATCGTGGTTGGGAAGGGAAACGAAAGTTTGAAGCAGCACAAAGTCTTGATGGAAAGGCTAAAGAGAGCCTAAAATTTGACTCATGAGGTCAGAGGATAGGATGATTCCAAACAGGACGGAAAGAACTAATAAAAATGAGTCAAGAGGGTGGTTCAGTACTCAAGCCATGAAGGTGTCAAAGGTCTAAATGTTGCAGAAACAGATGGACGAGACGAAGCCATCTGTAAGTGTGGAAGGTAGCCTTGCCCCGAAATAGTTTCCCTGCCAGGGTAAATAACAGCCCTAATGTCAGAGAGTATTACGTAGTGTGGGAACCCATTTCACATGAAACACGGTCCTCACTTTTTTAAATAAAAGGAATGAAATTTATATTTGTCAAAAAACCAGTTATATCATTATTCTCATGTTTTCAAGGTCAGTTATAATCTGTGCTGATATTGTTAGTGTGGTTAATATAAATAACCAGTATTTTCCAAGCACCACTGTCAATGGAGTATGTGGGGTGGGAAGAGTTGACATGGTGAGAAAGAAGGCTTTGAATTGCTTTGCGCGACATACGGACGTAGCTTCGGGCCTTTAAAATAGAGTAAAAATTAAGAGCATGGGAAGAGAGGGCTAGAACATTTTAGTGAGGGAGACATGGAGTGAAGGGCCAGAGGTGGTAGCACCATCTTAGGAGTCTATTCTGATCGTAGAGAAAGAGGTAGGATTAACTGGTGAGTAAGCCTGGCTTATCTGTTTTGACTCATTTCCAACTTCCAAGTTGGAATTATTTAGTGTCTTCCCAGCTGGACCTGGAGGCTGAGTTCAACCCAGGTTCTGGCACCATGCTGGTTCCCAGAACGGAGGACATTTAATTAGAATTCGACCACAATAAATCAGGTGCAGGCCTGTTTCGCTGCTGGTTCCAGTATTTCCTTACTCTGTTTCACGGAGTGTCCAGTTTGTGACTTCTATGGGGTAAGTACATATCTTTGTTGTTCCCAGGTCTGTGACCTCTTGCTCCCTATCTAAGCCCTACCTTGCTTTCTGCAGCCTTGAGTCTGAGGTTTTGATACTAGTTTTATAGGGAGAGATGATAACCACAGGCTGTTGGCTGAACACCGAGGGTACTTTGACCCAGATACAAGAAAGATTCTGGTGGAACTTGTTGAGTCATCTCCTGGAATAGTTCAAAAGTTTCAGCAATGCTGCATAGTGAAGATAAGGCTTTAAACAAGTGAATGCCCTGTTAGAATTCTTAGCCAACAACACTCTATAAATGAAATCATAATAATTATAGCTAGAAAATATCTCCCACCGTCCCATCTTAATAGATTAACTTTATGCATTTTCCAGTCTCCTTTTTAGTTTGTACACAAAAGAAGAGATGATTTTTCCTTAGTTACCACCACAGCAGAGATCCCAATGAGTATGCCAAGTCTAGTCCATAGAGAAAATATAAAGATTTGTCTTTTATTACCTGCTATGGTCTGAATAATTGTGTCTTCCTAAAATTCACATGTTGTATTCCCATGGTATTAGGGGGTACAGCCTTCAAGAAGCACTTACAACATGACTGTGGAACCTTCATAAATAGGATTAATGCCCTTAAAAGAGGCTCCAGGGAGAGCCCCAAGCCCTTCTGCCTTTAAGGATACAACGATGAATCTGTGACCTGGAAGAAAGCCCTCACCCAACTACAATGGTCCTCTGATCTCAGACTTCCCATCCCTAGAATGGTCAGTTACAGAGGATCTCTGTCATTTACAAGCTACCCAGTCTATGGAGTTTTGTTATAGCAGCCCAAATGAGTGGATTAAGATACCACCCAAGACACTGAAACAAAACTTATCAAAGAATATGTTAACCCCTGCAGCACAAGCTGATGGGTATTGTAGCTCCTGGTACGCCTACTTTGGTAAGTGGAGCGGGACTTCCTTTGTGAGAAAAAGATGATTTCACCATCACTGGTAGGAAAGTCCTTGAGAAGTGTCGAAAACTTTTGTTCCATGCGTTGCAGACATTGTCAATTTTATCTGCTGGTTTGGTCCTAAACTTTACTTAAGCTCAGCTTAAAATGTGACTCCCCAACGTTTTATTTACTATCATGCTCTCCTTCCAGACAGGATTTTGAGAGACTAGGAAACATCTTTCAGTGAGGAAGTGCAGCAATGATAAACATGGTCTGGGCTGTTAGGAAAGGGATACTAAGCCATGGAGAGAGGCACAGTTGCTGTTGTTATTTTTCGGGGTGTTTCTAGATGACACTGCATTACTTGAATTTTTAAAAAATTTTTACTTACATTCCAGGTAGTTACCACCCAGTGTAATATTAGATTCAGGTGTACAATATAGCAACTCAACATGTCCATACAACGCCCTGTGCTCATCACAGGTGCACTCCTTAATCCCCATCACCTATTTCACCCATCCCCCCAGTCTCCTCCCCTCTGCTAACCATCAGTTTGTTCTATATAGTTCAGAGTGTATCCTGTTTTGCTTCTCTCTCTTTCTCCTTTGCTTGTTTGTTTTGGTTCTTAAATTCCACATATAGTGAAATCAGATGGTATCTGTCTTTATCTGATTGACTTATTTCACTTAGTGTCACACTCTCTTGCTCCATCCATGTCTTGGAAATGGCGAGATTTCATTCTTTTTGATGGTTGAGTAATATTCCATTGTGCATGTATGCATATGTTCTTTACCCATTCGTCAGTTGACGGACACAGTTGGGCTGCTTCCATAATTTGGCTATCGTAGATAATGCTGCTATGAATATCAGAGTGTATGTGCGTTATTTGAATTTGATGACAACACAACTTTCAAAGGTACACATAACAAACTGGGGGTTGAGGAAGGGGAGGTGGGTGGGGTGTTGGGGTAACTGGGTGATGGGCATTAAGGAGGTGAACGTGATTTGATGAGCACTGGGTGTTACACACAACTGATGAATCATTGAACACTACATCCGAAACTAATGATGTACTACATGTTGGCGAATTGCATTTAAATAAGAAAAAAAAAGCCACAGGCTATTAACTTTAAAAAAAATTGTTCTAAAATATGGAAGAAAAATACAATTTTGTGGTTGGAGATCACACTCTGAGGATAGGAAATGGAGTTAGTTTTATGCAAACTGGTTAATTTGGTTAAGTTTGTCTTTGAAGTAGATTACCCCTTCTTTTTCTACTCTTTCTCCTTCTTGTCCTACTCACTGCCATGTACTCCCAAACTATGCAGAGTCCTTCTTGGTAAATTAATTAACACAGAGGTTTTAATTACCAGCCGTCTGGAAGGATATAAATTTTGTAAGGAGAACCTCAGGGGACAATATTTAACCAAGTGAGTTGTTCTCCAATAGTGGAATTTCAAGAGTTGCATTCCTGGAAGGGGAAGTGTTTGCTGGACTTGACCTGCAATTAGACGATATGAGAGTAGAACTACACAGTGTATATAAAGACACCTTGAAAATATTCAGGATCTTTGGAAAGGCAGTAGGGTAGATAATCTCAAGACTTAGAGAAAAATGGGGAACAGGAAATTGCAAATCATCTTTATTGGAAGGATAGTGTGTCTGCTGTGTGATTGCTCTAATCCTATCACCTTTCCTCAAGAATGACAAGGTAAAAAAAAAAAAGAATGACAAGGTAAATTCATTGATTATCAGAATCCATCAAGGCAAGTATTTCCCTCTGGGGATTTAGTAAACAATTAAGTGAAATCACTTTTTCGAACACTCCTGTAATATCAGACTTACTGCTCTTCTTACCATTATATTTTTCTTTAGCAATTGGTTCAGTTCTCCAAAAGCTCCTCTCTTTGGACACATTCAAAATTCTGTTCCGGTCACTAAAGCTAAGATTAGATGAACTCTTTGGCAATATTGTTCAGAAGTTCCAAACTCCACTGGGGTGTGGGAACATGGCTCGGTTGGTTCTTTGTCCTCTGGGGTCTTTGGGTCGTGGGACATGTTTAGAGACATGGTGATTTTGGGCATATAAAGAAACAAAAATCTGCAGTTGGTTTCTTGATCACTTGGTAGTTGCTAAAATAGTATGTATCTATTTAAATCAAATTCAGAGATAGTGAAAGAAAAACAATAAAAATAGTAATATTTATTTACTTTTATAAATACATTTACCAGTCTACGTTCATTGGAATTATATATAAACATCACGGACCCCTTAAGCCAATATGTGAATGTTTTATTCATTTCCTTTTCCAAGAAATGTATTGACATAAATAAAACTATACTGTTTAGAAAAGTTACTTATGGATTCAATTAATTAGGACCTTTCTCTCACACTAAGTTTGTTTCAAGAAGGCAGCTCATTTATGTGTTACTGTAGCAGTTCATGTCACAAACAAATTAAAATATGAAATGTCCACTTTTAGAAATTTTTCTCTTATGGTCTGAAGCTGCCATAACCACCATCTAGTGAAATATTGCTATATAAATTCATACCATTGCATTTGGCCAAATACAAAAATTTGTTATATTGAGGGTCTAATAGTTGGCAAAACTTCTATCTGTCAGTATCTAATGTTTCATGGTTAAATGCATTGGCTTTATTTGACCTCAAAAGTCAAATACTTTGTTCCTTCTAAGATTTTCAAACACAGAAAAATCAGCTATTAGCTTTTTTGTCAGCTAAGTTGGTGGCAAACTGATGAGATTTACAGCATGTCATTCTTGACCAGAATTTGCATTTGTTCATCACTCGTTCAAATGATTTTTCTTTCTATGTCCTGCAATTATCTTCTTGCCCAAAGATGTCTTTTTCTCTGCTTGAGAGATAATCATTAATTAATTTATTTTCAAGGGTTAGAAACCCACAAAATTATGATTAAAGATGGGAAATCGGGGCGCCTGGGTGACTCAGTGTTAAGGCTCTGCCTTCGGCTCAGGTCATGATCTCAGGGTCCTGGGATCGAGCCCCGCATTGGGCTCTCTGCTCAGCAGGGAGCCTGCTTCCCCCGTCTCTCTGCCTGCTCTGCCTGCTTGTGATCTCTCTGTGTCAAATAAATAAAATCTTTAAAAAAAAAAACAGATGTGGAAATCAAATACACATACCAGGTAATGCTGCCTTTTGCATGACATTTCATGGCGAAGGCATGTCTGTACGCTCTTCTTCAGACAGTCGCATCAGCTGTGATGTATCAATGTGTGGTGAGTTGATGACAATCGCCTGACCCTCGTGAGTGGTCTAGTTTGGACTTCTTTGTTCTCTGGGGCTCTGTCCTGCGACACTCTGCTACTTCCTTTAAAGTGGAGGCTGGCATAATGGACTGTAGAGAGATGGCCTGGTACAACCCGACCTACACAAACACATTGGCCTTTATTCATTGACCCCTTTGGCATGTTTTTCTAGAGATTACTATATTAGTATTATTTTGGAATGGAAGAATTCGATTGCTTTCAGTAATCAATATTTACTCTGGACATTTTGAGACATGTTGAGCAAGATAAACTTGCTACTTTTTCCTCCCTCCGTTTTTAGACACATGACTCTTTTAGGGAAATTTAATCCGTATGTTTCTGATTCCTTTACACTTAACTCATCAAAATGTTGTTTTGTAAGAGCCTTTGAAGTCAAGGAAGGCTTTTAAGTCATTTTTTATGAGACTTTTTCAAGCCTCTTTTCTTAGGAACAGGAAGTGGCATTTAGCCAACAGTTAACAAACTCAAACACCAAAAGGTTCAACTTGGGTTTGAATCCCTGAACCCACAAGTGTTTGGATGGACTTGTGACATGACCCATCTTTGCTGTATATGTAGTGCCAACAGACATCATAACAGTCCTAATTACCGAGAGGGCTCCAGGATCCTAACTGCCTGCCAACGTGCAAGTGTTTCTCTAATCAATCTAGTTCATGCTAAATTATGACTCATTTAACTTTAAAGGCACCCCTTTATTACCCAATCGGCCTCGTGTTTTTGGACTTCTGTGAGAGCTATTTAAATTGTCATTCTCACAAAGGAGCTAGCGAAAACTTTCAAGTCTGGTCACCAGGAAAATCACACAAGAGTTCAAGTTCACAGGACAACTGCGTGTTGATTGACCATGAAGTCTTCCATCCGACACAGAGATTATTTCGGCCACTCAGTTTCTGAGCGAAGAAGATAACGCGGAGGCCTCAGCCCCTCAGAAAATACAATGTGCATTAAAATAACAAATGAAGCATCTGACTTCAGAAGTTCCCGCTTGATTTATACTCAACAGTTGTTGTAAGTATAAACTAGCCTCCATTTCTCAGGAAATTTATAGCCCCAACAAGCACACTACTGACTGCCGTGGTAGTTCCCACTGCCTCGTGCATTTCAAGTGATTCTGTCCAGTAGGCTTTGAAATCACCCTGCTAAGTACTCATTCTGCAACTTGCAAATTATGCAGCAATGAACATGCCAAATAGCAACAGAGGATCTACGTGGTTAAAAGCTTTAAAGTAGTCTCAAGGACAGCTCAGAGAGGGGTAGTGAGAATTCATTCTAGAAACAAGCGACTTTCAGTAATTAACATTAATGTCAAGAGAGCTCAGGCGAAGACTATGCCTCTTTTTTATTTAAGGTGCTGCAACTCAGTGCTCTTTTGACTGCATTTATTATCCAGGGTTCGGGGTCTGGAATATCGTCCAGACTACCGTCGTACAGATGTATCAGGAGAGCATAGTAGCTAGACGCCCAGGGGCTCAGGGTTCAGGCTGTCTGGTTCAAAACCTGACACCATCTATCACTGGAACTGTGACCTTAGAAAAGGGAGATAATAATAGGACCTATCTCACTGGGTTGTTCTGAGGATTCCTAACTTGATGCAGGTGAACTACCTTGTAGGTGTTCGGTAAGCTGTGATGTTGAGGCTACGTGGATGACGATGATGGTGATGATGATGATGGTGATGATGAAGGTGATGGTGATGACGATGTTGCATAGGATCCGGAAACAGGATGAGAGGAAAATATCACTCAGGTGTCAGTCACACACTAGGAGTTATGAGTTCTTTGTGTACTTCAGTTTTCCTAGGAATTCTCATCCACGTCCATGGCTTTCACTGACACCTGTTTATTGAGGATTCTCAAATCAGTGTTCTTCCTCTAGGCTTCTCTCAGAGCAAGGCTTACAAGGCTGCTGATAACCTCATCTTCAGCTCGTCTTGCTGGATTATAGGCTTTTACTCCAACTTGCTTGTGCTTTTCATACTCTAAAACTTGGTGCAAGGTCCTCCCTCTGTCTTTAATGCCCCCACTCCTTGACCATCTGGCAAATTTCTGTTCATCCATCAGTGTTCAAGCACCATGTCCTTCGTAAAAGCCTTGAACTCCTTTTTGCTGATTTTGGTGTCCACCCTCTCTCCCCCCTTAATGCAGTATTGCATCTCACTCATATTTTATTATAGTATTCATCCCATTGTGCTGGACATCACTTGTATATTTATCTGCACACTTCCCTGTGTGTGCTGTGAAGGCAGGAACTGCATCCTATGTCTTTGGGTACCAACACCCAACATAGCACCTTGCATGTGGTAGACATTCAATAGCCCCTTGGTGAGGGAATGAAATGTATCTGGAGAAATAACAAAAAGGCAATGTGAGTTGAAAATAGTTTTGGTTTTATCATCTCCAGTTTTACTGTAATAGACTCTTGACTCTGCATCTCAATTCTTGTGGTCACATCAAGCGAATTTGAATGTTTTGGAAGCAGTGTATGTGTATGGTGGAGTTTTATCTTCCTCTATGAAAGCTATGCAAAGTACTCTATGGAGGAAGAGACCATATTGTATTTACCATATTAGATATTAAATACAATAGCTCATATTCCAAAGCACCTTGACTGTGACAGAGGTTTCCCTTGCTGTTGGGTTAGTGCCTGTCATATAGGAGACATATGGTATTTGCTGAATGTATGCCTGAAAGCAGAGGAATAATAGTATCTGAAAAATTAGGACAAAACCCCCAGTATTCTTTGCTCTTATTCAGGTAGTTGCTTCAGTTCCTTAGTGTGATGTTTCAGTCTTTAGTGACTTGCTGTGTTTAACATCAGTCTTATCAAATGCCACTGTCAAAATATCTTCTCTCTCCATCCATGTTGCTAATGATACCATCACACGGTCCTCGCCAGTGTGGGACTTACTGAGAAACTTATATACAACCTTCAAAACCCAATAACATATACTCTCTGAAAGTTGCAAGTCACTGACTGTGAATTATCGATGCAAATGACCAAGAGGTGGCTTAAAGCCTAGAGATGTCCTACTGGCAAGAACTGTGACTGCCTGACTGCCCTCAGGGCTATTAGGTGAATTCTGAGCCCACCTGGAGATAGTCCAGCAATTTTTTTTTTTTTTAGCCTACAAACGGAAAGTTGAGATACTAGTTAATTGCTAAAAGCAGCATGACAGCCTGTGCCCTCAGAGATTCTCCACACAAGAGATGTGACTTGAGACCTAAGTTGTTCTCTTTCACCATTTCACAACCCTCATGCTTATGTAGGGTGGTTCTAAGGGTTTTTATAGAAACCAGAAATCATAAGTTATTAATTGCTTATGAAATTCATTTAAAAACCAAAAATAATAGAACATAGCAGTCTATTTTACATAGGAAGAGTAAGTATTGTTCTGTAAAGCTTTGTGTTGTGTCATTTTAAAGATTATGCCCGTGTGTGTATGTTGGGGGGGATGGGTGGGTGGGTGTGATGTGTGGTGTGTGTGCGGGGTCTTGATGTGATATTCATTTCTTACTCTGGGTTGCCCTAAAAACAATTTGAAAGCTGCTGTCTTAGAAACTCTGAAGCAAGCTGGGGTTTGGATGCTGATCAAGGAATCATAACCACCCTGTAACACCAAACAGCTAAACTGGAACATGGCTTGGCATGAACTTGGGTAGGTCATGTGACTTTTACCCATGACAAATGTTGGTTATTCATGGAAGTGGGAGATAGGATACCTTAGAAAAGTTACAAATTTCAGGTTTTTCAGGTGTAATTTTACTCATCTTTTTCCTTACTTAGAGAAATACCTATTGTGTGTAACAGTGTCAAGAGCTATTCTAGATGCAAGGGAGATAACAGTGGAAAAGCCAGTCACTGAATTTATGAACTCAGGACACTTCTAAACAAAATGTCTTATGATTCTAAGCTACAAATTTTATTGCTTTTTAGATCTCCTCCTTTTCTCTAGCGGTGAGCTTTTTCTGGGGGAAAAAAAAAAGGCTAATGACTAGTCAAAAAGGTGAACAAATGAAAGAAAAGAAATTGGGAAAAATTTGAGCCTGAAAACCTTATTATTAGCCCCTTGGTACTCATGGTAATAAAGGAAGTAATAATGCCATCATAGGTTTGACTTCTAAAGTCGACAAAACCCCCTGAATCTTCAGTTCTATGAATCTAGACTCTCACAGTGTTGTTGTGGCTGTTGTCACAGATATCCTGGATTTTTTTGTAGGAAGCGAAGGAGAAGACCCACCATTTAATTCTGATGGAGACTTTGAATTTTGGGGGACTAAAGCTAATGTTAGAGCAAGTTAATTTCCCCCTGGCAATTGTTTATCTCTGTTTCTAGTTGCTCCATGCTGGACTGTTAACATTTAAGGATCACCGAGTAAAATCCCTTCAGTATAGCCAGTCATAAACATTCCATGTTTTGTTAACTATTAAAGTAAGGAAACAATATCTTGTTTTCTAACTGGGAAAAATAGTACATGCCACGGCCTCTAAAGGCCTCCAAAACAGCTTTTCCATGTTTTGTTTGCATTGGAATCTCAAAAGCTGACAATATCTTTCCTTCCTTCCTGCTCCTTGATGTCATGAAAAGCTTCCCATGTAAGT
Organism: Lontra canadensis; assembly: GCF_010015895.1. Taxonomy (NCBI): domain Eukaryota; kingdom Metazoa; phylum Chordata; class Mammalia; order Carnivora; family Mustelidae; genus Lontra; species Lontra canadensis. The sequence continues at coordinate 1,507,006 of NW_022631096.1, read as the reverse complement.
CTGATCTTTCCAGTTGAACGGATTTATACGGTCTCTCATGGACACAAACACTCTTGTGCAAGAGAATTCTACAGTGTGAGGGCTTGAGAGTTCCTAAACTGTTATTTTTTCTCTCTCAATAAACTTAACTTGTCTTAACTATCATATAATTTAACTTTATGATCCATTCCACATTCCTGCAGGAAATCTTCTTTTAAACATGATTATATACTTCGAGAATGGAGCTGCTAATTTTTCCCTGAGTTGCATTTTTTATGGTTGCTCCTCTACTTCCTGGTAGCATATTTTGGATGACACATCCATAGCAACAGTAGATTTGTTTATAAGTAAACTGAAGAAGAAACATGAACTTTGGTTTGCCTGGTCATACAAAGCGCATCTAGACTGCAATTGTAATTATGTCCACTGGTGGTGATGTGGGCCAGAGTTTATCAGGATTTCCAAAGAAACCTGCTCTCTGGGAGGAAATCTATCAGCCACGGCAACACAAAATGAAACACGTTGGCGTGGAAATTTCATTCTTTTAAAATATATTTTAAATTTAGTGTTTAAAAATATGTGTAAGTCGAAATGGCATCCATGTGGCAAAAAAGAAGCTAAGTTGTCACTATTTGTAGACAACATAATAGCATACATAGAAAATCCTAAAGACCATCAAAAAACCCTGAAAAAATGATTAGAAATAATAAACAAATTCAATAATGTGGCAGGATACAAAATTAATACCCAGAAATTGGTAGCCTTTCTGTATACTAACAATGAAATCACAGAAAGAGAAATTAAAAAAAAAATCATTTATAATTACTCTAAAAAGAATAATATATCTAGGAGTAAACTTAACCAAAGAGGTGAAAGACCTGTACTCTGAAAACTATAAAACACTGGTGAAAGGAACTGAAGATGACACAAAGAAATGGAAGGTTATCTTATACTCATGGATTGGAAGAACACATGTTGCTAAAACATCCATATTACCCAAAGCAACCTATAGATTCAGTGCAATCCCTATCAAAATACCAACAGCATTTTTCAGAGAACTAGAACAAATAGTGCTAAAATTTGTAAGAAATCATGGAAAAGCCCAAATAACTAAAGCAATCCTGAGAAAGAACAGAGCTGGAGGTATCAGAATTCCAGATTACAAGATGTACTACAAAACTATAGTAATCAAAACAATATGGTACTGGCACAAAAAACAGACATATAGATCAATGGGACAGAAGAGAAAACCCAGAAATAAATCCATAATTATACAGACAATTAATCTATTGCAAAGGAGGCAAGACAATGCAATGGGGAAAAGACTGTCTTTTCAATAAATGATGTTGGGAAAACAGAACTGCTATATGCAAAAGAATGAAACTGGACCACTTTCTTATATCATACACAAAAATAAATCAAAATGGATTAGACTTAAATAGGGGTCCCTGGGTGGTGCAGTCGGTTGAGCATCTGACTCTTGGTCTCGGCTAAGGGTGTGATCTCAGGGTTGTGGAATTGAGCCCTACATCAGGCTCTGTGCTTAGCACAGAGTCTGCTTAAGAGACTCTCTCTCCCTCTGCCTTTCCCCACTCCTGCTCTCTCTCTTTTTCAAATAAATAAATAAATCTTTAAAAGAAAAATTTAAATGGTGAGACCTAAAATCATAAAAATTCTAAAAGAGAACACATGTAGCAATTTCTCTGACACTGACCACTAAGGCAATGAAAACAAAACAAACAAACAAAAAAAACTACTGGGACTACATCGAAATCAGAAGTTTCTGCACAGCAAAGGAAACAATCAACAAAACAAAAAGACAACATACTGAATGGGAGAAGATATTTGCAAATGATATATCCAGTAAGAAGTAAGTATCTAAAATATACAAAGAACTTATAGAAGTCAATACTTTAAAAAAAAACAAGGAATCCAATTAAAAAACGAGCAGAGAACCTGAGTAGACAGTTTTCCAAAGGAGACATATATATGGTCAACAAACACATGAAAAGATATTCAACATCATTAATCATCAAGGAAATGAAAATCAAAACTACAATGAGACATCACCTCATATCTGCCAGAATAGCTAAAATAAAAAATATAAGAAACAACAAGTGTTGATGAGGATGTAGAGAAAAAGAGACCCTCATGCACTGCTGATGCGAAGGCAAACTGGTAGAGCCACTGTGGAAAACAATATGGAGTTTCTTCAAAAAATTAAAAATAGAAATAACCATATTATCCAATAATTCCATTACTGGATATTTACCCAAAGATTTACCCATATATTTATTGTAACATTATTGTAGCTATATATATAAGAGACAACAGATGGAAGCAACCCAAGTATCTAACAGATGAATGGATAAGGAGAATGTGATATACATATACATATATATATATTTTACACAGCCACAAAAAGGATGAAATTGTGCCATTTGAGCCAACATAGATGGACGTAGAGGGTGTTAAGCTAAGTGAAATAAGTCCGGCTGAATAAGACAAATACTATATGATTACACTCATAAATGCAATCTTAAAAAATAAACAAAAAGCAAGATCATATCTATAAATACAGAGAACAAACTGATGGTTGTCAGAGTGGAGGGTTGGGCAAGTGACTGATAGGGAAAGGGAGATACAGGCCTCCACTTATGGAATGAATCAGTCATGAGAATAAAAAGCAGAGCATAAGGAATACAGTGTGTGATGTCGTAATAGCGATATAATGGGACAGATGGTAGCTACACTGTGGTGAGCATGATGTAATGTATACACTTGTCAAATCACTAAGTTGTACACTTAAAACCGACATGTGTGTCAACTACACTCAATGTATAATATATATTATAATAAATAGTATATATATCAGTACAATATATAGTATATATTATAATAAATATACAAATAATATAAATAATAAAAATAATATATATCATAATGTATATATAATAAAAACTACTACCTGTTGAAGGAAAAACAATACATGCAGGTTAGCAATAGGGGTGAACTAATGAAAAATTTGAGCCTACTCAATCATTAGTTCAACAAACATACTGAGTTCTTCTTGTGTGAGTCCTTGTGGGGACTACAGAGATAAATAGAATGTCATTTTCACCTTGAGGATTTGCTCCTGTGGACTAGAGACACATGCACGGGGAGCACAATGTGAGGCGATCCGTGTTAAAACCAGGGATAAACTGCATCAAGTTCAAATGGGCTCAGAGGAATGAGAAGTGTCTCCTTCTTGACTACAGTGTTGGAGAGTTTATGACAGGGAAGGGGAAGCCTTGAAGGAGAAGCAGGATTCAACAGTTGGGATGCGAGAATGAAGAGAATTCCACACTGAGTGAGCCGATGAATAAATGCCAGCTTTCCGTTTTGACTTGAGAACGGAGAGAGAATATCAAACAGGCAGGTTGGGGCTTGATTTTGGATGGTCTTGAATGTTACGCTATAGAGTTCACACTTCATTTCCTGTAGCAAAGGAAAGTTCATGAAGACTTTAAAAGGAACTTGACATACCTTTGTTATTTTGTGGTTTTTTTTTTTTGTTTGTTTGTCTGTTTAAGAATGGTGAGCAGTAAGTAGCTGGGAGTGAGCGGAAATGCATTACAAGAAAGGGGAGAGGGAGGGTTTCCAGTTTGGATGTGACCCTAACCATCTAGGGGAAAAGGAGACCCAGTGCGGTAAGCAGGACAAGGCAGGAAGAAGGACAGATCTTGGTAGTCAAATGGACCAGACTTGGCAACAATGGACTGGCAGTTGAGGGCAGTAAGGGAGAAGTATGAGCAGAGAATGATGCTAAGGATTTTGGCTTTTTTGGCCCAGTACATTAGTAAAATCATAATGGATTCCTGGAAAGGAAGAGTGTGTTCTGTGGTAGTGGGGAAGAGTTGCAGGGCGGGGAATGATTATTTCTGTTTTGGTAAGGTAGATGGAAATACATATTTAGAGCAGTAATTTTCAGATTTTCACACACGTGTGGATCACTGGGAGGCTTGTAAAAATGCAGATTCTGATTCAGTAGGTCTGATTAGAGCCTGCAATTCTGTTTTCCCTCTCGGCTCCCGGGAGATGTCAACTCCACTGGCTGGTTCACGTAACACAAATCTAGAGCCTGGGAAAGAAATGAGTTTCGGATGACTTGGAGCCATTTTAATAGAGGTCACAATTAAAGTCATGGGACCAGGAGGCATGAACATTATAGAACATAGACTAAAAAGAGAAGTGGGACGGGGACAGACAGCAGATGTGCCCAAACAAGAAGGTCAGGTGGGAAAGGTGAGCCAGTGAAACTGTTAGGAAGGAACAGCCAGAGGTGTTTTAAGAAGCTTGGGACCTTAAAATCCTGGAAGCCGATGGAAGAGTTTGAGAAAAATACAGTGTTTATCAGTCAAATGCTAAATCGTTCCAAATGCAGGAGGAATGGCACCAGGGCTCTGGATTAGCAAATTTTAACTGGCTTTTCAAGATACTGCTTTCTGTGGGAAGAAAAGGGCATAAACTGGGAAACAGAAATGAATGGAAGGTAAAGATGAAGCAAAAATGTATGTTTGCTGTATTTTTTCGAAAATTGCTTGTGTGTGGACATATACACACTGACAGTTTCTTGGGTGTATTATTGTTACAAAAGGGTCTCCCGGCCCCCACCCCGGGTGCTAAGACCATAAGATGGCAGTACATCATGAGACAGGTGACAGGAGGCCTTAGGGAGACAAGGTGTTGACTTCTCAGAAAGATGAAGCGAGGTCTCCACAGCACAGAAGTTAGCTTTGATAAAGAAGAGGGCTGTTGATACGTGTGTCAGTTACGCACGGCCGTGTAACAAACCTCCTCAAAGCCGGGGGAGAAGCACCAAGCAACATCGGTTTATGATTTGCCACCCGAGACGGCTCCTTTACGCTCCAGGCGTCTCAGCTGGGCCCACTTGAAGCAGCCCCAGTTTGCACGCGGGTCCAAATGATCATAGCCCTTTGCCTCCCTGCCCTGGCTTGGATGTAGAAATGCCGAGGAGGGCCTCAGCCTGGACTTCTCTACGTGGCGTCTCAGGAAAGGGGGTGCTGGTACTAAGACCTTTGAGGGTCCAGGCACCAAAGTTCATGTGACATTACTATTGTCATATTCCTCAGGTCAGAGCTAAGGATTCCAGAGGTCCCAGGCAGCTGAGGCCCAGTGTGGGGGGAGGATGGCCCAGGGACATAAACACAGACTGACAATAGCTTCGGGCCATTTTATAACTTGCTTCTAAGACAAGAGGAAAAGAGAGAGGATCGGTGAAGGTAAAAAACATTTTTGAAGTGAAGAGGGAAGTTCGGGTTGAAAGGCTTTGTTCAGCAGAGACAGAAGGAAGCGCATCTTTCTTTTTCTTTCTCTCTCTCTCTCTTTTTAAAGGTTTTACTTATTTATTTGACCGACAGAGATCACAAGTAGGTAGAGAGGCAAGCAGAGAGAGAGGAGGAAGCAGGCTCTCTGCCAAGCAGAGAGATGGATGCGGGGGTCGATCCCAGGACCTTGAGATCATGACCTGAGCCAAAGGCAGAGGCTTAACCCACTGAGCCACCCAGGCGCCCCAGAAGCTCATCTTTTAAAAGAGAAGCAGTCACAAAACCATTTCTATGAGTCAGGGAGTGATTCCTTTTTTCTTATACAGTTTGTTATGAACTCTGGGATTCTGAATTAAAGCTGCTACTACGGGATGCCACATGATAAAAAACTTAGTTTTAACAGAAATTCTTTTTTTTTTTTTTTGAGTCAGGTATTTTGGAAATGCATGCCATTTGTATCTTCACATACAATATGATACTAAGTGAAAATAATGGCAAAAACTGTGGAGCGTGTGAGATTTTACCAAAATTGCAAGCTAAGGAGTTCACGTGCCATACTTTCATGGGTGCTGGCAAAGACTTGAGTCTCCAGGGTCAGAGATAGAGGACTTTCTTATTTATAGCAACAGCAGTATCCAGAACATCTCCATGGTCTCCACTGCTCCCCTTAGCCCTAAGACTCACAGGGCAATGTGAAGAAGTCTGGGTGACATCTGAACATGTAGTTAGGAAGCTTGATTCTTTTGTAACTGGCAGTACACAGGTTTGCTCTTTTTCAGAGGGAAATACCATTTTCATTATACTGTACAGTCTGTCCTCCACTAGGATGGGAGATACTCTTTTCATCTTCCCAGGCTGTAGGTAAGCCTCCTCTGCTCCAGAGAGAGATGTTATCTCTAGCTTTGAACACTATTTGTTACGTAAGGCATCCCTGAAAAGACAGTCCAGAAGAAAGACGGCCAGGGCCCCTGTTTGTAAGACAGGCAGAAATGCGGAGGGAGACACACAGAGCATTGTCCCCCAACAATTAATTTTGAGATATTACTTCACTGTGCAAGAAATTGTCAAATTTGATGCAAATAAATTTCTACCATGAAAAAATATTTCATGATAACCCTCAGTATACCATTACTTAACAATACTCTTTATTTTACATTTTTTTTAAAAGATTTATTTATTTATTTATTTGACAGACAGAGATCACAAGTAGGCAGAGAAGCAGGCAGAGAGAGAGGAGGAAGCAGGCTCCCCACTGAGCAGAGAGCCTGATGCGGGGCTCGATCCCAGGACCCTGGGATCATGACCTGAGCCGAAAGCAGAGGCTTTAACCCACTGAGCCACCCAGGTGCCCCTCTTTATTTTACATTTATGGCATGTTGTTTTATATATCAAATTTTATACCAACAAATTTTTCATGGAGTCAGAGAAAGTGCAAATAAGGCTCTCTTATTATGATTCATGCGGGAGCCTGGGTGATCTATTGGGATTTTTTTAAATGAAAGTTTTAAAATGTCGTCAGATGTTCATCAATTATCACTATGGTAGGCTTTCTGTAGAACATATAAATAGAAAACATGAAATTATTTTTAACTATTTGAAGTTGTGTTGTATTGAAGACTGAATAAATGAATTCATCATGCACATTTAAATAAAAGATAAGGTCAAGAGTGTCATAATAGAAGTTGTAAGCAATTTAGGAAACCGATTTCATTGTTTAGCAGCTTGATGGAGTCTTTGGGGACATCACAATCACCAGAGCATTGGTGGGGCTATGGGACATCAGTCACAAATGGCCCTCCCTACAGGGATTTCTGGCTTTATTGCCTGGGTTCCAGCTCATCTCAGGGGTTTCCCTACACCTTTTATGGAACAGCGGGAGTCAGTTAGGGTTGGTCTAGGTCTACAAATGCTCCAAGAGATTTGTTCCACCCCAATGTATGGTGTGAACACATAGGGATGTGATGTGGTTTTACATTTCAAATCTACCATGGCATGGTATAGGTGTGATGCAGTCCCAGGAGTACTGGAACCCAGAGATCTTTCTGCTTTGTCTTATTTTTTTTTAAGTTTTTTTTTTTTTTTTTTTTTTTTTTTTTTTTAGATTTATTAGAGAGAGAGAGAGAGAGAGCGCATAAGCAGGGGAAGCGGCAAGGAGAGGGAGAGGGAGAAGCAGACTGCCTGCTGATGAAGGCAGACGCTTAACTGACTGAGCCACCCAGGTACACCCCCTAGACCCCTGAGATCTTTTTAACGCAAGGATCTGAAGTTTAGAGTGCCTGTGGAAAGCTCTCACTTATTGGCGAAGTTTGAGGACAATATTTGTTAATCACTATGTAGTTCTATTTTTCTAACAGCTTGAAAGACACCAAATCTATTTTATTTGTAAATATCCTTATCCTTTTGCATATTCAGTTCTACTCGAGAGATCATTATGGGGGAGGGCTGTGAATTCTGAATCTCAGATAGAAAACTGTCATAGAAAGAAGGGACACTTAGCAAGGAAGGCGGGACATGAAATGGAATCCAAAATGTTCAATTTCTTACTTCAGGCTTGCAACACAAATAATAATCAAATTTCCTGTTGTTGTTTTCTCCTAAGTTTACGTTTGCATTTCTTTTCATTGGTTCAGTTGAGTTGAAAATACAATTTTATATTAAGGGGCAACACTAAATCAATTATTTACCTTCTTAATGTTCCAGTAGTGTCTGGTAAGTTGATGAAACACTGAAGTGGTTTGGAATATTGCATTAGTCAATATAGCTACAAAGAATAAGGAAAGAAATCAGTGGAAAGAATACATACATTAATACCCACTTTTTCCCCAGCATGCAACTTGCTAACTTTTTCTTCTGTGACCACATTAACCCCTTGCTGAATACTGGCTATCTGGCCATGCTACTATTTTCATATTACTTTCTTATTAGAACATTTATTTCCTTATTATTTATTACCTTTGCTTTTCTATCTATTATCTTCTTACTCTCTCCTTTTTTCCACCCTCATTTAATCTTTTTTGAACACCCATTTTTACCACTGGGTAGTTTTAACCTTTCCCACAATCGAAGCCTTGCTACTCAAATGATAAGGAAACAGGTTTCGAGAAATTAATGAATACATTAGTTATTTAGTTCTGTGAAAAACATTAGTTCCCTGGGAAGTAATAAATGTCAGTTCTGTGGAAAATCGTCATACTTCATGTTAGGAGATTTTGGTTTCCAGATGGGAATCTTTGTCATCTGCACTACTCTTCAGCTCTCCTTGCTAACTTTTAAGATTGAGTACACTGTCCAGATAGCAGAAGATGATCACTGAAAAGGACGTTGTTGACCGACCCAAACTATCACACCACAAACACTAGTTTGTGTTATCAAAGTAACACACACACCAAATTATCACATTTGCCATGAACAAATGACAGTAATGACATAAAAGTGAGAAATAAGACCCTCCTTAACAAAACTTCAGGCTTCTTCCCCTGTTATCAGGCTTTTCTGAAAAAATAGGAATTCCTCACCAAGAGTACTTGGCATTCGACCACCCTGACGAACATCGGAGGGATGCTTTCCTCTGGGCTAGCTTGGCAAGGATGAGGAACAGGGAGTGTCAGTAGAGGGAGCTGGAATAGTGGGAGTATGAGCAGAGGAAAAGCTTTAGGAAAGAACAAAACAATTCAGATGTTGCTACTGTACAGTGAACTGGGGGAAACTGGGCGTCGCGAGAGGCTATCCCAGGAGTCTAAAAACCAGCCAGGGCTTTTTGAACCAGGAGGACCTCCTGATTGCTAGTGTTACTATGTAACTATTCCAAGTAGTTATCATTAATGTTACCTTTTTCTCAGGTTGAAAGGAGCTTAGGTCATGCAATCATCTTTCCTTGAACACACGTGACTGTGGACCCCTGGGTAGAGACGGAAGACAGTAATGTGGTTGGAAGCAGTGGCTAGGAGTGCAGGAAGAAGGCACAGAATCTTACGGTTTGGGTGAAACTGGGCAAGTAATAAACAACAGATGCCATTTATCCACTGGCTGCAAGGGACCGGGCTCAGGGCTAGCATGTGGAGAACTTAGTCCAGGTGAATTGAATCTCTGCCCTCAAGTTTGGAGTCTGATGCAGATTAGCCAGAAAGTAGGGAATTCATAGGCACTGATGGCGAATGCAGGGCCTCAAGATGCTAGACAAGACAAGACAAGACAAGAAAAAATGTCAGAAACACAAGCAACAGATGCTTTACTATGGAGGTCTTGGGAAAAACAACAACAAGAACAAAAAAACCAACCACCAACAACGCTGTTTCTTCTTCAGCCAAGAAGTCTTCTTCCATATGTACAGGGGCAGAAATCTGTCAAAGGATGGAACGAACCATGGTCTTGCAGAAGGGAGCAAGGAGGACATGGAAGGGCCAGGAAACGGGCTGAGCCGGCTAGAGCAGAGAGGGCAGAACGCATGGCAAGGACAGAACTGACATGCAGGTCATAATCTCCCCACCGGTCAGACGTGTGCTTCTGATGGACATCCCCACCCCCCAAAGAGGGCCATGACGAAAACACAAAGCGAGGCTTTGCTCCTGAAAACAGGGGGAAGAAGTCTAGCTTGGGCCTTGGGTAGGGCCAGCTCATCGTTCCCAACCTGGCTGCAGGTGTGAGTCATGTTAAGACGTTTGCTCTGGCTGTCCCTGGCCACAGGTGATTGGACAGAACGTAGTGACATGACCCCAGAAGGACCAAACCATTGAGTAGACTGATCCCATTAAATGACTTCTTGTCCAAGAAATGAGCTAAGAGTCATATTGGCCTGTGATGGATATGTGAGCCGAGGTCACCGGATCAGGGGTTGAGCAGCCCTTCTCCACGGCATGCCTCCCGAAGTCAAGCTTATGTGTCTATGAGAGAAATCAGCTGATAGAACAAGGCACGGGGAGAAGCAGAGACCTGACAGCATGGGACACGGGGGAGGGATTCTTGAGGTGACTGTCCGCCTCTGTGTGTCATGAGATACCCTTGTAACTTTTAATAAATACCCCTTTGGGGGGAAGTCAGTTTGTGTTCTTTGCAAACAAACAGCCTTAAAATGCATGCTTTTCTGAAGAGTTTGGGTTTATCTTGTAGGTATGGAGAAACTATACCAAGTATTAAGCAAGGGGTCCCACAATCAGGATTTATTTTGTTCTCATAAAATGACTTGGCTGCAACATGGAGGGTGGTTCAGAGAAGATTCAAATCAGAAGGAGAGAAAAATCCCAGGAATCCATGGGAATATTCTGGGCAAGAACTTAGGAATTCCTGAACCAAGGGAAGGATGCAAGGAAGATAATATAGAGCTAAGAGGTATTTAGAAAGCCCAGACAAAAGGACCCAGTGAATGACTGTTGCCAAGGATTAAGGATAGAAGGATGGGTGATGAATTAGCTTGGGTGACTAGCAAATTGGTAATCATGGTAAGGACTTTAGAAGGTGTTAGATTTGCAAATGAAAAAAAAAATGACATTAGTTTCGGAGGCTTTGAGGAATGCATCACAGGACACTCCCAAGGAGTGAGAGCTCCCAGGAACGTTCTTGGCTTCCACAGACATATGGTAGTTGAAACAATAGGAAGTAAGTGGAATGAAGAGTATAAAGGTATAAAAAAGAACTCAGAAGAACATCGGTGTTCAAGGCACAAGCGGAGAAACAAACCGAGAAAAAAACTGAGAAGGAATGAATAAGAGGTAGAAGAAAAGCCAGGAGAGCAATGGTCAGAGAAAAAAAAAAGAGAGAGGGAATTAAAATAAAAAAGTATGGGGGCACCTGGCTGGCTTAGTTGGAAGAGCATGTGACTCTTTGTCTCAGGGTCATGAGTTTGAGTCCCATGTTGGGTACAGAGATTATTTAAATAAATAAAACTAAAAAAAAAAAAAAAAAAGGAAGGAAGGAAGGAAGGAAAGAGGGAAGGAACCAAAGGATTATGTGAAGTCAGTGGGTTTAAGACTTAAATATAGACATTTCCATGGCCATGGTAGATACCTGAGATCAAAGGAACAGGCTGATGGGCAAAGGCTGGTTTGGGGGACCACTGGACAGAGGTTCACTCTAAGGTAAGCAGGTGCCCATAGGCCTGGGTCAGATATAGACTTGGTGTCCAGGAAAGGCTGTTAAGAATTTGTTGAACCCTATACAAATTCACAAATCTAGAGGTTTTTTGTTGTTAATGTTTTTTTAAACCATAACCTTTCTTTATTCTGAATTTTAACAACCTAACTATCTAAGAGCAGTTAAGAACTGCATTTTTCCCAGGCTTATGAAATGCAAAAGGGCAAAGCTCCCATTTCACTAATGAGAGAATACAATTACTGTCTAACGAATATAATTTAAGGGCTAAGTAAGATAATTTAAAGAATCTGGAAGAGTCATAAATGCAAATGAATAATTTTATATAATGTTTATCTACCCCTCCCAGCTGAAGTCACTGATCCCAGGAGCTACACATCTAGCTCTATTTGGTTCTGATGGGACTATGCCCAGGTGACCTGCTGGGGACACTTTGCAGCTCTAGCTCCCAGGCTCAGTTGGGCTCTGGGGTGAGTCTTGGGCACTCTGCCGCCTCCTGCAGGTGCGTCTTGGGTTTTTCTGTCTCTCCTTTTCTCTCTAGACTTGAGAGCACTTGCCACCTGTGCTCTTAAGCCGTCTTCTTATGTGGTCTGATAAGAACTCCATGCACCCTGACATTGACCTGAACCGGGCGCTACTTAAACCAGTTTCCCGCATCACTCCGGGACCTCAGCATTGAACCAGCCGAGCGTGGTTCCCACAGCTTCTCTCCAGCTGCCTCCACCTCTCTGTCTGGCTCTGTTCCTGAGGGCTCAGCCTGCTGGCCCCCATTCATGAAAGGGCATGATTTTTAATCACAGATAAATGGCTACTTTAACAGAAAAAGCATTCCATTTGTTTCTGTATTTTCCCAGAGACAAACTGAAGTGAAATAAAAGGAACGAAGGAAAGCATTCAATCCAAAGTAGGCTCTTCACTCGAAAACATTGCCCCAATGTCCCTATTTTGTCAGAGACAGGAATAAATGAAAGACAGGATGTGATCATTTTTCAGCAGAGTTTGGCTGCTTTCGCAGTGAACGAAGAACTATGAGAGATGTTTATGAAATTCTTGTTTCAGGGTTAAGAGTCCAAACTAGTGTTTTAAGAAAACTGTTAAGGGAAATCTCAGATGTGATTGATAGCCTGTTGTAATTTGGTTGGCAAACAACCCTGTCTATACATTTTCTTTTCTTAAAACAAAATTTGGCATTTGTAAAAACTGATAATCTCAAATTATAGAAAGATTTTATTATTTGGTGAAGCTATTTTTACATTTGTGATTAGAGCTATCAGAGGAAAATATATTATGGCAAAAACCATATGTGAATTTTAAAAATGTGGTTCCACTGAGATATTATTGCAATACAACTGATTCTGTCTGGGAAGAATCCGTTCTGTCACCTTCTCCATTCTGAAGGAAAAAAAGAAATCTAAATTTTCCATAGTTTAATTGGCCCTGGGAATATTTGTGGCATTAATATTAAAGGTTAGGGTTTTGATTTAAAAAAAAGAAAATAATTTTTGATTTAAAAAAAAGAAAATAATGATCATTGATCACTTCCAGTATGGAAATGTGTTAAGATTTTTTTGAACGTTTTTTAGTATGCCTTTTAAAAAAAACTCCCTGTGACCCCAATGTTTTAAGATTCTAGGTATATTTTCTGCTCTGATGAAATATTGGGATTAAGGCTTCCAATATATATTTATCAATATTATTGAGATACTTTTTATTCCCAGACCACAAACGTAAGGGTGGGGTGTGGGAAGCATTGCTCTTAAGAGGAGAGTCCTTAATCACTAAAAATAGCTCATAGAATGTGAAGTCACTAAAAAGACACCACGAACTTCTCATGGGAAAACGAGAGCCCTGTGATTGGCCTTCTGTGATAAGAAAATTTCAAAGTACATTAGGGACAGGCCGGGACATCAGACTGGCTCTCATTCCTTTCCCAGAGGCATTATTTTGGGAATGCTTACAGATGACAGAAACATGTTTGCACACGAAATACTCAGATCGAAAATACACTCTACCAGCTATGTTAGTGACAGTAAAGGCAGGCTTCCCCTCCCAGCAAAGTCAGGGCTCCACGTGTGGAGAAATCAGAGGGACCTCATCAGCCTCTCAGACGCCCGGCCGTGAGGCCTGGCCAAGTGAGATGAAGAGAGGCCAGACAGAAAACCAGCAGCCGAGGCCGGAATTAGTGTAAATCATGTGGCCTGTGTCTTGTGGGTGACCCGAGCAGTTGGAAAGGCCTCAGAACATCCTTCCTCCTTTGCCTGTCTCCTGTGAATCCCTGGATTTGCCTGTGTCTCACCTATCCCACAACGGAAGTCTCTGCATGGAAATGATTTTCAGGTTCATTGCTCTTAGGGGATATTTGGCTGTTGACGTGTTTCTGTAGTCTTCTCCTCCAAAGGCATATGGTCCCTTCCTGTGGAGTCTGGAAGTCCGTGCTCCCTCTAGACAGAGAGCGTGAGGTCAGGCCTGCAGCCCCGAGGGATGGCACACTCAGAACCAGGAAGGGCTTGCTTGGGGCAACCTCCCTGTCTTCCCGGCTCAGGCCACAGGTTGGCAGTGGTGCCCAGCGTTCAGTGGGGAGTGATGGGTTGGGGCGGGAGGAGCCGGGGCTTCCTCAGACTTGGGCCCTGTGTCCCTCAGGATGTCCTTCACTATGCTGGCTTCCCTGCCCTAAGCGGAAGTGGACCTGTCGCAGGAACTCCGAGCTCTGGGCAAGGTCTGAGCGTTGCTGCACTCACCTTGTCACCACAGAATCTGACGTCTGTGATTCCCAGGAATGGAAGACAGACTGCCAGCCCTGCTCAGGGGACAACCAGAAACTCCATCTGAAGTCATTTTGGGGAGAGCTGGAGATGAGTCAACATTAATGTCGACTTTTATGTAAATAGCCTATCTGTTTCGGGTCTGGTGTAGCTGGAGCCCATAGAAAATCAGAGCATGGCTCCGTCAAGGGAAGCAGCCGTAGTGAGGGGAGACTTCCCTGCCTACATCCCAGGGCTTTCATGTACCAGTGCTACCTTGTGGACCCTTAGGACATACATAAATAAAAACAAAGCCTTGTTTCATCCCTAACAGCAACGTTATGATCTGATGGCTCCCATCTTTATAGAAAGAGGAGTTCAGTCTTGGTTTGAGATCCTGTCTTTCCTACATGTCTGTGGGCAGTCCAGCTCTGAACCTTACTGTGCCCGCTGTACAGAGCTAGTCACACTCTTCAGGAATTTTATTAGAAATAATAAAATGTGTTTATTGTATCTGCCACATAGCAGGTATTTAAGAAGTCAGTAGTATGTATAATTAATATTAATCGAAGTCTCAGTTACTCCTGTACTTTTACTCCTGGTAATCATGATACAGGCAGTTTGCATGGCCCAAATTCCCAATCTTTTTACATCCTCTCTCCAGCGACCTCACAGACAACTGAATTTTAATCTCTCACCTTGTGGATTTTAATCTTTTTCCGCTGCAGAATTGCTGGGGAAATTTGTTAAAATGCAGGTTCCCTGGCCCCAAACATGGAGGTTCTAATTCTGTAGGTTTGCAATGAGGCCCACAGTTGCATTGTTAAAAGCACCCCCGGGGTTTGGGCCTGGTAATCAGACTGGCCACTGTTTGAAAAATAGGACCCTGTGTATGAAATGCACTGTACCCACCTGAGCCTTCACTGTTCCATGGGGCTCCTAAGTCGGCTACAGTTTACTGAGTAGCCAGCTATGGTCAAGGCAACATGCTAGGTTCTTACACACATCATGCTATTTTATCTTGATAATAATCCTATGCTACAGTATTGAGTGCCCTGGCTTTATGCTGCGGAGACTGAACTGGAATGTTCCACAGAGGTCCTTCTGTCACACCTCTGGCCCCTGGACTGAGATGACTGGAGATGGTGTCTATTGCTCACTCTTTATTTTGTGTCATTCGTTTCTTCACTCACACACACACCCTACATCATTTCTCCGTACCCACATACACATATATACATACACATATGTATTCCTAAGCAATAGAGTGTATGTTTGTAAGGTAGATTCCTATTGGCATATGTTCTACAGTTCATTCATTTACACTGCTATGTAATACGAAATTGAATGAATATAATACATGTTGAAGATGAAGGGCCAAGAGTAGTATGTGCTGAGTGTGAATTTAATTTTTTAGAGCAGCATTATTTTCCACATGGGTTCAGTGAGTCTTTCTGAAAGCTCCTTTCAAAAAAGGTAGGACTCTGAAAGGCACTTTTTTGATTGAATATGGGAGGGAATTGAGAAACCTTTCTGGGCGTGGGTCATTATCATGGCCTGATGGCTTCAGGGCAGGCATGAGATCTGGGTCCATTTTCCGCAGGGTCTGTGATGAGTCAGAGAAGACTCATGTAGGCTTAGGATCAGGCAGCCATCAAGTATGTCAGTGCCTGTGCACGACAGGTTAGAGATTTCTGTTAACACGTGTTTCTGTTGTTCTCAGGTTGGTTGGTTTGTTTGTCTTCTATGAAAAATAATGTGGCTGTGAACATTTTGGATGTGTGTCCTGGTGCAGATGGGGAACTTTCTCAAGGAAATTCACCCTGGAGTGGAAGATGGGGGTCACAGTATTTATGCATCTTCAGGTTTCTTAGATAATGCTAAACTGTTCTGCAAGGCGTTTGCTCTAGTTCACACTCCCACAGCAGTGTAGAAGACCTGCTGCTGTACATTCTCATAACACTTTGTTCCTTCTGGCTCATGATGAATGAACAGCTACCTCGAGAGTCAATTTGGGAAGGAATAAGAGAGTTGAATAAGTGCGACGTTATGAAACCTACCCAGAATTAGCATTAGAGAACTTTAGGAAAGAGCCTGGTTCATCTTTTTTTTTTTTTTTTTTTTTTAAATCCAAATGCAATGCAGAGTGCTGGCACTTATAGGTTTAACAAATACACATTTGCTTGGTTGTAAAGTTCTAGCCCCTGAATTGCCTTTCTACCTGGTTTGCCAGATTAAAAATCCTTAAAAGTCTTGTATGCATTCTATCTACTCTGAAATAGGCATAATTCCAATCTATCATGTAGAATTTTCATGTGGGTTTATAAAAATAGGCTTAATGGCTAAAAAGTCTATGTAACATTTATGTAAATAAAGAGGTTGGTGCATCAAAACAAAAGGGGAGGGATGCTCACAGGCCAAGTTAACGAGAGAACACATAACACACACACAAAATCTCCGAATGCCTTTAAGTACAGTAAAATTTCAGATATGTCATTATTTAGGGTGGTCCTGGATGCAGAACAGCTGTGTCTGCCTTGCTTAGCAGGTGCCAGGTCCTCAGCCAATCTCTACAGTGGTAGCAAATTAAGGTCACTGGGAAAGGCAGCTCTTGCTGTTCCTGTCACTTTCTAACCATCTGAAAAATGATGCAACGTTGTTTTGCAGAAAGACTAATAAGCCTTCAAGGAATTGTAGAAGGATACGGAGAACTCTCAATATCCAAGGGGCATTGGATCACAAGGAAAGAAAATGTGGAATTTACCCCGTTTGCCATTAAACTTCCAGAATGAACCCTCCTCAGGCTGATCACCACTCTGAGTTAACATCTCAGTGCCCGGTAGCAGTCTGTGAAATGCTGTGGTGACTCAGCTCTGTCTTTGAGAGACAGGTGTCCACTTTAGAAAACCACCAACCCACTCAGCAGCCCTCACGACAAAGGCAATCAGTGGCTGACTAGTTAGCATCGGAGTCGATTGCAGGAAGGCATCTCCGGGAGCGGGAGAACAGAAGCAGCCAGCCTTCCATTAAAAATAAAATTCGGTTCAATCCAAGAAATTCATATTGCATTTCTATTATGTTCACGGCAGTGAATTGGGCATTGCAGGGGAGACAGGGAAGAAGGGAGACAGGGCATCCGCTTGAAGGAGCTTGCAATCAGACATGTTCTTCCCTTAAAGGAGAAGAGAGGCAAGAAAAGGAAGTCACAGTTGTGATCAAACTCAAATAAGCCTTCGCTCTATCTTGCTGGCAGAATGATAATTTACAACCTTCACATTAGTGATGTTCAGAAAAAGACGGGCAGCATCAATAAAGAAACTGGAGCTCTCTTAGATGTGTTTTACCAGTGAAAGAGGGAAAAGGGTATAACAGAAGTCCTCTCTGAAAATGGACAGCTGGGGAGAAGTAAGGAGTCTCCTATCAAAGAGATAACGATCTTTGGAAAAGTGTTGTTTGCTTCTGTGTGCTTGACACTCCAGTGGGGGGAACTGGACCAATGTCAACCCAGAAAAATTGGAACAGCCTGGAATATCTGGAAGCAAATACTCCACAGATGGAGAGAGAAGTGGGAGGTTAGCTCAGACCACTTGATTTTAATTAAACAGCTTTCAATTTTGTGAACTTGGAAAAGAAAAGGCAAGCAGAACGGATAAAGTCCGTGTGACATTGACTCTGTTTCTTTAACACTTCAATAAAAAACAAGAGCAGTGGGCTAACTGTTTTAGTCCCCCTTTCCAAGAAGGGTAGCGTTCGGGTTACTGGGACTAAGTATGAAGGATCTGAGAACCAGAGGATCATAGATGGAGGCTTTAATCATCGTTGGCACCTATCTAAAGGACGGATGGACATAGCGGTGATATTTGCTATTTAGGGATGTTTGACAGAACACCTTTGAGGGAGGGAACACGGTTTTCTGGTTTCATGGTTAGTAGAACAGATGGGCCAAAGGGCAGGTCCAGCCCTGCTTCAAAAATGGACCCCAGCACTCTTGGGTACAATTTAGAACGCAGCTTTTCGGATAGATGGTGAGGCCAGATGCAGGAAGCTTGCCAGAGTCCAGGTGCACAAAGGTGGGGGCTGAACTAGTTTTTTGCTTAGAACTTAAGCTGACTTGGGTTCTCTTGCTGCTGAATGCTTTATAAGAGCCCAGGGGAGAAGAGAGAAGGAGGCACAGTCTCCAGTAGACTGTCACCTTCATTCCCACCCTTAATCTTATTAATGCCAACCTTCTCCTCATCATCCATATTTTTCTTTCTCTCTTTCTTTCTTTCTTTCTTTCTTTCTTTCTTTCTTTCTTTCTTTCTTTCTTTTTTTTTTTTAAGATTTTACTTATTTATTTGAGAAAGAATGAAAGAGAAAGAGAAAGAGAGAGAGTATATGAGTGGGTCGGGAGGGTCAGATGGAGAGGGAAAAGTAGGCTCCCTGCTGAGCTCAGATTTTCCCCCATATGGGGCTTGATCCTGAGACTCCATGATCATGACCTGAGCCAAAGGTAGACACTTAACTGAGCCACCCAGGCGCCCCCCCGCCCATATTTTTCTTATTCAGAAATCACTAACCAGAAAATGTAGGTACAGCCATTATAAACATTCAGCATACAAGGTTTGGGGTGACTATCCTCAACTAGGAGTGATTCACTCCCTCCACCCCCCCCCCCCACCATGGGGACCTCGGGCAATATCTGGAGATGTTTTGGGGTTGCCACAGTTGGGAAGAGCATGTTACTGGCATGTAGTAGATGGAGGCTGGTGACGCAGCTAAATATCCTACAAAGCACAGGACGGGCCCTCACGGTCAAGGATTACTGGGCCCCAAATGTCAATAGCACCAAGGTTGAGAAACCCTGGGCTAGGTTAAGGTATGATTTTTTGCTGAAAAAAATCTTAGAAAGGTTGACTGGGGCTGGATGAAGTTGTGCTGGCTGACCTAATTTTATAAGGTTGATCTTAGGCTTTATTTTATTGGCCATGATGTATTAGCAGGTAGTTTTCATGATTTTTTTTCACAAAGTAGCCTTGATCATTAATCTTCTTGAGAAATGTTGCAGATCACAATTGTGAATTTCACCTCAGTTCTGTTGATGGCTGACTTTGATGGAGAAGTGAGATTTCCTACCTATTCTTCGAATCTAGATTCTCTTGTTTCAGGTAAGTGGGGAGAATCTCCCTGTCAATGATTTTTTTTTTTTTTTTTTTTGCTTCTGAGGTAATGCTATACTCGGGAAGAACCAACATCATATTTTGGATGGCCATTGCTTGAATACTTACCCTCTTTTATTTTATTGAAATTTAATGGAAATAATTTTTATTTATAGTTCCATTATTAACATTGCAAATATACTTGTTCAATAAAGTGAATCAAATGGAAGATTTTCCTGGGAAGCCTGCAGAAAGGTTGTACACCTGACTGTGTTTACTCTTCCTTTGTGATCACTCAGAATAACTGCAGCTTCTAGGGCAGATGGCAAGAGAGCTCGTTTGCTGGGCTCAACTCCATAACTTGGTATATGACAGAGATTAAGAGATTTACTGCAGATGCCCAAATATTTGTTGCTCTTGAATACAAAGCATTCTTAATGAGAAAATTCTTGATTTTAAAAAATAATCAACTATCTAACTAAAAATGTTTAATAAATTTTAGTTCTCACCACACATTTAAAATCCATTATTACCTAATATAATAATTGAGCAGTATTTTTTTCCACCTCTAACTTCTATAAAACAATTTCATTCAGCTTGTCACATTGATTTTTAAATGGTAGATTTTCATCATCATAGAGACCTTTTGAGCTCTCTCCTCTCACATTTTCTGTGTCATATTCCTTCCATTTTTGAGAAGTGGTATTTTTAAATTACATATGATGCTATCATTGGAAATTTTATTCCATGCTATAGGTGCCCATTCATAGACCATTAAGAATTATCATTATTATTTTCCATTAATGCTGCAATAAACATAGGGGTGCCTATATCTTTTTGAATTAGTGGTTTGATTTTTCTCTTGCCATTTGCCACAATGTGGATAGATCTAGAAAATATAAT
Source organism: Lontra canadensis (assembly GCF_010015895.1). NCBI lineage: Eukaryota > Metazoa > Chordata > Mammalia > Carnivora > Mustelidae > Lontra > Lontra canadensis. The sequence continues at coordinate 1,486,831 of NW_022631096.1, read as the reverse complement.
ACTAAGTGAAATGATTTAGACAAAGAAAAATACCATATGATCTCACTCATATGTGGAATTTAAGAAACAAAACAAAATGAACAAAGAAAAAAAAGAAACAAAAAACCCCCACAGACTTTTAACTATAGAGAACAAACTGGTAGTTAGGGGGGGGGGGGGGGGGGGGGGGGGGCAGGGTGGAACAGGTGACGGAGATTAAGAGTGCACTTATGATGAGCACAGGGTGATGTACGAAAGTGTTCAATCACTATATTGGACACCTGAAACTAATATAACACCGTATGTTAACTATACTGGAATTAAAAAAAGATTTTTTTTCATTCATATTTTAAAGTGTATATTTACAGTGTTCACTTGTAATTGGTCATATGTCTCCAGGAATAAGGATTGTATGCATTCAAAAAGATCTCTTCAGGAAATTCTGCAAGTTGACTTCCCTAAACTCAAAAACTAGCAATGATACAGGTCATTTCAGCAGAATGAGCCATAAACCTTATTATGTTGTTCATAATAAAGTAATTGAAATACCATCCTCTAAGTTAAGTGATTTTCTCTTTTCTGGGTACATTTTTTTTAGGGAAAAATCTCTGACTTTAATGTTTGGGTGTACAAAGTATGTAACTATGAATTTATTTAATTTGGCTCATTAGGTGTTATTTTGAGACATACTTGGCTTATACCTGGCTATAACTTGGATACCCTGAGAAGAATCTTGTATTACAGTTAGAAACTGGCTTAAGAATATACGTATATAATTTTAAATATATATTTTATATATTTTTACATATTTTACATGTTTTTAAATATACGTTTTCATTGGCGCCTGGATAGCTCAGTCAGTTGAGCATCCAACTCCTGATTTCTGCTCAGGTCATGATCTCAGGATCCAGCAATTGAGCCCTCAATTGGGCTCCATACTCGGTGGGGAGTCTGCTTGAGAATTTCTCTCTCCCTATGCCCTTCTCCCCCTTCCTCTCTCACTCTCTCAAATAAATACATCTTAAAAAAATATATATGTATATTTTTAAATTCTAAACTCAGTCAAATTTTACTTACAAAATTTTTTGAAAAGCTACTACTTGGCTTCATCCGAGACCCCATTCCCATCCCTAAACTGAGAGAAGACTCTTATTTATTGCTTAAATAAGAGCTCCCTGAATAATACCCACATGGGGGAAACCACAGAGCCCAGGTGCTACATCTGTATGACTTCATCCTGAAACGACCACATGTTCGCCCCCAGAGAGGTAGCAATATATTTCTAAAATAATATGCAGATTAAAAGAAAGCTTTATGGGAAAAATGAATAAAATATCAAGCCAAAGTACATGGGTTCCAGGTGTGCCTCCAAGATGGCTTTTTGACAGATGTAAATATTTCTGAGAAATTGCCCTTGTTATGATATGTATCTTAAGGTCATTTGCACAACATAAATGCCAGTAAGTAAGGCAGTAAAAAAAGAGAATTCCACCTGAATTTTAGCTGCAGCTCCATTTAGTACCTGGATGACTTTGGACAAGTCACAACATCTGTTCAACTTTCTCTATCTCTACGAATGCTTCTCCAGGTGGTGGTCAAAAATATACAGGATAATATACTTGGAAAAGCCTGGCACATAAATATCAGTCAAAATATTATTAGTAAAAATATAAAATTGGTTGATAATTTAGTGATTGTTCATTTTATCTTTGATCATCAACAATTTATTTCTACCAGTTTGACTGTAAAGGTATGGAATTTTTTTTCAGAGGCCACACCAGTATTCTGTATTGATAATTTGGGAAAAATTATAAATGGTTTTGCTTTCAAAATGTGAAATAATGGAAACTAAAAACTTTTAGGTCATTCCAGGCTTTTTTCAAGTGGAGCTCTTCCTGTCCAGTTTTCAGTGAATGGGGGATATACAAATTTCCTCCCAATTTGCAAAATGTTTTATTTCCTAGAAACTTTTCACATTAAGGCATCACTTGTTCCATGTTCACTTTTGCCTGTGGCCATGTCTGCATCTGGTTGGAGTATCAACTTTGACCAACATGCTGAGACTTCTGGACAAGACAGCAAACTATTACCGTGCTGGTTCTTCCCTAAGCTCAACCAGGAAACTCAACACAAGCAACCAGAGAAGAATGATTGAAAACAGAATCAATACAGCTCTAGTGGTAACCAAGGACATCACGGTCTTCTTCTGAGATGGGAATAGCAGTCCAAACCTGAAGAGCTGCCACTACCTAGGGGCTGCTGAGAAGAAGCTTTCTAATTGTCCTCATCTCTTTATTCTGCATTGCCCCAGATACATCACTGTTTTCCCCAGTGCCCTGTAAGGAGGGACACAGCAGCCCTGTACCAGCACCAGCAGATGAGCCTGGTAACAGGAAAGTGGGGGAAGGAGCCCTGATAGCTTCCATCCCCAGTGGAGAGGCTGGTTCTTTCTTCTTGCTTAATGGACAAGATAATTGCAACAGAGAGAAGCAGAATCCAGAAAAAAAATCAGTGTGCACACAGACGAAATGGGGAATTTGGTGATGGACAGGATTGGGTCCTATGTGGAAATAAAGGTTTCCAGATTTGCAGTGGTAGAGGCTCTTCTCTCTAAGTCATTTCTGTGCATCCTAAATGTACCTGGAGGTGAGCACATGCTAGGTCTAAAGTTTCATCTGGACTCCCATCACTATGAGCTATGGAAACCATTAGTCCTAAAAGAATTTGAGCACATGGGAAGAGAACAAAAAGATACCCGAGGAGGAGTACTAGCTCTTTAAAAGAAAAATTGGTATTGAAGGACCTTATCAGAGGGAGTTGAATTAATGGCCCAGATAAAACAAGAATTTAAAATCAATAAGATAAATGTCTTCAGAGAGGAGGGGGAGATACTGCAAATATGAAACAGAAACAATCAGTGAAGAAGAAGGATCAAATGGATATAAGAATAACATGTAATAGCAGAACAGATATAGCCAAAGAATAAGCCCGTGACATCAATGATCTAGTAACAGAATTTTGCTGGACATTCAATAAAAGGACAGGGAGATGGAAAATTAGAGAGGATAGAAATAGAAAGGTCAACTTTTACCTATTAGTTAAAACTAAATGGAGCAGAGACTTCTTATTGTTGTTATTCAAATAATGACCAAGAATTAAAGAAATATAGAAGTGTTAGATAAAACAAAAAAAAACAAAAAGCAATAGACAACACAGATGAGGAAAACCCTAAATCTTGACCCATTATATTATTTAAAAATATAAAAGACAAATTTCTAAAAGCATTAGGAAAAAATAACATTTTGCTATAAATTAGTTGTCATCAAAATTCTCAATGGCCACTGTAGAATATTAAAGTAACATTTCAAAAATATTGAAGGGAAATAACCTCAAACCTAGAATTTCATATATGATTCAACTATTATTTATACATGAACTTGAATAAAACGAAGACATTCTGAGATACACATACACATACAAAGATACATAAGATGTTATAGAAAACATTCTACAGAAGGTTCCCATTTTTTTTTTTTTAAAGATTCATTTCTTTATTTGAAAGAGAGAAAGAGCTTGCAAACACTGAGTGGGCACATCAAATCTCAGAGATGCTCAGGGAAAAGAAGATGCCACAAAACAAAGTCAACAAGAGATAACTAAAACAGAAAGAAACAGAAAGATTGAAAACCATTAGTTAAAAATGTATGACACTATTATCAATTTTGGTAATGGAAATAATCCAATTTGAGCTGTTAAGCTCTATAAGTAAAAGATGAAATTATTTATATTAGAACAAGAAAGAGTAGATCAAAAAGAAATTAATGGGAAAATACATATATCTATGTGTATTATGAAGAAAGATACATTATGAGGGAAAAAGAGCAAAATAAACAATTGCAGTTGGAGTTGGTAACACCTTTTAGGAGACAAAAAATAAAGAGAGAGGACTTAAAAGAGCTGGAAAAACTCTGTGGTTAATAAACCTAAATGAACAGATGTGTACAGAATTTTATACCCCCAAACCAGAGAATGTACATTCTTAATGCAGGTACATGAATATTTGTAAGTGAAGTCTTGAATTCTATAGAATCAAAATCATAAAATTAGGGATCAATAACCAAAAGATAACTTTAAAACACCTACAGATAACCTTATATAATATAAAAATCAAAGTGTGACAAAAGTGGATCATGAACAACAGAATGACTAAAGATTGGAAAACTATGATGAGACAGATGCATTTCTCAAATTCTGTATAAAACCAAGAGTATTACAGGATTAAATAAAAACATGAGTAAGACAGTTATCCAGGAAGAAATTAAAATGTGATAAAATAACTCTCCCCCTGAAAAGAGCTCCGAGACCAAATAGTTTGAAATGGGCATTCTGAGAAGAAGTTAAGTAACTCTCAAGGAACAGATCTCTATCTCATACAATGAAAAGCTTCCAAACTCAACTGAATCTAATAACATATTAAAAATACATAATAAATGAATATATTTTCCCAAAGGATATAATGATATTTCAATATCAGACATCCTATTGAAGTAAATAACTTTCAGCAATGATCATATCTATTGGAAAACCTTTAGTTGCAGAGCTTTTAAAAATGGAAAAAGGAAAAAAAGATTTCCCCTACTATAGTAAATGTTTAACCTAAAATTGGAGGTTAGGGAATGCAAGGAAATTAGAAAAACAAATAAGATGTGTAAGAGTCAGAAAGAAAGCAACAACATTCTCATTTATTTGCAGATGATTAGGACTCTCTAAATAGAAAACCAAGCAAAAGCAACAGAGAAATTTGGAAGTGATAAAACAACAAAATTGTTATAACACAGGGCAGACATCTCGAATCAACAGCATTTTTTAATGCCAAACTTGAAAATATAATAAAAAATAAGATTATTCACAGTCACAACATTTCTATAAGTTTTCAGGAGTTAGCATAAGAAAGGACCCAATCTTTCCTATAGTTCAGAAATTAGAGCAAGGACTAGAGTGAATCTAGTTAGTAGTGTTTCAAAGAATTTTTTGAGTAAAATCTAACTGAGCTTTGAATTTAGGAAAATATTTTCTTAAATCAGCTTCCAATGAGAATACCAGATTCTTCACATTTCATCCAAGTTATAATCTGAGTTGCTCAGAGTAGTGCCCAAGTCAAAGTGTCATAAAACACCCAGTTGGTTGCCAAGTTATACAGGCAATGCGGTAGGCAACCTCCAAGATGGCTCTCTAAGAAACCCTGCCTCCTGGTATTCATGCCTTCACATAATTCTTTCCCAGTGGGTGTGCACTGAACCTAGCGTCTGTCTTCTAATACAGAATATGGCACAGGTTATGGGATATCACTCTAAGATGGGATTACAAAGAAACCATGGTTTTTATCATGCATCCCTTCTCTCTCAACTTGCTGGCTTCCTCTGAGGGGAACCAGGTGTTAGGCTGAGAGCAGCACGATGGAAAGGCCCATGTGGCAAGGAACCAAAGGAGGCCTTTGGCAACATCCAGAGAGTAACATTTCCTGCCAGCAAAGATGTGAGTGAGCCTGAAAGCTAATCCTCCCCGAGTTGAGCTGAATCTTTAGACAAGACTGTGGCGCTGCTGACAAACTCTGATGGCGCCTTGTGAGAGAGACCTTGAAGAAGAGAGTCAACTGAGCCCCACACCTGGATTCCTGATTCACAGAAACCATGGGCTAGCAAGTGTTTGCTGTTTTGAGAGGCTAACTTTGGTGCAATTTACAATGTAGCAATAGATAGCTAAAGCAGACAATTATCTAAAATAAAACAAGCAATTTGCTAAAGAAGAATGTCGATGATTATGTGTTTCAAAATGAAAACTATGATTTACTTTGTGTCTTTATAGGCTAAAGAAATAATAACAAACATAAACCAAAACTATGGTCACATTTCCATGAAGGCCTTGGAATCATTGGGTCCACATGGCAGAAAACTGTGTCACAAGACGTGGAAGACACTGTAGATTGACTCATTTAACACTCACTTGAACCCCTTCATTTCTTGTCTTTCAGCACCCCGGAGCTGGCAGTAAATTTTGAATTTCCAGCTTTCCTTACAGCTAAAAGTGATCATGAACATAGTTCTCAACAATAACAGAAAGAGAGAAGTTCCCTAGAAGAGTTTCATTTTTCATATTAAAAACCACATTTTTCCCAGGAAGTGGCTTTTGCCTTGCCTCCCCAGCATGTTCTTCTTCCTTTGAATATAATGGTGATATTTAGAAGTGTGGGGAGTCTTGCAACCATGGCCATAGGGAGAAAGACCCACATACTAAGAATGTGAAGCAGCAAGCTGGCAGGTTCCTGGTTCCCAATGGCATTGTTGAGGTGATGGACGAGTCTAGACTCTTTGTTGGTGTATCTAATATTCGACTTGTCATTTAAGCCACGGTGGTATGGTTTTCTGCTATTCATAACTGAATGTATTCTTAACTGAAGCAGGAGAATAATTTTAGACTTTTGTATCAAAATTTCCTTAATTTAAATGGGATACTTTGAGAGACACCTAAGTTCCCCCAGTTCATGTCAGTTAGTACTGGGTAAAATAAGAATGTCATGAACGTTCATTCCAGGTACCATTTTTGTTTTAGCAGAAATTTAAGAAAAATAAAGCTGTGAAGAACTAGTCAGAGTACCAAAGACCTCAATCTTCCTTTGATGTTGGTTTGCTTGTAGAAGATCTACTGAATCTGGACTGAACTATACCCAATTCCAAGAAGTTTACAACTCAACCCAGGTATATAATAGCCCAAAAGGGGTCCTCGTTTATTACTGGATTTAACTTCAGGGATTATTCCTGGCTTATTAAATGGAATTCCTATGACAACCTAAAATCCGGTGTTAGAATGAGACTAATCTATTCCATCTAATGAATCTAGCCCCATTTTACCAGTTTCTTTGGGTTCCGAAGAAATATATGTAAGTTATAAATTTAGTGGACCATCCAGGAAATAGTACACTCATGATCTAAGAGCCCAATAAATCTCCCTGTTTTTTGCTGGGTACTTTGTGGCTAGAAATAGAAACTAACTTTGGCTGGTTTAAACAGAAAGTATTTTATTAAAAGGATGTTGGGTAATTCATAGAATTGCCAGAATAGCTGTAGAGTCAGACATGAGGAATGGGAGGGTGACAACCACAGCCAAACTTCCATCTGGGACGGTCTGGCAGGAATATTTCTCTTGTTGCGAAGGGACAATAGAGGTCAGTGCTAGTCCTGGATAGTGCCGCAAACACCAGCTCCCGTCACCACCCCTGCCTCTCCTGTCTTGGAAAGAGAAGAGTGCTCCTCGTGCCTCTGGATCAGAATTCTTTTGGACCTGGCTTCTTTGCTCACTTACTCCAAGCTTGTGGGTATCAGTGTCCGTCTGAATTTAGCAATGGATTAAATACAAATTTAAAGAAATGAAAGGCGGACAAACCTTTGTACTTACTAGGTTCCAAAGGATTGATTTCTAACTCATTCCCTTTCCCCCTGATTATTTTAAATAAGAGATGATGTAAGAATCGGGCAAACAAAGTATTTTTTAAAAATTATGACAAATGAGTCGTTGTTGAATAATTAAATGAGATTATCAAAGATTGCCAGAGACCTTCGTGTATTACACACATATAGCAAGAATCTAAAATGAGACTCTGGTACATATGTTGGAGTGATTTGGTTTTGGGTGTAGGGCTGACTCAGAAAAAGCTTTCTCCTCTATCCTGTTTCAGGCAACTTAATCAGATGAGTCTTTTTTTATTTTTTTAATGTATTTTTGAAAAATAGTTTATTTATTTATTTGACAGACAGAGATCACAAGTAGGCAGAGAGGCAGGCAGAGTGAGAGGGAAGCAGGTTCCCTGCTGAGCAGAGAGCCCAATGCAGGGCTCCATTCCAGGACCCTGAGATCATGATCTGAGCCAAAGGCAGAGGCTTCAACCCACTGAGCCACCCAGGCACCCCCACATGAGTCTTAAAAATCCCATGGTGATTGGGCATCTAGACCTTATGTTTTTAAAAATACAATTTGGATTACCCAATACCATTGCATTGATCATTAATACAATTTAGTGTCTTTGGCAAATTACTTGTACTTTAAGCTTTACGTCCTTTTTTATTAATTTTTTAAAAATTTTTGTTAATTTTTTTTCCTTTTTTGTTAATTTTGATTTATTTCTTTCAGTTTCCATCACCTCTTCACATGATATTCTGAGTAATTAACTCACTGTTGTAATTGTCAGCTGGGATCAATCCTGTTTGTGCTAGAGAGTTCCAAAAGTACCTACCAGAGGAGATGTTTTACCAAGTTTGCATTATTCATGTGTAAAGCAAACGCACAAATGTTAAGAGTTGGAAAGAAAGAAAACCAAGAAGTTGATCTAAAGGTCTTTCTGTAGAGCTGAGGAAGACAGATAGCCGGAAAGGTTTTTGGTGTCAGATCTGAGCTCTAATCTGTCAAGGAGAGATATTTGCCGAACTGGGTGGTCAACATGGCATCTCAAGAATTTTCAGACTTCATTCTTGAATAAGAGAGCCTAAAAGTCAGTTCAAAGAAATGCTCCCCCTCGAGCATTTTTATGCAAAATGATGAACTTTAGGGGAAAATTAGAAACAGCCAGATTCTGAGAACTATACACAATGAACTAACTATGGTGTGATCATTATTTGTGTTGGTACTGCTAAATATTTTGGGGAATTTTGTTTGACTAAAACCAGGATTCTTTCTTTTCCCAAATGACTAGATCAGGTGCTGTTGATACACGTTTCTGTGGTGCTCCTTTACTGTGCTTGTAACATTTATAATTTCTTTATTGCTCATCCTCCCCACTAATTTGTAAATTTCAGAGGACAGGAATTGGGTCTACTTTGTTACATCTGTGTTCCTGTCGCGTAGTAAATATATGCTTGGCACATAGTAATTCTTTCATCATTTGTTGATTGATTGGCCAATAGGAACATGGAGGTAAATGAATTATATTCAGAAATTTCACCCTGAAGATATCCACTGAGAGTAGAAGGCAGAGGGGTAAATATTCAAGTTGACTGTCTCATTTCTTGACTCCTTAATGCTCTTGTTAGCCTTGACTTAGTTCCAAGATTCTATGTCTGGCTTGTGAGTGTCCACTGCAAGTCCATGGAAAGGACTCATGCTTGTGTTCAACAGACTTCCCATAAATATTTATTTTTGGATATTGTTTATTGCTGACTGACCTGACAGTCTTGGCTGCAAAGTATTTTTTTTTTTTTTAAAGATTTTATTTATTTATTTGTGTGTGTGTGAGAGAGAAAGTGAGCTGGGAGAGGAGCACAGGAAGAGGTACAGACTCTGCACTGAGACAGAGGCCAATGCCGGGCTCGGTCTCGTGACCCTGAGACCATGGCCTGAGCTGAAATCAAGTCGGGCACTTAACCACCTGAGGCTCCTAGGCACCTCGTGGTTACAAAGTCTTAAGTAGAATTTGGTATGAATTTAATTGACTATGGAATTTAGAGTTATCTTAAGCAGCTGTTAAGACTAGGATGGTGTTAACATATATAATATATAATTATATGTAATTGATTCTATCATATTTATCTATATCTGTTACATACCTAATTGGAATCCACTAGACTTGAGATAATCTGTCTGAAGCTGGAGCAAAACCTCATTGTTGCCTGTACATTACCCTTTTCCACTGGGTTATTTTTTTTGCTTAGTGATTTGCAGCTTTTATTTTTTGACATTTATTATTGTCTGTTAGACACATTCTAAAGAGTTTTTGATCTCTCACTTATGAGTTAATATTTTTTGAATAGTGTCATTTTTTTATATAACTTTTAAGTTTTTACTGTATAATTTATTAGTGATTTTTGTTTTTCATCATGATTTCTTAGTTTTGGTTGTAACTTTAAAAGACCTTCTTTATCTCAAGATTATAAATATACTTTTCTGTGTCTTTTTCTTATACTATTATAGTTTTGTTGTATGATATTTAACTTCTAAAATAACTGGACTTTCATTTGAGTATGGTTGAATTAAACATATTATTTCTCAAATGAAATGTTAATTACCTCATTACAATTTGTTAATGTAGTCCATACTTTTTTCTACTCCCTTGCTACCTTTATCATCTAATCCATATATTCACCTTGGTTTATTGTTCATCTATCAATTCATTTATTTATTGTTTAATCCTTGGAGCTTTATTTAGATAGGTGGTAGGTCATGTCCTCACTCACTGTACTTACTTGCAACATTTTTTTACTATATTTATTTGTTCTTCTATTACAGATACACCTAAAATTATTTGCCAAGCAGCTTAGAAAAATTCTGATTGGGATTTAAGATTGCATAAAACTCATGAATTCAGTTGGGAGAAGTGACTTTTGTCTGATATTTAGTTTTCTCAACCATAATATTTGTACCCATTTCTATTCCTCATATCTTTTCTAGATGTACACAGAAAATTTTATAACCTTTTGTGTATTGGACTCCTTTTCTCATTACAATTATTTCTCATTTTCTGTTTTTTATTGCTTTGCAAATAGGGTTTTTCCCCCCTCCATTATATTTTCTAATTGATAATTAGTAGATTTTTGGAAAATTACTAATTTTTATATGATGACACTGAATCTGGCCACTTTAAAGAATGCTTGTACCTTATCTTAAAAATTTACTTTTTGGGGCATGTGGGTGGCTCAGTAGGTTAAGCTGCTGCCTTTTGCTCAGGTCATGATCCCTGGTCCTGGGATCGAGCCCCATATAAGCTTCCCTGCTCAGCAGGGAGCCTGCTTCTCCCTCTCCAGCTTCCCCATGCCTGTGTTCCCTCTCTTGCTATTTCTCTCTGTCATAAATAAATAAAAGCCTAAAAAAAAATATTACTTTCTTGTACTGAGTATTTAGACAAATAATGAAATGATACAAATAGTAAAATAATATCTACAAATAACGAAAATATTTTCTCTTTTATAATATTCATACCCTACTTCTTATCCTGTTCCTACAGAATACACTGATGATGATGATGACGATGATGTGTGTGTGTGTTTGTGTGTGTGTGTAGGGGGTGGGTTTATGTGTTGCATGGTCTCAAACAACAAAATAGTCTCAGATTAAAAAAAAAAAGAACAAAAAAATAGTGTAAAGGTAGGTCACTTTAGTACTAATTGGAACTTAAAAGACAAAATTGAAAATAAATATATGGCTGTCAGATTTTGAATATAAGAACATAATGTGCTTTACCAATATCTAAAAAAAAGCCTTAAATAATAATAAAATAATAATATATGCCAAAAGACACTGTTTGATAATCTCTCTAATTATTCATTATGCTGACAACATTGCTAAAGGAATTTTGAACATAGACTCTTCTTCCAAAAATATGTAGCAATGAAATGTATTAGTCACTGGGCATGAACAGCCTAGTCCAGAAAAAGACAATGAATAGACAAATATGTATTGAGAATACAAGTCAAGAGTGCCAGGGCAAACCACATTAGTTTAAATTAAATAAAACATTTTAAAAATTCAGAAAGAATAGATGTGAACTCAAGTAAGTACACCAGTTTCTGCTTGGCTGGATGTTTTGGGTAGATAAAAATGAAATGATGTGATTTTCATGGGCCTCTGAGGGTATCACTCAGGGGAAGGGCTCATCCTTTTGACTCTTAAGATGAAGTTGTGTCCTATGTAAACTATTCGCTGTTAAATGATCTGTGGTTATGATCTTCTTTCTTTCCATTGTAACTCTCTTGGGACAATATTTTAATTTTAGTTTATTAAATGATATATTTTTTCAAATTTTATTTATTTATTTATTTATTTATTTATTTATTTGAGAAAGAGAGAGCATGAGATGGGGGAGGGCCAGAGGGAGAAGCAGACTCCCTGCTGAGCAGGGAGCACGATGTGGGACTCGATCCCGGGACTCCAGGATCATGACCTGAGCCGAAGGCAGTTGCTTAACCAACTGAGCCACCCAGGCGCCCTATTAAATGATATTTAAATTATATTGTGTAATTAGGGTCAAGTTAGTTATTCTGTTAATGTCCTCCAGAATATTGTTACATGATATTTATATCACTCCACTTAATATCTTTGATTGAATCAGGTCTCTCAGCTTTGGACACAGCAGTGAACGGTGTTGTACTTGGATTACAGATAATTCATTTACTTTTGGGAGCTAACTTATGGAGGCTTGGGGGAGGGATATGCATCCTTAATCCACTGGGTTTTAAGGCAAGCTCTTTTTGATGATAGCATGAAGTGATCTTAATAAAGCAAAAATTTGGGAATTAGGTCACATTTCATTTAGAAATTATTAAGTTGAAATTGCTGATTTGGCAAGTCAAAACCAGTTGAATGTTGGAATATAGTGGTTTATAATTGTTGATATGACTTCACTTACTAGATTTTGATAGCACAGATGGGCAATCATTGTCTTCTGTGTTTTCTGCTTGTGACAACATATAACCATGGGAATATTGATCTACTAGGAGAAATAGTATTTTATCAACTTTACTAAGCTATATAGAGTCGAGAAATATAATAAAGGTCATTAATATCCCTTACTAAAAGGATTTATATTTCTTGAACTGCTAACTCGGTTATTTTAATAATATAATGGTTAACTCAGTTGAGGTTCTTCCTTCTAAATTATTTTCATAGGGAATGGTTAAGATATATTGCATTCTCTTAGGAAAATGTGAGGCTTTTGGGAACTATCTGTAGGTTCCTTTAGAAGCATACTCTAGATGCTACTGTGACTAGCCATCTATAAACTTGTGATCGTCCTTGTTGAATCAATTTCAGTGAGATCTTTAGAGAACAGTTGAAGAATTGTTCTGTTAGGATAAAGATTTAATTCCACAAAGAGAGATCATAAAGAAACACAAAATCAAAAGATTCAAGAAAGATAGTTTGTATCTAACAGAATTGGAATAATAGTGTCAAGTATAAAGAAAAAAATGCAACAGAGCTTGCTATGTTATGTATACATACATATATGTATATATATTTTGTTCTACTTAATATGTTAAATATATATGTTTAATGGTAAACATATATTAAGTTACTTTTCATTCTCAAATTATATTGTAAGATAGAAAGAAGACATTTATAAATAATTTTAGTATCAAAATTTTTTCCTGAAATGGATAACTCCTTTAAGAAAAACTAATCTTTATGAAGCAAGATGGGATTGGGAGGGAGCTAAACCATAACTGACTCTTAATCTCACAAAACAAACTGAGGGTTGCAGGGGGGAGGGGGGTTGGGAGGGGGGGTGGGGTTATGGACATTGGGGAGGGTATGTGCTACGGTGAGTGCTGTGAAGTGTGTAAACCTGGCGATTCACAGACCTGTACCCCTGGGGAAAAAAATATATGTTTATAAAAAATAAAATTAAAAAAAAAAAGAAAGAAAAACTAATCTTTATTTGAATCAATTGAAAAGCGACACTGTTTTCCCACTTAATATATCTAGAAAGGTTGGAGCACAAACAAAACAAGACAAAACACCCAAAAAGCAAAAACAAACAAACAAACAAAAACCAAAAAACACCTTAAATTAAGGTGAGCTTTCCCTGCATTTATCTGTTAGATAAACATTATGAATTCTGGGGATTAAAAGTTAAGGATTATTTAACAGTATTTATTAAGGAACTTTTTCTGTTAAGTTCTTCAGTAAGTTGCTGTCTAGATCACAAGAAGTTGTTTAACATAAGAAAGCATAACCCTTAAATCTCAAGACTTCTGCTTCAACTTGGCTATGCGAAATATTCTTCTTCACCAATATTGCAATATTGTCTGTATACAAGTAGTAAACAATTTAGCACATTATCATTAGAATTTAGCATTCTTCAATTTAATTTTATATAGAATTTATTAATTGTAGATTCATGAGTCCTCCTTATTTGGTTTCACATAATTCCCCAACATGATGCTTTGCCTGCAAAACCACTTTAAGATGTAACCCACTGCACAAACGCTACAAATCCTGGTATAGTAGTTTGCCCAAGATTCTGCACACATTTCTCCAGATTATGCAATGAGGCAAAGATAACTAAAATACTACATAGTGGATGGATTTGGCGTGAAGATCAACTGAAAGACTCCCTAAAGTATAGCAAAGCATCAGACTAGGTCAAATAGGAATTCACAATATTTCAAAAAGATAAATTCCACCCAGACTGTTCTCCCCACCTCCCATCCCAGTAAAGGTTTAATGAAAATCTCTGGAATGGTTATATTGGCATGGCAGCACACAGAGTATCAACTAGTCTATTGGGGATTAATTGTCCCTAAACGTGATATGAAGAAATTTCCTTAAAGCTCGTTCTGTTTGCTATAGATAGCTCTAATATGTGCTATGCTTGATTAAAAGGATGCAAAATGACTTTTCCATATTCAACTGTTTTGTAGGCACTACTCAGATTTTAGCCAGTAATGAACTCCCAACGATGGGAAAGGTAATTGTCTACGAACTGGACTGCAGTCCATGTTTCCATTCCTTATAATCAGGCAGCCATAGAAGGGGAAGTGACCACAGAAGTAATTTCATTGCTTAATCAATTTTTTACTTAATCAAGTTACTTGAGATATTTAATAAAAAGCTTTGCACAGTAACTCCTAACTTCAGCATCTCTAAATCCCTGATAAATCTCTTCTAGATATTCTGTTTCTCATCTCTCTTCTCATCCAGGGTTTGGATTTGGACCATTTGGAATCAGTTTTCCATAAAACATACAAGGAAAAAATCAAAGAAGAGGTTCCTGAGATAGTGATCCTGATGGTTTGAGATAAAACTGTCACCAGTGTGAGTTTTCCTCAACTTTATTGTCCAATTCCTTTTTAGAGTGGCCCTTAGGCAGAAAGCCAACATATGAGGGGAATCACACAAGGGAATCACAGAAAAATATCACTGAAGGTTTATTATATTTTTTTAAAGATTTAGTCTATTTATTTGAGACAGAGAACAGAAGTGAAGGGGAGGAAGGGGCAGAGGAAGAGGGAGAAGCAGACTCCCCACCGAGGAGGGAGCCTGATGCAGGGCTTGATCCCAGGACCCTGGGATGATGACCTGAGCCAAAGGCAGATGCTTAGCAACTGAGCCACCCAGGTGCCCCGGTTTGTTCATCTCTTATAGTGGTTCTGAGAAAGGGACCTATGGTCCCTTTGAGGGTTTCTGTGAGTAGCTTTCAGGGGATATGTGAGTCAAAACTATTTTCATGGTAATACTACGATACTATTCGGCTCTTTCACTAATAGTTATACTAGTTGTACAAAAACAATGCTGGGTGAAACTACTGGGACCTTAGCACAGATGAAGGTAGTGGCACCAAACTGTTGTGGTTAATACACTTGCATTAACCCCCACCCCCCACCCCCGACACACACACACACTAGTTTGGCTAAAGAATACTCTTGATGAAGAGTAAAAATTACTAATTTTATTAATTTCAGTCTCTGAATACATGTCTTTTTAAACATTTTTGTGGGAGGAAATGGGAAGTATACATTACACATGAACATGCACTTCCACTGCTTATTGAATTATAATGGCTGTTCTGAGGAAAAGCCCTCAAGTAGTTATTTGAGGTACAGTCTGAACAGTCACTTGTTTTGTGGAACACCATTTCTACTTGAAAGAATGACCAAAAAACTACAGCTAATCAGCCTTGTGTATTTGGTAGATGTTTCTTTCTTTATTAAAGATTTTATTTATTTATTTATTTGAGAGTGTGAGTGAGTGAGAGAGAGAGAGCAAGAGCTAGCACGAGCCAGGGAAGGGAGAGGAAGAAACAGACACCCCACTGAACAGGGACCCTGATGCAGGCTTGATCCCAGGACTGTGGGATCATGACCTGAGCCAAAGGCAGATGCTTAACTGGTTGAGCCACCCCGGTACTCCTTGGTAGATGTTTCTTGAAAATGAATGAAGTGAGTGTGTCACCCCAAGAAAGAAAAATAATAACGTTTGTTACTGATGAAAATCAGAATTTTGGACAATTTGTGTCTGCCCCTGTGCCTGACTGCTTCTTCTACTTACAGATTGTCCAATAAGATCCGTGATGATACTCATTAAGGGACTTCAAGGGAAGATGGTGGAGTATGGGGATCCTAAAATTTACCTTGTCTGACAGATACACCTGGATAACACCCACCTTAATATAAATAATGAAGAAAACATCCCAAAGACTGGCAGAACAGACTCTCCATGCAATATAGGGTAGAGGCCACAATGAAAAGGGTAAGAAGGGTGGAGACATAGTCTAGAATCAAGCTGACCCATGAGACTGTCCACAGGAGGGAGGGAGACTACAAGCAGGGAAAGTGAGAGGAGCAGATCCTTTGCCAGGCACCCCAGGCAAAAAGACCCACACTGGAGAGACAAATCTCCACCACATTTGGTTTTGAAAACCAGATGGGTTTAACTTTGTAATCAGTAGGGCTTAAACCTGGAACTTTAAAAATCAGTGACTGGGGGGCGCTTGGGTGGCTCGGTGGGTTGAGGCCTCTGCCTTTGGCTCGGGTCATGATCCTGGGGTCCTGGGATCGAGCCCCGCGTCGGGCTCTCTGCTCAGTGGGGGGCCTGCTTCCCTTCCCCTCTCTCTCTGCCTGCCTCTCTGCCTACTTGTGATCTCTGTCTGTTAAATAAATAAAATCTTAAAGAAAAAAAAAATCAGTGACTGGGCTCTGGGAGAGCCAAAAGGCAATAGGAAACTGAGACCCTGCCCTTAAAGAGAGAATGTAACATATAGTCCCACTGAAATACAGCATAGAAGCAGCAGTTTGAAAAGTGCCTGGGGTATACAGGAAGATTTATTTACTGATCTCAGAGTATATGATGGAGGGGCAGAGATCGTAGGAGACTTCTCCAAGAGAAAAAGAGCTGGCAAGTGTCATTTCCCTTCCCCCATCCCCATGCCTAGATACACTAACATCTGTGGGAACGAACCAAGCACATGGAAAGTATTGCTTTTCATCTGGCTTGCTAACAGTACACCCTGACCCCGCACAATCCTTTGTACACACCTCTCTAACTTACCCACCTCAGTTTTCTTTCTAGTTTTTAAATTTTTAAAAAAGATTTTATTTATTTATTTGACAGAGAGTTAGAGAGCGCAAGTAGGCAGAGCGGCAGGCAGAGGGAGAGGGAGAAGCAGACTCCCTGCCAAGCAGGGATCCTAGTGCAGGACTTGATCCCAGGACCCTGGGATCATGTCTTGAGCTAAAGGCAGCTGCTTAACTGACTGAGCCACCCAGGTGTCCCCTCCTCAGTTTTCCAAAGCAGCTACAGGTCACCTCCTACAGCAGACCCTTGCAAACCTTGCTAACACTATGCCCTATTCCCATTTTCTCCTACTGACATGTCCCATCCAACACAACCTTTGTAGGAGTATATCCAAAACAGCACTAAAAGCATGGCAGTATGCAAGCAGCCCCAACAAGGCCTCCAGAGTAACTCCTGCACTGAGGTGAGGGGAAGATAAGCACACACATAGTCCCACTGGGGCCCCGGGATAGAGCTGTAGGCAAACATCTGGTCTGAATGCAGGACCCATCCAGCAAATAAAGCTTCTCTGAGGATGACACAGGGAGAGCATCCTGCAGTTCCTTGAGTTGCAGCTCTGGAAAATGCCTAGTCTTACCCAAAGAAGCCCAAGACAGCCCCAGCTTGGCCCGTTAATAGCATGGAGACCCAAACTTACCCAAGATAGGCAAAGAGAGTGATTGCAGACAACTAGACTGAAAGCAAACAAGACTAATCCACAACAGTAGGGCACATGCAACACACAAAGGAGATACTCTGAAGTTCCACTTCCTGGTGAACAGGGGAGACTATGCTGTAGGGCACTATAGGACCTCTTCTTAATAAGGGCACTTCTTTCAAGAGTAGGAGATATGGATGACTTTCAAAACACATAGACACAAACACAGAGAGCTAGATAAAATGAGGATACAGAGGACTAGGTTCTACATAAAAGAATAAAACAAGATCACACCAAGAGAGCTAAATGAAATGAAAAGTAATAAGCCTGATAGAGAATTTAAATTAATGATCATAATGACATTCACTGGACATGAGAAAAGGATGGGAGACCTTAGGGACACCCTCAACAAAGAGATAGAAAACAAACCAAAAAAAAGAACCAACAAAAAAATGAAGAACTCAATAGCTGAAATTAAAAATATAGTAGAGGGAATAAATTGTAGATTAGAGGAAGCAGAAAAATGGATTAGTGACCTGGAGGACAGAGTAATGGAAGGTAATAAAGCTGAACCAGAAAAAGAAAAAAAGAATAATAAAAATAAGATTAGGTTAATGGAACTCAGTGACATCCCTAAGCATAAAAAAATTCACATTATAGGTATCCCAGAAGGGGAAGAAAGAGACTAGGGGCAGAAAATTTATTTGAAAAAATAATAGCTGAAAAATTTCTAAATCTGGGGAAGGAACAGAAATCTATATCCAGGAGGCACGGAAAGCCCCCAACAAAATCAACCCAGTGATTGATTTGGATGTGAATAACAAGACACATAGTAATGAAAATGGTAAAAAGTGATAAAAAGAAAATTTTAAAAGCACAAGAGAAAAGAATAGTTACATACAAGGGAAACTCCATAAGGCTATGAGATTTTTCAGCAGAAACTTTGCAGGCCCGAAGGAAGTGGTATAAGACATTCAAAATGCTGAAAGGAAAAATATGCAACCAAGCATACTCTATCCAACAAGGTTATAATTCAAAATTGAAGGAGATAAGCAGTTTCCCAGACAAACAAAAGTTAAAGGAACTTGACACTGTGAAACTGGCCTTGTAAGAAATGCTAAAGGGGATTATTTGGGTGGAAAGGAAAAACCATACAAACAAGTGAGCAAAGTAGGAAGCACAAAAGCAGTAAAATTAAGTACATCTAAAAAAGAAAAAAACTGGAGGTATCACAACCCCAGATTTCAAGATATACTATAAAGCTATAGCAATCAAAATAGTGGACTGGTATGAAAATAGACACATATAACAATGGAATAGACTACAGAGCCCAGAAATAAATCGATGATTATATGATCAATTAATCTTTGACAAAGGAGATTATAGATTATACAATGGGAAAAAAGAGTCTGACCAACAGTGTTAAGAAAACTGGATAGCAACATGCAAAAGAATAAAACTAGACTACTTCCTTATACCATACATAAAGATTGACTCAAAATGGATTAAAGTCCTAAATGTGTGATATGAAGCTATAAAAATTCTAGAGGAGAACATAGGCAATAATCTCTTTGACACTGACTGTAGCAACTTCTTCCTAGATATGTCTCCTGAGGCAAGGGGAACAAAAGCAAAAATAAACTATTGGGATTTCATCAAAATAAAAAGCTCTGCACAGCAAAAGAAACAATTAACAAAATAAAAAAGACAATGCACTGAATGGAAAAAAGATATTTGCAAATGACATATCTGATAAGGATTTAGTATCCAAAATATATAAAGAACTTATAAAACTCAACATCAAAAAAGAAATAATTAATTAAAAATGGGCAGAAGACATGAACAGAAGGCCAACAGTCATATAAAAAGATACTCAACATCACCAATGATCAGGGAAATGCAAATTAAAACTACAATATGATCTTGTCTCACCCTTGTCAGAATGGCTAAAATAAAAAACACAAGAAACATCAAATGTTGGTAAGACTGTGGAGAAAAAGCTCTGTTGCACTGTTGATAGGAATGCAAACTACTGCAGGCTCTACGGAAAATAGTACAGAATTTTTTCTAAAAATTAAAATAGAGTTACCATATGATTTAGTAA
Source organism: Lontra canadensis (assembly GCF_010015895.1). Lineage (NCBI taxonomy): Eukaryota > Metazoa > Chordata > Mammalia > Carnivora > Mustelidae > Lontra > Lontra canadensis. The sequence goes on along the minus strand of NW_022631096.1, from coordinate 1,467,056 downwards.
TTAGTGAGTATTTGCCTAAAGGATACAAAAACATTAATTTTAAAAGATATATGCACTCCTCTATTTATTGGAGCTTTATTTACAATAGCCATGTTATCAGGGCCCCTGGGTGGCTCAGTCATTAAGCATCTGCCTTCGGCTCAGGTTATGATCCCAGGGTCCTGGGATTGAGCCCTGCATCCAGCTCCCTATTCAATGGGAAGCCTGCTTTTCCCTCTCCCACTCCCCCTGCTTATGTTCCCTCTTCTTGCTATTGCTCTATGTCAAATAAATAAATAAAATCTTAAAAAAAAAACAAACCAAAAGCCATGTTATCAAAGCAGCCCAGGTGTCTGTTGATAAATGAATGGATAAATAAGTGATTCCATTATATCTATCTATCTATCTATCTATCTATCTATCTATGTATAATGGAATATTACTTAGCCATAAAAAAGAATTACGTCTTGCCATTTGCAACAACACGAATAAATCTAGAGGGTAAAATACTAAGTGATATGTTAGTCAGAGAAAGACAAATACCATATGATCTCAATCATATGTGGAATTTAAGAATCAAATGAATGAACAAAGAAAAAAAAGAGATAAGCATAAAAAGACTCTTAACTATAGAGAACAAACTGAAGGTTACCAGAAGGGAGGTGGGGGGATGGGTGAAATAGGTGAAGTGGATTAAGAATACACTTAATGTGGGGCACCTGGGTGGCTCAGTGGGCTAAAGCCTCTGCCTTTGACTCGGGTCATGATCCCAGAGTCCTGGGATTGAGCCCCACATCGGGCTCTCTGCTCAGCGGGGAGCCTGCTTCCTCCTCTCTCTCTCCCTCTGCCTGCCTCTCTGCCTACTTGTGATTCTGTCAAATAAATAAATAAAAATCTTAAAAAAAAAAAAAAGAATACACTTAATGTGATGAGCACTGAGTAATGACTAGAACCATTGAATCACTATGTTTTACATCTGAAACTGATACAATACTGTATATTAATTATACTGGAACTAAAATAAATAAATGAAAAAAGTGCAAGCCAAACTCTTAAAAAAAAAAGGATGATTTTTTTTTCTGGACATAGAATGTGTCAATATTTGGATAATCTACATCTCTTAATAAGTCAGTATTTTCCACATAGAAATGAATAATATTACAAAATCAGGCCTAACGTTAAAAAAAGATCCATTCGGAACTAGAGGGTATCATGCTTAGCGAAATAAGTCAATCAGAGAAAGACAACTATCATGATCTCCCTGATATGAGGAAGTAGAGATGCAACATGGGGGGTTAAGGGGGTAGGAGAAGAATAAATGAAACAAGATGGGATTGGGAGGGAGACAAACCATAAGTGACTCTTAATCTCCCAAAACAAACTGAGGGTTGCTGGGGGGAGGGGTGTTGGGGGGAGGGGGGTGGGGTTATGGACATTGGGGAGGGTATGTGCTATGGTGAGTGCTGTGAAGTGTGTAAACCTGGCGATTCACAGACCTGTACACCTAGGGATAAAAATATATTATATGTTTATAAAAAATTTAAAAAAATTAAAAAAAATCCTAATTATTAAAAAAAAAGAACCATTCAAATTGTTAAATAGAACAAGGGATTTTAGTATGAGTATGCAAAGTTCATTGAGAATGGTTCCAGATTCCACATTGTAACTGCTCTTTAAAAACTACTAGTTGTCATTTTTTGATGTATTAATAAAGAAGACTACTCACTATTATCTTGAAAGGCAATTAAAATCTCTTTTCCTTTCCTCATGCATAAATGTGTGAGGATGACTTTGTTGATATGTTTTTAACCAAACCAACTTTTGAGCTCCTCTATTAGGTCAGACACTTAAAGAAATTTGCAAAATGGAAACCAATGTCATTCTTCTCACTAACTTTTTTGGAAAAATATGGGTATTTTGCAAAAGAATGTATTATATATGTTAACATGTGGTAGGTTGCTACTGTGGTCTCTAAATAAATAAATGATAAATATTTAAAATTTTCTTGGTATTAATCTCTAACACAGAAAATATTGTTACATAACAATCCGCATAAACAAAAGCTTTTGTGGTCCTCAGTATTTTTTAAAAATGTAAAGAGCTCCTGAAATTTCAAAATTTAATAATTGTTGCTTTATTCAAATACTTAGAGAAAACATTCAAAAGAAATTAAAGGGAAAAATATCTCATTATGGTATTCAGCAAGGTATCAATTATAATGAAATAGCAAAAAATAACATTTTGGCATTTTCGTTGCTTTTTGCATAAACAAAATTTTGTAAGTTATTTGTCACAAAAATGAAGATATACATTTTCTTGTTTAGTTCCAAAGGATTCCTATAATGATCATTGTGAAGGATAATATATAGTTATGGAAATTATAATGAGAAAAATATTACCATAATCAGAAGACTAATCAAATTGTCTTTTCTTAAAATTTCTCATTCAGTGTGTAGTGTCTATCATTTCTCTTTTATAAACACACAGCCTCTGCCCTCCAAGCAGGGTGCACTCAAGGCAGAAATTTCTCTGTGGTGCAATTTTTGTGTTTCAGAGCTTTCCTAGGATCAGGCTGAAGCTACATCCCAACTAAAACCACTTCCTAAGGCGCCTGGGTGGCTCAGTTTGTTAAGTGTCAGACTCCTGATTTTGGCTCAGGTCACGATCTCCAGGTCAGGAGCTCAAGCCCCACAGAGGGCTCCATGCTGAGCTTAAGAGTCTCTTTCTCCTTCTCCCTCTGCGCCCCTCCTCAAATAAATAAATAAATAAATAAATAAATAAATAAATAAAACCACTTCTTAGTTGACTCTCTCTCCTTCTCTATTCTGGTTGCCCACTTTCTCTCAGGTTACTCTTGGGAGCAATCTCTCAGTTATAACCCACTAGGGTCTGAGAGAGAATCTGTGTCTTAGACATCCCCCTTCAATAGAATTCCATTTGTTCTTCAGGGTGAGGGAGTAGGAAGAGCAGATGAGGCATTTTGGGTACGTGAGTTGGGGTCAGTGGAGCCCAGCACACCACTGTTCCTTCATTTTTCCCCCCTTAATTACAACTACAACTTTAGAACCCTAAATTTCCTTTGCCATTCAGATGATAAGCATAAGGGATTTGTTATAAAAATGAAGTGTCACTACATGATCTGTGTTAAGGTGCCAATAGATTTACCCATCATTGCTTTTGCATTATTAGTACAAATATTGGTGAAAAATAATGGTTTTCAACTGGGATGATTTTGTCCCACAGGAGACGTTTAGCAATTTTTAGTTGTCACAAACTGGGGAGGGTACTGCTGCCTGTATGAGGTAGGAGCCCCCAACGAGGGGAGCTACAATGCATAGAACACCCCGAAACAAAGCATCACCTGCCCCACAGTGTCAACCCTGCTGAAGCCGAAGAACCTTATTAAAAGTGAAAAATTTTCTAACACAGTGTTCATTAATGGAGTATGTCCTTTCCTAAAAGCTATTTGTGTGACTCAAATTGCAGAAGTAGAGATTTACTTTATATTTATCCTCCTTAGGAGAAGCTATGATTATGTCTGTTTATTTTTTCTTGGTGCAGCTTATAGGAAGTCATGGGAGAAATTTCATTGATTTTCTCCCAGAAATTAACAAAAGTAATGAAGAGAGAAATTCTATTTGTTAGTTTCAGAGTTCTGGTTTGTGTCAAATTAATTTGACTGAAATGACTAGACCAAAAACTTTAAACAGGTTTTCCTACCATATCCCATGTTTATATTTACAACACAGTCCTGAAGAAATCTTGAACAGGCCAAAATTTCTACTCCCTGAATTTTATGGAGCCGCTCTCAGCACTGAGAATATTTGCACCTTTTAACACAAAGCCACTGTGTTTATGAGTATTTCATAAGATAATTGCGTTAGAGATCTTTCTGTTCCAGTTCAAATGAAAACTAATACTTTGAAGTGTTATGATACACTTAATTTTCAAAGAATTAAGCATTAATGTAAATCAGCTAATTAATTAGCTTTTGCCTTTGACCTTGACTGGCTCGTACTGACTGCCATGTATTCATCACGGAAATTAGGGACTTTTCATTTCTTTTAAGTGTTAGTATGGCTACTGGTTGGGTCTAGATGTTTTTTCCTGAGTTGTTCTTATTGTAGTGATAGGCCTGTGACGTGTTATCCTCCTTTGACTTCAAGGCATTTTCAAATTCTTTTTTGACGAAGTTTCTTTCCCCGCCCCCCTCTATAAAAGTTCTACTTTTTTCCCCTAAGATTTTTATTTATTTATTTTTGTGAGTATGCACGCAAGGGAGAGATACAGAGAGAGAGAGAGAGAGAAAAAAAGAGAGTGAGTGTGGGAGCATGCCCAAGTGGAGGAGGGGCAGGGGGAGAAGCAGACTCCCTGATGAGCAGGGATTCCCAAGGCAGGACTTGATCCCAGGACCCTGGGGTCATGACCTGAGCCAAAGGCAGATGCTTAACCGACTGAGCCATCCAGGCACCCAAAGTTCTTCTAATTATTTCTCTTCACTCCATTCTATCCCCAAATCTGGGAGCAAAAATCCATTTGGGTTTTCTTGTTCATGAATGCGCTTATATATGAAATGTCTCACTTTTAAGATACAAGATTAATTGGTAATAGGCCTTCTGGCTCATGAGCTTGTCTTTTATTCTCTGGCTCTATTATCTCTCCTGGCTCAAGTTCAAGCATCTCCTTTAGCATCTACCTCTGTGATGTGTCCTGTCTTTGCAGGTAAGAACTCTAGGTGTCTGGTCTTAAGCCAAATATTCTCACCGTAAGTAGAAATGGCCCCATAAATTCCTTTGATTCTGTCCTTAAAGAAGCTCATCTTCAGCTTCCCTGGCTTAGGTGGGTTACATAGTGCAAGGGTTTGGGCAAAAGTTGAAGCATGAATATGTTCCCGGTATTTTGAAGGGAAATATACTCTAAGAATTGAATGACGGGTACATTTTTTTTTTCCTGCAGAAATCACAAGAAATTTCCCAGTCATGTCCTTTCAGTGAGTTTGAAAAGTGAACCCAATATATACAAATGGAGTCATGGTCTATTTCATTGCTCTGAAATATCTTTTTTTTTTAAACACAGATTTGCAGCTTGAAATGTTGACAATCTAATATTTCCTCCCTTAATCTATAAATATAATGGGTTTTCGTAGCTCTCTTCTAGTTCACAACTCAGAAATGGTTTAAAACTGGATTACAGACCATTACCTTTTCTGTATTATTTAGAATGTGCATTCGTGATACAAAGTTTACCTATAATGGCCCCACTTCCAACTATGGTTTGTGTAGTAATATATCCATTACAGGTGTTTGCTAGAGTTAGAATGAGATTTGTGAGATGAGAAAACTTTCGTAGCTCAGGCAGTGTGTCACTATGGGGATCATTAATAAGCTGTGTTAGAAATGAAGGATGTTTCACAGTGATGATTAGCTAACGACATTTGAGGCAAAGACTCTGTCTTCTGTATACTGTGCATTCCTTTGTCTGTCATAATCCCTCATGAAAAATAAAATTTACTATGTAAAGACTGGTTGATGTTTTCTACTTCATTTTTTTAAGGAAATCTTCCCCTCTCCCCCAACAGCTTATTGCTTTGGATATAGCTTATCTTGAAGTTTCTTCTCCCCACCCCACCTGCCCCCAACCCCAGTCTGTAGTAGTTGTTACCTAAGTGTCAGAGACATATGATGGATGGTTGCTCAACTTCTTATAAATGCAAAATGTTTTAGTGCTTTTTCATACTTGACTTTCATCGCTAGTGTTGATTGATGATACGTTATTTACCAGACATTGAAGGGCTACTAGTTTATAACATTCAAGGTAAAATGTTCAAAGCAGTATGCAATGCAGACATTTCCTTCCACTGGGGCAGGTTAATGGCCTATCAAAAGGGAAAAGATCTGTCTGTGCTGGGAATGGTTCATGTCTTCTGAAGCCAAGATCTACTTGTGGGGTATCCTTTTGATGACTGGGTTAGCAGATTTTCATCTTTTAATTGCCCTCGATTTCTTCAGAAGGGAAATTTGGAATGATTGGCCATTAATGGTCTACTTGCTGAAAATACCTATACAAAACTTGCTTTTAGGAACCAGATTATTTTCCCTTGCTTTTCCCTATTTTGGCAGTGTTGTTGCACATAACACCTAATCAGTGTTTGCACAGGAGATAAATTTGACTGCTTGCACGGCAGAGGCATAGGCATGTTTCACCTTACTCCCCAGACTGTTTAATACAATATGGGTTATGTGGTAGAGAGCACAATGCCTACATGTTTGTGGCTCAGTGAATAACAATGAATGACCTGACTTCTTTTTTTTTTAATTTTTAATTTTTTATTAACATATAATGTATTATTAGCCCCAGGGGTACAGGTCTGTGAATCGCCAGGTTTACACACTTCACAGCACTCACCATAGCACATACCTTCCCCAATGTCCATAACCCAACCACCCTTTCCCTACACGCCTCCCCCAGCAACCCTCAGTTTGTTTAGTGAGATTAAAACTCCTATGGTTTGTCTCCCTCCCGATCCCATTGAATGATCTAACTTCTAAGTTGTCATTTATAATTTACCTTTCTATTTTGAGAAAATTAAAAAAAAAGCATCAAGTATCTTGTTAAAGTATGACTTTTGGACTATGGATTGAGCTTTATAAATTGTTTGGTTTTGGTTATATTATGGTTATACAACAGATGACAGAGAGATGATTGTGAATCAAAGTAGGGAGAAGGAGAAAATGTATGTATGTAGGTTGAAGTGATATGCATCTTTTCATGGGATAAATGTGAGTAACAGCTTGAATGGGCTCTAGTTTGCTAATCTAGCATTTTGAATTTCTTTAGAACTCATTTTCAGGTCATGTTTTAGTTCTATGTTTCTTACAAGAACAAATTAATTGAGCATTAAAAAACATGAAACATTTTTGGATAATACAACACTTCAAATAATCCAGCTTAGATTTTTGAAAGCAAAACAGCACAAATAAACCAGAATTTGCATAAGCTTGATATAAAGGAATGAAATATTGTTTGTTGACTTTTCAGCAAACTACAGATTGAATTGTTTTGGGGGAGAAGACCCTTTTCTGTAGTTGGAAGGGGCATTTACTGGCACTTCTAAGAGTTTCCCTCTAAATGGGATTAATATTTAATGTGCCACTTAACATACACAGATTAGAAGCTGGAAAAATACTTACACAACATAATATGAAGCTGTCATCAATTTCATGAAATGAAAATGAAGAAACAAGATTTGCTCTGTTTTAAGGAAATCCAATCATAACATAATGACAACATTAAAGCAACATTTTGGAAATAAATTGTCAGGTATGTAGGTTACAGGTTCAAAGGATGACTAAAGACTGAGAAACTTGCATATAGCATATAAGAATTCATAACAAGTTTCAACAGCATTGTTAACTGATTAAAAATTCCTAATAAGTTTGCTGGAATCATTAATGGGTTCTTTTAAAGAAAAATTGGCAATAAAACAATAGTATTTGTTTAAACAGAAAAAAAATCCCCTGCATTCTTTCTTTCTGAAAAGAAACAGCCACATTATGGGTGTTCTCATAGTTTTATGTTGAAACAAGGCACCTTTTCAAAACCGTCAAGTTCGGTGTTTCAAAGACATGTTGAAGAATTAAGACAGCGGGTGTGTAAATAAATGTGCTGATTGCGAAAAAACTGTTCCTAGTTTTGCTCAAGTGATTTTAGAGCGTCTGAAGGGGTATGGTTTTAAAGTAAATCTCTAAGTCAATAATTTTCCTTTACTTATAATGTATATACAAAGTGACCTTAAAATGTTCCTTTGCCTAAGTAAGAATTCTGGTCAATTCAGGACATGGTACTGTGGTTCAATCCTTACACTATAATTCTCCGAACAGAAGTTTAAAAACATTCCAGAAATTTTTCCATTGATGGTAGAGGTTCCAGCTTAAGTTTAATTACATTCAAAATAGGTGAAAATGAGGCCATCAACCAAGGATGGTGGTTAAAACACCGCTAGGGTGTCTGGCTGGCTCAGTTGATGGAGCATGTGACTTTTGATTTTAGGGTTGTGGGTTTGAGTCTCATGTTGGGTGTAGAGATTATCAAAAATAAAATCTTAGGGGGTCCTGGGTGGCTTGGTTGTTAAGCGTGTGCCTTTGGCTCAGGTCATGATCCCAGGTCCTGGGATTGAGTCCCCCATCAGCCTCCCTGCTTGGCCGGAAGCCTGCTTCTCCGTCTCTCACTCCCCCTGCTTGTGTTCCCTCTCTCGCTGTCTCTCTCTGTCAAATAAACAAATAAAAATCTTAAAAAAAACCAAAAACTTAAAAAACACACACACGAGGGGCACCTGGGTTGCTCAGTTGATTGAGTATCTGACTTGGTTTCAGCTCAGGTCGTGATCTGAGGGTTGTAAGACGGAGCTCCACGTTGGGCTCGGCACTCAACACGGTGTCTGTTTGAGATTCTCTCTCTCCCTCTCCCTCTGCTCCTCTCCCCACTCATGCGTGATTTCTCTCTTACTCTCAAATAAATAAATAAATAAATAAGTCACGAACTCTATTTCCAACATGATGTAAGTGAACTGAATAGAAGAAATAAAAGTTCCGACGACTCCTCTTTAACTTGCAATTTAATTGGTAAATTTATATCATTATACAAAACCATTAGAAAAGTAAATGCATAGTCAAGTGGCAGTTAAAAATTTTTTTTTTAATTTATTTGACAGACAGAGATCACAAGTAGGCAGAGAGGCAGGCAGAGAGAGAGGAAGGAAATCAGGCTCCCTGCTGAGCAGAGAGCCCGATGCGGGGCTCGATTCCAGGACCCTGGGTTCATGACCTGAGCTGAAAGCAGAGGCTTTAACCCACTGAGCCACCCAGGCACCCCAGGCAGTTAAATTTTTGAAGAATAAATGTCAGATATTCTATTTTGTTGTATCGCCTCTAGGAAGCTCAGACTTTATGTTTGGTCAATTCATTACCCTGTTGAATTTTGGCTTGACTTAATAATTAAGCAAAAACAAATAAAACAAAAAAAACTGTAAAAGACCCAAGGAGGACAAATTTCCTGCCACTAACTATTAAAAAAAAACCCCAAGAACCTCACAACAATAACACTGAAAAACAAAGTACTCAAGTAATCCTGGAACATTTTTTGAAATTGAGAGTTTCTGGACATGTAACTAAATTAAACTTAATTTTTAAAAATATGCTTAAAAAGTAACCTCAGTGGGTAGATTGTTTTTAAATTAAGGTGAAGTTCACATAATATACAATTGACGATTTTAATGTATACAAGTCAGTGGCATTGAGTTCATTCACAATGTTGTGCTGCCACCCCTTCTATCCAGTTCTAAAACACCTATATCAGACCCCAGGGAGACCCCATATGCATTAAGCATCCTTCTGAATGTTACCCTTCTCACAGCCTGACAACCACTAATCTGTTGTCTGTCTCTACTCATTTACCTCATCCAGACGTTTCCTATAATTAGAATCCTACGTTGTGTGAACTTTTGTGCCTGGTTCCTTTCACTTAGCATAAGGCTTTCAAGGTTCATCGATGGAATAGCAGGTATCAGTACTTCTTTCTTTTTTATGGCTGAATAATGTTCCATTGTATGGATAAACCACAATGTGTTTACACATTTGCCATTGATGACTTCTGGGTTTTCCCCACTTTTTAGTTACTCTGAATAGTGATGCTATGAAGATTCATGTACAGATACTTTTTTGGATGTCTGTTTTCAAGACCCGGGACACATACCTTGGGTATGTCTTCTGACATACCCAGGAGTAGAATTTCCAGGTAATCTGGTAATTCTGTTTAATTTCTGAGGGAAAAGTCAAGCTATTTTTTTTTTTTAACAGCAGCTGCACCATCTTACACACCAGTATTGTATGAGGGATCTAATTTTTCAACATTCTCACCAATACTTGTTATTTCAATGTTTTGTTTAGTTTTTTTTTTTTTTTTTTTTTTTTTTTTTGATTTTTTATTTTTATTGATTTGACAGAGAGAGATCACAAGTAGACAGAGAGGCAGGCAGAGAGAGAGAGAGAGAGAGGGAAGCAGGCTCTCCGCTGAGCAGAGAGCCCGATGCGGGACTCGATCCCAGGACCCTGAGATCATGACCTGAGCCGAAGACAGCGGCTTAATCCACTGAGCCACCCAGGCGCCCCAGTTTTTTTTTTTTTTTAATTATATGGTGTGGATACGAAGTGGTATCTTATTGTGGTTTTGATTTGTATTTCCCTGATAACTAATGATTTTGACCATCTTTTCATGTATTGTTGACTATTGTGTCACCTTCTTTGGAGAAATGCCTATTCAGGTCCCTTTTCCATTTTTAAATTGCATTGTCTTTTTTTTATTGTTGGGTTGTAAACGGTTTCTTTTTTTTAAAATATATATTTTGGATAGATCTTTGTCAGACAGATAACTTGCAAATATTTTCTTCTATTCTATACATGGTCTTTTTTACTTTCTTGATAGTGTTTTTTAATGCATAAAAGTTTAAATTTTAATGAAGTCCAGTTTATTTATTTATTTATTTATTTATTGTTAATATCACAAATAAGAATCCATTACCAAATTTAAGGTCATCAATATCTTTATGTTTTCTTCTAAGAGTCTTAGAGTTTTAGGTCTTACATTTTGGTCTTTGATTCATTTGAGTTACCTTATGCAAACAGTGTAATGTAAGGGTCCAAGTTCCTACTTTTCACATATGATAGCCAGTCATCTCAACACTCTTTGTTGAAAAGATTATTCTTTCTCCATTGAATGGTCTTCATACCCTTGTCAAAAACCATTTGACTGTATATACAAGGGTTTATTTCTGGGGCCTCTATTTTATTTCATTGTTTATATGTCTATTCTTAAATCAGTACCCCACTGTTTTGATTACTATAAATTTGTAGTAAGTTTTGAAGCCAGAGCCCATGAGTCCTACTATTTTGCTTTGCTTCAGCAAGATTATTTTGGCCATTCAGGGTCCCTTGCAATACCATATGAATTTTAGGATCCGTTCTTCTATTCCTGCAAAAAAAGGTCATCAGCATTTTGACAGGAATTGCATTAAATCTACAGATCATGTTTGGGGTGTTGCCATCTTAATAATATTAAGTCCTCCAATTCATGAACACAGGATGTCTTTCCATTGATTTAAGTCTTTTTCTTGTTTCTTTCTTATTTTGTAGCTTTCAGTGTACAAATCTTGTACCTTCTTGGTTAAATTTATTCCTACGTATTTTATTATTTTTTATATTATTATAAATTGAACTTTTTAAAAATTTCATTTTTAATTTGTTCATTGCTAGTCTACAGAAACACAACTTTTTCTTTATTTTTTTATGTGAGTTTATCTTCTAGCCTGTAACTTTGCCAAATTTACTAGTTCTAATAGATTTCTAGGGAGAATTCTTTAGGATTGTCCACATAGGAGATCATGTCATTTGTGAGTAGAAATAATTTTACTTCTTCTTTTCCCATAAGGATCCCTTTTATTTCCTTTTCTTATCTAATTGACCTGGCTAGAGCTTCGGGTACAATGCTGAGTGGAACTGATAAAGGCAGGATCTTGTTACTGATCTTAGGGGGGACTGAAAAGTCTTTTATCACTTGGTATGATGTTAGCCGTGCGTTCTTCATAAATACTCTTTATCAGGTCAAGGAAGCTTCCTTCTATTCTTGGTTGAATATGTTAACACAAAAGGATATTGGATTTTTTCAAATGCTCTTTCTGCACCAGTTGAAATGATCATGTGATTTTTTTTGCCCCTTATTCATTTAATGTATGTGTATTAGTTTGATTTTCTCCTTGTATACTGAACCACCCTCACATTCAGAGTACAAATTCTACTTGGTCATGATAATATAATCCCTTTAAATATGCTGCTGGGTATCAGTTTGCTAATATTCTGTTGAGGATTTTTCATCTATATTCATGAGGCATATTAGTCTGTTATTTTCTTTCTTTGGGATACCTGTGGCTTTAGTATCAGGGTAATGTTGACCTCATAGACTGATTTAGGATATGTTCTTTCCTCTTCTACTTTTTGGAAGAATTTGAGAAAAATGTGCTAGTTCTTCTTTAAATGTCTGGTAGCATTCACCAGTGAAGTCATCTTTAGAACTTTACTTTTAAAAATGGGTAAATACTGACAATTAAGCCTAAAGCATCAAAATTTAGATGGAAATATTTAGATTTGGCAATAAAAAAATTTATAAACACAAAACAAGTTTGCCAAAATAAGGATCCATACCACTTCCAAAATGATATATTTAGAAAAATTAAAAAGGGGGGGATAAAATGATTTTTATACCATATCCAAAATATGGATAAAACTTAACTTCAATTAGGTAAACTCTACATGTATAAAATATGTTGAAAGGCAATTACTCAAACAAATAGGAATATAGATGAAAAATGAGTGTTATAATGTACTAAGACTCTCACTTGGATTCTTCGTTTCACTTATCCATACACAAATTATCAGAATTACTCTTTGTTGGAGATTCATTTAAACTAGAAAGAGAAGAATATCTCTCAATACTTTTGCAATTTTATTTCCTTTTCAGGTTCATTATTTTTTAAGTTAATCTTTAAAAAATTCTTTTAAAAACTTACACAAATATAGATATTAGCAATACATATAATAGTTGTCCATTCAGATATACAACTAACTGGATTTGAAAATATTAACCCATAGTTTATACATCACTATCTCCTGGATACCTGAATTGACATTGTCATTATCATAAATATTAGTACCAGAAAGTGTAGATCAGATAATGTGCTTGGAAAGACACATAGGAAGTAATGTCTTTCAAATTTTTGAGTGATGATGATGAACAGCCATGAGAATAACAAAATTGAATATCAAGTTGTTTTTGAGTGAGTGGAAATAATGTTAATGTTTAGCTAGTTCCTGTCAGCATTAAGGAGATAGATAAGCACAGATCAAACTTCAGAGGTAGGAAGTTGGTAATTTTGCTACCTCTTGAAATAAGTATACCATACAAAAAGCATTATTTGCCTACCTGAAGTTTCAGAAACATAAACATTTTGATTTCACATAATCTTTGGGTTATTAGCAAACCTCTCAGAAGAATAAGTTTATAAATAACTTCTGGGTGAATCATACCAGCCTGTCTCAAGATAAAGGACTTGTATCAGAAGTCTTGACTCACTCTGACATTTTATGTGGTTTTCTATTACTAAGACAACTCTAAAGGTCTTCTGTGCATTCTTTTCAGGGTGTCACTTAATATTATTAGATGTCAGGCCCTGGACTTTGAGCGGCTTATAGCTGAGTTCACATATTATTTTGAATGGCTGGCAAAAATACAGTAAGTGTTCGACAAATACTTATTGAATGAATAATCTTATTGTGAAGAAGCAGAATGAACTGGAAAGCACATGGTCTTCTAGTTCTCAAAGTTTAAGAACATATTACAAAGCATGACTAATTAGATTTGCAATCTTAACTTACTTAGACTTCAGTTTTCCTGAATTAAGGTGTTGGGGTGGTGTATTTTTAATTCCCTTTTATCTCCTAAGTGTCATGATATGGGTCCCAGACTAAACTTGTGAATACATTTTCAACTGAACTCCATTTTCAATGTCTTACATTAAGTCTTGTAAGAGGAGCCATTGGATGGTCTTATGACATCACTTGGATTTTCTTTTTCTTTACCCGAATTGCTATAAATGTAATTGGAATTGGCAACTACAAATGCAGGAACTATACACAGACATTTTTCTAAGTATAATACATGGCTTCTACTACAAAGGAGCTTGTAATATAGGATGAAAAACAGAAATATGTAGAAGATGATGTAACAGACACAAGGAAACTTGGGGTGAGATGGACAATCTTTTATAATGACTTTGCTGGGAATGTAGATTTAGTTGAAACTTGAAATAAGTACATGCCGTGATGAAGGGAACAGCAGAAGCTAGAAAAAAAGAAACACATGTGAAAAGGAATTTAAAAACCCTGTATTTTATTTTACTATTTAAAAAAAATTTTATTTGTGTGAGAGAGAGAACATGCAGAGGGAGGAACAGAGGACGAGAGAATCTGAAGCAGATTCCTTGCTGAGCAGGGAGCCTACGTGGGGCTGACACAGGGTAACATGGGGTGACATAGGTCTCGATCTCATGATCTGGAAATCATGATCTGAGGTGAAACCAAGAGTCAGATGCTCAACTAAGTGAGCTATCCAGGTGCCCCCAAACCCTATATTTTAAAGTGCATACCACTATTCCCAGAATCCATTCTAAACTTTTTACCCCCATGTACGTAATGTTTTCCTATGTACTTTTCAATGTAGTGAAGGTTTTTCCTTCATTTATTATTTTTACATAAGCAAAAATGAACTTTAGTAGTTTGGATAGAAACCCAAATCATTACATATGGATGGCATTATTAAAACAGTTCCAATGAAAATAAAATGCTATTTAGTTCTTTCTGTGTACTGTTGCCTTCTTGAAACTTCTGCACTTGAGTCTTGCTTTTCTCTTTTTAAAATGGAAACTTAGCACAAAGTTAAAGAGTTTGGTAAAAATGTACTGTCTCCAAGTGGAGACTTCCTCCTTGAAGAATTCAGAAGCAGTGAGAAGAGTCGAAAAGAATGGAAAAAGAGTAACTGCCACAGTCTTAAGATCAGGTGGCTTTGTTTATGCATATTCCTTCTGAAAGGAAGACATTGTGGTTATCTGCTGGGACACTTGAGGAAACATTGTTAATAACGTTTCTATAACTTCTGTCAGATGTTAAACTTGAAGAGATATTCTGTGGGCTTAGGGATTAATAGACTGAAAATAGGCATTAAAACAACTAGCAGTCAGGTTTTCCAAGTTGTTGAGTTATGATTACAATGGATTCTCTGCCTGAAGCTGAGTAAAATAGGAAAATACACTGTTTAAATTCTTTTTCTTTTTCTCTTGTCACCTGTGGTGAAATTTTCCAAAGATAAAATCAATTGACTTTCCTTTATGACAGTCTAAGAGGTCAGGCAATATGGAACCAGGAACTGAATGTGATGTATAATACTTGGAGTTCACAGAGAACAGTGAGAGAAATTTGGGAATTTAAAAAATATAATTTAAAAAAATTCTTATTTTTTTCAAGGAAAAATTATACATGCTGGCAGGTTATAAATGAAATATTTCAAGTATACATACTGGCCCCTGATGAGTGAGACTCTTTGCTTAGAGGCAGTTATTATTCTTATTTAACACTAAGAATCACCAACTGTGAACTTGAATTCAAATTCAAGTTCAATGGTGTAACTAATATCATCATTGTTATAGAATATCCTAAAATATTATCTTATTTCTGGAGTTTGCCATTCAATTGAGTCAATATTTGAGTATTGTGTACAAACAAAGTACTTTGCCAAATGACAACAGGGAATTACAGATGTGTGGGACACAATTCCTGTCTTCTAGAAGCTTATGATCTACAAGCTTATGATGTAGCAGAGAAGGACAGCATAATGAGGGCAAAGTCACGCAGGGATAGAAAATAAGAAAGGAGCACACTGATAAATCAGGTGGCTTCATGGAGAAGGATGGGCTGTGAAGAAAAGAGTGGGTTTTTGGCAGAGAATGAGGGAGAATATAGGGCATTTATTTAGTGGGTATCTGTGACAGGGACACAAACAGTAACACCAGTGGGAAAGCTTGAGGTGCATTTAACGATTAGTGGCAACTCCATGTTTATTGGAATAGAGCGGAACAGGGAGATTGAAAATGAGAAAAATAGGGGCACCTGGGTGGCTCAGTCAATTAATCATCTGCCTTTGGCTTAGGTCATGATCCCAGAGTCCTGGGATGGAGTCCTGCATCGGGCTCCCTGCTCAACGGGGAGTCTGCTTCTCCTCCTCCTTCCTGCTTGTGCTCTCTCTCACTATCTCTGTCTCTCTCAAATAAGTAAATAAAGTATTAAGAAAAAAAAAAAAAGAAAATGAGAAGAATAAGCTGGGATAAAGTGAAATAAGCAAACACAGATTCATGACTAAGATAGAACACAGCCATTCACAGAATTCGGTTTGGCTCTAATGTCAAGGGCAGACCCAAGTGCTGCGTCCTTCTGCCCCCCCACCACAGGAAGGGCTCATAGGTAGTCAACTGAAGTAATAATTACTGCTTGTCCAATGCATATTCAGTGCTAGGCATGATACCAGGGGCCTCCCATATATTAAAAGGTCAAATTGTTCCTATAATTCTGAGACATAGATACACCTTTCTTTTTACAGCCAAGAAAACAGAGCCTCTTAAAAGGCTTAAAGTTAAGAAGAAACAATTTGTATCAGTCTAGTAAGACACTTACTTTAGGTTATTACCCGATATCTTTGAGAAAGAGTGGGCTCATAAACGTTACGTAGTTCCTTGTCCAGTCACAGAACATCTCCCATATGAGATACCTAAGCGCTTCTTCCAATCTATAATGTTTGGTAATAAAATGTAAATGATGGCAGCGACAACAACAATAAAAGGGTCCCAGGCCACTTAATAACCATTGTTAATAACAAATTACAAATGTTTTCTAAAGAAAGCAGCTTATTAAGAATTGCAGTCACACTTGATATGGTCATCAGCCATTTTTCAAAATGCCACATTTCAAGCAGAGCTATTAATAATCCCATTTCTTGGATATTTCAATCTCATTTCACAGTGTGGAATTGCTAAGAGACATACATTTATCAAACATGTTCCATAATATTCCTAGTTTGGCATTACTTCCCTCAGTACGTGGTATTTTTGTTAGACGATCAATGGGAGAGTCTTCTCCCTTTAGAAGACAACCAATCCCCTTGCCTCATTTGAAGTGGGTGACTTACAAAAATCTCTCTGGTTACTTTGCTTTCCCCATCCTCCTTCCTTATCCTCAGACCCTTTTATAAGTAAACTTGTTTCTTCATGCCTGTGGCCTCAAAACACGAGTGCTTATTGGAACATCAGATTTTGTTAGTAGCTGTTTATATTAATGAACAAGGTGACCTTGGTTTGGTCTGGACTCAGAAATTATTTTGAACCTGAGCTGAGGAGAGACTGGAAAACTGCTCATTAAAAATTACAAAAAATGGTTTTGCCTTCTAAGACGAGTATTTTTCAGGGTTCTCCAGAGAAACAGAACCAATAGGCTCTGTGTGTGTGTGTGTGTGTGTGTGTGTGTGCATGTGTGTGTGTGTGTGTATCTATACACATATAATTTATTTTAAAGAATTGGCTCTTGTGATTGTGAAAGTTTGGCAAGTCCAAAATCTGATAGGGGTGACTAGCAGGCTGAAGGCCCAGAAAAGAGTTTTAGTTCATGTCCAAAGGCAGTCTGCTGGAGAATTCTCCCTTGCTCAGAGGAGGTCAAACTTTTGTTTTATTCAGGCCTTCAACTGATTCGATGACACCTACCTGCATTATGGATAGCCAACTCCTTTACTCAAAGTCTGCTGATTTAAATCAAAATCTCCTTTAAAACCCCCCACTCACAGGTGCATTTGGAATAATGTTTGATGCAGTATTAGGGCACTGTGGCCCAACCAAACTGACACAAAAAATCAACCATCACAAGGAGGAATCTGTCTTGGAGGAATATTTTCCTCTTATCCTAGAAAACCATTTTATAGTTATAACTAGAGAAATTCTGGTCTGGAATGAAGAGGTCTGAAGTTATGGCTCTAGAAAACTAAATGGCTCTGAACTCTTTTGCTAAAGGTCATCTCTACAGCTTTTGCTTCCTTCTGAGACCTGTTTTCAAAATCTAGATTTAGATAGTCATATGCATTTTCATTATTGCTTGTTCTCGGAAGGTCTCTGTGTGGGTTATCTGTCCAGATAAGGTCCTTGTTGATAGTCTAGGAGCTGTGCAGGAGAGGGAATGAATGGTGGGATGGGCCTGTGCAGTCTCCATAAATCATCCTTTGGGTTACTTTCCCCTGTTATTGTGGAAACTTCAGCAGATCCCCTTACACAAAACAGCCCTGTTTTGTTGTGTCTATTGTCCTGTCTGTTGTGTTTTGTCCTGTCTGTTGTGCTCTGGATGATTAAGAAGGAATGGCCACAAGAGAGTGGGAAGAGTCTATGTGAAAGCCATTTTCCCATGAAAATATAATGGGTACATGTTATGGGTTGAATGTCTGTGTTTCTCCAAAATTCGTATGTCAAAATTCTAACCCCCAACATGATGGCTCTAGGCGATGAGGCCTTTGGGAGGTAGTGCCTTAATAAGTGCCTGTCCTGATGGAGGTGCAGGGAGAGAACAGGCTGGGATGCCCTTAGTATTAGGACCAGACTCAAGAGAATTGCTGAATCAGGCTCCCAAAGAGCTGCAGCTGTGATCACTTTTCCTAGAGGAAGCCTGATCCCCTGGGAGTCCTACAGGTGGCAGGGAAGTCTTGGGATTACAAATACTTAGATGGCCTGGGAGCTAGAGGACCCTTATCCCAGACTCATCCACTTATCACACAAATACCGATGATCATGGATGCGTTACCTCTTCCCTGAGTAGCCATCTTGACCCTGAGGCCAGGCTGGGTGTGAAAGAATGAGCTTTGGTCTAAAAGTTAGGCAAGGGACTTCAGAGTCCAGAACAAGGAGGGAAATACTCATGAATAGGCACTAGTCTATAACCAAGAGCCAGTAGGACCGGGTCGCAAAGCTTTCAGGCTTCCAGTCCAGAATCCTAGGGCCAATCCAATGTCTGCCACAGTCTAAGGCTGTAGCAATTCTAAGGTCTTGTTTCATTATCCTCAGGGCCACTTGTTGATTTTTGCTTTTCTTATTTGTACTTTTGGTATATCTACAAAATCAATGCCAAGATTGATGTCAAGGAGATTTTTCCCTATGTTTTCTTCTAGAAGTTCTATGGTTTCAGAAGTTCTTCTGTTTAAGTCTTTAATCCATTCGGAGTTAATTTTTGTGAATGATGTAAGTTAGGGGTCCAGTTTCATGTTTTATATGTTGATATCCAGTTTTCCCAACATCATTCACTGAAGAGACTGTCCTTTTCCCAATGTGTGTTCTTGGCTCCCTTGTCATGCATTAGTTGATCCTATACGCATGGATTTATTTCTGGGTTCTTGATTCTGTTCCTTTGGTCCATGTGCCTACTTTTATGCCAGTACGATATGATTTTGATCATTATGGCTTTGTAATATAGTTTGAAATTAGGTCAACTTTTTGCTAAAATCACAAGTTTGAGAAATGGTTAATCTGAATCAGCCTCTCATTTTGGGAAGATCAAGTGAAGAACACATGGTTGAGAGTAGAATGAACCCTTTGGTGTTGGTCTTTGTGAATCCCAGCCCCACAGAGTACACCCAGTTGAGCCACCATATTCTCTTGAACTTGTTTTCACAGCACTGACATCAGAGTATCCTTAAGTTAATGAACACATCTGATTCATCAGCTTCTTCGTTTAATTCTCTGATGCTGGATCAACTGTAGATTTTCCTGGGAAATCTGCTATGCACAAACAAGTGAGAAAATAGGCACCCCGATGTCAGTAACAGCCTATCCTCTGAAAGTACATGCTTGTCCACTAAAGCAAAGCTCCATTTCTCAGGGATACTGTTAGTACAGAAGGAAAGCCTGTTGGGACTGAGAGATATAGCCATTTTGTGTGTGTGTATACGTGTGCATCTCTCATCAGAACATGAGAGGCAGTTTGCCTTAAGGAATAAGACAAATGGTGGCCTAAAAAAAATGATTTAATGTCATCCCCCACCCCATTCCCTAGTGCATTTCCTGCATCTAAAAATCACAAACACCCTTTCTTAACACTTTTGGCTTGCTACCCCAATAAGAACCAAAAGGTCTGGGATGTCATTATTTTTAATTTGGAGGCAAATGTCAGCCTCTTTTCTCTTATGAGAAAAAATGTGTAACATGGAAAGGAATTTCACTTTGGCGTTCAGTTTATCTTAACTTAAATTGAAGGGCTTTTGTGAAGATTACTGAATTGATGTTTTCAAATTCTTTGGCATCCTCAGATGAAAGTACAAAGGGTTATTTTTACTATTATGGTGGTGTTATCGTAAACAAAATGCTTAGGTGTTTTCAAGTTTCAATCCTTCCTGCATCTACTAGAGCAGTTGCGGTTCAAATGACATGTGTTCTGCTCAGTTGTGGGGTTGTGAGAATATTTTGAAATATATAAGATTTAAATGTTAATTACACATGTATATAATGTCTATTTAAGTTTTGAATGTATTTCATACTTTGGAAGGAGAAGTAAAGTAAATATTCTAGGATTCAAAAGAGCATCTTTTTGGCCATTGCTGTAACCGAATCTAAGATGAGATGTTCTGTAACACTGAACTTACTATAATTCTGAAATGAGAATTGCAATAGTGTGGAATTGTTCCATTCTATGATGCCTCCAAACACTTCAAGTTTTCTTCATGTATCGAGCTCACGACAAGAAGAAAAAAAAAAATATCAAACACTCAGGAAACCATAAGGTAGCTTTGAGAAAATTATATGCATTTCATCTTTTAAAGCCTTTAACATTTGGAGTTGAGGAAATTCACTTTTCTTGCCTTTTAAAGACAAGTTAAATAGTCACCTTGACTCATTCAAGTGACCTTGAGCATATTACGTTAAGTGAGATAAGTCAGACAGAGAAAGACACATACTGTATGATATTATATGTGGAATCTAAAAAAAGCCAAACTCTTAAAACAGAAAACAAAATGGTGGTTTTCAAAGGCTGAGGGATGTAGGGATAGGAAAGATGTCTGAGAGTACAAACTTGCACTGAGTAGTAAATAAGTACTAGAGATTGAATGTACAGTAAAGTGAATATAGACAACAATATTGTGTTATAATCATCACACCAGCTAAGAGACTAGAACTTACTGCTTCTAACCATTAAAAAGAAAGGATCATTATGTAATGTACTAGATAGTGGTGCTAATTATTACTATAATGACAATCATATTACAATATATAATCTATCAGATTAACATGTACATTTTAAATTTGTTCAATGTTATATCCTAAATATATTTCAATAAAACATTTAAAGTAGAGCAATAAAAAAAGCTTAGCAACATATTCTTCATGTAAGGGATACAGTAGAGACTTTAAAGGGTAAAATAATAAATGTCCAGTATGACCATCTAAACTGAGGTGTAGGCGTTTTTTTTTTTTTTTTTTTTTTTTTTTTTTGGTCAACAATGGACCAAAATTGTTTCTGCTGACATTATATCATGGCCCAGCCCAAGATATGAAATAATTTTGTTGGGAAAAAAAAGTCACATCTTTTTCTCTGAATTGGCCTTGATATGGGTATGCTTCTGTGAGGAATCTGGCATACTACCAACCTTGTAGGGGTTTATGATTTCACTGTCAAGAAAATAGTTACATACATAAAATAATTATTAAATATTAAAATTCCATATAATTTAGAATCAGCAATCTTCATATTATTCCAACCTTTTTACTCTAAATGGGATAAGATTTCAGAGAAAGAACTAGTCAAAGAAAGACTTTTTGGTTGATAGTTCATGACCCAAGTTTCAAAAGTGATGCAGAAACATTAGGATACAGCATCCAGGATGCCAGGAACTGAAAATATTCAACAATATCAATTTCAGATTTTATCTCAGAAGAAAGACCTGACTTTTTCAATGGAGAAAACATACTTTTTTATCAAAATAGTTTTTGAAGGTTATGAATATTTCATAAAATAAGAAACTGGCCAAATCATTCTGCTCATTCAGTTGACAAAAGTCTGATGAGTTCCTGTTAGGTACAGGGCAGAGCTAGATCATTGGAGTATACAAAAATGCACCTGCTGGTAAAAGTGGATAATCTGGAGACAAATAAAGGTAGCTAATGATGTTACAAATTAACTTATGATACATGCATATGAGAGGCCACTGAATCATAAAAGACATGATAGAAATTCCAATGGAGATACTTGTCAAGATTCAACAAAGGTTCTGAGATCTGCAGTACACAGGAAACTGACTTATTCTGAAAATCTACTACCTTGACTATTTCCATGAAATTTAAAAGCTATGTTTATAAATGCATATATGGACCTGGGCATAAAAACTAAGTACATTAAGACACCCCTGGTAATGGCAGGAATCGTCTAAGTCCTTAGGATAATGTGCTTGATTCTCACTAACTACAAAATTGTTTATGGTCTCAAGTCCTCCCTCAGGTGAGGACAAAGACAAAAGATGAAATGGTTTTTAGATGAAAACCATTGATTCCTGCTGGATTCAGCCAACTCTTAGGTAGCCAGTCTTATAAAAGATACCTGCTTGCTGTGATGGGCTCAGAGCCTCACCAGTTACTAATGCTAAACAGACGTGGACTAGTGGAACTTCTTCCAAAGACAGGTGATAATGGCAATTTGGTGGTTTGTGGGTGACACTGTATTTTGAAAAATACCACATTGCATCCAATCCCACTGCTCCCTGTTTACACCCCTACAGAGCCCTGACTTATGAGAGGTTTCTGCCAGTCAGAGAATTCGATGAAGAGCCAGCAAAAATCCATTGTTTTGGTGGGAAATAGATACATGATTGACCTTAAGTAATAAACAAAGTGATCTTGGGGTGCCTGGGTAGCTCAGTTGGTCAAGCCTCATGTTTGGCTCAGGTCATGATCTCAGGGTCCTGGGATCGAGCCCCACATCAAGCCCCATATTGGGCTCACCACTCAGTGGGGAGTCTGCTCCCTCTTCCTCTCTCCCCTCTTCCCTGCTTGTGCTCTCTGCTCTCTCTCTCAAGAAAATAAATAAAATCTTAAAAAAAAAATAAAGGAAATGATCTCAAAAATACAGTCAAATCTAACAGGAAATTTTTTTTAAATCAGGTAAAAAAAAAGTTCACAGTTAAACTAATTTTTGAAAGATTTCAATTTAATAAGGAACCAATTAGAAACATCTCAGCATTTCTCACACACATATCTAAAACTTGATTATTCACTGAAATCTCTCTGTCTCTCTTTTTTAAAGATTTTATTTATTTATTTGCGAGACAGAGAGTGAGTGACACAGAGAGAGAGAGTACAAACTGAAGGAAGCACATAGGGAGAGGGAGAAGCAGGCTCTCCGCTGAGTAGAAAGCCGGATGTGGAACTTGATCCCAGGACCCTGGGACCATGACTTGAGCTGAAGGCAAACACTTAACTGACTGGGCCACCCAGGCATCCCTGAAATTCGTTTTTATTAAGATAATTTTATTATATAGAGAATAGGCATAAAAAGCTCTGTTGCATGTTAGATCTCACTTTTTGTAGATAAGTAAAAGTTAGTTTTAGAAGAAATATAATAATTAAATACAGAATCAAATACATAGTATTACACAATGCAAAAATTTTGCTCATGGTAATGCTTCTTGCATTTGATCAGTCTAAGGTAATGTGACATTGAACCTGGTACATTCTCTGTAAAGGTTTGACTATGGAATATATGAATCAGTAAATTTTCTTTCTCTTTATGGTACATATTCAAATACATTGATTGGCCATATTTTCTTCTTACTGCCTAAATCCTTCTCCCGATGTGATTTAGCTGCTTGAATATTTTTGTCTAGTTCATCTTTCACCTTACCAAAACAATGCTTTCCAGCAGTAAGAAAAAAAAAAAAAAAAAAAAAAGAATGAATCCCTGAAAAGAATTAGTGTATGACCAGATGGAAGTTTCGAAAGTTTGAGTTCAACATCTAGTTTTGGCATATTTAGGGGTAGGAGCTGAAACTTAAGTCCTAAATAGTAAGCCTACTACTGTGTAGTGTGCCTTCTTTTTGTCCCTTCACTCACCACCCTTCTTTACCCTGCTCTGGGCTCTGGAGATTGACCTCTAGGCTTCACATCAGTGGGCCTTTCTCATCTTCAGACTATGTGTTCGGTGCAACCTATAGGGACACTGGAAGGAATGCAGTCAGCCGCGTGCGTTTCTTCTATGAAGCTCTCTCTTCTATGTTGAGAGTGCTTGCTCACTGTCTCTCTGTCTCTTGCTCTTTTCCTCTCTCTTTCAAGGTTCTGCTCCTTCTTGTCCCCCTTAAGGCCTAGAGTGGTAACTGTACTCCACCATTCCTGTCTCTGGAATAGTGCTCTCCTACAGTGTCCTATAAACGTGCCCTCACCTTATAAATAGTCCCTTTATGATACTTTTGGCAAATTTCTTGCCTTCACCACTATCTGAGACAGTCTTCAACCACAAAACTCACTCTTCGTGGCCAGTGAGTTACTGATATTTCTCATGGATCCATTGACCTTCAGGTATTGGTGCACTACTTATTTGCAAGATAATCTGAAAATGTGTCCCCATCATGGGATTGGGGAAGAAAAACATTTATTGTTCAAAGGAATGTAATTCTGGTGTGGTTTTTAAAACTAAATTACTTGAGGTGCCTGGGTGGCTCAATTGGTTAAGTGTCTGCCTTTGGCTTGGGTCATGATCCCAGGGTCCTGGGATCAAGCCCTCCATTGGGCTCCCTCCTTACCAGGGGTCTCCTCTCCCTCTCCCTCTCCAGCTTCCCCTGCTTGTGCTTGCTTTCTCACTCTGTCAAATAACAAAAAAATCTTTAAAATAAACTAAATTAAGGTTTTTGATAACAACATAGTCATATGGTCTCACATACTATTTATCTCCAATTTTAAAAACACTTTGAATACACCCATATTTCGTGTTTCGGTTGAATTCAGGAAAAGCAAAGACTTGTATGAGAAAAATGACTTGAATCAAAGCAGCTGTGGGTAGTTGTGATTAAAGGAAAATTAATCTCTTTCCCCAAATACAAATATTTGCAGCTTATCTCCACTATATAATTATGATTTGGAGATATTGAACACATGGTCAAAGTAATTCTACACAAAACGACTATGAGGATGTTCTTCATTTAGCCATTGGTCTAGGAACGACTTTGGAAAGTAGGACACACTTAAGCATTCCAGACACATTTATGGAATTTTAGAGTTTGCTAAGAACCTAGAAAATATTATACACTCTGTTGGTCTGATGTGATATTATATCCAAGGTAATTAGGTTTGTTATGTTCGAAACAAGAAAGACTTTCTGATGTTACTCAACCAAAAATCTTGAATTTTCACTGAATGCCCGTTTAATTCGATGACACTGAAATGTGGATTTATTTATCACATATATAACGTATTTCTTATTCTTAATAGGAACATGGGTTTAATCTAGTTCTCATCATACTTTTGTTGTAGAAAAAAGTTGACACCACTCTCTCTTCATAGCACTGCTCCTTCTCAGCAAATGCAAATTTACCTTCTTCATGTCCTCTTTTTAGAGGGAATTCAGCTGCAGTTTTCTATTGAAAATGGGACTGTCATGGAAACAAAATATTTTTCTTCAACCATATATCAAAATGAGGGCTGATGTTGTCTACAACTAAAGCAAGTGGTAATGATTTCTCTCTGGCGTCTGGAACTTTACACATTCTTAAATTTTCTTTCTTCTGTGGTATGGAAACAGAGAATATGTGTATCTTGTCAATGCCCATTCTTTGGTAAGTATTATGCCTAGACCCATTACTGAGCCAGCCCGTGAAACTATTCTTCCCTTGCCTGGATGAATTCCCCAGCCCCTCCCACCGTGGCACAACCAGCTCCCATATCGCAGTCTGGCAAACCCAGCCTGATGTCCTTGCACACAGAATTTGTCATTTGCTGCCTCGCTTCTGTATGTGCACCATATTTTCTTAGGGTATGTTTCATACCACGTTTCTTTATATGTCTGTTTCTGGACCATACTGTGTTCTTTGTGGGATCCATCCTTGTCTTTGATAATCAGGAAACTCCTTAGAAAGTCAGGAGTAGGCATGAATGCTAAGCCATTCAACACTCTACTGATTCTCATTTATTTGCAGAGACAATGGAATAAAATAACTTTCCCTGGGTTTGGGAGAACCAGCAAGGTAACTTGAATATGGTTCTTTTCTACAGTGTGAGCTGACAGAGAGAAACTATGCCTTGCTTGTGATTGTAGCCCCAGACAAATGTACGTCTATTAAGGATCAGAGAATATTTGTTAACTATATTAAGAAGAAACAAAAACCTGCAAATCTTCACCATGTATCTTGCTTCATGATATAAAATCCACCAAATTTTCCACGGAAAAACCCAGTTTTTAGCCATTTGCTGACTTGTTATTTCACTCAAGCTTGTAAGCCTTTTCCCCAGGGACAAGTTCACTTTCCTTTCAATAGATTTCTCATTTCATACTGAATAAAAAGGAAAGGGGTGTGTGTGTGTGTGTGTGTGTGTGTGGTGTATATACACAGTTTTTCAGAAAGGAGAAGCACTCCTCCCTTGATCACACTTGAGATCGTGCAGAGCCCCCAACAACAACAGAAAACACTGACAGGTGTATCTTGGAAACAGAGGCACTGGTAGGACTATCCACTGCCTTCTGCAGCTCCTCTCTTTGCCTTACATAGAGCATCCTAGTGCGCCTGCTGCCCTTCTGGCTGGCGAGCTGCCTTTTGCTCCTGCTCGAAATACTGCCCCCTGCATGCCTCTGGGTTGGAAGGCTGGGCTGGGGACCCAGAGTCTGTTCTTGAATTTATGAACTGTGCATGGGAGACACGGAAGCACTCCATTTCTTCCATTGCCCTTATCGATATGGGCAAAGTCACCATCCTTTTCATCATCCTGCAGTCCATAAAATGAATACCTTTTAATGGATTGGGCATAATTAAAGGAAATATTATGTTAATTGGACAGACACCGAGGTAAGGTCTCAGCAGTGACTGTGTGGCTCAGGGCATCGCTTACACTCTAGATTGTATTTCAAATGACTATTATTGAGGGAACTCCCAAATATATTCTTGGCAAATATGGTTTGTTTCTTTGATTTTTTTTTCTCTCTCTCTTTTTTCTTTTTTTATTTTTCTAAGTTCACTGCTCTACTGGGTCTCAGCAATTACACTGAAAATGCTATTTTGAGCTTCCTCATAATTTTTCCTATGGCTTCCCTGATAAATGTTTGCTTTTTGCAAGGTTGTGATGCTTGGATCGAGGACTAAGGATGATGGCTAGTAAATTCCAAGTCTTCTCTTACATGTTTTCTTCAAAGCAGGCTTGTGTTTTCTTAGTATCTTTTATTAGTGGATCAGTCACCAATAAAATAGAAGAGGATAATTCTGACCAAATTCATAGTCATTTTTCATGGCATAACTGATAACGTCCTTTATAGATAAAATGTAATAGGCACTTAAAATAATCTCTTGAAACTCTTTCTTCAAAAATAGTGGTGGTTTTTTTTTTTTTTTTTTTGGTCAAGTCTTACATTATCTTTCCTTTTTAAGTGTCTGGATCATGTATCATAGAGAACATTAATTCCCTTTCCAGTGACTGCTACATTCCTGCTTCTCATTTTATTTTATTCATTCTATTTTATGGATTTTGCAAAGCTGACTTTCAGTTAACCTTATGCTCCCTGAGGCTAAACTTTTGATTGAAAATTATCTGAGGCTTTGAACTCTGGATATTCTAGCGCATACAGACCCGTCTAAGGTTTTAGGTGACTTGGAGCTGAAAACGCAGCTTTCAGAGTTGATGCCTGTGACCAGCTGAGGGCCCCGCTGGGAGCGCTAGGTGTCTGAGAATGTAGCAGTATTTCCTAAAGCTAAGTGGTGGTGCTAAGAATTCCTCCTCCCCAGCCAAGGTTATACTAGAGACATGGCTCTAGCAGCACGTGGTCCATTTCAACTTTTTCAGCATTTGACTGAGCAATTCATGGAAGAACTCACACCAAACCCACAGACTTCCTTTTCTCTTAAGCTTCAGTTGTGATCATTGAGCCAATCCTGGAATAGCCACTTCACACCCCTCCCACAACCCCCATCAATCCTCTTTGTTCTTACACCAAGTTTAAAAGCTTGAGAGAGTTCCAGACCTATGAGGATTGATTGGAGACAGTAGCTCCAGCTCCAGCCCTCGGTAAGTAATCGGTAATCCTATCTCACCGCAAAGATGGATGTCACCTCTGGAAACGCTACTTTCCTAATTTCCCCTGAAATGTATATCACTGGGTCTTACCATTATTCTGAGTTTTATCCCTGCTACTGAATAAATGATGCTCTGTTGTCACTTCAAACTCAAACCTGTGTGCAAATTCAAGTTTATCTCCCATTTTAACACAATGTATATGATATAATATATAGGTAGAGGAGCCCATAATTTGCAGTTGGAACATTTGAGTTTGGGACCTGGTTCAATTTCTTGTAAATTTAGGTGATAAATTTGAAATGTGACTAGCATTACTAGTATTACATGTGTTATAATATTTTTGTAAGTTTTTTCTCTTCCTTTTTATTCTCCCTGTCAGTGTCTAGGTCATCTATTCATGGAAATCCCAGACACGGCATTGCAAAGCCCGGCTTTCATAAACTACTGCCCTCAAGTCAAGCTCCTTGGTGTGATGCCTAAGACCTACCTTATATTGACTCAAAGATATGTTTTCACAGATTTTCACTTTTCCTTTAAATTCTCTGCTTCTAGAAGATCTACTACCTCCTAAACCCAATAAAGGACTCTGATAACTGCTCAATTACACACCACTCTCCTTCTCTCTGTCTTGCTTACTCCAATCTATTCCTCAAGCACCAACTGACCATGATTTCCTGTATATCAACCTATTAATTTCATTTAATACCTATTTGAAATAATCACACTAGAAGTTTGCCTTGCTTTTTGTCTAGAGGTTTGAATTTCATTGTTATTATTCATTATTCAGTATTTTCATTATTATTATTATTTTGTAGCTCCCTGCTTAACAATTCATGCCAAAGAAAGATTTTCTTTCCTCTGCTTTGGTTTTCTGATACATAAAATGAGGAACATTGTATTTTTTCTCTTCATAGTTCTTTAAGGGACTTTATAGGCTAATGAAAGCATTCTGAAAAACTTGAGTAAAATTAATAAAGATCTATATTTTTATATTTGCCTGTCAGTTTTATTCCTCTGTTTATTACTATTATTTATATCAAACTACTTTTGAGAAATTTATTTTTATTTTTTTTCAAGATTGTATTTATTTATTTGACATACAGAGATCACAAGTAGGCAGAGAGAGAGGAAGAGAAGCAGGCTCCCTGCTGAGCAGAGAGCCCGATGCTGGGCTTGATCCTAGGACTCTGGGATCA
Source organism: Lontra canadensis (assembly GCF_010015895.1). NCBI lineage: Eukaryota > Metazoa > Chordata > Mammalia > Carnivora > Mustelidae > Lontra > Lontra canadensis. Next base: position 1,437,947 of record NW_022631096.1, on the reverse strand, counting down.
TGACCTGAGCCGAAGGCAGAGGCTTAACCCAATGAGGCACCCAGGTGCCCCGAGAAATTTATTTTTAAACATCAGTTTTAAGTATCAGTTCATAAATGAAAGGTAAAACTGTGACCAGTTGCCATTGTGGGTATAGAAAGAATAAAACAAACACACATATATGTTTGTGTGCATTTCTTAAATACACTAAAGAAGAAAGAGAGTAAGGAAGAAAGGAAAAAAGGAAAGGAAAAAGGAAAGAACTGAAAACAAGAAAAGGAAGGGGAAAAAAGAACTTCGATAAGGCCAAAGACAAGAATTTGCTACCAAGTTTTCATTGAGCTCATTTACTTAAACTGTGATTTAAGACAGAATATTTTTATAATAGAATCACGTATCATCCAGAGAACAAATTGCATCCTCACTACAGTGAAGCTAGTGGGTACAGAAATCCCCCTTTGGATACAGGAAGTTAGTGGATACAGAAATCCCCCTTCCTCTAGGGTCTCACTTTCCACAGTTTCTGTTACAAGAGGTCAGTCTCAGCCCAGAGGCAGATGACCCTTCTGATGAATCGGCAGAAGGTCAGTGGTTGCGCAACACTATGTCACAGCACCTACGCCATTCACCTCACCTCATCTCATCATGTAGCCATTTCATCACCTCACCTCATCAGGAGAAGAGGGCTGAGTACAGTACAAGAAGAAGTCTCTCTTAAGGGAGAGAGACTCCTTGCTCACATAACTTTTGTTACAGTTTGTTATAATAGTTTTATTTTAATATAAGCTGTTATCCTTGATCTCTGACTGTGCCTAGTCTGTAAGTTGAATTTGACCCCAGGTACATATACATAACAAAATGCATATTCTACATATGGTTCAGAACTCCTGGCAGTTTCGGGCGTCCACTGTATTTGCATTCTTGGAATGTACTCCTACAGATAAGGGGGGACTGCTGTGTTGTAGTATCTGTCTATCATGGTCTTGGAAGAAAGAAAGAGTAACTTACAGGTAACAATATCCAGTTTTTTTTAAAGACCTTACTTTCTCCCCCCACCCAAGAAGAAGACCTTTTCTGTGTCTGCCAACAAGTTTTCTTTATCTGGTGACCAGTGAAGGAACTTGACAGTTTTCATAAACTGAAAAGTAATTGGAAGATATAAATTTCCAATTGAAAAATCTATAAATACGATTCAATTTGTTTGAGCAAAAACAGCTTCACTTTTTTGAGTCCCTACACTCTAGCCCCTGTGCTGATCTTGCTGATGGGTGGCATGTGTGATCTCTTCTTCATGTCTTTGGGTCTCTAGTTCCTTCTGGAGGTAAATCATTCCTTCTATGACTCTGTACGATATAGTGATTCTTAGCCTGTTTGGAAAATCAATACTTATAAGAATTTGATAAAAGCGATGACTTGTCTTCCCAATAGGTTCCTTCCTCCCTCCCTCCTTCCTTCCTCCCTCTCTTCCTTCTTTCCTCCCTCCCTTTCTTCCTTCCAATCCCTCCCTCCTTTCCTTCCTTCAACTCCCTCCCTTCATCCCTCCCTCCCTCTCTTTTCCTTCCTTCCTTCCATCCTTCCTTCCTTCCTTCCTTCTAGATGTTCAGTGTCTTCGGCTGGATAAGTCAAGTCCCATCATAGCACGGAATGCAGAATCTGCAAAGTCCCAATGCATTCTCTGAGACTCCATAGATAGAATGCTGGCTGTCATCCTAAGCTCTGCCAATTGAATCATCTTACCTAGCTCTGGGACTTTGTATTGAGAGCTAGAGATACAAAGAGACTGGGATAAGTTCCCATTTATTCTGGAGGAACAAGTGGGTGGAGCATTTAACGTTCCAGACCAGTGGGAAAGTGTTTTGTGCACTAGAGGTCCTAATCAGTGCCTTCCCGGAGTGTGATTTTTCACTATTGTTTTGGATGCTTAGTTTCCCTTGTTTTTATAAATGATTTCTAGACTCTACATCATGCTAGAAAATTCATTGAATTATCCAATATCCTTCCAGTAAATTCCTTTTCTACATAAGTTCACCAGAACTGGTTTCTATTGTTTACAAACAGGAGCCTTAATATACATAAAGATAAGAAAAAAAAAAAATCAGGCTATAGTTTCAGTGCTTTAATGAGTCTCCTAAGCCTATCCACGGATTCTGCCTCTCTCTCTTAATCTAGTGGTGTTGGTGGTTTGAGGGAGCTGTGGGAATGGGGGATTGGGTAAGGATGCCTGCTCTAATCCAGTTAATTGCTAAAAAAAAAAAATTAGGGGTCAGAAAGTTTCAATTTTCTCAGAGCATTAATATAAGGTGACAAGTCTTGAACTTGTACATATCAATTCCAGAAAGCCAAATTTATTTAGGAAGTATACACTTTTAATCCCAATTATGTACTTTAGATCTAGTTCTTGTTATTTTTGAGCTGAGAAACAAGGCAAATCTCTGTTCACTGAAAAAGTTAATCAAGAAGTGTCTTTCATAAGTTCTTCTGTAGTACATACTGAAGAGGTTTTATTAGTGAAAGAAATAAAACACCAGCACTTACATACAGGTTATCAGTGGGCTCACATACACCTGACCCAACACTTCTCCCACATGAGTCTTTTCGTAAAGAATTTCAGGATGTTTTACTCATGTAAGATAATCTGTCTAATATATTCTATAAAGACAAGTTATAAAAGTCAACCTGAGAATGTTTACAGAGAACAGATGGCCTGCTGTTGACTATCTAAGTTAACATATAACCAACCAGCCTATTGCATATCTGAATGACCCGCAATGCACAAACATTGCATAGCTTTTGTATAGCATTTGTATATAAATGACATTTGGGCTAAGAAGATGAATAAGCAGTGGTGTGTGTGTGTGTTTGTGTGTGTGTGAGAAAACTTTTCTCCAAAGTCATCAAGGTCTCCTAGCAGAACTTACAGTTGCACTTGTGAGGCCGTTATTATCATTAAAATTGCAAACATAAAAAAACTAGGAAGTATGGGATCCAGAGAGTAAGTGACCTGGGCAGGTGACATGACTTCAGAAAACAGAGACAGAAGGAAAACAAACCTCAATGTTCTTGAACCCTTTTTGTGCTTTCTCTTGTTTTGATTATGTAATTTCTTTTTTTTTGTTTTATTTTATAAAATTTTTTTTATTATGTTCAGTTGGCCAGCATATAGTACTTTCTAGATGGTGAAAAAAAAAGTTCAAAAGTAGAGTTTCCTTTCCTCCTTTAGAAGCCAATTTCTTTGGAAACAGAGAGTCAAAAAGTTCACTGTGTTGTTTGCTTATTAAAATTGATTGTTTCCCCTCCCCTTCTAGGAAAGCTACTCGCAGCTAAGGCTAGCATCATCTTTGCCCTGTGAAGCCAGCACATCCTCCTTGCCTGCCGGGAGCTAAGGAACTTCAGCAGAGGCAGCCCGAGGGTACGTCTTGTGTTCATTGGAGACAGAATTTATCTTTCATGCTTACGGAAGTCTCCAAAGGAAAGTTTATTCCCCAGGCAGGCATTACATACGGGAAAGCAGACCTTTCTCACACAGGCTGGGACTGAATGATCGTCTCCACGACGGAGCAGTTCTCCATAAGAACCGAGTCTTCAGCTTCTCCGCCAACGGGGGTGTTGTTTACGGCCACTTACACTTTTTGTATAATGAGAACACCTGTTTGCTAATAACTGTACTGAGGCTAGCACAACACAGGGCATTAAAAAATAACATGGGACAACATCACAGATCACATACAGAGACAGATAGATCTTTGCTCTTGGTAGCTTAACGGACCATAGCTTTCCTAAGTAGCTAAATTGTCTTACAGATTTTCTAGTATTTATTGCGTTTCATTTTAATAAGCAGTTATTATAGTTGAATAACTAATTACTTTATAGCAGGTGTAACAAATATCATGGAGGTGTCATCAATTAAAGTGTTTTATCACTCCTTTTCCTGTGTCGCAAAGTAATAATCAAAGGCAGGGCTTTAAGAAATAAAATGAGTTCCATTGGTGAAGCAAATTAAGATTTCATTTTCAGTGAGACTCAGTATGCTTCAATGCTGCATGAATAAACTAGCATAGACCAGAAGCAATAATTTTATCGAAGTGATTTGTGAATGTGTGAATAAACAACAACAACAAAAGATCTTGACTCCATTCAGGGGTCTGCCCCTCCTGAAGGAACACAGTGTTTGGGTTCCTTTTCTCTTTCAGTTGGAAGACTATGGAGGAAGCAAAGTCTTCTTCAGTCTTAACGTGTGACCATGGTACAGAGGACGAGACTGCGAAATGCAATTTGGCTAGAAATAGGAAAGCTCTCACACTTCTATGGGTCTATCTGGAGGTAATATTTAAAAATAAAGACTAACATCAGAACATTAAGGTATGGAGTTTTAAAATGTCTGCAGGGGGGGCATGTTGATTAATATCCTTTTTGAGGAGTCCAAGGTCAGACAAACTGTAGTAAGAATTTGCTAGTTCTCTAGGGATACTGATAAATACAACTGTTGATGCAAAACATCAAAAGTAAAAGTTACCAAGCAATCAAAGGACTAAATTCCCAACTGCCATCCCCTCCCCCATTTTTTTAAGAGAGAGAGAGAGAGAGCGCGCGAGTGAGAGTGCATGTGAACAGGGGTGGGTAGAGCCAGATGGGAAGAGAGAGAGAGGATCTTAAACAGGCATGGAGGCTGTCATGGGGCTCGATCTCATGACCCTGAGATCCTGACTTGAGCCGAAATCAAGAGTCTGATGCTTAACAAACTGAGCTACCCATGTGTCCCTACCAACCTCTTTATGATTACATATATTTATATAATCATATGTATTCAAATATATATGTATCTTTTTGTGTATGTGTGCATGTGTATATATACACAAGTATATATTCATTCTTAGAAGCAGTTGGCAGAATCATGGAATATTTGAAATACAGAATTTACAGGAAGTTTTGAGGATCACATTATCACAATATTTATCCCTCTATTTTGTAATAAAAAGCTGAGGACAGACAGTTGAATTGGCTTGTCTAGTTTCCATAGTTAATGGCCAGGGGTAGCATTTCCTTAACATATAACAGTGATAATTGCACATAAATAACAGTATATGTTTCTACCTTAAAACATCAGCTTAACTCATTCTGCAAAAAGAATTTTAGTTTGGTCTCAAATTTAATCTCTTTATTTACCAATACAAAGGCTATCTGCCTCCTCAGGAAGGGTAAAAAATTACTTTAAATTGCTCTTGAAATTCATTTACTCTTTACTATCAATATTCTGACCTTCATTATCTTGCAAGTAGAATGTGATCATATTAACACAACTTAGCTGCAAATGCCCAGCTGTCCAGGCAGAACCTCAGGGCCAGTCCCTTCCCAAGTGATACCAACAATCCCCACAGAGGCAATCATTTACTCAGCTCTTAGGGTTCTGTTCTTCCAGGTGCTTCTTGGAAGTTTGCTGTCCCCAGGTCCTAAGCCACTGCGTTAAGATGCTGCTGTCCTGTTTCTGCAGAAATAGGGAGATTCTGTGTGGCCAGACCCTGTGAGGTTCCTTGGGTCTCAGGGCAGTACATTTTTTTTTCCCCCCGGTGCAGTACTTGTGCTCAGAGCCTCACAACATCTTCAGGACGCTCTTGCTGTCTCCTTCAGACGCAAGACTCAGATGCCATTGAATACTTTCCATCATCTCCTTTGTCTTTTCACTCCCTGCTAGCCTTGAAGAGCGTCTCCATTTTCCAGAAAATATCAGAAGGCAAATGAACACTTGCAGAAGAGGAGAATGTTGTTTCTCTGCCACCACGAGAAAACACTCAAGTGCCAGCTTCCCCCCGCCAAGACAACTTCCCAGGAACATCGTGAGATACGTTTTACTTTCTGAAAACCGGCGCAAAAGATGGATCATCATTACTTTAGTTATCCATTTCCTTTTGTGAGGATGATGAAGATCTTTGTGATTTGCCCAAAATACTGAGACTCCTTTAAGAGATGCCTTCTCTAGTTATTCAAAGAAAAACCATCTCTAAAGCAACCTTCAAAAGGAAAGCTCTGTATTTTGTCTGTGCTTCGAATGCCCCACTTTTTATAAGTTCCAAATGGACCTCAAGACTTTTTCTGGGCCATTGACATGGAAAATGATAGTTGACAGTCTGTGGCCATTAACAAGCATTCTTGGGAGTGCTGCCATGGCAGTGGGCAGCCATTACTGTCATGTTGTGAGTAAAAAAGGTAGAATCATGGTATTTTAAAAATGGAAGGGAACTTAGAAGTAATTTTGTTCAACTCCCTTGTCTTATGGATAAAAGTAGTCATGTAACAATTTGTCATTTTATACCCAATTTGGAAGCTTGCAATATTTTTCTATAAAATGAAAACATACAATCAAATAAGGCACTATTCCTTGCAGAGACACTCGATTTGAGCATAATATTTCTATTGCATTTAACCATTGCACGGGTGTCTACAGTGGTAACTCTCATCCTTGATTTATAACAACCCCAGGGACATTTTAGACTCCACCCAAGAAATTATTGACACACCTCAAAAATAACTCACCTTTCAGTAAAGAATTCCACAAAATTGTTTCACAGTAGGAATATTTCATAATAAAATAAGATCGGGTAGGTAAAGCGTCTCCTAAAATAGTGGGATTCTTAGAGCACTGATAAAATTAGTTGAAGGCTAAATGAGTATCTTGAATGGGTACGGAGGAGAGGATCAAAGAAACGAAAACGTTCTTTATGTTTTCATGGATAAATGCAATAACCTTTAAGTGTCTGAAAATTCTATCAGAATGTTCAAATTCATTTCCAACTCAACTGAATGTCTAGTTTCCCTTGTATCATGCTATACCAGCCTTGGATCTTCATGGTTCTCCAGCAAGTTTCCAACTCCTTGTCCTTCCTAAGAGCCATGTGTTGTATTTGAGTTCCCAGTGGATCTGACATAAACACTGATGTGTGAGTCCATCCTGAGGAGGGATCATGTCTACTAAGTCCTTGGAACTCGGTGCCAACCAGCACATGGTTATTATGCTTATTTTTCTCAAGTCATCTTCTCTGACAAAGGTTACATTACAGGGCCAATTTAGCTGAAGTTAGCACACTAAGTTTATTTAATTAATTGAAACATTTAAAGTGGTGATAAAAGCATTGGTGGTCATTGAGAACTCTAGATGATAAGAGCTCTTTTCTCAGGGGTTGAAAAATCTGTATTTAAACAAACAAAATGGCTACAGGAATTGAAAATATTTAGACAATATTTTCCCCACGAGTCAAATTCCAATGACACAGATCCACTAGAGTGATTGTATTGACAAAGTTTATATAAAGGCCATCAAGGTACCATTGACTGGAAGCAAATTGGTTATAATTCGCTTGAGAATGTTGTGGAACCTGCATTCATTGTCTTCTGAAGTCAACTTATAAAATCAAACCAGCATCCTCATGGACATATTTAATAATGCATTCAAGCAGGCATTTTGCCAAATCCCTTTGAAACAGTATTAAATAGAAAGATGTTTTAAACATTCATTTTGATGAATGGCACGTAGGTAATGACCTTGTTCAATCCACAGAGCTGATACACAATAAAGGCACTGACTAAAAGAGAATTTAGTACACTGAGATGGAATTCATTTTTAGTACACTGGATATTTAACTATCTGTGTGTTCTTTATGTCAATTTTAGGAGAATTTTTTTCTAATTATGAAATTAATACTTGTTCTTTGTAGAAAATTAGGAAAATATAGAAGAAAAGATAAGGGAGAAATAATAAAAAAATTAGCTCTGAAAAATAACCACTGCTTGTTTTCATATAAATCCTTTTAGATAAAATATACAGATACATATTTATGTTTTATATTTTATATTGGCTTTTATATTTAATTTTATTAAAAATTTTTGTATTTATTACTATCAAATTAAAATTAAACAGTACATGCTATTGTAAAACTTAAAATAAGAAAGGTAATTGTTAGAATGACTATAGATAAAATGGAAAAGTTTAAATACTTATTTTACTTTATAAGACTTCTTAAAAATAATTATCAAAAAAAGAATACCTTTAAATATAATGCATTTAATGGAATTATTAGTTATATTAAATAACATAATTTTTTAACTCTATTTGGGCATTTATATATTTCCCTTTTGGGGGGAGGATGTTATTATGAGTATTTCTTTGATGAACATTTGTGTATTTAAATATTATTAGTTCCTTTTTAATTATATTAAATTTAAACGTACCAGAATATGATTATACCCTGTGTCAAATTCCTAGAAACGTTCATTTGGATAAAAGGGTGGGAGAACTGTTAAGTACTCTTGTCATATAGGGTCAGATTGTCCTCCATATTTGATCCAATTTTTTGGATCACATTATCAATTTAGGAGAGTCTGTTAATGTTCCTTAATCAATTCTATGGGTTTTAGTAATACCTCATTTAAAACCCATGTATTTACATGATAGAAAGATGTTGCTAATGATACTAAAATGCATAAATCTTATTTTCATAAGTTTTACATTCCCAAAGAAGTATTTGTATTTATAATTTATAAGGGAGTTGTGGTAGTTACTTCTTTCCTTTCTAATGTCATCCTTTGACTCTTCTTTTTAATATCCTCTACTCCTCATGCTAACTGCTTTCTGGGGACTGAATATACCATAATTTTTGTTATCTCTGGGTCTCTGAGGATTTCCCTGTTCTCCTGGCCCATTTTTCCCCTGCCCCTCCTTGGCCCCATTTCATCCTACTCATTATCTGAGGCATCTTCTCTGTCCTCCCTGGTGTGGGCTGGGCACCTCTTAAACACTGGGTGACAGCTCTAATATAGTATTCTCTCCATCTATCAGAAATTAAACACCTGTCCAATTGATTATGGTCTTTGTTAGATGGTGAAATATGCAAGGACACAGAGTCTTATCTGAATACCATAGAAAAGTACTGAGCATGAACTAGGCTCTCTATGAATGTTCGCTGAGTTCCTCGTGCATTATGTAATTTTTTTTAAGTCACCATGTGGACTAGGTGTTTAATCCAACACTCAAGAATATCTGTAATTCATTTCAAGAATAGTTCTTGAAATTTGTGTAGCCTGTGACTAGATTTCCAATAAGCTTAAATAAATTTAGCATGTTTTCTGTACTGTGTTTGTTTTAGAGCAAGAGCCTTTAGCAGGGCATAAAAATAAACATTACTTAGTCTAACTAATAAAGCATGGTTAGAGAAAGCTTTAAATATATGTATATTAATATTTTATCATTCTTGTCAATCACTTTATCTTAAAAAAAATTAGAAGATATTATTTATTTATTAGAAAGAGAGCAAGAGAGCACAAACAAGTGGAGTTGCAGAGGGATAGAGAGAAGTACACCCCCCACTGAACAGGAAGCCTGAGTCCCAGATTCCAGGATCATGACCTCAGCCAAAGGCAGATGTTAACAGACTGAGCCATCCAGGCACCCCTTGTCAATCACTCTAAAGATGACCATTGAAGCATATTAAAAATGTTTTTGTAATTGGATTATCTAAATGACCATCAACAGGACTTTAGTTGTACTGACATGAAAACTGGTCCACAAAAAGTTGTCACAGCATAATGCAAGATGTAGAAAAAAATATACAACTAGATTTAATTTGTTATGTTGAAAATTGTTAGAAAGCATATGATAAAAGTATTAACAGTGTTTATCTCTGAGAAAGTTGATAAATGGAGCATGTGCATTTTTTATACCCAATATTAGTTTTGTTATGAATAAGTAAATAGCTTACTTGAGCTTATACTCTCTTTGTTAGAACACAACAATCTACAGGATATTCATATTGGGGTTTGTGACTAGTAAAAATTATTTACAGATTTAATTTGCTCATTTGAAGAGAATTGTGAATATATATAAAGATTTCAAGGGTACGGAACACTACAGCTAAATTACTAACAACATGTAAAACATAATATCTGCGTGAAAAAGTAAAAGAGCTAAGATTATTTATTTAAAAGTAGGACACATGGGAATGTTTTCATAATAATTAATTAGTGACTGAATACTATGCATAAGCCCGTAAGAGGATAGTAATGAACAGAAATCTCAGATTCATGGAGAACTGGAAAAGATACATGTAGTTAGGTATCAGGAAGGGAGACCTGTGGATGCAACCCAGGGACAGTATTTGGTCTACATGTGAGCAGATATTTTGAACATGGAACACATGGGGCAGCAAAGGTCTGGACCAATCAGAAGAGACAGGCTGTGGTACTGGGTAGATTCCTGGAAGCCCATCTGTGGCAGCATTAACTTTTTGGTTGCTGGATAGAGGTGAGCTAGGGGCACACAGGGACAGGTCTGGGGGTCGCTCAGTGAGCCATCGGGTTAAATCCGTATAACAATTCTATTATTCAAGCTTACTGTTATTATTTTTTCACATTCTAGAAATTGACATTGGATAGTCGGCTCACAAAATATGTGTTAAATTAAGACACTACATATGTATTAAATGAAAGCACTTGTGGATTTAATGGCTTAAATTGTGGTTTTCTCCTCAGGTGTCTCTGCCACTCTAACTCCCAGTCACATAATTATCTTTATAACTACTCTCTTTTTTTTTTTAAAGATATTATTTATTTATTTGAAAGACAGAGATCTCAAGTAGGTAGAGAGGCAGGCAGAAAGAGAGAGAGAGAGAGGAGGAAGCACGCTCCCCACTGAGCAGAGAGCCCGATACGGGGCTCGATCCCAAGACCCTGAGATCATGACCCGAGCCGAAGGCAGAGGTTCAACCCACTGAGCCATCCAGGTGCCCCTGTAACTACTCTTCAGACCGCTTTTACCCCAAATAAAATGGCCAATTTGGATGTCATTCATTTTAGCTACTTTGGCAGTTTCTAGAAGTTGGTATTTCTTTAGATAATAAAGTACCAATAATAACTTGACAAACACAGTGAGTTTAGAGATGGCCTCAGGATAGAAATAAGTTTTGCTATTATAATGTCTAAGAACAGCTAAAATGTTTTATTAAACTACCAAATATATATACACACACACACACACACACACACACACACATTACATATAATATATAATATAAAAATATTAATATATTATATAATATTAATTTATTATATCATATTATGACTTTATATATATATTTTTTTATAATTTTATTTTTTATAAACATATATATATATATATATATATTTTTCCCCCAGGGGTACAGGTCTGTGAATCTCCACGTTTACAAACTTCACAGCACTCACCATAGCACATACCCTACCCAATGTCCATAACCCCCCCCAACCCCCCTCTGCCCAGCAACCCTCAGTTTGTTTTGTGAGATTAAGAGTCACTTATGGTTTGTCTCCCTCCCAATCCCAACTTGTTTCATTTACTCTTCTCCTACCACATTAACCCCCCATGTTGCATCTTCTCTCCCTCATATCAGGGAGATCATATGATAGTTGTCTTTCTCCGATTGACTTATTTCGCTAAGCATGATACCCTCTAGTTCCATCCATGTTGTCGCAAATGGCAAGATTTCATTTCTTTTGATGGCTGCATAGTATTCCATTGTATATATATACCACATCTTCTTTATCCATTCGTCTGTTGATGGACATCTAGGTTCTTTCCATAGTTTGGCTATTGTAGACATTGCTGCTATAAACATTCGGGTGCACGTGCCCCTTCGGATCACTACGTTTGTATCTTTAGGGTAAATACCCAGCAGTGCAATTGCTGGGTCATAGGGTAGTTCTATTTTCAACATTTTGAGGAACCTCCATGCTGTTTTCCAGAGTGGTTGCACCAGCTTGCATTCCCACCAACAATGTAGGAGGGTTCCCCTCTCGACTTTATATTTTATACTTATATAATTATATATTAATATTATATATTATATATGATTAAAAATGTATTTATTTGTAAACTATAGTTCATGGTGGGCCCTTCACAATAACATCTTAGTTTTTCTCAAGCATTTCACAAGATAGCATACAATATTTCATTTACTTATTGCAATAATCTTTTAAGGGAGACAATTCATATTTTATAAATAAGGAAACTGAGGCTCAGAGAAATCAAACTATTTACCTTAATGGGCACAACTCAGAAGGGACATAATTAGAGCTAAAGTTCTATGACTTTTTCTATACTTTTAATATTCTTTCTACCACATTCCACTATCTTATGAGTTTGCAGCTTTTTTTTTTTAAGTTTTTAGTATTGACTACAAATAACAGTTATAGTTAGCTTGGCTTTAAAAGAAGATGTTTTAAAGGCTTTTATAAATTTTTAATAGACTAAAAGCCTTTGCCTTTCAGGATGTAATAAAAATTCTCAATTACATAAATGTTGATTAGTTGGTTTTATAATATTGAGTAAAAGTCTCCATTGAAAGAAGTGTGTTAATGCATTCTAATTCCCTTTTTTCACATCCCATTTTCATTAAAAAGCCTGAAATATGTGAAGTGCTATAAATTCCTCTATGTATTTGATAGTCCTTTGGGGTTTGTGCTGTGTCCAAGGACTGCCACCACCCTCCAACCTACAGAAGCAGATGCCTTATGAATTATAGATCTTTGCATAACAGAAGCCAATGGCCTCAAATCCATTCGGATTTTAATAATTCAGAACTAATTTAGTATAATTAGAGTGGGACAGATCCACCATACAAGGCAAAATAAGAAAAAGGTAGACAAACAGTTAATTGGGTGAATTCAGGAATATTTTAAGATTGAAATTAGCATCCACCGATTCCATTTAACAATGCAAACACTGTATGTACAAGGGAAAAATCATGTGCAGATGACAAGGATTTGTCTATTTTCTTTCCATTAACAGTAAAATATAGGTTCTTTTGCAGCCCAAGAATCATATGTTGCATATCTATGGAATATAAAATATCTATTAGAATATAAAATATCTTGCACTATTATGATGGTTAATTTTGTGTGTTAACTTGACTGGTCAAGGGAAGCCCAAAGAGCTGGCTAAGCATTTTTGGGGGGTCTTTCCAGGAGAGGTTAGCATTTGCATACGTGGGCTGAGTAGAGCAGACATCCACCACCATCCCCACCCTCCCACCCTCCAGCACGAGTGGGCATCACCAGGTTCACTGAAGGCAGACTAGAACAACAAGGGAGAGGAAAGTTGGATTTGCTCCCTGCCTGACGGACCGAACTGAGACATAGATCTTCTGCCTGCAGCACTCCTGGTTCTCCGGCTTTTTACTAGGGCTAAGTCTACATGATCCACAATCAGCTCCCCCAGCTTCCAGGTTCCCAAACTACACCACTGGTCTCCTGGGTCTGCAGCTCGCAGATGGTAGATTGTGAGATCTCTCAACCTCCACCATCAGGTGAGCCAATACCCTACATTAAATCTCTTTCTACATATATATTATGCTATATATATAGTATAATACTATACTTCTAAATTATATATCTAGAAAGAGAATTCATATAAATGATTGTAATTATGTATGTAATATATAATTATATTAATGTTTATATATTATGATATATGTCTAGAAAGAGATTTAAGATTTTTAGGTATTTAATATAGTGTTAATTAGCATATAATATATTTTATATATATCTTGTTGGTTATGTTTCTTTAAGAAACCTGCCTAACACAACCATAAACATCCTTATTTGCTGGCTGTGCTGGACTAAATAATTAACCTCTCCAGAAATGTCCACATTTTAATCCCAGAAACCTATGCGTGACCTCATATGGCAAAAGGGACTTTGCTGATATAATGAAGTTAAGGATCTCCATACGGAGAGATGATCTCAGTGGGCTCTAAATGTAATCACAGAGTCTTTACAAGAGAGGAGGACAGGGGGATTTGATTGCCAAAGAGGAAGGTAACAAAGATGCCAGAAGCAAGATACTACCTACTGCCTATGAAGATGGAGGAGGGACCAGCTGGCAAAGAATGTAGGTGGTTTTTAGAAATGGGAAAAGGCAAGGAAATGGATTTACCCCTAGAGCCCCTAGAAGGAGCCAACCCTGCTGACACTTTGCCTTTAGTCCAGTGAGACTGATTTTGAACTTGACTTGAAAAACTGTAAGATAATGTATTTATAGTGTTTCAAGCTACTAAATTTGTGGCAATTTCTTACAGCAGCAGTAGAAAACTAACTCAGTTCTGGAACCTGTTCTGGATTTTTTTCTCTCCTGATAAAATCCCTATACTCTCTGTTAAACATTCCGCATGGTATATTTGCTTCTGGATATTTCACTCCCATAATTCCAGGGAAGGCATATGGAGAGGGCCAGGCATAGGTCTGGGGCTTGATGAAAGTCTCACTCAAAGCTTCTGGAAAGGTTCCAGGGGAAGGCAACCAGGGATCTGTCGGTCTGGATGGGCTCTCAGCAAGCCTGCCTGTGGGAACTAGACCTTCTCAGTACAGTGCTCAGCAGCCAATCCTTAGGAGGAAATGATAAGCCTGGGTCTTGGCACCTAGTCTCCTGCCCACTCACACATCGGTATACACAAGCAGAGGATGCATAACCAGGAGGAGAAGCCACATTCTCTGGTAAAATATCCCTGCAAAGCACAATAAATGACTGGAATCATGAAATCAAAGGAGACAAACATTCGGAATGATGGAGCCCAGGAAAATTGCCCAGGGAAAGAATTTAACATAATTTAAGAGTGAGTTCTTTTGGTGCAATTTCAAGAGATAAGAAGTAAAAGCAAAACAAAACAAAACAAGACAAAAACAGGTGAAGTTGGTATAACATCTGAGGGGTTTGGGAACCTATGCTTTATTGGCCCTGTGCAGCCTTAGCTTTTCACCAGTCAGAAAGGACGAGGGAATGGTTACCATCTGCCAGCTACTCTCTTGGCAGACAGGCTGGCCACAGAGAGGCTCAACCATATGAGGGTGGGCGTATCAGCTCTCACTTTTTTTGGTGGCTTAAGACTTGGTAAGTTGCTTCAGAAACCAATAAATCTAAACCACAAGCTCTGAGTCTACCTTTCTGTGTCATCATCTGTTTAGCCCCGGGCACTCTGATCTTTGCCTGACTCACCAGCTGCTTTGCCTTGCTTCCTTTTGAGTCATCATCTACTTGAGAGGCTTTTGAAGTGACTTTACTGTGTTCCAATGATTTACAGAGATTTCAGGACTCAGGGTTTTCACCTTTGACTCACAGCTCTTTTTTCTCCTTTGAAAATGGGCTGGGAAGAGATTGAGCTGAGGTAGTACTCAATCATTACTCATTTTTGACTCTCCTAAGGATCGTGGCCTGTCAGCTCACAAAGCTGTAGGAGACATTCTGTCTTAGAAGGATCCTTGACCATGTATTCAGAGAAACCTCACAGAGCCAGACTTGTGCATCTCCTACACCTGTCGAAGTGTTTGAGTCCTAAATAGCTGAGTTATTTTCCAAGATGATTCTCAGCCCAATGGGTATAGACTTCAATAGGGCTCTGTCTGCTATCAGTGTAGCGAATGTGACCAGAAATGGACACAAAGGGAACATAGTCTACACTCAAGCTCGATTTCTATTACACATGTAGGAAGGACAAAGCAGCAAAGGATTTGAAGCACAGTGGCCTCAGTGAAGACTGCATGTAGTCTATGATCGGGGCAGCACAGGGCACCGGGCACTGTGGAACACCGGGACAAGGGCTTTGAAGTACAAGGTCAGCACTTCCATTTGATCTGTACTCTGTGAGACATCACCTAATACTCTCTGTTCTTTCATTCCATGCCCTGATTTTTGGCTCTCTCTGGATCTGATCACCATCTCCTGCTTCTTGGCCGAGACAAGAAGCAGGCAGGAAGAGGAAGCAGGGGCAATGTTGCTATAAGGATGAGACTGATCTCTGGGGAAAAAAATGCCTTTTTTCTTAATTAAGATGCAGATAATTCAAGTAGAACACATTGTGGAGATGGAAAGGACCCAAGTGGATATACCAGATGTTCCCAAATTGTAGATCTCAGGTCTCTGCATATTTGGAATTAGTGTCAGTGATCATTAACTATGTGCCAAGAACACAGTCACTGTTTATAGATTGAATAAATAATAAATGTCAATTACTTGTGCTACTACTTTTCAAAGATAACGGAATATAAATTCATTTTTAAACACTAATAAATTCATATGAACTTAGTACTTTACTATTTTTCATTTGTTCCTCAATATACCGTAGTGAAAGTGGTAGTACCATCCCGTGGATATCTGAAAAATAAAGAGGCTTTTTTTTTCTTTTTCCCCTTGGAATTCTGGAAAAATAGGAGTAGACAAGTTCTGACACCTTAAAAGAGTTAAATGTTTTGTGGGACAAATGGAACCATACTTTTTCAAGTACATAGAGATATTCTGTCTACTATCTGATATATATAAATCTGTCATTGGATGAATCTTGTTCATTCATGAAAATGTGCATTTTGGAGTTAAACCATTTCTTTCTTTCAAAACCAGTTGCTCATCATCAGATGTGTCTTTTAAAATTAAAACATAAACATTTTTTTCCTCTTAGAAAAATAGCAGATATTAAATATATATAAATAAACAAGAAAAAGGGGGAAAACTCTCATAATTCCACTACCCAAAATATTTACTATTCATATCTATATATCCTTCTAGAACTTATAAAAATATACATGCTTGTGTATGTTATTCAAACAAAAATATCTTTTTCTAGGTTGTATTTATAGCCTGTTGTCTTTTTTCTTTCATTTACTAACTTAGGATCAATCAGCCTTTTCCATGAGAAGACGTATTGCTAAAATATAGAATTCCCTACTAAAGAGTTTTCAAAGAAATCTGTGACTGAGGTAAATCCAGTTTTCTAGAGAGCAGAAGGGAGTTCTTATGTCTCCCTTTGAGATCATGCCTGGAAGGTATGACAAGTTAATGTGACTGCAAGGAATTTTTTCCAACCCAACTTCCTCCCAACTAAATAATTATAATTTATTTCCTTATGCCACATGTTCTTTCGTGCTTTTTATTCTTTGCCTGTGATTAAAACCTCTTTAATTAGGAGCTAGAGAATTCACTCTAATTTAGGATTCATATAAAAATCACTGGCCTGGGCTAAACAATTCTAATCTTTCACTGCTTGTAGCCCTACACCAGGATGCTTTAAGCAATACATAGATTCTTATTTCTAGAAATAAAAGGTTCTTTAAAAGCCTATTAAAAGGGCCCTCAGGAGAACATAGATATCAAATAGCACTCTAGTATTACACTGATTTCAGTTTAAATGAGATAGAGCCACGTTTCCTTTAGTAAAAATACAAGCTTGCAAATGACAGACCTATAATATTTCCATGAGCTATCACCCCAGGAAGGGCAAACTATATCTTCATAGGATACATTTTAGATTGAAAGAATAATGAAATGGACTCAGAAGAAAATTTAAAAAAAATAAATAATTAAGAGTATGAAAATAATATCTATGGAGCAACTGACAGGATTGTATTTTTTGCCTCTGTTGAAAAGACTATTAGTGATTACAAAGACTATTTACAATGGCAAATATGTTCTAATGTTGACTTTTGACCAGCTATCAACCAATATGATGGACAAAACAAGTGCCAGAAGCTTTAATATAAAGACTTAGGTAATATCTCTCTAAAAGGTTTGTTTGTTTGTTTGTTTGTTTTAAACAAGGTCATTTATTAGAATGACAGTGAATTTGACAGAATTCAGTCCATTGGACCCCCTGGATATCAGAGATGTGTGTTCTATTTGGGCACTGCCCCTGATTCACCATGCAGTCCCTTAGACATCCTATTACCTCCCTGGATGAGAGTTTACTTATCTCTAAAGTGAGATGATGGAACTCAGGGATCACCAATATTCCATCAGCCCTGACATGCTCTGATCATGGAAATATCATTCTTACCAGTGTCGCTGAAACTGTCAGCTGCTTCCTCCAAGATCCATCTTTCTCCTCCTCCTTAGAAACAAATCCCGATACTTTTAGAAGGGCATAATTTTTCCTGGAATAAAAGAGGCCATTTCTCAGTTTTCTTGTAGCAGAGTGTGGTCATGGAACTAAGATCATGTTATGGAACTAAGATCATGGAACTAGGTCAAGGTCATGGAAATAAACAAGTAGAAGCAAATGAGTTGCATAGAACTTTGGGAAGGGAGCTTAAATGAAGCCCATGCCAGCTTTTTCTCCTTATGTCCAAGACTCAGATGTGGTTGCTTAAGCCACAGAAGTCACGTTGGACCATGAGTTGACCTTGAGAATGAAAGTCACCGCCTAGGTGATAAAACAAAGAAAATATCCTTTGTCTCCCTAATGATACCACCTAGTCACCACAGATGTCCTGGAGGCTAGTCTGTGCTGCTTTTTCATGAGAGGGAAGTTTGCATCTCTCTTCTTTAGGCAATGACAATTTTTTTTTTTTCTGTTCAAGGCAGCTATATTGAATTCTAGCTGATGCAGTCAATAAAATGTGATTACTCGTTGTTGTAAAAGAACTACAACTACCAATTATTTGTACTTAGTACATGCCAGACATAGTGCTAAGTGTTTTATGGACACTTTCTGATTTGACTTGCACAATAAGAAAACTTATGAGTTAGGTATTATTACCTAGAATTTACAAAAGGGGAAATGGCAACTTAGAAAGATTAAACAGCTTCAGGTCATGTAGCTTATGTGACAAAGCCTAGATTCTACACCAGGTTGGGATGACTCCAAAACTTATTCTCTCAATCAATATCATCAGTTTAATGCAGTCATTATTCCTTGAGGGTAAAAGATGCACAGAGAGCACAATGTTAGCCAGTGTTTCTAGAAAGCCTTATATAATCATTAAGACATTGGGGTGCCCAGCTGGCTCAGTCAGAGGAGTGTGCAATTCGTGATCTCTGGGTTTTGAGTTTGAGCCCCATGTTGGGTGCAGAGATTACTTAAAATAAATAAGTAAAAGAATAAAAAAAGAAAAGAAAAAAGAATTGTCAAGGCGTAGACAACATTAAATGCAGTCTATTCCCTGAACAAAATGAGGAGACAAAGGTCCATCATGGCCACTATAACATGGATAATGATAACTATCCCCAAACCTTACCTACCTCAGTCATCAAACATTTTGCCTTTATAAGAGATTTTAAAAAGTAAAAATAACAGCATCTAATACTAAAGATTGTGTTGTTATTAAATATGGCGATACATGAAAAGTGCATAGTAGAAGACCAGCTTTCACAGTGGGTACTCAAGAAATGGTCCCAGATGGCATTATTATTTAAAAAATCCATAGGGATGTTGTGAAAATTGGGAGCGGGGGGGAGTCAGAAATATCAGGCTCAAGCACAACGTGTACGACTTGATAACTATGTGAATACTGAGCAGTCATTTAAATTTTTAGCATTGAATGTTCTAAGGAATGGATGACTTATCTTACAGAATTCTAACTGGAGACCGTGTCTTTCAAGGGCCCTTCCCAATGACTGACACGGTTTAGAATCCCAGCAAGTGAAGTATTAATATTCTTACTGTTCTCACAGGATTCAAATAAACTTACTTGCCAAAAAAGTTATTTCCTCGTTGGTCTATCAATCCCCCAACAGAAGAGAGTGTCTGTGGCCAGGGTGGCTGAGCTCCAGCAGCAGGGGCTGTGGCAGGCAGCCCGCTGGCCCATTCTGCCGGTCCTGCCAGATTGCTCTGGAATTTAGGTTTGTCTCCTCCAATTTCTGATTCTGTCCATGTCTTGGTTTCCTTTCTGCCTTTGTCCAGTAGCCAATGCCCTGTCAACCTCAGTGGGGCAAGAGGAGGGCTTTGCCAGGCTCACAAGAAATGCAGAGCCTGACTGAGGTGGGCGAGGGGTGGCAGGCTGGCCCTGGCTGCGCACTGGGCGTGCTCCACGTGAGAACACTGTCCTCTGAGAACATGGTCCTCTATCGCTGTTACTCATTCTCTTGGCAAATTTTCACTTTTCTGGAAAAACGTTTTCTGTAGATACCAACTAATATGACAGGACAGATGGAAAACAAGGATTTTCTGACCTAAATATAAGGTCTTTAATTCATTTTGACACTAACAATTTATTTAGAACTCTGTTCGAAAGTAGCACCCCACCCCCCAAGATTGCACAATCTTCAAAACGTCGCACAAAGTTCCAAACTAGTAAAAAACATTTCTCTGTCTTCCAACTCCCTTCCCCTCCATGTCAGGTTTTATCTGAGGTTAAAATATCCATAGACCACTTTTACATTGTAAAATTCCCAAATTTGTCCCTTTCCTTGATGGAAAATGTGACTCTAAACTCCTGCTTCTGGGCTGCTAGGGATGAAGGAACGCTCTGGAAGCCTGGGGACAGATGCCCATTGTTTCTATGTCAGAGTTCTGCTCCCTCAACCTGCTGCCCCAGGAAGGCATGCTTTTCCTGTGTGGGCAGGAGCTGCGGGGGTCTGAGCAATCTACAAGAGACCATCTGAAATAATTTTCCCAGGTACCAGAATAAGCACTTAGCCAGACATTGCACTGCTTTTCAAAGAGGGGAGTCCTTTCTTGTTTCCTAAAGGCCATTTGAAAACACCAAACAAAAATTAAGCTGTTGATGCATGTAACAAAGCCTAAGCAAGGAAAAAGTCCTTTCAAAAAGATAGCAGTTTTTTGGAAGTGGGCATCGGCTCTGCATGGGTGCGTCTTTAAATTGTGGTTTGAAATCAATGTCAACTTTCTTTGATAATAAGAGAGGCTGATATTACTACAACAGGAAAAAAGGGTAGAGCATTTGGTGGTTTAATTATGCTTCCGTTCTTTTTTGTAATTTTATTCTTTGAAGGGAAATGCCAAGTTCTGTTGAGGTTTTTTGTCGAAAAGAATTTCCAAAGACCTACCTTGCTTGAGTAGTTCTCCCTCTTTTCTGTTCACAGTATCCTAGAATTATCCTCCTGTCCCTGCGAGGATGAAACCCTAGTGGTGTTTGCTTGGTGCAAGGTCACTGCATATTTTCTTTAGCTTAAGGTGATGATGCTTTTCTAAAATCATCAGTTAATTAACCAATCTCTGAAAAGAATATTTTCATCTCTGTTCACTGGGTTTTTTCTAGGAAAAAAAAAAAAAAAGCTTGGTGATGGAACTCATAAAAACCAGTATTTATCTCTGGCTTTCCTCTGTTCTAAAATGTTGTGTTAACTTTTAAAACAGTAGAAGATTTCTAAGCCAGTTTATACCTTGACTTCTCTTAGAACTGTCTTAAGACTGGTCTGGGCATGTAGTTTCTATGCCCATGTAAAATGCATGAGTGCCAAGCCCTAACACCAATGCCCTGTCTTTCCATGGCACCTTTTGTCCAGCACACTGGGTGGAAGACGCAGCTCCTAGGATTCTAGGTAAGCAAATGGCAGCCTTGCTTTCTCTTTGCTCTTGGGCATAAGTTGGTTGCAGTCCTAGTCATCCTCACTGGGGGAGGACTCCCCTGAGGACCCCTCAGGACCACATTCTCAGATTTCCCCATTTCCTGGCCCCTTCTTTCCCATCCACCTGTGTACTGTAAACTGGCTGAGGTCTTCCATTCCCAGCATGCTCCTTTTCTTCTTTTAAAGATACCAATGTTGATGATTTACAAGGAAGTAAAATGGCTAATACATATGCTGATACCTTTTAAGTGAGATGGCAAATATGGGAGAGATAAGGGTTAAATATTTACTTTAGACAAAACTTGACTTTGGAATTTTCATACATTTATTTATATGTTAGTTCTTATGTACGTGGGTCAAGGTAAGGGAGAGAAAGGGGGTGGTGGTGGCAGAGGACGGAGTGAGTGTTTACCGCAGAGAGCTGCTTTCTGATGCAGCTCCAAGGCTCTGGGTCTGGGCAGAGCTGGGCAGCAAGCTAGCTCCACACTCAAGCAGACCCTACTCTCCGCCTGTCCTCTTTCCCCCTTGTCTCTCTGCTCTTGACTTTAAGCATTTTCTCTCACTGCCAGTGGGCATTTAGTACACTGGCTCATTTTCCATGCCCCCTCCCTCCATTTTAAAATATTTTTAAAATCACAAACTGGAGTGAGGGGAAATAGTCATTTTGGGAAGTTAGTCCTTTTCACAAGGTCGGTTTGTGCATATTACCCAACTGAGAAGAGAACAGTTTGAGCAAATGATCACACTTAATTAGAAAAAGAAAGAATGAGGCTTAGCTCATAATGACAATCGGCAATTTGAGTAATTAAAATTATTTTAGAAAAGCACTGATTTCTTTTAAATTAAAATAATGTTCATAGCAGCAATGGCCACAGTTGCCAAACTGTGGAAAGAACTAAAATGCCCTTCAACGGATGAATGGATAAGGAAGATGTGGTCCATATATACTATGGAGTATTATGCCTCCATCAGAAAGGATGAATACCCAACTTTTGTATCAACATGGATGGGATTGGAAAAGATTATCTGAGTGAAATAAGTCAAGCAGAGAGTCAATTATCATATGGTTTCACTTACTTGTGGAACAAAAGGAATAACATGGAGGACATGGGGAGATGGAAAGGAGAAGGGAGTTAGGGGAAATTGGAGAGGGATACAAACCATGAGAGACTGTGAACTCTGAGGAACTAACTGAGGGTTTTGGAGGGGAGAGGTGTGGGAGGTTGGGTGAGCCTGGTGGTGGGTATTATGGAGGGCATGTATTGCATGGAGCACTGGATGTGGTGCATAAACAATGAATTTTGGAACACTGAAAAGAAATTTTAAAAATAAATAAAAATTAAAAAAAATTCAGACATAAACTTCAAAAAATATGCTCAGAAGCTTATATATATTTTATATATATTCAAATAACTTCTTTTGTTATTCGGTCCTTCTCATTTTAAACCATTTGTGACTTTCCCATTTATGCTAGAGGATGTTCTGTATCTCAGAATAATAATTGAGAATGCCCCCATAAATACTTTAAATTTATGAGACTCTCTCACTAGCTAAACTATAATTCCTTTAGTGTAACAGTTGAAGAAATGCACTGTAGAATTCTAGAGAAAACAGTTCTTGGCTTTAACTTCTTTATGTTCAGCAGTCTTATTATTGTCAAAATTCCCCAAATTAAAATGCAAAACTTAGCTTCTTTGCTGGGCTCGCTTACTTAACCTTAATAAAATATAAGGGTCTGTTTCATTAATCGGAAACATACCAGACACAGTGCATGAATTTTATCTTCCACTTTGTCCTTTGTATTTCAGAATGATGATGATAATAATAATAATAAAAATCCTTGGATTTGGCAGCCAGACAATCGTGTTCCCTTTGTTTCTATCATGTTCCTATGTAAAATGAATTTCTCAGACAGACTAAATGTCTTTAGGGGCAAAAATTCCAATGATCCTCTCCCCTGGAAATCTTTAAAAATAGAATAAACTTTCATGTGTCTGGGTGTGGTTTGAGCACAGTCTGTCTTTGGCTGAGGGATGGTTTAGTTGACCTACTGATGTTGCTTTAAGCTGCATGATCACTTAGGGGGAGAATTTTCCTTTAATCCTGCCAGATTTAATTTATCCCAACGATGCTTGTGCCTATGGAGGTAGTAAAACAAAAAGAGGGTGCAATCTTCTTTTCCATTGTAAAGTAATACAACAGTTTTTCAAATTTGAGAAAGTAAGATTAAATCAAGAAAATGCCTGATTTTTTTCCCCTTCTTAAACTTCTCCTGAAAGATAGGAAATTTGAGAAATAGCAGGCTACTTAAAACAATATGTTTTCAAACAATGGGACCAAATCAGCAAAATGGAACCATATGCTCCATGAAGACCACCTTCACGTTCCTCATATGAACCTGAAGCTGGGAGTCTGGACAGAGGTGGGGGCACTGACCATGCCAAGGTGTGCTGATGGGCGCTGACAAGAACAGGAGTGGGAGAGGGCTGGGGAAAGTGGTTTCACAGATATGGTTACCACCTGTGTCAGCCCAGACCCCTGTAATGCACACTTTGCCTGTGTGGCTGCGGAAGTCTGAGAAATTCACAACAGACCATCTGACCCCCCAGACATGGTGTGGACAGCCACAAATTCCCGAGCTGTCCAACTGCCCCCCACCCTCCCACCTCAAGTAATTTTATCATGAAAGTTTCCACTTTTCTCAGAGAGCCCAAAAGAAAAAAATATAGTTCTACCATGTCAGTTCATTGATCATTAATACACACACGTACACACACACATATGCAGAGTCAGACACACATGGGTCAGTTTTTTATAAAACTGTACTTTTATCTATAGTCAAATTTTAAGGCACATTTATTCAGGTGTTTACCAGTCCTTTTCTTTCTCTTTCAAGACAGAATCCAAAGTTTATTTTAACAGTCAAGCTTTCAGGAGATATTTATTTACCTGTAAATACACCCACTGTATCCATGCAAATCAGTGTTTTTTAAGTGAATTTATAAACTGTGTAATCATCAGTACAGCCCAGCTTTAAAATGTTTCCATCACCTCAAGAAGTTCCCCATGTCCATTTGGAGACAATCCTCTCTCCTGTCCCCAGCCCCAGGCAAGCACTGACTGCTTTCTGCTCCAGAGATATGCTGGTTCTAAAAATTTTACACAAATCAAAGAATACAATAGGAGGTCTTTTTTGAATGTTTCTTTCACTTAGCACGTTTTTGACGTTCACCTGTGTTGAAGTATGTTGGTTCATGCCTTTTATGGCTCAACAGTACCCTAACGTATAGATAGACATTTTTTTTTTAATCAGTTCACTAGTTAATAGACATTTGGGTTTCCAATTTTTGGCTACCATGAATACACTGCTGTGAACATTCAGGTACAAGTTTTTATGCAAATGTAAGTTTTCATTGTTCTTGGGTAGAGAGCCAAGGGTAGGATTTTTATGCCATATGCTAAGTTTATATTTAACTTTTTTTAAAGAAACATAGTCTTCCAAAGTGATTGCATCATTTTACATCCCCTTCAGCAATGTATGAAGGTTCCAGTTCTTCCCTGTCAAGGCTTACTGTTGCCTGGATTTTGATTCCAGCCATTCTAGAGGGTGTGTAGTTGTGTATCATCGTGATTTTGATTTGCATTTACCTAATGATTAATGACCTTGAGCATCTTTCCAAGCGCTTGCTGGACATTTGTATATCTTCTTTGGACAAATGCCTATTTACAACCTTTATCCATTTTTAAATTAGGTTGAATATTTTTTTTTATTACTGAATTGTAGATGCTATCAACTGAAAGAAAGCCAACCTCAAAGTAGGTTAGTAAATGCTTTACTCATTGTCCTACTAAGGACGGTAGCCCAGGAGAGAGTCTTTCACATTGCTCTGAAGAACTGCTCTGAACCTTCTTAGGTATAGATTATATATGTAAGCAGGGGAAAGGGTATATATGCTTGCAAGCAATTCTCCAAATATTTGCATGTCAAAAGGTATACTTTTTGTTTGGTTGTAAAAACTAAGGTTTACTAATTTCCTCATAGACATATGAAAGACCCTTAGGTCATCTTAATAAATTATGTTTCTATCATAACTGATTGTTTAAAAATATTATTTGCATGCTTTCACTTAACTGATTTCCAGTTCTTCCTGTTTTTTTTTT
Organism: Lontra canadensis; assembly: GCF_010015895.1. NCBI lineage: Eukaryota > Metazoa > Chordata > Mammalia > Carnivora > Mustelidae > Lontra > Lontra canadensis. Next base: position 1,412,497 of record NW_022631096.1, on the reverse strand, counting down.
TTTAAGTTTTTATTTTAATTCCAGTTATTTAACATACGGTGTTATGTTAGTTTCAGGTGTATAATATAGGAATTTAACAGTTCCATACATTACCTGGTGCTCATCACACAAGTATATGCCTTAATCCCCATCTCCTATTTCATCCATCCCCCCACTCTCTCCCCTCTGGTAACCATCAGTTTGTTCTCTGTGGTTAAGAGTCTCTTTCTTGGTTTACCTCTCTCTCTTTTACTGCCCTTTGCCCATTTTTTTTAAATGTAGTTTTTTAAAAAGGATTTTATTTATTTGACAGAGAGAGCAAGAGAGCACAAGCAGGGGGAGTGGCAGAGGGAGAGGGAGAAGCAGGTTCCCCACTGAGCCAAGAGCCCAGTGTGGGGTTTGATCCCAGGAACCTGGAATCACCACCAGAGCCAAAGGCAGATGCTTAGCCAGACAACCAGGCACCCCTTGTTTTGTTTCTGAAATTCCACACATGAGTGAAATCATATGTTATCTGTCCTTCTCTGACTTATTTTGCTTAGCATAATACTGTCTAGCTCTATTCATGTCCTTGCAAATGGGAAGATTTCATTGTTTTTTTTCCTCTGATGAACACTTATTCTTGCAAGTCTGCATAGAGAATTGATATATAAGCATGGGTATCTTATCTAAAAAGAAAAGTATTCAAGATGTCTAGATAGAAGAAGTAATAAAAACCAAGATTAAGATGTTTTAGTCTACTAGGAAGAGGCTTATGCATTCCTACTTTTTATTTTTATTTTTTTTGAAGATTTTTATTTATTTCTTTGACAGAGAGAGAGATCACAAGTAGGCAGAGAGGTGGGCAGAGGGAGAGGGGGAAGCAGGCTCCCTGCTGAGCAGAGAGCCCGATGTGAGGTTCGATCCCAGGACCCTGAGATCGTGACCTGAGCCGAAGGCAGAGGCTTAAGCCACTGAGCCATCCAGGCACCCACATTCCTACTTTTTAAAAAGAAATTAAAATTCAATTAATTAACATATAATCTATTATTGCTTTCAGGGGTAAAGTTCAGTGATTCATCAATCTTACATAATATCAATGCTCATTACATCCTTTGCCCTCCTTAATGTCCATCATCCAGTTACCACATCCCTCCAATCCCAATCCCTCCAGCAACCCTCAGTTTGTTTCCTATGATTAAGAGAATCTTATGGTTTGTCTACTTCACAGATTTTGTCTTTTATTTTTTCTTCTCTTCCCCTATGATCTTCTGTTTTGTTTCTCAAATTCTACATGAGTGAGATCATATAATTGTCTTTCTCTGATTGAATTCTTTCACTTAGCATAATACCCTCTACTTCCATCCATGTTGTTACAAATGGCAAGATTTCATTTTTTTGATGGCCGAGTAGTATTCCATTGTATATATATACACCACACCTTTATCCATTCATCTATCAAAGGACATCCAGGCTCTTTCCATAGTTTGGCTATCATGGACACTGCTGCTATAAACATTGGGGTGCAGGTGCTCCTTTGGATCACTACATTTGTATCTTCAGGGTAAATACCCAGTAGTGTAACTGCTGGGTCATAGGATAGCTCTATTTTCAACTTTTTGAGGAACCTTCATACTCTTTTCCAGAGTGGCTATATGAGCTTGCATTCCCACCAGCAAAGATTTTATTTCTTTTTGTTGTCTGATTGCTGAGGCTAAGACTTCATAAGACTATGTTGAACGGTGGACATCTCTGCTGTGTTCCCAACCTTAAGGGAAAAGCTCTCAGTTTTTCCCCATTGAGAATATTCACTGTGGGCTTTTCGTAGATAGGTTTTATGATATTGAGGTATGTTCCATCTATCCCCACACTGTTAAGAGTTTTAATCAAGAAAGGATGCTATACTTTGTCAAATGCTTTTTCTGCATCTATTGAGAAGATCATATGATTCTTGTCCTTTGTTTATGTATTGTATCATGTTGACTGATTTCTGGATGTAGAACCACCTCTGCAGCCCAGGAATAAATCACGCTTGGTTGTGGTGAATAATCCTTTTAATGTACTGTTGGATCCTATTGGCGTATCTTGGTGAGACTTTTTGCATTCATGTTCATCAGGGATATTGGTCTGTAATTCTCTTTTTTGGTGGGGTCTTTGTATAGTTTTGGGATCAAAGTAATGTTTGCCTCAGAGAAAGAGTTTGGAAGTTTTCCTTCCATTTCTATTTTTTGAAACAGCTTCAGAAGAATAGGTATTAATTCTTCTGTAAATGTTGGTAGAATTCCCCTGGGAAGCCATCCAGCCACAGACTCCTCTGTGTTGGGAAATTTTTGATGACTGGCTTCAATTTCCTTACTGGTTATGGGTCTGTCCAGGTTTTCTATTTCTTCCTGTTTCAGTTTTGGTAGTTTATACATCTCTAGGAATGCATCCATTTCTTCCAGATGGCCCAATTTGTTGATATTTATTTGCTCATAATATGTTCTTATAATTGTTTGTATTTCTTAGATGTTAGTTGTGATCTCTCCTCTTTTAGTCACGATTATTTTTATTTGGATCCTTTCTCTTTTCTTTTTGATAAGTCTGACCAGGGATTTATCAATCTTATTAATTCTTTCAAAGAACCGGGTCTTGTTTTATTGATCTGTTCTGTTTTTTTGGTTATGATTTCATTGATTTCTACTCTAATTTTTATTATTTCTCTTCTCCTGCTGGGTTTAGGAATTATATGCTGTTCTTTCTCCAGCTCTTTTAAGTGTAAGGTTAGGTTTTGTGTTTGAGAACTTTCTTATTTCTTAAGATAAGTTTGTATTGCTATATACTTTCCTTTCAGGACCACCTTTTCTGCATCCCAAAGGTTTTTGAACTGTTGTGTTTTCATTTTCATTTGTTTCCATCATTTTTAAAAAAATTTTCTGTAATTTCCTGGTTGAACTATTCATTCTTTAGTAGGATGCTCTTTAGCCCCCATGTATTTGAATTCTTTCCAACTTTCCTCTTGTGACTGAGTTCCAGTTTCAAAGCATTGTGGTCTGAAAATATGCAGGGAATGATCCCAGTCTTTTGGTACTGGTTGATCTGATTTGTGATCCAATATGTGATCTTTTCTGGAGAATGTTCCATGTGCACTCGAGAAGAATGTGTATTCTGTTGCTTTAGGATGGAATGTTCCGAATGTATCTGTGAAGTCCATCTGGTCTTGTGTGTCATTCAAAGCCATTGTTTCCTTGTTGATCTACTGCTTAGAAGATCTGTCCATTTCAGTGAGGGGGGTGTTAAAGTCCCCTACTATTATTGTGTTATTATTAATGTATTTCTTTAATTTTGCTATTAAGTGGCTTATATAATTAGCTGATCCCATTTTAGGTTCATCAATATTTACAATTGTTCTATCTTCTTGTTGGATAGATCCTTTAGTTATGATCTAGTGTCCTTCCTCATCTTTTCTTATAGTCTTTGGTTTAAATTCTGATTTGTCTGATATAAGGATTGCCATCCCAACTTTCTTTTGATGTCTAATAGCATGATAAATGGTTTTTGACATCCTCACTTTCAATCTGGTGGTGTCTTTGGGTCTAAAAATGAGTCTCTTGCAGACAGCACTTCAATAGGTCTTGCTTTTTTATCCAGTCTGATACCCTGTGGTTTTGATTGGGGCATTTGGCCCATTTTACATTCAGAGTAACTATGAAAGATCTGAATTTAGTGCCATTCTATTTCCTGTAAAGTCACATTTCTGTATATTATCTCTATTCCTTTCTGGTATATATTACTTTGGGCTCTCTCTTTGCTTAAAGGATCCCTTTTAATATTTCTTATAGGGCTGGTTTGGTGATCACAAATTCTTTTAGTTTCTGTTTGTCCTAGAAGCTTTTTTATCTCTCCCTCTACTTTGGAAGTGAGTCCAAGATAGCAGAGGAGTAGGAAAACTTAGTTTCATCTGGTCCCAGGAATTCAGGTAGGTAGCTATCACATCATTCTGAACACTTGCAAACTCAACTGGAGATCTAAGAAAAGAATAGCTGAAACTCTACAAATTGAAAAGCAACTACTTTCTGCAAGGTAGGAGGTGCAGAGAAGTGAATCTGAGGCAGTATGTGGGAAGATAAAAGGTTGGGGGGAGGGAGCCTCCACAACCTGGCTGCCAGAAAGTGATATAGCAGCAGAATGCAAAATCAGAACTTTTGGAAGTCTGCTCATCTGAGGGATGTCCCTGCCTGAAAGGTGCTCAGATCACAAAGCAGGGGCAGAATCTTAGGTGAGACAGTAGGGTCTCAGTATCCCTGGGTCCACAGGAAGACCAGGGATGACTGAGTGCAGCAGAGTTCCCAGGTATTGGAGCCTGGGAGCTGGCTGCAATCAGCAAGTCCAGGAGTGGGCTTTCAGTTCAGGTTGTTATAAACCATGAACTGTGGCACAGTTGGGTGACTGGTCTTCAAGCCGAGGCCCAACAAATGGCAGAACCAGCAAGAACCCCCTTCCTCCCCCAGGAGAAATTGTGCAGGAGCATGCTGCAGGAGTCTTCAGGGTTTGGGGACTTGAAATGGGGTTGAGTGCCTGAGATACAAATGCTTGGTCACAGGCTGGATTAGCACAGAGTGAAGATGGAGACCAGGAATACAGAAGTGATTGACTACTTTTCCCTGAGGGTGCACTGAGGAGTGGTTTCCCAAGCTTTGGCCTCGGGGGTTGGAGACTGGGAGGCTGCCATTTTCATTTGCATCCACTAAAGTTGTGCAGAAAGCCTTCAGGGAAAAAAAGCCACATTGAGCAATCTGGAGCAGATTAGTTACCTTGGTTCCCTAGCAAAGGCAGTGCAATTCTACCTGGGGCAAAGACACTAGAGAATCAATGCTACAGGCCCCTCCTCCAGAATATCAGCAAGAAGAGCCAACGAGGACCAAGTTTACCAATCATTGAGAAGTGCAAAACTCCAGCGCTAGGGGAATATAATATATAGAATTCATGGTTTTTTCACACGATTCTTTAGTCTTTCAATTTTAATTTTTTTCTCTTTCCTTTTTCAATCAACTTCTTATTTTATCAGCTTTAAAAAAATTTTTAATATTTATTTTTATAGTTACAGTCTATCCTTTCATTGTATTTATTTTTGTCTGTCTGTCTGTCTTCCTTCCTTCCTTCCATCCTTCCTTTACAATTTTAGGGTGCAGTTTCTTCTAACAGACCAAAATACACCCAGAATCTAGTGTATGGCTCTGTTCTCATTTGTCTGATTATATTCTCTTGTGGGTCTTCCTTTCTTTCTTTCTTTCTTTCTTTCTTTCTTTCTTTCTTTCTTTCCTTCCTTCCTTCCTTCCTTCTCCTTCTTTTTGTTAAAGTCTTTTTAAATATTCATCATTAAAATCACATTCTGTCCTTTCAAAGTATTTAATTTTATTTTTGTATATGTAAAAGTTTTTCTTTCTTTATAACTTTGAGATGTAGTTTCTTCTAACAAGTCAACCAAAATACAATCAGGATATAAAGTATTGCTCTGTTCTCTTCACCTGTCTGTTTATAGTCCTTCTTTTTTTTCCCTCTTTTAATTTTCATTTTTAGTTACATTCTATCCTTTCATTATATTTAATTTTATTTTTGTACATATATAAGTTTTTCTCTCTTTACAATTTTGGGATCTAGTTTTCTAACAAACAGATCAAAATACACATGGGTCCCAGTGTATTGCCTTATTCTGTTCACCTGTCTGATTATAGTCTCTCTCTCTCTCTTTTTGGTTTCGGGTCTCTTCTGATTTGTTTAGTGTCTATTTCTCTGGGGTCATTATTGCCATTTTAGTATTTTGTTCTCTAGTTCCTGTATTATTCTCTGAACAGAATGACAAGGTGGAAAAACTCACCTCAAAAAAGGACAACAGTCAATACTGACTGCCAGGGACCTAGTAGGTATAGACATTAGTAAGATGTTGAAACTAGAATTCAGAATAACAATTATAAAGATACTAGCTGAGCTTGAAAAACACATAGGAGATACTAGACAATCCCTTTCTGGAGAAATAAAAGAATTATAATCTAGTCAAGTCAAATCAAAGAGGCTATTAATAAGATGCAATAAAAATGGAGGCTCTAACTGCTAGAAGAAATAAGGTAGAAGATAGAATTAGTGATATAGAAGACAAAATGATGGAGAGTAAAGAAATTGAGAAAAAGAGAGATAAATAATTACTGGATCACAAGAGGAGAATTTGAGAGACAAGTGATACCATAAAGTGAAACAAGTTTAGAATAATTGGGATCCCAGAAGAAGAGGAAAGAGGGTGGTGCAGAAGGTATACTAGAGCAAATTATAGCAGAGAACTTCCTTAAACTGGAGAAGGAAACAGGCATCCAAACCCAGGAGGAACAGATTCCCCCTCAAAATCAATAAAAATAGGTCAACATCCCAACATGTAATAGTGAAATTTGCAAACCGCAGAGACAAAGAGAAAATCCTGAAAGCAGCTTGGTACAAGAGGTGTGTAAACTACAAGGATAGAAACACTGGCAGAAGACCTAGCCACAGAGACCTGGGAGGAAAGAAAGGACTGGCATGACATATTCAGGGTGCTAAATGAGAAAAATATGCACCCAGGAATACTTTGTCCAGCGAAGATGTCATTCAAGATTTCATTGTTTTTTTATGGCTGAGTAATAGTCCATTGTGTGTGTGTGTGTGTGTGTGTATCTACATATATACCACTTCTTTATCCATTCATAAGTTGATGGATACTTGGGCTGTTTCCATAGTTTTTCTATTGTAGATAATGCTGCTATAAACATCAAGGTACATGTAGCCCTTTGAATCAGTATTTTTGTATTCTTTGGGTAAATACCTAGTACTGCTATTCCTGCATCATAGGGTAGTTCTATTTTTAACTTCTTGAGGAAACTCCATACTGTTTTCTAGAGTGGCTGCATAAATTCGAATCCCCACCAACAATGTAAGAGGGTTCCCTTTTCTCCATATCCTTGCTAAAACTTATTCCTTGTATCATTGATTTTAGCCATTCTGACAGGTGTGAGGTGATAGTTCATTGTAGTTTTGATTTGTATTTATCTGATGATCAGTGATGTTGAGCATCTTTTCTTATGTCCGTTAGTCATCTGGATGTCTTCTTTGGAAAAATGTCTAATCATGTTTTCTGTCCATTTTTTAATTGGATTATTTATTTTTTTGGATGTTGAGTTTTATAAGTTCTTTGTATATTTTGGATAATAACCCCTTCTCAGATATTTCATTTGTAAATACCTTCTCCCATTCCATCTGTTGCCTTTTAGTTTTTTTTTTTTAAGTTTTTTGTTTTTTGTTTTTAAAGATTTTATTTATTTATTTGACAGACAAAGACCACAAGTAGGCAGAGAGGCAGGCAGAGAGAGGGGAGAAGCAGGCTCTCTGCTGAGCAGAGAGCCCAATGCGGGACTCCATCCCAGGACCCTATCATGACCTGAGCCAAAGGCAGAGGCTTTAACCCACTCAGCCACCCAGGAGCTCTGCCTTTTAGTTTTGTTGATTGTTTCCTCTGCTGCAGAAGCTTTTTATGTTGACGCTGTCTGAATAGTTTATTTTTGCTTTTTTTTTCTCTTGCCTCTAGAGATATATCTAGAAATAAATTCCTAAGGCTGATGTCAAAGAGGCTATTGCCTGTGTTCTCCTCTTGGATTTTTATATTTTCATGTCTCATATTCAAGTCTTTAATCCATTTTGAATTTATTTTTGTGTATGGTGCAAGAAAGTGATCCAGTTTCATTCTTTTGCATGTAGCTGTCCAATTTTCCCAACATCATTTTTTGAAGAGATTGTCTTTTTCCCATTGAATATTCTTTACTGCTTTGTAAAGTTTTATTGTTGTGGGTTCATTTCTGGGTTTTCTATTCTGTTCTGTTGCTCTAGGTGTTTATTTCGGTGCCAATGCCAAACTGTTTTGATCACTACAGCTTTGTAATATAACTTGAAGTTCAGAATTATGATGTCTCCAACTTTGCTTTGTTTTCCAAGATTTTTTTTTTTTTTTTTTTTTTACTGTTTGGGGTCTTTTCTGGTTCCGTACAAATTTTAGGGTTGTTTGTTTTAGCTCTGTTAAAAATGTTATTGGCATTGTGATAGGAATTGCATTAAATGTGTAGATTGCTTTTGAAAATATAGATATTTTAGCAATATTTGGTCAATCCATGAGCATGGAACATTTTTCCATTTCTTTGTGTCATCTTCAGTTTCTTTCATCAGTGTTTTATAGTTTTTCAGAGTACAAGCCTTTCATCTCTTTGGTTAGCTTTATTCCTTGGTATCTTATTGCTTTTGGTATAACTAAATAAGATGGTTTCCTTAATTTCTTTCTGCTGTTTCATTATTAGTGTATAGAACTGCAACAGATTTTTGTGTGTGGCTTTTATATCCTGGAAACTTACTGAATTCTTTTATCAGTTCTAGCAGTTTTTTGGTGGAGTGTTTCAGGTTTTCTCTAGAAAGTATCACATCATCTGCAAATAGTGAATGTTCTGCTTCTTTCTTGCCAATTCGTATGCCTTTTATTTCCTTGTGTTGTCTGACTGCTGTGGCTAGGATTTAGAGTACTATGTTGAATAACAGTGGTGAGAGTGGACATCCTGTCTTGTTCCTGATGGTAGAGGAAAAGCTCTCAGTTTTTCCCCATTTAGGATGATAATAACGGTGGGTTTTTCATATATGGCCTTTATTACATTGAGGTATATTCCCTTTAAACCTACTTTGATGAGGGTTTTATCATGAATGGATGTACTTCATCAAATGTTTTTTCTGCATCTATTAAAATGATCATATGGTTCTTATCCTTTCTTTTATGAATGTGATATATCACGTTGACTGACTTGCAAAAATTTAACTACACTTGCAACCCAGAAAGGAATCCCACTTGATCATGGTGGATGATTTTTTTAATGTATTGTTGGATTTGGTTTGCTAGTATTTTATGAGAATTTTTGCATTCATGTTGATCAGGAATATTGACCTATAGTTCTTTTTTTTTTTTAAGATTTTATTTATTTATTTGACAAAAGAAAGAGATCACAAGCAGGCAGAGAGGCAGGCAGAGAGAGAGGAAGGGAAGCAGGGAGCTCAGCAGGGAGCCTGATGGGGGGCTCCATCCCAGGACTCTGGAATCATGACCTGAGCCGAAGGCAGAGGCTTTAACCCCTGAGCCACCCAGTTCTCTTTTAAGAGAACTAAAAAAAGTTCTCTTTTTTAGTGGAGTATTTATCTAGTTTTGGTATCAGGATAATGCTGGCCTCATGAATGAATTTGGAAGTTTTCCTTCTTTTCTATTTTTGAGAGGAGTAGTTTGAGAGGAATAGGTATTATTAACTCTTCTTTAAATGTTTGGTAGAATTCCCCTGTGAAGTCTTCTGGCCTGGGACTTTTGTTTTTTGGGGAGTTTTTTAATTACTTATTCAATTGCTTTGCTGGTTATTGGTCTGTTCAAGTTTCCTATTTCTTCCTGTTTCAGTTTTGGTACTTTATATGTTTCTAGGATAAATTCCTAGAATTTCTTCCAGATTAATTTATTGGTATATACTTTTTCATAATATTCTCTTATAATCTTATTTCTGTGGTGTTGGTTGTTATTTCTTCCTCTCATTTGTGATTTTATTTATTGGGGTGATTTTTCTTTTTGATAAGTCTGGCTAGAGGTTTATCAATTTTATTAATTTTTTCAAAATTAATAGCTCCTGGTTTCATTGATCTATTCTCTCTCTCACTTTTTCTTTTGTTTCAGTATCATTGACTTCTGCTCTAATCTTTGTTATTTCCTTCCTTCAGCTAGCTTTATGCTTTATTTGTTGTTCTTTTTCTAGCTTCTTTAGGTGTACTATTAGGTTGTTTATTTCAGATTTGTCTTGCTTCTGAAGGCAGCAATATATTTCCCTCTTAGGAATAAAAGTGGTCCTAAAAGGTCCTAAGACTGTTTTTTCATTTTCATTTGTTTCCATATGTTTTTTATTTCTTCTTTGACTTCCTGGTAGTGGAAGTCTGGTGTTTAGTAGTATGTTGTTTAACCTCCATGTATTTGTGTTCTTTCCAAATTTTTTTGTGGCTGACATCTCTTTTCATAGTATTGTGGTCAGAAAAGATGCATGTTATTATTCCAGTCTTTTGTGTTTGTTGACACTTGTTTTGTGACCTAATTTGTGATCTTCTGGAGAATGTTGCACGTGCACTTGAAAGGAATGTGTATTCTGCTATCTTAGGATAGAATGTTCTGAATATATCTGTAAGCCTACATAGTCCAGTGTGTCATGCAAAGCTATTGTTTTTGTATTGATTTTCTGTTAGATGTCTATCCATTAATGTCAGTGGGGGTGTTAAAACCCTCTTCTATTATTGTATTAGTATCAATTAGTTCTTTTATGTTTGTTATTGTTTTAGATATTTGGGTGTGCCCATGTTGGGTGTGTACATATTTATGAATGTTAGATCTTCTTGTTGGATTGTCCCCTTTACTATGATGTAGTACCCTTCTTTATTTCTTGTTATAGTATGTTTTAAAGTTTTGTTTGTCTGATACAAGTATTGCTACTCCATCTTTCTTTTGACATCCATTTGCATGACAGATGTTTCTCTATTTCCTCACTTTCCATCTGCAGGTGTCTTTGGTCTAAAATGAGTCTCCTCTAGGCAGTATATATATAGGTCCTTTTTTTTTTTAAATTTTTTCGGTCCATTCTGACACCCTATGTCTTTTGAGTGGAGTGTTTAGTCCACGTACATTCAAAGTAATTATTGTTATGTATTTATTGCCATTTTATTACTTATCATTGTTTCTGAAGATTTTCTCTGATCCTTTCTTCTGATCCTTTGTCACTTTTGATCTCTCTTTTGCACTCAATCAGTTCCCTTTAATATTTGTTGCAGACTTGGTTCAGTGGTCATGAACTCCTTCAGTTTTTGCTTGTCTAGGAAACTCTTCATCTCTCCTTGTATTCTGAATGATAGCCTTGCTGGACACAGTATGTTTGGCTGCAGATTTTTCCCATTCTGCACTTTGAATATATCATATCACTCCCTCTGTCTTACCAAACTTCTGTTGAGAAATCTCCATGTAGCTTTATGGGTCTTCCCTTGTGAGATAAGGACTACTTTCGGCTTCTAGCTTTTAAGAATTTTTTCTTTATCACTTTATTTAGAAAATTTACTTACAATATGTCTTTGTGTTGGTCTCCTTTTGTTAATTTTGATGAGAGTTCTGTGTGCCTCCTGGACCTGGATGCCTGTTTCCTTCTTCACATTAGGAAGTGTTCAGCTATTATTTCCTTAAATAAATTTCCTGCCCCCTTTCCTTCCTTCCTTCCTTTCTCTTCCCACTCCTCCTCCCTCACCCCTCCTTCTCCCTCTTTATCTCCTCCTCCTTCTTCTTCTCTTCTTGGAAGAAGAATTCCTATAATACAAATATTATTTTATTTGGTGGAGTCACAATGTTCCTAAGTCTGTTCTTGTGTTCCATAATCCTTTTTCTCTTTGTTCAGATTCATTATTTTCCATTATTTTGTCTTCTAGTTCACTAATTCATTCCTCTGTTTCTTCCAGCCTGTTGTTGATTGCATCAAACCTGTTTTCAATCTCATTTATTGCATTCTTTATCTCTGATGAATTCTTTTTTAACTCTTTTTTTTCCCCTGTGGTAAGGATCTCCCTGATGTCTTCTATTCTCTCCTTAAGGCCAGTGAGTATCCTCATGATTTTTGCTTTAAATTCACCATCAGACATGTTACTTATATCTGTTTTGCTTAGATCTCTGGCCATGGCCTTATCTTGTTCTTTCATTTGGGATAAATTTGTCCATTTTTGCCTTTTGTCTTAGTCTCTGCCTTCTTCTGTGTATTAGAAAAGTCAGTGATATTTTCTATTGCTGAACATAATGTCTTTATCATACAGTGTCCAGGGCCTGGCACTTCAGGGGATGTCTTCGGTGTGTTCTGTGTGTGCTCTGCTCTTGTGTTGTGGATGCTCTCCCCTTCAGGCCAGTCATCTGCAGAGGCTCTCCTCGCCTGTTGTGGGCAGTGTTTGGTCCTTGGCCTGAACATGTCAAGTTTTAACTACTCTGATATCACTTCTATGAGAGCTGAGGTCCTGCAGAACTCTCTGGTTGGAAGATATGGTGGTGGCAGGGTTTGTGCTAGTCTTCCGGGGGAGGTGCCCAGTGCATTAGACAGGGAAACTTGACTGAGGGGGTAGAGCCAACGAAGTACAGGGGGTGGGGCTTGATGCAAGCAAGTTAGGTAGCCAGTATAGGTGCTGGGCTGCTTCCTGCAGGTGGCTCTATGTTTTTGCTGAGGAGTGGGGGAGGGAAATGGCTCTAGCCAGCTCCTTTGTTCCCACAGAAGCATCTCCATGAACACTGCCTCTCAGACACATGTGCCAAGAAATCAAATAAATTCCCAGCTGTGTATCTCAGATGTTGTTCAGTTCACTGTTTCCATGCTGTCTGTTTCCAGATTTTTTGCCTGCCCTCTCTCCAGGAACAGCAGAGTGCCTTCCAGTTTCTATCCTAGTCAAGTCCACTGACCTTTATAACTGTAGGCTTTAAGACCCACTGGTTGCAAGACCTCATGAAATTCAGTGCCTCTTGTTTTCCAAGCCAATGGCTTTGGGGGAAATGTTTTCCTTATGTGTTCCACTGCATGCTCCCCACTTCTCTCTTACCCTTCTCCATGACTAGAGCTTCCTCTCCTCCACAGCACCTGCGATTGATATGTTTCTCCCTTAAACCACGTCTCTGCACTCCCTAACTTCTTCAATGTATCCTCTTCTGTCCCCCTAGTTGTGGAGTGTGTTCTGTCAGTCTTCGGGTCTTTTCCTGGGGTATTTAGGATGATTTAATGGTTATCTAGTTGTATTCCTGGGATAAGACAAGCCTAGAGTCCTACTCCACCACTGTCTTTCCTCTCCTATATTCCAGTTCTTCCTGTTTTTGATATCTTCTTGAGATCACATGAAAGGGTCACAGAAGGTTGACATCAGCTACCTACTGCAGTTTTAGTGCACAGTTTTCTTTATAGATTCTGGATACAAATCTTTTTTAAGATATATGATTTGAAAATATTTTCTATCAGACTGGGGCTTGTCTTTTAATTTTAACGGTATCTATAAAAAGACAAAAGTTTTAAAATTTTGATGAAGTCCAATTAATCAATTTTTCTTTTATAGGTCACGATTTGAATGTTACATCTAAGATAGCTAACACAATTACAAAAATATTTTATCTCACATTTCCCCTAGAATTTTTATAGTTTTATCTTTTATATTTAGGTCTATGACCCATTTTTAGTTGTTTTTTTTTTGTATGTAGTGTAATAATTTAAGATTATTACCTGCTTTCTTTGCATATGAATATCCAATAATTCTATCACCATTTGTTGAAAAAGTTATCCTTTCCCCACTGAGTATCTTTGGCTCTTTGTCAAAAATTGAATGACAATAAATATAAAGGCTTATCTCTGAACCTTCTATTCTGTTCCATTGATCTATATATCAATTTGATACTGGTCACACCACCTTGATTATTATAGCTTTATAATAAGTTTTGAAGTTGGGTGGTGACATTCTCCTTTGTTCTTCATTTTTAAGTCATTATCCTGTACTACTTCTTTAACTGTAGGCAATGGTTTAATATCCAATTTAATTTCCAATCCCAAAAAAGTTATTGAAAAGGAGATTGTCTTTCCTTTACATCTCTATAACGTGTTAGGATCTTCTTACTGGCTCATATATAAGTTAGTTTTTGTAACATAACATACCATCTCAAACCTAGTGGCTTCATAGAATACAAATTTATGTAGCTAACAATTCCAGGAGTCAGGAATTTGGGATGTGCTAAGCTGAGCAATTTTTTTCCTCATGCTTTTTCATGTGTCTGTGTTCAGCTGCCAGTCCCTTTGGCAGTTCTACTTCCGGGGTTGACTGGATATCAGCTGGGGCAATGGTGGGTAACTAGGTCATGTGCTTCTCATCTTCTGTCAGACTAGCCTGAGCTTGTTCCCATGGCAGCAGAGTACCGATAACTAAGTGGGAAAACTTTTCATTACTTTGCTAGTGTCTCTCTTGCTAATGTCTGATTGGTCAAAACAAGCAACAAAGCCAAGACTAATGTTAATTTGGGAGTTCCACCAAAAGTGAATACAGGGATGTGTGAACTAATTGAAGGCATTGCTGGGGTCAGTCCACCACAGTTTTTGGCAGCCTGGTGGAATTAGCTGCTTTGAATATGAAAAGAACCAAGTTTCTGGGGATGTGTCAAACCAAAGTCTAACAAACCAGTTATTTCACAGCAGCAGTTTTTGGTCATTAGGACTTCCTTTTCCACAGTTTTCCAATCCATATAGTCTACATCTCATCCAGTTGCTAACACTAGAGACTACAGACACAGAGAAATAAAATGGCTCCTTATAATTTTCCTTAGGACCACAAAACTTTTAGTTTGGGGAAACCATAAGAGCTCAAAATATTTCCTCACTAAGAACATTTAGGAACCTTCAATTTCAACTCTTCCTACCTTAACATGATTTACTTTCAGAACAGAATAATTTTAGAGATCTTAGTGATCATATAGACCAAAACTGAATGTTGTACCTTAGAGTTTCATAGAAGGGAAATTTTTGTCTTTACATGACAAAATCTAAACATCAGGTCATCCTGACATTAGGATTCACCACTTCTGTATAAATAAACAAATCACAAAAGTGTTTTCCTGTATTTTTCTGGAAAAAAAATTATAAGGAGCTACTAGGTTTTTGGTAGGAGGTGAAGCTTTAATTCCAAGTTCATAAGAGTGAAAATTAATTCATTACTGTCTTTTTTCTCCATGCGATATGGGTCATCATCTGCATTAGCGTCCCTGCTGCTACTTGCTGTTATGAAAACAATTAGAATATTTTAGCAAATGTGTGGACTTGGGAGTAAGTGAGAGGAAGGAAGCTGCATGGTCTCTGCTCTGACCAGTGAATTAAGATGACCTCCTGCAAGTCTTTTTTTTTTTTTTAGATTTTATTTATTTATTTGACAGAGAGAGACACAGCAAGAGAGGGAACACATGCAGGGCGAGTGGGAGAGGAAGAAGCAGGCTTCCCGCTGAGCAGGAAGCCCGATGTGGGGCTCGATCTCAGGACCCTGGGATCATGACCTGAGCTGAAGGCAGACGATTAACGACTGAGCCACCCAGGCACCCCAGACCTCCTGCAAGTCTTTGGTGAATAGTTTCAGCATGTTAGAACAGTAGCTCTGGGTTAAAAATGTTACTTGGGTCAACCAGGAAAACTCACCATGGTTGATCTTATGTTGAAAACAATAATTCAGCAAATAGTTTACAAATAAGATCTCTTTGAAAATTGGGGTTGATCTGAGTTGTCTTTATTTCACAATATACAGATAAAAGCTGGATTTATACGGGAATTTAGATAGACTTTTTTGGCTAAACTGATCAATTAATTCACTTCCATGCCAAAAATGTAACCAAGGCTCCTTGATTTCCTCCTCCTTTGACAAGCTTGTTGATTAAAATTATTATTTTAGCATATTATGGTGGGATTGTGGCTATAGAATTGGACCTAAAAAATTTAAATCACTGCCAGTCCAGATCACTGCAGGTGTCTAGGAAGAGACGGGTTTCTTAATGTTGATTATGCTGGCTGTCATTATATAGAGAAGCTTCATAGGAAATGAAGGGTTGTCCTTGGTCTGAGATAGGTGTAATGGCTGCCTTGTAGAATGGTGGTTTCATTGAATCACCTGCAGGCTCCAGAGTCTATTTAAATATGTGGATGAAACAAGAAAGGTGCTGTCTGACAAAGATGAGTGGCTTTGTTAATTAAATTGCCAGTGGAAAATTTATGAGCTTTAATTAGTATGAAATAAGCCACAGAAATAAAGATAGTGATTAAAGCATGCTAATCTGATTCGAATCACAGCCTGTGTGGTTTCAGGCTACCTGAAAATATATAGAGACTCGCCAGGCCAGCAGAGGCTGGGAAGATGTAGGAACCTGTTTAGAAGAAAGGACTTGCACCCAAACCTGGAGCTGCTGATGGGTTGCTAAATCATTTGGGGGGGGAAAATGCCTGAAAAAAACCTGAAAAGCAGAGGCATTGTGGAATTGATAAAAGCCTTCTTTCTGGGAGGAAGCCTGTAAAATCCATGGCCACCTGCCGTGAAGGGAACTGAATCCAACTTCAGAGCTCTCACTAGCAGAGCAAGATTTTACCCAGCCTCTCAAAGCTTCACACTTACAAAAAGTCTGTAGAGTCAAAAGATTGTGAGCTGTCCATACATTCTTTATTCAGACCCCCACAATGAAAGCAGCGTTTGTTCAAGACATTTAGACAAAGAATACCCAAGTATCTCGTGTATGGAGAGGAATGTTAAATTCAACACAGTACAAATCACACCATGAAAGTATCATGTGAATCCTCTCCAATGTTCAATGCCTTGGTCTAACTTCGTATCAGACTAATTTTAGAATATGAGTGTAGATAGACGGAAACTTTCCACTTCCCCTCCAGCAATTCCCAGTTCTCCCTGCCCTATTTTCCGGTCAGTAAAGCTTCCCATCACCTCAAAGCCTGGTTGCGAAAACTGGTCATGTGTCTCCATTATTTCCTCCGTGTGCCATGCAGAGCCTTGTTTATGAGGATTTCATAATATTTAGATGGTTATAAACTAACAGAAACCATAACAAAACTTCATTTTTCAAACAAATCATAACGGAAGATGTTAGAAGATAGTCAATTATACATTAAATAAAATGGCACAGTTTGTACTGACTTAGGGTTTTAATATTTGGCATCAACTCTTTAAATTTTCAATCCTTTGGTGTGGGCTTGTTATAAGAAAGGATTTTCCTTTGGTGTCACAAATGCTGAGACATAAGAAGAAATTTATTTTAAGTGGCTAGTATAATGACAGGAGGTTATGGCCATTTCAAATCAAATTCATTTAAAAAAAAGTAGACATTTTTATTGTCAATTTGATAGCATAGATTTCAGCTACAATTGTGTCACCCTGCCTATTGAAGTGATTTAGTTCAAAATAAACCAACATTTTTCACTATAGATTTTTCATTAAAAATACCTGTTAAGACAAAAGAATTTTCTTTGGTGCTTATGGCTAGAATATAAAATGGTGGAATGAACAAATGCTGAAATATACTTGGATTAAGTTCATTAATTCAATTCCTTAAATGTCTCTAATTCATTAATCATAAGTCACAGTATATAATTTATGGCCATCACAAAAGATGATGTGAAGTTGAATTTCGGTTGCACTGCTATGTATGTGGTAACAGAAATATTTTTTCTTAGCCAATGAATACTTGTTGAGAACCCCAGAAGATGCATTATTCTGTCCTGTATGTTGCTATCTTTTTCAAAGAATAGATATGATCTGGTGATAGAATACTTGTCTTTCTTAGATTTTTAATAGAGACATCCTGATAATGGGTGTTCAATATAGACATTTAGAGTTACAAATAATAACTAAGTAGAACATTGATTTTTTTAGTTCAGAGTCTGTTCTCCCTCCCTCCCTTTCTTCCGAGTCTGAAAGCCCTTAGTTGGGGCTGAGCGAAGTAGGCACCTCTCAGTGGCAAAGGCAGTGAGATGGGACAGTTACTGTTGCCTGAGCAGGTTGAAGGTGGTGTTTGCACTGACTGGGGTAGGTGTGAAGCCCCACTGAGAGGTGCTGGGATGAGCAGGTTTTCTTCACAGGGAGGGGCAAGTGAGATGTTTATGGAAATGGCAGCAAGAGATGCTGGAGTCAGGTGGGTGAAAAGGCCTTGCTACAAAGAAGCAGAGGCTTAGGAGGCTCACTGATGGATACAGAAGACCGACTGGTAGAGGAGGAGAAAGTCCACATGTTGGATGATTATGGCCTGGCCTGGGAACTTGGAGCTCCAGTGGGTGCAAAGGGCATGTGCATAGTCTGGCAAAGTGTACAGCCCAAGAGGGAGGAGAAGTCTGCGGTGTTCAGGCACTGGTGGTGTGACCCACCACAGGTCACAAAGGCTGAGAATAAGGTGAGGAGAGCACCCTGGGTGGCAGACCAAGGTAATGGCAGCAGCAATGTGGGGCAGATCAGAGCCTCACATGCAGAGGACACCCGTGCACCTGTGGCTAGGGGTGGTGAGAGAGCACCTGCATGGAATTTGGGGTAGAGGTGGTCTCATGGGGAACTGGTCACACTTTGGGGGACTGAGTGAATAAGAAAGTATAATGAAGATAAAAAGGAAAGAGAGGAAGCGAGAAAACTGGAATAAACCCATGAGGTTAGTCTGGAATTATGGTATTGGTTTCAACTCATAGTTTTCAGTATTTAGGTATAGGTGGATATATACATATGTAAATAAATATTGATAAGGTTGTATGTATGTATACATTTATATATATAGTATATGTATGCATATACATTCATGTATTTCCTAACTGTGTCCAAAGAGAGATCCTGAGATACTGGTACCTCAAACCCATGCTTCAGTAAGAACCAGAATTCATTGGAGAAATGGCTGATTCGAGTGACAGATCAGGATAATTACAAAATAAATGTGAGGTTCCTCATTATGCTAGACATTAAGGAAGTACTCAAGTGAAGAGGACATTTCAAAAAGACATAGAAAGCCCAGATGGCTGAACAAGAGACAATTTCAGTATCAAAATAAATAACAATAGTAAACTTTTTCCTTACGGTAGACTACCAACTGCCTAATGTATACGGAGGAGGAAAATCATTTGGCAGCCAATGTAATAATAATTCATGCAAGAAACAGCAATGGATGCAATTAAGTGGTAGAAAATTTGATGAATATTAGAAGAAGCTCTTAAAGTAACTTCCTAAAGGGGCAAAGAGTAGCTTTATGGAAAAGAAATCTGCAGACAACAACCTGATCAAGTGAACAAGATGAACATTACCAAATGGGACAAAGTAAAATCATATAGCACCTGATGCGGTACAAGAAGACCACAGTATCACATTTGTGATATTTCTGCCAAAAACAGATCATATAACCATGAGGAACCTAAACATAACCATGAGGAAAGGTCAGAGAGCCAGAGTGAAGGACACCCATCTAAACGGCAGGCCTGTAATCATTAAAGTTATCAATGTCACTAAAGCCAAGGGAGCCTGGAGGAACTATTTGAGACTGAAAGGGGTTAAAGAAACATGGTCACCAAAAAAGATCCTCCATTGGAACTCTTTGCTAAAACACACTCTTGCCCAACTGGGGAAACTTGTATGTAGATTAGATGGTAATGACATATTAATACTCCGTTCTTTATTTTGATTATTTTGTTGGGGCTTTGCAGAAAAATATTACTTGTAGGAAATCATTCTAAAATAACTGACAGTAACAGGGCATCAAGGCAGCAAAACTATTTTGAAAGTCTGAAATCATTTCAAGAGAAAAAAAGTATCAGGAATCTAAGACAATCTGTTTTCCAGGGCTGCCCGTGTGATGAGCTGGTTGTTGGAGGGATGACAAGTCACGTCAGCTCTTTATGTTTCGATTTCCTCATCTCTTAAATAAGGGGGTTTGACTAAAGTATCTTACATCTCTTTATAGATCTAGTACCATAAGGTTCTCAGGTATCAATCAAGAACATCATCCTTAGCGGTTAGGCAAGAATGGGGTAAGTGGTAAAAAGCTCTGGCAGAAGAATCATTGTGGTCGTGTTTGGTGAGCCTGAGATTCCCTGTGGTGCCAGGTGGATGAGGAGGGTGTGCAAGGAAGGACCCTGCTGCAGGCACAGGATCCGAGCCCAGTTACACGTCAGGAAGAGATGATATCTGATTTTTTTTGTTGAGAGCTTTTTTTTTTTAATTTAAATCCAGTTAGCCAACATATAGTACATCATTAGTTTCAGATGTAGTGTTCAATAATTTATCAGTTGCATATAACTCCCAATGCTCATCACATCATGTGGTCTTCTTCATGCCCTTTACCCAGTTACCCCATCGCCCCACCCCCTCCCCTGGATTCCCTTCCCTTCCCTCTCTCCCTCTCTCATCCCTTTCTTTCCCTCCCTCCCTCTGTCCCTTCCTCCCTCCTTCTTTCCTTTATCTAGCAGACATTTATTAAGCACTTCCCACACTCAAGGCACTAGGTGAAAGGCTGTGGGGTGTAGAGGCAAAAAAAGATAGTTTCTGCCCTCAAATTGCTTACAGTCCCATAGAAGAGGAAAGACATACATGAAAAAGCAACAGCAAACAACAAAAAGTCCCAAACTCTGCTTCAGCTATACTAGCTGGGCCACTCTGGTGTTCCGAATTGAATCAGCCTCTTGATCAGCAGTCTTGTCCCCTCCCCTCCCTCAACACATTTTTCCTTCCCCTTATTTGATTCTTTTATAGACCAGGTGACAGGTGACATTGATAGCCATACGGTTTATCAGGAAAAAAATAAACCTTGGTCAGGGGAGCAGAACTCTGGAGACTATCTGCCTGATGCCTCTAGGAATAAAATGGAAATTCTCTCTTTGATTTTTAAACCCAGAGAAACTCTGCTTTCCCTTTCCTACTATAGGAAAAGCTGCAATTTAGCAATTTATGTATGAAATGGTTAATTTCATTAGGGTAAAATTGTGAGATACAATGTGAATTGGGTCCCTCTGAATATAAGCCATCTTTCAAGCTGGTAAAATGATAACGTGTATTAATTTATATAATATTGTTATAACACTGTATTATGACATTATATTATAATGTCAGGGAATTTATATGTACGCTACTGAAAATCAGCAAGAGCGTTAATCTGTACAATCTGTATTATTTTCTTTCTCAGTCATTTTGGAAAAGACATGGAAAATTATATTGCCTGAATAAAATATGTTTTAAAATGAATTTCCAAGTAAAATTTTTCCCAAATGTTCATCCTTGTTCATTAAGCCTACATAAAAGGGACTAAAGCAGCCATTAAGTGGTGGTTCAATGGCTCTCTGTTTGAAGTGTACACTACTGTTCCAACCCATAATGTGTCTATTGTTTTGGAAAATGCTAATTGTTAAATTGATTGTGATATTCATGTTCCAACACTCCAGTTGAACACTGCACAATGCCCCATGTGATGATGGAAAAGAGCTTGTTGTTTGATGCCCAGTGATAGCCGATCCACACAAATCCATCTCAATTGAGAAAGGTTGTTTCAGTGCCTTGATTGTTTTTCTAAATGCGCCTGGCTTAGACCAGAGAAGGGTAGTGCGAGAGAAGTGAAGTTGCTCAGATTCAGAGATGCTGAGCAAGGAAATTGCATTTGCTGTATTTGTAACGGATTTTGAGGGGGGCTGATAAAGCCAGCCTGGAATGGCCAAGTGCACGATGCACCAGGAGCTGGGAACGTGATTCCGGTCCTGCTCTGGCTCTCTCTGACTCTGTGAGATTGGCAGGTTACTTTTTGGGATCCAAAAAGTAAGGATATATGAAATATCACTATGTCAAATTCTTGCTTTTTATGGTACTCTAGTTAATATGGGAAAAACTGACAAATAACTTGCAACTAGTCTTTCATCAAAAGACACCAAGTCCCTTTTATGTGCTAAGAACTGTGTTTATACCAAAAGTATAAAGATCAATAAGATATAGTGTGTGTCATTGGGAGTTTATAATTTAGCCTGATACTGGCAGACTAGTGATAAATTTAGTGCAGTGATGTTATAATAAGTACCATAATACAACTAAATGTAATTTGAGATTCTAGATTTGATGCTGAAACAGAAAAAAAAAATTGCTATAATGAATATCGCCAGAAAAATTGTACTCAATTAATGTCAAATTTCCTGAGTGTGATAATTGTATTATGGTTACTTAAGAGAACATCTTTGTTCTTAGGAGACATGCTGACATATTTGGGGTCATAATGTCTGCATCTAGTCTCAAATGATTTGGTAAAATATATGTTTACACACATACGCATGTATATATATGAGAGAGGCTGAAAGCAGACACAGCAAAATGTTTACATTCGTAAAAGGAGTATATGGATATTTCTTTATCATTCTTAAATCTTTTCTGAAGGTAATAGCTAGGAAAAGTAATGTGTGATACAATGTAACAGGAATGCAAGATAATTGTAACAGCTAGTCCAATGAAACAGGTTGTTAAACTATCTCATTGTATAAGTCTGAGACCCCAAAGATGAAACACATTCGTGATAAGTGCCAATGATTCTACTCCAACACCCCCACAGGACCAGGTAAGATGGTGGCCCGGATCACGCCCAGTTCATTGGCTTCTTCCAGCTCCCAGGGAAGAAGAGGGAAGATTATGCCGAAGCAAAAGAATGGTTAAGTACTTGCCCAAGATTACACAGTAAGTCATGGAGCCAAGGAGTCAAAATCAGGCTTTTGCCAAGGGGTCTATTTGCTTTACCATGCTATGCTGCCTCTCATAACCTTGTGTTGAACTCAATTTGGATATTTCATGTTAGACCGTTTTTGTTTTTATTTTTTCTGCCTATTTTCTCAAGTTTAGTTTGGAACAAATATGTCCAAAGGAGCCCAAATTATGGTTGCATGATTTTTAGTGAATTAGTCAAATCGAAACTTTGCTGATCTGATTAATTCCAGAGCCCTGATGATTGTGATTTGGCCTGTCATAATGTTTATAATTGGTTATAAGTGACTTGTCTGGTCACTGATTTTGAAGACTTTCAGAGCAATCAGATCCAGTATATGCAGCAAGTTGGGTCTTTCAATATATATTTTAATGCATATGAAATACATGTATCTTAAAGGAAGTAATAACCATCCAATTCATCATCAGCAGAACCGAGATTAAAATATGAAGAGTGATATTGTGCACACCTTCTCCAAGACGTCATCCAAGCTGCTCTTATGGGAACAGTGTCTCAAGAAAGATTCTAGATCAGCTGGAGGGTAGGACAAGACTTCATCTTGAGTTTAGGAAACTCTAAGTATTTTGGAAGATATTCAGGAAGAAAGTTCTGAAAATTTTCTTTTCAGGGTCATAAAAAAAGAAGGTACAGTCAGATAGTTAGGACAAAGATATTGGGGGGAGAAAACTGTGACTCCTAAGGGACCTTTAGAAAAATCCCTTAAAAGAGTGCTTTGCTATTAGTAGAGGAGTCAGCATGGGAGTAGAGAGGATAGACTTTAAATTTAAAGGAATGATAATCTTTGGAGTCTGCAATTTGGAGCAACTAAGTCTTGCATTTTATTCCTCTGATGTTTGTTTCTTTTCACTGTGAAGATTCAACCTTCAAAGCAGAACGTGACAGGTTGTGCTCTGTTAATCTAGCCTTCTGGGAAACTGTCTTCAGTTGAATAATAGCAGCAAATCTGTGAGTTCACTCCTGTTCTCAGGGCTCATTCATCTCAACCAAGTGGCAGCAGAGGCCTTAAATGAGCCATACAGAAAAGTGCATCTCGCAAATAACTTCAACTGGGAGTTTTGAATAATGTTACTTTTAGGTTTTAAAAAAAGTTTTATTATGTTCATCATGAAACCTAATGTAAGGATTTTGCATTTGGAGAGGAGGAATTATAATGTGCAAATTTTCCAGAATCTAAATTATTTAAATGGTAATCTGAAGATGTTCCTTGTCAGAGTAATATTATTTTACACATGCTAGAGAAGAGGAACATTGTTCACCATCTCAACTAGAAATCCTGAACAGTAACTAGGGTATATTGTGAAGAGTTAGACAATGAGTTCTTGATACTTTTATTGTATCTGATATTTTTAATAATATTTCTGTCAATTCTCTTGAGATAATTTGTCTACATTAGAGAAATTTTGATTTTTTTGTCTATGATTTATACCTCTTCTTTGTTTTACTTTTCTTTTTTTTTTTCAGTCTCATTGAGATACAACTGATAAACAGCACCATCTAAGGTTACGATATATAGCATTATGACTTGACTAATATGCGTCATAAAATGATTACCACAGGGGCACTGGGGTGATTCAGTCGTTAAGTGTCTGACTCTTGATTTTGGCTCAGGTCATGTTCTCAAGGTTGGGAGATCAAGAGCCACATTGAGCTTCATGCTCAGTGGGGAGTCTGCTTGGGATTCTCTCTCTCTCTCTCTCTCACTCTCTCTCATCCTCTCCCCTCCCTCAAAGTAAATAAATAAATCTTAAAAAGAAATGATTACTACAATAAGTTAGCATCCATCATCTCATATAAATTTTAAAAAATGTTTTTTTCCTTATGATGAAAATTCTAGGATTTGTTCTCTTAGAGACTTTCAAATATGCCATATCGCTGTGTAACTGCAGTCACGATGGATGTTTTACATTACATTTCCAGGACTTATTTATCTCATAACTGGGAGTTTGTTCTTTTTGACTACTTTACTCCATTTTCCCCGTTCTCCGCCTCTGGTAATCACAAATCTGAGCTTTTCTTCTATGTGTTATGCCTCCCCCCGCCGCCCCAGATTTCACATATAAGTGAGATTATCAAGTATTTCTCTTTCTCTGTCCTATTTCACTTAGCATAATGTCCTCAAGGTCTGTCTGCATTGTTATAATGGCAAGATTTCCTTCCTTTTTATGGTTGACTATATATGCATACATACATACACACACATAACTTTGTTTCCAGTCTTGGCTATTGTAAATAATGATGCAATGAAATAAGTTTCCTTTTAATATTTTCCTATGACAAATGTAGGCCATAGTACGAACTAACCCTTGGTTTTATTTAATTGATCATTTATTATATAATGCTTGCTTTAATTTCTCATTGTTTTATGTATATAAATACTATTTCTCCTTGTTTAAGAGACACTGTTAGGGCCTCAGCAGAGGTGAAGGGAATAAAAGACACAGAGAGGTTCAGACTAATGGAATTCTCCTTGTGGAGAACTGGTTTCTCCCGGGGAAGGCTGGTGTTTTATAGAACAGTGCCTGGGGAACAGTGGTGACCCTGGTAACAATCTTGGTCAGGTTGTGATGCCAGGGGTCTAATCATTTGAAAAGGATATGGAGGTAGGAATTCAGGAGACAGGGATCAGGATGAAATTAGGGGATGCTATAACCTTAGTTTTGGGGAGTTCTAGCTTTAAGGAAGTTCTCGGCCAGCAATTGAAGGATGGAGGGAATATGTCCAGCCCCTAAGGCTAGAGGGGTTGCTGATCACTAATCAACAAGGACATTCACGCCCCTGAGTCTGGATCTCCTGAGGTCAGAACTCTTTGACAGATCAGATACTATGACTGGATCAAGAGCAGCATGGGATTTAAGGTCCATGTGCCACTTCTGATGGTATATTTATACATATATGTAGCAGGCTGTTCAACTGGGTGTTTTCACCTAGAGACCCAGACACAATAAATTACAAGAACCAAAATAAAATTTGTCATAGACTACCAAGATGAATGTTACTAATTCAAGTTTGAGCTGCTTATTTGGGTACTGGTTGCATGATTTTGGGACTCTTTATGGGGGCCCTTCACCAAGATCAAAAATAAGGGCAAAGTAAGATCAAGAAAGGATCTTGTGAGGACAAGTTCTATGTAGAAATGACACTAAGGGTGGGGAGCCTGGATGGTGCCATGGGATGAGCTTCCAGGATTCTTGGTTTTGGCTGAGGGTTGTGACCTCAGAGTTGTGGGATCCAGTCCTGAGTGGGGCTCTCAGCAGGACTCTGCTTGAATTTCTCACCCCCTCTTCCTCTGCCCCTCCCCACTGAACTTTCTCTTTCTTTCTAAAATAAATGAATAAAATCTTTAAAAGAAAGGAAGAAAGAAAGAAAGAAAGAAAGAGAGAAAGAAATGGCATTAAGGGGACAATGCCCTTAAGGGATGTATCCCCTTCGCTTAAGGCTGTTAAGGGCTGTCATCATGGATGACTTGGCCAGTTCACAGTTAAAGGACCACAGGGTCCCACTGGTCCCACAGTCATGCTTGAGAAAGCTGAAGTGGCTGGTGTGGAAGGAGAGAATGCTGTAGTTGAGAAGAAAATGCATTCCTCAGGAACACACGTCAGTAGGGTGTGAGTGCTGTGTCTGAGGGCATCATGGTGATGACATTTTTCTTTAGAGAGAGCAGTGCGGGAGGGGCAGAGAGAGAGCATCCCAAGCAGACTCCATACCCAGTGCAGAGCCTGAAGTGGGGCTCTGGCCTGTGACCCTGAGATCACGACCTGAGCTGAAATCAAGAATCGAAGAGTCAGGTGCTTAACCCACTGTGCCATCCAGGCGCTCCAATTCTGATGACATTTTAAAATGAATCTTGCCCAAGAGGTTTTCCTTCCAGGGTAAGAGGACCCAGGTGGTAACTAGCTGAAAGGTGTCCCCACTGGGGACAGAAGCTGAAGTGGGACTGAAAGCCACAGGCTCAAGGAGAGACGCTTCCCTGTCACAGGAGTGGCAAGTGATGGGGCCTGCAAAGGAAACCTCAAAGAACTAATATCAACGCCTTCAGGAGAAAGCCAGCTTTCAAATACCTGCAAAGCCTAGGAAACGTGACACCCACCTCTGACAGTGATGGTCATGTAAGAAGTATGGGTATTTCTGTTACTTTTATATCCAACCTCTTCCAGCCTTAGCTGGTGGAAGCAGAAAGGAAAACCGTTCAGCACGGCCTGCTACAGGCTTCCGCTGAAGGCAGAGCTGAGATTTAACTTTTAATCCAGTTAGAACTTGTTACTCTTATCTGGGAAAGGAAATTTACATTGCTTGAGGCCATATTTGGTAAAGTTACCACAGGCCTTTCTATTATGGAGACGTGGCCAAAAGAGTCTAGAAACGCCTTTGTTGTCACTCAAGGGCCAGAGGTTGGGCTATAAGCCCTGAACGGGTTTAATGGGGTGGAAGGAAGTAAGAATACAATTGCTTTTCTAATTCGCTCATTCATTTATCCATTCATCCAGTGCATATTTATTAAACACCTTCTATGTGCTAGGCGTTATTTTCAGCACTGAAAATAGATGACTGCAAAAATACTAAAAAAAAATCTGCTTTCGGATGTTTGATAGTCAGGAAGTATATGTTTAAAGTCGTGGAGAGGAATAGATAGAAGCATACATAGATAGACAGATCTCGGAATGAGCTGCCTGGACATTCTAGTTATTTTCTACCATCTCTTTGAAGTTGTGGTGGAAACCAAAGCTCGTACAGCAAGGGGAAGTCTTGTGATTGTTGTCCTCTCAGCCGACTTGCCTATATGCAAGATTGTTCTTGAATGTTCTGTGCTACTCTTCATTCATAGCTGTACCCTACTGCACCATGGTTGCTACATTAATCAGAGTTCTCCTAGCCTGCAAAGTACAACCTGGAAGTACTGCTGGTTTTCAACTGTTTATATAACTCAATTTGGTTTTGGATATTTTGTTGCAACACTGTAAGTCTCTGCTTAAAATTGTTTCTGTGACATAAAGACGGGCCATTGTTCTGCTCTTTGGTCCACAAGACCATTGAGAAGCAATCTGGACTCTGGTGACAAATTTTGCACGAGTTTCCAGGCAGGGATGAATTAGTGGGATTTATATTAAATGCAATTTACTCAGGGTCTGGCTGGTAATTTGCTTTGACCACTCCTCTGGGCTCCTGACTCCTGAATGTCCACTGAGACCCAGCCTGCCTTGCTGGTCCTACTAATGCAGGACTAGAAAAAAGGATCACTTTGACTTATGATGGGAAGAGAAAAATGTTCATGCTGAATGCTCTGCTATGGTGTCAAATCTTTTAAATGGGGTGTGCAGCTGTCTTTCTGAAAAATTTGCTCTATAATTCTTTCATCTTCACTTCTGTGCAGGGAAGCAAACCTAAACTAATGAAGTCCAAATTTTAAAGTTGAAACGTTTTGATTATTTAGCAATAGGGAAACGGCAGCATCTTTTATTAAAACATTAAAATAATTATTAATTGACATTTAAAATAAGAAATTTTTAAAACATAAAATTTTAAATTCTCTTGACAGACATTTACTTTTTAAAAACTTTTTGGGGGTGCCCAGCTGGCTCAGTCAGTAGAGTGTGAGACTCTTTTTTTTTTTTTTTTTTAAGATTTTATTTATTTGACAGAGAGATCACAAGTAGGCAGAGAAGCAGGCAGAGAGAGATGGGGAAGCAGACTCCCTGCTGAGCAGAGAGTCCGATGCGGGGCTCAATCTCAGGACCCTGATCTCAATCTCAGGACCCTGACCTGAGCCAAAGGCAAAGGCTTAACCCACTGAGCCACCCAGGTGCCCCGAGTGTGAAACTCTTAATATTGGGATTATGAGTTCAAGCCCCATGTTGGGTATGAAGCCTACTTTAAAAAATAACAAAATAGGGGCATCTGGATGGCTCAATGGATTAGGCCTCTGCCTTCAGCTCAAGTTCCTAGAATAGAGCCCTGCATTGGGCTCCCTGCTCAGCAGGGAGCCTGCTTCCCAACACCCCCCCCCCCTCCACCGCCTCTCTGCCTACTTGTGACCTTTCTCTCTGTCAAATAAAGAAATAAAATATTAAAAAAATAAAATAGAGATAAGTAAAATGAAAAAAAAGCTTTTTGAAAATATCATGCCCATTTTCTTCTTCTAACATTATAGTTGTTGCCTTGTGTGAGGTCCATAAAGTTCTCTAAATGTCATATGGATGTTCCTTAATTTGTCATTAAAAAATATTTTTTAAGCTTTAGTCCTCATGTGAAGAGAGGGCCCCTCAATGATTTCATTAGTGTAACTTACCTATTATGAACAACCAATGTGGTTGAACAGTGTTTGTTATATGCTGGACCATTTTTCCTTGTGAATATTGACAAGCAACCTTTTACCATTTGTTTGTTCAACAAAAACATTATTGCTCTCCTGCTATGTGGACACAGTACGAGCTCCTATGTCAGCTAAGAAACAGTCCCTGCCGGGGGAGCTCATCAGGCAATGTGCTATGAGGAAAGAGATATGTAAATTTGTAATTGATGCTTTGATAATGCAAAAGATGTAAATTTATAATTTTAATAAAATGTGTTAAAAGCTGAGGGAAAAGGCTGTGCAGGCTGCTCCCTTTTTCTTTCTCATTTCTAATCTCTGCCTAACTCCTGTTAATGACAGAGCAAGCACTCTGACATGAGACAATAGGCTCTAAGGAAAGGTTACACATAAAATTGCTCAGAAAGATTGGAAATGCTGATGTTATACGTGTGAATTGTGAAGTATGGATTTTAATCCTGAAGAAGTATGTGTTAATAAACAACTTATATTGAGTATCCTGATTAAAACTGTTGGATTAATCCAACAGTAAAGCTCTAGAGGTATTCAATTGAGCTTTTAGAGAATTATTATCTACTTGAAGCTTTTTAATTTATCAAATGTTCCTAATATATTATTTACCATTCACTGGTTTTTGAAGTCATGAGAGTAATGTCATTTGGACACTTCAAAAATACAGAACTAGAGATAAGCTAATAAAATCATAAATCTTCTTCTAACAGTCTGTCTTACCTTTCTACCTTACTTCACAGTTCACTGTTACTCACAAGTATATCTCTTGAGACACTATAATAGTAGAGTGCCTAGTTTCAAAGCATGTTTTCATACAAAATTCCCTTTGCCTCCCACTTGGAGCTAGAATTCTGAGAATCATACATTTCAAGTACATATTTCAGGAAAACAGAGTATGTCAGCAGGCCATGGGGGAAGATTCCTAGTCAAGGGAGATGGTACACTCAAAGCTGAAGCATTCTGGGAAAAAGAAACCTATTTGTCATGGGACCAGAAGATTGAGGAACATAAACCATCCACAGAGTGTGGCTGTATCTGAACATTAACATTTTATAAAATATCATGGTACATGTTATCTGTTTCACAAGTAAAATTAAGAGGCTTTTGGATGGGATGAGCCCACAGCAATCGAGATCAGCATCACCCACTGACTTCTGAAGGTCAAGATGATTCTCTTTCCCCGGAACATAAATAAAATGAAAATTTGTAATTGTGTGTGTATGATTGAACATTTCATTATAAAGAAGATTAAATTAAATAAGAGGCGGCTACTCTTCTACATCTTGCCATATGTTTGTCTGGCTCACATTCCATCTTCCAATTCTTTTTACCTCCCCTCCCCCCTCCCAGGGGAATAAGATAGAATCAGGGAATCTGAGAGAGAAATGCGATGAGCTCAGGGTGGGGCACATACAGAGAAGGAGGTGAAATGTTGGAGTGGGCACAGGGGAGAATACGAGCCCAGGATAGATGATAGCAAGGTAGAATCATGCTCTTTTTAGATGTTATCTTTCAAGGTTCTTCTTGAGTTTTATTTTTAAGGAACTTTTGTGGTATTTGTTGGATCTGACCATAATTTGGTCCTCTGGGGCAAAAAGGTAAATGCTTTGAAAGAGGTTCCATGTATATAGACTTTTTTTTAAAGATTTTATTTATTTATTTCACAGACAGAGATCACAAGTAGGCAGAGAGGCAGGCAGAGAGAGGAAGGGAAAGTAGGCTCCCTGCTGAGGAGAAAGCTCCATGTGGGGCTGGATTCCAGGACCCTGAGATCATTACCTGAGCTGAAGGCAGTGGCTTAACCCACTGAGCCACCCAGGCTCCCCTTGTTCTATGTATATAGACTTTTTAAGGTGCATTCTTATTCTTATACGGAGATTTCTAAAATCGTTAGCTGGTTGACCATCCGTAGATCTCCCAGTCATTGTCATCACTTCCCCAACAATGAGGGAAAATATGAGGCAGTCTGGTGCCCTGTCATTTGGTCCTTCTTGCATCTTCTTTCTCTAAGATATTTCCTAATAAAGTCTATTAAGTCTAAGGCTGAACAACACTACTGAGCTGCTCCCAAATAGTTTTTAGGCAAAGCATATCATACCGGTTCAATAATACACTTCTTCCTTGATCTTAAAATGCCTTCTCTTAGCCTGTTGTTGTCAACAATTCCTTATTCTATACAATATTTACACAAAGGACCATGAGAAGGAAATGTAGAATTAGTTGTAGAGAACAAGGCCATTACTGTAGATTGTAGTGTGCTGGGAAGTGGGTGTCCTGGGCAAATTCTATTAGGTAGAATTCTGACAGATGGGATCAAATATCTCACAGATAAGAAATTATCCATAGAAATATGGCAGCTTTATATAGAGAAAAGTGGCCAATATTTTGTGCAGATGTAGTTCTGTCTCTAGATACTCTGTCATCTAGACAGAGAATCATATATATATATATATATATGTATATATATATATACTTTATAAATAACACATATTAATCATATATAATCCGTATAAATATATATATACACACACATACAGATAAACTTGTCATCTGAACAATGTTCTAATGGTAAGACCATAGAAATATCTTTGGAACCTGTTAATATTATGTTTTTTAGAGAAAGTGTTCGTCTTCCATGTTTGTTTATAATTTTGAAAAGCATTTTATAGTTTTTCTGCAAGGGCAGGATGTTAGATAGAAATCTAAATTATATTCTAGTGTGATGGGAATATGCCTGCCTTTAATACACTACAATCACCTCACAAGAGGTAATTCTTGTTGCTGCACTTATAGTTCTGTGAGTAAATTGGGCTACAATGGTTCACTACATACTCCCTTGATTAGGTGACATGCTTAATTAATTGTGTTTCATTTCCTCTCTGGCTTTCACAGAAGTTTCTCTTCCTCTACTTTGCATGATTTTTGGAAGAGAGCTTCCTCTGAAGACTCTACTTCTCCCGTCTTTGGAGAAATTCCTTCTCAGAAGAGGCAAATTAGCACAACATTATGCCAAGGCCCAAGGATATGGGAAGGTGAATGGGGACAGAGAGTTCAAGGCCACAGCCTTTGAAGTATGTTTCTGCCACTGACTGTTGGCCTATGGGACCGCACCTCATCCTTCTTCCCTTCATTTCACCTGTCAGTTAAAAAGGGCATAATATTTATGCCCACCGTGTCTCACAAATCATTCCCTTTTCAGATTTTTATAATGAACTCTTTGTTCATATTGAAGTGAGCCTGTATTATTAACAATTGATACAGTCACAATGAAAAACTCCCTTCCTCTACAGATTGCCCAAGGGACAGCTCCGGTTCCTATTACTCAGCTGGACACCTTTGCAAATGGATGAACCCAGCACCACAACCTAAAGGTCAGAATGTGAAGGATTCGCTGATTCAGCAGAAAGGATTGAGACTGGAGTTTCCATCTACCTCTCTCAAACACCTCATCCCTTCTTCTTAGTAGAAATAACACCTGGAAACCCTTAGGGAAACACAGAATCTTATTATCACCGAGACCCCAAAGTTTTATCCCGAATGTCTGTCTTCCAGGACTCTATTATCCAGTAGCGACACCGCAGAAATGAGTTCAGATGTAACTTAACAAGCGCCAAATGTTCCTAGAACCACAGTCTTGACCCCTGTGTGCGACGCAGGGAAGCTGTCTTTCTCCTGTGGTTGTTTATTCATCTAGAATAACGCAATACCCATAAACTCCTGAGTAATAAGCCCTATGAAGTCTAAATTTTGAAAATATCTTCCCATTTTTTTCTTTTTCTAATCTCTCCTCTGCTGCTGTCACTCCAAAGAATACTAAAACTAAAGATCTTAAAGCTGAAGTAGTCAATTCTAATTATCATTTTAGAGCAAACATTTTTTTAGGTAGACAAAACAATCACAAAAACTAAAATTAGAGTTGGGGACAATTTCTCTTATAATTGTAAATTTTCTGCACATTATTACTAGCATACTTTTAGTAATAATGAGTATGATACAGCCATTGTTGCTAAATTTTATGATTAAAGTTTGTTTACTAGTTCCCATGTAGCATTAAGAACTAAACAAAGAATTTCACATGGTGAGCTAAGAATTTCACTTGACAATCATAGCAGGTGGCCACTCTTATTTTCCTCATTTTATAGATGAGGTGTAGAGAGGTTAAAAAGCATTTACAAGGTCCTTGGGACACCTGGGTGGTGCAGTTGAGTCTCTGACTCTTGATTTTGGCTCAGGTCATGAACTCAGGGTCTTGAGATCCAGTCCCAAGTTGGGCTCTGTGCTAGACATGGAACCTGCTCAAGATTCTCTCTCTCCCTCTGCCCCTACATGCCCCTCCCTCTAAAAAAAAAAATGTATTTACAAGGACCCATCACTGGTAATTGGTAGAAAGAGCATTGAAACTCAGGTTTGTCTACCTTCAAAACTATCCGTGCCCTCTCTTGATTATTTTGTAGTACTTTGCTAAATAGCATGATACAGTGTTTGTTAAATACTTTCCATGTTCATGTGAATGTTTGCTGATTTAGGGTTTTTTAAAAAGATTTATTCATTTTAGAGAAAGGGAAATTGCACACGTGCATGAGTGGGAGCAGGGGGAGAAGGCACGAGAGAATCCTCAAGCTGACCCCCTGCTGAGCAAGGAGCCTGACCCAGGACACTGAGATCATGACCTGAGCGGAAATCAAGAGTTGATCAACTTAACCGACTGAGCCACCCAGGCGCCCTGCTGATTTAGGATTACAATCATTCCATAAAATAGACTTTCAATGTAATAACAGTTACTGATGTATTCTGTAAATTTTATCACCTAACGAATAAAAGAAACCACTCCTCTTCTATGTGAGCATGAGAGTTGCCTACTTTGGGTAGTTGCCCTCTTGTGCCTGATTCCCCAAAGCTGGAGCCTCTATCTCTCAAATCTGCACAGGACTCCTTAGTTTTTCACTCCAGCAAGAACAAGGGCAGGGGGAAAGAGACAGTCATCGATTATGTGAGAAAAAGGATTGAAATGAGACAGACACATAACCTGTCAAATTTTTTCTTATAGATTATGAATACGCAAATATTAGATGTCCTTTTATGTGTTTCGCAAAAGTGCTTTTCCTAACTTTCTTTTAAAATAAACGTTTATTTTTGTTTAAGTAGTACATGCATACTGTAAAAATTTTAATAGTAAAAAAAACTAAATGGTGTACAACAGAACATGTCTGTCTTTTCTCTGCTCCATTTCTCCCCACTTTCTAGTTTCCCTGTCCAGAATGACATTCAATTCCTTTAGCTTATTCCACTGGTGGTAACCTCCATATCTCTAAATAAGATGCTTATTAGGCTCAAACTTGACCTTTTAACTGTTGATATTATTTCCACCTCATTATAAGAAGGATGATATGAATTATTTCAAACTTTGACTATGTCAACAGAATATTAGTCACTGATGAACTAATTAGTGTCCTAGAAAATTAGCACATACTTTTGTAATTTTTTCTAATATACAGTTTTCTCCATTTTCTCTGTTTTCTATCTCTGGAATAACTGATTTTCAGATAAATTCTCTAATATCCTAAATTCTTTATCAATTTCTTTTACCATTTTATCTTTTTAGTATATATTCTTAGAACTATCCTTTTCTTTATCTTTTGAGCTTTTCTACTTATTGATTTTTATGTATCAGTTTTCAAGTACTATTTCTTGATCTCTATAACCATTTGAAAGTGTCAGAGTTTGTAACTTAGTGGGAACACTGTCTTCTCTAATCTCTTTGAGGATACAGACTGTGGGGTTTATTTCCCCTTTGTGTGTGTTCACGCGGCTCTAGGTATGTATATTTGTTATTTCTTTTGCTATTGTATCTCTTGAATTCCACATTTTCTTTCAATGTCTTGTGATTTGGGGCCATAAACTTATTTTTTAAGAGCAAGTCTTGATAAAACTATTGAGAAGCTCTGTTTATGAGGACAGGACTTGTCAGTTGTTGGCATCACTATACCACAGTTGGGTTCAATTTAGCTTTTCCCTAAGAATGTCCAAATGTCAGTATCTAGAGGCCTTTCAGAGAAGAATCTTCAGAGAAGTCTTTCTCCATCTCCTACTGTGGGCAAAGCAGGGTGAACAGGGTACATGAGAAGGAAAACTTGGCTGCAAGCATTCTGAAGTACGTCCAGAGAAAAGAGTTGAGAATCCTATAGGTCTCCATTTGTGTTTCCCTCATTCCACTATTTTATCTTGTTCACCCCAGTTCTCTACTGGGTTTTGTGTCCCCCCCCAATTCCAGAGATTCTTAAATTGTCCACAAAGAGCTCCAGCCTCCTGAGGCATGAGGGTGGATGATTTTCTAGAAAAACATAACCTAGGATATTTATCTCACAAAATTAGAGAACCTTAATAATTCGTTAACCATAAGCTAAACATTATTTAATTATATTTTAAAAACATAATTAATTTTTAATTGTACAAGTATTATATAAATCTATTCTCTTTTGACCAAATTCAAGCAATACAAATAAAATCATTTTCCACAAGAATCAAATTCAATCTTTTCCTCTTTTCTTAAAAAAGTATTATTAATTTAATACATGTGCTTTGGTAATTTACAGAATCTATGTAAAAGACTTTGATTCTTAATATTTTTGTTTTAACTTATGCTCATGTTTCTTTACTGTGGTGGTTCTCCTAAGTGTGGTGCCCTGATCAAAAGCATTAGCACTATATGGGCGGTTGTTAGAAATGCATATTTATGGGCCTACTACAGACCTACCACTAAATCAGAAGCTCTGGGAATGGGATCAGCAATCTGAGGTAGTCTGAAGTTCAAGAACCACTGACCTTGAGAATTCACAGTGGAGATGGTGAAGAAGGATTATTAGCTCAGAAGCCCAGTGTTAGACACTGTTCAGAGATGACAGAACATGATGTTTGCTATCTCTTGGAATACCTTCCATGATCACTTTTCATTATAGGTCAATGAATAACGATAAATGTAGAATTCAGATCTTGGAGAACTTAATCCTGGGCTTATTGTCAGATTTAGGGAAGAGCATATACTTAGACTCCTGCAGCCCTCCCACTGTCCTAAAAACTATAGGGAAGTAGCAGAATGTGTAGAGATGACATCAGTCATGGTGGGACCCTTGTTCAATTCTTAGTACATGCTGGACAGATGCAAAGGCTTTCTATCACCATCTCTTACCATGCAGAGGATAAGATTACATTTCTGGCTGTTTTGGTTTTAGTTATACATCAGAATTGTATTCCCTTTACCTACTGGTAAGAACTTCAGACTAAGAATCTGGAGAATCAGATGCTTATAGAGACCGTGCTGTTTCTTAAGAAGGTGTACGCCACTGGGAAAATTACTTTGCCCCTCTAGGCTTTAACTTTTCCTATGAGCAAGATAGAAATTGGATTGTATGATACTCTGTCATCCTAAGATCTTGAATAGTGGTGACAAAATGCAGAAGGAATTTTAAAATAAGAAGACACCTTGGGGAGATTGGTTCCTCTCCCTCCTCCCCCTCCCACAGCCCCATTCCCCCTGTCAGAAAAACCCCAGAGCCTGAACATTCTTTCTTCCATATCACTTTGGAGGACCTCATGACTCAGGACATTCTATCTTTTCTTCCTTCTTCTACAACCTGTAGAAGGCCAGGACCCATCTCGTGGGCAGCATTCACCTACACAGAACTTTCCAGAAAATGAGTGTCAGAGTCGCAGTGGCTGAGTGGTCTTGGCTGTGCGGGAGGGGCTGGATTACCAGAGGGCTCTGCTTCAGATCTGATTAGTGGGCAGTGATGCAGCTGGGCGGCATTGGCCTTGCCAGAAGAATGTTCTTTCACTTCAAGCCAGTCCTCAGCATTCTCCACAGAATGTGCCATGCTGGCAAAGACTATGAGGATAGATAATGTAGCCTTAAGCATACTCCTCTCTCGTAATTGGAAAATTCCAGGGTTGTAGGGGAAATATGGTGTGGTGATGTTGCTCATCAAGTGAGAGACAGCTTAACACTCACAATCTGATTGGGAAAAATGGAATTATTTTATAGTCCAGTGGGCTCCGAATTGTTATTCAACTCAGATCTTTATTGCTTGGCCCTTGTTAATTTAATAAGCAATCTGTATCCCTAGTACAGAAGACAAATATGTTTTATAAGAGAAGGTCTAAAATCTGAAGTGGCAATAACATAACTGAGAACATAATTTTATTTATTTTCCTCAGTGGCAGATTGTATTTTCTGTAATTTCTGTGCAAACAAACCAATATGGTCTTCTGAAGGGCAAAATTGGAATGACAAAAGTGAAGTCTCCATTGTACTACCACGGAAACCGAGCGGGGGCCACAGTAACTTAATTTTACCAAGAGTTATGAGCAGAATACAATAAGCACAAACATGAGGACACGTCTAGGAATACTCCTCTCACACTTTGCCCCAAAATGTTCCTGTTTTGGAAAAATTACTTTCCTAAAATAGCACTTAATTAAACATCTGTCCTATTAAACAATGTTTGTACATTGGACAATGACTACATTAATAAGAGTATATTCTCTAAAGAATAACTCTTTGGCATCCTTTTCTTTTGCAAAGGTCTCTGGGAGTCTTGCCAGGAAAATACAATAAAATTTACTAGCCTGAAAGTTGTGTCTTTCCTTTCCCTTTCCGTGTATCCTCCGTCTGTGCCATTCTTTTTTTAAAAAAAATTCCTCCGATATTACTAGAAATTTGAGAACCTTGTTTTATAAGGCAGAAAACTGCCTTATATTTTCAGTGTTACAATTTTGTCTCAATGGCATATTATCGTCTCTTTGTAAAACCATCATCTTTCTCTGAAGTTGATTCCACACATATTCAATGATCTATATTTTCCAGATACTGATGCAAACCCTTCATCACCATCCTTTGCGGGGCTCGCGTCCCCGCCCTGCTGCACTTTGCATGGTCTCTTCCTCGCTCTGAATCATAAGTCACAAGGAGGCAGGGCCATTTCCAAAATCAATTCCTGGCAGAAGAGAAAGGGCCTCCATGCATCAGGAAACCATTTCAAAGGTTAACAGTTTATCCAAGGGCATTAATTAAACTTCTTTCATAAATAAAGGCTCAGTGCTGTCAAAAGGTGGAGTGCATGAGGAGACAATTCCAAGGCTATGGCTTCCTTCACAAAAAAGAAATGAAGCTCTTCTCAGACAAAGCCTATTAAGCACATTCACTTCCAGATTGTTAGATGTAACAAATGAGTGGGAGAGACAGACAGCGGAAGAGCCCTTAATTCAAGGAACAAAGGACGCCTTCTATATTCTCCAGCATTGTGGTCCTGTCTCTGAAGAATTCCAAGAGCACCAAAGATGGGGATAATTAAGCGGATGATGAATACTAAACCAGAGATGTTTGGTAGGCTCATTTTTTTAGGTTCATTTGATATCAATTTCCTTCAGGGAGAGTATCTGTTGATTCCTTTTAGCATTGATCCCCGTGTATAAGATTAAAAAAATGGCACTTCTCTTGAACAGTTTGAAAGAACTGGAGAATTTTCTATGCTAGGCTTTGACTGATGAGATTCATGGCCAATTTGTAAGAGAAAAAGATGGAAAAATTATAGAATAAACGAACATAGTCACTTTTGTTAGTGAATTTTTAGACTTAGGTCCATTTTCAGTATGGGACAAAATAACGACAAGGGCAAGGATATAAACAGCCTGACTTTTGTTGTCACATGGGTACTAAGTAAGCTGTTTCAAGATGAAGTATAGGCATTAGGAAACTGTAAGTGAATATTGGGCAAAGAGAGACCCAGAGAAGCTTATCCATTCACCAGGCGAGACACTGTCACATATTTCTTAGATGTGAGTGAGTGATATGTCATACAAAGTGGATAATGCAGAAAGAAAAATCAGCTTAAACACATTTAACAAAAATTCAAAAGATTGGTTAATTTAAGAGGTCTATTTTTTGTAAAGAAATTGTTCAACCTCGTTTTAAGTGGAGACATTATAGCTGCTAAATCTTCCAAAAGGAAGTGACACGAGGGATAAAGTATAATGAGCTCCCAAGCTTCAGCTTCACACTTTTATTTTTGGTCAGGAAAGCTCTTTCCAGGCATCCTTTTCAGGGGGCTAGACTTTTTTTTCCCTTTCTCTCTGGACCTGCCTCTCTCTGCCTCAGTGGCTCATACCCCCTTAAAGACACAAATGGCTAAGGGCAGACAGATTATTTTTAAGATGGACATTGCCAAGGAAGACCGGGCCTGGATACTGGCTGAGTAGATCAAGGTAAGGGAGAAGCATGGGAGAGTCTGAACATGCCAGGTTCAAGGGGAAGGCATCACACAGGGTCCAAAGCTCCAGAGGCAGGGTTAGGGCCCAGGGTACAGAGGGATCAGGAAAAGATGGGAAATATCATCTGGACTCAAACACTTGCTTTGTTTCATTATTAGAGTATGTTTTCTGATGGAGATAGAATTGGCTTAAGGAACTAGAATTAGGATAGACTAAAGATTCAGCTACCTTTAATCACATGATACCCAAATCTTCTCCTTGGTGTAAAGAAAGGTTAGTATTATGTATAGGGAACCATACTATAATAGTGGGGAGCATCTCATTCAAAACTAATGGGGGAAATCAAAACCCAGGGAGAGAGTGTGATTAAGGCCCTTGTAAGGCCCTGGAGTTCATAATCCAGAGGCAAGACTAGAATTGTGGAATATACTGTGAACACACAGAAGTCAGGTAAGGGATCCAAGAATCCAGAATTGGAATATATGAAAATAAAAATCCCACAAAATAGATGAAACTGCCAATTTTGATCAAAAGAAGAAGACACAAATACATAATATTATGAATGAAAAGGGGCCCACACCACAAACAGAAATTAAAAAGACAGAGGAATACTACCAATAACTATATTCCTACAATTTTGAAATCTTTGATGAAACAGACAGCAAAAGTATGAGGGAAATGTAAGGTGTATGTAGACATGATTTCAAGAGGATTAAAAGTTCAGAAATCCTGTATTAGAGAATTTAGTCTTCAAATCTTCGAATACAACACATACATAAGAATAAAAATGTTCAAAGAAAGTAGCAGAACCGGGGAGTTTAAAGGTAAATTTTACAGAATGTTCAAAATGCAATATATCTTTTTTTTTTTAAGTTAACAAACTCTTTCTAATAGTTAGAAAAGAGTGAATATCTAACTCATTCCATGAGAGAAGCATAACCCTTATATCAAAAACCAAATAAGGTGTGTAAAAGGTTATTACAGGTCAATTTTACTCATTAAAATAGATTAAAAAAATCCTAAAAATAATATATATTAAAAAAACTAGAAAATCACATCAAATATATATATACACAAACACACACACACACACACACACACACACCAAGACAAGATTGGGTTTCCCCTAAATATACAAAAAGGAATTATCTTTAAAAAAATATCATTCACATTAATAAACATTCAGATGGTGAGTAAAATTAACAAGAAGTCTTGCTATGGAAAAACCTATTTTAACTTGTTCAACTTGGATTTTTCCAAAATTTACTTTAACACTGAATTACTGTTAAACTTACTATGAAGAATTCCTTAAATAAATACTTTCTATCAAACATTTAAAAAACCAAACACAACAAATGGAATGTTTGAATCTCTTAAAATAGATTCTACCCATATACTTTATCTTTTAGAAAAATGTGTTGCGATATATTGACAGTGACCCCAGGACAGGAGCCATGAGATGGGAACTTGTAGCCCTTGTCCTCATTGCTAATGAGATAAGTGGCCTTTTGACTTATTTGCATCAGAGCTTTCTAAAATACAAATTGAAGAGGCTAGATTATATAATCTTCGTAATTTTTTCACTTTGTCAGAGCTTTTCATTCCCTAGACTAGAAAATACAAATTTTTTATACTTACAATTATGTATGTTTTTGTTTGCGTACTTTAATGAGACTTGCTAAATCAAAGGTCTTCTACCATTTTGATAAACGTGGTGGAATCAATTACCTAACCAAAAAATGGTTCCAACAATGTATGCTTCTAACAACCATGCTCCAGAGGCCAAGTGCAACTGAAAAAGGTGCTCCATTCTAGGTACATGGTGCTTTGGCATTTTTATTCCCTTATGCCTTCCTTGAAATAAGCATATTCACTTTAGGCTCATTTGGACACTGCTTTTTGGGTGGCACCATAATTTGATATTCATGTTGATTTCATGATAAACAGAACACACCATTGAACTTCTTCATTTAAAAATATCACCGATTTCTGTGTGCACCATAAAACCCCCTCCGATCTCTGACTCTCATCTGGAACATGAGTTCTAATCTATTCCTGAGTGATGCTCTTCTTTCATAGAATCAAAGTGTCTCCCAGTTAGAAGAGTACCTGACAATAGTAGAAACTGACTCGATGATTTTAAAGAATCAAGTTGGTGATGATGGGGTATTATATTTTATACTGACTCCCCATACCTGCTCTTGAAGATAAGACTTTTTTATTCTTCTTTTTAAAATTGTGGTGCTCCTAGTCCTCAAAACAGATCTATGCCCATAGCAGATCAACTAATAAAGAAATTATTGTAGTTGTTAAAGTGAATGACAAAGGCTTTTCAGTCTCATGTGATAGATATTGATTAAACACACCCCATATGTTAGCATATGATACATGTATACATTTTAAGTAAAGTTGTGGAAGTATGTATAAAACAAAGAAAAAAACAATTAAGAACTCAGGCAAAGAGGAACTATGTATAAGGAAATAAAAAGATAGTTTCTAAAGTGGACCCCAAAGAGTTTACCCTTTGGTACTCATCCTTTTGTACAGTTTCCTGCTCTAGAGTATCAGTTAGAGCTAGTGACTTCCATGAGATGAACAGAATACACCAACAGTGATGGAACATCTCATCGAAGAACAGGTTACAAAAAGGCATTGACTTACATCCTACTTCCTTTCTCTTGCTTTCTCACTTGCTCAAACTGCCAAGCTGTGATCTGCCCTATGGAAAGGCCCCTTTGGCAAGGAACGAAGGAAGGCCTCTGACCAATAGTCAGAAACTGAAGAACTCAGTCTAGCAGCCTGTGTTGAATCCAGTCAGCAATCATGTGACTGAGTTTGGAAGATCTTCCCTCTGACAAGCCTTCAGGATGAGACTACAACCGGGCCAAAATTTGACCACAAACTAATGAGACCCTGAGGCAGAGGTGTCCAGCTAAGCTGAACCCACAGAAACTATGAGATAATAAATGTTTGTTGCTTTTAAGCCCTAATGTTTTGTGTAATTTTTTACCCAGCCTTAGCTAACAAATACGTATATTTTTAATATTAAATAAAATTAACGCATCAAAACGTATATTTTTGTATTAGGTGGTTGATACCCAACTGCTTGAAGCAAGCCAAAATCTTTTCTCTAAGTTAATGGAGAGCCAAAGCAGAGGAGAGACATGGTTGACAAGAAATACACTGTTCAGATGATAAATACAACATTTTTGTTTAAGAGTATCATTGTTTTTTCTTCATTTTGGAGCCAGAAGAACTATTTCCCATTAGTTCTCTTAAGATGGTCCCTGGTAATGGACTAGCTAATGTCTTTAGCATTGTCACTACAATGAATAAATGATGATCCACGGTTCACTCTCAATATTTAACGTCTCTCAATATATGTCAATGGCAGAGTACTAAAGCTTTATTTATGAGTGCTTTTACTAGAGGCGACAAAAAGAGTGCAAACACACATTATTCTGATGGTCAGGCTTGACCTTAGAATAAAATTAGAAATTCCACACATATGGATGAATGGATGAATTCTAGCACTAGTCTTTTTTTTTTTTTTAAGATTTTATTTATTTATTTAACAGAGAGAGAGAGATCACAACTAGGCAGAGAGGCAGGCAGAGGGAGAGGGGGAAGCAGGCTCCCTGC
This sequence comes from Lontra canadensis, assembly GCF_010015895.1. Lineage (NCBI taxonomy): Eukaryota > Metazoa > Chordata > Mammalia > Carnivora > Mustelidae > Lontra > Lontra canadensis. The sequence goes on along the minus strand of NW_022631096.1, from coordinate 1,369,958 downwards.
TGAGCAGAGAGCCTGATGTGGGGGCTCGATCCCAGGACCCTGAGATCATGACCTGAGCCGAAGGCAGAGGCTTAACCCACTGAGCCACCCAGGTGCCCCTCTAGCTCTAGTCTTAATAAGAACTGGAGAACATCAACTTCAAGGTTGTAATCAAAGGGAAGAATGGAAAGTAAAGATAATTTGGGTTGCAATTTTTAAAAAGGTCCATACATTAAAAATAAATCAATAGGGCAGAGGGTAGGATCAAGGTCCTTTTATAAAAAGTAAGTATAATATTCAATGCTTTTGTAGTACACAACATAGACCAAGCACCAGATTAGGGAATAATTCTTGGCAATAGGGAAAAGAAAAAGCAGTCCTCCCTTCTGCAGATTTTGTAGTTAATGTCAACTACTAGTTATGGCATGTGACCTTATCTGTGAAATATAATAGGCCCATGGATGGCTACCAAAGCTTTCCAGTCCCCATAGTTTTAGTTGTCATGAGTTTCTCTCCTTGAAATCGCTCATTTTATTCTGAACTGGGAAATAACTGTACAAGGTGTACAGAAAGGGATAGGATCTGTTTGCCTTCACTCACCAGTAGCACATCTGCCCTCAAAAGGGCAATTTTTACGTTCTTTAAAATGAGAAAACCTTAAAATGGAAATCCGTATTCCATGTGCTATCAATGACTAGCTAAAAATTTTTCAGTTAGAAGATTTTTATTAAATCTATTCTCTTTTCCTTATACCCCTATAATTTTCTATAAATATTATTTTTTCTGTCATACCAATCTCCTTGATATATTTTTTTCCCGGAGTACTTAAAAAATGGGCTTTCTGCTTATGTAGCTTCTTAGAAGAACAAACCTCATTTTCTGCTCTGCCTTTTCCTTAATATGACCAAAGGGAACATGAAATCATGGGGATTTATGGAGGGAGATTTGTCAGTCTTTGCTTATTTACTTGAACTGTGAGATATAAATTGAATTTGGGGCCCTCTCTTTAAGAACAAGTTATTTGTTATCAGATAAGTTCATGTTAGTTGATCAGATGTGGATAACGTGTTTCTGTTATAACCTTGTTAATTGTGTTAAGAGTGCTCTGAGTTCTCGAATAGTGGTTTGCTATCTCATGCAAACTTGAATTCCATGTCTCACTACCTCATTTGAGTATCCCTGGACTGCTGGAGAGCAAGTGTCTTTCCACATAAACCTGAACTGTCTTTGGACAGCTGGATTACTTATTGCAGCCATTTTAATAGACACAGCAGATTAGTGCATGACTGCCTCAACTATTAGAAGCAATATTGACTGAAAATACAGTCTACAAGAACCAATTAGTCATGTTATGCCTGCTTTGCAGCTTGCTGAACTCACGTGAACTTACTCCTTGGTAATTGTGGTACTCTGGTGTTCAAAGAATAATCAAAACTTACAAGAAAAATTAAAAAAAAACAATGAAAACCATTTAAAATATGAATGTGACACATTTGAATATGAGTCACTCATTATCCAAATTTCTTAGCTGACTTAGTGTTTAGATAACAATCCCAATCAGAAATGGAAATGGTGAGATCAACTGATATTACCTCAAGTGTACTGAAGAACATTCACATATGTGGGAAAAAAGGATTATCCAAAATAATTAACATACAGCTGCAATTACAGAATGGACATATTGCCTCCTGTTTCTCAGCACTGTTGTTTTATTTTTTATGGGACTTATTTATTTAGTGACTAATCTGGGATATTCAGTAATTTACAGCAAGGCTCCACATCATTAGTGTGAATTAACAGAATGGTTCTGTTGTCCTTGGTAATTAGTTTGAGTAGGAAATGAGGAAAAAGACAACACATTTTGAGGGCTGCTTGATACTACCTTTATCTTTCTTTAATGTCTGTGAGATAAATATGGAATTTTAATTTCCTCCCTAATTATCGAGGAGTCTTTTTTTGCTAAATGGGAATATCCCCCGGGCACACTTGCTTATTTTCACAATCTGTATTTTCAGTTCACTCTTTTGAAATGTGTTATTTATGAACTTGCACAGGAATTCACAAACATTTCTCGAGGGAAGAAGGAAAAACTAACCAATGGTAAATAGCAAGTGAAGGGGTACCTTGATGGCTCAGTCAGTTGAACATCGAACTCTGGATTTCAGCTCAGGTCATGACCTCAGGGTTGTGGGATCAGGCCCCACACTCAGCGGGGAGTCTGCTTGAGGATTCTCCCTCTTCCTCTCCTCTTACCTCCCACTCCCCACTCTCTCTCTCCCTCTCTAAAATAAACAAATAAAATCTTAAATAAAAAAAAAAAAGTAGCCACCGAGGATGTTAAACCTTCTTCAAAGACATCATCTCCTGGGGTCTTCCTGTTACCCCTTCAAATGATAAAGGATTGCTGATGTTGTTACTTCCCCAGCATCCCAGGTAAGTAAACTAAGGTTTACATTTAGGTCTAATTCTGAAGGCCATAATCATTGTGACAAAGCAGCACATTCTTTCACTCATCCTGACTTGGCTTAAATTTGCTCATCTCATCAGCATCCATTCTCGGTTACCCTCTCTCATGTGATGCTTCATAGTTTTTGTACCTGTAGCTTGTCATGGAAAATGAGATATGCAAGCTGTTACACCTCTTTCCCTCCTAGATTTTGCAGATTCCATGGAAACTAGCTCTGTGGTAACCAAACTTCTGATATTAATATCAGTGGGCATTTTTAGCCCAAGTAGAATATGTAAAATTTGAGTTAAAACTGTCCCTACAGTATGTATCTATAATCCCTATGATTCTAACAAGCCAGGCAAAGGCTTGTCATTTTGGTTAAATCCTACATTGTCAACACAATAATAATGCTGACAGTAATAATGGTAGCTATGCTTTATTGAATGTGAGATATATTCTAGGCTTTTAATCCACACAAAAACATTGCTAGTAGGTTATAATTATCTGAGTTTTTCAAAGGAGAACAATGTGGTACAACATGGTTAAGAAATTCACCCAAGGTCTCCTAGCTGCTAAGTGGCAGTGTTAAACTAATATTTTCAACTTGCCCATCATTGGTTAACATTTTCTATTTTCCTAATATTATTCTCTCCTAATACTGCTCTTTGGTATTGCATCTATTGTGTTAACATTTTTTTTTTTTTTTTTTTGGTCTGCTCTACCAAGAATTATAATGGTGAGTGCTGAATGATTTTGAAGTCAGTAGTAATTTTTTTAACAAAGAGAATTTTGAAAATCCACAATCCTTCATCTTACTAAGAAATTAAGATTAAAAAATATATCAGTCCTGGGAGGCCTGGGTGGCATCCTGGGATGCCTGGGACACCTTAGGTGTCTGCCTTTGGCTCAGGTCATGATCTCAGGATCCTGGAAGTGAGCCCCACATTGGGCTTCTTGCTCAGTGGGGAGTCTGCTTCTCCCTCTTCCTCTGCCTGCTGCTCTGCCTGCTTGTGTTTTCTCTCTCTCACTCTGTCAAATAAATAAAATCTTTAAAAAAATACATCAGTCTTGCTATTTACACAAAGGGAAAACAGACACTCATGCTTTATAATCTGTTTTCCCCATATGGTTCCTGCTACACGCCTTGAGAGGGTCATCTCTGGATTTTCCAGGTGAGTATTGTTCAGAAATTCAAATAGTTCAGACTCGTAGGTTGTGACCATTCACATGGGTAACTAGCTATGGAGAGAGTGAGATGAACTTAGATGAAAACAAAGGAAAATGCCATGTGCTTTGTGGTTAGATTATTTACCTCACTGTGGTGAAGGTCACACGTGGGGATCTAGCTGTAACTGTAGAAGAGAGACTGATTAAGGACAAGTATTCATGATAGCAAATCTGTAAATAGACAAAGCTTAGGCCAAATTGGCATTTATTATTCAAAAATATTGAAAAGAGGAAATTATCAGAGGATTTATTTAATATGGCTAAAAATAATTTTTAGGTACAGAAGACCACTGTTATCTAGTGGTCTTCCAAAGCTTCAATTGCACAGTGCTAACTTATACATATATTTATACATTCTATTCATCCATGCTTATTAGGTGCATTATTAAATATATAAAAAAACCCAGAAAATAAAAATATTAAAGTAAAATATTTTCTTTCTGTGCTCCTAACATAGAGTCTTGTGACCTATCTTCCCTTGGATTTTTACATTCCAATATGAGCCTAATCCAAATTTTTGCCTTCACAATTTAGCTCATACAGCTTATATATAAGACTTAAATATAAAAGCTACAATTTAGTGTTTTTAGTCCTAATCTTACTATGTTAGGTAGACTGTATTTTTCCCTAGGAAAGTAACAAATAGGAGCTAAGCCTCTTATTTTACAAACTCCCCAAACTGTGATATAAACTTGATTGGAGCCGAAACATTCCTATTAATCCTATGTGTCATCCATATAACTGCTGTTGAACGTGTCAGGTCCTCAAAGAGATGACCCAGTCAGGAGTTGGAGAAAAGGGAAGTATCTGAGTGGCACATCTGCCTTTTTGTATTCACCACTTCTAAACAATATCCTCTTATCCTCTGCTGTGAGCATGAAAGGTGGGGTAGGGACATGGTAGGGGGTGGTTAAGTATAAGAAGGAAGAAAACTACAAAAACAGGGACAAAAAGAACAGAGAAAGAATAGGGGAGAGAGGAATGAAAACTGATCAAGACATTTATTTGTGAGGTTACTGTGACATTATTCACTCTTGGGTAGGGCAAAGTGGAAGCCATTAGGCCACAGGAGACCCAGAACACCTGTTCACTTGACCAACCCTCTGTGAGCCAATGGCTTCTGTCCCAGCTGAGTGGGGAAAGAGGTTGCATAAATTGCCCCGAGTGCTATTGAAATCTGTCTCCTGGAGGATTCTGGAATATGTCTCTATCTGAAGAGCCTCATGACTGTGACAATGACAAATATCCATTGCAGGACATTGAGAGATGGTGTTAAGCTGTGGAAATACAGGGCTTTGTGATTCACAGACTGCAGAATATATGCCTATTGATTTTTCTTTTCTTCGAAGAAAATGTCCCTTTGATACATTATGGCTGCAAAATTGGAAAGTATAGCCTTTGTTTTGTTTTGTTTTAAATTGATTTGATTTGATTTTCCGAAAGAAGAAGTGATGGATAGTTGTCACACCAAGTGTGACATTCCTATAAATTATCTGGCCTTTAAGACTATTGGCATCTCTGGCACATGAGTGATATATACATTCTGAGAAGGATTGACTCTGTTATCTACTCCTCCCCCAAATTTCAGAGGAACAAAAATTACCAAAACCTCACTGTATTTTTAAGATCAATACTCTCATATTCATTTAAAGAGAGTAAAACTCATAAAAACAGTCCACATGTTGATGTTATTCACACCACCATCATCATCATCATCACAAAGTTATTCTGTGAGGCAAATTCATCTATCATCTATAACTGTATCTAATCTGTTATTCTTACTCCTCTCTTTAGTGGTTGAAAAGAAATTAGCCAAAGTTATTTATTTTTTAAATATATTTTAATATACCATAAATATATTTGATAAGTACTACTTTTATATATGTGATTTATGGTATATGAAAATCATCTCTTGCTCGCTGCTTTCAAAGGTCTCTTCTCTTGATGTTAATTGAAATCTAAATGGGAAAATAAAACCAAAAACTCTGGAATAGTTGTCTTAGGACAAGGATTTGCAGCTCTTTAAAGCATTATCTGCATGATGAATTGCACAGGAAGGAATCACAGCAATTGAATTCAAAGTAAGAGGTTTCTGCAATGGTCACATTTTATAATTCCCCATCAACACTTAACTCCTAGTGTGAAAAAAAATTTTAGGCTCTTTATTAGCTAACTTGAACGTATCCTGTGGTCTACATGGAGTAAATTCTTCCAGGAGTTTATATCCAGAACGTACACTTGGTATATTGAAACCTCTTTGGAGTCATGTAGGGTTATTTCATCAAGGATTATGTTTTTACAAAAGGAAAATGTTACCAAGTTAACTGTTCTGTGAGATAACTCAGGGAAGTGATAAGAACCTGGTAATAAGTAATCGTGTTTTAATCCCAGGTCTTTTTAATTTTTTTTTTAAGATTCTGTTTATTTGAGAGAGACTGAGGGGGGAGGAGCAGCAGGAAAGGGAGCAGACTTCCTGCTGTGCATGGAGTCCAACATGGGGCTTGATCCCAGAAACTTGGGATAATGATCAGAGTGAAAGGCAGACACTTAACTGACCGAGCCACCCAGGTGCCCCAATCCCAGGTCTTCTTAAATAATTTTTTAAAGATTTTATTTATATGAGAGAGAGAGTGGGGAGAGGAGCAGAAGGAAAGGGACAAAATCTCAAGCAGAATCCCTTGCTGAGTGCAGAGCCCAACACGGGGGGTCAATCTCATGACTCGGAGAGCCGAAACCAAGAGTCAGATGCTTAACCTATAAGTCACCTAGGCGCCCCCTTAAATAATTTTTATAACCACGGTGGAAAAAATAATTTACCATCCTTTCCCCAATTCATGAAAGAGAGCAAGACTGTACTTAATTTACAGCACAAGAATTTTGGGAGACTTGGAGAAGTTGATAATATAAATCAGGATGAAAATAAAAACTGCCTCATGTCCTACACCTTTGAAAAGGTTAGAAGTTGTTGAAAATTACATAAGAAATTAATTCTTAAGCTTCCCTCCCCCCATGTCATTTGTATCCCATGGGGATTTGTGGTAACAAAAGAATCATAAATCTTTAGAAATAATCCATTTTACAATGAAGAACTTAAGATCAAAATAAGTAAAATGGCATGCCCAAATCCATACACGTAGTTGAAATGTACTCTAAGTAAGGTTGTTATCTTCTGCTGAGGTTATCCTTAGCATTGAGACAAGATTGAAAATCTAGTCAGGCACCACTACACCTTCTCTCAGCAAACTCCACTTCAACCTTATGATTTGAAGTCTGGCAAGGCAGAAGCTTTCATATTCTTATGTGATGATGATTTCCTGGCAATAGTTGGTTGGTTTAAGGATATTGATGATGATGATGATGATGATGATGATGAAGATAATGGTAAAAAGAGCCATCACTTATTCAGGGGTTACCATAAGCCCTTACTTAAAGGGATTTCTTAAGCCCTTCAGATGCATAAATTTGTTTAATCGTCTACAGCACTTTGGGATGGCTACTATATTATCTACATTTTCCCAATGGAGAGACTGAAATAGAGAGGTTAAGTTCTTTACCAAAAATCATCCACCTGGGAAGCAGCAGAGTCTGTGCGGTAGGTACGAAGGCACTAAGTTAAGGCAGTCCCAGTATAAACTCGTCAGAAGATGAAGCAGTATTATAGAGCAAGGTACATAAAACTATCTTCTGAAGTGCTTAGCACTTTATTATTTTTATTCTTGCTTTCTTTCATGTAACCAGTACTCACGACTCCCTCCTCTGTGCCAGGCTCTAGGTTCTGTAGGGCTTACATGCAGAGAACAAAAAATAAACATGGGCTCCATCCTGGCAGAACTTACATGCTCATGGAGAGAAGCAGAAAACAAAGAAACAAATAAACAAGTGAGAATGCCCCAGTTGTAAGACTCTGACGGACAGCGTGGTACGCAGTGCTGGAGAGCTCTCTCTTTGAGTGGAGATATGGTAGCTGAAGCCTGAATGCTGCAAGGAGTAAGCCTCATGAAGATCTAGGGCCAGAGAGTTCTTGGCCCAAGTTTTGGCAAAGGTCCAGTGGCAAGAAGGCACTTGGAGAAGTTGAGGAACAGAAAGCTGTGGACTACTAAGCTGGCCAGGAAGGAGTCTTGGAGGGCAGAGGTAGGTATGGACAGTAGGCTGGGCCACCACATCTGGGTTTTATTGGAAATCACTTGTGGATTTGAAATAGGGAGCAATGTGATTTGGTTTATGCATGTCTGGTCTAAAACAGAGATAGGCAAACATTTTCTATAAGGACTAGACAGTGGATACTTCAGGCTTTGTGGACTCTCACATGGGCGCTTCTGTGACTGCTCTGTTCTGCAGCTGTGGTGAGAAAGTCATCATAGGTGATACATAAGGAACAAATATGGTCGTGTTCCGGTAAAACTTGACATACAGAATAGTTTGCTGACCTCTTTTCCGAAAGATCATCTTGGCTGCTATGGAGATATGGTGAAGATGTAACAATTAGAAAGAATCAGAATCCCCTGTGTAGTTCAGTTGGGTACACGATCAGGGTGGGGGTCATAGTCAAAGTAATGCCTATCTCACTCCAAAGCACACCTGTTAAAGAATTGTAAATCTTCTAAGAGGTACCTCAAAACAAAATGCCAAGGAGATTTCCTTTCATAATAGACAAGCACCCTGAACATCCTTCTTGATCATGGTTTTCCCCAGTCTCACACACACAGCTGTCACCTAGGTTTTTCTTCCTCTCTCCAAACTCACCAAATCCAGCCCACATCGACTCTAATCTTTTCTCCCATTAATTCTTCAGGATCTTCTGTTTCCTTTTATGCCAACAGTTTTCAGTGTTCATTGAGTCCACTTTTTCGATTACCCATAATCCTCAACATGTTTACTTTTGCTCATTCCATGTTTTAATTTACATTGACCATAAATCTAATTAATCCCTTGCAAACAGCCTTAACTTCCTTGCTACCTTGCCAACACTGTTTTTACCAGCAAAACCCCCAAATTGGTTAAAACCCAAAGATCTGTGTCACTGGCTTCCTGAACCCTGTCTAGTTCCATGTGCATCATGGCGACAGCCTACCTCCCTTAATCCCAGCACCCTTCCCCATACAGTTTGCTTTGAACAGTAGTTTTATGCCTTTTCCCCCTCTCTGCTACCTCCAATATCCCCTCATAGGTTAAGATTTCAGCAAATGACATTGTCACATATTTAACTGGGAAAACAGAAGTTCTCAGAAGACAACTTTCTTTTTCCTCCATCAAATCCATTCAAACACTTCTATCTCTAGCCACATGTCCTGCCTTCCCTTCCTTCCTGTGATGGTGGATGAAGGCCTCCAGCTCCTATCAGAGGCAGCTCCTTCACCGGTGTTCTGGATCTCATCCTTCTCCACTTCTTACGATTTTAGCCAGCAAATGATGCTCCTTGGTTTTGTTTTGTTTTGTTTTTTTGTTTTGCATTTCAGTGTTACATTATCTTCTGGATTATTATCATCCACTTGCTTTCCTGGCTTAGGAAAACCCTCTTTTGGGCATGTTAACCTGTATTTCCTATAGCGACTGTCCTAGTTCCCCTCATCTTCATCCCACATTGTCTTTACAACCCACTCGGTTTGGGCTTCCATTGTAATACTAATCTGCCCAAAATATTCTTGACCAGGTCACCAGTGACATTCATGTTATGCAAGCCAATGGTCAATTCTCTAACATTGTCAAATTTTCTCTCTTGGAAGCATGTGACATCATTTGTCATTCCCTTATTGAAATGGTTTCCCACAGCATCATAATGTCATGGCTTTCTTTTTCTTACTTCACTGATACATATGTTTTTTGATGTCTACATTGTCTTTTCTTTCTATGCTTCACACCATATTTGGGTCTCAGAGTTTGGTGCTAGGCCCTCTACACATCAGGATCCAAAACCTCTCTGCTAGGGTATCTCAGCTAATATTAAGGTTTTAATACTGTCCACACGTTCGTGACTCTGACATCTGTCTCTTCACCCCAACCTCTCCAGAATCATGAGGTCATCTGCCTAGCTAGATGGCTAACAGAGCGCTCAAATTTAGCACAGCCCAAAGAGAACTCTTGTTGAATTTTATCACCTAATTTATTTCTCCTTTTATGTTTCCATCCACCTAGCTGCTCAAGACTAAAACCTAGAAACTATCCTTGGTATTTCAGTTACCTTCAGTTTCCATATCTATCCCAACACGGAGCTTAGTCTACTTTATCTCCAAAATATATCTGGTACTGATCCACTTTTCTCTTAAATTCTACTGTAATCGCCATATTCTAAATCACTCTCATCACAATACGGGAAGCAAAAACTTCCTAACTAGTGTTCCTGTTTCCACTTTGCCATAAGTAATCATTAAAAAAAAAAAAAAAAAAAAAAAAAAGGTACCATGATTTTTTAGGAACCTGAAGTGGATCACATTTTATTCCTGTTCAAAAATCTTTCAATGGCTTCTATTGCCCTTAGATTCAAATGAATCAAATTGAAACCCTTCATCATAACCTACAAAGGTCTAATTCTTTCTCCATCTTCATCTCTACTATTCTCCTTCTCACCCAGTGCATTCCAGCTAATAGGTACTGACTGTCTCACATTATTGTTTTATCTCCTTTTTGCCAAGGCCTCTCCAGATCATCCAATCTAAAATAATTCCCTACTAGGCAATTTTAACATTATTACTCTGTATTACTTTTCTAGGAACCTTTGATCCCGTCCGAAGTGATTTTGTTTACCTAGGTACACGAAAGTGGAGACCTCATCTGTTTAGTTTCACCAGGACCTAGAACTGTCCCGCATGACATAGGGACTCAATAATAATCTGTTTAATATATGAGCCTTATTTACTCTTAAGAGTTTTCTAACTACATCTTTTTTATCTTTAATCTGCACAATAAAGGCTCAAGAATTGGTCAGAAAGAAACAGACTTCTTGTCTATAGACAGAAAGTAAGATTAGTCCATGACTATATTAATATTTTATTCCAATAATTAATAAAGAGCCACATTTATTGAGTTTTCTTATGTCTTTTATTTCTTTTTATATCATCTAATTTACCCTTCCAACCATCTTGGAATATGTACTATTAAAATGAAATATTGTTTTTTGCTTGTTATCCCCTCCTTAAGAGAGCATCTCTTCCTTATTCCACCATAATTCTGCTGCAAACCTGTGGTCAGGTAAAATTGATTTTGCTTCGCTGGACCACAGGTTGGACCCATGACCTGGACAATCAGAGGTCTCCTTCTCCCTGGAAATCACAATTGGCTTAGGCTGGTCACATGACCAAAGCAAAACTAAGTGCTCCTCTCTAGGAATTAAAGAGTAGGAAGGTTGCTATATTTTTCTCTGACAGTTCTGGAATTATGTGGGACATTATAGCTCATAGTACCAAAAAAAAAAAAAAATACTAGCCACCTTCTAACCATGTTTATAGGCTCTGACAATTGCCTGGGAATGAACTTGACCTGGGGAAAAGAGTCTTGAGTGATGGAAAGAGAGAGAGGAAGTTATTGTTTGAGCACATGGATACCACTTGAGTAAGTTAGCACTTAACCAACTTTAGCACTTTTCAATAAACCATGATAATAAGTTCCTTTTTTCCACTTAAACTAATTGCAGTTGCATTTCTAAAACTTATATCCTATAAAGCCAACTAATTCAACTTTTATTCTCATTTTATAGTTGGAGAAAATGAAGCTCAGAAAAATTAAGAAACTTGCAAGAAAGAAAATATTTGAGCAAGGGTCTCGGACGTCAAGAGCTATGCTCTTATTCATTATACTATGTTTCAATATATCAGCACACTCAGAAAACCTTCATGGATTATACCCTGAAATTTCATCTTCATAAAATATGCTTTTTAAAATTTGATTTGAATGGTAAAAAGAATAGGTCTAATATGGACCAGAATTTCAAATGTTTTGATATTTAAGATTTTTTTTTTTCTACTTTAAATGTTTTAGTAGATTTTTTCCTTTTGGTGTACATCCAAGTTTCTGCACAGGAACAAAAGCATATTACATTAGCATAATGTTTTGAATTTTATATTTGTTTTTTATTCTGATCTTATCAATACCCATTATCTAGTCATTGGAATGAAGCTCAACTAAATGATGGAATCAAAAGCAATTGAAAATTATGTGGAATTATATAGATGTCAAGAGAAGGGTTCATAAAATTTATAAATCAATACAATGAAGTAAATGTGCAAAATTGATGACTAAGAGAGCATCCTATCTTTTAGAAAAGTAAAATATAAAAAAATTATCCTCTCCTATATTGGTTGCTATCCAAATTATATAGAATGAACATGAGAGACTAATGGACTTACAGTAGAAAAAAATAAAAGGTACTTAAATTCTCATTTCCTACTATTGATAAGTATTCCAGAATGCACAAGTGAAATCAACAGTAGCTAATGCGGGAATTGGAATGAACACACTAGAACATTCTTTAACTTATAAGGGAGGTTGATAGAACTCTAAGGTTATGCATACTGAATTACACATTAACAGCCTTATCATGTATCATTCTGCTTTTTAGAGATGGTTGTATTCTCCACTCAGTTCACCACATCATCAACACAAGAAAACTCCGCCGTCTTAGATTTTTCTCTCTTTTCAGTTCAACTCCTCTGTTAGTATCATTTCAACTTGGCCTTCCTGTCTTATTGATTTTTTTTTCAGCTGTACTGAGACATAATCAACAACTAAAATTGTAAGAAATTTAAAGTGACAATGAGATGATCTGATCTACATTGTGAAAGGGAACCACCCCATGAGTTACCTAACTCATCCATCACCTCACATATTTATCCCCTGCCTTTTTGTTTTGGGTGAGAATATTGAAGTTCAACTGTATCAGCAAATTTCAGTTATACAAGGTGATGGTATCAGTGGTAGTCCCGTTATATATTAGATCCTCAGGCTGTATTCTTCATATAACTGAAAGTTTGTCCCATTTCACCAGCCTCTCCCCATTTCCCCCAGCCCCTCCCCATTTTCCCCAGCCCCTGATTCTTAAAGAGACTGGTCACTGCCCTGGTTCAGCATCTCTTGCTTGCTTGATGGCAGCATCTCATCTTTTTATTAGGCTTTAATAAGTCCTGCCTATTACAATCCAGTCTCCATAAAGTTGCTACGTGATTATTTAAAAGCACAGAACTGACCATTTCATTTTTATATTTAATACTGCCGAAATCTGTTTTACTTGAAGGATAAAGTTCATCCAAGAAGTATTTATCTGCTAGTCACCTTATCAGGAGATGGGACACAATGTGGAAGAAGATCTGGGCCTTCCCCTAAAGAAAGGTGTGTGACTGGGGGGCTATGGAGTCAGCCAAAACCAGATCCCTTCAATCTAATATGGACGGTGTTACTACAGAGGGAACCCAGAGTGTAATGGAGCTCGCTGCAGGCAGACTTATCATAGCCTGGGTTTTCAGGAGGGTTTCCTGGAGGGAGGATGCCTGAATTAAGGTATAATAAGTCATCCTGGCTGAGAAGGAAGGGAAGCATAAAAGGTGATCCAGGTAGATACAGGATCAGAAGAAACTGGGTCAGAAGATGTAGCAGATCATTTCTCAATAAGAGCAAGCAATTCAGTATTTTGAAAACACAAGAGATGAGGCAGGAAGCAGAGGTTCTAAAGGGTAGAGAAGGAAAGAGAAATGAGACCTCATGAAGATCACATACATGACACCACCATTCAGCAACTGCTGACTGTTTCCTGGAGGCCAGGCGTTCTGCTGAGGACACAGAGTAAAGCTGAAGAAGCAACTATAATTGATAACACTGTATTGTATAGTTGAAATCTGCTAAGAGAATAGAACTAAAGTGCTCTCCCTTCTAAAAAAAAAAAAAAGAGAGAGAGAGAGAGAGATAAATACATGAAGTGTTGGATAAGATTATTTCACAACATAAATGGACATCAAACTACCAAAATATACACTCTAAATATTCTGTAATTTTGTCTATTATACCTTAGAAAAGCTAGAAAAAAATCTGAAAAAAAAAGAGAAGAAACCCTCTTTTCACAAAGAAAGCAATCAAGCACATAGCACTAGGAAATGATGTTGAATTTGTTCTATTTAGTCGAACTTCTGCATACAGAGCAAAGAATTCCAACTCTAGATCATTGCCCTGGTGTTTCTTTGTTGGGGAGCTTCCTCAAATGGTTGGGAGTCCTTGTCTGGAATTTCCTGGCACCCCTTTTAGCTGTTGCAGAGAAGGAATAGACACCTGGGCTGTGGCAGGGTATCCTGGAGGGGAGCTGGCCCTTCCATCTGTCTTTGCAGAGGATCCTACCACTAGGGTCAGAGAACAGACCTGAATTCTCCAACACTCTGTAAGTCCTTCAAGGGATGAGATAAGGTTCCTGCCCCTCTCTCCACTACTTTCTCTGTTCTTCAACAAGTGGATGGATTACTAACCCGATCAGATATCAGAGTTAGGACGCATTTGATTGGCCACATTTACTTATTAAATAAGTGTGTCTCATTGGCTTCCTACTCTATATAGCTGACTAGACAAGAAAGCCAGTAGATATCTACCTTTGTTATCTCCTTTTCTGTACATGTGAGCAGTGTTTGCTTTAGTTCCTTGTGGCCATCTGGTGGTAAGAATCTTTCTTGGGGGAAGAACAGATTTCACTTGGGTCTAGTTTAAGCCATCTGCTCAGTTCAGGGTTTTTTGTTTTTTTTGGTTTTTTTTGTGTGTGGTTTAGCCTAGTTAATAATTGAATGGACTTTTAACTTTATGTTCATTTGTGCCACTTAGGTGTCCCATCAGAGAAGAGATAAATGACAGGGCTCCGACAACATTCAGGTGTCCCTGGGAACTCTGGACAGAATCACATCTCATTGCCCTTGAAACCACCCTGGATATCTTTAAATGTTCCCCTACAGTAGGGAGTAACAGGAAGATACTTGGTTACAGTTTTATATATATATATATATATATATATATATATATATATTTATTTATTTATATATTATATATTATATTTATATATATTATATATATATAATCTCTATATATATGTGTGTTACATATATATGTTACTCTCTCTATATATATATGTAACATATATATGTTACATATATATATGTTACATATATATATATATATATATATATATAAAATCAAAGCAACTAGACAGTTCATAGTCCATTCTTCAACTGTCAAATTGTTTTTATGTTACATGTGACTGATGTGATCATGGTTAGCCATTTATATGTGATTCTTCTCCCTTCCCCACTATAATAGACTAACAAACATAACATAACTCATCTGAACCAAGTCCCTGTGTGGAAGACCAGATCATGTTCGCAGACTATCCTCACACTTGTTGAAAGAGAAACATTTATCTGAAAGTCTTTAAAGGCATTTGAAGAATGAGAATCAATGATTTCTTTTCTGGGAGAAATTGGTAAAAATTGGAGTAGCTCTTTTATTACACATAACAAAAGCTCTTGGATAGAGCTATTGTAAGACTTTAGGGATAATTATCAAGGGGAAATGCTGAGCTTCCTTCATTAAAAACTTTAGAAGTTAACTTGGTTAGACAGAGTTCTTGAAATAAATGGAATTACTTTGAAGACATTCTGTGTTTTCCTTCCAATACCATAATACTATGCCATATTAATAATACTTTTATGACTATATTTGGTATTACATTTACCATGAAAACGTTATAGTTTTCATGAAAACTCTATAAAACAAAAACTTGTTTTTCTCAAATATACACAGTAATGGGAATCTGTAATCTATATATTCCCTCCCTGGTACAGTTAATGATGGCTCTATTACTCCAAGTGCTCAATAAACCAACTGTTTCATTATGCTGATGACTTGATCAACAAAACTGCCAACTTCACAAAATGTAAAGGTTTATACATAAATGGAGTGAGGCCATGGATTCTAGATGTTTTAGCCTCTTCACATCAATTAAGGAAAATCAGCAGGAGGCCTGGGTGGCTCAGTGGGTTAAGCGTCTGACTCTTGGTTTCAGCTCAGGTCATGATCTCAGGGTTGTGAAATTGAGCCCTGTGTTGGGCTCCAGTCTCTGAACATGGAGCCTGCCTAAGATTTGCTCTCTCCCTCTCCCTCTGCCCCTTCCCCCAATGTGCTCCCTTTCTCTCAAAAAAAAAAAAAAAAAAAAGAGAGAGAGAGAGAGAAAAGAAAAATCTTTACAGTCCCATGCATTTCCTGAGTATGTGTGTGTTTGTGTGTGTGTGTGCACGTTCATGTGTGTGTTTGGGGTACAGGAGGATGATGGCCACTCCCTTTTACAAACCATTTATACTGTAATGAAAACAAGAGGTCAGTGTTTATGTAAAACATACCAGTTTTACCTTTGTTTTCTTGGGGGGGCGGGGAACCACCTGCCTTAGCTTTGCATTTAACCTTTGAAATGCTTCTTTCCAGATAGTTAATCTCACATTATGATTGTGTGGCAGCTTTGAAAATGGGCGGGTGGTTATTAAAGATTTTACATTTCATTTATGTTCCCAACCTCAAATAACACATAATGTCTTGGGTTATCGTTATTCTGCAATTTAGCATTTTATCAAGACTTGCTGCTGTACAGCTGCTTGGGACCTTAATATCATGAGAAAAAGTCTTCACTAAGTTCCGTGAGAATTTGAATAGCATTAACATAACCTTTTGCCCTCTGAACCTGTGTTGATTTTATGAAGTCCTTTTGTGCTCATAAATAAAATACCAGTGTACCTATCAAAGTTTCACTTGACTTTTTCCATATTCTCTAGCAAAAATTGAAACACAGTTCATTGAGGGTATACAACTTTTTCATACTTAATATGATATGGCCCAAATATAAAGTTTTTAAACTTCAGATATTATATCACAACAATGACTGATAGATATAAATAATTCACATACATGTATATGCATGTATACATATGATAAATTTACAAAATGGTATGAAAAATATGGAAATTCTTTGTGCCACTCTGATGAGTAGGCACAGAGAAGGTAAAAGTGATATAATACTAGCTTTTGTAACACAATGAAAATTCAAAAATGTACCCAAATCCAGATGAAGTATTTACAATGTTGGAAAGAAAAAGCTGTCATTTGTTTTCTTAATGCTTATAACCTATCCAGTTCAAGGTTGGAAACAGAAATTACAAGCCACTGAGGAATTGCCATATTGGGTCACGGAGTCCAACCCTGAATTATAGACTATCTTTATCCTGATCACCATCCCCTATTTACCAACAAAATTACTTCCAGAAGCCAAATCATTCTTTAGCAGTAAATTAGGCATTTAGGAATATATACGCATTGTTTACAATCCCTGAATGAATCCCACGGCCTGTGTGGGACTGTGCTTTACGGGGCAGATATTTCAACGTGAACCCCTGGAAGTCCCTCTGCTCTGCTCACTGGGTGCTCCTGGCCTTCCCCAAATATCCTGGATGCATTGACCCAACTGGAAAAGCTGTGAGAATGCCACGGATAGGATATACTCAGGAACGAGGTCTTTCCAGTTTTTAGCCATGCGATGCTGGGAGAATCTTATTATTCTTTGGATATATAGTCTTGACACTGCGCTTTGTGCCAGACAGAGCCAGAGTAACGAGACTGTCTCCCGATGGTTTTCCAAATCATAATCGTAAACAAGTTCTGCAGCCAGCGTGTCTAAACCTAAGGGACATACTTCCTTCTAAAGAGGAAATACACATTCTGGGCTGCAGAATTTTCAATGTATACTTTTAGATGACTGCACGATGCCACAAATGCGGACTAGAATAAGAAATATTCATCTAACCCCTGGCTTCCAGATGTTTATGTATTTGTCGTCACGAAGACTTCCCTGAACGTGAAGTTTTTATGAGGAAGATAGGTTTTAGGTAGCACTTCCCTTCTTCTGCATCACTTGTCTCTATACATCAAAGTTTCATGGATATAGGAAGAGCTCCACAAAGATTTTGACTGTGGTATCACAGGACAACATATTTTAGCTGTCACATACTGTTTTACGTTGATTGAAAAATGACAATCTGACTTCCTTATGGCCTCTGCTTTTTCTCTGCTTTCCTCTTCCTTCTACTCTCCCCCAATCCTGGGACCTCTCTGGAGTAAATTAACATTAAGCATTCTGTTTTGTTCTAAAAATGCCTTCCCCCTCCTCCTCCTCTTCTCCCTCTCTCTCTCCCTCTCTCCTGTTTCTTTATTTTACTCTTCACAGGAGTGAGAAACAGATGCTCTTATCTATATAAAGAATGCAAATGATCAAATGTTGTGCTTGGGAAATAAGCTGAACTTCTAAGGGTTAAACAAAGTTCAGTCTGAGCATTTAAAGTGTGTGAAAATGAGGAGTACTAATTAATTCTATTCAGATGTCTGTGGGTGGAAAATGTCACTTTAGGAACCAATACAAGCCTATTTGCTGGGCTTTGTTTGTTTTTCTCTTGCACGTCAAGCGGGTGGCTGCAATAGCTCTTTGGCACCAATCAGAAACTGGCCACGACCGTGAACTAAAGTTTTGTCTGCCCTGACTCTGCCCCATGTGCCCTCCTCGGATCCTGTCAACATGAAGAACAAAACAGAGCCAACACCAGATCAAAACATACAGAAGTCTTCCTGGAACGGAGAGAAACATTCCAGTGCCCTGTCTGATCCCTCTGACCTCTGGCTTCCCTAGATCCACTCTAGCATGTTCTAGTGGTAGAAAGGCAGTTCTTACTACGTTCTTGCCTTTGGTGCCTGCAGAGCTAAGAGCCAGAGAATGGTGCTTTGCCTGCCTTCTGAGTACTACAGTTTTGGTACAGGGTCACAGATTACTAAGAACCTCAGTCCCACACCTTGTTTTTACTCTTCTCTAAACAAACAAATAAACAAACAAACAAACAAAATGCTTTATGTGGCTTAAATGCTTGGCCTCAGGGCAGCGGGCTCCTGCACACTGTTGAGCAAAGGTCAGGAAGGGGTGGGTGGATCATAGGGAAACCTGTAATACCCATATTCTCTATGCTTTGGATCGCTAATGGGAGCTATGCAAACATATCAATTTGAATATCTACTCCCGGGCTAGATTTATGTTCTGGTATGAACAGGGATCAGAAAACTAAGACTGTTAAACACAGCTGCCTGACAAAAAAAGAAAAAAGAAAAAAAATAACCTTGGCTGTATGTATGTCATTAAAAGAGTAAGACAATCACTTAAGCAATAGAAACAAAGAAATTACTGAAGACTGAAAGAAATGCCATTCATAAAGACAACACGCCATGGATTTTATTTTTATAGAACATGTATCTTCTTACAGCATTATTTTGGAACTGTTCAGATGATGTGAAAACTGCCACATTTAAAAGTAAAATAAAAATAAATAATAAAATAATAAAAAATAAAAACAAGTTCTTAATGGACACTTCTTAAAAAATCTAATACTTTGATAGCCCAATAAAATCCCAATAATTTAAGATGTTCCCCCAGATTTTACATGTGTTACATAATTATTATATAATCTTGCTGGGCAATCCTTGTCACTTCCATTTCATATAAAGACTCAGAGAGGTTTTAGCATGTGGTCCTGGTCACAAGGTGAGTCAATAGTAGACCCAGGACTGAGTTCTCTTCATATCACTGAAGCTCCTTTGTATATTTGAAATTTACTGATAGGTTCAATTGTTCTTTTTCCTCTCTTTGCTGTTCACTTTGCCATAGTGACCACAAAAGAAACAGATCGACTCAAAATGGCTTCTTCTGAGACTTTCTCCTTGGACTTGGCCACTGACATATGTGTGCACGTCTCTGAGCTCTCACCACTCCCAGAATGAATGAACCCCTGCCACTCATGAAATTGAAAGGATTCTAAAGTGCTCTATTGAGAAAGGAGCAAGACATCCAAAGAGCATCTATTAACTGAACCACACCAACAAAGAAGGGGGTTCAGGCTGTTCTGACTCGGTAAGCACCTGCAGCCTCGCGTGCCCAGAGAGGTTGGTTAGACACACTGAACTTGCTTCAGTCTCACTGCTCAGTCAGAAGCAAATTGTAAGACAGAGATAGAAACTGCGTGAAGTGTGACCCTCTACAGCACGATGGGTAAGGTAAAAAGAGAGAAGTAGTCTAGGTAGGTAATGCTTCTTAAATGAACCCAAACTGTAAAGGAGAAAGAAGATGCCTACTTGTATTAGCTTCTTAAAAAGTAGGAGTGTGAACTTGTTGAACCACTGAGTTGTATACCTGAAACTAATGTAACAGTGTGTGTTGCCTAGACTCAAATAAAAGAAAAATAGGAGTGCACAGGTATACAATGATAGGAGGAAAGAACACAACACGAAACTTTAAACACATTGATGATTCTTTAATTCAAATTGATCCAACGGCTCTGGTAAAAATATGATTGTCATATTGAATTGGTAATGGAGTTGGAAAAACAACTCATGACGAATGTTTAGGGCATTTTAGGATACTGATGTCACTAATCATCAGTGACTCTTTGGATTGAACAAGTTTACCCTTTCTGCAGCAAACTCTTCAAGTACAATGATTCTCACATTTCTTTTTTTCTTTTTTTCTTTCTTTCCTTTTTCCCTGAGGCTTGGGGGGATACTACATAGCCATAGTAGAAATAATAAGAGACAAAATGAAAGAAAATAAAAATAATATTATTATCTTTAAGGGAAGTTCCAAAGAGAGAAATTTCTCTTCCCTGTGTTCAGATCTGTGCGTAATTTCTAATGCAAACACATTAAAACAGACATGTACTATCTTTTAAAAAGAAGAATAGAGAAACAATGAAGTGAGGCTCTAAAAAAGTGGAAAGAACTGTCCCCTATGTAAACTGTACTTACTTTAGAAGTTAAGTGTTACAATAACTTTGTTACAATGCAAACAGCAAACCTCTTCCAGGCTGAGCTGTGGGTTCTAGCGCCCCTGCCTCTTTATTAAGAGATTTCAGGAAAATCACTGAACCTCTTTGAACCTTATTTTCAATATACATTAAAAGAGGGAAATAATTCTCCTGAGTGTAGATTGTAAGACACATTACTGACAGGTGCTTTTACTATTACAGTCTGTCAGTCAGTTCCTGAAGTCCCATTTGACAATGACTACAACAGGTAAAGAAAAGAAATCCCTGACATCGTGGATATTAGCATTTCTAAACAACTAGTTACAGCCTTCTTGCCTTTCAACAATGCAACTTCTTGTTCCTTTCCTGTAGCTCCAGGACAGAAGTTGGAAGTTACTTTTGGCACCTTCTTGGAGATACTTCCTAAAAGTCACTGGGTGCAAAGTGCTCTAAGGAAACTTATTTCTTACCCCATGCTCTTTCTCCAGAAAAGGAGCAAATGCCTACAGCTCTCTCATGGCCACGTGTGTTGTCACGGCTCAAGCCCGTGCCGCCTGCGGTCACCAGAGAGGGCTTTGCTTCCTGGACCATCCGACGTTCCCTGCTACAAAATCCACTTCATTACCTGGCACAATGTGATGCTTGGATGTAGATCCTTTTCAGAATCCAGACTCTACATAGTAGATTTCCCAGGGGCCCACTGTGCGTATTCCAAATGGCAAAATCATTTCACTGCAAATATGAGACATTCTGCATGTGCGCGCATGTGTGTGTTGGGGGGGTAATAAGAAATGCAAGAAGTGATCATATTTTTTTTTTAAAGCAACTTAAATGAAAAAACAATATTAAAATCTGGTTAGAATTCTAAAATAGATCTACAGAGGAAACCTTAATTTAAAAAGCCCCGCTCTTAGAGCTCTGGAAATGCCTATTCTCCGTGCTGGGTCTGAAAGTGCCCCTCTCCCGACACCTGACTGACCCCGGCCAGCTGCTTCTGACTCAGTCCTATGCTGGTTACACACAGTTAGAGGAATGTTAATTACCACCTGCAATCCACACAGGGTCCTGGACTAAATAACAAGGGTAACTAGTTTTGATTGAGAAAGACAGGTAGAAATGTAAGTGCCATGCTCAAAGGTATGGGAATTTTGTGGGCTCATAATTGGGCAGGAATGCGGACCCTCCTGTTTTACTGACCCAGGCAAGCACCTGAGCTCGAGATTTACCCAACCCGGGAATGCTCACACTGACGCGGTAATCCTGAAAGGATCTTAGCAAGCTTCTCTTCTCACGGGCTTGGAGAAGTCATTTGCCTCGTTTAACAGAGATACTAAAAGTTTAGTGGAGGAGCAAAAGAAAAAAAAAATTTGAATTTTTACCTTCAGGAGAGTTCCTTAAAAATTTTAATTAGTTTTAAAGCTGTCTATGGATATTAAAATATATTCTTTTCCTCCCATTTTTCTGGAATCTTCAAGATGGATGAAATTCTCTTCCCTGCCTTATCTAGATACTGAAGTAGTTCCCTGGGTATATTCTCCATGTTAGATGATGGGGGATTCCACCCCTGCCATCCAGAACATTTTCCCTTTTTTAAGACACGATAAACTAAGGAACAAAAGGAACTCTTTTCCACAACAGAAGCACTTTGGGAGGCTGAACAGGTACCTCTGATTCAAGACTGGGTTATTATAAGAAAAACAGAAAAGGAAGGAAGAAGGTTTTACTTTGCACTGTTGAAGACAGTTTGTCAGGACAAGAGACAGACACACAGAACGTGCACAGACTTGCACTTCTATTTGGCAATGAACGGGGCAAGGGTTTCACCCATGTTGTCTTTAAAAGCATTGCCTGGAATACAAAATGACATGGGGTTTCTGGAATACAGTTCTGTTTGAAAGGCCAAGAAAAGGTGATAGATTTTTAATGCACATTTGGGTGTCTTCAAGCTCTCTTTCTATAACGAGAATGGAGATGTTCCTGAAATGCTGTCTACAGAGAAAAAAGCAAACTGGTTAAAATTCCATTATGTTTTTCTTTGGCCGGCACTGTATAATTGAAGATGTCTTCAAAACAGAAACAGACTATTGCTTCGTGTGTGGGGGGAAGGAAAGCATACATCAGACAGCAGAGAAATAGAATCCTTGCAAGGAATACATCACTTTCCCCAGCAAAGTTCCTGCAGCCCCTGCTTCCTTCATCAAGTCCAGCTTTTTGTCTTTGTGCCACGAGAGCCATGTCACTAAATGGCTCTGATTTTGTTTTCATTCTCAAAGCCTGTGGATTGCTTCATTTTAGTTGAAAATTCAAACTTAGACCTACTGTCTCCCCATCTCCCCCCTGCCCCACTTTCCCTAATGGTCAGATCACTTTGCCCAGATAAGTCTCACTGAAAAACAAAACCGAAAATTCTATGGGTACTTGACACAAGTTTTCTCTTCTGTCTGGACAGTTCTACCCATTCTTTCAAGGTTCTTTCCACCCTTCAAAGTACAGGTCAGCTCCTGAGATCTTCCAACAGTAAACCTCCCCTAATTTCCCTGCATGCAGTCAGTACGGCCATGCTCTCAGGACCAGCTGCCTGGGCATGTGACGTCCGCAGCCACCCAGGCCCCAAACTCCAACATGGTCTGCACCTGCTTGAAGGCTCGGCTCTCACCATCTTGAAACTGGAACAAGAGGCTTAACGTTTTTCGCTTTGCGCTGGGCCTGCAAATAACATACCCGGGCCTCCCTCTTGCACTCCTAAAATTAACAGTTTCACGTCTCTGCTCTAACAATTATTAGGCACACTGCATTTTGAAGTTATTTTGTACTTATCTACGCCAGCTAGAGAGGAAACTCTAGGAACCATAGACCTCATGCGTCAGGTTCCCCCAAGCACCCGGAAGAGCCGTTTGCACAGAGGAAAGATTTGATGAGAAAAATATTGCTCAGAATTCTTCAGGAAGGAAAAGAATAAAACCAATACCTACTGAAGAGAAACAGTAAAGCTAAAAAGTTTTACAAAGTTAATATGCACCTATCACTGCATTCTGCACTGCACTCACAGTAAATCTATCCTAATCCCAGAAACTCGAGGAACAGGTGCTATTCGGACTTCATTTTCCAGGTAGGGGATGAAGGGCTTAGAGAGGGAAGGTGTCAGGGTCCACAGAGTAAGTGGCAGAACCAAGAGTCAGAGTCAGGTCTGGCTCACCTCAAATTGATGAGTCTACATTCTTCACTTGCACAAAACCGTGACATTTTCAAGCAATAAGAAACCTAACCATATTCTGACCGAACGAAGGCCCAGGTAGCAACATTGGCCTCTGTCTAGCAGTCCCAACCACGAGTTCATAAAATCTGCCTCTACACATGCAGACTTTCAGGTGTCAAGCCAGTTTCTAACAAAACATCATTTTTTAGGTTATATAAACGTTTTGCTGGCCCTGCCTGCAGTCCCCTCCCCACGTTTAACAAACATGATCTCTGCGTACTTTAAAGTCATTTTCCAGTCATCAAATTTTATACGTCGGGAGAAAAAGTACTCCAGATTATGAAAGACAGACGGTCCAGGGAGAAAGGAATATTATGGACTCGGCTGAACTAGTGAATGTGGTGGGGAGTCAAGCCTGGGCCGGCTCTATGCCAGGGTCCTCAGACAGATCACGAGGAAGGTCATGGCCTTCCAAGCCCGTCTAAGAACTCATAAGCACACAATTCAGGACACTGGTGACCCAGCAGTAGTATAAAAAGACATTTTTACTGAGTTATATCCGCTAGCAGCTTTTTACTCATTTATTGTTAAAATTACATTTCATATAATGAACAAAGCAGACCTTCCATTTTATTGCTTGATCCAAATACATACCACAATGAGACGCACACAATGCTCTGGGTATGTTATTTTAAGAATTTGCACTAAACACATCAGAATATTTCCAAACACAACATACATCTGCCACAGCCCAGAGGATGTATTATTTTCTTTAGCCCAAGAGAGATTTTTTCAGTAAAAATCTCATGAGGGTCTGTCTTGCGTGTTTTTAAGCTAATTAAGTGTTCAGAAGCTGGAATCTTTTTACAACTGCTTTCACCTCATTTCCCCCCCACCCCAGGGAAGGATTCAGCTTTTGCCGCTTCCGTCTGGAAGGACCATTATCACCATATCCCTGAGTTTCCTGAAGTTTTCACCATTATTTAAAAATTCCTAATGAGTCTCTTCTCCTCCTCCCAACTCCAAAAGAACAAAATAGGAAGATAGAAGAGGTTTGACTTTCTACTTGGACAAAAAATGTACGTGACACAACATATGTCCACTTCTACAACTTGGCTCTAAGCTACCTAGATGCATGCTTATTCTCAATCCATGAAAACCAAAGTTCCGTTTCGGTAACTCTAAGGATAAGCTAGCCTCGTGTCTCATGTTCCCCCCCAGTCCCAGTTTGGTACATCTTTAATCCAAATTTTGGAGAGATAAAACCACATATCCAATGACTGATCATGGGTAATGTTTATCAAGACTTAATTCTTATATTACATGATATTGATTTCATTTGCAGTAATGAATTTATAAGAAACATCCAATCTCTTTCTTACCCAAGTCTGGCTTATAATTTTTCTAATTGGGTAATCATTTTGGAAATGATACCTTTTGCTACAAAATGAAATTTACTTGGACTTCCACTTGGGATTGTCACCTGGTTACAAGGCATCCGGTAGAAACTGCCAGATGAAGACCAGCGGTGGCATATATGGTGTATATATGCCAAATCAGTGGTGATCCAATTTATATCTACAGTTTACATGACAATAAGAAGTTCAGAGATCTGTTTCCCAGCCAGACATCGGGTAAACCTTCTGTCATCTTGCCAACATAGTATTTGAATGAAATCTATCGTAGCAAATCAGAATAAACCTGGGATGCTTTAGACCCAAAAGTGAAAAGAATTTTTTAAAACCGGAAGTATGCTGGCACTCCATACCATTCAGAGAGAGAAGGAAACTTGTTTCTGTTTTGTTTTGTTTTGTAAAAACATATATTTTTATCCCCAGGGGTACAGGTCTGTGAATCGCCAGGTTTACACACTTCACAGCACTCACCATAGCACATACCCTCCCCAATGTCCATAATCCCACCCCCCTCTCCCAAACCCCTCCCCCCAGCAACCCTCAGTTTGTTTTGGGAGATTAAGAGTCACTTATGGTTTGTCTCCCTCCCAATCCCATCTTGTTTCATTTATTCTTCTCCTACCCCCTTAACCCCCCATGTTGCATCTCCACTTCCTCATATCAGGGAGATCATATGATAGTTGTCTTTCTCCGATTGACTTATTTCACTAAACATGATACCCTCTAGTTCCATCCAAGTCGTCGCAAATGGCAAGATTTCATTTCTTTTGATGGCTGCATAGTATTCCATTGTGTATGTATACCACATCTTCTTTATCCATTCATCTGTTGATGGACATCTAGGTTCTTTCCATAGGTTGGCTATTGTAGACATTGCTGCTATAAACATTCGGGTGCACGTGCCCCTTCGGATCACTACGTTTAGGGTAAATACCCAGTAGTGCAATTGCTAGGTCATAGGGTAGTTATATTTTCAACATTTTGAGGAACCTCCATGCTGTTTTCCAGAGTGGTTGCACCAGCTTGCATTCCCACCAACAGTGTAGGAGGGTTCCCCTTTCTCCACATCCTCGCCAGCATCTGTCAGGAAACTTGTATTTTATTCAAAATCTGCCGAGCATTCTTCTAGGTGCTGGAGACGTTAATTAATTTAACCTTCACAGAACAAAAGGGCAGGAATTCTTAGTTCTCTTTGCAGAGGGAGAAACTGAGGATAATATTAAATGACTTGCCCAAGATAAGACAGTAAATGTGGTTTATCTAATCCCCAAACGTAAGTTCTTTTCATCGCAAATGTCAAGAATCATTTAGATATTAAAACTGCTTCAGGTTTTTTACTTTCATAAGCAAATGAGGCACACGATATTCTATAGATGTTAGTCTCTCTCCATAGTTCATATAAGTGGTCTGTATTTATTTGCCTAGAAATTCCTCAATGGCCAAGTCTGTAATAATTGGCACAGAATGAGTGATGACCTCTTTCAGTTCTCCCCACCAAAATTCAGACAAGGATTTGTCTTTCACGTGTGCATGCTTCACACAGATGATACTTTTTGAGTGAAGTTATCAGCAGATCATACAGGGAGTCGGTTTGTGCCATAAGGCAAAATAAATCGACCGTATTAGAAGAAAGGCTAATAGTCACCTTCACTAACCCCAACTTTTGCACCAGGTTTATTATCACCCTTGAAATAGAACCTGCGCGATCAATTTCAAATATCAGAGCATAACATACGCTCCACAGGGAACCCATGAAAGAAACCAGAGGAGGCAATAGCTCTACAGTTAGAAAAAACCACCATTTTGATCGTGCGTGGAAAACATCAAATTAAGCCCAGTACTTGGTATTGACTCAGCATTCCGGCTTCCCTCAACATTTGGGCTAAAGTTTAATCTTCTGCTAACTCCTTGGAGGGAGGCCTTTACTCCTGTGGCACCCTTGCTGGCAAGATGGAATTGAACAGGTGCGTCTTCAGGGGAAGCTGGAGATTTGTTTCTTCAAATGTGCAAAATAGTGTTTATAGGGAAGTGCCTGGTAAATGGCTTGTAATATGAAAAGAATCAAGAGGAATGAGCTTTACAAAATTCCTTCTTTTCTTACTAATTATCTCAGGTTCAATGGAAGTTTGCTTTGGAAAGAGTTTTGTTTTGTTTTGTTTTGTTTTTTTT
This sequence comes from Lontra canadensis, assembly GCF_010015895.1. Taxonomy (NCBI): domain Eukaryota; kingdom Metazoa; phylum Chordata; class Mammalia; order Carnivora; family Mustelidae; genus Lontra; species Lontra canadensis. The sequence continues at coordinate 1,342,688 of NW_022631096.1, read as the reverse complement.
TTTTTTTCTACATTCCCATCTTGGTCTTCAGTCCTCTGTCAAAGATTTTTTCTCATCAGCTCTCATACCCCTTTCATTCTGTGCAGCTCTGCGTTAGTCACACCCAGACGGGTGTGGTCTACATGCTGCTTCTCCTCTATCTCCTACATCTGAACTGAGAGCACAACAGATTTCTCTCTGTATGCTGGAGGCACAGAAGGCAAAGTCGAAAGGGTCACAGTGGTTAGAGTGGGTTGGAGAAGACAGTCAACTTATTGACTGACCACTGACAGATCTCAAGGGTGCTCTGGAATTCCAGGAGATAATATTGCACAAGTGCTGAGAAATAGCACATTTGGGTACCCCAGGAGTAGGCCAGCAATTTGGGAGTCATTATTTCAACATGTGGTTGGTGTTTAGAATTTATATTGTAGAGGATGCCTGGATGTCAGTCAGTTAAGCGTCTGCCTTCAGCTTAGGTCATGATCCCAGAGTCTTGGGATCAAGTCCCGCATCAGGCTCCTTGCTCATCGGGGAGCCTGCTTCTCCTTCTGTCTGCCTCTCCCCCTGCTTGTGCTCACTCTCTTTTTCTATCTGACAAATAGGTAAATAAAATCTTAAAAAAAATAATTTATATTTTAGGTGGATATGAGGGTAATTCCACAGGACGTGAGGACAGCAGACTGTTGAATGAGTGTATGAATGAATGAAAGAATGAAAAATCAATGTGAATTCTATAGATGAATGCAGACATTTCCAGATAGCACTGAGAAAGAATCTTCCAGCACCCTGAAAGACAGCTCGACCAAATACAGGCAACTAATTGGAGCTGCTCTGTATTGCAATTGTTTACCGTGTGCTTGGCACCATGCCAAGGACTCTACATTTAGGATTTATTTAAGTACCAACAACATTCTTACTAAGCATCACTGGTAACCAAACTAGAAGATGATGACCCCTGGTGATCCTCAACTCCTGGTATCCGTGTCTTTATGCCACCTGGGTAACTAGTAGGACATAGACATGATGGCATGATGGCGTGTGACTTCCCAGGTGAGATCATACAAGCCACATGGCTTCTGTCCCTCTTAGAGAGAAGCTTGCCGTCATGTCTTATCAGTTCTATAAACAGGAACACATATAGAGGAACTGAGACTTCCTGGGAACAACCTGCGCTAACTCACAAGCATGGAAGAGAAGTAAGCCTCTCCCCGCAGTCACGCCTTGAGATGACTGCAGCTGTAACCAGTTTCTTGACCACAACCTCACGAGCGACCCTGACTACTAGACTGTGGTTCTCGTACCCAACTAAATATTTTTTCCTTGTTTGTTTATTTAAGCCACGAAATATTGGGGTCATGTATTACACAGCAGTAGACAATGAATAAAGTTTTAATTTACCTCATTTTACAGATGAAGAAATAAAATCCATGAGAGCTAAAGTTACAAAACACTAAATTTCCCTTTACCGAGCACCAACCAGTGAAGGCTTCGACCATGGAAACTGACCAAACCGTGACATGGGAGCCAAGGAGGAGAGCAGCCAGGAGAGACTGAAGAGGCAGAGATCATCTGTTCATTCATTCAACAGATGATTCCTAAGCATCTACTAAGTACTGGGTATGGTTGTAGGGTACGAAGGTACAGCAGTGATCAACACATATAGATCTCCTTCCTTCTCTGAACTTATGTTCTAGTGATGGGTGACTGATGGTAACAACCCACAAAAGGGTACGTTCTGAGATACAGTAGAAGTTGAAGCAGGAGCAGGTAGAGGGAAAAGCAGGAGCCCGCACAGGCAGTTTGCTGTTCCTTCCTTCCGTGCGTGCTTCCCGGTGACAAAGCCGTCAGCTGAGGCAGCGTCAGTGCCCTGTGCTGCCCTCAGACACAAAGCCTGGTCGGTGTGAATCTCCTCTTTTGTACATCATGGCTCCCATTAGCTTAGTGCGTAGCCTGGCATATAATATGTGCTTAGTAAATATTTATTGCAGTGACTTAAATCCTCAGGATACAATTTTTGTGAAGCCAGCTGCCTAAGCCGTTAACTGTTCTTCAGCTATTTTAACATGAGCATGTTAAGACAAGAGGGAATTCTGCCAGTGTAACTCCTTTTCCATTATCAAATAGAATAAAGCTCATTGTGTAATAAAGGTAATTTTCTTCTCAGTGGCCTGGCTTGTGAGATTTTACATTCTAAAACCAATGTACTAAACATGCAGTGAAGATTCTAGGATCTTTCCAGAATCAAAATATGAGAGGTGGTTATAAGATAAAAGTAGACATCCACGAGCCAAAGAAGGAATCAGTCTCACCAGACACCCATGCATAAATACATATTTCCTTGGTCTGTTTAGCTCTACTGAGGATCTGTGGGAGCTACAAGGAGAGGACCTCCAACGCAATACGGGGAAGACTAGAAGCTTGATGCTTCGTGATCATAGCTACCCTGGGGGCATATGACAGTCTTTTTTAAAACCTTGAGCTCTCAAAAAAATAAATACTACCTTTACGAAAGGGAGAAATTAAACACTATTTGTTGATCAAAAACATTTTATACTATAAAATATAAAAGTTAAAAAATGTAAATAACAAGAGGTTCAATCCCCCTCTCCTCAAAGAAAAGCCCAGAGAAAAGAAATAACAACCTAGTACTCATGCCAGATATAACTTTATTGTTTTAAAGATATTATTTGCTTAGAGAGAGGTAGCAAAAGTACGAACATGAAGGAAGGGCAGAGGGAGAGAGGGAAGCTGACTCCCCACTGGGTAGGGAGCCTGACTTGGGGTCGATCCTAGGACCCTGGATCATGACCTGAGCCAAAGGCAGATACTTAACCTACTAAGACACCCAGGGGCCCCTCTCATGTCCAGATTTTAGATGAACCCTTTTAAAGCTTCTTCTTATATATATATTGTGTTTCTTTGAATAATTCAGATACTGTCATGTATTGACTCTTGGGAGCTGGCTGGTTAATTCCCAGGGGACTGTCATTTAGATGGCAGAGAGGACAGTATTGGTTAGCAATTTAGAACTTGGTTCTAGAAGCTGATGATCCCATCTCAAGCACTGAAACTATCATTTTCTGGGCAAAGTTAATTGGGCGATTTGACAAGAATTACTTAATCTTTCTAAATCTCAGTTTACTCCTCTGTAACATAGCAGTAAAAACAGTACATATCTCACGGGGTTTTGTGAGGAGTTAAAGAAACCTCATAGTTCAGGTGCTAGGATAGCTTCTGAGCACACAGGGAACCAATTCAGTTTGATAAACTATTATTATCATTGGTGTAATCCAGAGTCTCAATATGGATGTTAACTAGACTTGTGATGATCATTTCACGATATATACGAGTATTGAGTCATTATTTTGTACACCTGAAGCAAATAAGTCATATGTCAATTATATCTTAGTAAAATAATAATAATAGCTTCTCGATATTTTTAGAATGCCCTGAAGTCTAAGAGATAAGATAAGGTGCTCCCCATAAATCAAAAGAGACAAGAAGCAGTTTAGTCCAATGGCTGGCACCTGGGGTTTATGATCGTGTATCAGGCAGAGACCATACCAAGGAAGGAGGTTTCTTTGGCTGTAGCCTCTTTCCTAAGCCAATTCAAATAGTGGAGATAAAATAAAAATGCTTATTAAGACAAAAGCAGCATTAAAGCAAGTCCCCAAGCCCCCCTTTTCCTATGAGTCTGACATTTCTAAGCTTCTCATAAGTTGAAATTCTCACCACTTGTCCTCAGAAGGAAGATCAGGGAAAGTGATGGGGTGCCCCCTTGGGGGTATTTCATAGTTCAAACCAGGCATTAGCATTAGGGGGTTGTCTTCACAGGGAACAGAGACCCAGTTTCTGAGCTTAGGGGCAAGAAGATACCAGTCTAGCTCTTAGAGAGGCAAGAAACCTTCAAGTTCTCAAGAGTCCATTGGAATCCGCCACAGAGAAGCTGACAGAAGGACAAGATCTTCAGAACGGGAACCTGCGGGGGAGCTGAACCAGGCTGCGCAGTGTCGGCCCAAGGGAGAGGAGGGTACCTGCGCTTTGAAATAACCTTATCAGAATTAGGCATCATTGGGATTAAAACGGCTTCAGCTCAGGAAACAACCTCGGAGTGGATTTAGCCACAGCAACTGAAAGCTAAACCCTTGGGAATCAGGATGAAAAAGGTTTCCCTCCCTCAGGATTGATGCAAAAACCTGATGAGGTGTGTGGATGTGTGTCTGTCTGTATGTGGGTCTGCGTGTGTAAGTGTGATAGTATGCCCATGCTTTTCAGAACAGAGGTTGCTGACCAACCTCTCTTCAGAAAAAGCTGGAATAAGGGAAAAACCAGGGCAGTAAGGCCAAGGAGTTTATATTTACTCTTGTGCATGGAACATGCGACTTGTTTTAGAGATATTTATCAGTATCCATATACATCTATAATAAAAAGTGAGATTCCTTTGTATACCATGGGTCATGTATATGCTCCAATATGCACCATTTATAGATCTTAAGTATATCTGCCTCTAGAAGTAAAGATGTTTGATCACTAAATATTTATATTTGTAATTGTGTCAGAGTGGGTTTAGCTGAGTGTGTTTGTGTCTGGCAGAACAGTGGCTTATAAACTATGTCCTTGTCCTAATCCCTGCAAGCTTTGAATACGTTCCATTACACGGTAATGGAAATTAAGGTAGCAGATGACATTAGATTTGTTAATCTGCTGATTTTAAAATAGAATATCCTGGATTATTCAGGTGGGCCCATCATAATCTCCAAGGAGCGTAAATGCAGAGGAAGAAGGCGGAAGAGTCAGCGTCAGTGACAGGCCATGAGAAAGACACGATTGGCCGTTGCTGGCTTTGCAGATGACAATGAGCTATGAGCCAAGGAAGGGCAGCTTCTAGAAGTTGGAAAAGGCAAGGAAATGTTCTCTCCCCTCTGAGCCTCCAGAAAGGAATGGGATCCTCTGACCCCTTGACTTGAGATCTAAGGGGACCCAGTTCAGACTTTGGACCTCTAGGCGTGTAAGATATCAAATTCATATTGTTTAAACTACTGAATTTGCGGCGATGGTTTACAGCAGCAATAGCAGACCCACGTAGTGACATGCATTTTTAAATTTTATGAAAACGCAAATGATTTCCAAAAGTGAAAAATTCAGGAGCTGCTCCAAGTACGCAGTCTGAGAAGCTCCATCTGGAAGTCAGAGCCCAGGAGCAGTGCTTTTGACTCTGTCCAATGCCGTCATAAATAATACTTATGTTATCTCCTGTGTACTCTTTGACGCCTTGCAAAGCGGCACACCATGCCATATATTTCCTAAACAGCAACAGTTAGAGCAATCGTTTCCATTTAAATGCTACTTTCTACAACCATTTGTTTCTTTTTTCTTCTTTTAATGCATTTTAATTAAAGGTAAGGAGAGAATAAAAAACTGATGGGAGTACTTCGACAGCTGTAATGTGTGTGTGTGTGAGATATTGGAGTCTGAAGCCCCATGCTCAGTTTGAAGGTAGGAAAACAGTGATAATAGATGCGTTTCTAAATGAAATTCTATGCAAATCCAAGCTTTGAACATGAGACCTTGGGGAAGTCAAAAAAGACATTGGTTCTTTGTGAATACACAACTGTTTTTTCCTTGATGTTTAATTAATTCTAATGATGGTGGTCTCTGGCATAAGTGTGTATTCAACAGACAGACCTCTTATTTAGCAAATATATATTTTTAAAAATGCACCGAGAATTGTTGGGTAAATGCTTGCAGGTACAAAAAAAGTGCCAATTTTGAACAGAATATTTTGAGGCACAGAATTACTTGCCCTCACTTAAAAGTCACAAAATCAAATAGTCAATGTGAGAAGTTATACAAAGGACAGTCCGTTTAATACTGGCTTCCTTCAAGGGCTCTCCGCTGGAAGGTGCTTAAGGAAAGCAGACTCATTTTAACATGAGCATAAGCCAAACAAGCCTACCTCAAAAACACTCCACTGTAAAATATCTAAGTCACCCTCCGCTACGTAGATGTTGCTGTCTTTTTGTTATCAGGAATGGCCATAAAACCTGTGCAACACATTTCTAGTAAAATGTAGAAGTCAACAACAGCAAAGCCAGAATACATAATATCTTGTTGCCTACATCATTAGGGTAATAAGAAAACACTATTTGTGCGAACTGCAGTAACTGCTGGTGTATTGTCATTCATTATTAATAGTAATAATTTTCTCCCCAAATACGAGGTAGCCAACCTTGTATTTTAACAAACAGTAAGCCCCACTGCTCCCCATCCACTTCATAAACAATTCTACTACTTCCTGACATCCCACTCCTCTTTCTATTATAAATTCTACTTAAGCCTTTCAATATCTTTATGGAAATTAATACCTTTCTGAATACAGTTCAGGGAGATATTTTTAATTTATATAATAAATATGTACATATACAAAGCCAAAGCAAACATACCCACTTCGTTAAATTATTTAACAGTCAAAAGGGGAAATAACAAACTCTTAACACTTAATGTTGAGACTTAAAGAGACTCGAATTTAATCTTGTTCCACTCCATTCCTATCTAGTCTTATGGTCCAGGACAGTCTACGTATTATATTGGAGACTTGGTTTTTTCTTGGTCAGAAGGTCAAAGTTATTGTATAGGTTTGTTATCTACATATGTTCATCCAAATTAAATACGGTGTATTGCTTACCCCATGGTGTCCTATCCCTGACCCTCTTCTTTCCCACCAGAACCCTGATTTGGTCCAAGTATTTTGATCTGAGGGTAAGTGGGCTAAACACCTGTTCTAGAGGTAGACATGACCTCCACTGGGCAATGAGATTTAAGAGGAGGTTTCTAGGGACTACCTACAAGGAGGGAAGGAGCCAAGGAGACTCATTTTTTTAATGCCGTCAACCTGCTTCCTGTCTTTGCACACAATGGCATGAGACCATGGTGCTTTACGATTGCTCCTGCATCTAGTGATGGAAAAGGCCAGGTCAGGTGAGATCCCAGCAACTGCCTACTTCTAGAAACACTGTTTGAGGGGAAAGCCCCTCTTGTTTCAGAACTACTGGTAGGATATTCCAATATTTTCAGCTGACCTACACACCTAGTCGGGATTCAGAGATTGTTAATGCACCATGAATTATTAACGAGACTTTAATGACATATGTCACAAGAGGTATCGATAATATGTTTCAATAAGTTCCCAGATGGGAGAGAGAATCCCAGTTGAGAAAATCGTGGGAGACTTCATGGCCGAGAGATCAACCCCACTGGACTCTGATGGGTTTTCCTTCTTTGAGTATGGAAAGGTTGGAAAGGGCATGCGACAGAATTCCATTCTGAGGGGACAAGCCCTTGCCCATGGGTGATAGCAGTGGTTCGATGTTCAGGGTAACTAGGAGAGCAATTGAGATATATGACTATCTGGAGCTTCTCCCTCAAGCCTACAGGCTTGCTTTCTCTCCTAACGCTCTTCCAAGCGTATTATCATTGGGTTATCTAGGACTTAGACCAAATGAAGCATAGGTGTAGTCTAACTGGCTTAATAGTTTTAGAACATGTAATTGTGCTTCTGCCTAAATTTTCTGGTTTCATTATTTTAAAAGAAAAAAAGTATATATATATATATATATATATATATATATATATATGGCAGAGGTTTTTTTTTTTCCAAGATTTTATTTATTTATTTGACAGAGAGAGATCACAAGTAGGCAGAGAGGCAGGCGGGGGTGGGGGGGGGTATCAGGCTCCCTGCTGAGCAGAGAGCCCAATGTGGGGCTCAATCCTAGGGCCCTGAGATTATGACCTGAGCCAAAGGCAGAGGCTTAACTCACTGAGCCACCCAGGTGCCCCCAAGAGTTTAGGTTTTTTGTCCATCAGATTATTATGATTTGTTAACCATAGTTGGTTAAACAACAACAGCAAATCTTAGGATTTGCGCTACTTGAGTTCGACATCACTGCTAGGCAACACACTGTGTAGATCCAACAGAGGACAAAGGGGCCAGTAGGCACAGTCCCATCTCTGATTACTCCGAGGCGTAGTCCCATCTCTGATTAATCTGCAGCACAGGCTGCACATGGCTGCTCTCTACACATCATGGCCCTGGCTCTGTCAGAGAGCTTGCTCCGTGGCTGATCCAGAATACTTAGGGTTGGAATGAGCCTCTCCCCACACCAAGTTACAGGCTAGCCTAAAACTGGCTGGGACTCATGGAGCTTCTCTAGGAAACAAGACATAGCAAAGAGTCTTCAGGTCCAGGAACAGCTAGGGAGTATGAGATCACATCAGCTCCTGATTCCCTTATATTCTTTGGCTGGGCTAGAACAAAACCAGAAATAGAAAAGGTGGGATTTGCTCACTGTCACCTACTATCTTATCATCATGTCATCTATTCTGGAGCATTTCAACTCTTCTTCAACCTTTTCCAAAATCTTTATCTTTTGGGGGTTTTCTGATTGACATTTGTAGATTTTTTTTCCATTTTTTGTGGAAGTCTATTTTTGAAAGACACATCTTTGATTACTTTGCATAATTAGAAATAAAAATAATATTGAAAAGAAATTATAGAATACCTAAGAATAGACAGAGACTGTGACAGTCATTAAATATTATTATGTTAGGCAGTATTATGATTTTGTTAGGTGGTGTTATGAAGGAATAATTTTACAAACAGGTAATTTGGTCAGAGTAACCTGCTAGAAAGAGGTGAAGTTAGGATGTAACTTAGCTCTGCCCTTATGTCATACAATCTACTATAGCTCAGTGCTTGCCATATCAGGTGGGGGGTTAAAAAAAAAACAAAGAAAGATCAACTACAGAGGAATCATTTGATTTTTATCAAAATAATTGATCGTTTTGTTTTTTTTCTTAAGGCTGTGATTGGAAACACTCAGTGATAGAGAAATTAGAGACACACTACCATGAAAAAAGAAAAGGTACCCTAATATATTTATCATTAAATAGAAAACACACAATTCTTGGTTCTACTATGAACCAGGTGCATCGTTACACATGAGGATAAAGATACGGTGCTTGCCTATACTTGAATATATTATGTCCCTGAGTTGTGAAGTATAATTGTTCACGTATTTTGAAACAGGTGAAATACATATCAATTTAAGACCAGAAAAAAATATATCAGGGATCAATTCTTACTTTGTAACACTGACAATTAAGGCATGAGATAATTAACGACTTCAGAAGAGTAATCAATGTTTAGTTTAAAAGGGTTTTGAAATAAAGGTTATTTTGGGCTTTAAAAATTACTGTTGTTTAAATTTTCAAAAATTACATAAATGTGACATTTAAAACAGCACTATTTTCCTTCTCACTTTTGGATTTGAATGGCCCTGTTAACCAAAAATCAATCTTAATTGATTTCAAATATTTGTCATAATTTCAAGAGCATTGAGTAAAATGGAGGTCATCAGTTTTTAATAGCTTAGCTTCTGGGGTATAGTGTATACCTCAATTATATCCACCCATGATTTACTACATAAGTTTGATTAAGTGCATGGTAAGTTCTTTCTGTTAATATAAATGGAACAATCAGTGTTATAAATGGAAGGAGAAATAAAGAAGAGGTAGCAACACAAATATTCTGGATTATCTGGGCTGTTTCTCAGTGCTTTGTTTCTTCACTTTAATTAGGTAATATCTCCTGTGTATAACTGAATTAAAATGGTTGTACCTGAATAATTAAATTTCCCCCAAACATGTTTCTTTGGAAACATGTAAATGTTACAGTGTAACATATATAGTCAAAAGGTGGTATTTAAGTCTTTTATTAATTTTTTTAATTTAAAATTGATTAGCCACCGTACAGTACATCATTAGTTTCAGATGTAGGATTCAGTAATTCATCAGCTGCATATAACACCCGGCACAATCACATCACGTGCCCTCCTTAATGCCCATCACCCAGTTACCCCATCCAGTGTGAAATTCTTTTAAAGGAAGTAGAATTGTATACTTTTAGTCCCCTCTCTCATCCCATCAGATATATTTGTTACAATATAAAAACTGAATTTGAGATTACTCTCATTTTCTTTTTACACTATGTTTCTACTTCTGGAGGATGAGAATATGTAATTTTTAATTTGTTTTATTTTTTTTGCACTCCCTAAATGTTTCAAACACCAGAATATACACATTATTTATAATCAGAAAACAAAGGAATTTTATTTTAAAAATAATCATTTTATTACTAAAATCTTATCAGAGTGATGAGAATCCTTACCATTTTTAATGCTGCAGACACATGACTCATTAGGGATGACGTGTTAGAAAAATTAAGTGCATGGTCCTTTAGGGTTAACTACAGTATCGTACTGAGTGGGTTAGCATGTAAGCTAATAGATCCTCACATGTAAGGGCTGGAGTGGAGATCCCAGCTCTGTTGCTGGTTATCTGTTTTACCTTGGGTGAAACAGATAATGTCTTCCCTCCTCCGCTTCCTCTTCTGTAAAGGGTTGTAAAAATAAATAGTAGCTACCTTATAGGGTTGGTGTGTGCATTCAACCTGTTGATCTTCACAAAGCCCTCAGAACAACAGCTGACACACGTAACTGCCTCATTGGGTATTTACAAAGATCGAATATGATCATCATTCATATTATGAGCCATAGTAGAATATGAAATATCATAGAAAAAATAAGAAAAGGAAAGTACAGAAACCTTAAAAACAACCCAAAACATCCAGTGGTTCTTCTCCCCGGGCCTTTTCTCTGTGGGATTACACTGCTCCAGGTAAGACGAAAATTGAGCCTTTTGCATGTAGACAGAGGTGAATGATGCCAGCAGATCCGTGAGGACTGGACACAGATAATTCAGGAAAAAGAAAATACAAATGGCCAATTAGCCATGAAAAGTTTCCAACCTTACTAATAATCAAGGAATTGCAAATTAAGTGTAGATGTGGTCCACTTATCAAATTAACAAAGATTATCAAACAAAGGTGAAAGCCTGAGGCTTCCAGGGTCAGAAGCACATTTTTACACACTGCTGATGGAATGGAAATTAGTCAAACCTTTTCAAAGCAGTTCAGATATATAGAGAGAAAACATGTAAATGCTCATGACCTTTGAGTTACTAACTCTCCTTTTGGGGAATTATGCTAAGGAAATAAAGAGACAATCATGGCAGCAGTATTTATAACCCTAAAATTTTGAACCCAAGTTTCCAACAAGAGGAGATTAATTTAATAAATTAGAGCCCAACATGTCATGATGGATATTATAAAAAATGACAGTGATGCTCATAAGCAGTTTCCAATGACTCACATTTGACAGGGTGTACTACTGATTAGTGCTGATTAAGCTCCTTCCAGGTGCAGGGATCTCCCTGGGCAGTACTCCCAGTCTTATGGGTCCCCATCACTCACATTGCCCCTTACATGACTGGCAAATTCAGGATGGAAAACTGGACAAGATCCGCTAATATCCATTTTCCCTTTGGGAATCTAGCTGCCTGCAGGGAGCTTTTGCTCTCTGCTTCTCCCCAGCAACAAAATCTTTCTCCAGAGCCACATACTTTTCCACCCACATGAGAAAGCCTGTTCCATCTAGTGCTAACCCAAGAGAGGGTACTATGTCTCCTTACTTCTGAGATTCTGTTAAAAAGTTTATTTGACAATCACACACTAAGCCTATTACTGAAGCTTAGTTTTTATTAATAGAAGTGGTGTATTGATTTCCCATTTCCTCACTCTGTTTTATATCTTTTTTTAAAAAACCTGATGGGAAAGAAGAGTGTTCTATTCCAGAGGACTCTTCCGACAGGCCGAAATTTGAAACTGCCCATTAATAAAAGCTACATAATGACTTCCTCCAAAATGTGGAAGTGATTTAAAATCAGTAAACATTTTTCTTCTTGTAGTTTGTGTGGGTCAGAAATCTAGGCATGGCTTAGCTGAGTGCCACTGCCTCAAGGTCTGTCACATCGGTTGCAAAGGCATTTGGGTCAGAACTGTGGTCTCATCCGGTGGCTTGAACAGGGAGAATTCCTTTCCAAGCCCATTTGTGTTGTCAGAATTCAGTTTCTTGCTGGCTCTTGGAGGCCTCCCTCAGCTTCTTGCCATGTGAGTCTTCTCATAGGATAGCCGACAACATGGCAGCTGGCTTTCCTCACAGTGAGTAAGGGCACAAGAGATGGTGAGCAAGGCAGAAGCCACAGACTCTTTGTAACTAATTCCCAGAAGTGGTATCCCTATTCATTTTGCCATATTCTATTCTCCAGCAGCAAATCACTAGGTCCAGCCCACACTCAAAGGGAAGAATTTACACAAGGGTGTGAATGCCAGAGGCTGAGATCTCTTAGGGACCATTTAGAAGCTGTACATCTCCCAAACTCACATTTACCACAAGCCATATGCACAGATGATTATGTTTAATCTTTGTCAATGCCCAATGAGGCAGTTAGGTGATTATCCTATTTTTAAAATCAGGAAACTGAGGCTCGAAGATGTTAAGCATCTTGCTTAAGAGCTCACAAGACAATAAGTGGTTGATCAGGTATTGGCAATGTGGCTGTCTGCTCTCAGATTGTGTCCATTTAACTACTTGGAAAATATCAAGGGAAAAGTGAATTGCAGATATGTGAACACATTTTAGGACTTTAGTTATCTTTGAAAATACATAGAAAAAGGTGGAAGAAAATATGTTAGAACATTAAAAACACAAATCTTAGTATGAAAGGATTAGAGATGGATAACTTTTTCTATTTCTTTATATGTTCATATTTATTTTCCAAAATACATTGACCTTTCATTTGTCTCGCATGGGAAGAAGCCATGAATGAAACAGAAGAATCTCTGTTCTCATGGAGAACACTAGTTCTCACTAGTGCACCAAGGATGTGGCAGAGGGAAAGGTCCACCCTGAATACAGACAATAAAGGGGAGATTATGGAGAACTAAAAGGAAATAACAAATCCACCCAATGTCAGTCATCTTTCAAATACCACTCCATTTTTTAATTTTATTTTTTTAAAGATTTTATTTATTTGAGAGAGAGAGAGAGAGCACAAGTAGGAGGAGCAGCAAGCAGAGGGAGGGGGAGAAAGCAGACTCCCCATGGAGCAGGGAGCCCGATGTGGGGCTCAATCCCAGGACCCTGAGATCATGACCTGAGCAAAAGGTAGATGCTGAACCAACTGGGCCACCCAAAGGCCCCAAATATCACTCAATTTTAAACAATGTTAGTGATAAAATACTCTTTGCTCCTGGAGTGCACCACTCCCACCATCCCCTCCCTTTCACCATTTGGTTAGTTTGGAGACATAGAAAATAAACAGACCCATGTACACACACATACACATACACACTATATTTATCTATACATAAATATGTATAAATAAAAATATTATTTATTTACATATATAAATAAGTGTATCAGATAGTGCCAAATTCTATAAAAAATATAGCAGAGTCTAGAAGATGGTGCACGACAGGAAGGGGTACTTTTTAACTAGGCAATGATGTATAAATAGAGACCTGAATAAATCGAGGAAGCATGTGTTGTTTTTAAATCATAGAAACAGAGACAAAAATTAGAGCTTGGGTGTCCCATTGCATCTGATGATCCACGAAAACTTTACCATTCTTTCCTTTCTGTATCCCATTTTTTAGTCATTTGATTAAACCAGTTTTATTGAGTATCTACTCTGTGGCTAGCCCTCTACTAGGCACTGGGAATTCAAGAGTGAAAAAAAAACAGATAAAGTGTCTTCTACCCTTAGTTTTCAAACAGAATGGAGAACACAGTGTTAATTAGCAGAGGACTGAGATACATAATTGTAAACCATGACAAGTACTAGGATGAAAATATATGAGCTGTTTCCCTTGGAGAGAAGAAAACATCAATGGGGGTCAATGAGCAGTCTGCCACAGAGGTTACTGAAATTGCAGTCAGATGTGACATCCATTTGTGAAAGATTGTATAATATAAAGAGAATTGGGTTAGGAAAGCACCTTGATGAATTAAAAAAAAAATTAATGATCAAGTACAGAGAATGGATGCAAGGTTCACTGAGGGGAGCAACTAGAGAGGTAGAAGGAAATTCAAGGGGACATCAAGGGAAGAAAACATGTCCAGATGGAGGGGGAGGCGGGGCAACAGTGTTGAATGAGGTAAAAGGTCAGATGGGTTGAGGAGTGAAAAACACCTCAGTATTTAGTGACCTAGGTATTATTAAGCCTAGGGACAGACGTTGTAGATTGGAGGGGACTGACAAATTAAGGGAGGAAAAGGAAGCAGAGACCACACATAAAAGTAAATCTTAAAAGATATACGTCTATAAAGAAAAAAAAAATGCACTAAGTTGGTAGCTGAAAAAAATAAAGCCAAGAAAAGGTTTTCTTTTTTGAATATGGGAAAGACAATGATTATTGACATATAACGATTTTGATTTTATAGAGAGGAAGGCTGACAGTGGGGGTTGTCTGAGGAGGAGGTTTGGCAAAAACCCACACAAGTCTGGAAAAGAATGGATCTCCTCTAAGGGCCTGTTGTAAGTCCCATTCCAGTGGCCCTTCTCTCTCTTTCAAGCAAACAAAGGGAATCTTTAAAATATTTAAGAATGTAGATGCTTAGAGTTTGGGATGCAAGAAGTGCAAACATCATGCCCAAAGATATTTTCATTACTCATCTCACTTCTTAAAGTACTTTTATATGAATTCATTATTTCGCTCCCCACGACAACCTGGTGAGGTTGTCAGGACACATGCCAATCAATTCATGTGACTTATCTATGGCAACCCAGTGTCAATCTTGCTATTTATAAAGTATCAAGAGTCCCAGATCTCTTGACTGTCATGCCAGTGCAGTTTTAAAAAACCATGCCATGTCCACCTAGTCTTCTCAATCCATTAAGTATCGTCACAAAGTCCATAGCTTGAAAATAGAAGTTGAAGACCATGAAGGCAATGCCAAAGAGAAGTTGGCTGCTTCACATCTTGAAGTCAAGTTAACACTTTGCTTTACTTTTTTTGGAAGGAAACTACTTCAAACACCATATACACAGTATGCTCACAAAACACACACACACACGCCGTGTCCGCGGCATGGTGTACAGCATTGTCAGGAACCGTTCTTGTACTTTTTCAAAGGTCTGTCTTCTCAGCACCGTTCACCTGAATCAACCCTGGAGACAGACTCCTGGAAAGCCAAGCCCTCAGGCTCTGAAAAACATCTGAGCCCCCTTGTGCTTCTTGTTTAATAAGATGAGCAGTAACGAATGGAGACAGCCCTTGCACTTTGATGATATTGGAATATTTTTTCACTGGATTTGTGCGTATGTGGGAACATTCCAAAAAAAAAAAAAAAAGGCAATATGGAGGTAAGTAATAACATGGATTAAATTAAATATATTAATTATATTTTATATATATTTATATATTTTAAATATATTATTAATTATATAATTAAATAAATTAAGAAAATAAATTAAATGTATTAACACTTACTGAGTACCTACTACTTACTGAGTACCTATTTGCAAGAGGTAAAGAGCATCTCAACCTAAACCCAGCGTTTTATTATTATTCCATTTCTATGCTTGGTTGAGAACACAGCATTAATCCTATTATCCAACAAACACCTTGGCTGGTCTGCATATGTAGAGTTGGATGGAGTTCCTTGGAGGCACAGATGTAGATCCTAATCAACTTTCTGGAGGCAGG
Source organism: Lontra canadensis (assembly GCF_010015895.1). Taxonomy (NCBI): domain Eukaryota; kingdom Metazoa; phylum Chordata; class Mammalia; order Carnivora; family Mustelidae; genus Lontra; species Lontra canadensis. The sequence goes on along the minus strand of NW_022631096.1, from coordinate 1,327,039 downwards.
CTATAGCTTTTTCCAACATGTGATGAGGGTCCTGGAAAAATACTAATGTCATTTCCAGCCCATCATTTTGCTCTAAGACACCTTTAAGGGTACAATCAATTCTTGTTCATCCTCTTCTCCAGCCATGCTGAACTGTGCCATGTTCTTTTTTAATTCCTGGCATTTCTAAATCTTGTTTCTGCTCCTTGGAAAGCTATTCATCTCTGCTCTCATCTCCAAATCCCGTCTTCACCTCCATTAGTCAGGTTAATTTCAATTCACCATCGGTCTTTCTCTGTTAGGTTTCCTCTGACCTCTTCTCCCAACTGCATCTGCATGACAGCTCAGGACACTCTCTGTCTTTGTACCACCACTCAGCCAGATGCCAAAGAACTAGAAGTTTCGTGAGGACAAATTTATACCTTGGTCACTGTTGAATGGCCAGTGCCTAGCACTCTGCCAGATACAATTGACATTTGAATACAGGACTGTTTGGGGGCCTTTGGCCGTTGTTTGCTCCTTCTTATACTAATTCCATTTCCCTTTAAGATAAACTAACAATATCTACTTGGCAAGGTACTCTAAAATTAATGTTCACTGAGTGCCAATTTGTTATCATTTCCTTTGGAAATTATTTTACATTAGACCAGTGGTTCTCAAACAGGACAGGGGCCATTCCTGAAGACATTTTTGGTTGTCATAACTGGGGGCTACCTACCATCTAGTGGGTGAAGGCCCAGGATACTGCTAACCATCTTACAATGCATAGAACAGCTGGCCACAATAAAAAAAAAAAATCTAGATCTAGATCTAGATCTAGATCTTTCTGACCCTAAATGTTAATAGTGTGGAGATTGAAGAACCATGTTTTAAGATTATTCTCAGCCTTTTCTATATGAGCACATCATTTCTTTGCTATAATGGTACGCACTGTCCTCTTCTCATACTGTGCCTGTAGGACTTGCTAGGGTAACAGGTCAACTGGGGTTGGCAATGGGATTAATGCAAAAGAATAATCCTTTCGGAACTTTGAACTGAGACTGTAGAATCAGCCATTTATTATGGATGGAGTAATTGCCAAACATTAATATTCTAAAATAAACCCATACAAAATGTTCTGAAAATTTAATGAAATAAACTGACTATCTGTAAGGGTTATTCTAATTCTTTCAGTTACCTTGGAATTTGTAGAAAACAGAGAAGCAGCAGAAGTAATGAGATGCAGCTTATTCCTTCTTTCTATGCAGGTTGTAGGGCTGGGATTTACTTCTGAATGCTGCTGCTGTGCTCAGGTTTCCAAACAAGTATGAGGATTTGTGCTCAAACTTCTCAAAGTGCTTGAAAAATATATTTTGTTTGACTTCACATCATTTAAGGAATTTGGCAAAATCTCATGCCCTTGAGGATAGGTCATCCTATAGTAGATATGTTTCAATCCTGCCTTAAAAACATTTGGCTCCTAATCATCTTGTAGTGATTTTATAGCAATTTTTGATTTTGTTTTTCTGCTCAGTTCTATAAATTGTATAAAAATTCTTTCTTTTTCATAACATTCCACCTATGAGGGCTAGTTATTCCCTTTCAGTTTTCTCCTAGTACTCATGTGATATTTTTCTTCCCTCCTTGATTCTTTCTTCTACAACTCAATATCTTATAAGGGAATGCCTGGTAGTTCAAATTAGGTTGAGTGCTTACCTGAAGCCCAAATTACTGGTGGTTTGGTTAATTCCCTAGATAACTCTACTCTCTGAGTGTATTGATGTACTGATTACAACTAATCTCATTTAAGTGACTGGTCATACTAGTCAAAACAGCAGCTATATTAGCCAGTGCACAGGGGAATAAATGAAATACAAATCCTGAAATCTGGATTCAGTGTCCTATTTTTACACTTATGATTAATTGCTTCTAGATATAAATAATGGAGAAAAGGGAGAAAACCACAGTAAGGGAAAGTTCAGCTATAATGGAAAGCGTATGTAATGTATGGTTTCAGGGCTGGTTTGATTCTGCAACTCATCTTTGTGTGTGAAAGAACTCATTCTCCCCATCTCTCTTCTTGGCCTCCCATGGTATTCATTTTTCCCTAAGACTGGCTGGCTCCATGAGAGCAAAAATGCTACAGTTCCAGGCTTTGATCGGAACATCACACAAACTAGAAAAGAAAATGTTTCTTTTGGTGGGTCTAAAAGAATGTGAAAGTTTGTTTTCTGGAAATCACTGCAAAACTTTCCATGGTCTCTTTGCTCTTAAACGTGTGCTTTTCTACAACAATGTCTGAGTAGGGCAATGCCAAAACTGACAGACTTAGGCCCAAATCATGGAATCCACTGTAAGAAAAGGAGGATGGCATTACACTGATTAGTTTGAGCAGTTTTTACCCCTGGGAGTGGGGGGTGTACATCTTTATCCATGTCCTATTATGGCTGCCTATTTTGTGTATCTATCTAACTAGTATGTGAATTCCCAAGATCAGCCCTCTGACTTATTTTTCTCCATCTTTCCAGATCACAGTACATTTCCTTTCACATCATAGCCACTCAAAATGTTTGTTCAACATGAACAAAATAGCAGCTTTCCAATATAAGCCACTATTAAGCTTGTTCCCTTCCATCAATTCTGATATCACTCATTTAGCACCTGCTTTATACCACTGTATGGTGGTCCCTGGGAACAAAAAGGTGAACGATGATCTAGTCCCTGCTCCTCAGGAATGTGCAGTCTTATAAGAGAGACAAAGACAAGTATATAAACAATTTCAATAAAATGCAACACTATAGCAGAGCTCACAGATGATTCACGGGCTAGACATTTTTTGGAGATGAGGAGGCATCTCAGAGAAAGTCCCATCTAAGTGGACATCTGGCACACTTGTGGAAGTTCTCCATGAGAAGAGGGATGAGGGGAGGAGGAGGAAGAAGAATGGTTCATGCTGGAGAGGGCTAGGATAAGACCTGTTATGATGCCTCCAATTTACAAAATACCACTGGATACAGGGTGATTTCACCTGTGTTGCATGGGGGTTGTCTGGAGCACACATCTCCATATCCCTCCATTATACGCTCTTTCTTTTCCTTAAGACCAAGCCAATCTTCCTGAAATACACCTCTCCACCCACTGTGTCTACTGTAGTCATGCTGGATCCAGAGAGCTGGGTTTGAGATCCAGGGTCTGTTGCTCTGAACCAGGAACACATACCACCGAGACATTTAGCTAGTGTAAATTATGGAAGTTAATTGTACAGAAGTTCCTACAAGTGTTTCAGCTTTATTGTCTTACATCAACACCAAAGGGGCTTGTTACTTAGTATACTTAACCTTAGAAATGAGTTTTCATGGGTGAAGTTAGAGGTTTGTAGGTTAACATAATGGATATTAGAAATGGGTTCACTTTGGTGAGACACTGGTGTTCAGCACATGTGGACAGGCAAAAAACATTTTGGAGATATTCTCATCCTCATAAGAACATGGTGAAAATATGACACAATCCATATGACGTGATGCTTTAGGGATGGTGCCTGAGGCCAGACCTATTAATGAGTCTGTGTCCAATTATTTAAGAGGATGCCAACTATAATATGGGCTGGGTCTTAGCTGTAACATGTGGTTTCTTTGCCTGTGATGAACCTCTCCTGAGAGGTAAGATCTCAGCAGGCAGGCTAGGAAGCAGGAGTTGCACACTAGCTCACATGAGGCAGAGCTAGGACTGTTTTCAGCCTGTCATCTCACCGCTATTGGCAAGTGTTATTATTAATAAGAGTAATAATAACAAAAAAAATTAGTGAACCCATTGATTTAGAACTTCTTCGAGGAACCCAGAGTCAAGGAAGAATAGGTCTAATTGGATACACCAGCAGTTCAGAAAAAGAAGCACACAACCTATGAGTGGAGAAAAAGTGAGTCTGGCATGGCATGGAAGCCAAGGAGAAGGGGGCATTCCAACAATAGGGGGCAACTGGGAGAGAATGTCAACTGCTGCAGACAAGTCTGATAACAGAAAGACTGAAACACATGTGTTAGATTGAGGCAAGTGAGGCTCTCTGATGACCTGAATGAATGAGGGCAGTGAGGTAACTGGAAATAATAGTTCACAGTAGGCGACTAATACTTGCTGTTTACTATGTGTGTGACACTGGTCTAACTGCATTGACTTCATGACCAAGAGAAGTACGGCTACATTCCCTAGTTTCCAGAGGAAGAAATGGAGGTACAGAGGGGTTGAGTCACTTGTCTAAGGCCACAGAAATGGAAGCAATAAGACCCTGGATCTCAACCCTAGGTGTCTGGTTCCAGAGCCACAGTGGGAGGGTCAGGGGGTGGAGAGGTGTCCTTCAGAAAGGCTGGCTTGGTCCTAAGGAAAAGAAAGAGTATAATGAAAGGACACGGGGATGCCTGGGTGGCTCAGTCATTTAAGTGCCTGCCTTTGACCCAGGTCATGATTGCAGGACTATGGGATCGAGTCCCAGGTTGGAAAACTCCGCTCAGCAGGAGTTTGCTTCTCCCTCTGTCTCTCCCCACCCCTGCTCATTCTCTCTCTGTCTCTCAAATAAATAAAATAAAATCTTAAAAAAAAAAGAAAAAAAAAGAGAGAGAAAGAATTGAATACAGAGGGCCAAGGGTCATTTCTTCCTCTAATTAGAGAAATTTGGGAATGCTTATAAATGAATGAAGAGTAACTATCCCATATACAAAAAGAAAAGAGTTGAAAAGAAGTTTCAAAAGACCAGAAGGTGAATTCCTGGTGAGGAGAAGTAAGGAGGGACTGGAATAAGGGGTGTGAGGAGAATAAAGCTTTGAAAATTAAGTCTCAAGCGGAAGGTGGGTAATAAAACTAAAAAGGATTTTCCGGTAGATGTGGGGTCCCAGGTATATTTAGATAATATACTAGCAAAGGCCTGACCTTTAGTGAATATTATTGTTATTTTATTTTTGGATAAGGGAATGCATGGAAATATTGTACAGTATGTCATTTACTTATTCCCAAATTCCTTGATGGAATTGAGTCTATTCAAATAGATGAGATGTATCCTTGTATTGACATAAATCCAGGTGGACTGTGCCTGAGAAGGTGGTTACACTGGGAAAACCTTCAATACCCTCTGAATTCTCGGCAGAATGACTGCACCAACAGGTTACCTTCATCAAGGTGAATCCAGGTAATTGTGTTTTTTTCCCCCTTCCTAGAACTATAATTGAACAATTATTACATGATAGAGATGTGTTTCTGTATAAGACAATTATTTGGTAATTACTTATATGGCCTCATTTGTAAACTAATGCCCTACTCGATTCCATAAGTTATTTGAGGCAAGTCATATATATCCTCACTGTGATTAGATTTAATTTGCTAAAATCAGTGTCTCCTTCAGGTTGGAGCATAGTGCTGGAGGTACAGCAAAAATATCAATACAAACATTACAATTTATTGATTACATAAAATTTATCCAGTAATCGACTCATTCTGTCTCTTTCCCATACACACTTTCTTTTTGATTATCTTGCTCATCTTTTTTTTTTCCTTTTCTAAATCTCACAGGGGAAATTGCTAAAGAAGTCAAACAAATCAGAAGAGATTTAAGAGAAAGTAGAAGCAGAATTTTAAAAGGTTGATAGTTGATTCCCACTTGGCCCCTCTCCCCTTCCTTACTGTATTCATGAATTGTGTTTATCTTTATTTGCGCAACAATGAGCATTAACATTCAATGGTTGGTTGGTATGCGATAGTTGAATGAACATTGTGTTAATATTTAGGCAATTTCACAGTGTGTCCTGTTAAATTAACATAACTTTAATGAGCTTTACGATTTGAACATGTTCTATGTTCTATTTTTTTTAAAGTTTTGTTTTATTTTTATAACCAAGAACGGTCTACTGAGATAGTGAAGTAAAACTCCTTTCACTGTGATGACTAGGGAAAGAGACAGGAGGGAGTCGTATCTTCCCTGTTAGACAGAATACATCTCTCTGGCCAGACACCGTAGGAGGGGCTGTAGATTTCTGACAGACTGTTGCATTATTCAAGTCAATCTCTCTCTCGGTAGCACACACCATTACAACAATAATCTCTGGAGGTAAACCCTTCTTCTTGTTTTGGTTGGAGGCAGCCATGTGTCCCTGAAACTAGTATTTTGTTAGTTAGAAGCTCCTTGGGCAGCCAGCAGCATTCCCCTCTGGTGTTTGAGCCCTGACCCTGAGCAGTTTTGGTGACATACTATTTAAGAATTGTTAAAGGCATGCTTTGATCATGTTTCTTATCTAACATTCATTTTAAAACTAAAAGCTAGAAAGTATCAGTGACAGGAATTGGGAAATTTAAATGGACCCCTTTCCACTGGTTCAATAGCTTATTTTCCATTAACAAAGATTATTTTGTGTCAATGTTCACAGTCTTCTTTGTTCCAGAGTATGGATTCAAACTTTGTATGAAAATGAATGTACACCTTGAATTAACATAAGAAAGGTAAACCATTAATTAAAAATTTTTATATATCATTTTTTAAGACATAGAATGCTATGACATAAATTATGTATACTTTATCCTTCTATGTGTTGACTTAGCATTCATCAATAACACAAGTGAAAAGAGACTGTATGTGATGCTCACATGTTACTATTTAAGGTACCAGGCAATTTAAAATTAGATCTGGATATTTGCAGAAGGTTCACTAAATCCCTAATTGAAATGAACACTCGGGGGGCCTGGGTGGCTCAGTCAGTGAAGGGTCTGCCTTGGGCTCAGGTCATGATCCCAGGGTCCTGCGACTGAGCCCCACATCAGGCTCTTTGCTCAGTGGGGCCTGCTTCTCCCTCTGCTGCTCTCCCCCTACTGGTGCGCGCGCTCTCTCTCTCTCTCTCTCTCTCTCAAATAAATAAATAAATAAATAAAATTTAAATAAAAGAAATGAACACTCTATTAGCAAGTAACTAAGGATTATCACTCTATGGCACATAGACTGGGTATATGATAGAAAGCAAGCAGATTATTAAAAGAAGTGGAAAAGGCAATGGAAAGCATAGCTACTCAGTATAAAAGAATTGATTGAGGATTTAGTGGAGCCAGAACTGAAGAAACAGAGGAATTTGGTGTAGGACATCTGGATATTTAGTGTTTTATGCAAAAACATTTAAATCCTTTATTTTCCCTTTTCTTTTGGACTTTGTTGTACAGAGTTATAAAATCTCATCTTTGGAATACATGAGTGCGCCACATTCATTTTCTTCTTAAAGAATCTGGCTTTTTTTTTTTTCCAAATTTAAATTCTAACATTTAATTCTATAAACTAGCACTGTCCAAAAGAACTTTCTGCAATGATAAACATCCTTTATATCTGCACAATCTAATAAGGTAACTGCAGGCTACATGTGGTTACTGAACACGAGAAATGTGGCTAGTATAAACGAGGAAGTGAATTTTCTTTTCTGTTTAGCTTTAATTCATTTACATTTAATAGTCACATGTGGTTAACAGCTACCATATTAACACACTAATAGACTCTTCAAAGTATCAATTTGCCAATGTTTCAGACTAGTTGAAGTATAAGATGTTTCTTCATTACGCAAGGACAGGATTTTTTTTGAAAAATTAAAAATAAATAAATAAATAAATAAAATAATATAATGATAAATAAAATAATATAATAATATAAATAAATATAAATAAATATAATATTTGTATTATATTAAATATAATACAAATATTATATTTATATTATATTATATATTATATTATAAATATTATATTAAATATAATATAAATATAATATTTGTATTATATTTAATATAATATAAATATAATATTTATATTATATTATATATTATATTAT